>NC_080792.1:41523790-42876290 GCF_028018385.1 Neofelis nebulosa | reverse complement strand
TTAGGTTTATTCCTAGGTATTTTATGGTTCTTGGTGCAATTGCAAATGTGATCGATTCCTTGATATCTCTTGCTATTGCTTTGTTATTGTTATATAGAAATGCAACCAATTTCTGTACATTGATTTTATATCCTACGACTTTGCTATATTCATTATCAGTTCTAACAGTTTTTCGGTGGAGTCTTTCAGGTTTTCCATGTAGAGTATCATGTCATGGACTTCTTTTTTGCCAATTTGGAAGCTTTTTTTTCATTTTGTTGTCTGATTGCTGAGGCTACGACTTCCAACATTATGTTAAACAACAGTGGCGAGAGTGGACATCCCTGTAGGTTCCTGATCTCAGGGGGGAAGCTCTCAGTTTTTCCCCATTGAGAATGATATTAGTGGTGGGCTTTTCATACATGCCTTTTATGATGTTAAGGTATGTTCCTTCTAACCTGACTTTCTTGAGTGTTTTTATTAAGAAAGGATGATGTATTTTGTCAAATGCTTTTTCTGCATCTATGGTTCTTATACTTTCTTCTATCAATGTGATATATCACATTGATTGATTTTCGAATATTGAACCACCCCTACATCCCAGGAATGAATCCCACTTGATCACGGTGAATAATTCTTTTAATATACTGTTGAATTCGATTTGCTAGTATCTTTTTGAGAATTTTGGCATCCAGATTCATCACAGATACTGGCCTATAATTCTTTTTAGTGGGGTCTTTGTCTGGTTTGGGAATCAAGATAATGTTAGCTTCATAAAATGAGTCTAGAAGCTTTCCGTCCATTTCTATTTTTTGGAACAGCTTGAGAAGAATAGGTAATAACTCTGCTTTAAATGTCTGGTATAATTCCCCTAGGAAGCCATCTGGCCCAGGACTCTTATTTATTGGGAGATTTTTGATGACTGATTCAATTTCTTCATTGGTTATAGGTGTGTTCAAGCTTTCTATTTCTTCCCATTTGAGTTCTGGTAGCGTGTTGGTATCTAGGAATTTGTCCATTTCTTCCAGATTGTCCAGGTTGTTGGCATATAATTTTACATAGTATCCTATAATTGTTTGTATTTCTATGGTGTTGGTTGTGATCTCTTCTCTTTCAATAGTGATTTTTACCTATTTGGGTCCTCTCTCTTTTCTTTTTGAGAAGTCTGGCTAGGGGGTTATCAATTTTGTTTAGTCTTTCAAAAAAGCAGCTCTTAGATTCATTGATCTGTTCTACTATTTTTTTTTCTTTTAGATTCTATATTATTTATTTCTGCTCTAAACTTTATTATCTCTCTTCTTCTGCTTGCTTTGGGGTTTCTTTGTTGCTCTGTTTCTAGTTCCTTTAGGTGTAAGGTTAGTTTCTGTATTTGGGATTTTTCTTGCTTCTTGAGATAGGACTGAATTGTGATGTATTTTCCTCTTAAGACTGTTTTTGCTGCATCCCAAAGGGTTTGGACTGTTGTTTTCATTTTCATTTGCTTCCATATATATTTTTTAAGTTCTTTAATTTCCTGGTTGACCCATTCATTCTTTAGTAGAATGTTCTTTAACCTCCTTGCATTTGGAGGCTTTCCAAATTTTTTTCTTGTGGTTGATTTCAAGTTTCACAGTGTTGTGATCTAAAAATATGCATGGTATGATCTCAATCCTTTTATATTTGTTGTGAGCTGTTCTATGACCCAGTATGTGATCTATTTTGGAGAACGTGCCATGTGTACTCAAGAAGAATGTATATTCTGCTGCTTTTGGATGAAAAGATCGGAATTTATTTGTTAAGTCCATCTGGTCCAATGTATCATTCAGAGCCATTGTTTCCTTACTGATTTTCTGCCTAGATGATCTGTCCATTGCTGTAAGTGGAGTATTAAAGTGTCCTACAATCACAGTATTGTTATCTATATATTTATTTATGTTTGTGATTAATTGATTCATGTATTTGGATTCTTTCATGTTGGGGACATCAACATTTACAACTGTTAGTTCTTGATGGCTAGACCCCTAAATTATGATATAATGCACTTCTTCATTTCTTGTTCCAGTCTTTGTTTTAAAATCTAGTTTGTCTGATATAAGAATGGCTGCTCTGTTTTTTTTTTTTTTTTGACATCCTGTAGCATGATAGATGGTTCTCCATCCCCTCACTTACAATCTGCAGGTGTCCTCAGGTCTAAAATGAGTCTCTTATAGGCAGCATATAGATTGATCTTGTTTTTTATCCATTATGATACCCTGTATCTTTTCATGGGGGCATTTATTCCATTTACATTCAGAGTGATTGTTGAAAGCTATGGATTTAGTGTCATAGTGTGACCTGTAGGTTTCATGCTTGTGGTGATGTCTCTGCTCCTTTGTAGTCTTTGCAGCATTCCACTCAGAGTCCCCCTTAGGGATCTCCTGCAGGGCTAGTTTAGTGGTCATGAACTCCTTTAGTTTTTGTTTGTCTGGGAATGCCTTTATCTCTCCTTCTATTCTGAATGACAGCCTTTCTGGATAAAGGAGTCTTGGCTGAACATTTTTCCAATTCAGCACATTAAATATTTCCTGCAACTCCCTTCTGGCCTGCCAAGTTTCGGTGGACAAGTCTACTACTACCCTTATGTGTCTACCCTTGCAGGTTAAGGTCCTTTTGTCCTTAGCTGCTTACATACTTCTCTTTATCTTTGTATTCTGCCAGTTTCACTATGACATGTTGTGGTATTGACCTGATATGTTGATTTTGAAATGAGTTCTCTGTGCCTCCTGGTTTGGATGCCTGTCTCTTTCCCCAGATTAGGGAAGTTCTCAGCTATAATTTGTTCAATTAAACCTTCTGCATATTTCTCTCTCTCTTCCTCTTCTGGAACTCCTATTGATACAGACATTATTTCATTTCATTGAATCACTTTAATCTCTAAATCTCCCCTTGTGGTTGAGTAATTTCTTTTCTCTTTTCTTACCTTCCTCATTTTCCATAATTTTATCTTCTATTTTACCTATTCTTTCCTCTGCTTTCCCATCCTTGCTGTCACTGCATCCAGTTTATTTTGCATCTCATTTACAACATTTCTTAATTCATCGTGACTATTTCTTAGATCTTTGATCTCTGCAGCAATAGATTCTCTGCTGTCTTCTATGCTTTTTTCAAACCCAGCTATTAGTCTTATGACTATTATCATAAATTCTTGATTAGATATATTGTTTGTGTCTATTTTGAGCAATTCTCTGGCTGTCGTTTCTTCCTGGAATTTCTTTTGAGGAGAATTCTTCCATTTCATCATCTTGGGTAGTTTTCTGTCCTTTACGTGTTTTAATACACATAGACCAGTGGAATAGAATAGAGAACCAAGTATTGGACCCACAAATGTATACCCAACTAATCTTCAATAAATCAGGAAAAAGTATCTAATGGACAAAAGACAGTCTCTTTAGCAAATGCTGCTGGAAGAGCTGGATGTCAACATGCAGAAGAATGGAACTGGACACTTTCTTACACCATACACAAAAATAAATTCAAAATGGATGAAAGACCCAAATATGGGACAGGAAACCATCAAAATACAAGAAGAGAAAACAGGCAACAACCACTTTGACCTCGGCTGCAGCAACTTCTTACCTGACATGTCTCTGAAGGCAAGGGAAATAAAAGCAAAAATGAACCATTAGGACTTCATCCAGATAAAAACCTGCACAGAAAAGGAAACAATCAACAAAACTAAAAGGCAATCAATGGAATGGGAAAAGATATTTGCAAATGACACATTGGAGAAAGGCTTAGTATCAAAAAAAATCTATAAAGAACTTACAAAACTCAACACCTGAAAAACAAATAATCCAGTGAAGAAATGGGTAGAAGACATGAATAGACACTTTTTCAAAGAAGACATCCAAATGGCTGACACATGAAAAGATGTTCAACATTGCTCATCATCAGGGAAATACAAATCAAACCACATTGAGATACCACCTCATACCAGTCAGAGTGGCTAAAATTAACAATTCAGGAAACAACAGATGTTGGCAAGAATGTGGAGAAAGGGAAACCCTCTTGCACTGATGGTGGGAATGCAAACTGGTGCTATCACTCTGGAAAACAGTATGGAGGTTCCTCAAAACATTAAAAATATAATTACCCTATGACCCAGCAATAATACTACTAGGAATTTATCCAAGGGATAGAGGAGTGATGATTCACAGCGGCACATGTACCCATGTACCCCAATGTTTATAGCAGCACCATTAACAGTAGCTAAATTATGGAAAGAGCCCAAATGTCCACCAACTGATGAATGGATAAAGAAGATGTGGTGTACACACACACACACACACACACACACACACACGCACACAATGGAATACTAATTGGCAAATAAAAAGAATGAAATCTTGCCATTTGCAACAATGTGGATGGAACTGGAGGGTATTATGCTAAGTGAAATAAATCAGAGAAAGACAGATATCATATGTTTTCACTCATATGTGGAGTTGAGAAACCTAACAGAAGAAAATAGGGGAAGGGAAAGCAAAAAAAAATGTTACAGAGAAGAAGGCAAACTATAAGAGACTCTTAAATACAGAGAACAAATTGAGGGTTGATGGGGTGGGGGGATGGAGAAGGCAGGCAAAATAGGTGATGGACATTGAGGAGGGCACTTGTTGGGATGAGCACTGGGTGTTGTGTGTAAGTGATGAATCATGGAAATCTACTCCCAAAGCCAAGAGCACAGTGTATACATTGTACGTTAGCTAACTCGACAATAAATTATATATTAAAAAAAACTTGATAAATTGGTCTTCATGAAAATTAAAATGTCTACTTCTTGAGATATACTATAAAGAAAATAGTATAGTAATAAACAATAATAAAATATTAAATACAGAAAAACAATAATCCAAACTGGGAAAAATATATGCAAATAATAACTAAATTAAATACTATGTATTCATATTACATATAAATAAATCTCAACATTCAATAATTAGAAAAAAACAACTCTACTAAAAATGGACAAAAACTAGGGGCGCCTGGGTGGCTCAGTGGGTTGAGCGTCCGACTTCGGCTCAGGTCATGATCTCACAGTCTGTGGGCTCGAGCCCCGTGTCGGGCTCTGTGCTGACAGCTCAGAGGCTGGAGCCTGTTTCAGATTCTGTGTCTCCCTCTTTCTCTGACCCTCCCCTGTTCATGCTCTCTCTCTGTCTCAAAAATAAATAAATGTTAAAAATATTTTTTTAAATGGACAAAAAGTTAAAGTGATATTTTCCCAAAAATTACTTACGAATATAAATAAGACATGGCTACTAAATTTATTGTGCAATCTTCAATGAGATCATAGAACAGAAAAGGGACATTAGGTGAAAACTAGGAAATCTGAATAAAGAATGCACTTCAGTAAGTAATAAACAAACAATAAGTTATGTATAGCTCCTTTTCATAGATCTATTCTTTCTTATTTAGTGATTTTGCATCATTTATTTTGTGTGGCTGTGGTAGGCAGAATAAGGATCTGACAAAAATATTCATGCCCTAATCATTGGAGCCTATGAATATTTTTCTCTACTTGGCAAAAGGTTTTTTTTTTTCTAGTTCTAATTAATGTAAGAACCTTGAAATAGGGAGATCATCTTGGATTGTCCAGATAGAGCCAATATAATCACATGAGCCCTTAGAAACCAGAACTCTTTGCATCTGGAAGCAAGAAAGAAATTTGGCAGAAGGGGAAATTAGTGATATCCCAAGCCTGTGAAGGATTTGGTTCACTGTTGTTGGCTTTGAGAAGTAGGGACTCATGTGCAAGAACATGGATAGGTTTCTAGGAGGCAAGGGCTCTCTCAGATAGCAGTCAGTATGGAAAAAGGACCTCAGAAACTGGATTATGACAACCACTTGAATGAACAGATTCCTCCCAGAGATTTCTGACAAAAGCCTATCTGGCGGACAACTTGATTTCAGTCATGTGACACTGGAGGAAAGCAACCACCTGAACTAACCTGGACGTCAGACCTAGAGAACTGTGAGATAATACATTTGATTGCTTTAAGACATCAAGTTTTTAGTAATTTGTTACAGTAATAATGGAAAAGTATAATATTTTCTGTCTTATATAAAATAAACACAAAACTTTGTCTAGTATTTTGCATCTTACTCTCAGTGAGTCAAAATTCCAATGGCTGTGAATCCTCCATAACCGTAGTTGTTGTGTAATGGTGCCTAATTTTGAACTTAATTTTACTCTTTCAAATGACTAATAAGGTTGAGCATCTTTCATGTGCTTTGCTATTTGTATATATATTTTTGGTGAAGTGTATGCACAAAAACTTTTGCCAATATTTTTATTGGGTTGCTAATTTATAGTCAATTATCATTATTCACAGATTTTGTATCTGCAAATTTGCAGGTTTGTAAAAATGTATTGATAACTCTGAAATCAATATTCAACATCATTTGCATACATCCATATAGCAGAGCAATTAAAAATTTGAGTCACTCACTATGCCTGTTCCCAGGTGAAGTCAAACAGACCACTCTCTGTCCCATTGTTTTAGCTCTCACACTCAGGTTGCCTTTTGGAAGTCTATTTAATGCAATGTTTTTCACATTTTTTTGTGTGTTGTGTTGGTGACTTCACAGATTAAAATGTCCTTCAAATGTAATGTTGAAATGATGTGTGATATTCTTGAATGTAAGAAGGATACATTATGTCTTATGGAGAAAATGGATCTGCTAGATAAGCTTTCTCCAGCTATGAGTTATAATGCTTTTGGCTGTTATTTCTATTTTAATTATTCAATACTGATATTAAATAAGGTGTCTTAAAACAGCAAAACACATAAAACAAGGTTATGTATTGATCGGTTAATGAAAATGTTTCAATCACAGACTTGTTAGTAACCTAACCCTATATTTCCCCTAGGAACAATGTTCTATATTCAGAAATTCAGTGTCTGACAACTTCGCAGACAGAACCATCATGAATAATGAAAATCCAGTGTACTTACTTTGAGTATTCTTCATATATTCTGGATATAAATCTTCTCTCTGATAAACGATTTGCAAAGACTCCCTGTTTATGGCTTGCTTTTTAATGCTCTTTACAAATAAAAGAGTATTCTTTATGGAACAAAACATTTTAATTTTGATAAAGTTTAATTTGTAGATTTTATTTGTTATTGTTTGTGCCCCTTGTGTTTTATCTGAGAACACTTGGTCTAAAATGAGATTTTAACGATTTTTTCCTAGGCTCTCCTTTAAGAGTTTATAGTTTTACATTTTTAGATTTGGTTTACGATCTGTTTAGTTTTTCTATACAGTGTGAGGTATAGGTTGATGTTCCTTTTATTTTTTTTATTTATTTTTTTGTTTATTTTTTTTCAATATATGAAATTTATTGTCAAATTGGTTTCCATACAACACCCAGTGCTCATCCCAAAAGGTGCCCTCCTCAATACCCATCACCCACCCTCCCCACCCTCCCACCCCGCATCAACCCTCAGTTTGTTCTCAGTTTTTAAGAGTCTCTTATGCTTTGGCTCTCTCCCACTCTAACCTCTTTTTTTTTCCTTCCCCTCCCCCATGGGTTTCTGTTAAGTTTCTCAGGATCCACATAAGAATGAAAAATTATGGTATCTGTCTTTCTCTGTATGGCTTATTTCACTTAGCATCACACTCTCCAGTTCCACCCACATTACTACAAAGGGCCATATTTCATTATATCTCAATGCCACGTAGTACTCCGTTGTGTATATAAACTATAATTTCTTTATCTATTCATCAGTTGATGGACATTTAGGCTCTTTCATAATTTGGTTATTGTTGAGAGTGCTGCTGTAAACATTGGGGTACAAGTGCCCCTATGCATCAGTACTCCTGTATCCCTTGGATATTCCTAGCAGTGCTACTGCTGGGTCATAGGATAGGTCTATTTTTAATTTTTTGAGGAATCTCCACACTGTTTTCTAGGGTAGCTGCACCAGTTTGCATTCCCATCAACAGTGCAAGAGGGTTCCCATTTCTCCACATCTTCTCCAGCATCTATAGTCTGATTTGTTCATTTTAGCCACTCTGACTGGTGTGAGGTGATATCTGAGTGTGGTTTTGATTTGTATTTCCCCGATGAGGAGCGACGTTGAGCATCTTTTCATGTGCCTGTTGGCCATCTGGATGTCTTCTTTAGAGAACTGTCTATTCATGTTTTCTGCCCATTTCTTCACTGGGTTGTTTTTTGGGTGTGACGTTTGGTGAGCTCTTTATAGATTTTGGATACTAGCCCTTTGTCCGATATGTCATTTGCAAATATCTTTTCCCATTCCGTTGGTTGCCTTTTAGTTTGGTTGGTTGTTTCCTTTGCTGTGCAGAAGCTTTTTATCTTCATAAGGTCCCAATAGTTCATTTTTGCTTTTAATTCCCTTGCCTTTGGGGATGTGTCAAGTAAGAAATTGCTACGACTGAGGTCAGAGAGGTCTTTTCCTGCTTTCTCCTCTAGGGTTTTGATGGTTTGCTGTCTCACATTCAGGTCCTTTATCCATTTTGAGTTTATTTCTGTGAATGGTGTGAGAAAGTGGTCTAGTTTCAACCTTCTGCATGTTGCTGTCCAGTTCTCCCAGCACCATTTGTTAAAGAGACTTTTCTCCATTAGATGTTCTTTCCTGCTTTGTCAAAGATTAGTTGGCCATACATTTGTGGGTCTAGTTCTGGGGTTTCTATTCTATTCCATTGGTCTATGTGTCTGTTTTTATGCCAATACCATGCTGTCTTGATGATTACAGCTTTGTAGTAGAGGCTAAAGCCTGGGATTGTGATGCCTCCTGCTTTGGTCTTCTTCTTCAAAATGACTTTGGCTATTCGGGGCCTTTTGTGGTACCATATGGATTTTAGGATGGCTTGTTCTAGCTTCGAGAAGAATGCTGGTACAGTTTTGATTGGGATTGCATTGAATGTGTAGATAGCTTTGGGTAGTATTGACATTTTGACAATATTTATTCATCCAATCCATGAGCATGGAATGTTTTTCCATTTGTTTATATCTTCTTCAATTTCCTTCATAAGCTTTCTATAGTTTTCAGCATACAGATCTTTTACATCTTTGGTTAGATTTATCCCTAGGTATTTTATGCTTCTTGGTGCAATTGTGAATGGGATCAGTTTCTTTATTTGTCTTTCTGTTGCTTCATTATTAGTGTATAAGAATGCAACTGATTTCTGTACATTGATTTTGTATCCTGCAACTTTGCTAAATTCATGTATCAGTTCTAGCAGACTTTTGGTGGAGTCTATTGGATTTTCCATGTATAATATCATGTCATCTGCAAAAAGGGAAAGCTTAACTTCATCTTTGCCAATTTTGATCCTTTGATTTCCTTTTGTTGTCTGATTGCTGATGCTAGAACTTCCAACACTGTGTTAAACAACAGCGGTGAGAGTGGGCATCCCTGTCGTGTTCCTGATCTCAGGGAAAAAGCTCTCAGTTTTTCCCCATTGAGGATGATGTCACCTATGGGATTTTCATAAATGGCTTTTATGATGTTTAAGTATGTTCCTTATATTCCGACTTTCTCAAGGGTTCTTATTAAGAAAGGGTGCTGGATTTTGTCAAAGGCCTTTTCTGCATCGATTGACAGGATCATATGGTTCTTCTCTTTTTTTTTATTAATGTGATGTATCACGTTGATTGATTTGCGAATGTTGAACCAGCCCTGCATCCCAGGAATGAATCCCACTTGATCATGGTGAATAATTCTTTTTACATGCTGTTGAATTCGATTTGCTAGTATCTTATGGAGAATTGTTGCATCCATATTCATCAGTGATATTGGCGTGTAGTTCTCTTTTTTTGCTGGGTCTCTGCTTGGTTTAGGAATCAAAGTAATACTCGCTTCATAGAATGAGTCTGGAAGTTTTCCTTCCTTTCTATTTTTTGGAATAGCTTGAGAAGGATAGGTGTTATCTCTGCTTTAAACGTCTGGTAGAACTCCCCTGGGAAGCCATCTGGTCCTGGACTCTTATTTGTTGGCATATTTTTGATAACGGATTCAATTTCTTCACTGTTTATAGGTCTGTTCAAACTTTCTATTTCCTCCTGATTGAGTTTTGGAAGTGGGTGTTTAGGAATTTGTCCATTTCTTCCAGGTTGTCCAGTTTGTTGACATACAATTTTTCATACTATTCCCTGATAGTTGCTTGTATCTCTGAGGGATTGGTTGTAATAATTCCATTTTCATTCATGATTTTATCTATTTGGGTCATCTCCCTTTACTTTTTGAGAAGCCTGGCTAGAGGTTTATCAATTTTGTTTATTTTTTCAAAAAACCAACTCTTGGTTTCGTTGATCTGCTCTACAGTTTTTTTAGATTCCATATTGTTTATTTCTGCTCTGATCTTTATTATTTCTCTTCTTCTGCTGGGTTAGGCTGCCTTTGCTGTTCTGCTTCTATTTCCTTTAGGTGTGCTGTTAGATTTTGTATTTGGGATTTTTCTTGTTTTTTGAGATAGGCCTGGATAGCAATGTATTTTCCTCTCAGGACTGGCTTTGCTGCATCCCAAAGCGTTTGGATTGTTGTATTTTCATTTTCGTTTGTTTCCATATGTTTTTTAATTTCTTCTCTAATTGCCTGGTTGACCCACTCATTCTTTAGTAGGGTGTTCTTTAACCTCCATGTTTTTGGAGGTTTTCCAGACTTTTTCCTGTGGTTGATTTCAAGCTTCATAGCATTGTGGTCTGAAAGTATGCATGGTATGATTTCAATTCTTGTATACTTATGAAGGGCTGATTTGTGACCCAGTATGTGGTCTATCTTGGAGAATGTTCCATGTGCACTCGAGAAGAAAGTCTATTCTGTTGCTTTGGGATGCAGAGTTCTAAATATATCTGTCAAGTCCATCTGATCCAATGTATCATTCAGGGCCCTTGTTTCTTTATTGACCGTGTGTCTAGATGATCTATCCATTTCTGTAAGTGGGGTGTTAAAGTCCCCTGCAATTACCACATTCTTATCAATAAGGTTGCTTATGTTTGTGAGTAATTGTTGTATATATTTGGGGGCTCCGGTATTCGGCGCATAGACATTTATAATTGTTAGCTCTTCCTGATGGATAGACCCTGTAATTATTATATAATGCCCTTCTTCATCTCTTGTTACAGCCTTTAATTTAAAGTCTAGTTTGTCTGATATAAGTATGGCTACTCCAGCTTTCTTTTGACTTCTAGTAGCATGATAAATAGTTCTCCATCCCCTCACTCTCAATCTGAAGGTGTCCTCAGGTCTAAAATGAGTCTCTTGTAGACAGCAAATAGATGGGTCTTGTTTTTTTATCCATTCTGATACCCTATGTGTTTTGGTTGGCGCATTTAGTCCATTTACATTCAGTGTTATTATAGAAAGATACGGGTTTAGAGTCATTGTGATGTCTGTGTTTTATGCTTGTAGTGATGTCTCTGGTACTTTGTCTCACAGGATCCCCCTTAGGATCTCTTGTAGGGCTGGTTTAGTGGTGACGAATTCCTTCAGTTTTTGTTTGTTTGGGAAGACCTTTATCTCTCCTTCTAGTCTAAATGACAGACTTGCTGGATAAAGGATTCTCGGCTGCATATTTTTCCTGTTCATCACATTGAAGATCTCCTGCTAGTCCTTCCTGCCAAGTTTCAGAAGAGAGATCGGTCACAAGTCTTATAGGCCTCCCTTTGTATGTTACAGCAAGTTTATCCCTCACTGCTTTCAGAATTTTCTCTTTATCCTTGTATTTTGCCAGTTTCACTATGATATGTCGTGCAGAAGATCGATTCAAGTTACGTCTGGAGGGAGTTCTCTGTGCCTCTTGGATTTCAATGCCTTTTTCCTTCCCCAGATCAGGGAAGTTCTCAGCTATTATTTCTTCAAGTACACCTTTAGCACCTTTCCCTCTCTCTTCCTCCTCTGGGATACCAATTATACGTAGATTATTTCTCTTTAGTGCATCACTTAGTTCTCTAATTTTCCCCTCATACTCCTGGATTTTTTTTATCTTTTTCTCAGCTTCCTTTTTTCCATAATTTTATCTTTTAGTTCACCTATTCTCTCCTCTGCCTCTTCAATCCGAGCCGTGGTTGTTTCCATTTTATTTTGCAGCTCGTTTATAGCATTTTTTAGCTCCTCCTGACTGTTCCTTTGTCCCTTGATCTCTGTAGCAACAGATTCTCTGCTGTCCTCTATACTTGTTTTCAAGCCCAGCTATTAATTTTACGACTATTTTTCTAAACTCGCTGTTATATTGTTTAAATTCCCTTTGATCAGTTCATTAGCTGTTGTTATTTCCTGGAGATTCTTTTCAGGGGAATCTTCTGTTTCATCATTTTGGAAAGAACTGCCGGGCACTTTCCCTGTGCTGTGTTGAACAACTTGCATTGGTGGGCGGGGCCGCAGTCAGAACAGATGTCTGCCCCCAGCCCACCACTGGGGCCACAGTCAGACTGGTGTGTGCCTTCTCTTTCCCTCTCCTAGGGGCGGGATGCATTGTGGGGTGGTGTGGCCTGTCTGGGCTACTTGCACACTGCCAGGCTTGTGCTGGGGATCTGGCATATTAGCTGGGGTGGATTGGCAAGGTGCAAGGGCACAAGGTGCCCTGAGGGGCAGGCTCAGCTTGCTTTTCCTTCGGAGATCTGCTTCGGGAGGGGCCCTGCCACACCGGGATGGAGTCAGACCCGTCGCCGGAGGGATGGATCCGCAGAAACACAGCATTGGGTTTTTGCACAGTGCAAGCCAGTTCCCTGGCCGGAATGGTTCCCCATGGGATTTTTGGCTGGGGGATGGGCAAGGCAGATGGCGCTGGCCAGCGCCTTTGTTCCCCGCCAAGCTGTGCTCTGTCGTCCGGGGCTCATAGACTCTCCCTCCTGTTGTCCTCCAGCCTTCCCACTCTCTGAGCAGAGCTGGTAACTTATAACCTTCCAGATGTTAAGTCCCCCTCGCTGTCAGACACACTCCGTCCGGCCCCTCCGCTCTTGCCAGCCAGACTGGGGCTCTGCTTGGCCAGCGGGCTGCCCCTCCGCCCTGGCTCCCTCCCACCAGTCCCTGTAGCTTGTAGTGTCCACCCCCTCTCCGCCCTTCCTACCCTCTTCGTGGGCCTCTCATCTGCGCTTGGCTCCAGAGAATCCGTTCTGCTAGTTTTCTGGCAGTGTTCTGGGTTATTTAGGCAGGTGTAGGTGGAATCTAAGTGATCAGCAGGATGCTGTGAGCCCAGCATCTTCCTACACCGCCATCTTCCCTCTCTCTCCGCACCGCCCTTTCGATGTTCCTTTTATTGATATGCATGTCTACTCATTCCAACACTATTTGTTGAAAAAATTGCCTTTTTGCTATTGATCTACTATTGCCCTTTAGCTAAGACATTTGTGTGGGTAAATTTCTGGAATTTCTATTCTGTTTCATTGTGAATGGTACTGACTTTATAAAATTTTGTTTCTAACATTTTATTTTTAGTGTATAAAAACAAGGTTGATATTTTTATATTTATCTTGTTAAATTCACTCATTCTAAGAGCTTTTTTGAAGATTCATGGGATTTTCTGCATAGACAATTATGCCACCTGTCAATAGGGATAGTTTGATTTTGTCCTTTCCTATCCAAATGTCTTCTATTTCTTTTACTACATTTATGCATTTGTTCTATCACTCCATTATTTTTATTAACTTCTTAATATCTATAGGTCATTAATGATATCCCCTTTTTAGTCTAGATATTGATAGTTTGTGTTCTCTCTTATTTATTTACTTATTTAATCAATGGTGCCTCAGGTTTATCAGTTTTATTGATCATTTTGAAGAGCTATATTTTATATTATTTTTCCTAATATTTTTACTTTTCAAAGTTTATTGATATTGCTTTTCTCCTAATTATTTCCTTTCATTTAAAGCTTGAATTTGTTTCATTTCACTTTTCATTTCTAAGTGACACTTAAACTATTCACTTGAAACCTTACTTCCAATATGACAATCTCTAACATTTAAATGTTTAGACTGTTCATGTGTCTAGAACATTTGATGTGATAATTAATGTGGTTATTATTAATATTATCATCGTCATCATCTCTTTTGGATTTTGTTCCTGTTTCTACTACAATTTCCACCTCTATTGTTTTAAAATATTTGTATATTTGTTTCAGTATTCCATTTTAATTTATCTCTTGATGTTCTGATTTTATATTGTTAAAATGTTTTAGTGGCTGTTTTAGGAATTTTAATATTCTTTTAAACATTACACATTTACTCGAAATTAATATTTTGTCACTTCAAATAAGACATATAAACTTTACAACATATAGGTCCGTTTATCCTTTCCCATTATGATGCAGTTTTCAGATCTATGACAGCTATATACATTGAAAATCCCATCAGATGATACCATCATTTTGATTTCCATAGATTTACATTTTTTACAAACTTCAGAGGTAAAAAATATTTTATTCACCAAGTAATTTAAATCTATGCTGTTTTCATTCATTTCTGGCATTCCAGGATGCCCTTTGCTATCAGTTTCCATCCATGTGAGAAATTCCCTTTAGCATTTCTTTTAAAATACTAATACTCTGTATAAACTCTCTTTTCCTTCATTTGAGGTGCTTTATTTTATCTATACTTCCAAAGGATATTTATTGAATATAGGATTCAGGATTGATGATTCTTTTGTTTCAGTACTTGAAAAATATCATTCCATTGTTTTCTCAACTCAATGGCTTCTGATGAGAAATCTGCTATCAAATCAGTTTCCCTATATGTAATTTGTTGCTTTGGGGGTGGCGGATGCTAATAAGATTTTTTTCTTTATTTTTGGTATTCAGATAGTTGATTATGATATCACGTGGTTTGGATTTCTTTAAGTTGATCTTATTTGGAATTTACTATGTTCTTGAATACGTAAATTTTTATCTTTAATGAAATTTGGGAACTTTTCAGAAATTCTTTTTCTATAATTTTTGTCTGCTACTATCCATCTTCTCCTTTTGGTTCCTATCACATGAATATTGGACTTTTTGACATCGTTCTACTGGTCTCCAAAAGTCCTGTCTTTTTAAACTTCTTTTCAGGTTTTGCATGATTCCAACATTTGAGCAGTTGAGGTTGACATTGATTACCTTTTCAGTTGAATATCATTTAGGTTTCCCTTTTTATGTGTATATTATAAAAAAAATTGGTATGTACCTTTGTCATTTGGAATGTCATGTGACTCTGGGTCCTGTTTACAACTTCTAGATAATATTGATTTTTGTTGTTTTAGCAGGGAGTCGATTAGGTTAAGACAAAATGTCATTCTTAATTTTCTGCTGACTTTGCTTCTGATGTGTATTTAGTTTATAAAACCTTTGCAGCAGTATCATGGCCCATCCTCATTTTATAATTCTCAGTCTGAAATCTGGAAATTGGTTTTTAAACTGTATTTCAATGTTCAAAACCTTTTCTATGCTGACTCAAGTCAGTTTCATGAATGTACAGCTATGGGGTAAACATTGGTCTTGACATCGCTGCTGTTAAATTTAAAGCAGTCTTTCTCCAGCCCCTCTTCCTTTTGTTATCTTTCCCACTCCATTCTATGTTTCCCAGTGTTCCCTTTCCCAAGGTTCTTTCTATGAACAAGGGGTTTTAGATCTCCCTCACTATTGTCAGAATTCTATTTCCTAAGGTCTGTCACAATTATGTTGGTTGGAAATTGGGCAAGTCTCCTCTTTACTGGCATTCATCTGGTGGAAAAGAAAAAACCTTCAACATATTCTAAAATTTTGTAAGAGAATGATATAACTCATGGAAAGGTGTTTTGGCCCCAAAATTCTATAGAACACTCTTTGGAATATTAGTAGTTAGAAAGAATGATAATAATCATAAAAAATCTGTAGAGTGTAATCTGTAAATGTTCTGTTGATTCTTAGTGTCTGTTCACTGAAATACAGTATTCCAGCAATCTAAGAGATAAAAGATAATTTGTTCCCCCACATCATCATAGTTTCTCATTTGTTAAACTTTAAATTTCGTAATTACTGCTGTATCGCTCTCCCTTTCCACAAATGACTTGCTATTCTAATTAGTAAAGATTTAGGAACAGATGACAAAAAAACTAGTAGCATAAAAATACCATCTCTATTCACTATGAAATATAAGAATGTTTGCTCAACTCATTTTTCTCTCTAATTCAGTTGCCAAATATCATTTCTATTTTGAATACTTTTTCTATTTTACAATAAAATGCATCACTTGATTACCAAAGCCATACCAGAACAGTCAAATAATTCTGTTAAAATCCCATGTATATCTTATACATAAGAATCTATAACAACCCAACATAAAATGAGCAGATAATGGTTTTAAAATTCTAAAACTTGAATCAAGAAAAGCAAATAATCAACAACAACACATTAAAATCTTTTAAAAATGCACAAAAGTCTCCTTCCATATATGTAAAAAAGTTTTCTTCCACTTCTTTTTTCTCTTTTCACTAGGGTCTTGCTAATCATTGCATATCAACATCAAGAAAATTAAAATTACTTCTTATTACATTTTATTGTTTTCTGTTTTGTCTCATTAGTAATATTGCATGAGAGTTGTTTTCTATTATGTTTTATTACTGCATTTTAGAGTAAGTAATGATTTGGGAGATGGTTTGAAAACATGAATACTCTTTACTACTATTGGGAAATATTTTCTAATTTCTAATATCTACTTACCAAAGAACTTCTGGGAAAGAAAAACATTTAAAAGTTTATGAATATGTAATATATAGCAGACACTAACAGAAAAAAATATATTAAAGTAGCATTTTGTAGAAGAGCTATTACCTAATATTTCCCACTGTGAGCAGCTAAGTAGTCATCCTTATCAGGTGGACTCCGACATTCCATCTTATCCAGCTACTCATTCACCTCAAAAATGCCTTTTTAAAAATTTTTAAATATGCATTTTTAATATGCATTTTTAAAAATCAAAAGATTGAGATTGTTCAAACTTTTAGTGAAAAACAAGAATTATACTAGGCAATTATTCTAATCATGATTACATAAAACAATGAAAAGTCTTTGATTCAAACATATACAATGAAAACGGTAGCAAGATTTTATTATTCCCGAATTTCTTCTCCTCATTAGAAACCAGAAAGAACTCTTGCAACAACATGTAGGTAAGATAAAACTCTGCCCTGGACTAGTCTGTATCCCTCTTTGTTATTCTTCTGTTGATATTATCCTCACCATTTTCTGCCACATTTTCTTCCCTGGAAATAAATTTTTGAGTGTGGTTAGTAAAAACACTTGGTTTCATACCTTAGTTCAACCGAATTACCAGCTGTGTGGTCCTGAGTAAAATATTTTATCTCTCTTGCTTAAATGTATAATATATCTCTCTTTAATTTCTATGGTAAAGAGAACCATAGCTTGCTTCTTGCTAACAAGAAGCTTCCTCTGCCATACCTCTAGGATTTATGTACTTATTTTCATTAAAATAGTGAAAGATATTGGCTGTTTGCATGTGCTGTCCTGCATGTTTCCTTAGCCCTGCAGCTCTTTGTAACTGTGTAAGCTGTTTGTTCTTCTCAAGGCATTTATTGGTATTAAAGTGACATATCATATTATTTTGTATGAAAATAAATGGTTTGTAGTAGAGTATTATAATGAAAAATCTCTTCCTTTAAAAATAGTAACATACCAGGAATGAATACACTGTATAGACTACGGGTAAAAACTCCTTAATTGTTTTTACTTACCAGCATCATAGAAACTGACATATATAGTCTGTGGTCCTTTAAACAATGCTAGTATTTCTATACTTTTAATTTTTTTCTTTGATTTTTAATTAATTAATTTAACATTTTTGCAGCTTTATTGAGTTATGGCAATTGTATATGACTGGTAAATTGTATATGAAAAAATTGTACAGTCAAGGGGTATACAATTTTAGTTATATGATAACTTCTAGGATCTATGTTTAGCATGGTGGTTAGGACTAAAAATACTGTACTATGTCCTTTAAATATGTCAAGAGAATAGGTCTGGAGTTTCTCACCCCCCCCCCCCACACACACATAATGAAAACTATGTGAGGAGATCCATGTATCAATTAACTTAATTGTAGTATCCATTTCACAATATGTACACATATGAAATCATCACACTGTAGACGATTTAAAAAATCATGTTGCACAATCTGTATTTTTATATATTCCAACAACATGCACATATTTTGAAATGACATCTTGATATAAACAAGGCAGAAATGGCAGTTGAGACAGTCCTGAGCCAGCCAATACAGAAAGAGTTAAAAAAAAAAAAAAGAAACAAATACATGATCATGCTTTTTCTTAAAGTATCAGACATATAAACATTCAATGTAAAATGAGAATTTGAAAAGCAAGGTTGTTTGTTCATCCTCCCACAGAATAGATAAAAGAGATCACAACAGGTAGGGAAGATGGAAGAAACCAAGTAGATGGTAGAGGATGAAATTGCAAAGCTGCAAGATTTTGCTACATCAAATTCTGTCCTACTCCAGCATTGTGGAGCTATGTGGCAGTTGAGTCAATATTGCCAACTACAAGCTAATAATAAAAACCCATTGATCATTACGGGAAGTAACGCTCATCTATGGCTCATTCTACTTAGAAACTCCTTTGCCCCAGAAAGTCCATTCTATCCCATCTAGACAACCTCCACTACATGTATCATCACTACTCTCCCTTCAAATATAAGTTTTCATCCTTTAAAGAGTGAGGTTACTATGAGGGGAAATCTTTATCTCACCAAGGACAAATTAAAAAAAAAAAATCTAGTCAGAAATATCCCAACTAAGCCATTAGAGTACTATAACACATCCTTCACACACCGAAGGGCCTCCATGGAGGATCTCAATTTACTTTCCAAATCTCATCTTCTCACTAGGTAGCATTCATTCTGACCACACTTTGACATGTGAGGCTCTAAGGAAAGGCCTTCCTTATAAACTTTTCCATGGTTCTCAACAGGCTACCTATGCAAAAGCTAGCCAGGGTGTTGGCATTTTCTCTTAGCATTTAAGGTATAGCTTGTTCCTTGTCTTTCTTCTGACTGCAGTTTGACTATTAATTTTTAGCACTCATATCAAATATGGTAGTTATTTTTTCAGGTGTGTAAGTCCTCCACTAGCCTGTGTGCTCAGCACTAGAATGATTACACATAGCAAATACTCCTACACTCAAAACTACATCATGCACAAAAAAGCCAGTATGCCATGGGTAATGACATCTGTTCAATAAAATGTCTTGAACACATTCTTTCTCCTGCATAATTATGACCCTATCATTATTTGCTATTACATGATGCCTTGTTTCACTAGTAAATACCTGACAGCTTAACTACCAGACAGGATTAAAATTTAGATTAATCAGTAAGAGTAGATACAAAAATTGGTGTTTGTTTAAGGCAACACAGTTAACATGTGGTAAGCCAAAACTGTAAGAAAGTTTCTGGACTTAACTATTTTCCACTAGATAATAAAGTGATATTAAATAAATAATTGCAATAACTCCCAGAAATTCATTGAAAAACATTAGCTTCCCCTATTTCTAGACCATTTATCTCTGGACTAATAAAATCCTTATGACACACAGAGACATAGGAGAACTTTTTGTGCGCACTTGCCTTTCTTTTTGCATCAAGCTTCATTCCAACATGAAGGAAAACATTTGAAAAAACAAAATCATTTGCCAAAATCAATCCAGCTTTAATTCTTTTTTCATAGAAAGGTTAATATGACACCAAAATTGCATTTATTCTTTAGGTCATTAACATAGTTCATATGTGCTACCTGTGAGTGGTTTGGGCCAGACTACCCTATGACATCATATGTCAAATGCCAACCTTAATTATAACTGCAGAATCTTATAGCATTTTTAACTCAAATGGGAAATCTACTCACTTGGCCAAATCCTACACAGGAGGGTAAAGATACAAATCTAAGAGATCCCATAAATAGTAATTTGGATTAAATTTTTTTTTAATGTTCAATTACCCCTTAAATGAAGCTGAGCTGCCAAACTTTTCCCTTAGTTTTCTTCTTTTGCCCTGGTTTGTTAACACTTTGGAATTGATTTGTAAACCATTTTCTGTTCTTCAAATAGATTTCTTCAAATTATATACTTGTGTACTACTACAGAAACTTTCTGTATCCAATAGCCAGGATGACTATACAAAACATTTTAAAGTTAAAGAATTTGCCTTAATCTCCTCCTCCCCACATCATATTTCATATCCTACCACAATTCTCTACCTATCCCTGATAATACATAAATATATAGCTGGCTAAAGATTTTACATATTGTCTATCCTTAAGGCAGATTTTATTTCCTTCATATCCGGTTTATGCTCTTCTTCTTGCCTCTAATATTTGTGTCACATATCTGTCTGAAACAAAACAATTTTATATATCTGCATACATACGTAGAAAACTACCAACTCAACAACAATTCCGTTCCCATCCTGCTAATCTAGTTTATTTAGGCTGAGATAACTTACAATGCTTATTATGTCATCCTTTCCAGAAATGTATCAATTACAAATCTCAATCAAGGAACTACAATCTGCATAAATACTACTTTACTATATAGGGTTGAATAAATTAAAATTGACACAAGCTCCCATTCTACTGAACTGGCAGAAATGTAATCTCAGTCATCACCTGGGCTTCCCTATATGTACTCTTCCAGAATTACACATGAATAAAGCAGGCTTTACAGAGAGCATGGGATGAGGGAAGAGGAGAAGACCCCTAATCTCCATTCTATTGTGCTCTATACTAACATCTCCACCAGGGAGCAACTCCTCTCTGAAGTTTTACCATTTTCTCAGGCACTGTCAAAGCGCTCTGCAAAGCCCACTGCATGCCAGTGTGATGGGATCCACAAATTTGTGTATCTTCTCTAGTGAGAGAACAACTAAGACCTTCAATTTATTCTTTTTATAGCTGCCAACAGTAAGATGATTTCAGTTTTCAGGTAAACAACAGCCAAAACATATACATGTTTTTCAGAAAATGGGTAGACTTTTTTTTTCTGCCAGTGTAAACTTTAAATCATCTAAGGCAGAGGGTAAGCTTCAGGGTTTAAAATGTTGTGTGCCAAAAAATGAGTAATAGTATAGTTAGTAGGGATGGTTTTGCACCCCAGTCTATACTTATGGTGGAAAAACTTACTGGAGTAGCCTATCTCTCTGCTGATAACAATTAAGAACTCAGAAACAAAAAACAGAACTGTCTGAAGGTAGCAGAGCCCAAAGGGAATATGACCTTTGAGAGAAGGTAAACAAGACAGGCGAAATCTACATTCATTCCGCTTTGTTTCTGAAAGTACTGTTCTATTTTCAGGATGCTTCTGAGATGAAGCTCAAACAGAAGGTAGTCACTTAGGGCTGAGGAGTCAGATTATAGTTCGAGGCCACAAGAACAAATGAAAAGGATGAAGCCACAAAGGTGTAGAAGTCCCAGAACTGAATAGAAACATACCACACCTACTTGTTCCATACCTGACCTCCAATTCTTCAGGGAGACTCCAAGCAGCCCAGGGAAATACTACAGACAGAAGACTAAAAGTTCTCAGCAGAGATTTCATCAACTGCCTGCCACTGGAGATACAGCATTGGAAGCTGTAGTCCTGCTAAGTCAGAGGGGCTTGGTAAACACCTCAGACTTGTGATTAAAATGAAGAAAGGCCACACATGTCAGAAATTAGGATCCACCTTCCATAATGACAACTGTCACATGAAATGCTAAACCAATCATCCATAACATGAAGATGATCTTGCAGCCGTATCTGTTTACTGGAACAAAATTCAAAACTTCTCAGAAGATTAAAGACTTCAGACTTTCCTTACAATGTAGGATTGACAATTTTCAGTTTTCAATAAAAAATTAAAAGGTATATGAAATTACCGGAAAATGTGATCTACATAAAGGGCCACAGTCAATAAAAACAGATCCACAACAACCAAGGTGTTATAACTAGCAGAAAATAAATTTAAAATCGCTAGGATAAACATGTTCAGAATCTAGAGAAAAAGACTGAGATGAATCACTAGATGGGATATTTTAGGAGATGTATGAAGATTTTCATGGAAATATATAATAAAAATCTTAGAAGTAAAAAATACAATACCAAATACATACACACATGCACACTCACACCACACCAAGGTGAACTGGATAAACAGTACAGTAAACACAATAAAAGAAAGGATCAATAAGAATAAAGATAAGTCAATAGGAATTGTCCAAATGGAAGCCCAAACAGAAAAAAAAAAGTTTGAAAAAAAAAAGAATGAAAGAAGTCTGTCTGAAAGACCTGTCTGACAGTATCAAGTAGTCTAACATATGTGTATTCAAGTCCCAGAAAGAGAAGAAAATGAAAATAGGGCAGAAAAATATTTGAAAATTATGAGCCAGCATTTTTCTAAATTTTATTCAAACAAACACAAAACTCCAACTGTGTATGCAGAAATTACAGCAAACCACAGCAGAATATAAAGAAAAGCATACCTAAAATATCATGTTTAAAATGATAAAAAAACAAAGATGTAGAGAAAATATTAGGAGCAGCCAGAGAAAAGACAGATTATATACAGTAGATCAAAATTAACATTCATGGCTAGCTTTTTATCACACACAAAAAAAATAGAAAACAGAAGACAATGAAGAAACATTTTTTAGTGTGCTGAAAAAATAAATAACACAACTGTCAATATAGATTTCTATATACAGTGAAATTATCTTTCAGAATCAAAGGTAAAATAAAGCCTATGTCAAATAAGTAAATTTTGATAAACCAACACATGTAATGACAGAGAAAATTCTTTATGCTTAATGTATAGATGCTGACTGTATGTAAGTTTAGATCTATAGCATGAAAGAACTGCTACTGAAAACAGTACATATGTGAATAATTTTAAAATATAATTTTTCTTTTCTTAAATCACTTGTAGTCAATTAACTTTTCAAAGGCAAAAATACAATATATGCTGCAGGGTTTCTAGAATTTCTAGAAGTAAAACATTTCACAAAAACAGTACAAACTACATCTGAGATTGTAAGTAGAAATAAACTATCTGCCATTACATGATATACATTATTTAAAGTTGCATAAAATTAACTCAAGATCACAGTAAGAATGCATAGTGCATTTCTAGATCAACTATTAAATAAAATCACGAAGAGATAAAGCTTAAAACCAGTAGACAAAAAAAGAATGGCACAGTAAAATATATTAGAATGACCAAAAGAAGATAGAGAGAAAAAAAGAATAAAAGAAATATAGGGAACACTTAGCAAGATGGTCAACAAACATTCATTCATGTGAGAATAATTTATATGGACAATACCCCCCAAAAGTCATGTTTTTTTAAATAGGACAAGAAAGTTTGACTTACATATACGATGCTAACTACAGGTGCACTGTAAATGTAGAGATAGAGACATGTTGAAAGTCAAGAATGGAAAACTATGTTCCATACAAACATTATACGTAAGAAAAATAGCATGTCTAGATTAATATAAGGCATAATGGGCTTAAAGAAAAGGATTATTATTAGTAATGAAAACTATATTTTATAATCATTAAAGGGTCAATATTTCAAAAAGACATCACAATCCTAAATTTGTCTATAAACTAATTACAGAAATTCAAAATATTTGAAGCAGAAGTGTCAGAATTAAAAAGAGAAATAGACAAATACACAATTTTACATGGATATGCGTTTCTCTTGTAATCGGCAGAATAAAAAAAATCTTCTGAAAACTAGGAACAGAAGGAACTTCCAAATCTGACAGAAAATCTTTAAACAAATATCACCTACTATACTTAATGATAAAATATTAAATAATTTCCCCCTACATATTATGTGATGAAGCTATTCCACTCTTAATTATACAATAAAATGAAAAGTATATGTCATATATATGTCAAGAAAATGAAAGCATACTTGTACTCAAATTATCATAGAAGTTTGATTGGTAATAGTCAAATACTGAAAATAATTCAAATATTTCTCAACAGGCAACTCAATAAAAAAACTATGGTATAGTCATACAGTTAAATGTTACTCAACAACAGAAAGGAACAACTTATATACACCACAAAATGGATGATTATAAAAATAATTATGCTGAATAAAAGAAGCCAGTTTTAAAAAGCATACACTGTATGATGAGGTTTCTATAATAGTCAAAAAATGTGTACTAATACACAGTGACTGAAAAATTAGCTGTTGCCTGGGGATACTGGCATGAGATAGAGACATGTAAGAAAACTTCTGGAGGTGACTGATAATGCTCATGATCTTGATTGTGCAATTTCATGGGCATGTGTGTGTTCAAACTTAATTCAGGAGAGCCTTTATACATGTGCAATTTATTGTGTCAGTTATACCTCAGTAAAGATTATTAATAAAGATAGATATATTAGGAATGTGCAAGATCTGCAATTTTAAGAAAGTACTGTTGGTTTAACAAAAGGATATAATTAAATGTAAAGACATATAATGATAATGGAATGAAACACTCAGTATTTAATGATATATTTTTTTCCATCTGTAGATTTGTGAACAGACTATTTTTTTTAAACAACATACTTTTTTTCTTAATTTTTATAGAAAGGCAAAGAAACTGGAATATCACATGCATTCTTTTAAAAAATTAACATTGGAGTACTTAGTACCTGGTTTAACAAGTTTCTATAAAGCTACTGTAATTAATAAATATGCTGCCATGAGGATAGACACATACATCAATAGAACACAGCAGAGTCCAAAAGTACATTGTCATATACACAATGGCAGTTCAGTGGAGAAGGAAAAATGTTTTCAATCAGAGATACTAGATAATTAAGTCCAAAGCATGAACTACTAACCCTATCTTACACCAAAAACAAAAATTAATATGAAATTTGTCATATACCTAAAGGTAAAAGCTAAAATTCTAAAGTTCCTAGAAAAAAATAGAAAAATATCTCAAACCTGTGCAAAAGAAAGATTTCTTTGACAAAATGCATTCATACATTGCTGGTGGGAATTTGAAATGATATGATGACTCTGGAAAAAAAATCTGCAATTTCTTATAAAATTAAATATAGCAATTTCTTTACAGCCCAGTAATTTCATTGTTTGGCATTTATCCCAGAGAAATTAAAAGTTATATTCATACAAAAACATATACACAAATGTTCATAGCAGCTGTATTCATAATTGCCCAAAATTGGAAACATGTTAAGTGTCATTAACTGGGCAAATGGTTAAACTGTGATATACCTATATCATGGATTTCTATTAGTCAAAGAAACAAAAGACTAATACATACAACTTAGATGGATCTCAAGAAAATTACAGAGTGAAAAAATTCATTCACATAGGGTCACATATTATAGAGAGATATGGAGGACAGACAAGTGTTCCAGGGCTTAGGGGTGGGTGGTGGTGGGTGATGCCTAGAAAGTAAGACTGTGCAAAAGCTTCTGTGTCTCGACTGTGGTGGTGGTTCCATGAATCTACAAATATCACAAAATTACACACACATGCACACACATACACACACACACGAGTATGTGAAAAGCAGTGAAATCTGAATACTCTTTGGATTGTATCAATATCAATTTCCTAGATTTTTATATTGTAGTACAATAACAGCAGATATTTTCATTGAGTAAACTAGGTGAAGGATACATGGGCCTCTCTAAAAAATTATCCAAATTTCTATTGAAATATTCTGTAATTACTTCAAAATTTAAAAAAGATTTTAAAAAAGCACTAAATTCAAAAAATAATACTTTAATTCATTCATCAAACTGAATTGATGAAATTTAATTCACCAAAATTAAATTTATCAAAATTTAACTATATGCTCATCAAAAAACAGCAGTATTATATGATAAGGCCAATATAAACATCAAATGATATTCAACGTTAGTAATCTTCAGAGACTGCAAAATATACCCTCAATGAGGTACAACTTCATATCTTTCAGAATGTTTAAAATTAAAAAGCACACAGTACTAATCTGACAAGTATGCAAAACAGTCAAAATTTGCATACATTGCCATTAGATTTGTAAATGATACAACTATTTTCTAAAAATGTTTGGCAGTTTCTATCCTATGACCCAGCAATTGTACTACGAGGTATTTATCCAAGGGATACAGGTGTGTGGTTTCAAAGGGGTACATGCACCCCAATGTTTATAGCAGCGCTATTGACAATAGCCAAAGTACGGAAAGAGCCCAAGTGTCTATCAACAGATGAATGGATAAAGAAGATGTGGTGTGTACACACACAATGGAATATTACTTAGCAATCAAACAGAATGAAATCGTGCCATTTGCAACAACATGGATGGAACTAGAGGGTATTATGCTAAGTGAAATTCATCAGAGAAAGACAAACATCATATGACTTCACTCATAAGTGGAATTTAAGATACAAAACAGATGAACATAAGGGAAAGGAAGCAAAAATAATATAAAAACAGAGAGGGGGACAAAACATAAGACACTCTTAAATATAGAGAACAAACTGAGGATTGCTGGAGGGGTTGCGGGGGGGGGGAGTGGCTAAATATGCAAGGGACATGAAGGAAGACACTTGTTGGGATGAGCACCAGGTGATATACTTGGGAGATGAATCACTGGATTCTACTCCTGAAATCATTATTGCACCAGATGCTAACTCACTTGGATGTAAGTTAAAAAAAAAAATGTTTGGTAATTTCATATAACAATAAACATTCATTTAACTTCATACATGTAAACATGAAATAGACTCAGCTATCCCACCCATGAGAATTAAAATTGTATATGTATACAAAAAGACCTTTATGAGAATACTGATAGTGACTTTATTCATAATAGTCAAATGCTAGAAATAACCCAAACATTCACTGGTAAGAGCAAGGATAAACAAATCATGGTATGTTTTTGAAGTAAGCACTCAGCAATAAAAAGAATAAACTACACAACACAAATTGGGTAAATCCCAGAGAAATTATATGAAAAAAGCCAAATACAGAAAAGGAAGAAAAGTAAAAGTATATACTGTATGACTCTATATATAAAGGTAGAGAGATTGGGAAGAGAAAATGGAATTTGTGGCAGATGGAAATATTCTATATTTTGACTGAAATTATGGCTACATGGACATAGGAACTTTTCAAAACTCATCAAACTCTACACTCAGATATGTGTATTTTATGAGATGTATATGACATTTCAATTTTAAAAACTGACCTCAGACAAGCTGATTTAGTTGTAAAATGTGGGCGTTCAATCAATGACTTTCAACCTTCCATGTACATTATAATCACCTGGCTATTTTTAAAAACTACTATGCATAGCAAGATTCACCCCCAAAGCATCTCATTAACATTTCCTGTGTTAAGTCCCTCACGATGGTATTTCTTAAAATTTCAATGGTGACTGTTATGGGCAAACAGGATTGAGAATCCTGAATGAGATGATCTCTAAAGTATCTTCCTCTAATAAATTTCAAGAGCTCTTACAATAAATGGCCTAAAAATAAATTACATAATTATGATAAAAATGTTACTTTTCAATAGCCTGAAGATTATCACTTTCTTTTTTTTTAATGTTTATTTATTTTTGAAAGAGAGACAGAGACAGAGTGTGAGCCAGGGGAGGGCAGTCTCCAGGCTCTGAGTTGTCAGCACGGAGTCCGATGTGGGGCTCAAACCCACAAACTGCGAGATCATGAACTCAGCCTAAGTTGGATACTTCACCCACTGAGCCACCCAGGTGCTCCAGAGCATTATCACTTTCTAATCATTTACAGGAAATGTTTTTCGTATTTTCTTCCATACTTGACTTTAATCTTTTAATAAATTGTAATGTTTATAAATAGCCCTTAAACATATGAAAACATACATATCTTGTATGTAAAGATTACTATATGTAAAAACCAAGCACCTACTAAACATAAAAATCAAGCTAAATTTTCAAATATTAGATTAGGAAAAAATCTAAAGTTTGAATGCATAAAATATTAGCAGGGCAGTATTAAAAAGATTCATATATTGCTGGCTAACATGCAGAATGGCACAATGCCATGTAAGTTGATTCGTCAGTATATTATTGTTAAATATACAACTGCCAATTCTAGAAATCTAAACAAATGCCTTAACAAATATAAAACAATATATGCCAAAGGTTATTCATACTGGCATTATTTTTAATATTAGCAATTTGGAAATCATCCATTATCTATCAATAGGGGATGATCGAATACACTGAGGTATGTTCACACAATAAAATTGTATGCATTACTTAAAAAATGAGTGAAGTCTATGTACTATTACAGAATGATTGCAGGGATATATAGTTTAATGAAAAAATTCTAGAAGTAGAGTGTCATATATAGTATGTCATCTTTTTAATTGGCGTGTCATTGCACACATATACATAATATTTTAGTGGACAGAGATAAAGTAGTTTTAATTCACATCATATATATATATATATAATTTTATATTTTAATATAAATGTAAGTAGACTTTATTTTAGTTTTATATTCTTAATGTAAATGATTATAGGTATACGTATACATATGTGTATAGCCACAGCCACATCCACATCTATATCTATGTCATATCTTTATGTATACTGAATTTGATAAGAGAAATGACACTATAGTAGGAATAGTCACACTAATATAAACACACCTTAGTTTCACTGTAGAAAACAAGAAAACTCTTGGAGAAGTTACTTATTTTAGATTACTAGAAGATAATTTTATTAGGACTGAAATAAAAAAGAAAAGTAAAACCAGGACACCTGGGTGGCTCAGTTGGTTAGGCATCTGACTTCGGCTCAGGTCATGATCTCATGGTTACTGGGTTCAAGCCCTTCATCAGGCTCTGCACTAACAGCTCAGAGCCTTAAGCCCGCTTCGGATTCTGTGTCTCCATCTCTCTCTGCCCCTCCCCTGCTCAAGCTCTGTCTGTCTCTCTCTCTCTCTCTCTCAAAAATAAACATTAAAAAAATTTTACAAGAACAGAAATACTAAGAAAATTTGGGCAAGTAGCTTAAAGGGATTCCACAGGCTAAATTTGAGATCATCTGAAACAAAAATAAAAAGGATTGTAGCTAATTGTAATATTTTGAAAAAATAACAAACTCATGAATCCCTCTAAAAGATGTGAAAAAATCATTTAAATGTTACCATTGTGCTAAGAACTTGTAGTAAAAGAGGATAAATTAAGCGTCCGTTCTGTCTTTCTAAGGGGAGTTATTGCACTCCCTAGTTGGTGGAATAAATCAGTGTGTGTGTGTGTGTGTGTGTGTGTGTGTGTGTGTGTGAGAGAGAGAGAGAGAGAGAGAGATTGAGAGAGGGAGAGATGGCTTTAAGAAGAGTGATTAGAACTTTGTAAAGAAATATTTTGGAATAACTGTCATTCTATGCTTGATTGAAAAAAATAATGTTTATTTTTGAGAAAGAGAGACAGAACGTGAGTCGGGAAGGGACACAGAGAGAGGGAGACATAGAATCTGAAGCAGGTTCCAGGCTCTGAGCTGACAGCACAGAGCCAGACACAGGGCTCGAACTGACAAGCTGTAAGATCATGACCTAGGCCAAACGCTTAACTGACTGAGCCACCCATGCATCCCTATGCTTGATTTTTAATAATGATTTTGTTTAGTTCATTTTTGGGACATAGGATGATGACTTCTTTGGGCATATCATCATCAACGACCTTAAATAATGGGGAAAATATTCTTCTTGAAAGCTTTTGTTAGCAGAGCCATTTTCCCAGAAATGATAATATGGTATTGATCTTCATCATATTATAATGCTTAACTTTGTTTTCCACATTCACGAACAATACTGACTTCATTAAAGCAACATTTTAAAATATATTTATGTACTAAGTGGTGAGATGGTAATGGAACTTCAGGAAGATAATATATTATTGAATATTTTTAATTCAACATCAATCCTAATGGCATTGTTTCCAACAATTTTTTATAGTTTTTTTTTGAAACAAAAACCTTTTATTTTATACTGAAAAGAATATTATATTTGCACAATAGGACCACTGCCTCTTGAAGAAATTTTGGTTTCAACTTTCCATGTTAAATGAGAATATCATTATATATACTACATACATATATATATTTTTAAAAAACATTAAAATCTAAAGCTCCTGAAAATACACAATAAACAATAAATATAAAAACAAGTATGCTTTTCTGAAATGTAGCAAGTGTGTATGTATATGAAGGATAGAAAAAATTATCACTGCTACTAAATAAATATAAGAAATTATAAATAAGTAAATATAAATACATATAAATAATATTACTAAAATTTAAGGATTTAAAAATTGATAATATATTTCTGCATTTAGCTTCTAGTCTTTCTAAAAATTTCATAGGGGCACCTGGGTGGCTCAGTTGGTTGGGCGACTGACTTCAGCTCAGGTCATGATCTCGCAGTTTGTGAATTCAAGCCCTGCGTCAGGCTCTGTGCTGACAGCTCAGAGCCTGGAGCCTACTTCAGATTCTGTGTCTCTCCCCTCTCTCTACCCCTCCCCTGCTCACGCTCTGTGTCTGTCTCTCAATAATAAATAAACATTAAATTTTTTTTTAATTTCATGACTATGTACTTTTATTATTAATTTTGCAACTGCTTTATTGAGGTATAAGTGACATAAATAACCTAAACACACTAAAAGTATAATTTGATATGGTTTTGATGCAAGAACACATTTCTGAAATATGACCACAAACAAAATATTAAACAATCCCCACAACAGTTTCCTTATACCCTACTGTACTCCCTCCCTTTGGTCCTCTCAACGCCATCCCTACCTATCCTCAGGCAAGTGCATATCTGCTTTCTTTCACTACAGATTACTTTGTAATTTCTGGCAATCTATTTTATATAAATAGAACCATATATACTTTTTGTCTAGGTTCTTTCATTTGGCCTAATTTATTTTGAGATTTATCCATATTGTACTGTGGAGAAATAGTTCATTCCTTTTATTAAATAATATTTTATTGTGTATACATATGTATATGGGTGTATGTATGTGTGTATATATATATATATATATATATACATATGCATGTATGTGCATATATACATGTATAGATGCATATACATGTACATGTGTATTATATATATATATAAGAAATTATATATAATTATATATAAATTATATAATACATTATATATATAATGTATATATATGTATATATATAATGTAATTATATATGTATATATATAATTATATATAAATTATATAATATATTTTATATATATATATATATAATGTAAATATATATTATACACATACATACACACACATACATACACACACATACAGTTTATTTCCAGTCTGGGGCCATTATGAATATAGCTGCTAAGAACGTCTGTGTAATAGACTTCCATAGTTTTCATATAGACATATGCTACCATTGCTTTTAAATAAATATCTAGGGGCGCCTGGGTGGCGCAGTCGGTTAAGCGTCCGACTTCAGCCAGGTCACGATCTCGCGCTCCGTGAGTTCGAGCCCCGCGTCAGGCTCTGGGCTGATGGCTCGGAGCCTGGAGCCTGTTTCCGATTCTGTGTCTCCCTCTCTCTCTGCCCCTCCCCCGTTCATGCTCTGTCTCTCTCTGTCCCAAAAATAAATTAAAAAATGTTGAAAAAAAAAAAAAAATAAATAAATATCTAGAAATAGAATAGAAATAGAAATAGAATAGCCTATCATGGATAGGCTACATGGTAGGTGGTAAGAGATTATGGTATAATGTTAAACAAAATGAAGGGGCACCTGGTGGTTCAGTTGGTTAAGCATCCAACTCTTGATTTTGGCTCAGATCATGAGCTCACAGTTAATGGAATCAAGCCCCTTATCAGGCTCCACACTGACAATGCAGGGCCTGCTTGAGATTCAATCTCTCCCTCTCTCTCTCCCCCTCCCCCTCTCGTGCCCCCCATCTCTCTCTCAAAATAAATAAATAAACTTAAAAAATGAAAAAATATTATAAGAAAATCCTGCAAAACTCAACTTCTACTTGCAGTAATAATGAAGGAAGTAACAAAGAACCAAATCAGGCCCTTAACATTGGAGAAACTCTGGTTAAATATAGGAAACAATGGTTTTGAAGACACTGAGCATAAGACAATAAATGGGAGTGATTTCTTAGAGAAAGGAACCAAATTAGGTGAGCTTTTTGATTAGCCTAATTTACTGCCTACAGAGAGTGTGTGTCCAAGTAACATTGCAAAAAGAGGAAATGCAGGCAGAGCCCAGTGTTCTCCCTAAGATGAGGATATGGCACTCAGAGTTCAGTGAGGCAAAATGCTAGAGTTTTTATAGCAGAATACTGGGGAGTAGAGAACTCAAAATCTGTAGAGGGTACCTCCTCCAGTTCAGTTCAGTACTATCATATGCATGTGAAAAAATAACTGAAAAGCAGGAAAAGCACCACACAAAGATTTGAGGGAGAGCAGTCTGGAACTACCAAAGGCCAGGGATAATTTCTGTTACCATCAGTAGAATGGACTACTTCATAACTGAAAGGACTTCAGGTAGACTACTAAAGAGGGAGTTACTTTATCAATGAGAAAATTACCCTAAATTGAAGCCTTCACTTATTTCACCTAACAAATGTAAAACCAAAGCCCTATCATTGTTTCCACATGGCTTACCTACATGCCAAAGGAAGTTCAAGAATTTTTATAGAAGTACAAAAGTATTCATGATTCAACAAGGCAAAACTGATATAGCTTTGCATCCAATCAAAAGTTACTGGTCACAAAAAGAAACTGGAAATTACGACTCATATTTAGAAAAAAAAAAACTCTACCAAAACTGACCCAGCAATGACAAAGATAATAGAATTAATTAAAAAAGGACATTAAAATGGTTATTATAAACATATCATAGGTTTAAGAAACTAGAGAAACGATTGAACATGTTAGGTAGACATGTGAAGGATATTGAAACATTCCAAACCATATGAAAAAAAATAAAGAAATCAATGCCCAAAGGAACACCCCAATTAATAAAAACTTAACTCATTTTATTACTGATCAAAGTAAATAGTCTAAAAGTGTGCAGTTAGCCCTAAGTCATGAGTTGAATTTTGTCCCTCCAAAAGATGTTGAAGTCCTAACCCCCAGGACCTGTTAATGTGATCTCATGTGGAAATAGGGTCTTGGCAGATTATCAAGTTAAAATGATGCAACTGGGTTTGCCTAATCCAATATGACTGCATCCTTATAAAATGGAGAAATTTGAGAACAGAAACAGATAGGCACACAGTTAAAGTGCCATATGAAGATGAATGAAGAAATCCCGTTGATGCATCTACAAGCCAAAGAATGGCAAAGATTGCCAGTCAAACACCAGAACGTAAGAAAGAGGTATGGAACAGGCCTGGGAAAGAACCAAACCAGCTGATACCTTGATCTCAGTATTCCAGCCTCTAAAACTGTGAGATGATAAATTTCTGTTGTTCTAAGCCACCACTTTTTGGTTCTTTGTTACAAAAGAAAACTAATTAGGCCAGCAATTGGCTACAAAGCTAATTTTTTCAGGTTTGTGGATATGGAATTAAAGCTACAATTGTTTTACATCATCTTACTTTTAGAAAACAATCAACAGATATTCAATGTATGTTAGCAGTTACATTGAGTTTAGTTTGATGTCCTATTTTTTATAGTTCATTACCATGCTTACTCCGTACCTTGTGTTCCCTATTAATTGTAAGTACCTCCTATGGATGCCCCTGACCATGTACTTATGACATACAACTTGTCACATCCTTCATCATTCCTCAGTAAAGTTAGATTAAATTCATTTACACACAATTATTTTCCCTGTTGTATTAGTTTACACTTTTAGATTTTCCATAAATGTGCATTGCACTGTTGATCTCTCTTTGAACTGTTAATTTTCTACATACTCAACAATTCCAAAGCAGTATACATAATAAAGTGATGATAAATAATATGATAATAGAAAATTAAATTTTTAAAAGAATATTCGTTTCAGGCGAAGAACCTTTGAAAATATACTTAATATATATTTAAAGCAGATTCTTGATTAGCTAGATGTAAGAATTCTCGTTCAATATATAAACAGCTTTACAAATAGTTGATTAGTTTTAGTAGCTCATTTTTCTAAATGCTTTACAATTTGAAAGTTATTTTTTAGTTCTCATTTTATATTTTCTCAATTAGATCTCCCAATATACCTAGTTCATAATCAACATAGTCTAGTCAACATTGATAGTCTAAAGATTTGATTCAAATTTTTTCTTGCAAAGGCTCAATATATTTCTGATAAATATTCATCAATTGTGCCAGTTTTTTTTCTTACAGATTAAATCAAGGCCAACATAAATAGTTCCATCTTCCCAAATAAGGTTTTCAATATAGAAAGACATGTTCCACCAAGCCCATTATCCATTATAGAAGTGCATTATAGGATACTTATTGAAGGTACATGTAGAACTGTTAATTTTTTGGAAAACAAATTTTAGTTCGCTCTAAACCATAGGGACAAACCCAGTCAACTAGCCATTTCTTACATCCATCAAAGTCAATGCTGATATTTTAATTGCAGTCAATTAAATCTCTTTGAATGTCAAGCATTCATCTAACATATTTGCTCCATACCTTTATAGGAAACATGCATCCTTAAGTAAAATTATGTTGGTTTGATTTTTCAGCAGTTTCGATCTGTAAATGACATTTTCCAGCTACTCTATAAATATCATAAACCTTCTTACATAATATTTTAATCTCCCCATAAATAAAACCATAACCAAAATCCACTGTTCCCATGTGGAGATACAATCCTGTAGTTCAGTACTAGTAAATATACCCTGTAATTCTTTGTCTTTTTGTTATAGAGGTGAGGGCTTGTGATTATTCTTTAGCTATATCTTGTTGGAATAAGATTTCAGGCCAAGCTATCCAATTTCACGTTCTTTCCCAAATTCCTTCTAATTTTGCTCTGATCTCTATATGTCACATTACATTCTGATTCAATTCTGTGTGCATCTGAATTGTGCTTCTATAACTTCCCCAGTGTATTGTTTGTCAATATTTTTGTATCATAACAGTTTAGAATTCTAGCCCTAGTTTCTATCCCACAATATAGTATTTAATAAGTCCCTTTGAGTTTGATGATGGACACATTTTAATCCCTGTGTAAAAGAATCTCAAAATGGAAAAGCCTCTTAGGTACAGATAGAATTCAATCAAACAACATTAATGCAAGAAGATTAAGAAATAACGTCATTTAATTATTGTAGGGGCCTCATATATGGGGACTGGAGATTGCTATATTCTAAACAGGGTAGTCATCATTACAGAAAACTGTATTTCAGGCCTTTTGGAGAAACCAACCCAACATTTGGGCCAGAATATTTTTCTATTTTATATCTATACTCAGTTTTGTTAAACCCCCAGATGGCTAAAATATATACAAATATGAGTCTTAGGGTAATGTTGAGTCTTTCAACTTTAGTACCATTATTTTTAGCTCAACTGATTAATAACCCCTTCCTTTTGGTATATTAAAAATATTTAAAAACATAATGGGTGATGAGTTTAAAGTGTATTTATTAATCTTTTGTTAATATTACTTTCAGACTATGAAAAGACTTGGAGTTTTTCATTTCTTCTAAATTTATTTTTATTTATTTATTTATTTATTTATTTATTTATTTATTTATTTATAGTGCATGCATTTGTGTGTTCAGCAACAGAAGATATTATTTTAGATATGACCCTAGCCTTTTAGGGTTTTATTTATTTGGTATAAGTTATGACAATAGTATTGACATCTTTATTAAACTTGTATAATTTGTAGGCCTCATAAACATGGGTTTATTTCTTGTAAATCAGGTACTTTTTTTTTCTAAGTATAATTGACACATGATATTACATTAGTCTCAGGTATACAACTTAGTGATTTGATAAGTTTATACATTATTGTAATGTTCATCACAAGTATAACTACCATCTGTCCCATTCAATCGTTATTACAATATTATTGACTGTATTCCTTATGCTCTGCTTTTTATTCCCATGACTCACTCATTCCACAACTGTAGGCCTGTATCTTCCTCCCCCTTTCATTCATTTTGCTCAACTCCCAACTGCCCCCCCCTTAGCAATCATCAATTTATTCTCTGTATTTATAGTTTTGAATCTACTCTTTGCTTATTAGGTTTTTTTTTTTTTAGTTAAGTACTTCTTAAACATATCAGATGGGGCTGCTACTCTTCCTTGCCCCCTTTTTGGTTAAGAAGGCACATATTTACCAATTCAAGTACCTTGCCTCAAAAGGAATCACAAAAAACTCCATGTAAAGTATGGTAGCCCTTAGTGTACACAGAAGGTCCCTTCACAACAGGTAAACAGGCACATCAAAATACAAAAGAAGGGTATGATTCTTTAATAGAGACCTATTTTCATGGGAACCTCAGAGGTACAGGTACAAGGTTGTCAAAATTGCCAATATTAGGAATGAGAGAGGTGACATGATTACAGATTCTACAAATATTAAAAAGATAACAGGATGTTATAAAACACTTTATTTCATAGATTAAGCAAGTTATATAAAATGGGCAAATCATTTGGGAAATACAAATTCCCGAAGTTCACTTAAGACAAAAAAAATGATAATCAGAATAGTCCTTACAACCATAATTAAAGACCTTTCAAAACCAAACCAAACCAGGGCGCCTGGGTGGCTCAGTTGGTTAAGTGTCTGACTTCAGCTAGGTTGTAACCTCACAGTCTATGAGTTCGAGCCTGGCATCGGGCTCTTGTGCTGACAGTTCAGAGCCTGGAGCCTGCTTCAGATCCTGTCTTCCTCATTCTCTACCTCTCCTTCACTTGCGCTCTCTCTCTCTCTCTCTCCCTCAAAAATAAATAAGCATTTAAAAAAATTGAAGAAAATCCAAATGAAACAAACAAACAACAAGAAATAACGTTTAGGGACTGTTTACTTTACCAATTAAATATTTATGAAAAAAAACTTGAAATAATAAAATTTCTGCAAAACTTTTCCATTGAAAGTGTGGAAGTACTCCCATGTCATTCTATTTGTTACTCTGATACCAAAATAAGGTTGTTACAAAAAGGAAAAGCACTTTTATTCTTTATTTATTTTAAAAGAATTTTAATGTTTATTTTTGAGAGACAGAGAGAGAGCAAGTGCGTGTGAGCAGTGGAGGGGCAGAAAAAGAGGGAGGCACAAAACCCACAGCAGGCTCCAGGCTCTGAACTGTCAAGACAGAGCTTGATGTGGGGCAAAGGAAACAATCAACAAAACTAAAAGGCAACTGATGGAATGGGAGAAGATATTTGCAAATGACATATTGGAGAAAGGGTTAGTATCCCAAATCTATAAAGAACTTACCAAACTCAACATCCAAAATAATAATAATAATAATAATAATAATAATAATAATTCAGTGAAGAAGTGGACAGAAGACATGAATAGATACTTTTCCAAAGAAGACATCCAAACATATGAAAAGATGCTCAACATCACTCATTACCAGGGATATGACAAATCAAAACTACAATGAGGGGCGCCTGGGTGGCTCAGTCAGTTAAGCTTCCTACTTTGACTCTAGTCATGATCTCGAGGCTCATGGATTCAAGCCCCACATCAGGCTTTGTGCAGAGAGCTCGGAGCCTGGAGCCTGCTTTGGATTCTGTGTGTCTCTCTCTACACCTCCCCCACTCACGCTCTGTTGTCCCTCTGTCTCTCTCAAAATAAATATTTTAAAATTTTTTTTAAAAGTACAGTGAGATATCACCTCACACCTATCTGAATGGCTAAAATTAACAACACAGGAAACCACAACTATTGTTGAGGATGCAGGGAAAGGGGAACACTTTTGCACTGCTGGTGAGAATGCAAACTGATGCAGCCACCCTGGAAAATAGTATGAAGGTTCCTCAAAAAATTAAAAATAAAATTACCCTACAACCCAGCTATTGCATTGCTAGGTGTTTATCCAAAGGATACAAAAATGCTGACTTGAAGGAGCATATGCACACCAATGTTTATAGCAGCAGTATCAACAATAGCCAAATTTTGCAAAGAGCCTAAATTTCCAACAACTAATAAATGGATAAAGAAGATGTGGTTTATATATACAATGGAATATACTCGGCAATGAAAAAGAATGAAATCTTGCCACTTGCAACGAAGTATGTGGAATTTGAGAAACAAAACAGATGAACATAGGAGAAGGGAAGGAAAAATAAGATAAAAAGAGAGAGAGAGGCAAACCAAAGAGACTCTTAAATATAGAGAAGTGAGCGTCAATGTAGTGGAGGTGGGGAGGGGGGATGGGTTAAATGGATGAGGGGAATTAAGGCAGGCACTTTTTGGGTTGAGCATTCTTTTATATAGTTTGAATGCAAAAATTTATCACACAAATCCTTTGCGAATATGTTCTCTCTAAGCTATTGTTTGTCTTTTAATTTTTTAGCTGCGCATTCCAAAGAGCAGAAGTTGTATTTTTGAAATCTAAATGTTGAACCAGTTTGTTAACTAATCTTGATTATGCATCCAAGAATTGCCTAATTCAAAGGCAAAAATCTTTTCTTCTAGAATTTTTATAATTTTTTTGGTGTATAATCTGTTTTTAATTATTCATAGAGTATAAGTGTGACCCAAAGTTCTTTTTTGTTTGTGTTTCTTTATTTTGCATACAGACATCCAACTTTTCCAGAACCATCTGTTGAAAAGACTATCCTTGGGGGGTCTGAGAGGCTCAGTTGGTTAAACATCCAACTCTTAGTTTTGGCTCAGGCCATGATCTCACCATTCATGGATTCAAGCCCCATGTCAGGCTCCTCACTGACAGTGTGGAGCCTGCTTGGGATTCTCTCTCTCCCTATCTCTCTGCCTCTCCCCAACTCACGCTCTCTCTCCCTCTCTCTCAAAATAAATAAACAAACTTAAAAAAAGAAAAAGAAAAGACTATTCTTTTTCAATCGCACCACATTGTGAAAAATCACCTTTGTGAAAAATCAATTCCCCATTTAGATCGGTATACATTTCTGAACTGCCTACTCTGTTCCATCGATCTATTTTATCTATCTACATAAATATAATTCCTTTATGATCCTTTTAATATTTATAGAATTTGCAGTGATGTCACCCTCTCATTCCTGAAAAGGTACTGTACTCTAATACTCATTGATTATTCTAGTTAAAAGTTTACCCATTTTATTGATTTTCTCAAAGCATCAGCTTTAAAAATATTGACTTGCTCTACTTGTCCTATTTGTTTTATTTTCTATTTCATTGACTTACTATTTGATCTTTAATACTTCCTTTTTTCTATTTGGGATTTATTTGCTATTTGGGATTTATTTTTTAGTTTCTCAGGGTGTAAGTTGAGAGTTTAAGGTATCTGTTCTCTTTCAATGTAGGATTTGAATGCTACAAATTTCCTCTTAAAATGTTCTTTATTAAATTTATTATACATTTACATTATGTGATTTAGTATTTTATTTGATTAGGTTTTATTGTAAATATTGTGGAATTATCACAGTCTGCCTTCAAGTGATATTTTAATATCTCATGTTTAGTATAAGAAATTTAACATAATATACTTTCATTTATTCCCTCCCAAACTTTGTGCAGTCATTACTATTTCATCATCTCTGTTATAAATCCTGAACTGCTCATTATGTTTTTTTTAATGTTTATTTATTTTTGACAGAGAGAGAGAGAGAGACAGAGCAGGAGCGGGGGAGGGTCAGAGAGAGAGGGAGACACAGGATCAGAAGCAGGCTCCAGGCTCTGAGCTGGCAGCACAGAGCCCGATGCGGGGCTAGAACTGACGAACTGTGAGATCATGACTTGAGCCGAAGTCGGATGCTCAACCAACTGAGCCACCCAGGTGCCCCATGCTCGTTATTTTTTTTTTTTTAATTTTTTTTTTTTAATGTTTTTTATTTATTTTTGGGACAGACAGAGACAGAGCATGAACGGGGGAGGGGCAGAGAGAGAGGGAGACACAGAATCGGAAACAGGCTCCAGGCTCCGAGCCATCAGCCCAGAGCCTGACGCGGGGCTCGAACTCACGGACCGCGAGATCGTGACCTGGCTGAAGTCGGACGCTTAACCGACTGCGCCACCCAGGCGCCCCTCGTTATTTTTTATGTAAAGAGCTAATTACATTTTTAAATGTTTATTTATTCTTGAGAGAGAGACAGAGCACGAGTGGGGGGATGGGCAGAGAGAGGGGGGAAGTATCAATTACCTTTTAAAGAGATTTAAGTAGTAACAAGAATTTTATATATTTATTCCCATGTTCTTTGTTCCTTTGTGTAGATAAATATTTCCCTGTGGTATAATTTTCCTTTATTTGAATAACCTGAACTAATTCATGTCTGCTGGTTAGAGATTATCTTGGCTTTTGTATTCCACAGAAGTCTTTCTTTCAACTTCTTTTTGAATTACATTTTCACTTACTATAAAAGTTCTATATTGATATTTTTTCTTTAAATACTTTGGAGATGTTGCTGTAATATCTTCTCACTTGCATTGCTTCCAATGAGAAACCTGCTTTTATCTTAATCTTTGATACTCTGTACATAAAGTATCTTCTATCTCTGATGACTTTCGGCTATTTATCACTATTTTCAGAACAATGATTATGATGTATGTTTGTGTGATTTTACTAACGTTTGTTGTACTTGATGTTTGTTGAGTATCCTGGAACTTTGGGTTTACATTTTTTATTAAATTTGAGTAACAGTCAGCTATTATTGTTCAAATAAATTTGTCCCCCCTGACTTCAGGGTTTCCAATCACAAGTGTATTGATCCCTAGAACTTTTCCCCTAGCTTACTGATTTGTCTGATTATCTGTTTGTTTTTGTTTCTGACCTCATCTTCTCTCTGGGTTTCATTTTAGATTACATTGCTATATATTCAGGATTGCTAATCCTTTATTCTACAATATCTACTCTATCCTTAATCCTCTCTAGTTTTTATTTTTTATCTCAACAACTGTAGTTTTAATTTCTATAAAGTTGATTTCCATCTTTTTAATAATGTACATATCCATACTTAAGTTTTGAACGTATAAAGACATTTTTAATAATTGTTTTTAATGTCCTGTGTCAATTGTAATAGTTGCATCAATTCTGGGTTGATTTTTACTCGTTGCTTTTCTACTTGTTAGAGATAGTTTTTTCATGCTCTTTCCCTGCCTGTTTTTGTTTATTGCATGTTTGTTTGTATTTGTTTTTTCATGCCAAATATCATGAGTATCTTGTTTGGTGCTGGATTTTTCTTCTCTTAATTGCCACAAACTTTCTTGAACTGATTCTGGAATGTAGTTAAGTTACTTAGACATTTATCCTTTCAAAAATTTCTTTTAATATTTATTAAGTGGTGCCAGAGCATTGCTGAATCTAAGAAAAATTATTCCCCAATGTTAAAGCAAGATACTTATTCTGTTTGTCATTAGGTTCTTTGTTTTTGTTTTTATTTTGCTATATTTGACATACAATGTTACATTAGTTTCAGGTGTACAACATAGTGACTCAACATCACTATACCTTTTGCTGTGCTCAGCACAACTGTAGCTAAGGTAATAATTTCTGATTATGCTATCCAATGCCTTGTAGGTCATGAGGCTTTCCATTTAGACTATTGAGAACAGGTATTTTTCTTGGATCTATGTGACATTCAGGCACCATTAACTCATAGTTCTTAAGCTTGCCTCATATATATATGTATTAATATGTAATTACCTGAATATTTGAGAGCACTCTTCTGCAGATCCACATTCCCTCTCTCCTCTCCAGGTCTCTGTACAGAAAACCTTAGACTTTAGGTCTCCACAGATTCTCAGCTTTGTCTCTTCAGTCAGGGAGTATGCTGGGTTATGCCTGTGTGCCATCCTCACATGGCCACCTGAAGTCAATCTTAAGATAGGAAGGTGGGCATTCACAGGGCTGAACTTGTTTACCTTCTGTAAGGGATACTCTGTACTTCATTGTCTAATATCTAGTTTATCAAAAACCATTACTGCAAATACATTATGAATTGCTGATCGTTTCAGTTTTTATAAACTGTAAACCAAAATATATCCTCCCACATTTACAAATCTCTGTAATATTTTGTTTGTTCAAAGAAATATTCCAGATAACTATAATATTGAGGAGAAATTATATGATGATGTACTAAATACTCTGCCCTATCAGCAATAATAGTCTTAGGTTGACATTGATGATTAGATGCATTAGACACAATACGTTTTACCCCAGACAAATTTCTCTAACTTTAAAAAGGATTTAGAATCAGTAATAGCAAGAATAGCAACAGCATAGCAAAATTCTGGTGATTCTAAAGCATAGCTACTAATGCCCTCCACTTTGTCCATGGCATGGTGGGTAACGTCGCAAGTCACAAAGCTTGTAGGGTACAGACCACCTCTAGCTCAGAAAAATAGTAAACTCCAACATCCCTTGAGTTTTTACATTTCCTTCTGAGGTTTATGAATAGTACCTATTTTCTATTACAGCTCAATATAATTAGTTATCAGTAACTTATCAATTACTGATTTTTCAATAAGCAGTCTTAAATACACTACATGTTCTTTTTTGGTACAGAGCATTTATATGTTGGACCTAACATATTTTTATAAATCCATTGAGTTAGTTGCAAGAATGATTCAATCTAAGATTTTCCTGAAGCTAATGGTAGAATCACAGACCACAGGTCAATACTTTCCTCATAGATAACATACCCAATACTTGTCTATTATACTACTTATTTTATATGGACTCATTCACATCTCATTATCCTACTCTGAATAGTCAGTAGTTAGTTCTATATATAGAATAAAGAGAATATTTAAATCAAGGGCTAAATGGTGGTGGCTGGAATGAGAATGGAAGGTGAAGGGAATATTTTCCTTTTCCTCCAAATATTATAGTTTCATGGATTTCAATATCAGTGTCGTTGGAAGTAATTTACTACTTGTGCTATAAGAACAATTTATGGCATTTTGTTGCTCTGGAAATTGGTAATCAATAGTCTCCGCTGTTTGAAATATACAAATCATTTCAGATATCAACAACTCAATTTTCTAACAGTATCACATTGTAGATCATCTAATATGCATAAGGCACTATATTCTACATGTATCTGGCTAAGTAAATTTAGGCTTTTTTCCAGGCTCACATACACAGAGAAGCATACTATCCAATGGAACTGGATTAACCCATAACCTGTACTGCCCATCATATAAATATTATTGTTGAATATAACACATAACCTCATTCTCTTTGAGGTATTGTAAATATATTTAGATACTAAAGTCTTTTGCAATTAATATAAATATAACCAAAATTTATCTGTCTTATACCACGTGATATTTCTATTTCAGCTGTAAAACGAAAACATAATTCCTATACATGTCCAGCATACAAACTGATGTGATAATCAAATGAAATTATATATGTGAATCATCACTGTGAACTTTAGTGTCTTGTCTTAAAAGAGCAAAGAGTCAAATAACTACTCAGCTATTTCTATATTCAAGACTGAAATGGAGAATCTTGATTATTATCTGTATTATTCAGGGATAAAATTCTACTGTTAATTAGTTTTGTCAAATTCTTTAATTTTATATTAGGCATAAATAAGCTGATTTCACCTCAATTTTAAATTGTATTATAATAGCCCTCATGATACATTGATTGTATAGGATTACTACTCATTAGATTATATAATAAAACTTAATAATTATCAATAATTATTATATTATAATTAAGATATTATAATTAAAAACATAATGATTATTATGTTAATATGACTTAATTTTGTATGTCCATTCACATAAATTTAGGTAATTTGAAGGTATTAGAAAAGCCAACATAAAAGAACAAAGACATTGTCTTTATATTTTAGAAATCACTTATAATTCAAAGCATGCTATTGCAGAACAGAGTTATGGAAATATTAAAAATAAAAAATTCATTGTTAAATTATATTAAACAGAGAAATGAATTAGTTTCAAAGTATTTTAAAGTTAAAATAATTTTAAATATAAATCAGAAGAAAACTACAATTTCTATTTCTCTAGTAGGTATTCTAACTTTATTCTTTGCATATTCATTATAAATGACAATCCTTTTGATCTTTTAACTTCATTAGAACTTCTTTTTCTCTTTTAGAACTTCTTATAAATTTCATTCACTTGTGGCAAGTTTATCTTATGTGAGTTTGTAAATTAAATTTGCTCCTCTACTGCAAAAGATTCCCTTTCAAAATAATGCAATAATTATTTATGTTAATATTCACTGTGTAAACATTTATTGAACACCACCCCCCATGATGTGCCAAACACCACACTAGAAAACAAGAAGACAAAAGGAATGAAGAGTTTTGAGCTAAATTAATCCACAATATAATCATTTTCAGTGTACCAACTAACCAGATATAAGACATGGATGTGCCTTCAGGACACAGGTGACCTGACAGCAAGGAGAGGCATATATGTGAAACAGTAAGGAGCAATATAAAATATTGTAATTAACAGTAAAACCTACTCATTAATCAAACATATTCATATTATTTGGTCTCAGATACTTAAATTTACAACTTGAAATAAATGGTAAATTTTTTTTTAAGATTATGAAACAAAATTCAATTATTTAAACTCCAGTAAATAGCTTAATTCTAACAGGTGTTTCTAGACATTCCAGGATTTTAATTTGCTAATAAAGCTTGCCTAGAATAAACCTTGAGATTTCAGAATAAAGCTTGCCTAGACAGAGGGAAGTTTGATAAAATGACTTAATGGTGAGTTGCCCCTTGTATAGCTATAAGATATAGCTATAAAATAGCTATAAGATAGGTTAAAGAATCTATCTAATTCAAAGCTACTTACAAAACAAGTTGAATTTAAGCTTGGTTTGGGCAGACTCCAATACTCAACTACTGCAAGATAAAAACTTTGATTTGATTTGATTTAAAAGATTTGCAGTGAACAGAAATATGGTCACGCTTGTTCACAGTGACCCACAACCATTTTTTAAAGTACGTGGTGAGAATTCGGCAACCTGCGTATGAAGAACAGTGTAAACCAGATATTGTATTTAGATCACACAGTAAAGCAAATAGGAATTAAAAATGGAAATATATTTTGCTAGCAGCAGTTCGAGTATGAGACAAGGAAACAAATACAAAAGCTTCATATGAGTAAACAGAAGGGAGCCAACACCTTACTACCACCTTTTTTTTCCTGGAAAGTACAAGACTCCCCAAAAGTACTCTATAAGCCATTGTGCCAAATCCTGGGCAAAAGCTGATGGTCCACTTAGTTCTTGACACAGGCAAGGTAGATTAGGAACTGTCTTTTGCTAAACACAGCTGGGATTTCTTCCAGCTGAGGTAAGTGGGGAAGACAGGATTATCATAAAATTATTTTTTAAATCTATTTTATATTGATTCTAAAAATAGTATTTTGTTATTATTATCTAGGACTTTCAAGAAAACCCAATGGACATATGTAAGTGATGAAATTGCCAAAACTGGAAGACTCTGAATTCTAGGATACTGAAAACCACTGGACAGTGAATGATTCTTTTTACTTCATGTGTATTGAGGCAACAGTGTGGAGAGAAAGGAACTGAAACAGCTGACTGACCAACTGACTGATTCCTTTCTTCCTTCCTTCCTTCCTTCCTTCCTTCCTTCCTTCCTTCCTTCCTTCCTTCCTCCTTTCCTTTCTTTTCTTTTTTCTTTTCTCTTTCCTTCCTTTTTTCTTTTCTTTTCTTCTCTTTTTTGTTTCTTTCCTCCCTTCCTTTCTTCTTTTCTTTCTTTCACTAAAGGGTGATCTACAGATCTTATACCAACAACCAGTTTAAATTTGGTAGACAACATCAGATAAACAAAAACACCTTAAAAGGATATTCCATAAAGCATGGAGAATTACTGATGAATTACTGTCTTCCACATCTCTTTCTTGGATACTTCCCTAAATAATATGACAAATTTTCTAAAATACCAGTAAGGACAAACGGTATTTGACATACCCTGTTAGTTTCTACCTTCGGTATCACAGATCTCATAAGAAATATCAACTCAAGGTTTCCCCTAATGAGGTCTGCCATAAAACCAAGAAAACAATTACAATGCTTTCAGCATTAATGTGAAATAGTTCAGTATTTAGAATATTTAAAAAATGATTAAAATCTAAGTGCTTATACTCTACGATGACAATTCAGTAGCATTTTGTATTTTTAAAAATGATGATGATGATGATAAATAGATGTAAAATCTATCTATTATCTATCTATCTATCTATCTATCTATCTATCTATCTGTCTATCTACCTACTTAGCTACATATTTATCTATTTATATATAGTGACAATCTTACTCTTGGATAAGAAACTAATATTCCTAGCTCTCACCTTGTTCTTCCAGGAATGAGAGGGCTGGATTGGAAGATAATTCACAATTGAAGATTTAAGATTCACTTCTTAAATTCAGAGATTATAAAAATAAGATATTAATAACTCAAGTGTTTATAATGGAATATTTCAAAGAATTTTTAAAAATTATTTACCACCATAATGTGAAGAAGAATGTGGCTACTGAGAATTATCCCATACAGTTATATTGGCTAATACTAATAAAAACAGTGTCACTAATATTAATTTCTATTTCATTTATTTTAAATCTGAATGTACTTGAAAGAACGAGTGACAGCTTATCTCAGTCACTCATTCTAAAGGCATAAAAGAGAATCTTATCATTACTTAAAAATCACTTTCTGCTCAAAGAAGGATAAGTAATTTTTTTTGAGAATGGCACTGAAGTACAAACCATTATATTTTGATTATGATAATAAATTATTCTAATAGTGTAAATCTACAATGTATCCATATCCAAGGAAACTGAGTTGAGCTATTTTAGCATTACTGTTTATATAATCCATACAGAAGTTTTCTTAATGAGCTAACAAAACCTAGTGTTCAAGTTGTCCACCCAACACATACAAAAATGTTTTCAGATGGCTGGACACATGCTTCAAACATAGTATTGAAAAGATACATGCTATTTCCAGACGATATACTTTAACATCAAAGGTATTATGTCATATTATTCAGTACTGAATTTATATATTGTGGTAAAAGGAAATAAAATTTTCAGGTAGGATGGGGAAACATACCATTGAAATATATGACCAGACTGACAAATGAATCTTCCCTGAAGAGAGGTACTTTTAAAGGAGCATCCTTCAGCAGCTATGTGAGTGACTAGACTGTTTCTTCACAGCTTATGTTGTGATAGAAGGTAAAAACTTTTTTTTTTTTTTTTTTTTTTTTTTTTTTTTTTTTTTTTTTTTGGTGATGGTGCCTCACTCCATCTGTGCACAGGAGCTGCTAAGTAGACTCATTAGGTAGAGTTTCCCAATGCACTACCTACTCCCTAGGTAGACCTATGTACCCAAAACTGACTTAGCAGCTTGTTGCTGGATTTAATTACGAAATGGATACCTAAGAAAACTGGCTGGGGTAAAGAGCTGGAAGAGAGGATTTGACGAGAACTGATTCATTTATCATTAAGTAAAAATCTACAGACTCACCAAGAATAAAACATAACTGGGGTAAAGATTTCTTTTTTAAGTCTCCATGTTCATTCCTATTGCTTAATAGATTATTTTATGGGTAATTTTATGACCTGATATCCAGTAACTCATATTTATTAATATTATTTCTTATAGCTGTCATCAGAAATGGCGCGTAATACCATTATCTTGTTATTAAAATGTTGTCCCACTATGAACAGGGAGCTTAAGATGTCTGTCAATGGAAATAATTCGCATATTTGTTATCAATTTTGTTGATTACCTGAAGTTTTAAAAAAATAATTATTGAATTTAAGAAATCTTGTGTTTTTTAATAGTCTATACAAAAAGTAAGCTTAATGTATGGTAAAAAATTTAATATCATGAACTTTGGAATCAGAAAGAAATGTATTAAAATATACCTTTGCCAATTTTAGGTATACCATCTTGGGGATATTCTTAACTTCCAGTACCTTAATTTTCCCATTTTAAAAAGAGAATAATAATTAGACCATAGTTTTATTTGTGATCAAATAAATTTACAAAATAAGCATTAACTAATAATCATAAGTATTTTTAATAGTACCTGCAATATAGTAAGCAATAATTGAAAACTCTTAGATTTAATAATATTATTCATTTTCTTTTTATCTCACCTGCTTCCTCCCTTCAAGATATTCTAATCTGGCAACACATGTTGACTTGATTTTTCCTTATATTAAGAATGCCAAAAACAATTTCTAAAATGAAATTCTTGTTCTTGTAATCAATAATTTTTGATATGTTCTGAATCAACATATTCTGACTTGGTATATCATGTCATGCTGAAAATTAAATCACTATCTCTGATACTTTTTTATAAAGTCATGTTTTTGATGTTTTAATTTATTTCAGAATAATTAATAATAATTAATAAATGCACCTCGTATTGCCAATAATAACAGCAGGTGTGTTACTTCCCTTTCAAAGTTTCTAGTATTTCTACCATAGATAGAGAGGCTAAGGCCAGATGGATATGTAAATATCTTAGTCATATTTCTAAAGTCTAGTATTCCTTCTGTCAATTCAGCTCTTCTGGACTGATGTAGGTTTTCCTCATACCCTCATCATCTAGTTCCCTGACTTTCAGGAGTGAGGACATGAAAAACCTCTTCCTAGTGTATGGTACTACTCAGGTTTTCCCTGCCTCCACGTTGGCCTACAGAGCTTTACTTCCATTTCCAGGGTATGTCAAAAGAAGTCTTCCCACATTTTTGTTATTTGTAGGGATTTATGTCTCTGAAAAACTGATGAAATGGAAAGACTAACGGTGGAAAAGGAGGTGTAACAGAACTTAGCTCAAGATTATCACTGCTGAAACTGTGGTTGCTATAGAACCTACTACTGATACAATTAACCCACAAAGACAGTGTGCATTCCTGTGTACTTTGTTTCACACTGAGAGTTTTCTCCATTTCATTGGATGAACCATGGGTCCCTAGTCAATGACAGTGATCAGTTAAGTCATACTCTATCAATGGAATGAAATCTGTAACACTGATGATAAGTAGCATGCCCAAAATAATTTCTGATATTGCTATGAATATTAGTGATTTCTGAATTTTATCAAGATTTTAGAAAGGGTTCAGAACAAATTTCTTCTCAGATGGCTATGCTGATGGTGTTTGAAATAAGAAGTATCTTTTGGCTGTCCTTATAAACACTTATAAATAATTCAAATGAGTGAAATTTTTCACTGGTATCAATACCAAGTATAGTTAAAAAAGCTTTAGAAAAATGTGGTGTATGTGTGTGTATGACTTAAATAAGTTTATTTTGGATTTTCATGAACATATCTTTGATTTTGCTCTTGTATATTTAAATGATACCCTGTAATCAAAGCAAAAACATTGCATAATTGGCACTATGATTTTTTTTAATGTTTATTTCTTGAGAGAGAGGGGGAGAGAGGAGCAGAGAGAGAATGAGAGAGAGAATCCCAGGCAGGCTCCACGCTGTCAGCACAGAGCCCAACATGGGGCTTAATTTACAAACTGTGAAATCCTGACCTGAGCCAAAATCAAGAGTCAGACAGTTAACTAACAGAGCCATCCAGGTACCTCTTATTATATTAGAATTTCTTATAATTCCAAATATTTGAGGATTTTAGAAAAGATAATTTGCAAACCTGTTTTAGATGTATTTGTGTACAACTTAAATTTATACTGGTATAAAGATTAGGGAAAAATAAGTGATGAAAAATTATTTGTATTAAGTGTGATGGTAAGCAGAGACAATCTTTCCACTATTGTTCTCCTAGTAAAGTTTCCTTTTTTCTTCACCTGTTCAATAGCAGAGATTTGTAGTTTTTTAACCCCACTGATTTGGGGTTAAAAGCTACCATGAATTGCCCTTGAAATAAAGGTAAACAGAGGAAGTATTTTAAGAAATTGCTGTTCCTCTTACTTAGCTCTCTCAGCTTGATGCATGACATAGTCTCCTGCATTCCTATTTTGTAACAGCTCCTGATCAAAGGGTAGTAAAATTCTTCAAACTTCTGGGAGTAGCAGTTGTTACGTTTAGCATGTTCTGCATACTAAATATTAAAATGCTTACATGTATGAGCATTTGGATCAGAGAGACTGATTTTAATTCTTGACTCTAAAATTTATTGGCGGGTATATTTTGTCCATATTTTACTCAGCTGCTGTTATTGTTACTGTTTTTCTTTTTGTTGTGATAATTCTCTCTGATTGATTTTTTTGTCTGGCTGAGATAAAAAGGAAACGGTTGGTATCATTAAAAGTAAGAGTTTTTATTATTGCATACTATATGCCAAGAGCTGCTACAAATGTTTATGTGTATTAATTAATTTGATCTCACCATGCTACTGCCTCAACCAGTAGTCAACTCTACACAGTGTACAATGTATACTATGGATTCTATAATCGCAGCCCACAAAGAGCCCCTCTTCCTAAAGATAGCTGAAGAAGTTTGAGAATTTTTGATTACAGCTTGGGCCATAGAAAAGCTGTACTAAGCAGCATCTCCATTCACAGTCATTGAATAAAATGTGTATTACCTTTCAGTGACCCTGCTACTTTCTGAGTCACATTCTTGGGAAAAGGCAGTGGAGTAAAAAGAGATCGAGTGGTTAGACTACTATCTCTCTCAGAGGAACAAGCTTTTAAGACATATAAGATCAGCTGCTCACTTGGATAGCAATAGAAGTCCATTGTCACATTCTCTATGCATAAGTATTAATTTGAAAGCGTACTGTACTCTTCCATTTTTTATACTTTCTTCTCTTCTGAGAAGATAGCTAGTGTAGTTATTAATAATTTCCAGAAACCCCAGAATAGATACAATGAGTGACAGCACAGACATCTGTACTTAGATTCAATTGTTTAGACAATGTTGGGTTGGTGCTCTGTGTTGAATCTGAATTTCTTAGAGATCATCCAGTTGCACCGTTAGGATTTGATCTCTCAGTAACTACACTGACTATAAGTGATTAGCACTATCATACACATAGCAAGAGTTGATGGGCAAGCTTAGGTCTCCCTTATAAGGACTCTACCAACTAAAATCCTTGACTATTTTTATGTAAGTGCTTCATATTTTAGAATCTCCTCTATCTTAACTACAAACTATGTAAGAAATTTCCAGCACATACAGTAAGGAGGATCAACAAATAATAAACACAGTCATTGTTCAGTCTGGCCCTAGTGATAAAAATACAGACGGATTTGGGCGCCTGGGTGGCGCAGTCGGTTAAGCGTCCGACTTCAGCCAGGTCACGATCTCGCGGTCCGTGAGTTCGAGCCCCGCGTCAGGCTCTGGGCTGATGGCTCGGAGCTTGGAGCCTGTTTCCGATTCTGTGTCTCCCTCTCTCTCTGCCCCTCCCCCGTTCATGCTCTGTCTCTCTCTGTCCCAAAAATAAATAAATAAATTTTAAAAAAACGTTGAAAAAAAATTAAAAAAAAATACAGACAGATTTGATATATATCCACTGCCAGGAAGATTCTACCAATCTTCAAATATAGCTCAATTGGATAAAATCTCTACAGAAAGAAGCTTTATGAAATGACTCATAGCAATGCATAAGTCTATCTCACAGTAAACAGGAACTTCTTAAACAATTGAATATCAGTCTAAGAGAGTTTGAAAACCACAAAACATTGTACCTACAGTGATGAAAGAGAATAAAATGTGATGCTGAGTTCTCAGTAATCATGATTAGATAACTAAAAGCCTTGATATATCTTTGCGGTTTAATGATAAACAGTTTATATCCTTAAACCATACCATATAGCTATTGGACAAATCTTTATGAATCCAAGTAACACTAACTTGTAACACTAGTCCTAGTAACACTAGTAAGTGTCCTAGTAATACTAACTTCTTCATTTAAAAAATTTTGGCTAAAATGCACTTGAGGAGCACCTGGGTGGCTCAGTCGGTTAAGTGTCCGGCTACTGATTGTGGCTCAAGTCATGATCTCACGGTTCGGTTCACGAGTTGGAGCCCCACATCAGGCTTTGCACTCCCAGTGCAGAGCCTCCTTGGGATAATCTCTCTCTCTCTCTCTCTCTCTCTCTCTCTCTCTCTCCCTCTTCCCCTCCCTTCTCACACACTCTCCCTCTCTCAAAATAAACTTTAAATAAAATAAATTTTAAAGAGAAAAAACTTTCTTCTTATAGTAATATTAGTCATAGAACAGTTGAAAATACCAAATCATTGACACAAATATTCCCAATAGAAACAAAAGTGTGTTTTGAATTTTACCAAGACGTATTAAAAACTCAAGTTAGAAACGAACCTCAGTGTTGATTTCTTGATGTGCTTTTTTAAAATAAAAATATTACTTTTTTTTGTGGGCATGTAAGTCTCAGTAATCCATGTTTGTCTTTGTTCTTTTTTTAAACATCTTATTCATTTTTCCTCCAGCGAGGTGCGTATGCAAAAATATATACAGAAGGAGGTAGAGTTTTATATGTTAATTTAGGATAGGAAGGTCTCAAAGAGGTGGTTGAGGATTTCTGGTCAGACAAGACCAAAAAGGTTGTATTTTGGTGAAATACACCTGTAAGCCCTGGAAAGAACACAAGAGAAAACCAAAGGAGAACAGTGAAAGGTAATATGAAGGTGAATTCATTTTGCTATGGTGATACCTGAGGACTAGAAGAACAACACAGCAGAAGGTGACAGCCCAGTCTTGGCATTTCCGAATCTCCAATCCAGCAGATCAGGCAGACTCCTTGGGTGGCTCAGATGGGGAGTTCTGCTGACATTATCTGGCAAGTTTTGCAGAACCAGCATGGCAGAATCTATCAGAATCTCTGTTCACCACCAGCAAATACAGGAAATTAAAGGATAATCGTTTGCTGGATTTCTCTAAGGGGATTACTTTGAATTCCTCAAACAAAATTCAAAGATGTCCATCTCTCTGAGGTCAATCATTGGAGTTTTAGTAGTGTTGTTTGGTGGTATCATGTTCCACCGTGTCCAATCGTGACAATCACGATCCTTGTGGCATTGTGTTGGTGTCTGCCCATTTGAAGACGTGGTACTTCTTCCAGTTTTATAGCAGGCAAAGCCCTTCACCAGTCAGCCCCTCCAGGGGGTCTGGTGGTATCCACAGATGGACTTGTTCTTGGAATCCTTAGGCAGGTGGACTGGCCTGGTGTTTTGATACATGGAGCCCAGCCTGCTGCCTGGGTATGTAGGAGCAGGCCTGGAGCCTAGGTTCACTGAGGTGGGCCTGGCCCTTGAGTCTATTATGATGGACTTGGACCTACATTCTGGGCCCACAGAGGCCAACCAGGCGCTAAGGACAAATAGGGTGGGCCTGGACTCTGGGTACACAGGCCTTTGCGAGCATTGGTCCACAAGAGCTGAGGGAGCCACAGGTAATGTAGTGGATCCAGAACCTGGGCTTGAGGAAATTTACTGAGAGCCTGGTGCCCAGGAACCTGCCTGGCGACCAAGGAGCCATCTAGGGCTGCTGGAGCCTGCCAGTGCCCAGATATGCTGGGAGCCTGCATTTATGGGATCTCTGGGACCCTGGAACTGAGGAAGCCACCGAAGTCAGGGACTGGATTCGCAGGAGCCCACGGAGAGCCTGGTTCTGAGGAAGCCGCCTGGAGCCCATGTGGGGCCCCTGCAGCCCATGCCAGTGTGGGCTGGGGCCTGCTTTCAAGGCGCGCTCAAGGAGCCTGGAGCTGAAGAAGTCACCAGAAGCCGCTGGGGCCGCCCAGGGCAGCTGGAGCTGGCAGGCACGGAGGACAGCAGGAAGCCTGGGTTTGCAGAAATTAGGTGGGAGTTCGGTGCCCGGGGACCTGACTGGGGCCGGCAGACACCAAGAAGAGCCGCGGCTAGTTCCTGGGAACCTGGGAGCCCACTGAGAGCCTGAAGTCGCGGGTGCCTGCCGTAAGGCGCGGGGGAGAGCGATAGCGCTGTGGTGCCGTAAGGCACGCTGAGAGCTGGGAGCCTGGTGCCCCAGACGCCATCACGACTGCGCAGCCGCTGGGCACCGTGGCGAGTAGAGCCCCGGTACGTGGGAGCCCGCCGGGAACCACGTAGGGCTACAGGAGTTTAACTGGTGACCGGGCGACCGGCTTTGGGGTCTGCCCTCGTGAGGCGCACATTCACTTCACTGTCCCCCTGTGACTGCCTAAGGCTGCCAGATCCTGAAGGAGGGAGGAGGGGTGTGAAGCTTTCTTTCCTGCCCTCCTCAGTGTGCCCTTCTTTCTGTTCTTCGTCCAGATGCTGTAATTCCGTGCTTGGAATCCTTGGCTCCTATGAAGGTATTGTTATATCCAAGGGCATTTTCAGTTTTATCAAGTTATGTTGATATAAATGTGTGCATACTAGCCATGTATTATTTAATCTTTATGTTTGTGATATTTGTTTATAATATCGCTTCCTCATTTCCGTTATTTTTGCTAAAACTTGTTTCTTCAATCTCATAAAAACTTGAAGAGTTCTATTGGGTTATTTAAAGCAACTTTTTGCTTGGTTGTTCTGTCTTTTTAATTTAACCTTTTATTTCTCTTTTATTCTGTCTACTTTCTTTGGATTTATTTTGTTTTTCTTAACCCAACATTTAAAAATGTGCCACTTAATTACGGACCCTTAAGTTGGTCCTATTCAACTCCTACTTGTAAATTTGGGTCTTCTTCATCTAAGTAGGAATTTCAACCAGAAGCATCTGAATTCATTAGCCTAACTCTAAACCAATTACCTGCATTCTTTCCACTCCAAATCCAAATCCCATGATGCAGTATTTTGGACATTAAAGTTTGGGTTATTTTCTTTGAATGGGACACAGGAAAATATTAACAGATGAAATAGTTCTCGTTTTTTTTTTATTAGCTGAAGCCTCTATTCTTAGTGTAGCTTTCATTTTTTTTTAAATTAAGGATAAGTGTTTGAAATTATCAATTATATTTTGTGCATCTACTGATAATGATTTTTAATTGATTTATGATTATAATCAATTGGGCATTAAACTACAGGCCTTTAGTTTCCTGAAAAAGATGTTGTTTGAGTGTGTTGTAATCTTCTAGTCAGATTGCTAATATTTACTTTGTTATTCCTCTTCATTTGTAAGGGAGACATAAGTTTCTCTTGCAACTCAAGCATGACATATCTTTTTTTTCTTTAATTGGTTATTATCTTTAATGAAAATAAGTCTGTATTTTCACCCTCCCATTTTCAAATATGGAAATTTGGTACACTATCCCATATTCTCCACTTTACCACTTTCAGCTATTTTGCTGATTAAGTTGGGTATGTAGATTCATGTGATGATAATAAAAATGATAACAATGATACAGGGATGAGAGATGATGATGATATTTTTATATTACCAGTAACTTTTCTGTATATAATTTTCCTAACAGTGAAAATAATTTCTATAAAAAGTTACCCCATATTATACAAATTTATTTCACTAATATGCAGCATCTTTCAGAACTGCATTTTATTCTAATTTTTCATGCCGTTTTTTGCTTGTTTGTTTTCCTCTCTCTCTCTCTCTCTAAAATGACACACCATCTCTGTTTCTATGACCAAAATGATAAGGCCAGAGTACTTTTGGTGGTCTACCTCGGGTCAAGATTCAGTATGGGTTCAGTTAACTGTGGCCAAGAAGGCAAAAGCACTAGGCAAAATTGTGCAGGCCTAAGAGCTGAGAGAAGAATGAAATCCATTCACTTTGCTTACCAATTTATATACAGTAACACTGTCTGCCCATTGGAAAAGATAGCTGTTATTTTTTTATAATTCCTACAATAGCACTGTCTTCTTGCCAAGTGTGCACCTATGGGCTGGGTTCTCTAGAGTGATACCTTAACCTATTTGAACAAAGTGTCTATCAGAACCAGCAGGAGCTATCAATGAGGCAAGGATGGAGTGGTGGAGTGGGAGTTGGGGATGTGTAATTATCTATAGGATAATAATGGGTTTTTGTCTCTTCTCATATTTGAAGGGGGGAAAAGAGAAAAAATAGGGAAGGGAACTTATAGACAAGTGTGTGTGTGTATATATATATATATATATATATATATATATATATAGAGAGAGAGAGAGAGAGAGAGAGAGAGGTGTTCACCATAGTGCATATTCTGGTTTGTATTGGCATTTTCTTTGCAAATCTTATTAAAATATGTCTTATATTCCATAACTTTATTATGTTTAAACCATGTAGGAATATTTGTATTCTATGAATAATATTATTATCACATCGTTTACTTTATTTAGAGCTTGTAACTCATATCTTTTCAGTCTGTTTGCTCATACTAAGAGAGGTCTGTGTTTAATCAGTATTGATTATTGACATGGATGCCTTTCAAAGAATGAGTTATTACTATTCAGATTTTTCTGGCTCCAAAAAAAATGAGAAGGGAAAATCAGCATGTTGCTATTGGTACACTTTTTTCACAATTTGAACTAGGGGAGCTAGATGCAGCATGGTTAAAAATTAAAGCCTTAAGTATTTTACCTATAGTGATCTTTTTCATGTATGTTGTTACAGCATGTTAAGACAGTACCCTTACCTTTTTATTAACAGAATGAATATTGTCATTAAAGGTTTCAGTGGTCTCACTTTCCATATTAGACTATCCATAGCAAATGCAGCTAGAAATGAACATCATGGGAAGACCCAGTACAACTGAGGCTTCTTCTCATCTAATGAGATTAAAGCTAGTCTTTGCCAACATCCTTTGTGTCTCTGAAACATAAACCATCAGTATATGTGTCTGGAGGCTTTGATTACTTATTCCTTAATTCATTCATTCCATGCATATTTATTTAGCTCCTTCTATATATTCCAGATAGTATTTTAGGAAATGAATATATATAAATAATATATATGTATATGTACATATATATGTAATATATTAAGCACATGTATACATGTGTGTATATATATATTATATATACGTGTGTGTGTGTGTGTATGTATATATATATATATATATATATATATATATATATATAATACATATAATAGAAAACAAAAGAAACATTATTATAGAAGTCCACTGTCTGGTTGATGAAACAAGAATTAAAGGTCAACAAACAGGCTGCCTAGGTGGTTTAGTGGGCTAAGCGCCTGACTCTTGGTTTCAGCCAGGGTCATGATCTCACAGTTGGTGAGTTCTAGCCCTGTGTCAGGCTCTGTGCTGGCAGTGAGGAACCTGCTTGGGATCCTCTCTTTCCCTCTCTCTCTGCCCCTCCCGTCTTCGCTTTCTGTCTCTCTCTCTCAAAATAAATAAATTTAGAAAAAAAAACACACAAGATTAAAAACAGACAAACAAAAAAACCCCAACAAACATCAAATGAAATTGTGAAAAGCTTAAGAATTGCAAGAATAAGGTGTTAAACAATAGACACAGTGGGAATCCTCAAGACAGCTTCTTTCATTATGGACTAAATTTCTATTTCTAGAAATAAGGTTAGTAAGAGTGTTCCCTCTCTTTTCTCTCCAAATGACCAAGTCTTTGTAAACAGACTTTATGCAAAAGAATTAGGAATAAGGTATGTTAACTTTAATGTTGCCTCAGTTATTCTCAAAATTATACAAGGAAGAAAGGGTAGAAAACTTAGCGAAAAGAAGTTAAATTTTTAGTGTCCCTAATTACCCTAGTCAAGATATAGTGGAGAAGGGAATTGAAATTGTTTTGATAGCCTTGGCATCCTCAAGAAAACTGGCTTGTTACTTGTCCATTCAGAAGAAAAATTACTTTCCTGAATGTCTTGAGGTTACAATTTTGGCATTACCCAGTGCACACTCTGTTATCTAAGCCTGTTTTAAATAGATGGCTAGTTGATCCTTTCAGACTCTTTGGTTAGAGTTGTCTTAATGGCCAATAGGCATGGCCAGACATTAAGGGACTAGACTAGCTAGGCTCAAGTAACTTAGCAATCTTGTACAAATAAATAAATAAATAAATAAATAAATAAATAAATAAATTCCTAATTATAACTGGTTGTTTTTTTTTTTTTTCAAGTTTATCTATAGTTTTGGTGTCCAAATTCAAAGTAGTTCGTTATAATTAGATTGCTCAAGTTGGCTTGAAGTCCTTAGATTATTTAGGGTCTTATTAAATGTGAAATGTTTTTGAGGGTCTGGAGATACTAAAAAGGATTATTTCATGAACTTCTACCAAGACTTTAGCTGTGTCCTTATGGATAACAAGAAATAAGTCTTGCAAAGAAACAGAAGAGAAAATATTCTATGAAAAAGGTATGCTAATTGAGAAGTCCCTGTTAACAGAAACAATTTGGCACTCGTTATTTACTGTATTTTCTTCCAAACTTGTCATATAAATTCAGTCTCTCATTAACTGAATATCATTGATTCATCTTTACTTTTCTTCAGACTTGATACAGAAGTGTACCCTATATTTATGTTTGTTGAATGTTGCCATGAGAATTTTGGAGATGGAGAATTAAATACTTGTGTTTACATATACATAATGCTTGTGCTTACATTTTTCCAGATAGAAGCAGAATTACCTCTCCTAATGTTAGGCTGTAAAGGCAACCAAATAGCATATAACCTTTAATTTCCTTCCAAGAAATAGCACAGCAACAAGGGCATGGAATATTATTTGGTCTTATGTGTTCATTATGGGATTTAAAGTTCTGAGACTATAGAGATGGCCCTTTTTTGTCAGAGTGCTTTTAATACAGGCTTGGAACTGCTTGCGTTGGAAAGGGATCAGATTAGGCTCTTATTTTCTTGGCCTCCTCACAAAGGCCAACTTTCCCAAAAGGCTGTTGGTTTTTCTTGAACTGATTGATCCTTTATCACCATCAAAATGGAAAGTGGGTGTGGGCTTATTAAAACGGGACTAAGAAAGTTGCTATTTAAATCTTTGCTGTACTCTAGCCTTTAGTTTGGCATCCAAGGACAAATTAAGACTTCCATTTTGTTGAGCCCAAATCACCAGATAATTGATTTAGTTCTGAAGGCTAAATTATTACAATAAGCAAAAACAGGTCTTTGTCCAGTCTTGTTCTCTGTAGATACATTTCTTTCAGTTTGTTGGTAGCAGTGGGTGTGGCTTGATAGCCAGGTAAAGGAGGAACTGTATACATCCAAATTAATAGATTTAGGGACATCGCCCAAATCAGTTGTTATCAATCCCCTCAAAGCTGAGTTAAAACTATTTCTTTATATGTCTCCCTTTGTTTCTGCTGTGTGTTCCTCATCCTTCCTCCCAATTTAGTTATTCGTTGTATTACCTCTGTACTCTTCCCTTTAAAGTTATCTATTTCACATCTTTAAATATTGATTTTTCTATTTGAATCACTCCAAGATAATAACCCATTTATGTATCCTTCTTGGACTGAATTGATCACATTTTCTCACATGTATAAATTTCAAATGATGTAAGAGTTGCAGTCATGATTTTTTTTTTTTTTTTCCTTTTGGTAGGCTAGGTAAAACAGCAGTGTAGATAGTTCACTTGAGAGCTACCTCAAGACATGCTAAACATATTCAGAGACTGGCAAGGAACCAAACTATACCTTGACAACTCTTTCCTGTGAAACTGTGTTGGGTTGGACAGTGTGATTTGATTTGGGGATTAGGATGAAGATTCAGGGGTGGCTCAATATAGTCCATCTCACTCTACCTGGTTCTGTATTGGGTCTTGAGTCTAATTTCTTAGACTCAAATACTACTCTCCTTATCCTTTTGATTAATTTTCTGTTCATATATTTGTCTTCAGAACTTTAAGGGTAAGGGTAAACATGAATGAGTGTTTTCAGGTCAAATACTGTATTATATCTTCCTAATGTAAGTCAGATTTATAGTATCATGGTACCTTCAGCCAAACTAAATTTGTTTTTCCTGGAATATTTTTGAGATACCTTGCCGTATATTTCCTCTTATTTTCTTTCTTTTTTTAACTTTTTTAATGCTTATTTATTTTTGAGAGAGGGAGGCATAGTATGAGTGGGAAAGGGGCAGAAAGAGAGAGAGAGAGGGATACACAGAATCAGAAGCAGGATCCAGGCTCTGAGCTGTCAGCACAGAGCCTGACGCAGGGCTTGAACTCACAAACTGTGAGATCATGACCTGAGCTGAAGTCGGATGCTTAACCAGCTGAGCCACCCAGGTGCCCCTCCTCTTATCTTCTATATCAGAATAATTTATCTAACTGCTCTGTTAAAATGTTATCCATTCTTAAAGGTATACTTAAAATTATACCTCTTCTATCATAATATTTTATAGTTGTAAACGTTTATTATGAAAAAACTATATTTCTGTAATATATATATTTTTGATGTTTATTTATTTTTGAGAAAGAGACAGAGTGTGAGCAAGGGAGGGGCAGACAGAGAGGGGACACAGAATCCGAAGCAGGCTTTAGGCCCTGGGCTGTCAGCACAGAGCCCGACACGGAGCTCGAACCCTGATTGTGAGATCATGACATGGGCCAGTCAGACACTTAACTGACTGAGCCACCCAGGTGCCTTTATAATATATTATACTTTAAAATATATATTTTACATATAAACATATAACATTTTTTATAAAAATATATAAATATTAAATTACTAAGTAGAGCTGATATTGTCCCCGCTTTACAAATGAGAACATAGTGTTTAATTTGTCCAGTATCTGACAGTGTTTAGGTACAACTGTTAAAAACCAAGTTAAGTCTTTTGTCTTGATATCCATTATACATCACTGGGTCTATTATGCTTAGGCAAAAAGCATCACACAATTTTGAGTTCCATTTTTCTGTGGATTTAATAATCTTTCTTGCTTTCTAAAGCTTTTTTGCAGCTTCTTAGTTGTAAATAACTTTGTAGTTGCTTTATTTTCTATACCAAATTGAAAGTTCCTTTAGATATTTATGAAATCTTTACATACTGTGTATTATGTGCCAAAGTGAGGCAATAGAGAAACCTAAGACAAATTGTTAAATAATTTACGTGAAGTCACAATATCAGTGAATGGCAGATTTGGAGATTTGAATCCAGTAGTCCAGCTCCAAAATCTGTGTTCGTTAGATGTATGTTATTTATATTCCCTCTCTAATAACTCATCTTTGAGTTCCCTACTCACCCATCAATGGCTATAATTGAAATGGATGGAATTCAGTATTAAAAAATGCATTTGTTAATAATGATTAACCTTTATTAGAGACTCAATATTTAGAATTATCATGGACAGATACCCCATATTATAAATGATTGCTATAGCATATTATAATATAAAATTACTCCTTTAGGAGAATTTGTAGTCCATATAAATACTTAGTGTAATTATGTTATGTCTTTTTTTTTCAGGATATAATAATCCAATTGGCTTGTGGCAAATCTTGTTAATATACTATAATAAATTTGCTAGAACAAGATTTAGAAACAAAGAAAAGAGAGATACTGGCAATGACTCAGAGATTGTCTAATCATTTAGCTTTATCACCAAATATCAATAAAAATTATTAGCTGACACTAAAGAAGGGAAAGGAAAGTGTAGTCTTAAAGAAGAGAATCATTAAGGGAGCCTGGCTGGCTCGGTTGGTAGAGTATGCAACTGTTGATCTTGAGGTCATGAGTTCAAGCCCCATAGTAGAGGTAGAGTTTACTTAAGAAAAAAATTAAAACTCCAGACTTAAAAAAAAAAAAAGCATCATTAATCAAATTTAATAGAGCTAATCAGTGACTTACCATTGTCAATTTTCCAGGAAAAAAATAAAACAGTGAAGACATATATAGATAAATGAATAAATGAAGAAACACTTCCTTTGGGAAATAATTATGTAAGAGAATTTAACAATGACCAAATATAATTATTTTTTTTATCATGAGGATATCTCTTAATTCTTTTTTATTATATTTTTAATGTTTATTTATTTTTTAATTTTTTTAATGTTTTTATTTATTTTTGAAGGAGACAGAGAGAAAGGCAGAGCATGAGCGGGGGAGGAGCAGAGAGAGAGGTAGACACAGAATTCACAGCAGGCTCCAGGCTCTGAGCTGTCCGCACAGAGCCCGACGCAGGGCTCGAACTCACGAACTGTGAGATCATTACCTGAGCTGAAGTTGGACGCTTAACGGATTGAGCCACCCAGGCGCCCCTGTTTATTTATTTTTGAGAGAGACAGAAAAAAAAAAAAAAAAAAAAAAAAAAAAAAAAAAACGTGAACTGGGGAGGGGCACAGAAAGAGGAAGACACAGATTCTGAAGCCAGCTCCAGGCTCTGAGCTATCAGCACAGAGCCTGACACAGGGCTTGAACTTAGGAACCTTGAAATCATGACCTGAGCTGTAGTCTGACGCTCATCTCATCCAACTGAGCCACCCAGCTGTCCTGATAGCTCCTAATTCTTAAAGCTCATTCAGTTGAATACATTTGCTCCAACCTAAAACTAGAGCTGAAAACCTAACATTTAAATGTCCACTGACCCTATGATCACTTATAATTCTGATTGTTCACATCTGAATTTAACTTCGTTCCGTAAGATCGTTATTCTTGTCCTCCCCACCATAACTCTAGGCATCTACCATGTATCCAGTTATGCAGCTTAGAAGCCTAATGATCAGGCCAAATTTCTATTTTTTATTCACCCTTATTTGATTTTTTACCAAGTCTTGTAGAATTTTCTTTCTGAATATGGCTTGAGTCTACTCCAACATTCTTTCCTTATTTGTATCACCACTTAGTTCAACCCCTATTTATCTGTCATCTGAATCTCTCTAATCTATTCTTAAATAGTCTCCCTTTATTCATTCTTGTCACTCTTAAAATGATCTTTTAGGTTGCAGTCAGATTCATTTTTATTAAATAAAATATGACTATTATCCCCTTGTTTAAAAATTCGCAGTTGCTCTACAACCACTAAAGGGAAATGTTTAATCTCATTGTCTAGCGTAAAGACCCTTGATGAAGTGACCTCAGACTACTTCTAATTCAACATTTGCCACTTTATATCCTGTACTTTAAACTCTGGTTCCCAGCACATACCATGCTATTTTATAGGTTCATGATTTATTCACAGTGTTCCTTTGATTGAAAAAAATCTTCTATCTTCATCTGGTTAATTCCCCTCAGCCTTTTATATTACTTGTCAACTGTTATTTTCACCAGAAGAATCTTTCCTGAACAATAATGGCTAGAATAATTATTCCTTCCAGTTATCTTGAAGCACCTTGGATATATACACAGCAGAACATTTCCTACAATTTAATGAATTTATCCTTTCTTTAAAAAAAAATTTAAATAATGTTGTCTCACCCACTAAATTGGATGCCTCTCAAAGACCAAAAAATATCCGTTTAAAAGACAGGACTTTAGACAGTGGCTGCCTATAACTGATATGCAATAAATACTGGTTGAGCTGAGAGATAATTGCATACTTCTGTTTATATGAATAGGAAATTCTACTTGGACCTACTCTGTAATTTAATAAAAACCAAAATTTTAATGAAGAACATCATATCATTGATATATAAAAATTTGTGATGTGTATTTTAGAAAAAGATTATGAGGACAGCAAACTACATGTGATAGTTAGAATTACAAAATATATAAAACTTACATTTAAATATGAAGAAATTAAGTCTGTATATATGTATATAATATATACAAACATTTGTTGGAAATAGAGTATATATTTTTAACAAGAAGGAAAATAAAATGACAGAATTTATCATGTGAGAAGGAAAATGCAGCAAAGTTTATTATTTCTCAAATATAGCACCTCAGGCCAGAGTCATGTTGAGAGAATTTGTGTTAACTATAATATTTTAACTATAGATATTCAACTTCACAGCTTTCTGTTTTTTAAGATCTTAGATAAGTTACTTTTTAAGAGATCTACTCCTTCCCTAAGGATAGGAAGTTGAATTCTTTAAAACTCTATCTGACTCTATTAAAATTAAAAAAAATGTATTAAAGCATATTTAATTTTTGTCTTGTTGTGAAGAAAAATTCCAAGCATGAATGTCACTTACAAACTAAATATTTGCAAAAATGACCCATCTAACTAACCATTGAGGATTCTGTCTTGATATAAATGAGCACCTTAAACCATAAATTGGTGTTTTTCAGAGGGGTGCTGAAAAATAAATGGTTATAAAATTGTCAGCCGCTGACAACCAGAGAACTGATTCTGTAATTTAGTGAGAAACTAAAAAGATCAAAATCACATTTTTTGGCTTTTAACAGGCCTTTGGCTGCTGCACAGAACCTGCTAATAGCATCGTAGAAGGGAAGGAAGAAGTGGAGGTCATAAGGCCCACTTTACACTGTTGGGGAAATGGATGTGCCTGTTCCTATAGTCTGCTGTGTCTCTTAAGAATAGAAGACTTGTTCTGAGAGAATTAATCAGAAGGATTCAGACATATAATCATTCTATGTATAGAACAATTAGTTTAGCTGCTAATAATTACAGGTTTTTTCTTTGCCTAATCTTTATTCAGAAGCACAAAACAATTAACACATATTCCCTAGACATGTCGTGTTCTGGATTCAGAAGAATTAATCATTCATGAGGCTTTTACACATTTTTCTTCCTGTGGCTTATTTGGTCAGTGTGTCCCCTGCATCTATTGGATACATCTCTTTTGTATATTTCTGTTATTCATATGTATTCCAATATTCCAGTAGTCCTCACTTGGTTTTAGATTTTTGACTATCATTCTAATCGTAATACATGACAATTATGTAAGAAAGTACTTTTTTATCTTTTTTGATCTAAAAAAGACCATGTGGTTAGTTAGCATAGAAACATTACCAGTACTGAAGAAAAACACCTAGTAGTGGACGTTTTAAGAGCTAGGAGATTTTCATGTGAATACATATAAATACATACTATCCTCCCAAGGAGGTGGGTATTTTTCAGAATTTAGTGGCCTTTCCCAAAGAAGATCATAATAAATAATCATAGTAGTAAAACTTTGTAGGTTATATATCTTTCAGCAAAGGGATGATCACTCCCTTGTAGTTATGTTTTCAAAGTAAAGTCTCAAGAACAAGCCATAGAAACACTGCAAATGCTGCTATTTCTTATTTTGCTTTAATTGTTATTATTTTTCATTTTAGGTTGACAGCTCTTCTCTCCCAGGGACACTTATTGCTCAACATGTCCCATTTCCTTTAACTTACTTTCCTTTAGTGTATTTTTTTTTTTCATTCAAAACCTTGTCTGAATTGGTAATACTGCATGCACTATTAGGAACTACCTTTCAAACAGTAGTCATTAAAGTTTTCTTTCCCTAATGGTTGAGTTCTCCCCAGATATAAATTAATATTTTAGGCATGAAATATAGCTCCTAAAATACAAGACAGTAGAACCATATGTTGACAGAAATATTGGGCTTACAAAATTAGTGGGAGAAAGTATAATTTTAAAGTGAAAGTTTTATATAAATATTAAAATGACTTTTACAGATTTATCAGTAAGTTTACATATTGCTGGCCTCACAGTGTTTATTCACAATGTTACTAACTGATGTTTTCCCAGAAGTTAGGTATATATCAATCTTTTATCAACTGAGTCATATTTTAAAAGGGACCTTATCACTTAAGAACATTATGCCATTCCCTTTTTAAAGGAAAAGCAACTCTAGACAGTGATATATATATATATATATATATATATATATATATATATACACACACACATGTATATACGTATATATGTATATACATATATACGTATATACATATATACATATATACATATACACAATGGAGTATTACTCAGCAGTCAAAAAAGAAAGCAATCTTGCTATTTGCAACTACGTGGATGGAACTAGAGGGTATTATGCTAAGCAAAATTCGTCAGAGAAAGACAAATATCATATGACTTCACTCATATAGGACTTTAAGGCACAGAACAGATGAACATAAGTGAAGAGAAGAAAAAATAATATAAAAACAGGGAGGGGGACAAAACATGAGAGACTCTTAAATATAGAGAACAAAGGGTTACTGGAGGAGTTGTGGAAGGGGAGATGGGCTAAATAGGTAAGGGGCATTAAGAAAACTACTGCTGTAATCGTTGCACTATATGCTAAATAATTTGGGTGTAAAATAAAACATAAAATTAAAAAAAAAGCTTTGTATTTAAAAAAAATAAAGCAAAAGATTAACCAAAAAAAAAAAAAAAAAAGAGCGCCTGGGTGGCTGAGTTGGTGAAGTGTCCGACTTGTGCTCAGGTCATGACTCAAGATTCCCAAGTTCGAGCCCTGTATTGGGCTCTGTGCTGATAGCTCGGAGCTTGGAGCCTGCTTTGGATTCTCTCTCTCTCTGCCCCTCTCCACTCATGCTCTGTCTGTGTCTTCTTCTCAAAAATGGGTAAACATTAAAAAAAATAAATAAATAAAAATAAATAAATAAATAAATAAATAAATAAATAAATAAATAACAGGTGCCTGAGTGGCTCAGGTAGTTAAGCATCAGACTTCAGCTCAGATCATTATCTCACAGCTCGTGGGTTCAAGACCCACATCAGGCTCTGTGCTGACAGCTCAGAGCCTGGAGCCTGCTTCGGATTCTGTGTCTCCCTCTCTCTCTCTGCCCCTCCCCCACTTGCACTCAGTCTCTCTTTCTCTCAAAAATAAAAAATAAACATTTAAAAAAATTAAAAAATTAAAAATTAAATACAATTTAAAATAGGCTTTGTATACTGTTAACAATATTTGTATCCTATGTTAAGTTTGCTCAAAACAGAGTACAATAATATTGTGTTACTTATAATTACATATACTATTGCTGTGACGTTTAAGAAAAGTTTATTGGTAAACATAGAGGATAGTAGCACTGAATTGATTTATAAGTAACTGTAATAACAAACTTGCAAAAGCAGTCTGTGCAATTTCCAGACCTCTGTTTCATAGCTCTAGAATGAAATGAGGAGGAAAAGAAAGAGAAGAAAAAGAAGGAAAAGAAAATTGAATGACTATTAGCTCAAACATGACCCAAACAAAATTGTACCTGCCAGTACACATACCAAATATATTTTTTATCCAAATGCTTCGTTTGAGGAAGGGGTAATTATCATTCTTGTTACTGTTTTTTTGTTTGTTTGCTTGCTTGTTACCTGGAGTCTTTTACTCTCAGGAACTGGGAGCCCTGAGAAGTTCAACCCACCTCTTACAGACATCAGTTTCATTTAATACCTTGTATGTTTTTGTTTGTTTGTTTGTTTGTTTGTTTGTTTTAATTGGCATGTATCTAGTTTTCTTTAAATTACTCTTAAGTTGCTAGGATAAACTCATTTACTTTATGAAAATACAGCTCCTTGACAGTAATGTTGCCCTATAAGTAGCTTTCAGGAATTTGGAGAAATGATGGTGACTGTAGACTTCACAGGAAGAGATGATTTCTTGCATCAGGTTGGCATTTGGATGTACTGGAATGATAGGAATTGAATAGTAAGAGATCAGAATCCAAGCTTAAAGAGAAAGCATATACACAATAACAGTTACAATGAAAACTCTAAAATTCATCAGTTAATACCCTTGCCTAATTTTCAGTTCTATAATATTTGTATTTGACAAATTAGTAACCCATGAATATATACCTAATAAAAACTTAGTGATTCTCTCTGTACAATGATCTCCATAAATGAATTTTCAAAAACAATGCTTTCTAGGTTAACAATAATTTTTAATTTTCTAATATCAAATGTAAAATATCTTATGGGGGCACCTGGGTGGTCAGTCAGTTAAGCGGCCAACTTTGGCTCAGGTCATAATTTCGTGGCCTGTGGGTTTGAGCCACGTGTCGGGCTCTGTGCTGACAGCTCAGAACCTGGAGCCTGCTTAGGATTCTTTGTCTCACTTTCTTTCTGCCCACTCTCTCTCCCTCCCTCTCAAAAATAAATAAACATTAAAAAAAATTTTAATTACAAGATCTTATGAATATTTATTTGCATTTTTAAGATTTTTTTAAAAAGCTGTTTGGGGTTCATAGCAAAACTGAGTTGAAGGTACAAAGATTTCCCTTATACCTTCTGCCCCTACACCTGTGTAGCCTTCCTCATTATCAACATCTCCCACCAGAGTAGTGAATTTGTTTTAATTGATGAATCTATATTGACACATCATAGTCACCAAAGTCCAAAGTTTACATTACGGTTCATTCTTGGTAGTGTCCATTCATTGGATTTGAACAAATGTTAATGTATGGTATCCATCATTATGGTATCACATGGAGTGTTTTCACTGCCCTAAAAATCCTCTGTGCTCCACCTATTCATTTTTCCCTCTGTTTAGCACCAGCCCTCAACTCCTGGCAACCACTGATATTTTTACTGAATCCATATTTTTGCCTTTCCCAAATTTTCATATAATTGGAATCATATAAAATGTAGCCATTTCCTATTGTTTTCTTTCACCTAGCAACATGCATTTAAGGTCACTCTATGTTTTTTCATGGTTTGATAGCTCAGTTTTTAGTACCAAATAATAATCCATTGTCTGGGTGTACCAAAGTGTAGTTATGCTTTCACTGGAAGATATTTTTGTTGCTTCCAAGTTTTGGCAATTATGAATAGAGCTGCCATACACATTTGTGTGCAGGTTTTTGTGTGGAATGTTTTCACCTCCACTGGGTTGAGTGTAAAGCTCCAAGATTCTTTCCTTAGCTGTGTCCAGTCTAAAAGTAAGCTCATAAAAGACATTTTTCATCTGTTACATTATTTTTTATTTGTTTTATTGTGCCTTTTCTCTGTGTCTCTCTTTTTCCTTTCTAAGTTTTAATTTCCAGTTAATTAACATACACTGTAATATTAGTTTCAGGTGTAGAATTCAGTGATTCATCACTTACATACGATACCCAATCCTCATCACAAGTGCGCTCCTTAATACCCATCATCCATTTAGTCCATTCTCTGGCCACCTCCCCTCTGATAACTCTATAGTTAAGAGTTTGTTTCTTAGTTTGCCTCTCTTTTTTCCATCTATGTTTGTTTGTTTTGTTTCTTAAATACCACATATAAGTGAACTCATATGGTATTTGTCTTTCTCTTATTTTGCTTAGCATAATATTCTCTAACTTCATCTACTCCATCTATGTTATTGCAAATGGCAAGGTTTCATTCTTTTTGATGGCTGAGTGATATCCCATATGCCACATCTTCTTTATCCATTTGTCAGCTGATGGACATTTGGGCTCTTTCCATACTTTGGCTATTGTTGATAATGCTATTATAAACATCTAGGTGCATATATCCTTTCAAATTAGTATTTCTGTATCCTTTGTATAAGTAAATACCTAGTAGTGCACTTGCTGGGTCATAGGGTAGTTCTATTTTTAATTTTTTGAGGAACCTGCATACTGTTTTCTAGAGTGGCCGTACCAGTTTGCATTCCCACCAACAATGTAAGATGATTCTCCTTTCTCTGCATCCTGACTAACCAACACCTGTTGTTTCCTATGTTGTTAATTTTAGCCATTCTGACTGGTAAGAGATGATATTTCATTGTAGTTTTAATGAGTAATGTTGAAGTAATGATGATGATGAGTAATGTTGAACATCTTTTCATGTGTCTGTTAGCCATCTGTATGTCTTCTTTGGAGTAATGTCTGTTTGTGTTATATTATTTTTTATCTCTAGCATGCATTTTGGTTCTTAAGATTTCCATCTCTCTGCTTAACGTGGCTTATCTATTCTTAAAGTGCTGTTTTATTCAATAGAAACCTTAGCATATTAATCATAGTTGTTTTAAATTCACAGTTTGATAATTCCAGCATCCCCACCATGTCTAGTTCTGAAGTTTGCTCTGTCTCTTCAAATTGTGTTTGCCTTGTGGTATGTCTTGTAATTTTTTTTTTTCTTGATAGCCAGACATGTTGTATTGAGTAAAGGAAATGATGTAAATAGTAATGTGGCAGGAAAAGAAAAACATACTATAGCTCCTACAATTAAGTCTCAGTTTTTTAGTGAGCATATGCTTCTGGACTGTGAACTTCACAAATTTTTCTCAGATTTTTTTCTACATACTTATTATAAGCACAGATGGCCAGAGTGGGCTGCAGTTGGGTATTTCCTTTTGTGCACATGGAAAGCTACCGTAGGTTAGAATTGGTATTTTCTTCTCCCACATGGAAGGCTAGAACTGACTGGTGTTGGGTATTTTCCTTACACCAGGTCACTTAGGCTTTGATAATATTTCTGCAAGTTAACCTTTGGTTAGCTGGTTTCTCCTGAGAGCAGAACATGTTAAAAAGAACAATATGCTATGGTGTGTTTCAAAATGGTACCTCTAATCCTCTCCTAGCTGGATGCACCAGGGTTTTTTTTTTTTTTTTCATTTACTGTGAGAACATGTTCGAGATGCAGGTGGTAAATCTCACAAAATTGTCGGGGGGGGGGGCCTTGTATGACTGGGTTCCCCTGGAATTTTTAACTCAGGGTCTTCCACAGTGAGCCTTTTGCAATCACAGTGCAGACTTTCCTACCCTGGTACTTAAGTCTCTACTTCAATAAGCCATGACTCTCTATATTCACCTGTTTGTCTCCCCAACCTTAGGATAGTGACTTGCCCTGTTTTCTTACTTCCCTTATGGATCCAAAAAGAGTTGTTAATTTTCCAGTCCATTCATCTTTTTATTTATTGGTAACAATGAAGTGATGACTTCCTCACTCCTTACATGCAGTAACAGAAACCAGATGTCTAGTTTTATTTGCCATTTAAATCTAGGATATGAATTAACTTAATCAACTTACAGAGGAATATTTGAGTCATGGTTATTTGCAACTATTTCAGATACCTAGTGTATTTTCAGCTCAAAATCCATTGCTGTGTATATATACCTACATAATAAGACAACTCTGACAGAGTTCCTACAATTTATCTGGCTCTTTCAATATGCTGCCACGTTGTATCTTTAATTATTTTCTGCTCATTATTGTTCAGCATAAGACAAAATGCTGTTGAGAAAGCCTAACCAATAGGTAGATCCATGTCTATATTACATCACTTGCTTTCTGCAATTTTACTATTTATACTTACTTTAAAATTAAAATAAAATTGCAGCCAAACTTGCTTTAGATTTACACTTCTAGATGCTTTCTGGACTGACTTTTATAGCAATAATCTTAAAAAAAATCATTGAGTTAGAAAGCAGATGAAATTATCTTATGATTTATATAGTGTTTTCTGGGCCATCTATACCTTAGACAGGTGTTTGTGTTTTCATCACAGGCCTTGTTATTTCGGATTTCCAAGGTGGAGGTAAAAATGAAAGAAAGAATTCAGTTGAGTGCTCATGTTTAATGTTGGCAAGGTAGCATATTTTTAACAGCACTTCTGGTTGTCATTTTAGTCATTTTTGCTTATTAATAAAATAAATTAATCACCCAAAACATATTTTGAAAAGCTTCTTAACAACCCTTGATTACTTTCTAATATGAGTTAGTTCAATTTAATATAAGCATTCTGGTTTTTCCTAAGTATGCAATTATGTGGTACAAAATATATATGACATAATAGAAATTTATATCCGGAAGGAGATCATCTTTTTGTTCTAGGTGGAATTATGTTCATGACAATATGTAGATCATTGATATTGAGAAGAGCCATTTATTTATTTAAACTGTTCTACTAAGGCTTGTGTTTCTTGTTTCTAATTTGTAATAAGATCAGAATAAAGTGAGAATTAATGAGTTTTTTTAATAGATGATCATAATAGAATTGTAGTTTATATTAGAATGTAGACATAAGAGAAAACATGACATTCTGTTTAAGTCATGTAAGGTAGCAACAATAAAATGATAATTATTTTGTTAGAACTCATTTTTCTAGATAACACTTACTGAAGACTCCCCATTTTGGATAAAAGCTATACACAAGAAATAAAGAAACTATACATTTTTATTCAGCCCAAATGGTATTATATCATTCATGCATGAAATTTACTAGCTGTAGTCAGAGAAGAATATCTTAGGCCTAAGAGAGCTAAATTACTTAATTAAAAAAAATTAACGTTTATTTATTATTGAAAGACAGAGAGAGACAGAGCGTGAGCAGGGGTGGGGCAGAGAGAGGGGGAGACACAGAATCTGAAGCAGGCTCCAGGCTCTGAGCTGTCAGCACAGAGCCCAACACAGGTCTCGAACCCACAAACCGTGAGATCATGACCTGAGTCGAAGTCGGACGCTTAACCAACTGAGCCACCCAGGGGCCCCACTTTATTTATTTTTTAATGTTTATTTGTTTTTGAAGGAGAAAGAAAGAGAGCGAGGATGAGTAGGGGAGGGGCAGAGAGAGAGGGAGACACAGGATCTGAAGCAGGCTCCAGGCTCTGAGCTGTCAGCACAGAGCCCAACATGGGGCTTGAACCCATGAGCCATGAGATCATGACCTGAGCTGAAGTTGGATGCTCAACTGACTGAGCTACCCAGGTGCCCCTAAATTACTTTATTATTTAATTATAATATACTTTCTATCCAATTTTCTGTCGCAAAGTAGATTTAAAATACTGAGATTATAACATAGAGTAACATTTAAGAAGACACACCCAGTAATTTTCAGGGGAAAATAACATAAAGGAGGATTCAGAGTTAAATAGTTACATCCTGATATTTAAGTAGCATAACTAATCCATAATTCATATGAAAATAAAATGGCGCTTTTAGATTAAGCCATCTTTAATGTGAAGAAATATTCTTAAATTGTTTCTAAAAAAATAAGTTTAATATTAAGCAGCATCATCACTATGCTGTCTACTCAGGAAGATAAAGACTGAAAATCTATAACAGACCTGTGTTTCTAGCCTCTAATAATCACAGAATTAGTACCAATGATTCTGGTCATGGACCACACTTTGGGTCCATGATCCCTTCCTGAGTATTTTATTCTGTGTGTCATGATTTAAGAGTATTATTGGAAAGCTAAATTATACCTGAAAATACATTATTTCAGGAAAGAAAAGAAAAATTTAGGAATGATGATATTTAGACAGAAGTACATAATAAGAGAAGGGAGGAAGATGTGGAAGCTTTCTTGATGATTAGAGGCACTGCCATTGATTGTTGCAGATTCAGCTTAAATGAAAGCTTACTAACAGAACTGTCCAAATAAAGTTGACTTCCTGCCACAGCAGAGGCTTCCTTACCACTGAGCGTATTCTACATAGTCTGGCTAGTCAACTAGAGATTCCTGAAGTACATTAAAGGAGATAAACTTTGAATTCGCCATAATTTATATCCTGTTGCTTATATTCTAGCTCTTGGTTTTTGTTTTTGTTTTTTTCTTAAAGATCTGAGAATCTTGACAAAAGTGTGCTGTTTTCAAATAATAGAATATGATATGATTCTTCGAATAAATGGAATATAAATGGACATCTGTCTCAACCTTTCCAATAAACACACATATGAATGGTATGGTAGTAATCACAGGTAATATTTTTAGCATTTACTTTGGTTCAGACATTGTGCAGAGTGATTCACATCCTTTTTTGTCAGCTAACTCTCATAACAGACTAATAAGATATCACCCCTGTTTACAGATGAGGAAGAGCAGACTGAGTGATAAATTAGCTTGACTTAGGTTATACATCTAGCACGTAGCAGAGACTAGATTCAAAGCCAGACTGTGTAATTAAGGAATGTAGATTCTTAACCATGGCTTCACATCTGAAAGGATAAAAGAAGGACAAGTAAGTAAGTTAGAAAAAATGCTGCTGATAAAATCCTCTTGAACTTCAAATGACTGCACACGCTGCTTTCCTTGCAGGACCTTGAGCTAAAGAATCATAGGAAATTTCAAATTCATTGTTTAGTGGTACTACATCAGCATCTAGATGGATACTACATCACTTCTGTTTAAGCAGGTCTTTCTTATTGAAGGTTGTAGGAGTTCATGACTGACTTACACTATTACATAAAATAAAAATCATCCTGGTCTTTGCTTTGGTGAAAGTAAGGGAGTATCAGCATTTTCATAAACTCTATCAAATACTCCTTTTCAAAACATGGACTGAGAATATATATTTTTAAAAAGAGGTGAGTCTTTCAATCTCAAATGAACTTTATTAATAACTAACATGGATGACTTACAGTAGTCCTCTTTTATCCGTGGAAAATGTGTTCCAAGTGCCGCAGTGGATGCCTGAATCTGCTGTAATACAGAGCCCTGTGTATGCTGGGGTTTTTTTCCTATGCATACAATCCTATGATAAGGCTTAACTTCTAAATTAGGCCCAATAAGAGTTTAACAATAACTAATAATTATAACAATGTACTGTAATAAAAGTTATATGAATGTGATTTCTTTCTCAGAATATATTATCGTATGTACTTGCCCTTTCCCTTCTTCTTCTTGTGATAATGTGAGATGGTAAAATGCCTACATGATGAGATGAAGTGAGGTGAATGATGTAGGCATTGTTACATAGCATTAGGCCTTCTGAGGATATGTCAGAAGGAGGATCATCTGCTTCTAGACTGCATTTGACCATGGATAATGGAAGGTGCAGAAAGGTCGGAGGAGGACTATTGTACACCATTAATTAACATTTTAGTTTCCTCATCTTGGAGATAAACCTTATTCAACTGTTTTTTAACAGGGTTCTGAGTAACATTTAAAGAGTATGACATATTTTCAGGAAAAAGAAATCAGAGTATTAGGCAGAACTTCAGAAAACAGATTTGTATAAAATAATGAGAAGGGGGATAATGTATATTTACACTGGGGCCGGGCAGCTTAAAATAAACTCAAGCAGGCAAAATACTGTCCATTTAACTTGACATAATAAAAGGAACAGATTTCTAATAATCTTTAGGGCTAAAAATATATAATTGCCTTGTTAACAATGAGGAAAGAACAAAAGAAAGGGGAATAAATCTTTTGAATTCATAACTGTTAATTCTGTGGAAAAATGTAGAAAATAACACAGGTTATTTAACTAATTAGTAGAACATCTAATCACTGTTCTTTTGTGTTTTATTTATAACAATATGGTTTGTGAAGAAGATAATGGTTCTTTATTAAAGGATATTTTATATCTGATTGGTATGTATTCTACTTATAAAATCCTTTCCTCTTTCTTTAATTTCTTTGAATTTCTCTTTTTTTCATCCTCATCTCAATGAATAAGTAAATAAATATTTAAAAGGCACAAAAAGTGATAAAAACCCCAGGAGTAAATGCTAGTCTTAAATTACAGGTAGCTTAACACATATCCACAGAGACTTCCATAATTTACGAGGTAAGTAAAAAAATCCCTATATTTTTCTCACATGGTCCTATTATTTTCCAAATATCATAGAATTATAGAGCTAGAAGAGATGTTAAATTTACAGAATGAAGAAATAGAAACCCAAAGACATAAAACTGGCTTGTAGGAAAAAAGGCATAATCTTGAACTTCTGATTTCAACTTCAGTGCTCTTCCTAGCGTTGACACCAGTATTTGATATGTGATTTTTTAATGTAGTAGTAGGATTTTTACAAATTTCAGCTTATAAAATATGTGATAATCTCTTAAGTTAAGTGAAAACAAAATCAAAACATGGGTTGAAAAATAATGGAAACTACACATTATTCTATTTTAATGAAGACTAATACCCAGTATGGTTAAAAAGTCACACAAATAAAAAAGGTTGTAATTATTTGGACGGTGTCAAAATAGATATTTTCGAAGCAGGTAAGCTTTCCACATATTACCACTGTGGAAGAAACATTTTTTTCCACATAAATTTTAACTACTGCCTTAGAAAAATATCTAGCAGCAGTTCAGTGAGGGTTATCTCAGTTAGGTTTTAAAGGAATTTCCTAGCTCTTTTCAGTTCCTTAAGTAGGAATCATCTACAAGTTATAGTGTAGAATAATGATCAAAAGTAGCTTGAACATGCCGTGGAAAGCACTAATCCACACATTAGCAGACCTTGTTCTTTACTAGGTTTTACTATTTAATTGCCTTACAGACATGCAAGAGCATGGGCTCAGATTTCATCTCTACAATACAGTAAAAGCAGACGCTACTGTGCTTACTTCAGTCAATCATATTAAGGATCAAATGAAAGTCTATATTAGTGTTTATTTATAAATTTAGATTGACATATCAGTGCAGGTTATTAGAAATCAAAGAGTGCTGACTTCTCAGTTTTCAGTTGAATAAAGGAAGATTCTATAAAAATTAATGGCTTTCCCAAAATCATATAAATAAATAAGAGCAGAACCAAGTGTTGGTTTATTGCCATATATCCCTTTCCATGCATTGTTCAGTCATCATTCTCTTCAATATCACCTTCTTCCAGAGAATGTTATCAGGGAAAAAAAAAATATATATATATATTTCATATAATATGTAGTATATATAATATATAACATATATATTATATATATTATACACTAAGAAACATTACTTTCCAGTTTTTTAGTGTTACCTTTAGTAGTACTTCTGAAAATTGAAGTGTCACATTTTTTCACAAATAAGGTACTTATAGCATATTAGTTTGACATGGAAAAGTGAGACATTGTTTTCCTCATAATGGAACTATTTCCTTTGCCAGTTAGTATTTAGTGCCTTTAAAGAATAATTTTATTGATTTTTTTTCTGTTACCAAAAAAAAAAAATATATATATATATATATATATATATATATATATATATACTTTCCAAATTTTAGGGGCAAGGTACAAGATAGGAACTGCTATGGTCTGATGAGCCATGTTATATAAAAGGATAGATTTTGTATTATTGGAATAATGGAATGGCATATACATGATAAGATGATTCGATAAACATATACTTAATGCAATATTATATAATTTGAATACATGCAACATAAATATCTGTATATATATCACTACTTATTAGGAAAATGCAAGTCAAAACCATGATATCACCTTACACCTGTCAGGATGGCTGTTATTAAAAAGTTATGTGTTGGTGAGGATGTGGAGAAAGGGGAAACTTTATACATTTTTTGGTAGAATATAAATTGTTATAGCCATTGTGGAAAACAGCATGGAGTTTCTTCAAAAAATTAAAAAGCTGCCATATGATTCAGCAGTCCAATATCTGGTGTATACCCAAAGGAAATTAAATCATTATCTTGAGACATCTGTACTCCCAAGTCTTTAAGCATTATTTAAAATGGTCACAGTAATGATACAATCAAAAGTGTCCATCAGAGGATAAAGGAGAAAGAAAATGTGATTAAATGTGATAGGTAGGTACGTAGGTAGATAGATAGGTAGATAAAATATTATTTGGCTTTATAAAAGAAAGAAATCCTGTCATTTCCAACAACATGGATGAACCCAGAGGGTATTATGCTAAGTGAAACAAGCCAGACACAGAAAGAGAAATATTGCATGATCCCATTTATCGTGGAATCTAAAAAAGTCAAATGCGTGGAAACAGAATAGAAGATTTGTTACTAGGGTTTGGAAAATGGGGAGATGTTAATCCAAAGGTACAATTTAAGATGAATAAATAAAGGTACAATTATAAGATGAATAAATTCTGGAGACCTAATGTATACAGCATGGTGACTAAAGTTAACGTATTATGTACTTAGAATTTGCTAAGAAATTAGATCTTAAGTGTGCTCACCACCAAAAACAAAACAAAACAACAACAAAAAGCCTGATGTGATGGATATGTTAATAGGCTTGGTTACAGTAATCATTTCACATATATATATAAAATTCCCACCTTAAATATATACAATTTTTACTTGTTAGTCATACTTCAATGAAACTGTATTAGATAAATCAATGCAGATTTCATATTATTGAAATAATGGAATGGCATAAACATGATAAGGTGATTAGATACAGATATTATTAATTCATTATTATGTAAGTTGAATGCATAAAAACAAATGTCTGTGTAAATGTAGTAATGGTTGTGGATAGATGCTTCTAAATTTTTTTTAATGTTTATTTTTGAGAGAGACAGGGTGCAAGTGTGGGAGGGGCAGAGAGAAGGAGACCCAGAATCTGAAGCAGGCCCTGAGCTGTTAGCACAGAGCCCGATGTGGGGCTTGAACTCATGAACCACGAGATCATGACCTGAGCCAACGTCAGAGCCTGAGCCACCGAGGCACCCCAATGGAGAAAAGTTTCTAAATTCTTTAAAAAAGTAAGGCTTTAGTCAGTTTTTTAAGTAATAATGAAATATATACACATGTAATATTGGAGGTTACGGATTCTTCAGAAAGAAAAATTTATCAAGATTGAAGTATGACAGTTTGAAATTAAATAACATTATTTTAAAATTATTATTATTTAAAGTTGTCTTGTCACATATAGCTTCCAGAAAGACTGAAAGTAAAGCAAGGTAGAGCATTACACTCTAGACAATGTAGTGGTCTCTCTGAAATATTAAGGTAGATTGTGAGTTCATGCCACTTGCACTGGTGCTGGCATTTCTTTGTCTAAATCCAATTGCTCTCTAATATTCTCCATGTGGAAGCAATTGAAGCATCCCCATTCACATCCTATTTTATTTTATTTTTTTGAAGATTTTATTTTTAAATAATCTCTACACCCAACTGGAGCTCGAACTCACAACCTCAAGATCAAGATGCTTGCTCTTCTGACTGAGACAGCCAGGCACCACCCCCCCATTTGCATTTTAAAAGAATGTGACATGGTAAATTATTCCCAATTCTAAAACTAAGTTATTTCTTTAATATGGTTATGATGTAATCCAAGGCAGATTTATTCAGATGTAACCAGAATCCTAACCTTGACCTTTCTGAATTCAATATGGTGCTTTATACTTTATTAAAAGAATACATTTAATTTTTTCAAAATGAACAAAAGAGATTTTTTTTTTTTTTGGTGAGATTTCACTCCTTCCAGATTCTTGCAATATTTAACTCTTTCATGTTTAAACGTTTTTTTTTTTTTTTTAATTCTCCACTATTTAAGATAAAATAGTTTAAAACTACAGAGGCAAACAGTAGGGGCGCCTAGGTGGCACAGTTGGTTAAGCCTCTGACTCTTGATTTCAGCACAAGACATGATCTCATGGTTCCTGGGATTGAGCCCAACACCAGGCTCCCTGCTGACAGCACAGAGCCTACTTGGGATTCTTTCTCTTCCTCTCTCGCTACCCTACCCATTGCATACACACATGTTCTCTCTCTCAAAACAAATAAAAATAAACTCAAGAGAGAGAGAAAAAGAGAGAGAGAGAGAGAGAGAGAGAGAGAGAGAGAGAAAAGGAAAGGAAAGGAAAGGAAAGGAAAGGAAAGGAAAGGAAAGGAAAGGAAAGGAAAGGTAGATTCATGGACACATAGACCTGGAGGACAAGTTGGGGATAAACAGAAGTGACAGCTGGAGAGTACAAGGTTTCTTTGGCAGGGGAATGAAAATGTTCTAAGTTGATATTGGAGTTGGTTGCATAATTCTGTGAGTATAATAGAAAAATTGAATTGTATACTTTAATTGAGTAGATTGGATGGTATATAACTTATAACTTAATAAAACTGTTAAAAATTTAGCCGACAAAACAAAAATATAAAAATCATATTTCATTTCAGTAATAATGTAATAAAAATGATAATTTCATGAGTACTTCAAAAATTCTGAAGTTTGATCATATGCTTTTGGATTATGGGTTATATTTGAAGCAGATACCAGCATGGGTATAGGATTGCTCTCAAGTAGACACACTTTTTGACTATAGACTTGTTGAAAACCCAAGTAAGGGGAAAATACTATTTGTATTGAAGTAATGACTTAACTAGTTTCTGATGCAGAATAATTTCTGTCCAAGGTGTTTTCAAGTGATCGAAATTAAATTTATTATTGACAATATAATAATTCTTCTTTATATATACTCATCTATTTAATCCTTATCATATCCTCTGGGGTATGTAATGTAATTATTCTTATTTTAAAGTATGTTAACTTGAGGCAGAGAGAAGGTAAGTAGCTTGATTCATGTGGCAGAATTATTAAATGGTAATCCAAGATTTCTAAGTATGGAGTCTGACTCCAGAATACTTTTCAACTATTATGCTCAGTGGCTTGATAAGATTCATAAACATGCACAAAAGCACTTGCTGGCTTGGCAGGGTAATACTGTGCTCATATTGATTATGAAAATAAAAGAAATTTAAGTAGCAAGTCACAAGCACTAAATGGAAAATTTCCTTTTGATGAATGAGGTTTTATTATAATGGTAGTAATAAAAATATCTAATATTTATATAATATTTGATCTATGCAAGAACACTTTTAAAAAAGAGCACTTTAGAGAATTATAATTTTTATTTTGAGGTGAGGAAACAGATATATATGTGTAAAATAATTTGACAGTCATTCAGCTAAACATTAGTAGAGTCCAATTATTTATTCTTTAATATAAAACATATTATAGGAACTCTGGAGAACCAGGAAGAGAGATTATATATAAATTTTAATCTCTTCTGTAAGGAGAGACTTTACAGACTTTTTAGTTAGCACTGATCAGGAACTCAGCAATTTTTGAACTACCTGCCTCTAATAAACTTTTCTTAACTTTCCACTAGGAAAGTCATTGCCTAAAGGCAGGTAGATGTGCCTAGGCATTGGTTTATTGAGCAATAGGCCAACTAGCCCATAGGAAGAAATATCAAAGATAGTACTAAATATTACTTTATGAGTTTATTAAGAAGTTCAAATCAAATGAAAGCCTAGCTATGTGTCAAGAAATCCAATAGAATTTTATTGCATTTCTGATGCATACTTCATATAATAGCAGCTAAAGGGGAATCATTGTATAATTTAAAAAAGAGGAAATCAACAGCAAAAAACATATGCTTTTCATTATCCAGTTTAATAATCAAAATACAGTGAGATGGGCTGTGCGGATATATATATGTCGGGGGCGGGGGGGTGGAATAGAGCAAAATGTATTCTCAGGAGATTTGGCCTTGATGTTTAAGCTACCTTTCAAAACCTTATTTTTTTTTCTTAAATGTATACCTATTTGAACCTAATACCTCAGACACAGTCCTATTTCTCATCTCTCTCCATTAAAGCTGATTTTCTTGAAAGATTCGTCTCTACTCCCCATTCATGTTATATCTACACTCAGTGAAAAACACACACCAATTTGGCATCTGCTACCACTACTCAACAAGGATAGTTCTCACTGTGTTCAGTAACCTCCTGGTCAAAAGTCAATGAACATTGCAGAACTCATTTTATTTGACCCAGTGGCCGTTTAAAAAATTATCCTTCTTCATATTAAAATTTCTCCCCCCTCCCCACCCCATTGCTTCTGTGATGATATAATTGCCCAGTTTTCTTGCTACCTCTCTGATTTCATTATCTCTCTTACTTTATTCTGCTAATTTTCTTATATATCTCTGTTTACTGGAATGTTTCCTCAAGGTCCTGTCTTGCCTTTCTTCCGAAGACCCCATATTCTATCACAACTTTTCCTATATTTTGTAAAAGAAATATCACCAATATGTAAGATGGAGGGATCATCCTAATTTACAGAAAATAAATGTTCTTGGATAAAGAAAACCAAGATGGCAACTTTTGGAATGGTAAAGTAAAAGTCTCTGAAAATCCATGTTCAACTAAAAGCAGTAAGAACACTTGCAACACTGTCAAAAACCAACTTTTTTAAAACAAGAAATAAACAAAAATTTATAACAATCTAAGAATTGTTCATTCAGGAAAAAAATGCTGAATCTGATAAGAAGAATGACTTTTCTTATGTTTTAACCTTTCCTCAACCAACCCCTCTCTGTCCAACTCCATGTTAGCCTTGAAAACCAACTATAGTCTCAGAATTACAGTTGCTGTCAAAACAAGCAGTATAGCAGCCACAGGAGTAGGAAGAACCAAGTTACTTAGTAGCTTTATCCCCAGAGGACTAGCACTATTTAATCTGTCTCAACTACAGTGGCAAGCTCCATTCCCAGGCCTTGTCTTTGACAAACTCACTGTTTATAAACAGCACTATCCACAAGGCGTTTGTCAAAAATTATCCAGGGCAATTTTTTAACATTGCAGCTATCTATTTAGCAATACAAGTAGGCTTAACAAAAGGCTAACAAAACAGCATAAAGGAAAAACTGGCAAATGAAATAGTCATAAAGAGATTTGAAAATTTCAATGTACTCATAGGAATCTAGAAGGGCATACAGATGTACAGGACTGTGGACATGCCCAGTAGACCCTGGAAGGTCCCAATCTCTTACTACTGGCTGAATTTGAAGCTCCATAAAACCAAAAATTGAAAACTAAGGCACGCTTGTAATCTGCCTGAAAGTGCATGATGGATATGCCCATACACAATGAGCCTATCAGGAAAAGCTGAAAAAACTATTGGTTCATGTAATTTAAGGAAAATTTTGTATAATCATTAACTGACCACTAAGCCAACCAGAGACTTTATTGTCTTCACATGACAAAAAATATACTTAAAGAATTAGTTAATAATTAGTTAAGAAAAGTGACTAAACAAATGTTAAAAACAGAAACCACCAATAAACCCTGGGTGGGGGAGGATCTGGTTTCTATAATTACCACATTATGTAACTTAAATTTTAATTTTTCTCCAAAAATTTCAAGATACTACAAGCAAAAGGGAAGTATAGCTATACACTGAGAAAACAAACAAAAAACACTCAAAACTATTTCCAAACAATTCCATAGTAGGCTTACTGGACAATAGCTTGGACAAAAACTACTATTCCTATGTATTCATATGTTAAAGAACTGAAGAAAATCATGTTTAAAGAATAGGGCCGTCTGGGTGGCTCAGTTGGTTAAGCTTTCAACTTAGGCTCAGGTCGTGATCTCACAGCTCATGGGTTCAAGCTCTGTGTCAGGCCCTGTGCTGACAGCTTGGAGCTTAGAACCTGCTTCAGATTCTGTGTTTTCCTCTCTCTGCTCCTCCCCCACTTGCACTCTTTACTCTCTCTCCCTCAAAAATAAATAAACATTAAAATATATATATAAAGAATAAACAGGAAGTACGAGAGTGATGCCACACTAACTCCAGAATATAATAACAATAAAATTTAAAAAATCAAATAGAAGTTGTATTACAACATAAAATACTCTCGATGTTAGCTCAGCAGTACTAGTAAAATAAGATAATTAGGGAACATGAATACAGATAAATTGAGATTATCCAGTCTGAAAAAATCAAAAGGGTTATAAATGTGGCATAAGTCTAAAAGAATTGAAAACATTTAAATTATGGTCTGTAACCACATGCAATACAATAGAAACCATTGTAACAGAAGGAAACATGGAAAGTTCACAAATATGTGGAAAACAAATAACACACTCCCAAATAAGACATGAATCAAAAAAGAAATCACAGTGGAAATTAGAAAATACCTTGAGATGAATGAAAATGAAAATACGACATAGAAAAACAAATGGGTTATAGATAAGTCAGTGTTTTCAGGGAAATTTAGAATTGTAAACATAAAGAAGGAAGAGGTGCTCCTGGGTGGCTCAGTCAGTTAAGCATCAGACTCTTGATCTCATGGTTGTGAGATCCGGCCGCACGTCAGCCTCGGTGCTTGGCATGGAGCCTGCTTGAAATTCTCTTCACCTCTCCCCCCTGCTCTTCCCCTCACTTGTGCAGTCTCTCTCTCTTTTTCTCTTTATCTCAAAAAAAAAAAAAAACACCAAGATGTTACATTAATTATCACCTTAAGAAACCACAAAAAGGAGAACAAATTAAAAAGCAAGCAGAAGGAAAGAAATTTAAAAAGCTGATATCCAATATAAATGAAATAAAATACAAGAACAGTAGTGAAAACCAATGTATACAGAAGCTGATTCAGAAAAGACAGTTCCAGTTTAGCTAAATTGGTATGGTTCAAATCCATTACATATATTATCTATTTATGCACTGATGGATGATAAGATTATAAAAAATTTTAAGTAAGTAATTCATGTAAGAATCTGGATAGAGGTTATTTGTAGAAGAGGGGAGGGCACTATGATTGAAATGATAAAAGAGTTTTTGGAGTGGGTAGCAAAGTTCTGTCTTGATTTAGGTTGTCATTAAAAGGTGTTCATCTTGTAATACTATTTGGTAGTCCATAATATAGTTTTGAATGGTTTTATACATCTTTGTTTTATTTTACAATAACATTTTTTAAAGGACAAAGATGAATTTCTTTTTGATGTGTCAGTAAAATATCCCAGGAGAGAGTAGTATGGTGTATGTATGTTTGGAGTTCAGGAATGAGATTAGAGTTTTGGTATAGATTTTTCTTTTCATAATGTGGAGTCATAGGAAAGTGAGAACTGCAAAAAGAGAATTGAGTTAAGACCAGAGCCATGAAGCAGGCAAGAGGAGATACTAGGAATAGTACTGGAAAAAAAAGAAAGAGAAAAACAGCTAAAGATGCTATTTATGGTGATCTATACACCAACTAGTTATTGTTATATGAAATGTTATATGAAAGTATTTTCTGAAATAATTGTTCTCATTGTCAGGGTGAGTACACATAGATAGTAAAGAAACAGAGACATATGCCAGTAGGCTTTTTAGAAGCCAACAAGCTCTTCTTTCTCTAAACATTTATGACAAATGTCAAGTCCTTAGAAAAACTGTTGGAAATGATCTTTTGTTTTCCTTAGGGTGTCAAACTTGATATTTTGGTACAGCTTTCATTACCTTTATAATATTCCCAGTTTCTGTCTATAATTTATCACTTTTGTTTTATGGATCTGCTAAGGTTGAGAAGCTGTGGCATGATAATTTGGCTGCTTTTTGTAAGTTTTTCAGTGCCTAGAAAGGTATTTATTTTAAAATGACTATTTTTAAGTTTTAATTCATTCACTCTTAAATAATGCGTTATCATCATAGGTTTTCTTTAAGTGCTCATGGCAATAATTCCATTTGATTCCCTGAAAAGCAACACTAAATTTTATCCTTGGTATAAATTGTATTTTGAATATGTATACTTTAATCTCTTCGGAGTGAGCAGTTTATTTATTATAATCAAATATTTAGTCTAAAAATCTGAAAAACATCAGAGGTAAGTAAAGCATCTATCGTAAAAATAATTTCCATATTTGGTATATCTTGATGGAACCCTTGAAATAAAACTGAAGTGCTCTTAAGTATATCCTGTATATGTTTTCAAAAACTTTCATATCTTTGATGGTTCTAAGAATGATGAATAGAGTATAAATCATAGGATTAGATAAAACCAGTGCCCAGACTGCCTATTACAGCTGTGATAGACCCGTGAAGATATTTGCATGTTAATTCAGGCAAGATTTCCTTATTATCATCGACTATAATAAAAAATAATCACAAATCTTTAAATGAATATTTTGTGTTTAGTAAAACACAAGACAGGAACAGCTGCCTCCCTCACTGGATCAGTTTACATCATAGTAAACCAGTATTTTACATGATAAGAAAGCAGGACTGACGGCATTATTTTTAATACATTCATCGATGTATACTATACTCTAAAACAGCACATAGGAGAAATAAATCTCTTTTATCAAACCACTTTTGAAAGGATTTTTCTAATCTGCTGTATTTTTAAAACTAATCATGAGAGTCAGCTACACAGTTTCTCATCCTTGGGAAAGACATGACAGGAAGAAAGAGGTATTGTCCTATCCAGCACTACTTGAAGTCTGCTCCAATATAGATTAAGATGTATTGTAATGTGAACTCATTTACTGTGTCCACATTTCATCTAAAGCATGAGCTTCAAAGTGATACAGTGCCATCATTTTGGTCATCACATGATAAGATTCCAAGGATCCATTAAAATGAATATTACACATTAAAATACAAAGTTAAATCTGAAAGTGTTTTTAAATTTTTAAAAAATGTAATTTTCAAGGGAGACAAATAAGACATTCAAATGTAAAGACTTCTTCAAAGCTACATGGTAGTTCATTTTTGAACTGATTTTAAAACGCTGATTTCCTAAACACCAATTCTGAGCTTCTCTATGAAAATCACAATCTCTGGAGAATATTTTCTGCAACATAGAGTTTGGTGGAGCTATTTTGGCATAGTTATATTATTAAAATGGCAAGATAGCCCTTTTTAATCTAATTATTGTATTCTACTGAATCTAAATTCAATAGATTGTTTTAATCTTTTCAAAAGTAACTGTGATCAACTTATTTTATTAATGGCTAGTGAGGTTTTTATTAGTATAGAGCAAAAAAATTGTATTCATTCAATCAACATTTTTTAATGTTTATTTATTTATTTTGAGAGGGAGGAGAGGGACAGAGAGAGATAGAGAGGATACCAAGCAGGCTCCATGCTATCAGTGCAGAGCCTGACATAGGGCTCGATCTCACAAACCATGAGATCATGACCTGAACCGCAATCAAGAGTCGGACACTTAACTGACTAAGCCACCCGGGCACCCCTCACTCAATAAATATTTATGTAATTTTTTATTATCTTCTAAATACAGTGCTACATCATGTAGATACAAAGTTGAAGAAAAGTGAGACCCTTTCCTTAAAGTACATACCTGTTTTACCTGAGAGATTTTGAAATGTTATTGTAATATAAAATACAGAGGTCATAATGCTTTCATCAAGTATCCTAATTGTCCTTTCATCCTCTTTCCTCTTCCCTTGAATGTTCATATTGCTAGGGCCTCATTTTGGCTGCTAAAGTATAAGCGGAAATCTCGGTCACTTTTAGCAAAAGCTTTAATAGCTCCCGCGTGACTTCCCATATTTTCTGTTTCTTGGCTTGAATATCATAGAAACATAAACATAGAGCCTTCTCAGTTGAAGTAGAGCCCACATGAAAAAATGTTTATTTTCTTTTAAGCTACCAAAATATTGGGGATTGTTTGTCATGTAGCATAATCAAATTATTCTGACTAATATACACTGTTAAATATTGTCAAGGTCCTAGGAAGTTTCATGTGGCACCCTCAAAGCGGGAATTTAATTAAGAAAGGAACCATTGACAATGATGAAATCAAGAGGTAAGGAATTACCTGTGATGGTACAATAGACCAGGGCTAAAATATCTTCATTATCAGTGCTCAGACCTGAAAACACAAGCAAAATTGTTGTCAGGGCCTCAAGAAAAAAAAAGAAGGTATTTTTTTGATCCATCCATGTCAAAGTACGTCTGCAAGGTGGGAGCAAAGACATTTAATGCCCAAACCTCATTCTCTTCCCTTCCTCATACCTGCACCCAAATGGAGGTGGTAGAATAGAGGTCAGCCTTGCAATATGTACAATAGGTACATGGGTTTGGATATTTGACATCAAGACAAAAATTGATCCATATACAGATTACTATAGGAACACATGAAATAATACATGTTCTAAAATAGTCAAAAGATGGGGTCTTTCAAGAAAATTCTGGAGGAATACAACTTGAACTGAAAAAGGCATGAAAGAATTACTTTAGACAGTTTGTGGAGATCATCTAATCTGGGTATAGATGAAAACCCAAGCAAGTACAGTATTTGCTGAAATAGAATAATGATTTAATGTCAGGCCTAGGATTCTGAAATGATAAAGCTGGAGATAATGCAGTGGCCAGAACAAGGAAGGCTTTGTATATTATACAAAATAATTTTGACTTTACCCTGAAGACCAAAATCTGAAAGATTTAAAAACAGTGACTATTAGGGGCGCCTGGGTGGGTCAGTCGGTTAAGCGTCCGACTTCAGCTCAGGTCATGATCTCGCGGTCCATGAGTTCAAGCCCCGCGTCGGGCTCTGGGCTGATGGCTCAGAGCCTGGAGCCTGCTTCCGATTCTGTGTCTCCCTCTCTCTCTGCCCCTCCCCCATTCATGCTCTGTCTGTCTCAAAAATAAACGTTAAAAAAATTAAAAAAAAAAACAGTGACTATTGGATTTGTAATTAGAAAACAATATGGCAAGTAATAGTTTGAAGCAGATATTGAAGCAGAATGTGATTGCTCTAGGTGACATAATAATAAATAATGGTATGGATATTTGAAAGGAGATTTGAAAGTCTGAGTATAGAAGTTATTCAGATAAGGAACAGTACCAGAGAGATCATGATAATAATGAAGAAAAGAACCATTCTAAAGCTTAAACCTGTTGTATAGGTGCTTGATTAACTATAGGGAATGAAGGGAATAGAGAATCAACCACATTCCACCATATTCCTAAATGAAAAAAAAACAAAAACCTGTTAGATTCAATAGCCAATTTATACTTTAATAATTGCACAACTGGCGTTTTCACTTTGAGCAAAAATATTCAAAATTAGCAGAGTGTATGTAGATTCACAGATGTTATTAACATATTTTGGGGGGGGTTGTTGAATTTATTTTAGATCTCTACACTAAAAATAAAAACTAAAACATAGTTCAATATTTGAAAGTATTGCCTCTTAAGGCTTGAAAATTAAAAATGAAAAACAACAGGAGAGTTAAATTTGAATTTAGCTCAGTCATAAAATTCATAGAGCTAGGGTAAATGATACTGGGCCTTTGTGATACCTACCTTAATAGATCTGTGTCATTTGAGTATTTAAAAAGCTAATTAAAATAGCAACTATAATTCCTTAGCTCCATAACTATCTCACTAATTTTGTAGGGCAAACCTATTTTTATCTTCATTAAATGCTTAACTAGCTCTTATCTTACTCTAAGGTAACCTAAAATATTTTTGGTTGTGGTAAAATTTAGAGGAGTTGTAAATGAATAATTTAAGAGTTTTAACTTTAACTAAAGTCCTTTTTTTTCTCTTCTTTTTCCTCTGTATCTTGCCATGTAAACTGATTTATGCAAACATTCCCTAAAGATTTATTCTGTGACAGAAAACAATAATTATTTCTGGTTATTACAGTTTGGAATATTATCTGCCTCTTACACGCGCACGCACACACACACACACACACACACACACACATATCTTGTACCTCAAATAGGTACTATTTTAAAAGTAAATACAACTTTAAAATTAGAAACTATCAATGCATATGTTGATCAAAGTGGCATGTTGGTATATTAGAAAATACATAATCTACCAATCTACTGTGGAACAAAGGCTGTTATGTTCCTTTAAATTATTAGAGTAAATGTTGCAGAGAACATTATTATTATTAAGGAAAATTCATATTCATCATATTCAGATCCATGAAAGCCTTAGTGAAAAATTAAGATGCAAATTATTAGTCACATGTAAATTGAAGGGACTAGATGCTTCAGCATGTATATTAGTTATCTATCATTGCATTAAGAAAATGCCTTTACAAAAAGCCACACAAAACAAACATTTACCTCACACTTTCACAGTGTCACAAAAATAGGAGAGGTTTAACTGACTTAGGGTCTGTTGTGTGTTTGCAGTCAAGCTATTAGCTAGGGCTGCAATCAACTGAAGGTTTGGCTGTGGCTAGATAATCTGTTTCCAAAATCATTGAGCTGTTGATAGTAGCTTTCCTTATTGCATTCTACTAACACCTTGACAAGAGCTGGGTAATCCACTTCCAGTCTTACTCATGTGGTTACATAGTTGGTGCCTTCAGTTCCTCATCTTTTGTGTCTGTTCGTGACATGGTAAATGACTTTTTCCAGAATGCGTGATGCAAGAAGGACATAGTGACATATATGGAAGCCACAGTATCTTTTATGACCTCAGGTTAAAAATAACATAGCATTAATTCTGCATGTAATATAGGAAAGGAATATATGAGAATGTGAATATTAGGAGAATTGAGGACAATCTTTAAGGTAGACTATCATAACATGTTATAATTTATATGTAGTAAACAAAGGAGAATGGGGAAAATTATAGCCAAATAATTCTAAATTGAACAAAGAAGAAATAAATTAAAAAATTGGACTTAAAAGAGGAATAAATCACTGAAACTAGCAACAACATGGATGAATCTCAAAAATATTAGGTTTAATGAAAGCATCCAGACATAAGAGTATATACCATTTGATTCACTTTATATGAAATACTAAAAAATAAATAAAAGCAGACTAATCCATGATGACTGAAAACACATCAGTGGCTGCATGGGGCCAGGGATGAAACAGGGATTGATTATAAATAGGGATGAGGGAACTTTTGTAGGCTGGGAGTGGGGGGGGGGGTGTGTGATGAAAGAACTCTGTATCATTATTGTAATGGTGGGTACATGGGTATATACAAATACACATTTGTCAGAACACATCTAGCAGTGCACTTCGAATGAATGCATCTTATTTTATGTAAATTGTACCTCAAATTTAATTACAGAAAAAAATAGAAATTTAAAAATTAAAAAAAAAATGGAATTAAGCCAACAGATTAAGGCTCAGCAGTAGATATAAAACAAAAATGAAATTGAAAAAAATCATTATTCAAGTGCCAGAACAGTAGATATTTTCTGAAGAGGATTTAGAAAATACTTTACTGGGGTACCTTAAAGGCTCAGTTGGTTAAGTGCCCAACTTCCCACTTCGGCTCAGGTCGTGATCTCTTGGTTTGGTTCATGAATTTGAGACCCACATTAAGCTCTGTGCTGACAGCTCAGAGCCTGGAACCTGCTTTGGATTCTGTCTCCGTTTCTCTCTGCCCCTCCCCTGCTCATGCTTTGTCTTCTCTGTCTCTCAAAAATAAATAAACATTAAAAAAAACCCTAAAAAACAAAAAGAAAATACTAAGGAATAGAAGATTGTTAATATCATTTTCTTTATAAAAACTTTGAGATATAATCACATAACATAAAATTCACCCTTTTAAAGTGTGCAGGCACAATTTTAATATATTCACAGATATGCAACTATAAATGTTGTCTAAATTTAGAACATTTTTATCACTCAAAAAAAGTTAAATCCTATTTAATACAGTCACTATTTGTATTGTCATAACCCCAGCTCCTGGCATCCTCTTACATACTGTCTCTATGGACTTGCCTGTTCCAGATATTTCATATTAATTAAGTAATGGAATTATATAATATGCGGTCTTTATACCACATTTTGATCACTTGAAGAATATTTTTTTCCCACTTTTTGGGTGCTATGAATAGTGCTGCTATGAATCTTTATGTGTAAATATTTGTGTAGGTATGTTTCATTTCTCTTGAATATATACCTTAGAGTGGAATTGTGGGCTAATATGGAAGCTGTATTTAACACCTTGAGGAATTGTCAAACTGTTTTCCAAAGTGGCTGCACCATTTTACTTCCCCATCAACAGTGAATGGAGGCTGAGATTACTCAATGCTTGCCATTGTTGGGGGTGTACAGAAATACACTTGATTATTGCATGTTGATGTGCATCCTGCACGTGTGCTGAACTTATTTATTTGTTCTAACAGTGTTTGTTTTTTTTGTTTTGCATATGAGTTCCTTAAATATTTTTATATAAAAGAGCATGGTATCTGCAAATATTATTTTACTTCTTCCTTTTCAAGCTGGAATCCTAACAAGAACCCTGAATACAATGATGACTAAAAGTGGTGAAAGCTGATTTTAGTGGAAATATTCAGTCCACATAAAATGTAATGTTACTCTAAGTATTTTTCTTATTAAGACCTTTTTAGAGAAATTTAGATTCTCAACAAAACTAAGGGGAAGATACAGAGATTTCTCATATACATCTGAACCAATATATGCATAACCTTCACCAGTATCAACATCACTCAACAGAGAATATATTTGTTACAACTGATGAATCGACACTGACACCTCAGAATCACTCAAAGGCCATAGTTTTCATTACTGTTCACTCTTGGTGTTGTACATTATGTGGGTTTGGAAAAATGAATAACCACATGTATTCATCATTATGGTATCATGCAGAGCATTTTCACTGCCCTAAATATCTCCTGTGTTCTGCCTGTCCATCCCTCCTAAATCTCAACTCTTGGCAACCACTGATCTTTTTATTGTCTCCATAGTTTTTTTGCCTTTTTTTCAAAATTGTATATGATTGGAATCATACAGTATGTAGTCTTTTTACATTAGCTTCTTTTACTTAGTAATAATGCATTTGTTTCCCTCATATATTTTCATGACTCAATGTAGTACTGTTTAATTATTCATTCATCTACTAAAGAATTATCTTGGGGGCACCAGGGTGGCTCAGTCGGTTAAGCATCCAACTCTTGACTTCAGCTCAGGTCATGATTTCACAGTTCATGAAATTGAGCCCCACATTGGGCTTTGCCCTGGTAGGAACCTTCTCAGGATTCTCACTCACCCTCTCTCTCTGCTGCTCCCCCACTTGCTCATGTGTGTGCTCTAACTAACTAAATAAATAACTTAGGGTGCTTGGGTGGCCCAGTCGGTTAAGCATCAAACTCTTGACTTCAGCTTAGGTCATAATTTCATGTTCACGAGATCAAGCCCCGTGTTGGGCTCTGCGCTGACAGCATGCAGCCTTCTTGCGATTCTCTGTCTCCCTCTTTCTCTGCCCCTTCCCCACTCATGTTCTCTGTATCTCTCAAAAATAAATAAATAAACTTTTAAAAAATGTTAAAAATGTAAAAATATAAAAATAAAAGAATAATCTTGCTTGCTTCCAAGTGTGAGCAATTGTGAATACAGCTGCTATAAACATTGTGTGCAGGATCTTGTGTGGATGTAAGTTTTCAACTCCTTTGGATAAGTACCAGGGAGTGTATTTGCTGAATCATATGGTAAGAATATGTGTAGTTTTCTAAAAAAACACAAAATTGCCTTCCAAAGTGGATTTCCTATTTTTCTTTTTCACCAAAAAATGAATGAGAGTTACCATTGCTCCACATCCTTTCCAGCATTTTTGGTGTTGTCATTGATCTACCACTTGGCCATTCAAGTACGAATGTCATGGTGTCTCATGGTTTGCTGTTTGAATGTGCATTTTCCTGATGACATTGGGTATGCAGTTTCTACTTATATGCTTATTTGCTATCCATATATCTTCTTTAGAGAGGTGTCTTAAGGTTTTTAGCCCATTTTTTTCATAGGGTTGTTTATTTTCTTATTACTGATTTTAAGAGTTCTTGGTATATTTTGAATAACAGTCCTTATCAGTTGTGTTTTTTAAAGTATTTCCTGAAAATCTATTGCTTGTCTTATTCTCTTGACTTTGATTTCACAAAGTAGACACTTTTTAAAATTTTAATGAAATCCAGCTTATCAACACTTTTTTTTTCATGGATTATCTATTATTTTGCTAATACCACACTGTCTTGATTGTTATAGCTTTATAGTAAGCCTTGAATTTAAGAAATGTCAGTTATCCAACTTTGTTATTTTTCTTCAATATTATGTTGGCTATTCTGCATCTTTTGCCTCTATATAAACTTTAGAATCAGTTTGTGAATATCCACTAAAAAATCTTTAGGATCATGGGGTGCCTGGGTGGCTCAGTTGATTAAGCTTCCAACTCTTGATCTTGGCTCAGGTCATCATCTCACAGTTTGCGGGCTTGAGCCCCCCATTGGGCTCTGTGTTGATGGTGCAGAGCCTGCTTGGGATTCTCTCTTTCCTCTCTGCCCCTCCCCCAGTTCTCTCTCTCTCTCTCTCTCTCTCTCTCTCTCTCTCTCGACTGCCCCAAGATAAATAAAATAAACATACAAAAAAATTTTAGTATCTTGATTGAGATTGAATTGAATTTATCAATCAAGTTGGAAAGAACTGACATCTTGACAGTACTGAGTCTTTCTGTCCATGAACATAAATTATCTGTATTTGTTGCTTTTTTTTTTTTTTTGAGAGAGAGAGACAGAGAGAGAGAGGCAGAGAGAGAAGGGGACAAAGGATCTGAAACAGGCTCTGTCCTGACAGCATAGAGCCAGATGCAGGGTTTGAACTCACAGACTGTGAGATCCTGACCTGAGCTAAAGTCGGACACTTAACCAGATGGGCCACGTCGGCACACCTGTATTCATTGCTATTGAGGTTTCCTTGTTTCTGATCTTTCACCAGATAGAAATACAGACTGAATGCTTGTACATACACATATACATACCCAACATACCTAAATTCATACACATAGGATATACATACATGCATACAAATGTAACAATGAGGATGTGTGTATATATGTATATATGTGGTTTTTTCATTGTATAATGAAGAAAATAAATCTGTGTATTTCATTTAACATTCATTTTTAAATTACAGTTATGCCAAAATAACCTGCTTCTAATGAAATAAACTATAGTATAATCCTAAAAACATGCATATATATATTTAATAGGATCGTCTATATTTCTAAATTAATTTTATGTCTGACATATATTAACCAATAAAAAATACCAATATTAGACTTCAGGATTTTTTTTGCTTGGAGATTTAATTACTGTACAACACACGCATACAAAACAAACCCATGAAACAATCATGTGTAATAGGTAGTGAGAGACACTTAAGCATATTTGAAATGCTTACAAACAGGCTTTATTTTCCCTTTCTTTCTTTCTTTCTTTCTTTCTTTCTTTCTTTCTTTCCTTTAGGCAACAAAATATTTTCATTCTTTGACACCTTCTCACATTCACCCTAGTACCATAGGTGCAATTACTTAAATGTATACAATATCATACTTAAAACACTAAGCAAGTATTGAAGAGAATTACTGAATATATAATATATAATATATAATAAATATATATAACAATGTATAATCAATTTGCAGAGACAACACCAATTGCAATTGCAACTGAAGATTCAATGTTCTTTTTTGCCTTACCCAATCCATGTTTGTATTTTCCTTCTTCTACAATGCAAATCCTAGTTCCTAATAACACAAATGTTTTTATTCATTTTCTTAGTCCCTTAATATATCTACAGCAATTTCAGAATCACTTTAAGCATACCACTGCAAATAAATAAGCATACGAAAAAGAGAGTTCAGGTTCCTTTGCAGTTCTCTCTCATCTCATCCTTCTTAAAAGTTTGGGTGTATAGTTAAATACTATGTGCTGTTTTTCTTTGTGCTTTTCACAATGAGAATGAAAATAGACTTTATGTTATTTTATAATATGATTAAAAATTTCTGTTCCAGAGCTTCTTTTTCCTCTTATTTGCCAAAAATCTTCTTATACTTTTTAAATGCATTCAAAGTTTCAAATCTTCATTTCATTAGTTTTATTTAAATTATTTCCTTTTTCATTTGGTGGTGTACTAGTATGTCATTTATAACAAAAATAAAAACATAACTTTTACTCTTCCATTTAGCATAATTTAACACAACGGCTTGTATTCACAGGGTCCCTTGAGTAGTTTATTTAAAGCTTTTGTTCATAAATTTAGGTTATAGCTTAAAGGACTTCTGACTTTTAAGTTACCATGGCAATCCTCTAATCTTGTACCTTGCTGTCCTTCCTTCTGTCCTCTTCTGTCTTAAAATTGAGTTCTGATTTCATGTTCAACTTGAACATTGCTTTTATTTTTAGTTTTGTTGTAATGTGGTTAGACCAGAAAAATAAAAGCTCTTCAGATGAATGCAATCACAAAAATCCAGAAAGTGCATTTAGGTGGACTGTGAAGAATTTTGAAGGAAGTGTAGAGAAAAGGACCATTGAATCTACAAAGGAAGGCACCATAAGCCTGAGTATAGCCTGCTCCCCACATCTCTCTAATCTTGCCACTACAGCTTGATTACTGAAATAAAAATTGCGGATGAGAAGCAACTTAATGTTGACACATCCATGAAGCATATACAAGAGGAGGTTTGTAAACATGCTGAGTTAGAAGTGTAAGATGTGAAAAAGCTTTCATTCAGGGCCAGCTTCTTGGACTTTAGACTGACCTGTGCAGTCTCACCGGGCTTTGTGTTCAAAAGAGCCCTACACTTGATTTAATACTATCTTATTGTAGTCTTAAAATTTTAATAATTTCTGAATAAGGGGACACACATTCTCATTTTTCAGGACACTGCAAATTATGTAGCTAATTCTGTCTTCAGTGACAATAAGTTTTGGTGAATATTAAAAACAGATTTCTGCAAGTTATGGATGTTTGAGGTCTGGATTACAATTTCTGACCAACCTTTGTATCCAAAAAGAAGATAAAGAAGCAAAAGCGCTTCTGCTCTATCTAAACTGATGAAGTCTGCTGTCCTCTCCATCTATGGTGATTTGTTGAGGTTAAAAATAACTTCCAAACTAATAATCCCTTTAATGTACTTACTGTACAGCCCTATACTTTTCCACTCACATTTTAGTCTCTGTTTTTTTTTATTTTTATAATTGCATATTTAAAAATAAGACCATAAAGATTTAAAGTAAACATCAAAATATCCAGAATATATTGTCAGACTTAGCAAATATTAGCATTTGCCATATTTCAGACTTTCTCGGGAAATTAAATGTAAGTTAATACAAAGCCACATTTTTTAATCCCCCAAGTATCCCCCACCTCATTCCTTAGAAGTATCCACTATACTGAAATTGTTTTGGATATTTCTTTTCCATTTTGTATACTTTATTTAAATGTATTTGTACTTATATAACAAGTCATTTTGGTTTTGTTACTGTTTTGTGTGCTTTCCTCTCACTATAAGGCTTACTCTGACAGTCATCTTCTCATTCTCCTAGAGGTGGGTTACGTAAAGTCTGATGGTGTTCAGGTGTCCCATCTACTTGGTGGCTGCATCATCCAGAACATCTGGCCTGTGACGTTATAGTGGGAATGAAGGCACTATAGGAGCATATTGACCAGAGTGTCTTGCATCACTCCATCTCCCTTAAGGCAAAATTCTACTGATAAGCTGGCCTAAACACAACGTTTAAATATTATGTTGATACTTTTTCTCATTAATTTTACCAATATCTTTCCCTATATTAGCACTCATCATTTGTTATCAGTTAATCCTTCTGAGAACTCTTTATTTTGTTGTTCAAATATTTCCTTAAAAATGTTTTATCAAGAGGTCTCTGAGTGCTAATGTTCTTCTGTTTTCATGTCTTTAGCTATTTTATTTTATTTATTTATATCTCCTGAATAATATTTTATTTCAATATGTAATCTTGGATTTCATGGGTCATTTTTCTCAATTATTACCCCACATAGAGCGGAATATATTTAATCCTTGGTATTCTGCAAGCATCACACAGTACTAGATCTCTGTCTCTTTTAGATTCTAAACCAAGTCCTCTTATTAAATTCTATTTCTATTCCTATAATGATAACTATTTTGTTTTTTTTTTTATGTAAGTTTTGAGTGTGGGGTTTTTGTTGTTATTGGTTGCTTTTGTTTTTCTTCTGCCTTTAAGAGCACATGTGATTATATTTGGCCAAGCTGGGTGATAAAGGACAACCTCTTCATTTTAAAGTTAGCTGATCAGCAACCTTAATTCCAGCTTCAAGTCTAACTCCTATTTTAATGTAGGGTAAAATTCACAAATTCCAGGGATAAGGAGGAGGACATCTTTGGGGCCATTATTCTTTCTACCATGCCACCCTGAAGGAGTAGGATGAACAATCTCTGGAGCTCACACAGGGATTATGTTCACAGGAAATAGTTCGTGTATCCATCAACCTTGTAATTGACAAGGAATATAGTATGTATTCATAAGATGATTGCCACAGTGATGGGTAAAGTTTGCCCTAACCTAAAGGCTTCTGTGGTCTCATTTAATTAAGATTATAAATATTTTTAATTCTGCCCAATCTAAATGTTTGTTTTACTATAGTTTTGATGTTATTGTTTCCTCGTTTTTTAAATATTTACTTAGGTTATAATTTTTGCTGTTTTTTATTCCTTCCTGAAGAACCACGTTTTCATCTAGTCTCATTTCCTTTTAACTTGAAGAACTTTCACAGGCTTTTATTTTAGTTAAGATTTGTTGGTAACAAATGATCTTTGTTTCTTTCAATGTGAAATTGTTTTTATGTGATCTTCACTCTTGAAGGCTGGTTTTATTGGATATACAATTCTAAGTTCACAGATTTTTTTTTTTTTAATTTTAGATATGTTGGTCCACTGTCTTCTGGCCTCTCTTGTTTTTGATGAAAATGCAGAGGGTATTTTAAATAATCTACACCTGTATGCAATAGGCCATTTCCTCCTGTTGTTTCAAAGATATTCTCTTTACCTTTATTTCAGCAGTTTGACTTTAATGAGCTCAGGTATGATTTTCTTTATATTTATTCTGTTTAGTGTTCTCTGAGCTTCTTAAAACTGTAAGTTTATGTCTTTCACCAGATTTGAGAAGTTTAAGCTATTTTTGTCTCAAATATTTTATTTTTGGATCATTTTTTTTTGTCTGCTGTCATTCTAGGAATCTAGTTACACTTATGTTAGGCCATTTGACACTTTGTCACATGGTCTTGAGGCTCTGTACATATTTTCATTCTTCTTTTATTTTCACTTCATTTTTCTGAGTCAACAATTTTAATACTCTGTCTTCAAGTTCATTTACTATTTCTTGTCCTCTCCATTTGCTGTTAAATGGGTCTCACTGGGCTCAAATCAAGATATTAACAGAGTTGAGTTTTTTTCATGAGGGCCTAGAGGATAACATGTTCTTATGCCTTTTCCATTTTCTATAGACTATCCACATTTCTTTGCTCTTGGCCCCTTTCTTCATCTTCAAAGCCAAAAAATTCATATTTCCCTAACCCAAAGTTCTTCTGTTATCAAATTTCTCTTTGACAAAAGCTTAGAAAAGGTCTTGAATTTTAAGGACTCATGTAATTAGATTGAGTTACCTCAAATGGTTGCAGTATAATTTCCCCCTGTCAAGGTCCTTAACTTGAATCATTTTTACAATATGTAAGGTGATATATTCACCAAGTTAGGGTATTAAGACTCAGACTTCTTTCAGGGAGAGGAAGTGGAATTATTCTACCACAGCTAGTACAGTATTTTATTTTATTTTATTTTATTTTATTTTATTTGTAATTCCAGATGTTTTATTTTTAGTAATAAAATTTTCAGTTAGTTTGGGGTGCCTGGTTGGTTCAGCTGATTGAATACACAACTTTTGGTTTCAGCTTAGGTCATGATCCCAGGGTAGTGAGATTGAGCCCCATGTTAGGCTCTATGTTGAGCATGAATCCTGCTTAGAATTCTATCTCTCTCTGCTCCTCTCCCCCACTCATACACTCTCTCTAATAAATAATTATAATAAATAAATTTTTTAAAAATTCAATTATTTTAACTTTATAGTTTCTATTTCTCTACAGAAATTTCCTGTCATTTTTTATTCATTGATCATGCTTTACAACATTAGCCATAGTTGATAGCTGCTGTAAAATTATTTTCTGCTAAGAATTCTCATTATAGATCTGTATTATTTGATTTTTTTATTTATGTCAAGTGTTTAATTTAAATTCCAGTTGGTTAACATATAGTGTAATATTACTTTCGGGAGAATTGAATTTTCTTTTGAGGATATTACTTCATATGACTAGAAATTTGGATTGCATCATCAACACTGTGAATGATATATTGTGAAAATACTGGATTCTGTTTTACTCTTCCGAAGAGTGTAGATTGTTTTTGTTTAGCAGGACTGAGCTTGCATTGAACTATAGCCGGTATTTTGGTTCCATTTTTGTAGTTTTCATTTACTGGCTTGCTGTTTGCTAAGTGAATACATGTTTCAGGATTTACCCTTACACCCAAATATCTGTGCAGAGTTTATACAGATATTTTAGTATTCTTTTTCCCTATTATTGTCATATAAATAACCATATTCTATAAATAATATTATGTACATTAGAATATGATTTAAATAATATATATATATATTTTTCCATTAATAGTGACCGTGATAGTCAGATTCCCTCTCAGTCTTTGTTGGGCCAGCAAAATTGAAGATTTTCTACCAAAGTTTTGCCATAGCAAACAGCAATGGCTGTGACCTATTTGCTGCTTAAAAGACAGATAAAATAGGAATCCTGTCAGTGCAAAATCTGCTTGGCTTATTTAACTCCCCAATGCCTTCAGGTAGTTCTTTCTTTCTTTCTTTATTTTCATTTTATTTAAATGTTAAGTTCTTACCTGTGTGAGTGTCATCTTTCCTGTAAGACCATATTCTGGTAGACTAGAACCATAACTCCCATATCTTTATGTATCTTTGCTAAACTTTATTAATGTATAATTTAGGTATACTAAGCAGTAATTATTTGAAATATCTGCTTCAGTGCTGTTTGGCAGATTTATATACTCATATGCCACTACTGCAACCAAAATGCAAAACATGTCCATCAATCCCACAAGTTTTCCCATGCTTTATTGAATTGCATTCTTATATGTATATCCAGCTGAAAACACTGATCTTTTGTCACTGGAGTTTAGTTTGCATCTACTTGAATTTTCTGTTTCTGGTATTTACTTATTTATTTATTCTTTTGAGTTTATTTTCTCACATTCAGTAAAGTGATTTTTATTCATTCCTATTATTTCCTGTATTGGTATTCATTTTTATTGCTGAATATTATTCTATGAAAACTATACCTCTTTTGTTTATCCATACATCTATTAATGTTTATTTGAATTATTTTCAGTTTTAGGAAACTGAATAAATTTATTATTAACATGACCATATAATTATTTATTAAACATCCGTTTTATCTCTCTTAAAATAGCTACAAATGGAATGTATAGACTCTAACATAGGTGTGTACTTTCTAATATTAGTTATTCTAATGATTGTGTAGTGCTATCTCATTGAGATTTTAATTTGCAATTCAATAATGATTAACAATATGGAGCATTTTTATGTACTTATTTGATGTTTGTACATCCTCTATTCAAATGTTTTTAGTTAAGTAAGCTATCTTATTATCTTATGAGTTATAAAGTTTCTTTTATTGTTTAATATTATATACTTTATTTAAATGATACACACATATTTTTCCCATTCTGTAGCTTATACTTCATTTTCTTAATGAAGTCTTTTAACCAATAGCTTTTAAAGTTCAATTTTGGATCTACTTTTTTACTATGGTGTATGCTTTTTTGTGTGCTTTATAAGAAATCTTTACCTACTCCAAGTTTATGAAATATTTTTCTAGGTGTTTTGTAGTTTTAGTTCACTTTTTATTGATTGTCATAAGTAATAATTGATACATTTTTCCTTTAATCCATTGGGATATTAGTCTTTCCACCATTATTTTTTTAATATTTCATTTTCCTTTTGTTTTGTTGTAATAGTTTCTTTGGAAATTTATTGATCTTATATGTGCAATTCTATTACTAAAGACTCTGTTTTGTTCCAATGAACAATAGGTCTGTATTTCATCAATACCATGCTGTCTTGATTACCACAGCTATGTAGTAATTCTTGGAAACAGTTAGTATAGGACTATAACTTTCCATATCTATATTTTCCAAGGAGACTTTCTTGAGTAATTGATATTACCATTATCATGGTTTTGCCACTGTATACTTAGGTCAAAATTTATCAGGTCATCAAGTTAAGTATGTGCATTTCATTGAATGTCAACTGTATCTTAATAAAGATGTTAAGAAGTATATTTGTCATAGGAGTGAGGTAAAGGAGTGGATGCAGATGGTTTAACAGAAAATCTATTTGTGCTTAAAATAAGTCTGTTATAGTTAAAAAAAAAAAAAGCAATCCAACCATTTTAAAGGCAAATGAAGTATTGACTTATTTTCCAAGAAATATAATACTTTCTGCATCCTGTCTTTGGATTAATAATATTGTATTATGACTATTTTGTGTATGATTATAAAAGCCAGACATTTCTTGCAGATGTAAATTTAATCTAATCTTGCAGTGTTTGAGCCATTGTGCTGAAACAAGTCAAGGTTATGTATTCCTAACTTTAATTATCCAGTGCTGTTGATTCCTGAGTTGCTCTTGACTCACCTTTGCTTTCAGGTCTCTTATTTGAGATAAAATAGAACCCCTTCAGTATTTGATTGCAGCAATTAGAATGGAAAGAGTTTAATGGAGACAAAGAAAAGATAATAAATATAAGAGCAAAGGGAGTTCCTTACAAATGATTTTAGGTTTTGATTTTGTTTTTAATAATGAGGCATATAATTAATAGGTGTGTAATTTTTTTTTTTAACATTTATTTTATTTTTGAGACAGAGAGAGACAGAGCATGAACGGGGGAGGGGCAGAGAGAGAGGGAGACACAGAATCTGAAACGGGCTCCAGGCTCTGAGCAGTCAGCACAGAGCCCGACGCGGGGCTCGAACTCACGGACCGCGAGATCGTGACCTGAGCCGAAGTCGGACGCTTAACCGACTGAGCCACCCAGGCGCCCCAATAGGTGTGTAATTCTAATAGAATAAGAGCTTACGAAAAGGGAATCTCCTAAACTTAGTTATGGTGTATATTAGTCAGGCTTCTATCCTTTGCTACTTCTTCCTCTCTCTTGCTTAATTTTCTCCAGCTGCAGAAAGTCTCTGTTTCTAGTTTGAACATGCCAAACTCATTCCTTCTGATAAAAAATCTCTGATATTAAATGCTTTGGTTTGATCTTTATATTCCATTGAGGTCTCAGCTAAATGTGTCAAATGTAACTGCCTCCAGAGAGAGGCCCACTTTTAATAATACATTGTAACAGGGGTGCCTGGGTGGCTTAGTTGGTTAAGTGTCTGACTTCAGCTCAGGTCATGATCTCACAGTTGTGAGTTCAAGCCCTGCATTGGGCTCTGTGCTGACAGCTCAGCGCCTGGAACCTGCTTCTGATTCTGTGTCTCCCTCTCTCTTTGTCCCTCCCTCTCTCACACTCTGTATCTCTCTCTCAGAAATAAAAAATTAAAATAATAATAATATATTGTAACATAATTCCCAACATCCACTGTATTTCATTTGTGTGTATCTTGAAATTATGAAGTTATATTTATTAAATAATAAGTCATTTATTTTATGACACGGTCCACTACCATATTTTTTCAGTAGAATGAGAATTCTATGAGGCATGAATCTTTCCCAGCTTGTTTTGAAATTATAAGAAAGTGCTTGGGGGCGCCTGGGTGGCGCAGTCGGTTAAGCGTCCGACTTCAGCCAGGTCACGATCTCGCGGTCCGTGAGTTCGAGCCCCGCGTCAGGTTCTGGGCTGTTGGCTCGGAGCCCGGAGCCTGTTTCCGATTCTGTGTCTCCCTCTCTCTCTGCCCCTCCCCCGTTCATGCTCTGTCTCTCTCTGTCCCAAAAATAAATAAAAAACGTTGAAAAAAAAAAAAAAGAAAGAAAGAAAGTGCTTGAAGAGTACATAAATATGGTGTCCATTTAATAAATATTGATTAAATGGAATGTATGACACTTGAAATCATGTGGCTTTGTGTAGGTACCTTTACCTTTCTGTAATATGAATGGGGAAGATTATAATTGTTATGTGTACATGAAGTGCTTTGTTAAAACAGTTAAGATAGTAAAAGCATCCTTTACTGTTGTAAAGGAATATAATTATTGTGCTATTTATTTCTCTTGCAATGTATAGTTTTATTACTAAAGTCAGGAAAACTGTGAAAGTTGACTTAATATACTCTAAAATTGAGTAATTATGTATTCTGCTTTTAAGAACATATAATTACTGCTCTTTTTAAGGAGGCATATAGTTTAGCATAGAAATCAGCATCTAACCAAAGGATTCAAGCAAAAAACTCAGAATACAGAAAGGCTACAGCTATGTATGTAATTGATTCATTGAACATGAAATTTTATTTTCTCTAATTACTGTTTTATGTAAAAACCTTTCCCCTGTGGGTAGTAAGTATATTTGCAACAGATCTCATGGTTTTTCGTTGCTGAGAGTTGCTAAAAAAATCCCAGTTCACCTTGTCACAATGGTGCAGTGACATGGTTTTCTCATGTGATTCTGTCCCATATGGATGGTCTATGCCAACATGGTGGTCTCTGTTTTATTATTTATGTGTTTAAAAATGACTAGAATCTTTGATGTGGATAGCCTATATGATGAATTTGTGGATAAAGGGAACTTGTTTGACAATAGGTGATCTATGAAAATAAGCCTTTAAAAAAGAAGTAATTAGTTTAAGAAAAACTAATGCCCATTTTTAGAGATCTGGATGCTATTACATGTATAAAAACTTGGTAGTCAGTAAAATCAGTAAAATCATAAAGATTGTATGCTCAGTCACTTTTCTTGAGAACATATTAGTTTGATGTCATCAAATTGGACTAATACTTCTGATCAGTTTAATGAAGCTTGATAAAAGCAGAGGTGTATTTAAAGTGAACTTAATATTGGACTATATGCATATTACCAACACATAAAAGAAAAATGCCTAAAGTTTGCAGGGAAATATACTTTCAGAGTAGTAGTATTAGAAGAGGAAACAGAAATAGCGAAAACAGATAAAGGTGACTGTTTTTTTATTTTTAAAGGTGACTTTTTAAAGTCAGTTTCTCACTGATGAGAGAGAAAGACAGGTTCTCACTGATGAGAGAGAAAAATAAAGTCACCTTTAAAAATAAAATATAGCTAATATCTGTTTAATTAGCCTTGTATTTATATTCTCCTTTCAAAAAATCGTATGGGTATGTTTCTTTTTAAAGTGCACAATTGCATTGTCTCTACAATTTGAATACATAACAGTTTTAAAAGTGTTATTTTTTTAAATTGTTTATCAAAAAACAAAGAAATATAAACGTTGCTATATTTAAAATAATCCTTACTAGTAATTACTACTGATTGCCACTGTTCACTTATTTTAGCAGTTTTTTGTTTAAGTAATAGAATTCATGTAACATAAAATAGAGAATAATATATAATTCCAAAAGAACATTTTCATACTTCACGTTAATGTGTTGCATCCACACGACTCCTGAAACAGAATGCTACGGGCACCAGTGACAGTCACTTGTTTGTTTGTTTTGCCTTTGTACTTTTCATTCAAAGTGTCCAAATGCAGAATGTTTAAATTTTATATAAGGAAGAGTACTCTTGTTCCCAATAAGTCTCTTAAGGTCAGAAATGCTCCAAACATATGCTAGGAAACCTTAACAAAGTAAACATACAATGTGGAAACTAACACCATTTGTGACAGAGAACCATTTCTCAGAAGTTCATCAAATTCTTCAGGTTCACCTTTTTTATTATTTAATTAAGGTAAACTATAGTAGTTTTAAATTAAATATAGCATGTATAATGTCCCCATTTTAAAGAATTTGTGTGTATAGACTATTCTATCACTATGCCTTTTACATGTGAAGTAAGGAATATCTGAAACACTGTCTGCCATGTATTAACACGGAGTGAAGGAGTTTGAAGTAGATTCCTTCTCCTTCTCCACACTACTTGAATTTGTAATAATAAGCATGGATATTTATGAGAAGAGCCATAAAAATCATTGATATTACCCAAAAAGGTTAGAAAATATTGCACTCATAAATGTTGAGGTTGTGCCAGTTGGTAGAACTGATACTGGTAGTAATGTCAAAGTAAATTAAAATATTTTTTATCTTTGACTTAGCAATCCCACTTCAGTGACTCTAGCTTGAAGAATTTAAGAACAGTGAATTAAGAAATTTCAAAAATACATTCATAACCACTTAAGGTTGGCAAAAGCAAAGTATTAGAAAACTTAATTTCATTTAATCGAGGAGTGAGTGTATTAAATATGGTAATTCTTTACTCTGGAATACTTACTCTGCAATCATTAAAAATAATGAGGTACATCTATGTATTCTAATTTAGAAGACTGTGGTAGACTGTAAAGAGAAAAAAAATAGACTAAGTTTAAAATGTGCTAGGAATTGTTGTAGCAATTTACATGTATGGACTTAGGTACTTAGAGCATCTCCTGCTAAGGTCAATCTACTTTTTACCCCCAGTGTACATATGAGCATACTGAATCACTGAGAATATAACTTCCCCCTTTGACAGAGATGTCAAGAACAGTCTGGCTCCATTGCTGTTTCTTATAACCTTTTGATGTGACTGACACCTGTAGCATTGGAGCTAATGTTTAGGGCATAGTTCTACTTTTGTGTGAAAGAGAGAGAGAGCTGTGTTTAGAGACACAAAGAGACAAGGACACAGAAGTCAAGATCGAAGTCTATTTCTATCTACGAAAAAAGCATGCAACATTTGACCCGAATCAGCCACATAGTATTATCTCAAGAGAAGGAAAATTCTACATGTCTGTATATGATAATTTTTAGGAGGGGGGAGGTTGGACTTTTGTGAAACTTTAAGTGAAAATAAATCATTAAATAAAGATGAAAATGTTTTCATGGTTTGTAATATCCACCTGAGGTGAAAATTGCTCAAGTCCATAGCACAGCAGCTTCTCACTGGTTGATAGATAAGAAGAGATAGTATCAAAGTTGGCAAGTAGTGCCTCGCTTAATCCTTCAAGTATGCTGAGTAAGCAAAAATGTGCTTTTTTTTTTTTTTTTTTAGATTTTTCTCATGATATCTGAATATTAACTCTGGGCATTTTCTCATTTAGATAAGACACCAATGCACAGCATTGAACTATCTTCTACCTTCATTCAATCTTGAAAGAATTACAGAGGAAAGATTTTAATTTATTTTCTACCAGAAAAGGAGACCATGTATTTCCTAAAATATTTCTATAAATTTAGAAAATATTTTATTGTGATGTGTTTTGTAAGTGGAATAAAGGTCTTTGGAGTTATGACCTATAATCTACCCCAAACCATCCAAAACCACAAAAGCAGCATAATATCTTGACTCTTGGCATAGACTTTGGTAACAAACAGGCTTTGGAGACAGTCCTAGGTCTGTTCTCATTAGCCATGAGATTTTGGGCAATTTGCATAACCTTTTTAAGCCTAATGGACATAATAATACCACCAGTCTCATTAGTTTGTTGTGAATATAATTGAGATTGTTAAAGTTCTAAGTAGAGTCAGTTCCTAGTACACAGTAAGAGGCAACAGCTACCTTTATTGATGATTTTATTTGTAAAAAAGATAGTTATGCACAAATCATATATATATATGAGCATGCACACGCACGCATACACACATGATTAAGAGAGTAAGATAAGAGAGAAAGTAGTATAGCATGTGTCAATCTAAATAAAAAGGTAAACTGAGGCAACCTCAAATTACCAGAAATTTAATTCATTGAGGAAATTCAGGAATAGCAGAATTGCAATTTGGGACATGCAAACTGCAGCAAGCTACAGGCAAGTCCTTAAAGGATTTGTGGTGGGCTGTATTTATGGTCAAAGAGTGCAAAGTGGGAGGTTGGGGGAGGGAGTCCAACTATAGTCCAAGTAGTAGGTTCATGGGCCTGAGGATGGGGAGAGATTCTTGATGGATGTTCCTAGGTCGGGAAATTAGTTTTGGTCTCCTCTAAGTCAGGCATTTATAGGACATCAGTCTCCCAGTTCTTAAAAGTTTTGTTTTCCTGAGAGTGGATGCATGAGATTGAAATTCTTTCACACACATTAAATTATTAATTCATTCAGTAGCCTGCTGCTAGCTACCAGAGGAGCTTCCAATTTTATGTGACACAGACCAATACAAAAACATGTACAAGGCACTATGAAAAGTGCCATAATAGAGTCATAGACATGTTTAGAGCAGAACCAAAGAAAGGACTTGAACTAAACAAAGTGATTAGGAAAGATCTCTTCGGAGCTACTGGTTGACTAAGCCTCTGTGGACAAGTAGAACTCTAAAGTAGAAGGTATTTTACACAAAGAGAACAAAATGCATAAAGAGAAAGCATGAATGCCTGGGGAGTGGGGCATAATTTGTTTTTGCTAATAAGTAGGAATGCCAGTGGGAGAAACGCAAGATTAAGTCAGAAAAATAGACTTAAGTCAGAAGATAGGACATTATGCAATGTTGAATTTTCATTGTATCTATTAGATGATGGGGAGTAATTTGGCAAAAACAAAATATTTGTAGTGTTTCAACAAAAATTAATTAGGTATGTATTTTGGAATGTTCACTCAAAAATGGGTTGCAGAGGTCTACTGGGAACCAAAAACTCTATTGCAGGCATAGGGGGAAGTGGATTCAGAGGTGAAAGGGATTCGGCTTCTAGTTTGGCTTATACATTCACAAGTTGCATGACTCAATCAAGTTTTTTAACTTCTCTGTTGTTTAGTTACATGAAATTAAGGAAAGATATTCGATAATTTATACAGTATTGTAAGCATTAATGTTCTTTACATGTTGTTATAAAACATGAAATTATCTTCTCTAATGGCAGATTCTAACTTCAAGTAGCAATTTCTTGGTAAATAGGTGTTCTGAGACCCAATTCCACTGCAAGAGATGAACTCCACCCACAGAATATTATGCAACTCTCCAGACACCAGCTATGTCCAACAATTCAATTCAATTCAGACACTGTCCACCAGGAGACAGCTGCAGATTCCACAGATTTAAATGTTCAGTCCTATAAGACTGGTCTTGTCCCCTCTACTTCAGATGCCAATCAAAAATCCAGATTATCATCTATGCTTTTGATTCACCTGCTACAGATTGGAGGTTCTGATGACATCTTCCTTGGGTTTGTTTAACTTGCTAGAGCAGCTTCTCTGGTTTGCTAGAACTCAGAGAAATATCTTAATTATTAGATGGGGAGTTTATTATAAGAGAATATGACTCAGGAAGGGATAGGTGGAAGAGATGCATAGAGCAACATACGGGGAAAGGGCAAGGAGCTTCCATGCCTTCTCCACATATGCACTCACCCAGTACCTCTGTGTTCACCAACCCAGAGCTCTATGAACCATGCATTTGGGGTTTTTATGGAGGCTTCATTAGTCATGATTGATTAAGTAATTGACTATTGGCAAATTATTCAACCTATAGCTTCTCTCTACCCCTGAATGTTCCACAGATGGATGCTGAAAGTTCCAGTCCCCTAATCATATGGTGTTCCTTTGATAACCAGCCTCCATCCTTAGGTCATATGAGGGCTTTCCAAGAATCACTCATTAAGATAACAAAAGACACCTGTATTGCCCTAAACACTGGAAATCCCAGGGGTTTCCAGAGCTCAGTGCCTAGAACTGAGTCTAGGACCAAATCCATATGTAGCAGAAGTAATGCCATTTTGAAGGCCCCTCTCTTCTGCCTTGAATTGTTTGAAAGTAAGGTAATTTATACATAAGAAACCCTGACCTACAATACAAACCAACTCTGTTAACTTTCCTGCACGTAACTCTCAAATATAAAGCTTAAACTGTAACCAAGATAATATTGCCAAAGCTCCATTGGGAACTAAAAGAATGCAACTGACACCAACTCAAAAGTACATGACAATCACATGACCACAACCACAGATTGGATCAAGACAGATTGCCACAACTAGAGTCTACAAGTTCCTCTGAAGAGTTATAATTAACCTTTGACTTCCTCTGCTTAACCTCTGAGATTTATTTCTCCTTTCTTTCCCCTTTAAAATCCCCTGCCTGCTTCAAGGAAGTAAAATGATTGTTTGAGACATTAGTCTGCCATTTTCTCAAGTAGCTGGCTCTCTGGAATAAAGTTGTATTCGTTGTTTCAACAACTGGTCCCTCAATTTACTGGACTGTCCTGTGAGAAGCTGATTGAGCTTGGGTTTGGTAACACATATTTCTATTATAAATCACAGTATCATACAGGGTTAGTCTTGTTACCTTTATATCAAGTTTTAAGGTTAAAAAGCAATAAATTCACTTTTGTGAATTAAAAAAAAATCCACGTGACAAAAATCAACTAACTTTAAAAAGAATCAGTGAACCCAGCTCTAGTTGATATAACTAGAGACATTCAAAGAAGTATTAAAAAACAAAAATTCAACTGAGTAAATTTAAAGATCTAATTGGCTTTATTCAATAATTCAAGAATCAGACAGCATCTCACCTAACAAATGGATGCTCCTAGTAATTATACAAAGTAGAAGGCTTTTATAGGCAGAAAGAGATTGGGAGTAGGAAGTTATTAGCAAAAGAAAAGAAAGGATTATTTCAGGAAAGGTCACCTTCCCTTAGGGAGAAGGGCTGGGGTTTTATCAAAAAATTCCAGACTGATTGGTTAAAAATTCCACTCTGGGAAAGGCTGAAACTTCAATTAGGCTAGGTATTTAGTTTTGGTAAGGCTTAACATAAGTGACTATTATGGGCCTGTTGTTTCTTTTTAACAGAAGAAATTCAGAATAATCAGACTAAAAGTGTCATCAGTAAGGTTCATATATTTCCAAATGTGTTTTCAAAAGTGGAAGACAGAGATGCTTCTTTTTATTTACATTGAGTTGTAAAATATTAAGTATAAGTGAATATGTTGCTACTGAATTTTCATTTATCATCACAGATCTCATTTTTATCTTTCCTTTAAAAGGTTTAAAATCAAGTATAAAAGTCAACTAATATTTTTGCCTACTAGCTTTTTATCAAGTACTGAAATAGTGTACTATTAAGTATACATTTAGAGAACTATAATGTTTAAATTCTCACCACTTTTTGTTTAGTTTATAGGAATCCGCGTTCTTTTGTCCCATATCAGAAAATACCAGGTTTTTAAAAATAATTTAATTGTGAAACAATATTTGACATCAACGTCAAATTGATGTTTGAATTTTACTCTGTCAAGAAACGTAGGCAAAACCACAAAGAGCTTTCTCATTTCATTTCTAAATGTATGCAGTTAATGTCAAATGGCTGGTACAGAGAAGGACATCCTGATTTTGGAGTCAAACCTTTGTTTGGGGATCTCTGTCTTGTTCCCTCTTAACCAGTGACCAATATCATGGCAGTAATTTTGGGGATCCCAAATTTTTCTCTGAGGAAAAGAGGCAGTGAACTGACTGCTTTTACCATTATACGTGGCTTGTTGTAAGGATCAACTAATATAATATGCATAAGAGAGCTTTAGAATTTATAAATCACTCCTGAAATGCATGCAATTATTTTTATTATGAATTATACAATTCTGAATAACCTACTGATTGTTTTGTATCACGTTGTATTATTAATATCGAGGGAGAATTAATATGGTAAACATCAAATAAGTATTTTGAAAAGGTAGGAAGTGTGTGAAAGGATATCAGTCTAAAATGGAACCAGTGGATATAAAATGCACGATCTCATGCATGTACCCACAAAAGCACAGAGCTTAAGAACTGAGAGACTGATTTCCTGTAAATGCCTGATTTACAGAAGACTGAAACTTATCTTCTGATCAGTAAATATCTGCAAGAATCTCTCCTTGTCCTCAAGCCAATGAAAGGACTGCTTGCAATCTGGCTAGACCCCTCCCTCCCCCTTTTTTGCACTTCTTGCTCATAAATACAGTCTTCCCCAAACTCTCAAAGGACTCACCTGTAACTTGCTACAGTTTGTGTGTCCCAAATTGCAATTCTTCTGCTATGCCCAAGTAAACTCAGTTTCTGGTAATTTGTGCTTGCCTCAGTTTACCTTCTTTATTTAGATTAATACATGCAAATATTAATCACTTCTTGAATAAAAATATATGTTTAATCATTAACTGTGATTTGAGAAATGCATCATTATAAAAAGAAAACTGCTATTCCTCTGATGTCTTTTTGAATGATTATCTAATGATGAGAAAACTGATATTAAACTATAGGTTAAATGAATAGAGTGTTAAGAATGCTATATTTGTGGGGCAACTGGGTGGCTCAGTCAGTTAAGCATCTGACTCTTGGTTTTGCTCAGGTCATGATCTCATTGTTCGTGGGTTCAAGCGCCACATCGGGGTTCTGCGCTGACAGCATGGAGCCTGCTTGTTATCCTTTCTCTGTCTCTGTCTCTGTCTCTGTCTCTCTCCCTCTCCCCCCCCCCCCCCCGCTCCCAGTCTCTCTCTCAAAATAAATAAATAAACTTTAAGAAAAATAATGCTATATTTGTGATCAGAATTGTTATGCAGAGTTTGACTTGCTATTTTGTATTACATATTGATGATCAAAGAATTGTTAACAGAAGTGAAATGACTAACTGTAAGCAGTTGTGATTTAGCCAGTTACATATATTGGTCAATTTATGCTGGATCTAGCAATAAAGCAGAACCTATTATTTTAAATGAGTAATATAGGGCATAGGCAATTTTGGCACTCGATAATGGGGATTCAGTAAAATAAACTTGCCATTTGTATAGAGATAGATGGAGCAGCATGGAGTTTATATTTTAATTACTTCAATATCTTACTGACATTAAAATGTTCCTGCTGGCAAAGGATGGGGTTTTACAATGCACTTGTAGAAAGTAACATACCAGGTGCAGAGCCAGTATTTGGACTGAATGCAGTTACACCAATCAATGCTATAGTACTTTTCAGTGAAGAAATAAAATGATTCTTGTGTAATCACTTTCCCACCTGATACATAATCTGCTGGACTCTTGCCAGAATTGAATTGTATTTCTTCATAAAGCGGATATTGCCTTAGAGATATACTCTTTGAATAGAAAGAGTGAGATTGGACGACACACAGTTCCGTGGAAAAAGTTTGCTGACTACACACGATTGACAAAGCGCCTCTTTCACATTTTCACCACACACCTCCTGCTTACACCCTCTGACCACTCCTTATAGTATATTTTTCTTAAGCATTTAATTCTTTCATTGTTTACTTGTGAAATGATTTGACAATGATGTCCGACTTGTAATTTGCCATGTATCATCTGAAATTATCAATGAAATTTTATTATATCAAATTAATTTTAGCATAGAAAGTTCTGTGTAATATTAAAAATTGATACTATGTATCATGAATTTACTATAAATTTGATGATAAAATTAAGGAGAAAAAAACAAATACCTAATTTTTAAAAATGGGCAAGAGGTAGTAAGACAAAAAGCTACAAAAACACCATTTTTATCCATCAGATTAAGAAAACTCAAAAATACTGTCATATATTTGGAATCATACAGTATGTAGTGTTTTGAGTTTACATCTTTAATTTATATACATGTATATATATATTTTTCTAAATAGTATTTCATTGTATGATACTGTGATGCCTCACAGTTTGCTTATTACCATTTGTTGGACATTGTGCTGTTTCCAGACTTTGGCAATTATGGAAAAGACTAATATAAACAAGCATTCACGTACTGAGTTTTCTGTGGATTGGAGTTCTTATATCTTTTTTGTTTTTCTTTTTGTTAATTTTTTTTTAATTTATTTTTGAGAGAGAGAGACAGAGACAGAGACAGAGCGTGAACAGGAGAGGGGCAGAGAAAGGGAGACACAGAACCCGAAGCAGGCTCCAAGCTCCCAGCTGTTGGCACGGAGCCCAACAGGGTTCAAACTCACGATATCAAGACCTTAGCCCAAGTGGGACGCTTAACCAACTGAGCCACCCAGGCACCTTGTGAGTCTTTATATCTGGTGAGGAAACATATGAATGGGAGCCTGGGTTATGTCTTAAGTGAATGTTTAATTCTTTAAGAACTGCCAAACTGTTTTCCAAAATAGCTGTGCCATTTTGTGTTTTTATTTTCAATAATGAGTAGGAGAGCTACAGCTGAGGTGTATCCTTGGCAGCACTAAAGATTGTCACATTTTGTTGTTATATTTTGTTGTAGCCATTCTGCTGGATTTATAGTAGCATATCATTTTTTTAAAATTCTATTTCTCCAAAGACTAAATATTATGTGTAGCTTTTTACGTGCTTATTTTCCCTCAGTACCTGTTTAGTAGTGAAGTGTCTTTTCAAATATTTTGGCCTTTTATTTTTTGGTTGGTTTTGCTACTATTAAGTTGTGAGTATTCCTTTATACACTGGTTAGTGTATCCTTGCTTAGATATGGGTTTTTCATTTCTTCCAGTCTGTGTGTCTGGTCTTCTCATTTTCTTTTTATTGTCTTTCAAAGAAGAGGACATTATAATTTTTATAAACTCCAATTTATTTATTTATTGTTTAGTTATTCATGTTTTTTAAATCCTATGTAAAAAGTCTTGGCCTAAAGTAAAGTCAGAAAGATTTTAACTGTGTTTTCTTCTAGAAGTGTTATAGGTTGGATTTTATATTTGAATCTATAGTTCATTTGAATTAATACTTATATGTGGTATAAAGGAGTCAAAGTTTCTTTCTCTTTTTCTTTCTTTTTTTTTTTTTTGCATATGAATATCCATTTGTCCTAGCAACAATTAAGCAACAATTAACTTTTATTAATTCAGTTATCTTGGCAAGTTAATAAAAATTACACTTCTTTTTTTTTTAAATAATATTTATTTATTTATTTATTTTGAGAGGAGAGAGAGAGCAAGCAGGGGAGGGGGCAGAGAGAAAGAGAACAGAATCCCAAGCAGACTCCATGCTGTCAGCACAGACCTGTGCAGGGCTCAAACCCATGAACTGTGAGATCATGACCTGAGCAGAAATCAAGAGTCAGATGTTTAACCAACTGAGCCACTCAGGCACCCCACAGAAGTTCCATTTCTAATACATACATACATACATGTATATGTACGTGTATATACATATATTTACATATATATAATATATATATCACTCTTAGAAATTTGGTCTCAACAGAAGATATGATTTTGCTGTTTTTCTATAATTTTGCCTAGTTTAGGGTGGGAGTGATACTCTTTCCAGCTTTCTGCACGCTAGGTCTTAATATTTCCAACTCTTGGGACACCTGGGTGGCTCAGTCAGTTAAGTATACAACTCCTGATTTCAGCTCAGGTCATGATCTCCCAGTTCATGGGTTCAAGCCCCACATAGGTCTTTATGCTGACAGTGTGGAGTCTGCTCGGGATTCTCTCTGCCTGTGCCCTTCCCCTGTGTGTGTGCAGGTGCTCACATGCTCTCTCTCTCTCTCTTCCTCAAAAATAAATAAACATTAAGAAATATTTATTCCCAATTCTTACAAGAATGAAAGAATTTATTTGTTCTTGCAGCTTATCAATTTGCTCTTCTGTGTGAAATCTAGTTATTTTACTTAATTTTATTTAATATTATTTTTTAAATTTTTTTTTTAAACATTAAAAATTAAAGTTTGTTTTTGAGACAGAGAGAGACAGAGCATGAACGGGGGAGGGTCAGAGAGAGAGGGAGACACAGAATCTAAAGCAGGCCCCAGGCTCTAAGCTGTCAGCACAGAGCCTGACACGGGGCTCGAACTCACAGACTGTGAGATCATGACCTGAGCAGGAGTCGGAAGCTCAACCAACTGAGCTACCCAGGCGCCCCTAAAAATAAGAATTAAAAATAAGAGGCCCCAAGAATTTTTAGGGGCGCCTGGGTAGCTCAGTTGGTTAAGTGTCTGGCTCTTGAATTTGGCTCAGGTCATGATCTCCTGGTTTGTGAGTTCAAACACTGTATGGGGCTCTGTGCTGACTGCAGGGAGCCTGCTTGGAATTGTCTCTCACCTCTCTCTCTCCCCCTCCCCCGATTCAATACATAAAGTGTTTTTTTTTTTTTTTAATTTTTACTTTTATTTTAAGGACAGTGGCTTCTTTTTTGTAATATTGATGCACTAGCATTCCTTTTCTTTGTATGGATGTTTAAAGTTTTGTTTTACTAATGTTGGTTCTTGGTTTATGCTGTTTCATGTAGATGTTACTACTTAAATATCTGGTGATTTCTTTTTTTAAATTAACTCTGTTTTGGAGTGAAGATATCCTTCATAAGCATGTAACCTGTGAGGGGAAGAATCAGAAATTTATGCTTGTGGTATAGCCCTTGATATTCTAAACATGGTCTACAAACAAGCATTAGCATCATCTTAAGAGACTTATAGAAATGCAGAATCAGGCTCTATTCCAGACCTACCACATTAGAATGTGCATTTTAACAAATTCATAGGTGATACATATACACATTACAGGCAAAAGGCCCTACTTTGTGTCATTTTCAGTAACAGTGGAAATGAGAAGAGATGTGAAATTTACAAACTTTTCTAGTTTTGCCTCCTGATCTTGTCTTTTTCATTGATTCAGACACTTCTGCAGTGATTCTAGTTTAAGGTCACTGAATTTCACACCTCTAGGAAGTGCTATTTGTATTGTAATCTTGGAGTACTATTTCAAAGAGTGTATGTAGAAAGATGCCTTTGCTATAATTACTGAGGACTGACCATAATGAATGTTACTGCTTTGATACCTGACTAATCTGATTATTTCCTCCATGGCATTTTGTTCCTATATTCTCCCAGCTCCACTTGCGGCTTACCTTTGGAGTTTGCCACCCACATTTCAGGTGTGCTTTTTTGGACATCTTGCATTATAATGTTTCCTCTTGAGCGTACTATTCTCCTATTTCATTCTTAATTTCACAAGTCCTCTAAGAATGTTTCTTCTTTTACAAAATCAGTATGGATTGTGTTGTATGTACTTAATGCATATTAAATGTATTTTCTTTGGTTTAAGGGAGTTACAGGGTAGTGTGTCCACTTTCAATAATTTTGAAATCAAATGCAAAGCTGCCAGAGGAGAGAATAGGTGAACTAGAAGATAAAATTATGGAAAAAGAAGAAGCTGAGAAAAAGAGAGATAAAAAAACCAGGAGTATGAGGGGAAAATTAGAGAACTAAGTGATGCACTAAAGAGAAATAATGTACGCATAATTGGTATTCCAGAGGAGGAAGAGAGAGGGAAAGGTGCTGAAGGTGTACTTGAAGAAATCATAGCTGAGAACTTCCCTGATCTGGGGAAGGAAAAAGGCATTGAAAACCAAGAGGAACAGAGAACTCCCTTCAGACGTAACTTGAATCGATCTTCTGCATGACATATCATAGTGAAATTGGCAAAATACAAGGAGAAAGAGAAAATTCTGAAAGGTGCTAGAGATAAACGTGCTCTAACATATAAAGGGAGACCTATAAGACTCATGACCAATCACTACTGAAACTTGGCAGGCCAGAAAGGAATGGCAGGAGATCTTCAATGTGATGAACAGAAAAAAATATGCAGCCGAGAATCCTTTATCCAGCAAGTCTGTCTTTTAGAATAGAAGGAGAGATAAAGGTCTTCCCAAACAAACAAAAACTGAAGGAATTTGTTACCACTAAACCAGCCCTACAAGAGATCCTAAGGGGGATCCTGTGAGACAAAGTACCAGAGACATCGCTACAAGCATGAAACCTACGGACATCACAATGACTCTAAACCCATATCATTCTATAATAACACTGAATGTAAATGGACTAAATGTGCCAACCAAAAGACATAGGGTATCAGAATGGATAAAAAAACAAGACCCATCTATTTGCTGTCTACAAGAGACTCATTTTAGACCTGAGGACACCTTCAGATTGAGAGTGGGGGGATGGAGAACTATTTATCATGCTTCTGGAAATCAAAAGAAAGCTGGAGTAGCCATACTTATATCAGACAAACTAGGCTTTAAATTAAAGGCTGTAACAAGAGATGAAGAAGGGCATTATATAATAATCACAGGGTCTATCCATCAAGAAGAGCTAACAATTATAAATGTCTATGCGCCGAGTACGGGAGCACCCAAATATATAAAACAATTACTCAAAACATAAGCAACCTTATTGATAAGAATGTGGTCATTGCAGGGGACTTTAACACCCCACTTACAGAAATGGATAGATCATCTAGACACATGGTCAATAAAGAAACAAGGGCCCTGGATGATACATTGGATCAGATGGACTTGACAGATATATTTAGAACTCTGCATCCCAAAGCAACAGAATATACTTTCTTCTCGAGTGCACATGGAACATTCTCCAAGATAGATCACATACTGAGTCACCAAACAGCCCTTCATAATATACAAGAATTGAAATTATACCATGCATACTTTCAGACCACAATGCTATGAAGCTTGAAATCAACCACAGGAAAAAGTCTGGAAAACCTCCAAAAGCATGGAGGTTAAAGAACACCCTACTAAAGATTGAATGGGTCAACCAGGCAATTAGAGAAAAAATTAAAAAATATATGGAAACAAACGAAAATGAAAATACAACAATCCAAACACTTTGGGATGCAGCGAAGGCAGTCCTGAGAGGAAAATACATTGTTATCCAGGCCTATCTCAAGAAACAAGAAAAATCCTAAATACAAAATCTAACAGCACACCTAAAGGAAATAGAAGCAGAACAGCAAAGACAGCCTAAATCCAGCAGAAGAAGAGAAATAATAAAGATCAGAGCAGAAATAAACAATATAGAATCTAAAAAAACTGTAGAGCAGATCAACGAAACCAAGAGTTGGTTTTTTGAAAAAATAAACAAAATTGATAAACCTCTAGCCAGGCTTCTCAAAAAGAAAAGGGAGATGACCCAAGTAGATAAAATCATGAATGAAAATGGAATTATTACAACCAATCCCTCAGAGATACAAGCAATTATCAGGGAATACTATGAAAAATTATATGCCAACAAATTGGACAACCTGGAAGAAATGGACAAATTCCTAAACACCCTCACGCTTCCAAAACTCAATCAGGAGGAAATAGAAAGCTTGAACAGACCCATAACCAACGAAGAAATTGAATCGGTTATCAAAAATCTCCCAACAAATAAGAGTCCAGGACCAGATGGCTTCCCAGGGGAGTTCTACCAGACGTTTAAAGCAGAGATAACACCTATCCTTCTCAAGCTATTCCAAAAAATAGAAAGGAAGGAAAACTTCCAGACTGATTTTATGAAGCCAGTATTACTTTGATTCCTAAACCAGACAGAGACCCAGCAAAAAAAGAGAACTACAGGCCAGTATCCCTGATGAATATGGATGCAACAGTTCTCAATAAGATACTAGCAAATCGAATTCAACAGCATATAAAAAGAATTATTCACCATGATCAAGCGGGATTCATTCCTGGGCTGCAGGGCTAGTTCAACATTCGCAAATCAATCAGTGTGATACATCACATTAATAAAAGAAAAGATAAGAACCATATGATCCTGTCAATCGATACAGAAAAGGCCTTTGACAAAATTCAGCATCCTTTCTTAATAAAAACCCTCGAGAAAGTCGGGATAGAAGGAACATACTTAAAGATAATAAAAGCCATTTATGAAAAGCCCACAGCTAACATCATCCTCAATGGGGAAAAACTGAGAGCTTTTTCCCTGAGATCAGGAACACGACAGGGATGCCCACTCTCACCGCTGTTCTTTAACGTAGTGTTGGAAGTTCTAGCATCAGCAATCAGACAACAAAAGGAAATCAAAGGCATCAAAATTGACAAAGATGAAGTTAAGCTTTCCCTTTTTGCAGATGGCATGATATTATACATGGAAAATCCGATAGACTCCACCAAAAGTCTGCTAGAACTGATACATGAATTCAGCAAAGTTGCAGGATACAAAATCAATGTACAGAAATCAGTTGCATTCTTATACACTAATAATGAAGCAACAGAAAGACAAATAAAGAAACTGATCCCATTCACAATTTCACCAAGAAGCATAAAATACCTAGGAATAAATCTAACCAAAGATGTAAAAGATCTGTATGCTGAAAGCTATAGAAAGCTTATGAAGGTAATTGAAGAAGATATAAAGAAATGGAAAGCCATTCCGTGCTCATGGATTGAAAGAATAAATATTGTCAAAATGTCAATACTACCCAAAGCCATCTACACATTCAATGCAATCCCAATCAAAATTGCACCAGCATTCTTCTCGAAACTAGAACAAGCAATCCTAAAATTCATATGGAACCACAAAAGGCCCCGAATAGCCAAAGTAATTTTGAAGAAGAAGACCAAAGCAGGAGGCATCACAATCCCAGGCTTTAGCCTCTACTACAAAGCTGTAATCATCAAGACAGCATGGTATTGGCACAAAAACAGACACATAGACCAATGGAATAGAATAGAAACCCCAGAACTAGACCCACAAACGTATGGCCAATTAATCTTTGACAAAGCAGGAAAGAATATCCAATGGAAAAAAGACAGTCTCTTTAACAAATGGTGCTGGGAGAACTGGACAGCAACATGCAGAAGGTTGAAACTAGACCACTTTCTCACACCATTCACAAAAATAAACTCAAAATGGATAAAGGACCTGAATGTGAGACAGGAAACCATCAAAACCCTAGAGGAGAAAGCAGGAAAAGACCTCTCTGTCCTCAGCCGTATCAATTTCTTACTTGACACGTCCCCAAAGGCAAGGGAATTAAAAGCAAAAATGAACTACTGGGACCTTATGAAGATAAAAAGCTTCTGCACAGCAAAGGAAACAACCAACAAAACTAAAAGGCAACCAATGGGATGGGAAAAGATATTTGCAAATGACATATCGGACAAAGGGCTAGTATCCAAAATCTATAAAGAGCTCACCAAACTCCACACCCAAAAAACAAATAACCCAGTGAAGAAATGGGCAGAAAACATGAATAGACACTTCTCTAAAGAAGACATCCCGATGGCCAACAGGCACATGAAAAGATGCTCAACGTCGCTCCTCATCAGGGAAATACAAATCAAAACCACACTCAGATACCACCTCACGCCAGTCAGAGTGGCCAAAGTGAACAAATCAGGAGACTATCGATGCTGGAGAGGATGTGGCGAAACGGGAACCTTTTGCACTGTTGGTGGGAATGCAAATTGGTGCAGCCGTTCTGGAAAACAGTGTGGAGGTTCCTCAGAAAAGTAAAAATAGACCTACCCTATGACCCAGCAGTAGCACTGCTAGGAATATCCAAGGGATACAGGAGTACTGATGCATAGGGGCTCTTGTACCCCAATGTTTGTAGCAGCACTCTCAACAATAGCCAAATTATGGAAAGAGCCTAAATGTCCATCAACTGATGAATGGATAAAAAAATTGTGGTTTATATACACAATGGAGTACTACGTGGCAATGAGAAAGAATGAAATATGGCCCTTTGTAGCAACATGGGTGGAACTGGAGAGTGTTATGCTAAGTGAAATAAGCCATACAGAGAAAGACAGATACCATATGGTTTCACTCTTATGTGGATCCTGAGAAACGTAACAGAAACCCATGGGGGAGGGGAAGGAAAAAAAAAAAAGAGGTTAGAGTGGGAGAGAGCAAAGCATAAGAGACTCTTAAAAACTGAGAACAAACAGTGGGTTGATGGGGGGTGGGAGGGAGGGGAGGGTGGGTGATGGGTATTGAGGAGGGCACCTTTTGGGATGAGCACTGGATATAGTATGGAAACCAATTTGACGATAAACTTCATATATTGAAAAAAATTTTTTTAAAAATTAAATTAAGAAAAAAATACTATCTCTTACCTAAGAATTGTGCCTCTCATTGCAACTTCTTAAAATATTGATTTTCCTCAAGTAAAGTTTTTCGGTTTTACTCCCTTTGAACCACCATATTAAATTGCTTTTTGGCAATATGACAATACTATCAATGATAGAGGAATTCATATTTTGTAGTGCATTATCACAGGTGAAACAAATATATATATATATATATATAAAATGATCAATAAGGAGGAAATCAATTAAAATTAAACATATTTGATATGGTTTGAATCAATCAGGCTATGTTGTTTCAGTGTTGTCAAAGGTGTTGGAATACTGAAACATTGCTGAGCAATTCATCATAAATAAATATATAGAATTTCTGAAGGGCAGTTTGCCTTTTTACATCAAAATATGTGGAAATGTGTAAATCTTTTGTTGCAGAAAATTTTCTTCCAGGAATTTAATCATGCAGAAATAATTACAGATATATATTAAGATTTGTCTATAAAATTTTTTTTATTACAGCATTGTTTGGGCTAGTATTAATTTAGAAACCAAGCAAAAGATAACAGTCAATTGTAAAATACACATGGGTTTGGGGCACCTGGGTGGTTCAGTCAGTTAAGCTTCCGACTTCAGCTCAGGTCAGGATCTTGTGGTTTGTGAGTTCGAGCCCCACGTCAGGCTCTGTGCTGGCAGCTCAGAGCCTGGAGCCTGCTTTGGATTCTGTGTCTCCCTCTCTTTCTGCCCCTACCCTGCTCATGCTGTCTCTCTCTGTCTCTCAAAAATAAATAAATACTAGAAAAAAAAACGTTTAAATACACATGGGATGTAGTTCTCCCAAACCATTATAAGTAATATTATAGAAAGGAAGTATGATAAGACATACTGTTAGATTATAAAATATTTTATATAAGTAAGGTTCAGAGTAAAACTATATATTTTAGAGTAAAGTTACAATATAAATATAGATCAAGGATATTAATTGAGAATGTGACATGTATCAAAACTGTCAGTGGTAGGGGTACAGAATGCAAAGTAATACAATAAAATTATTTAAAAATGTACGCTTCTGTCTCACATATTTTTGAAGTATTGTAAGAAGACAGCTATTAATAAAATAATCTATATAAGACATTGTAAACAGAGACTTTATTTTGGGGGAACTGAATAAAATGATCCCCATGACCAACTAAAAACTATATTTTTCAGTCACACATAGCCAAAAGAAAAATAATACAACGTGTTCAAGTGGAATGATATGTAAAAAGTCAGTCATAAGCTTAGGAGTAAAGGGCATGCTCTCATTTCTCCTTTTTTCTCATCCATCAGATGAATATGAGAATATGGCAGAATGGCCTCTCTAGTACCATCCATATTTGAGTAATTCCATAGGTATTGCAGAAAACAGGCTGAAAGTTTTGGCTTAGCATTGTGGTTTTAACTACTTTTATGTGATAATGTGAGAAACAGCAAAACTTTTATCTTGTTGAGGTCCTGTTTTTCTGGGTTCTACTGAATAGTCAAACATCACATTGGTAAGTACAGCTTGCAGATTATCTATTGCACAATAGAACATTCTCTAGGTGTGGCACTGAAACAACAATCTGTCAGAGACCAAAGGGAGTGAGAAAGGTTGGCTAATGTATGTAGGAAACAGAACATTCAGGGTACTTTGGTTTTGTTTGGGTGGTAAGATGATCAAAACCAACCTAGGCAATCATTTTATTTTCTATCTTTGTGGATATCAGCAAAGAATTAAAACTCTAGAAATAAATAAAAAGCAATCCCAGGAGCCTATCTATAGGAGTCTGATTCTTGGGATCATTCCTAATACCAAGTATAGAATTACACTGACAAGAAAACAGGCATCGCTTCATTTCTTTTGTTTAATTTTGAAATAATTTTAGTTGTACAAAAATAGTAATTTTAGCATAAGCATCTCCCTTACACTGTTTAAGCCTGGTACAGAAGTCAAAACTAAGAAATTAATATTGGTTTAATCCTGGTAAAAAATTAAGAAATTAATATTGGTACACAATACTGTTAACTGAAGTATAGATATATTTGGATTCCATCAGTTGTTGTTGTTGTTGATTTCCCCCAATAATATCCGCCCCCCCCCACCATGATCTTCTCTACAAAAGACCACATTGCATTTATAAGCCTTAATCTCCACAAGCTTTTAACATTTTCTCAGCCTTTTCTTATTTTTATGACCTTAACACTTTTGAAGAGTACTGGTCAGTTATTAGGTATAATGTCCTTCAGTTTGAGTTTGCCTTATTTCTCACATGATTAGGGGCATGATTTTTGAATACCACAGATGTGAAGTACCTTCATATCAGAGACACATATTATAACACAGATTATGTTAACCTTGATCAGCTGGTTAAGGTGATTTCTCTTAGGTTTCTCCACTATGAATTTTTTTCCCCCTTTCCATACTCTATTTAAATAAATAATGAAGGTAGTCACTAAGTTCAACCATCAGTCTTGGGGAGGGGAATTAAATTCCACCTATTGCAGGATGAATATCAAAGAACTTGTAAATATATGTTTAAACAAGCACAGTAATTAATAAATATATTGGGGAAGAGATAACTTTGAAGCTATGAAAAACCCCAGCTCTTCTTTAAAGTTTTGTCTATTTTTTTAATGTTTATTTATGTTTGAGGGAGAGAGAGAGAGAGAAGTAAAGAGAGAGAGAGAGAGAATGTGAGCAGGGGAAGGGCAGAAAGACAGAGAATCCCAAGCAAGCTCCACTGTCCACATAGAGCATGATGAGGGGCTCAAACTCATGATCATGATGTGAGCCAAAATCAAGAGTTGGAGGCTTAACTGACTGAGGCATGCAGACTCTTCCTAAAGTTTTCTTTTAATTTAGCATTCATCTGTGTATTTTAGATGTAGTATTTTTGTTAAGTTTTATTTTATTTTATTTGAGAGAGACAGAGACAGTGTGAGTAGGTAGGGGCAGACAGAGGAAAAGAGAGAATTTTAAGAAGGCTCTGCACTGTCAACTCAGAGCCTGATGTGGAAATGAGCCCACGAAACTCTGAGCCGAAACCAAGATTTGTATGCTTAACCGACTGAGCTTCCCAGGCGCTCTTGGATACAATAATTATTATACTGGTTTTCTGAAGATCACTTTCTATGTCCTTCATTATTTACACATTTAGTGCTTAAAATCCTTCTATAGGAAAAATTTATTCTTTCACTCCGTTTGTTAATTTATTCAATAATTCATATGAATACAAATTCATGAATATTTATTTTTGATCAAATAGTTTCAGTTTTGATCATGGGGAATTCTTTCAGGTTGACTCTTTTGCTCTTTTGGCATTCCCCATTATTCATGTATTGCTTATTTGTCTATTTTATTTATTTAGTCCTTATTTATTGATAAGCTTCAAGCTTAGTTTATTTTTTTCCCTGCCTCAGTTCTAGATTCAATAATTTCTCCTTGAAACCATGGTTATTAAAACATTTTTCTAAGTTTTTTTCCCCCTAGAGATTGTACAGATTTATGTTTAAATTTAAGTATATGAAATATTTTGAGTTAAATTTTGTGTAGTGTGTGTGATACATGTTGATGTCTTTGTGTAGGGGGGATTGTGTGTGTGTGTGTGTTTGTGGGGTTTTTTTGATATCTATTTATTTTTTTTTTGTATACTTGCCCTTTATTAGGTAAAGGATGTTGCCTTTCATTCTTAATTTTCTGAGATTTAAAAGTTTTTTTTTAACAAAAATAGGTTTTACAATAATTTTCCTACATCAGTTGAGAAGATTGTATTTATATTCTATTCAAATGGTGAAGTATATTAATTGATTTTCAAATGTTGAATCAGTCTTGCATTCCAGGGATGAAACTGACTTGGCTGTGATATATTATTCAGTTTATAGTATGCTGTAGTTAGTCATTAATACTTTGTTAAAAATTTGTTATTGTTGAAGCTTATCTGTGTTCATTTATTTAACTGATACAGATCTTTTCAAATTATCATTTTTAGAATGTGCTTTCAGTAGTATATGTATTTCAAGTATTGATATATTTCATCCAGGTTCTCAAATTTATGAGCATAAAATTATTTCCTTATCATAAAATTATTTCCTTATCATGTTTGTGAGTGTATGGGCTTAGCAGCAAACTGGCTTTTCTTTCACATCTGATACTGTGAAATATATACTTGGTGGTAATGGTGGTAGTGTTTGTGTGGTTAATCAGCTTAGCTAGAGTACCAATTTTATTCATCTCTTCCAAGAACCAGCTCTGGTTTCATTATTATTTTCTATTTCCTAATGTTGTCAATTTTATTGATTTCTATGCTGCTTCCTTTGCATTTAATTTGTTCTCCTTTTTCTAGTCTCTTAAGGGAGAAGGTTTGCTTAGTAATTGGAAATCTTTCATTTTCTAATATAAGCACTTAATTTTGTAAATCACTGTCTAAGCACTAATCTGGTTTTATACCACACATTTTAATATGTTTTCAGTTTTTGTTTGTTTGTTTTCTTTTGATGATGATCCCTAAAGATAATTTGACTTTTCCAGCAATCCTAGCTGTATCGAACCATTGATTTTCCTAGAAGCTTGTTGGCATGCTGGTGGGAGCATAGGAAAGGAAACATTCTCTGAGGCACTGATTAACCTTTAGGTACGCTCTCTGACCTTGTGTGTTAGGAAATGTGACTTTCAAAGCTGCTTCTGGTTCTCTACCAGATCTAGCCATGTATTCATGCTCTTTCCCTATGGGGACAGTCTTTATTTTTCCTGTTTCTCTTCACAGTACTCATGAGTATAATTTTCTTGACTATTTCCCTGCAGATTAAAGGGTTTTTTTTTGTTTTCTTTTGTTTGGTTTTGTTTGTTTCTTTGTTTGTTTTAGTGTGATGGCTGGAATAGATAGTGACCAAGAGAGCTAAAGTTCCATTTAAAGCAATTATACTTCAGACAGGCTTCCTCCTGGTGTTAGACCTGGACCTTCCTTTTTGAGCATTTACTTTAGAAAAACTGCAATTATAAATTTTCTCCCTGTCCCTTTGAGATGTAAATCTTTCCCCATCCTCTTGCCAGTTTTACAGTCCAGGAATGTCTTTTTCAAGAACCTGGGAACATCTCTTTGAAAAGCAATCATCAAGGAAGATAGTAACCCCTCTTTCTCCATTTCTGTGGGAAGGGAGCCTAGCTTTGATAAACACTAATGAACAAATACAGATGACCTAACTGTTCATCACCCTTTCCCCTAAAATCCTCCAGAACTTTTTGAATAGCTCACTCAGTGTTTAAATCCCTCCAAGTTTTTGCCAATCCCCCCCTTTCCCGTAGGGTGGCATTCAATCTCCTCTGTTGCAATATTCTTGGCCCTATTGCAATAACTTTAAATAAAGTCTTCCTTATGATTTCTAATGTGTCATTAAAACTTTTCTTTGACAACAGGGGACATGGCTTTGGTGGACTCTTCCTATAGCCAGCACTAAGTGTCCTAGGTAAAATTTTTCTAGGATTCCATGACCATCCTTGTGAGCACCTTGAGAGGTTCCTGTAGGAAAGGCCTGTAAGAGAGTGTGAATACAGCCTCTAGGGATTTCTCACTCTCAAGTTGCTCAATACTTAGCAATTTTTAATCATTTTTGCCTGAATCTTCTTATCAGTTTATTTGGTGTTCATTGACATCTGTCCTAGGTCATTCAGTGCTCTAATCCTATTTCTCCTTTCAGATTCCTATCTCTCCAGATTTCAACTTTGTTTGCTTTACAACTTCAGTTCTCTCATGTGTTCAAAGTAGTCATTATTCTTCAGCTTGTTCAGGTATGGTCTTATAATAAGGGTGGAAGGAGCTCTTCTTCCAGTTCTCAGAAACTAGAAATTTTTTAACAGGTAGAAACTAGCATTATGATTTTAAAAACTGAACTAAAAAGAGGAAACACAAAAGTAGTAACTCCAGAAAGTAACTACCACATCTAGGGCTGGGGGAGTGAAAGGAAGAGATTAGAACCTAGAATCTTAGGAAAGTGATCCCACAGATATAGGGTTCAGCTCTATGCATAGAGGGTACTGCCACAAAAGTGCTGTTGTCTGAAGTTTTCAGCAGTGCCTGTGTGGAGCTTGGACTTAGACCTTTCAGGCTGAGGCTTCAGCTGTCTAGTGCTAACAGGAAATTGAAAACAACTGCTGCCATGTTAACTACCTATCCATGGAGAGTGAGAACTGTTGCTAGAGTGATGCTGACAAGAATAGTGAGCAAATTAGGTATATTATGTCCACTCAGAGTTCCTCAGATTCTCAGTCTTTCTCTCTAGCACCTCCTTTTAGTTCAGTATAGCAGTCATACAGCTAGCAAAGTAAAATAAATGCATCATCCCAGCCCTAGCACCACGAGTATTAAAAGATGAAGAAAATAGCTCAGTAATCAGCACAAAAATGTCTTAATGTTGTTGCTTTCAAAAGTAGATATATACTGGGGCGCCTGGGTGGCGCAGTCGGTTAAGCGTCCGACTTCAGCCAGGTCACGATCTCGCGGTCCGTGAGTTCGAGCCCCGCGTCAGGCTCTGGGCTGATGGCTCGGAGCCTGGAGCCTGTTTCCGATTCTGTGTCTCCCTCTCTCTCTGCCCCTCCCCCATTCACGCTCTGTCTCTCTCTGTCCCAAAAATAAATAAAAAAAAAAAAAAAAAAAAAAAAAAAAAGTAGATATATACTATTCCAAATTATATATACTACATATATATATATATATGTAATAAACATGGTTATATGTTTTATATGCATATAAAATATACAAATTAATATATTATACCTTGTTATATGACACCTTTTTAAAATTTTTTTAAATGTTTTTATTTATTTTTGAGAGAGAGAGAAAGCAGGGGTGGGACAGAGAGAGGGAGACACAGAAACCAAAGCAGGCTCCAGGCTCTGAGATGTCAGCAGAGAGCCTGACATGGGGTTCGAACCCACGAACCATGAGATCATGACCTGAGCTGAAGTCGGACGCTTAACCAATGAGCCACCCAGACAACCTATGACTCTTTTTTGATGGCAAGAATACTTGAGAGATTAAAGAGACATGTACACAGGGGAGAGAAATGACTCGTTCTGTTTTAAATTCTTTCTCATATTTTGTGTTTTGTTATTCTTGCTGGTTAGTTTTATTTCATTGTTTGCTTGAACACCTTGATAGAGGAAATATGTTAACGCTAGAATCTAATTGAATCTATTTGAATGACCTATCCACTTCAACAGATGCATTCTCTAAGGGCAGGATTCTCCATGGCATCATGAAGACAGTTTTGGAAAGCATATCATTGGAAATGTAATACCGCATTCTCAGTACATCATGTCACATTATGGGGTGCATTATCCTTCTGCTGTGTGAATTTTATTCCCATTACCACACAGAGAAAATAGAAAGAAAATTAAACTTTAAGAGTTTGCTGTGTTTTAGGGCTTATAAATTATCATTGCTAATGAATTTTTATCAATATCATGTGGAATGAAAAGATAGAAATTTTATGTATCTATGGCTTTTCAATTTTTCTGCATACAATGAATTTTGAATTACTGTTTCTAGAGCCATTTTATTATGGTTTTCTTTTTCCCTTAAGAATAAGTTGTTCTTACAACAAATCATTTAAATGTTACTATATGAAACGTTACTATATGAAAAGCTTTCCCAAAATGTATGTTGTGAAATTGTGTATATAACGGTACTTTTTTTTTTTTAAAGGCAAATGTACACACACAGGAAATACAGTGTTCTTGAGTTGCATGCTGTGCTTCAGTAGCTGTCTTTTGTTCAGAACTTCAGCATACTTGCAGATCATTTACCGTGTGTTTGATATACAAACCCAGCACAGGCTCTTTTTAAGCTGCCTCCATGACTGGGTGAGTAATCAGATTGCTAAAAGTGGACATAAAGGGGATACACATGAAGGATTTTTATCAAAAGTTGCCATTCCACATATCACAGCTGGAAATCTAATTGTGCTTGTATTCATGTATCCATTTATTATACTTTAAAATTTACCATCTGTGTGAATCCTTATGTTTTTATATAGAAGAAAACCTTCACAGTAGATGTGTATAAGCTGGGACTTATAATTCAAAGACAAAAATCAAATCAAAGCAAAACATAATTGAACATTTTGTGTTGGTGGTGGTGGGTGGTAATCCTATTTGCATTTTAAATGTATAATCTTGATTAAGTTTTGTGACCCAACTTCAGTGACCCGACTTCAAATATCTTTAAAAAGAAAAAAACAAATCATTTTTTTCCCTATTCAAGTGGAAAAAGTAAAGCAGTATTTATTTTACAAAAATGGAGAACTTATTTGTAAAAAATTTGAGATCTTCTTATATTTACTTTTGGAGTTAGGGAGAATTTAAGAAACCTTATCTGTCTTATTATACGTGTCAGTATAAATGAATAAAAAACAAATCATAGATCACAGTTTGAGGAATCTCCAGGAGTGTGTGTATGTGTGCTTGTATGTATGTAACAATTAATGTTATTTCCTATATGAGAGCCTTGTTCACTGATGTATTCCTTCAAGAGATTATCTTCTCAAAAGTACAGCTTGCATATGCATTTAAATTTTAAGTAAAGAAAATGATAAAATTACATGTGTAATGAGTGCTAAAATCACCTTAAAAATATATTTGATAAAATGTGCAATAAAAATATGTATTTTGAAATAAAATAATAAATGAGCAAACTATTTTCAAAGATATAGAATGAAATCCATAATTTATGGTTTTAAAATTGCTCTCCCAGTTTATGCTGTTTATCTTAAGAGATATTATTCTAAGTTGTTGAGTACCTTATAAGCACTCTATACATTCTTCTGGAGGTGAAACAAACTTTTACAAATTGGGTGTTAAAATAAAATAAAATAAAATAAAATAAAATAAAATAAAATAAATAATTGGATTATAAAATTCCAATACATCACAGAATTTCAAAATAGTAAAACAGTCAATATTTTTAAAAATAATAATTTTTTAAAGTTTATTTATTTATTTTGAGAGAGAAAGAGAGTACACAAGCAGGGGGAAAGGGGAAAAGGAAGAGGGAGAGAAAGAATCCCATTTAGGCTCTATATTCAGAGAAGAGCCTGAGGTGGGGCTTGATCCCACCACTGCGAGATCATGACCAATATTTGGAGGCTTAACTGACTGAGTCACCCAGGTACCCCTAAAAAATGGTAATTTTATTTTGGGCAAAATGGCTTCAAGTCCTCAGTTGAAATATTCTCACTGAGAGCTGATTAACAGAGAAGTTTAAGCCAAGATTGTACGTTGAATGAGGAAGGAGAACTAGCGTCTGCTGAGCCTTTAGGAAAACTTCCATTGAGATAAAGTTATATTAATTCATTATCTTCTATATTTTTATAAGTGAAGGTGAAGTTGTAAAAAAGATTCATTGAGGTTTTTTTTTTCCTTTCTCAGAAATGTTAGCGATAACAGAAATAAAGATGATCCCTGACCAGTATATTCAAAAAATTGCCAAGAATATGACTATGACACACTCATATCATTTTTTGATAATTGTTGTCATTAAATACTTGGTAATTGTTTCATAATCATGTTTAGCCATACATAATGTTATAATGGAACAAATATGAACAAAATGACCAATGACTTGTTCTCATATCAATAGTTGGTACTTGAATATGGATTTTTGATAATTATTGAAAATCACCAATGACATATATAATATAAATCAATTTTTGTGTTCATTTGTATTTTGAATACGATCCTTAAAGCCAGTCCATTGGTTAGGACCAAAATTCCTCACTCATCTTACTTTTCCTGTAAGGCACAGGATACTCTACTCATGGCCCAAAAGCACGCAGTATTAGAAATCCAAAGTCAACCAGTGTTCACCTGTCTCCTACATAGAAACTGAAAATTAGTACCTTGCTTTTCTTCCCTATGAAACTAATAAGATATAACAATACTTACAGTTATTTTATCATAGTTTACCCACATGCCTGGGATCTTGGTGTCTTTCACCTCCCCTCTGGATTACATCTCTAAAACTATGTAACTTCCTGCAACCTCTGCCCATATACACAGAGATGTTTGCCTTGTTTCAATTAGTTTCTATTCATAACTAATGCAGGAATGAAGAAGGACCATCCTGCTTCCCATTAGAGACCCTTTCTCCCATGCTCCCCTTTCCACTGCAGTCCCTGCAAGCAGAAAATGTCCTGTTTAATAACACACACACAAAAAAAAAAAAAAAAAAAAGAGAGAGAAAGAGAAAAACAGAAAGAAAGAAGAAAAAAGAAAGGTATTTGAAGAAAAGTGCTATAACTCAAGCATTTATTGTTTTTGGAAGTTGTTCAGTTACAAGACAACAGAAGTATGGTCACTGGGGGACCAGTGACTTCCCTAAAGTGATTTGAACAAAGTGAATTGCTGGAAGGACATGGATTTCAAAATAAAAAGGACAGCCAAAATAGCAAAACAAGAACTGCGAAGCTGAGTGATAATAGATTATAAAGCTACATCACATAGAGAACCCTCGTCAGGAACTAAAGCATTAATCATGTCAAATTCATTATTTACTGGTGATCTTTAGAACAAGAGTGATATTGGATGATGACCTCAATGTAATACCTTGCTTTAATTACTCAATTTGTAGAGAAAAATCTACTGATTTTCTGATTAATGAAAGGCTTTAGAAAAAACTACTTTAAAAATAACATTTTCAATAGTTGCACTTTTGCTGTTAAAACACATTTTTAGGGACTGGAAACATTGTCATATTCTATAATCATAAAAAGCATGAGATTCTTTTTACATGAAGGAATGCTTTAATTATTAAATTTTCAGGAAAATTTATAGATACAAATAATAGGAAAACAGTATTGAGGATGTGTTGAATTTTATCAACTTGAATGTATAATTGCTCTTTGTTATAAAGTATGTTTATTTTTCTACATTTTCATTAACTCTGTAGCTTAAAATGTCTCTTAAATATTTGAAGAATCACAAGATATACTTTTATTAAATGTAACATTTTTCTAGATAGGATGGAAACATAAACTGATTTATCAAACTTCGTTTAATACATTTATGGTTTTTATTTTTATTTACTTATTTTTTAATGTTTATTTTTATTTTTGAGAAAGAGAGACAGTATGAGCAGGGGAGGGGCAGAGAGAGAGGGAGAGATAGAATCCCAAGCAGTCTCCACAATGTCAGCACAGAATCCTACTCATGGTTTGATCCCATAAACCGTGAAATCATGACCTGAGCCAAAATCAAAAGTCAAACACATAACTAACTGAGCCACCCAGGCACCCCTATGGATTTTTAAATATACCCTTTAAATTATATTTGTAAAAAAACATTTTTTGAATAGATTTTTTTAAATGTTTATTTTTGAGAGAGACAGAGCACTTCTGTGAGTGGCGGAGGGGCATAGACAGAGGGACACAAGAGTATCTGAAGTGGGCTCTGCACTGACAGCAGAGAGCCCTATGTGGGGCTTGAACTCACAAACCATGAGACCATGACCTAAGCCAAAGTTGGACACTTAATGACTGAGCCACTGTGGTGCCCCTTTTTGAAGAGATTTTAAACTGGAAGGTTTTTAAAAAATAATAAATATAGTTGAATGTTTATAATTTTACCTTTTCTAATGTTCAAAATATTGACAATATGTTTATTTCAAATCTCTTTTACGTAGAAACTTACAGTGAAAAATTATTTTCACATTCTGTGAAACTAGGTTTCCATTTACTTGTTCAATAGAAGTCATTTGCATCAAATATTTAAAAATGCCCTTGGCAGGGATTTAATTTGAAATGCAGTCTTATATCTAAGTAGGAGAGTCAATTAATATGTGAAAAGCTGTAAGTTTCAGAACACTGCTTCTTCTCCTTCCTTCCTTCCTTCCTTCCTTCTTTCCTTCCCCCCTTCTTCCATTTTTCCTACTTTTATTTTTTCTTTCCCTCCCTTTCTTTCTCTCTCTTTTCCCCTTCTTCTTTCTTTCTTTCTTTCTTTCTTTCTTTCTTTCTTTCTTTCTTTCTTTCTTTCTTTCTTTGGCATGATTATGGACGATCTATATTTAAGCTAGTTAAAGAGGAAATTGTAACAGAGAGAGAGAAAACAGTGAAAAGTAATATGACTGACGGATTGTAACTCTCAGTGGAGGTTGATTAATTGTCAGTTCTGGGTATTAAAGCAAATGTGGTTGATGGGTAAGTAACGGGTTTCAGAGTGAGATGTTTCAAATTGAGATTATGGAAAAGATCCTGTTTTGGGTAATGACAATGCTCTAGGCATTACCATGGGTGAAAATTGACCAGAGTGGGAAAGAAGACAGGATCATTCAAAGATTGGACATGAAGGATCTCAGCTACCAAAATGTTGGTAAGATTATCTCCTTGAAGCACAAATTACTAAGAATTATGACAGTAATATTAGAGAGAGTGAGAGTGAGACAGATTTTAAATAAAGTCTTTGAGGAATTGACTAGAGCCTATTTAGTGCCTATACATAAATAGAACAGTGGGTGGAATATTCTGATGATAGGAGATTCAGACTTGGTTTTCAAGATGATGGAAGCATAACTGTCAAGAAGCTGCATCTGGAAGCAAAAAGGACATCTACTCCCTTGGTACACAGAATAGTAGCACCCAAAGTTGTCCGTGACCTAATCCTTACAACATGTGAATATATTCCCTTACATGGCAAAAGTGATTTTGCAGATGTCATTAAGTTAAGGATCTTGAGATGGGTCATCATGGTGGGCCAAATCCCAAAGACCCTCAAAAGAGGGAGGCAGAAGGGTAGAGCCAGTGAGGGAGATGTGATGAAAGAAACAAAAGTCAGAGTGATGCAACCAAGGCAAGGTTGAGAAGCCTCTAGAATCTGGAAAAGGAGAGGAACAAACTCCCCTCTTCAGGCTCAAGAAGGCACCCAGCTCTGCCAGCCTGCTTTAGACTTCTAACCTCCCAACTGTACAGTAATAATTTTGTGTTGTTTTAAGCCACTATATTTGTGGTAATTTGTCACAACAGTACAGTAGGAAATCAATAAAACCCCACATCCAAAAACAGTGTAACATAATTTAGGAAAGAAAACAGACACCACCTGAGAGAGCTGTAAATGAAGAGACAGCTGGATTTCATTTAGAGCAAGAACATGAAAATTGATCATAGACCATATGAGGAGGACACTGGGGAAATATTTCAGGAGTTTGGGAGGAGTGGACACTGGCCTTACAAAGGAATGTATATAGACTAGAATAGGACTAACAATCTGGGGGATAAGGGGATGAACTGGGCTTCCCATGTTGTCTGACAAAATGAGGAAATAGAGAACAAATGAGATTGGTATATATGGCACAAGACACCAGTGATGGTGAAGTAAGGGTGGCATGGAATATAGGGTAGCCTTTCAATGAATACTTGACCATGAAGTCATGGAGGCAAAGAAAGGGTGGTCTTAAATGGGGCATCCAGAACTCCCAGCCTCTCTTCTTATTATAAAACCATGCAAAATTATGAGATTTTCTCTTTATACCTACCAATAGACAGTATAAAAGATGAAGGACAAATTGATTAAATAAGCAATGCATAGACATTATAATCTAAGTGTAAGTAAATCATACTTTGTATCTGAGGTTTAAAAAGGGGAATTGAGTAGCTTTGTGGGTTTTGGGAGAAAAGAGTTTGCTGAATCATGACAAGTTATATGGAGACTCAGAAGCAGGACTAGGAATAAGAAACACCTGAAATTTGTATTAGATGTATCTGTTTGAATTTAAGAGAGAACAGGATCATGAGGTGTTATGCACTAGAATTTCATGAAGTGATAATTATCAATAGCAATGAAGAACTGTGACTATTCCTCTCCATGATGAGAACCAGAACTCTGGTTAGGACTTTAGCTGTTTCATACTGAACTTTGGAAAAGCTCGAATTTTATTTTTAAGTTAATTTAATTAATTTTTTTTTAGAGAGAGTACAAGCGGGGGAGAAGAGCAGAGGGAGTAAGAGAGAATATTAAGCAAGCTCCAAGCTCAGTGTAGAGCCCAGAGTAGGGCTCTAATCCCAAGACCTTGAGATCATGACCTGAGCCAAAATCAAGTTGACGCTTAACTGACTGAGCCACCCAGGCACTCCTGGAAAAGCTTTATTTTTGTGTGTATTTTATGAGGCAAATTGCTAAATAATATGGATCCCACAAATAAAACATAGCATTTAAAGAGCTTTAAGTAAAAGAGACCAATGCATGCAAGTAAAATTGCACTTTTAACAATGGTGATGAAAAAAGAAAAACTGTGCCTGATGATTCCTCATATTCTTTCCTTTTGAAAAATGAGTGCCTTATTTTACTGCATGCTTTCAGTACAATATGTTAGTCCATGAATTTTGTAAAAGATGAATCCATAGGAAATTATCAGAACAGCAATATATGTCCCAAAGCCTAAATTCAATAGCAGTTGTACACATACTAGTTCAGCAAGCAGTAGTGGATTTTCACAAACATGCTGACTTATGATGACCAAAATGAGAAATGAATAACCAGCAATGGAGCCTGGATAGCAATAAGTGGAAGTCGGCAGATGGTGTGTGAATATCACACTGGCACTGGAAAATAGCAGAACAGACAGCCACGCTTACTATGATGACAGATTGACTGACTAGAAAAGCTTGAATGCACTTGTGGTGTTTTCCCTAGTGTTTTAATTGGAGACATAAAAGTTCATATTAAACTCCATATCAGTTAGAAATGATAAGTCAAATTCAACTTAGTGTTGGCTTGGTATATCTGTTCATTTTGTGTGTGTGTGGGAAGGGGAATCTGTATACTGACTAATTAGCATAGAAAATGATCTACTTTTACATCATTCAGTAGATACTAATGGTTTAGTGGATGTCCTTTGAAATAAAATTAAGTGACCCAGAAAAGCATGAATATTATACCTACCTTTATGTGATATACTGCTTATGATAAAATGTGAAGTTTAATTATTTTCGAAGAAAATATAGCCAATAAGGTGATTTAGGCAGAAGCATCGTTCATCTCTCCCTTACTCCAAAAGGTTGCATTAAATCATCAAAACAATAGCTATTTTTATACTGTAATGATGTGTCAACTTGTCTATAAATTTGTAGATGAGTCAAAGGTGAATTAAGAAATTCAGACTTTCCAGATAAGTAATCCTCATGGTGCTTGAATTTAAATGATCGATGACAAAACAAAATATATTAGGAACATGAGGAAATATCCATTCAAGGAACACATCTATAATATAATTTGAAGATATGATATATAGGGATGAAATAATGTATCTTTTAAAGTTTTCAAATATTATCATCTATATTCAAAAGTATTATTCAAATAATTATGCAAGAAATTATTGACATTATACATTTATTGTATATAGTCCCTTCTGACATATGCAGATAAACTATAAATAATTGAGGGGGGATCTTCAAATGTAATCAAACTATGACCTACTATCAATATTATGATTGACAGTGTATATGAGTTTGAGAAGCAGTGAACACCCTTTCTCTTCAGCTTCTTGACCCACTCACAATTCACAGAAATAACTGTTTTTGAAAAAAGTCTAATTTATACCTCTATGTGGATATTTAGTCCGGTTTTTAAAAATATTTTGAGTAAATGTCTGAGTCGATTTTAAGAAATCTTTTTATGATCAATGAATATTTCAGTATTTGTCATTATTTTGGTGAATGTTCAAAATATGTTTTTAGTGTCATAATGGGGGAAATATGGTTGTGAAATATTTAGAGACTTTGGCAGAATTTCTACTTTTCAAGGTGAAAGTTGTGACATCTGGCTTATGATCGCAAGCAATATATATTAAATTGACTAACTCATTTGACTAATGTGTTGTTTAATATTTTTCCGGATCCTATGTATTGAATTATGTCCACATAGGCTTGGCCAAATCCACAAAGCCAATTTGGAAATATAATAAGGATGCTCAGTTGTTGACCATGAACTCCTCTGTCAGTGTTTAGGGACCTTTTAATGTGCAATCTATAGATAGCATCCAATATACTTAAATAGGCTATACAAAAAATGTCTTTTTCAGGAATTTAGTTAGGGAAAGTCCAAAATAACAAATTAAAGAATAAATAAAAGAATTAATTTTCAAGATTAAAAACAAGAATCAGATTAGTATGTGTTGTTCACTATTTCCTTGTGGAGAGATAAAGTTATTGCCTGCACAGTTTAAAAAAGAAATGAGTATCTTCAGTTTCTGATGTTGTATCCAGCTGTCCACATGTCTTCATATCAGTTATAATTTCCTAAAAATATTCATCTGTGTCACCCTTATTGACTATGTCATAATGTCTCATATATTTTATTTAACTTCAAACTAATATCAGGTGTCACTTTGCTTCAATGTACTTGACACAGTTTTTATAAAGAATTGATAAAATAGAATATCCAATCCTTTTCTTGTTATTGAGGAAAAGTGAAAAGAGATCTGTAGAAATGTTGGTCATATGAATTACTGTCAAGATACGCTTAAAAAAGGTCAAAAATGTTCTTTTGATTATTAGAATTTTAAAGTAGCAGTGGGAAAGGAATATCCCCCAAATTCAGTATAAAGTGACTAAGTTTTGAGAGAAACAGAGAGACACACTTGAGGAAATAATCTAAGAATTGACCATTCGATCAATCCTCAAATCAGAAGTAACATCTATCTTCTTTAAATAAGAAAAAAGAATTTCAAAAAAGAAAAAAAGAGGAGATTTGTAGCTAAGATTGTAGCATACTTGGAAGACCCTAAGTTTGTATCATCCCTCAAACTATCAAATCATTCTGAAGACCCAAGAAATTGATCAAAGGACTGACACAACAAACTCCACAACTAGATGGAGAGAAGAGGCCACACTGAGGAAGGTAGGAAGTGTGGAGATGTGGTTTAAGGGAGAAATGGATCATGGGTGCTATGGAGTGAAAAGAGTCTTAGTCATGGAGGCACAAAAGAGAGGAGCTCACAGGGGAATGAATGCATGAGGAGAACACTTCCCGAAAGCCATTGGCTAGAAAAATGAGAGGGGCTGATTTTCATGAGTTTTTGCAACCAGTGGGACTCCAGGACTAGAGTTTTATGTGGGCTTGTCTGGGAGAGAGCCCTGAAAACACTGCCCTACACTTGAAGAGAAGTCAAGCAAACAACTGGGGCAGATGGCGCAATCTGAGGAACTCCTAAGATGCATAGAGAGGAGATTGTTCTCTCTTCTTGGAGTGCATCTGTGAGAGGTGGAGTTACACAGATGCCTCTCCATGCACAAAAGAGCCAATGGGCATGATTTCCCTCCCCTGCACCCTAGCATAGGTTCAGAGCCCCCTCCTGAAAGCAGTTCAGCCTGACACTGGCTGACTAGCCGCTAGTTCCAAGTACCATGCCCCTGTGCTCTGGTGCAACTGCCATTCTTGGCCAAAACTATTTCCCAGTGTGGCGAGACCATATCCAGAACACCACTGCAGGTCCCTGCCTACACAATATTCCTAAAGTTTGGGATTTTAAAAGTCACTGGGCTTGGCTGGGGTAGACTCCTTAGGGCACTGCTATGCTCCTGGAGAGAAAGGAGAAAATCAACCTGGAGACAGCATGAAAACAGCAATCTAAGAATGCCACAGATGCACAGCAGGGAGAATATTTGCTCTTCTGGGAGTGCTTCTCTGAGATCAGCAAACACAGAGACCCCTTTCCAGGGACAAAGGAGCTGACTGGTGCCATTTCCCTCCCCCACCCCTCAGCATAAGCACAGAGCCACCTGTAATAAACAACATAGTACTGACACTGGCTGCCTAACATGCTTGCACCAAGTCCAGCCCCTCTGCATTCTCCAGATACTGGCCTTCTTGGGCAAGTGTACCTCATTCCCAGCTCCACAGGCCCCTTCCGCAGGAGATCAGCAGAAACTCCTGCTCACACCACATCTCTCAACTAGAGCGCTCTGCAAGGCTTCAGTTCTAGTGGAAGTAGCATCTGGTCTCTTAACAAGACCAGAGAACACCTAGTTTAAGTGTGCCACACTGTGATCAAGGTCCATACACTGCCCATTGCAGGCAAGGAGAGCTTCTGAAGATGACTGGACTGAAAGACAGAGCAGCCAAAACACAGCAGCAAAGTGCACCAGCATAAACCAGGGGCACTCCATGAAACACCAGGCCCTAGACACTGTGTGATCTCTTTTTTCATAAAGCCATTACCTCAGAAGTAGGAAATATAACAGGCTTTTGTAACACAGAGAAGAAGACAGAGACTTAGACAAAAATGCCAAGATGGAGGAATTCATCCCAAATAAAGAACAAGATAAAGTCAAGGCCAGAGATCTAATTGAAACAGATATAAGTAATATGCCTGATGGAGAATACTTGCTGAGCTTGAGAAAAGAAGACTTCAACAAGACCCTTACCACAGAGAAAAGAGCTAAAAACAGCCAGTCAAAAATGAAAAATACAATAACTGAGATTTGAAACCCAAATGGATGTAATGAACACAAACACGGAAGAAGCAGAGGAATGAATAAGTGGTATAGAAGATAAAATAATGGAAAATAATGATGCTGAACCAAAAAAGGAACAAATTATGGAACACAAGAATAGACTTAGGGAACTCCGTGACTCCATCAAACATAATAACATTCATATCATAGGAGTCCCAGAAGATGAAGAGAGAGAAAACGGACAGAAGGTTTATTTGAGGAAATTATGGCTAAAAACTTCCCTAATCTGGGAAAGGAAAATGACATCCAAATTCAGGAGGAACAGAGGACTCCCATCAAAATCAACAAACAAAGGCCAATACGAAGACATACTGTAATTAAATTTGCAAAATATAGTGATAAACAAAAAATCCTGAAAGCAGCAAAACCAAAGAAGTCCCTAAGTTACAAGGGAAGACCGATAATGCTAGCTCCAGATCTCTCCACAAAACCTTGGCAAGCTGGAAGGGAGTGGCATGATATACTCAGTGTGATGAATGGGAAAAATTTGTAGCCAAGAATACTGTATCCAGCAAGGCTATCATTCAGAATTAGAGGGATAAAGAGTTTCCCAGATAAACAAAATCTAAAGGAGTTTGTGACCACTAAACAAGCCCTGCAAGAAATATTAAAGGGGACTCTTTGAGTCAAAAGGAAAGACCAAAAGTGATGAAGACAAGAAAGCAACAGAGAAAAATCTCCAGAAACAATGACAAAACAAGCAAAAAAAAAAAAATGGCACTAAATACACATCTATCAGTAATTACTTTGGGAGCATCTGGGTGGTTCAGTTGGCTAAGCATCCAACTCTTGGTTTTGGTTCAGGTCATGATCTCACAGTTCATGAGTCTGAGCCCTGCATCTGGCTTTGTAATGACAGTTTGGAGCCTGCTTAGGATTCTCTCTCTCCCTCTCTCTCTGTCTCTCCCCCACTCATGTTCTCTGTATCTTTCTCTCAAAATAAATAAATATTAAAAAATAAAAAAAAAATAATTACTCTGGATGATAATGGACTAAATGCTCCAATCAAAAGACATAGGGTATCAGAATGGATAAAAAACAAGACCCATATATATGCTGCTTACAAGAGACTCGTTTTAGACCTAATGACACCAGCAGGTTGAAGTGAGGGGATGGAGAAATAATTATCATGTAAATGGATGTCAAAAGAAATCCAGAGTAGCAATACTTGTATCAGACAAATTAGATTTTAAACCAAAAAACGTAACAAGAGATGAAGAAAGGCACTATATCATTATAAAGAGGAGTATCCAACAAGAAGATCTAATAATTGTAAATATTTATGCCCCCAACTTGGAAATACACAAATGTATAAAACAATAACAGGTGTAAAGGAACTCATTGATAATAATACAATAATAGGGGACTTTAACAGCTTACTTACATCAATGGACAGATTACATAAGTAGAAAATCAACAACGGCTTTGAATGACACACTGGACCAGATGAACTTAACACATATATTCAGAACATTTCATCATAAAGCAGCAGAATACACATTCTTTTTGAGTGCACATGGGACATTCTCCAAAATAGTTCACATAGGTCACAAATCAGGCCTTTCAACAAGTTCAAAAATATTGGAATCATACCATGCATATTTTCTGACCACAGTTCTATGAAACTTGAAGCCAACCACAAGAAAAAGTTTGGAAAGACCATAAATACATGGAAGTTAAACAGCATGCTACTAAAGAATGAAAGGGCCAACCATGAAATCAAAGAAGAAATAAAAAAGAATACTTGGAAACAAATGAAAATGAAAACACAATGCTCCAAAATCTTTAGGATGCAGCAAAAGCAGGCATAAGAGGGAAGTATTTAGCAATACAGGTTTACCTTAAGAAGCCAGAACAATCCCAAGTACACAACCTAGTCTTACACCTAGAGGAGCTAGAAAGAAAAAAACCAGAAGCCTAAAGCAAGCAGAAAGAGATGAAAGAGATCAATGAAACCAATGGCTGGTTCTTTTATAAAATTAATAGAATTGATAAAGCCCTAGTCAGACTTTTCAAAGAGGGAAAGAGAGAGAGAGAAAGAGAGAGAGAGAGAGAGAGAGAGAGAGAGAGAGAGAGAAGGACCCAAATTAAATCACAAATGAGAGAGGAGAAATAACAACCAACCCCACAGAAATATAAACAATTTTAAGAGAATATTAGAATAAACTATGTGCCAACAAATTGGACAATCTGGAAGAAATAAACATACTCTTAGAAATGTAAACTACCAAAACTGAAACAGGAGGAAATAGAAAACTTGAATAGACCAATAACCAGCAAAGAAATTGAATCAGTAATGACAAATCTCCCAACAAACAAAAGTCCAGGGCTATATGGCTTCACAGAGGAATTCTACAAAATATTTAAAGAAGAGTTAATACCTATTCTTCTCAAATTATTCAAAAATATAGAAATAGAAGGAAGAAAAACTACCAGAATCATGCTGTGAGGCCAGCATTAACCTGATACCGAAACCAGACAAAGACCTCACAAAAAAGAATTACAGACCAATATCCTTGATAAACGTGGATGCAAAAATTCTTAATAAAATACTCACAAATCGAACAGTATATTAAAAAGAATCATTCACCATGATCAAGTGAGATTTATTCCTGGGCTGCAAGGCTGATTCAGTACTTGCAAATCAAACAATGTGATATACCACATTAATGAGAGAGAAGATAAGAAGCATATGATCCTTTCAATAGATGCAGAAAAAGTGTTTAACAAAGTACAACATGGATTAATGATAAAAACTCTCAATAAAATAGAGGGAACATAACATAATAAAGGCCATATATGAAAAATCCACAGCAAATACCATTCTCAATGGGGAAAAACTGAGAGTGTTTCCTCAACAGTCAGGAACAAGACAGGAATGTCCACTCTCATCACTGTTATTTAACATAGTACTGTAAGTCTTGGCTATAGCAGTCCAACAACAAAAAGAAATAAAAGGCACCCAAATCAGCAAAGAACAAGTTAGACTTTCACTATTTGCTGATGACATGATACTACACATAGAAAACCTAAAAGACTCCACCAAAAAATTGCTAGAACTGATATACAAATTCAGTAAAGTTGTAGGATACAAAGTTAATGTACAGAAATCTATTTCATTTCTATACACCAATAATAAAGCATCAGAAAGAGAAATCAAGGAATAAATCCCATTTATAATTGCACCAAAAACTATAAGATACATAGAAATAAGCCTAACCATAGATGTAACAGATCTGTACTCTGAAATGTATAAAACACCGATGAAAGAAATCAAAGATCACACAAAGAAATGGAAAAGCATTCCATGCTCATGGATTGGAAAATAAACATTGTTAAAATGTCTATATTACCGAAAGCAACCTACACATTTAATGCAGTCTCTATCAACATAACATGAGTGTTTTTCATAGACCTAGAATAAACAATCCTAAAATTGTATGGAATCAGAAAAGACCCTGAATAGACAAAGCAATCTTGAAAAAGAAAAGAAAAGCTGGAGTCATTGCAATTCCGGACTTCCAGTTATATTACAGTGTGGTAGTGATCAAGACAGTATGGTACTGGCACAAAAACAAATACATAGATCAGTGGAACAGAATAGAAAACCTAGAAATTAACCCACAACTATATGGTCAACTAATCTTTGATAAAGCAGGAAAGAATATCCAATGAGAGAAAGTCTCTTCAGCAGTGGTATTGGGAAAACTGGACAGCAACAAGCAAAAGAATGAAACTAGATCACTTTCTTACACCATACATAAAAATAAGTTCAAAATGGATTAAAGTCCTCAATGTAAAACAGGAAACCATTAAAATCATAAAGGAGAACACAGGCACTAACCTCTTTACCATCAGCCATAACAACTTCTTACTAGGTATGTCTCCTAGGCAAGGGAAACAAATGCAAAAATAAACATTTAGGTTTCATCAAAACAAAAACTTCTATACAGCAAAGGAAGCAAGCAACAAAAGTAAAAGGCAGCCTACAAAATCGGAGAAGATATTTGCAAATAACATATCTGATAAAAGGTTAGTATCCAAAATATATAAAGAACTTAGAAAACTCAACACTCAAAAAACAACCTAGTTAAAAAAATGGACAGAAGTCATGAATAGACATTTTTTCCAAAGAAGACATACAGTTGGCTAACAGAAACATGAAAAGATACTCTATATTACTCATCATCAGGGAAATACAAATCTAAATTACAATGAGATATCAACTTACAGTAGTCAGAATGGCTAAAATTAACACAGGAGATAGCAGGTATTACTTGATGAGGATGTGGAGAAAGGAGAACCCTCTTATGCTGTTGGTGGGAATGCAAACTGGTGGTGCCACTCTGAAAAACTATGAATTTTGTTCATAAAGTTAAAAATATAATGAACTACACTATGATTCAGTAAATGCTTTACTAGGCATTTACCCAAGGATACAATAATACTAATTTGAATGGATACATGCACCCTGATGTTTATAACAGCAATATCAACAATAGCCAAATTATGGAAAGAGCCCAGAAGTCCACTGACTGATGAGTAAAGTAGTTGTCATATAGATATAGATATAGATATATAGATATAGATAGATACAAATATAGATATTTAATGGAATTACAAATATATTTTATATATTTGTATCTATATTTATTTATATATATAATTATATATTTGTATATATAATTATATATAATGGAATATTACTCAGCCATCAAAAAGAATGAAATCTTGCCATTTGCAATGGTATGGATGGAGCTAGAGAATATAATGCTAAGTGAAATAAGCCCGTGAAAGACAAATACCATACAATTTCACTCATATGTGAACTATAAGTCCACGAAATAAGTCCACGAAAGACAAATACCATATGATTTCACTCATATGTGGACTATAAGAAACAAAACAAATGAACATTGGGACAAAAAAAAGAGGGAGGCAAACAAAAAAAACAGACTTTTAACTATAGAGAACAAACTGAAGGTTACTTGAGGGGAGTTGGGCAGGGGTTAGGTTAAATGGGTGATGGGTATTAAGGAGGGCATTATTGTTGTGATGAGTACCTGTTGTTGTATGTAAGCGATGAATCACTGAATTCTATACTTGAAACTAATATTACACTGTTTGTTAAGTAACTGGCATTCAAATAAAAACTTGGAAAGAAAAGTTAAAAAAAATAAAGAGATGCCCAAGAGATCTGGTTGTATCAGGCAGGAAAAAAAAAAAAAAATGGAAAGGCAAATGAAGAAGTAGTAATGCTGCATCAAGTATTTTAGTAAAATTATTATTCTTTGAATATAAGAAAATATTAATATTAAATATGAAATTTATAAAGGCCACATTTTTCTTATATAATTTCATATATACATGCAATTAGATAGCTGGGTTCTTCCTGGGATTAGGAGGATAAATCTAAAGATAATTTCTAACATTTTAATACATTTAATTCAGAGAATTTAAAAGCCAAAAATAGAAGTGCCAGAGGATCAGGGATCAAGATGACCTCTGCTTAGTGAGGAATGAAACTTTAGTTGCTTAATGTTCAGATAGGACCCAGCAGGACCCAGGGTGATAAACTATTACAGCTATTCAATTAAGAATGTGGAAATGTTTCAGTATGATAACTGGTATAGTCATGCAAACCTAGAACTAGGTTATCTATTGGAAGAAGTCAATATATGTAACTTGGGACCTTCTTACCAGGAGTCACATTTTCAACTATCTGGAAAGGGTCAGAGTGTTCTAAATAGGAATGAAGCCAGAGAAGGCAGATGATGAGATCTATTCATGATGAACGCCCATTCTTGTTTGCAGTTGTTCTTAAGGCCCGGCTGCATTCCTACCCTTTTGGGGAGGTTTGGCTATTGGCTTCTTACTACAATCGCAAAATATGTGTGAAAAGTCCTTCCAGAATGGGGAGAAACTAGAGCTGAGGATACCAATTAGGGCACATTTATTAAACCGAAAGATGATAATAACATAGTCAAGGTTGGACAAATGAAGTAAAACAGCAAAAGAAAAGGTGGGGATATATTGAAGAGTGATTTTAAAAATGGACTCCACAGAACTCATAACCAAGTGGATATCAGAACAGACGCAGAGTTGATGAAAATGACATTTGCCTGGTCAGGAGAGAATAATGAGATACAAATGTCCTTACTTCACTAATAATACATACATACATACACACATACATACAAACATACATACATACATAAAAATCTAAAAAGTGCTTGAAGTGATTAAATACAAGTATACTAAAACAGGATAAAATCATATTTGAAAAAATAAGAAAAGGTAAATATGCATAATGTGGTACAATTAAATCAGAGCTAATGTAGATACAATGTAAAGTCCAGTTCCTTTGGTACTACTCAAAAGTGATCAAAGTTGCACATGCTAATGCATAAGCAAACCAACTGATTGCTTTTAAAAATAAGGATATGGAGTGTGGGGCAGAAAGCAAAAATGATCATTTGGTTTTCTAAGAAAGAATTTAAACAGCCTAAGGAGCTTATAAGTCATGAGGGAGTGAAGAGGAATTTTTGCAATAGGCCTTCCTCAGGCTTCATAAAACTTTTGGATGTGTGAGGCATATGTGATACTTACCAACATGTGAGAGCTTGTATAAAATGTAATTATTTACATTAGAGACACAGGATATCACAATAGTGCCAAGTCACCCCATATTCTAAAACTAAGTGCTAAACTACCTAAGTAGTATACCCTAACAGATTAAAAAAAAAAAAAAAAAAAAAACAATTTGACGTGTATTAATTAGCCTGTTGACCATTTCTAGCTCTTTGTAATAAGGTTATAGATGCTTTAGGGAGATAAGTCATTAGAGAATTGTTGCTGTTTTGTATACAAATCTGCCTCTGGTGAGAGGTGTTAATAGTGATGATACCCAGAAGTCTAGGATAGGGGACAGAACATTCTGGGTAGTTGGCATGGGTTAGGTGGGAAGCTTCTCTGGTGAGGAGGACAAGGGCTGCTTCTGAAACAGTATGGAAGCATTTCAACATTTTAACAACTGATATTACCACTGAAGCAAACTAGCTGTTAGCAATGTTTTATTATCTCTCTATATATTATGATATGATATGAGATCAATATCAATATAAGCACATACAATATCAATATAAGCACATATAAATGCATGTTTAGTTATGCCTGTGTTAAATATTATATAAATAAATGCATATACTCATATGTAATGCATCACACTTTATTTGATTTTCATTATCGTGCTATTTAGCTATATGAACGTTGTAGTAGTATTGAGTCATTTTCTTTTTGATGACCATTTATGTTGTTGCAGTTTATATCACTATATCAGTAATGCTGTCAGCTTCAATGTCCTTTACTTGCAAGACCCCTTCCTGGGTTCCAGTTTAGATTTGCAGAGACCCTCCCTCCTACTTCATCCCAGACTGCTAGCTTAATAATATATAATGTAGTTATGCCTGCACATATGGGGTCTCCAGGACCTCACTCCAGTGCTATGCAGCAGCATCCATTCTTGTTATTCAGTGTTTTATTTAAATATTTTCAGGGTCACCCATCAATCTCACAAAAAACAAAAACAAAGGAATAATGACACTAAATTCAACATAATAATTACCTCTGGAAAGAAGGAAAGGGATTGAATTCAGGAGAGACTGTAAGTTGTTCAAAACTTCAGATAATATTCTGTCTTTATATAAATTGCTGGCAGTTTTGTTTTATTTGTTTTATTAATCTTTAAATTAGGTACATACATATATATCGCAATCTTTTGTATAATAGATTTCAAGATTAAAAATATATAAAAAGTAGGTTTGACAACCTCATATAAAGTTGAACAGTCTAGATTAGACATGCGTCTGAAAATATATTTGGGCATGAAAATATGAGTTTGAACTGCTTATAATAAATGAGGTTATCATAGAGCCATATTATCTTTGCATGGGGAAAATCTTTTGTTTTCAGTAAGGTATTTCTATCTCCTCTGAATATAGTCAACGATCCTGCTTAAAGGTAAGGCATTTTTAAACTGTTACAACTTAGTTTTGTTCTGTACAGAGGTAGATTTCCATTATAAGACCGTGGATCGATCACCTAAGCTACTTCTGAAAAATATAAATTCTAACTAGTTCCAAGGCCAAATGTATAAGATTATCTGCACTGGCCATGCAGGGATTAATATATGACAAGATATTTCTGATTATGAAGGACACTTAGGTTTTAGAGTCAGTTTATATTGTTTTTGTGGAAGAGTATATATTTTCCTCTTCCCTAATAGAATATTAGAAGTCTTCCAAATTTATTTCCATAATAGTATGTCCTGGTCCTAACAGTCATCATTTAATCCAAAGGACTTGACAGTGAAGATGTTTTATATCTTTCTTTAAATAAGTAAACATTATATAAACTCTAAAAGGGATTAAACTATTATATTGTTATCCTATAATACAACTATATTTTTAGGTTTCTGAACTGTTTAAAGAATATTAAAATTACAATAAAACATCTAAGCAGTAGTCATATTATTCTAAATTTTGAAAATTTACACCATATTGTACTGCATATTATTTACACAGCAGCATTGAAATTGAAAATGCACTTGTTTTATTTCAACAAAATTTTCTAAATGAAAATAATGCATAATAAAAATATTATGTAAAGTAATTGCCTCCAATTCATATTGCCTCATATTCAGTTTATACCTTGGCATTATTCTGATTATACAAAGTCCCATTAAATTAGTAATGAGCAAAACTGAAAATGTACAAATATTTAAGCTATGTGCATATGGTAGATTTTCTTAGTTGAAATGTATTCAAAATGTGTAGTTCTTTGACCTGGGAAGTTTGCAAATGTGTTCTGATTTGGGGGCTTGAGAGACTTTGCAGATATTTTACATAAAGTTATATTATTGGTATATAAGAAACTACAGTATATGCTAAGGGAAAATAGAAGGGACATAATGCTGATTTTTATCATTGTCTCTAAAACTCCAAAGCTATATAGACAGTACAGATGAATAGGTTTGAGAATCATTTGTACTGCCCTACCAGCTTCTAAGAACTCCAGATATTTCTGAGAAAATGGGTGTCCACTCAGAAATGTTAGAGCTACGGGGAATCCACAGAGCTTTATGAAATTTACTTCTCATCTTGAGCTGTCTTTAGCGATGGAATCATACTAGAATGTGTCAATTCTTTGTCAGTTCAGAGGAATGCAGTCTGTTCTGGAAGGATGAGTGAAGTGCACATCACATTCTGATTTCAACTGCCAGCTTTCCATACACACTACGTAGATAAGCTCGTAAATTAAAGGGAAACCATAATGAACTCTCCTGTTACATATACGGTACTTTCAGGACCAACTCAACTCCAAAAAACAAAAAATAAAGCAAACAAACTAACCATCCCTCAAACTTCATCTCTTCTTTCTCTAATTTAGGTTTATATTTTATTTCCCAAGTGAGATAAATATATAGTGAATGCAAAACTGGGGCTACTAGAAGATTTATTTAAAGGAACAGTTTACCCAGCCATGACTAAATTGCACTTTGTGTCTATGCATAATGTAGTAAATACTTCTGACACTTGCAAGGTACAGATTTTCAGAAAAAAGAGACAATCCATAGTAAACACTTTTCATATTCAGAGAAATTGGGCTAATGACAGAAGGAAACAAAGCATTATACAGTATATAGAATGATGGATGGATGGATGGATGGATGGATAGATGGATGGATAGATGGATGGATAGATGGATGGATAGATGGGTAGATGGATGATTTAATCTGGCTGTTTAAACTTATACCAAAATATTATCATGAATTCTTTATTAAATCACCCAATTCTAGGATATGTGTGTGTATGTATATATGTATATATGTGTATATATACATACACATATATACACACACAAATACATAACATATAAAGACATGTTTTGTATAATAATGTCTTTATAAATGTATTTTGTATATGTGTGTGTAGATATGTGTCTATATGTGTCTATAGACACATATATGTGTGTATACACACATATAGACACATATACATATATGTGTCTATATATACGTATATAGCTTCAAGTGTTCATTTTCATATTAATGGAATTCCATTATATACCATGTAAAATTTGAAGAGAAATTAAAATAACATGGTTTTATCTCTTTACATAAATTATATTTAAAGAAAAATAATGATTTATACCAATATAAAAGAGCAGAACTATATCTTAGAATTTAAAAATGCCTTAAATATACATATTTGTAGTTTATTATTATTTACTTTTTTTTTTTTCGTATTGAAGGTGAATGATTTCAGCAATAACCTTGTTGTATATTTTACCAGAATGCCACAGTATTGGAATAGACCTAGCCTGTTTCTTCTGAAATATGTTAAAATACTGAACGATACTTTGCAAAATGAATAAATGGACAAGTGCTTGCTAACACTAGTTTAGACAATATTTTAGGCAAGTCCTCCAAGATCAGTTAGATTGACTGTTTACAAGTTTATCATCAAGGAATCAATTAGCTGCAAATGGGCTAGGTGATTCATGTCTGTTAAACTGCATGGATAACTGCTAATGGAATCAGATATCAAACATGTGGTTTAAAATGTGAATATTATGATAAATGAGTTAACCAGTTTGACATGCAAACTATTAAACCAACAGCTGTATCATAACTATGTGATTATCTATATACATATGTATTTATGTAGTTCACAAAATGTTCACATCTATTATACCTTTTTTAAAGTAACTCCAAAGTTAAGCAGTTATGACCTCGGCTATATCAAATACATGAGAATTAGAAGAATCAGAACCAGGAATTTAGGTTTCAGTCTTTAAATCTGATGCCCTTTTTGCTACATGATAAGTGATTAAATGTAGTTGTAGATATAGATTACAAAACCACATACACACAGATATACAAATAGATACATATCAATACAATTGCAAACACTATCATGATAATAAATTTGCCACATTTAAAATCCTAATAATTAAAAGTTTAAGTAAACGCTAGTAGTACTATTTTCTATACTTTACTTTTTATTTATGAAGTAATCTGGGTGGTCCACTCTGAGAAATTTCATAAGTTTTGAATTGTCAGAATATAGTGCTTACAGCAAAGAGGAAATGACAGAGACAAGGAAAGTTAGAAAAAACCGTAATACTTTGCTTAAAATGAGGAAAGATACAGGAAACCATGACAGCTGATCTCACACATTTTAGGAACATTCATGTGAAAAGGAATGTGTTCTGTCATCAGATTGTGGCATCAAAGTAAGTAAACATTTAGACTTCATGGGATACCATCGTTTATGCCTTAGGAAGTTTCTCTTAGACTTTGTGACACAAACGTACACAAGCCATACAGGCAGATGCTTAGGCCCAAAGGGAAGCCGAGTCTCCATTTCTGCCTTTACACTTGATGCACATCCTAGCGCTGTACTTCGTTCCCTGTAGAGATTGGGACCAAATGGGAAGATCTGATTTCTTAGATTAATAAAATTAATATCCTAGGACAGACTGTTCCCTTAAAATCTGAGAATTCTTGTTGCAGACAGTGGGTCTGGATTGTGTAAGACTTGTCAGGGGTTATACCTGTGGAAGTCAAAGGGAGGAAATATGATTCAGTTGGGGGAGCTATTAGACCAGGATGCTGACCTGCCAGGTTCTACCAGTCAGTGAGAAGCTCTGAAGCAAAGTATGCCCTTTTTAGAAGTACCTTATGTTGGATGAAAATGGCCAGCTCCCTGAATGACTTTCTCATTCCTTCTCTAGAAGCTACTCTAAGAAAACTGTGTTGGTACTATCGTCTTCTGGATCTGCTGGATCCATCCTAAGAAAAGCATGATGTCAGCTTGAGAGCTGAAGCAAACCCTGAAGGAACTAGCAGTTGGCAGCCATCCACTAGCCATTTTCCTCTGAACTGGTCCAGATTCCTCTTTTGAAGGGGTCCTGAAACCACATATGTATCCCTGCTATACCATACATTTATCTGCTCCTATGACAGCCTTCTACTTTGGAGAAACTGGCAGTTACACAGGGTAAAAAAAAGTCTTGAGTCATTACTTTCTCTTTAACATCTCCTATGTGATCTATCAGTCCTGTTGATTCTCCTTTTAGACATTGTCCATGTCACTGCCTCCATACTTGCTGCCCCAGTTCAACCCATCATAATCTTTTTTCCTGTATTACTGTGATAGCCTCCTGACTAGTCTTACTGATTTTAAGTTTGCCCCTGTAACCAGTTCTCTACACATGTTATATCTCCTTTGTGTTCTCAAATCTTGCTGTCTGTGTCCCTAGGTCCTATCATATCTTCCATAATACTCAGACTCTTCAGTGATTTCCCTTCTTACTCTCATTTAAAATTTTATTAATGTTTGTTTATTTTTGAGAGAGACCGAGTGAGAGTGGGGGTGGGGCAGAGAGGGAGACACAGAATCCAAAGCAGGCTCCAGGCTCTGAGTTGTCAGCACAGAGTCTGATGCAGGGCTCAAACTCACGAGCCATGAGATCATGACCTGAGCTAAAGCCGGATGTTTAACCAACTGAGCCACCCAGGCACTCTCCTTCTTACTCTTAAGTAGAAGAAAACTACATTATCCAGCCCTCTCATTGTTATTATTATTAATTTTTATTCTAACCTCTAACCCTCCATTTATTCTTCTTTTTTTGAAAGTTTATTTATTTATTTTGAGAGAGACAGAGAAAGTATGAGTAGGGGAAGGGCAGAGAGAGAGGGAGAAGAGAATCCCAACCAAGCTCCACGCTGTCATCACAGAGCCCGACACGGGCCTCAATCTCACAAACCGTGAGATCATGACCTGAGCCTAAACCAAGAATCAGGTGCTTAACTAACTGAGCCACCTAGGCACCCCTCTAATCCTCCACTTAATCTGTTCCAACCTTAATATTCCTTAAATATGCCAGGCACCCTTCAACCTCAAGGCCTTGAACTTGCTATTTTTTTCTCCTTTCAGACATTCTCAGGTCTTTGATAAAGTGTCACCTTTTCAGAAAGACTTTCCCTGACAACTCTACTAAAAGTGCATTTCAAACCATAACTCCAGGTTGAAACATGGCACTACCATTTCTCCATCCTTGCTTTATTTTTCTTCATAGTACTTATGAACAATTGTCAATTACTATATCACCAAGACCTAGACAGATTTTGGAATTTGGTATGTTTTGAAATGAATATTTGTTGAATGAACGAACCATCAAAAACTATCATTTGCCTACTTTCACTCTGTGATGATAATAGGAACTATGTTTGCACATTATTTTGTATGGTCATCAGTGAGAGACTGGATTGGGCCTGGATCCAAAACTAGCCGAAAGGTTATTAGGAATAAGACAACAACATAAAAAGAAATCCATGACGTAAGAAATGTAACTCAAAGTAATATTAAATTCCTACTCTGTGACTGGCGCATATAAATTATTAATGATTTAATTATTTAATTTGCCTTTAAATAGGTATTAATATCATCTGGTCTATGAAATCGATTTAGAGAAATAAAGTACTTAACCAAGTTTCTGTTTATGTGGAGAAGTAAGAATTATCTTTCCTATGCCTTTATCATTTCTACTGCAATGTGAGAATTAAACACAATAGCCATTTGTAGGAATCATGCAATAACTTTATAAATTTCACCAAAAAGTTCTGTAATTCCTAGTCTATTTTGGACCTCCTAGAAATGCACATTATTTTTTTAATCCAAGACTTGATTTAAAGATATAACTCAGTGTTTAGCATAGATTTTTATTTAAGTTTATAACCTCAGATTTTTCACAAAGTAGAACTTTTTCATTCATTCATAATTCTGTCCATCCATCCATCAATTAATACAATCATGCATTCATTCACTTATTAGATTTTTTTAATTGTGCAATTCCCTGACAGTTTATTTTCAGGTAACAAGGCAAAGTTTATGCCTTCATGGGATTTAAATATATGTAAGCATTTTATGTAAGCTAAGCAGACATCAGTATTAAAAATAAAATTTTTGGATCAGTTGGTACAGACATCATGAGGATTTCATGTAGTTTAGAAACTAAAACATACACATAAACCCCCACATATACCCAAATGAAATAACAACATCTTAAGTATGTGGTGTATTAATCAATCTTTTTTTAAAGTTTATTTCTTTATTTTGAGAGACAGAGAGGATGAGAGTGTGATCAGAGAAGGGGAAGAGGGAGGGAGAAAGAGAATCCCAAGCAGGGTCCATATTGTCAGTGCAGAGCCTGACACAGGTCTCAATCCCAAAAACTGTGAGATCATGACCTGAGCCAAAATCAAAAGTCAGACACTTAACCCACTGAGCCACCTAGGTGCCCTCAGAATCTTGATAGAGCAAATGAAGCATAGTTTAGGGCTATTCCAACTCAAAGTAATAGCCAAAGTCAAGAAAAAATGAGGTATATTTGAAGGAATGTATTATACTTAGCTGAGCTTTCTAAGCTAAGTGTATCTTATCTTGTCGGAAACTGGAAGCCATGAAAGTATTTGACCTGGAAGACTGAAGTTACCAGAAGTGTATAATTAAGAAATTACTCCTAGAATAATATGGAAAGATGGAAAGGGAGCATCTGCTGATAGCTGGTATCCCATGCCCTGTTGACTGAAACAATTCTCATTAAGGTTATCAATGACTACATGTTGCTAAACATAGTTTCTATGTCTTATGCCTTATCTTGTTTGACTTCCCATTATCACTGAATATTTACAGAGTAATAGAAAGTAAGCAACAGGACAAAAAGGTTAAAAAATAATATGAGATACAGAAAGAAAAATAGACAAGAACCTAAATGAGGCATACAGGGATGAATTCAGAACCCAGTTAGCAAGATTTATCTTTGATGCAAGTAATAATGACAATGTCATGCAAGAAAAACAACTTGAAAAATGTAGACTTGATGTGAATTGGTCATTTTGGAGAATACCACTGGAAGGTGATTACTGATCCATATATAGGTAAGCCTAAAGGGATTACTGGACCAGAAATTATACTGACGCAGATCTTGGTTATTATGCCATTACCTCCTATAGATATCAGCTAACAGGTGCAAAAACCAAGTCCTGACCATGGGAATCCATATCCCATTCTGGTTTTGACAGACATGTGCAATGGAGGGAAGAAAAGTTTGAGTTTTGTATGCTGAAAGAAGGGTGTCAGAATTTAGGTGATGACTTCTAGTAAAGTGAAGAGAGACTGAGTAGAGTTAAATGAGTAATATTTAAATGAAAAATGTTTTCCTGAGTTGCCATGTTTACATACAATGAAATAAAGTTGATATTTCATCAAATATGTAAATTTCAGCTTCTCTGAATGTAAGGTTACCGAAGTAAATTTCTTGACTTGTCCAGAATAAGCATGTGCTTAACCTATGTCATTCTAGAATTTTTCAGGCCTCATGAACTGCATTTAATTCCAGTACTAGTTTTTGTTGAGCTAGCAGAATGTTTTTCACTAAAAAAAGTGTTCCAGTATCTTTAGTTCCAGAACTTCACCACAACTGTTTCTTTACACCAACCTTTTTATTCTACAAATGAAAATTGCTTAACCCCTAATGGCATTTAAACTTATAAATCAAAAGAAAACAAAAGCATGTAGGTAAAACATGAAATGTAAAGGCAAACTATCAAGTATTTTCAATAATTAAAAACCATTACTCATATAGCTCATATTCTTGTGAGATGGATTTTCAGACAAAAAAGTATCTTTAACATAGCATTTAAAAAATTTTCCTATAAATTAAGAAATAATGCAGATGTAGCCAAGCTATCCCTTAAGCAAATGTAACCAATTCTTAGGGCATGCTCTCAAGGATTTTGAGATCTTTTAATGACAAAGAAGTGAGAAATTCAAATATCCTAAGTGCCTAGTTTAAGTATGCATCCATGTTATAAATTTGTCTTCTTCACCCACTCCAAACTTCACACCTCATTTCACACAACCCTATATACTTGGAATAGTATTCTGATTAATGTTCACTCTTTTCCCTCTATCTGCAATCATTTTTTTTCACTCTTCCCCAAGCCCATCTGTTTAGTGGCAAACCCACCTGCTTCAACTGCTCCTTTGTCTTTTTTAATTTTTTCTTAGCAATCTCTGTAGTTGTTGATAAAAACTCTCTCCTTAAGAATTGTGAACTTATTTGAGTGAGAATTGTAATGGCTTGACCTGTTTTCCTTCCTACACATTTCCATATGAAAGTCAGATACTCATAAATAATGTTAGGAGTAATAATATAATGGAAAATATTAAGCAAAAGATTTATCTTCTCAAATTAGTAGAGATGCATAAAATTCTGAGTTGTACATTTCTGATTTGCAGCTTAGTGAAGAAAAATATTTGAAGACATAGCACTGAACATATATTACATAATGCTTTTATATAGCTCACTTAAAGGATAAGGTTAAAATTTCCACTTTCCTTTAATGACAACAATTTTAAAAGTATTTTAGAGTATAATTTTAAGAAATTAGTATTTAGAATGTATGTTGCTGACATATTTTATGCTGTAGATGCCAAAGTATTAAATTACAATATTTCTACTTTGTATTTTTTAATATATGCTTTTTCTGTTAAAATCATGAAAAATTGATCATTTTGAAGACTCTTATTTTTCCCTCAACATTTATAAAAATTATAATAAAAATTTTTTAAAAGTAACTCTACCTTCCTGAACACATGCATACCACACACACACACACACACACACACACACACACACACACACACAATTGAATACCAGAAAGAAAGGTGTCATAGATTTTATTTTTAAGATATAAGTAAAATTACCAGAGCCATTTATTGTTGAGAATGGTCACTTGAGAAGACTGATGCTTCTTAATAATGACTATATGATTGATGATAAGGTAGCAGTTCCATTTAAAAGTGATTATTATACTGTCCTATTTGTGTTTGTTATATAGTAGAAGTCTCATGGATACTCTGAAATTTCTTTTATAACTGTCTGGAATAAGATGTTTTTGTTTTTGTTATTCCCATACAATTGTGTTCTCAGGATGACCAGATATAAAAAAATATTTATTAATTCACAATACACATCATACATAGATCACTTCTTTTTCACAGGCAGTCTGCAAAAAGGAGACTTGGATGACAGATCCATTCCATATAGATATTATTTTTTCCCTTTCTGTGTTCAAATAGACTTTTGTGCTCCTATGATACCACTTATTCTGTTTTGTGTATTAGGGATATATGTGCATTTATCCACATTTTAAAGTATTTTAACGAACTTATAGGTAAGGGATAATTTTAATTTTCATCTTTACATATGCTATAATACCTAACAAAAATTTTGTGTACATCAATACATATTTATGGAAGTAGCTAATTAAAAATACATTAAGCATTCAGGTTTTTTTAAACTTAACATGTGAATTTAAGAATTGAATTTTATCATACTTTATGTTAAAGTTTCTTTCCCATATAGCAGTTGTAATAGTACATAGAGTACATTACATTTCAAATGTAAAATAGGTATAATTAATATAGAAAATATAATGATCAGTATGGTAAACATATATGTTAACATGTATAACATATATTAAAATAATGTATACATTATCATAGTTTTTTTTAAGAATTATTTAGTGAACTATCGGACTCTTAGCTATTTAGGAATTTTTCCATTAAAAGAACCATTTCACGTTTCATAGGTCAAAGCTACCATTTAGAGTAACATGCATTTAGCTTACAGCAAAATTCTGAAGCTCTCCTGGTGAGAAGTACTTAGATATAAACTGTGAAATGAAAAGAAAACTATACTCATTTTCCTTAGCCCATAACGTGAGAGTTCAAAAGGAAAGAAGCACTTCTCACCAAGAATAAACTGTGAAATGCATGGGAAGTTGTTGCAGGCTGTACCAGGGGATTTGTAGGAGCAAGTACACAGAACTTCACAACTATTAGTGGTTAATTCCAAGGTTATTTAAATCAGCAGTGACTAAGTGGCATTAACGTTATGTCAACAAAGTGAACTGCAAAGATAACCATCCTCAGTTTTTCTGTGGTGAATGATTTGTGCTTAAAATTAAGCATATAAAATTCCTTATTATAGTTCTCATTGCTCCAGAAATAAGTTAAAAGAAGCTGTGCTTATTTTTTTTCCTGCTAAGACTACTGTGACATTCACCAGGTCATCTGTTCAAAAGACAGCTGGCCTGATATTAGGGTTTTTCAATTAAGAAAATTGGACACTAAAGCAAAGTAGGGATTACACCTTGCTCAAACTCTCAGTCAAGCATTGAAAACTAAACTATGGATTATATTGACCATATTTGACTCAGTTATTGAACCTGAAAAAATTGATCAACTTGTATTTCATGAATTCCAAATAATACTCCTCAGACTGTAAGCAATCCTTTGTCGCCCCAGATTATCAATGAAACTTGCCGGCGTTGGTGGTATAGTGGTGAGCATAGCTGCCTTCCAGATTATCAATGAAACTATTTGAAATTTCCATCTTTTATTTAAAAATGGTCACAGGTATGCAATGCCATATGGTTCACCCTAAATATCTATAGCTTTACAGCATTTCAGCTGCAGTCTTTCAAGTGGAAATGTGTGAAAAAAAAAGTATTCCATTTTTAAGCATACTGCTATATGAGAATGTTATTTGCAAAATAAACTACAGATAAAAATACAGATGAAATACTGTAAATATGTGTTAGATCTTTCAATGAAGTAAATGGTTTATATTTTAAAGATGAATAAAATAATCATAACTCGTCAGTAAAATGGTGTATGTGACCCTTGATAAAATTAGTCACTTTTGTCTACTTCGATGTGGTGATTTGTAGGGTATTTTTGCTCATTCCTAAATATGAAAATCCACATCATTGAATTACTCGAGGGGATCATATATCATTTTTTCAGAACCTTATCCAAAATGTCAATTTAATCCTCAACATCAGAATATTCTTCAGAACCTTACAAGTTTTACTTTTTTTTCTAACTTTCTTTAAATTGCCATTAATGCACAATGTAGCTCCATCAATATTACTTAGCCATCAAAAAAGAAGGAAATCTTGCCATTTGCAATGACACCGATGGAGCTAGAGAGTATTATACCAAGTGAAATAAGTCAGTCAGAGAAAGACAAATACTCTATGATTTCACTGGTATGTGGAATTTGTAAACAAAATAGATAAACATAGGGGGAGGAAAAAAGAGGGAAGCAAACCATAAGAGACTCTTAACAATAGAGAACAAACTGATGGTTTCATGGAGGTAGGTGGGTGGGAAATCAGCTAAATGTGAGATGAATATTAAGGAGGGTACTTGTGATGAGCCCTGGGTGTTATATGTAAGTAATGAATCACTAAATTCTACACCTGAAACCAATTTTACCATATATGTTAACTAACTAAAATGTAAATAAAAGCTTGAAAAGAAAAAAATCGTTATTAATGTAGTTTAAAACATTTTATTAGTTAACCCAAAAAATAAAGCAAGAATAGACTTAAAAAAGAAAATGTGTTGGTTCTCTGTGGATTTAGGAGTCTAATATAATATAGTATTTGAGTAATTTATTTAGTAATAATTATTGAATGCCTAACATGTAGCTGGACTCTGCAAATTGTTGAGAATATAGGAGACAAAGTCCCCTTCTTCATGGATCACCCATATAGTTAAAACAAGAGCTATAATTTGTCATTGATTATATTAACAAAATACCATTTGCCCCAATATTAAGGAGAAAAATTTAAAGTCCACTTAAAACAGAATAAGAAGTAATATCTTTTACCTATAGACAATTCCTTTAATCAGATTAATTCACAAATGGAAATTGGGGATATACTTTAATACGATAAAATTGCCAGGATTTAAAATATGACATTTTTATATGTTTGATTTTTTCAAATCTGAGAAACAAAAATACATTCTACAGGAATTTTTAAAATTTGCATTTTTAATATTTTCTTTTTTTCATGTTTATTTATTTTGAGAGAGAGAGAGAAAGAGAGTAGGGAAGGGAGAGAGAGAATCCCAAGCAGACTTCACACTATTAGCACAGAGTGCCAAACAGGACTTCATCTCATGAACCATGAGATCATGACCTGATCCAAAATCAAGAGTAAGATGTGTAATTGCCTGACCCACCCAGGTGCCCACATTTTCAAGTAATATTTTCAATGAGATGTTAAACCTACTACAAGAGTAGATTGGTACTGAGAGTGTTCACATATCTTTGCCATGATGTGCATCCTTAGTCTAGAAACTGAATGACTCAAAGATGCTCACGTTACCTCTAGATACAGACCCAGCCAGGAGCTACTCTCTGCTATAAGTTATTCAATGGCTTTCTGTGGTAAGCAGTATACAGCATAATTCTGTGCAGTCTGAAAAATCCCTAGAGATGTTTACATATAAATTGCCTGTCTGCAGCTGAAAAGCAAAATATTTCCAGTGGAGAAATGTTACCATTTACGTTCAGGAAAAAGGATGGGCAGACCCCTAAATTGCAGAACTTAATGCCAACTAAATATTTGGTAAATTAAGCAAAAGAGGAGATGAAAATTAGTTTGAAATTCATATGCAATATTCAGTAGACTTACATGATACCAATTGACAGTATAAATATATGCAGTGGAAAACTTACTAAAGGTCTACCCTAGCCTAACTTTCCAATCATGGCTGGCAGTTTTTGAGCAAGAGAAAAGAAGTTTTAGTGTGTGCTTATGCACATTATCATCATAACCATAATTGCCATCATTATCAACAACCTCATTCTCATTCTTTTTAAAATATATATATATTTTTTTGTTGTTTACTTATTTCTGAGACAGAGAGAGACAGAGCATGAGCGGGGGAGGGGCAGAGAGAGAGGGAGTCACAGAATCCAAAGCAGGCTCTAGGCTCTGAGCTGTCAGCACAGAGCCCGATGTGGGGCTCAAACTCACAAACCATGAGATCGTGACCTGAGCTGAAGTTGGACGCTTAACTGACTGAGCCACCCGGTACTCCTAAATCATATTATAATTGTAAACATAACTTTGGAAAGAACGTATTTTCTAGGTTTCTCACATATGATGGAATGATTAGAAAGTTATCAGATGGGGCGCCTGGGTGGCTCAGTCGGTTAAGTGTCCGACTTCAGCTCAGGTCACGATCTCGCGGTCCGTGAGTTCGAGCCCCGCGTCGGGCTCTGGGCTGATGGCTCGGAGCCTGGAGCCTGCTTCCGATTCTGTGTCTCCCTCTCTCTCTGCCCCTCCCCCGTTCATGCTCTGTCTCTCTCTGTCTCAAAAATAAATAAACATTAAAAAAAAACTAAAAAAAAAAAAAGAAAGTGATCAGGGTACTAAATTTTCACACAATTGGGTTGCATTGAAGATGCTATTTTAGAAGCAGAGGTTCCGAGTCAGAGGTGCTCTTAAACATGGAGACACAGTTAATTAGATTTTGATTATTTGCTTGAGTGAGGTGGTACCACAGTAAAAACAATGTTGTAAATATTAACACTGATGGCTCCCCAATGAACCACTCCCTATATGTATGCCTTGTGTGATCCCCTCACACATTGACTCTAAGCTTGACCATGTGACTTTCTTTAGATGATTTAAGAATGGTAAGTATCACACAAATAGAAATTTTATAAACACTTGCAAATTGTGCTTTTCTCTTGTATTATAGTTACAATTTAGTTAGAGAAGCCCGAGCTATCTATAGGCAGGCAGCAAATATAGACAGAGAGATGTGAAAGATTTATTTGGATTTTCTAGCCTAGCCAAATCAACCATCTGAATGCAACCAAGTGAGCCCAGTCACCTCCACGTAAGCAGAACAGTGAGATGAGACCAGTCAACACACAGAATCATGAGAAATAATAAACTGTTGTTATTATAAGTCATTAGTTATTGGAATAGTTTTGTTACACAGCAATAGCCAATCAAAACACGGCAAGTCTTAATAGCATTTAAGGAATCTTATTTCAGTGGAGAAAAAGTAATTTATATGAACAAACTGGAATCTCATCCACATATTTAGTAGAGTCTATGAATATCTTATACACATATTTAGTAAGGTCTATAGAATGAATGAATATCTTAGACACATATTTAATAGGGTCTAGGACAAAATATATAATCAAAGACTTTTGTAATTCTAAGCTATTTCGTTGGTAGAAATATCGTTTGTTATGTTTTTACTGCCGTACTTTTGATGCCACAAAGAAATGATGATTTCTTTCCAAATACCCTTCATAATACATGTTGTATATGTGTGTATATAAACATATGTATGGATATGTATGTAATATACATATATATGCACATATATATTTTATTGACCAAGAATATATATAAGAAGTGGTTTAAATTAATACCAAATTCATATAGTGAGTATATTTTTTTATTTTTACTCAAATCTGATGTCTTTGTTTTAATTGTTTAGTTTAACCCGTTTATGACACTAATTGAATTTCTTCTATTGCTTACATTTTCATCTGTGTCATAATTATTTTCAACTGAAGACATGAGCACATGTTTCTCACCTTTGCTGATTTATTTATAGAGACAACTAATGTTTGCTTTTACCTGTTAGCCTCCCCATATTCCCTTTTTCATATTGATATTATTTAGAATTTTAACTTTGTATTGCTATTAATATACATTTTTTTTCATTTGCTCTTAGTCTTTCACCCTTTAGACATCAATAACATATTCCAAGATTTTTGACTACTCTTACATCCCTATTTCTTAAGCTCATCGCCTATGTTTGTGTTTCTTCTTTAAGATATACTCTAAAAATATTGTCAGTATAAAATACTTGTTGATATTTTGTTGCATACAAAACTCGAGGTTAAATATTCATTTCACTCATTATTTAAAAAAAATTACTCTGCTTACTTCTTGCTTCCAGTGTTGCTCTTAAGAGCACTGGTACTTTTTTTTTCTTTGTAGGTAACATATATTTCCCATTTAATAACCTTTAGAATTATTTCTCTTCCTTTGATACTTTTGAATTTCATTGTAATGTGTCTAGATATGAGTTTACTTATTATTTGGCACTCTATATGCCCTGTCAGTCAGTGTTCTTTCGTTTTTCTTTAATTCTGTGAAATTTATTGGCAATACATAATAAATAAATACAATATTTATTTATTTATTTATTTATTTACTGCCATTTTAGCTTCTCCATCATTCTGGTAATACTTTCTCTTATTTTACTCTATCCTCCACATCTAAAACTTGTTTTTCATATTTCCCATAATTTTATGCTAACATTTCTAACCAGAATCCATATGGTTCAATAAACATTTATAGATACATCTTCTTAAAAATATGTTTCTAAAATTATTCTATTTTTCTGACTTTTCAAAGTTGCTTTTTAAAAATTCATGTACACAAAAGAAACTATATGGATATTTGTATTAAATTTATTTTGTTAAAAGGAACAATTAGCATTCTTTTTTTAATAATATGTTTTCTGATATAATAAGAGGATTTGGGTAAGACATCCTGCAAAGTTCCAGATAGTTTATAGACCCTCATTAGATGCTGAGGGTAGAGTAGATGTCATTTTCTCTTTTTCTACTACAGTGATACATACAAATGTACAGAATTGGTAAATACTTGTTCAAAATATTAGTGTAGCTTTTCTATCCTCTGGACAAGAACCATAGGTAAATAAATTAAACTATACTTCTAAGTAGCTAACAATCATGGGTAAAATTGGGAATAATAGGTAATAGTCCAAAGTAAATTGTTCTTAAAGTTTAGACTTCTGAATGTGTGTGTGTGTGTGTGTGCGTGCGTGTGTGTGTGTGAAAAGAGAGAGAGAGAAAGAAAGAGAGAGAGAGAGAGAGATTTATTCAGTGGCTATTCTATGCCACTCTGGAAGTTGTTGGTAAATAGCTAAGATCCCTAATATCAAAGAACATGCTGCATGAAGAGCAAGATATATGGGCAAACAAATACTTGTTTATATGATTGCATCCTCTACAACACATGAATAAAGTGATATGCAACCATTTTGCCTAGAGTGTCCAGAAATGCTTTCTTGAAGGGGAGACCTGAGCTAGGCCTTGTGGATCAATGTGGAGAGTCTAGTAAAGAAGTGAGGGCAGGACAAAACAACTACCTGACAAATATGTTTTATAAAATTGTGATGTTTTTCAAAATATTGATTTGTATATATAAAGCTTTCATGATAGTGGGCAAAGAAGGAGTAATTTCTCTTTTTTGTTCAGCAAATGGTCACCCCTCATGGAGAATGAATAATAAATGATTCTAGTGTGTGAAGAAACAGACGTTGTCATGGGGATAAACATTGCTTCTCAACAGTAGTTCGTTTCTAGTACCTGAATTAGAGTGAATTGAAATAGTCTAGTTCAAGTCTTGGGGCATCTTCTCTTTCCACTCTGTTTGTATTAATTCTTCCAGAAGAAGTGTTGTTAGTTCAGCCATCAGGGGCAATTGTACCACTAGTACATGTGCTAAAAACAACTTAGAAAATTTCCAGCTATATTTTATTCAAAAGAAGTGATACATAACATATTAAACAGGCATTCAAAGGCTAAAGATATAGTATTAGTAGTCAAAAAGAACATATAACATTCACATTCTGATTGAGAAAATTAAAATTGTATCTTCAAGGAACATATTTAAGAAACTTTTTTTTCCCTTTAGACTCATCTTAATGGATACAAACTACAATTAAAGTAACTTTCCTTGAGAAATGATGCATAAACTAAACAATAAGACTTTTCCTTGGTATTTAAGGCTGCTTTTTTTGAAGCCTCGTATTATGTTGTACATATAATGCAATGTCATGTGGAGTGATCTGACATCAAAAAGCCCCCAACCTCTAGTAGGTGAACCTTTTCCTCACTTTCATGTCTAAGAAAAATTGAGCTCATGTTGGGTTCTCAGAGACAAAAAAGAAATGGCAATGCTTTGTTCACTTTAGTTTGTTCTAATTCCAAGAGACTAAAAGCTTAGTTCTGAAAAACTGCATTTCAATTCTGCTAGCACTCCAGGACTTTAGTGCCCACTCCTGAATAGTAATATTAACACCACTAAATTTGTTTTCTTAGTTCTCACTACATGTTTACCTATTAGGATTCTCTGAACTACTTAGAATCATGATTATTTTTAGTAGTTCTCATTTTTTAAACCTGAGACAATCAATTTTTTTCTTATGGTCATTCCTTATAAATTGTATTATATCCATTCAAATTGGTAATGTTACATAATGATTTAATAGGAAAATTCCCGTACATTTAAGAAATAGTTGTCTTGGTTTTGAATTCATAAGAAAAAAATGGAAATTTCATATTTGATAAGATATTCGTGTAAATACACTACATGCCAAGTGTACTCTCTTTAAAATCTCTCTTTTCTCTCTGTCACACATGCATGCAGATATACACATCATTAGTTTAAAAAACAAAAATGATTACTTCTGTTTCATATTCCCTCATGGAGTAACACAGTAAAGCCAAGAATGCCAGCTTAATTGGAGGAGGTGAGATATAAGAATATAAGAATCACCAGTGGATCTTGCTAACCTGTGGAGTTACATCTCTAAAGGCTGATGCAGAAAGTCAGTCCTGAGAACCAGTGATGATTCTGCTGTCAACCATGAATGCCTACTCTTTGTGAAATTTAGCTATACAGGAGTGGAGATATTTCACTTAATCTTCCACTAAAAGAAAAAAAATACACAAAACTGTTCATGGTTATGTCCTTCAATAGTAAGCTTAAACACAAAGGAAATAGAGGGGCATGGCTTGTGCTTCTAAATTCCTTAAGATATATCCAAGGAGCACAGCATAACTATTGTTTGGTGTATTGGCCTTGTTAAAATGATCAAAATCTATCTAGGGAATGAATCCTTAACGATTTCAGATTACCTGAGGAAACTATCTGGAAAGATATTTTTTCAACTGCCATTGCGATATTCATATTCTTAATTCTTAATTGTGAAAAGCCTCTCTTCACTTTATTGTGAATCCCTTAACTAAGGTACTCATTTGCAATGTGAACAATTCTGTGTATAGTTAGTAAAGAGCTTCCTGTTAATACATGTGTCTATTGATCCCTATTTCCTTTTAAACAGAAATCTAAGTAATTTAATCTTCTCATAAGTTGTGTCATTGAATGTATGCAGAAATCCTAGGTATTTACTTTTTTTTTTTCTTAAAGTTTTAGTCATTTATTTTGAGAGAAAGCATGAGCGGGAGGGGTCAGAGAGAGAGAAAGAGAGGGTGAAAGAGAATCCCAAGCAGGCTCTGCACTGTCAGTGCAGAGCATGACACAGGGCTTCATCCTACTACTGAGATCAAGACCTGAGCCGAAATCAAGAGTCTGACGCTTAACCGAGGTGCCACCCAGGTGCCCCTGGATACTTAACTTTTGTAAGTCAATTTACAATGAAGTCCGGTAACATGTTAAAGTCATATACCTTGAAGGCATAAGAAAAGAACATGATCCCAAATGTTTCTTCTCTCTGTATTTGTCTCTGTCCCTTTGTCTGTCTCTGTTTCTCTCATTCTCTCTCTTTTTTTCTTTAGCAGTGTTCTTTACTATCTATCTGTGCATAATTATTCTGCTCTCTGTAGTAACACCAATTTGGGTAAACAATAAAAATAGTAAATATAAGGTAATGTGTACAATGAGATTGAATATCCCTTTCTGTGTAAAGTAACAAGAGCAATAAATGTTTTTGAGATGGAGTTATTTTTGATTGTTTGCTTTGTTTTGTCTGGAGTTGGGAAAAGATTAAAAATAAGCAATAATTTTCTTTTAGTGAGTGTTATCACTGCCATTCAAGTGTTAGTGCCTCACGCACTAGAAAGTCTAATATGTCAATGGTATATTAATAAAGCATATTTTGCACATAAACTAACTATGGATTTGTCATGGATATACTGCCCTTTGTTTAGGGGTTGTAGCTTTTATAGGAAGACAGCAACTAATTCAGCAGTAGTTATTTTCCAGTGAGTAGATAAACAGGTACATGGAATGAGAAAATTTGAGTAGGGAAAAATTATATGGCCTAGTTTTGCCCAAAAAGCCACGCATGATCATATAATTTTGTATATGGAAAATGTATGCATAGAGTTTAATATATTTTTATCAAGGATGAATGGTCTAGTATATGAATGTTCTCTGATATTCTTATTATTATTTTTTTAAATGTTTCTTTCTTTTTTTTGAGAGAGAGAGAAAGAGAGACAGAGTATGAATAGGGGAGGGACAAAGAGAGGGAGACAGAATCTGAAGCAGGCTCCAGGCTCCAAGCCATGTTCTTTTACATTCTAAAGACAGAAATAAGTTTGTATTAATGAATAACTTTAAGTGAATTTAGATTCATTTCTTAGAAATTAGTGAGATGGGAAAATCAGAAAAATTAACAAGCTTAAAACACAGATGATTTAATTTTACAAAAATCATAAACTTGTTAACAAGCCTCAGTGAAGAAGACAGACAAAGCAATAAAGTTAGACCTCTTCTAGGTATAAAATTTGTCAGTAAAGTGTTCTTCCAAGAGACATGTTTTGCCATATAGAATAGCTCCTCAGTTAGACCATGACTCATTCGTGTGTTAGCTCATCTTCTTTTATCTCATCACTCCATATCCCAGATTGAAAGCCAAAATATGATTTCTCTATGTCCATACTGAAGCAGAAGTTCTCTACTGAGCTTTCACAAACGTGTCTATACTCATGTACATTTTAGATTCAAATGGTTTATTTATATGTTTTGTTTTAGTATTTGTTTATCTTTTTCATGCTAAATGGAATTGACTACAGATTAATTTTTGTCTTTGGTAGCAAGGCAATTAGAATAATGAGCAGATGCAACTAATTTGGGAACAATTTTCTGGAGTTAGGTTCAGTGAACTATCTTTTAAAAATGCAACAATTATCAAGCATTCAACACCAAGATACCACAGGAGAGCTAATATACCCATGTATTATAAAACACCACTCAAAAAAAACACTATTAAACAGTAAATTCATTTATGAAGCATTAAAATTCTAATTTGAAGATGATACTTCATTATTTAAGTGTTTCCATATATAAAGATGTATACCAATGACAGTTTTAATAACGTATCATCCGATTTTGGAAAGCCAATACAGAATGTTTAATGTTTTAATTTATGTTGCTTTTCATATCATTTTATTATGGAATTAAATAATATAAAACAAAAAAGGACACACTGATGCCAGACCAATTGCTAGATGAAATATATAGGACAAGTTCATATACCTGCTTTAGACTTCATGTTAAGATCTGGCAAGATCTGTCAGATGAAATTTCCCATTACCCTCTTCTCCCTCATTCGTTACCGTTACATCTGGGATCTTAGGCTGGGTCAGATCTTCACTGATTTAAATTTTTTCACAACATGATTACTTTAAATGCTTCTGGAGACATAGAATCTATAGAACCTAAAAATGAAAATTGAGCCTAACTTGTGGCTTAGAAGACTGTAAGTAGCATCATAAAATGCAAAAAAAATTTTTTTTTCTAATGTTTCTCAGAAATACACAAATACTTTTTAGAGATGTGCTGTACAGCATAGTACCTAGAGTTACTACCATATTGTTTACCTAAAAACTTGCTAACAGGATAGGTCTTATGTGTATACTTATGTTTAAACCTGTCAAGTTTTTATGAAATGCAGAGGCATGTGAAGCTACATATTACTTTATTCTTTTATGGTGAATACTTTTTATAGAATTGAATTTTGTAATTTGATTTTTTTTTCTTTAAACACTATTAAACACCAAAGTTTAAGATTTATCACTTGATTCAGTTACAGCTGGTGAAAACCTCAGAGTTGATATGATGTAAGAGACTGAAGTAAAGTGGGGGTAAGTTCAAGAAAATGTGAAACTAGGTTGTTGATGTGTAACCCATATCCATAATATATACGCTGCAGTGATGGTGTGATGTTTCAACAGATTAGGGTAGAATGGCCTAGATGTCCAAGGATTGAAGTGTTGAAGAAAGGAAACTTGTGGCATATTGAAATGTTGCAAGTTTAAAATAAGAAGTTTTTACCTAATGATGGAAAAATAATTATTTGCAAATGAAGATCAAAGACTATGCTTAAATGTTCACCATGCAGTAGGAGAGCAAACCTGGCAAGTTTTGCTACCTAACAGGGAGAGGCCTGTGCAAAATGAAAATATGGGGCTTCTTATTCAAAAAGTAAGGAGAAAGCCTATTGAAGGTACTAAAATACAAGGCTTTTGTTTTCTTCTGTAATCTCCTTCTTGATAGTTTTTCTTTGTTTGCTTTTGCTATAGAATATTGTTCTAAGTAAAGAAACATTAAAGATTTAAATTATGAACACAAATAATACTGTTCATATTTATATTTTTCATGCCAATATTTAATACAAGTACAAGTATTTAACTCATATGCAGAATCACTAAAATTAAACAATTTGTGTTTCTTACTTTGTGTATGCATATATATTTTGTTCTTATTAGAACAGTGGAAACACTGCACAAAACTAACTTCAGTCTTTTCAATTTATTGTTTGATATACACACATACTACCAATGCTCTTACCTTAGGCTTACTAATGAATAAAGGTTTAAAAGAAAAAACACAATGGGTTGGCTTTCTTTTCCTTTTTGTATCTTCATTTTCAGCATAAATACAGAGAAGTAACATGAATACAAAAGGATATGATACAGTTCTTTGATCAATTATGTCTTTCCCATTGCTTTTTGTTTGGTTGGTTGGTTTTTTGTTTTGTTTTGGTTTTTTTTTTTTTTGTTTTGATTCAAAGCAAGTTCTGCTTTTAATATAAAGTGTGTCTTTTGGGCCGCTTGAAACAGTCAATGGCCTGCGTACTCAGTTGAAAATATACACCCTAGCAGCGCCTGGGTGGCTGAGTCAGTTGAGCGTCTGACTCTTGATTTTGGCTCAGGTCATGATCCCAGGGTCATGGGTTGGAGCACCACATTGAGCTCAGTGCTGCATGTGGATCCTGCTTAAGATTCTCTGTCTCCCTCTGCACCTCTTTCCTGCTCATGCTTTCTCTCTCTCAAATAAAAAGAAAGAAAGAAAGAAAGAAAGAAAGAAAGAAAGAAAGAAAGAAAAGAAAAGAAGAAAACATATACACTAATCACTCATTTTAGTCTCACTGAACTCCCTTACATCATGAATCCATTGGAAGTCAGTATTCCTGAGGAATCACAAATGATATACACAAATGGAATGACAAGGATCAACAGGAGATTCCAATATTGCATGTATCTCCTCTGTCTGCATCTATATTCTACTGCACATCGCATTGGAAAAAAAGGTCAGAAATAATATTGAGAGTATCAAACAGTGACAACACTACATTAAATCAAACCTAAGATTCCTCTGAGCACAGGGCCCTGTGTTACTGCGCAGGTCGTATACCATGATGCCAGACCTGGGTTGAAGTGATGGGCAGTTCTAATGGGAAGACCCAGTTTCGGGTAAAACAAAGCAATGGGTGTAAAGTCCAAGGAAAATATTCCATACATAGAATATAGAAGAAGTCAGTCTTCCCTAGAACAAAGTTTCTGAAGGACCTGATTCTTACATTTAAGAGAGAAAAGAGCAATTAGAAGGATAAAAGCTAACCTAGAGTTGAAGGAAACAGATACAATAAATAAAGAGTCTTAATATATGAGAATTAAGCAATGATGAATGGAGACATTACTGGCCTAACGTTTCCAAGTGAAACACTGATATCAAGTTTAGGAATAGTCACAAAGCAACTCAGATTTGTGTGAGAAGTGTCTGGGAAGGCAGCCATTGAATGGAGTCACCATAGTCTGGGGACATGTTTCAATTGTTTAGATTTCCATAATGGAGACTTCTTTGCATATATTTTAACATTCAGTGAATTTTGTGACTTTTGCAAGAGACAGATTACAAAGAAGGCTTGCAGATATAGAGCTGGTAGCATCAGGAGTAGAGGTCAATTCAGGTCTCAATGAAAAATTTTTTAAAGAATACTTCAAAGATTATCTTGTCCCAATACAGATCTCAGATCACAGACTTCTGAACTTTAACATAATAAGCATGCAGTATTTTACTCTTTGAAACCATTTCATCTACTCTGGCAGGGCTTAAAAAAAATGATAATAACTGAACTTTGTTCATTGTTAAAGAAAAATCCTGATAGGGGCACCTGGGTGGCTTAGACGGTTAAGCATCTGACTTCGGCTCAGGTCGTGATTTCACGGTTCATGAGTTCGAGCCCCGCATCAGGCTCTATGCTGACAGCTCAGAGCCTGGAGCCTGCTTCAGATTCTGTGTCTCCCTCTCTCCCTGCCCTCCATACTTGCACTCTGTCTCTCTCTCTCAAAAATAAATATTAAAAAAATATATATAAGAAAAGAACAATCCTGATAGTTTTAGTATGGGAAGGAATAGTAGCATTTTCTAAATTATCAATGGTGCCCAAACACTAGAGTACAAAAAGAGAATTTAAATGTCCTGAAATCTCCATGATTCTTCTGAATAAATAAGAACCAGCTTTTATTTATATTCATTTATAAAACCATAAGCTCTGTGTAAAATTAATTGGGAGAGCTATAGTTTTACGGACTGCTATTATATAATTGGGGTAACTTTTGGTAATTTTACCTGGCTTAACATTTTATTCGACTAGGTAAAGCTTCTAGGTTCCTCAAAGTGTATGATGAAAGAGTTGAAAGAAATACCCAGATAGTCCATTTTTTAACTTCTCTCCAATCTAATAGGTAAACCTAGGTGTATGAAAAGGGATAATATCCAATTTATTAATGTCCACTTTGGTAATTTTGAAGGTAGTAAGTGAATTGTCTATATACTCAATATAGATTTATAATTCTAAAACCACAATAGATCATAGTTAAGACAAATTATACTTTCTCTCTATTTTAATATTAACATTTTATGATTTGTGTCCAGTGTTATTTTGAAAATTTCTTGCTTATTTTTTTGTGTATTTTGTTTTGTTTGGCTTTTAAAAAATGTATGCATTACTGAAGACAACACATTGGAAAAGTGGATTCTGGGAGGATGAGTACAGCTCAAAATAAATTGTTCAGAACTCAGAATATATGACATATGACTTCCAGAAAGAAAGCAATGTGTGATAGCTAAAAAAAAAAAAAAAAAGGAAAAAAAAGTAGAACACAAACAAGCCATATAAATCAAATCTGTCACTTCTATTAAAGGAATTCTGTGTATGTCTAAGGCGAATTATAGGCAAGAATTTAAAATAAAATGGAAAGAAGAAATGGAAAATAACCAGAAATTGAGAATTCATGTAAAAGAGAATTGTAAAAGTAAATCTGAAATAAAAGTTCAGAGAAATATTTTGTAAATATTTGGAAAGCCAGCTAAAGAGTTTAGTCAAACACGAGAGCGGCCATTTATGCTTTTTCTCAGTGACAAGGAAATCAAGAGAGACATAGAAGAAAAATTACCTAAGTTGTTGCAGGCAGTGCTAAGGATAATAACAGTGAACAGATAAAGGACAGAATAAGACTCATCAACTGGTCTCCGTTCTATGGGCATGCGTACTCAGTTCTGAAGGTTGCATCTACTACTACTAGTATCACTACTACCACTACTACTGATTCTAGTAGCGGTTATATTAGTTAAAGCACTCTGCAAGAAAGCCTAGAACTGGTTCTGTGGTTTAGTGTTGTCATCTAGGACAGGCTCTTTTCAAATTTAGGCTCTGCCACAGTCGGTGTGCCACTGATGGTTCCCCCAATAGTGGTTAAAACTACAGCAGTGGCTAGCCTCAAGTTTGCACATAGACATGTCTAGAAGCAGGAAGGATAGGGTAAAAATTTTGGTCCTTTTGTTCTCTCTCTCTCTCTCTCTCTCTCTCTCTCTTTTTCTAGAAGCAGCAATATTTCTAAGAACTCCAAATAGAATTCCTTTATATTCCACTGGCCAAATTAGGTCATATGCACAGTTCTAAGTGAATCTATAGCAAAAATGGGATAGAAATCCACAAGTGGGTAAGACCAATGTTGACTCTTCCCTTGAGGTTTGATTAACAAGGTAGAAAAGAAGGCTGAAGTGGGAAAGTGAACATCTGGGACATAGATGTTTTTATAGTAGTAATCAGTATTGATTGAAAGTTTTCTGGGGCACCTGGCTGGCTGAGTCAGAAGAGCTTGCCACACTTGATCTCAGGGTCCTGAGATTACTTAAATAAAAACTTTTTAAAAAAGTAGAAAGTTTTCTACTTACCAGATATGTTGAACATTTCATCTTCTGGTCATGTTATGTTGTTCATGCTGTTCTATTCCTATTTAACATAAGAACAAATAAAGTTGTAAGACCAAATAGCATGGCATAGTTAACAAAACATGAGATAGCATAAGATAGCATAGTTAACAAAAGGATACAGGATTTATACAAATTCTCTTTATCCCCCTAGTTTCTTTTTTTTAGTTTTTTAAAAAATGTTTATTTATATTTGAGAGAGAGAGAGAGTGTGTGTGTGTGAGCAGGGAAGGGGCAGAGAGGGAGAGACAGACAGAATCTGAAGCAAGCTCCAGGCTCTGAGCTGTCAGCAAAGAGCCTGACGCAGGCAGGTTTGGAACTCACCAACCTCCAGATCTGAGCCTAAGTTGGAGGCTTAACCGACTGAGCCACTCAGGTGCACCCCCCCTTCTGCCACCAAATTTCTAAATAGAACACAAAATTTATAAAACATGAAACTATACATTGTAATGAAATATGAATTCATATTTTGAATAAAGTATATAATAAACTTTGAAGCTTTAGAGGAAGGGTACACAACTATGAGTTATGGTATAAAAAGAAAAGTTTAACTCATCCTATAGATGTCTGTTAGCAGTTATTATAGTCCCTCAAAGGCCTCAACATCAGGAAGTTGAATACCAAGGACCACCGGTCATTAATGTGTGTTTGTGTGTGCTTGTGCATGTGTATAAATAATATAAATATAAATACAAATATAAATATAAAACATGTATAATGTGCATAAGTATATATATATATATTGATATATATATAAATATATATTGTTAAAGATAAAATATCTGATATGTTTAAGTAATGAGAAAAAATCGAGTAATAGTCATATTAAAATAGATGATAGATAATAGGGTAAAGAGGTAATAGGTTTAAAGTTCACCCTTGGACAAAATAAAGGATTTAAGGATTCTCTTGTGCTGTATGTATGGCACAGAGTACAAAGAAGTAATTAAAAATGTTCTTTTCAGCTCCCTCTATTCCATTAAGGTATACACTTGGGCAACCTTGAGGTCTGTGATCACCGTTTTGTGTTTTAGGGCAGGAAGAGGAAAAGATTCCCAATATACTTGGCGTTTCCCCCTTATTAATTCAAACTAGTCAATAAAAACTCAAGGTAAATACTGACTAATCCTATGTTCTACAGAATTGTTAATTTCTCAAGAGCTACAGGTTCTTTTGTTCCTTGGATACTTCACAAATGATGTTCCAGGTGAAGGAAGGTCCTTTGATAAACGTTATTTCCTGAGGAGTCGACAAGAGATAAAGTCCAGAGCGTAAGAATACATATTAGATTTGGAAAAGAGGAAAGATCCTCATCTATGAAACTTTAAAGAAGAGAGAAGTGAATAGGTTGTAGATGTGCTAAGTAACTAGTTGTTACAGAACTAAGCTAAAGATGGTCTTTATACTTTATCCTCTAGATTGGCCACTTCTTTACAGAAAGCTGAGACCCATTAGCTCAAAAGACTGCAGGTACTAAATCGAAATTTTTGTACATCAAATTGTTTTAAATATAGCCCAAATAAGATTTTTAGCCATCTCCAGTCTGCCTGCTTCGCCTACTCCACAAACCTACACCTGCCATCTGCTAGTCATAGATAATATAAAATCTGAAACTATAAAGACTTCAAGCTGCTGCTGCATTCTGAGCTCTCTGATCCAGAAATTGTTTGCCATGCTGCTAATCAACATTACCTAGATAAGTAACTTCCTCTGCAATTCCTCCCTCCCCTTCTGAATGGTGTCCCCTGTGCCTCCATCTCATGCTGTGAGAGACTTCTTCCTCACATGTCAGAGCCTCACAAACCAAGCATTTGTGTGCTAGTGTAAGTTCTTGGTCATATCCTAAAAAAAAAATAAATAAATAAAAAAATAAAATAAATCAGCTCCCAAATCCCTGGAACCCCCTATAGCAGGACAACATTGAACAGAGGGTATCCATTTTACCTGCATTTTATCTCTATGTCACAAAAACAAGTACATCTGCATGAAAAAATGAAAGTGCCTGAGAAGGGTGATAAAAGATTTAGAAGAATTTGGCTGTGGAGAATGAGATGAGAGGGTCCTATTTACAGGTATTTTGAAGACTTATCAACTAATAATGGAAACAATGGATTTATTATAGCACAATCCACAGTTTTGTTCTTTTTGTTTGCTTTTTTTTGTTTTGTTTTTTTGTTTTTTTTTTCTCTTGTGTTGTCCACCAGTCTTGGTGGCAAATAAAAGATGGAAATTTGTGGATACAGTGTTTAGTACGAGTGTAAATGAGGAAATGATCAGTAGAGTCAAGATGTTGAAAGTGTAGCTAGTATCTATGGAGAAGGTCTATGAGGTTTAGTCTATAGAAAAACAAAGATTGAATAAAAGATTGGAGCAAAGAAAAACAAAAGATTCTAGAGTAGAGCTGTCCAATAGAACTTACTGTAAAGATGGACTTGTTCTATAATCTGGGTGTCCAACATGGTATCCACTAGTTACATGTAGTTATTGAACATTTGAAAAGTGGCTACGGTAATAAAGGAACTGATTTTTTTTTAATTTATTGTGGAAAAAACACATATAAAATTTACAATCTTTATCAATTTTTGTTCAATAGTGTTAACTATATTTACATTGTGGTGAAACTGATCTTTAGAACCTGTTCATCTTGCAGAACTGAAAGTCTATACTTATTAAACAACAACCTGTCTTTGTCTCTTACCCCAATCCCTGGTGAACACCATTCTACTTTCTATATCTATAAATTTGACTACTTTAGGTAACTCATATAAATGGAATCGTCCAGTATTTCTCCTTTTAGCCTATTTCACTAAGCATCACGTTCTCAAGATTCATCCATGTTGTAATATGTGATAAGATTTTCTTCCTTTCTAAGGTTGCTTGGTGTTCTGTTGTATTTACATATCACATTTTGTTTATCCATTTATTTATCTGTCCATGGACATTTGGGTCACTTCCACCTCTTAGCTATTGTAAATAGTGCTATTAGGAATATGAGTGTGGATATATCTCTTTAAGATCCCGTTTTTAATTCTTTTGGATATATATACAGAAGTGGGATTGCTGGATTATATGGTGATTCTATTTTTAATTAAAAATTATTTTGTTATTTTTAATTTTATTTTTACTGCTTACATAATGGGTGTACCACTTTGCAGTCCCACTAACTGTATACAATGGTACCAATTTCTCCCCATCCCTGCCAAAATTTGTTATTTTCTTTCCTCCCTACCTCCTCCTCCTTCTCCTGCTTCTTTTTTAAATAGTAGCCATACTAATGAATGTGAAGTGATATCTCACTGTGGTTTTGATATACATTTCTCTCATGATTAATTATGTTGAGCATCTTTTCATATGCTTTGTTGGCCATTTGTATATCATCTTTGAAGAAATGTCTGTTCAAGTTCTTTCTCATTTTTTGATCAGATTATTTGATTTTTCTATTGAGTTGTAGTTGTTCATATGTTCTTGATATTAATCATTATCAGATCTGTGATTTGCTAGTATTTTATCCCATTTCATAGGTTTTCTTTTTTTTTTTTATTTTTTAATGTTTAATTTTGAGACAGAGAGAGACAGAGCATGAACAGGGGAGCATCAGAGAGAGGGAGACACAGAATCCGAAACAGGCTCCAGGCTCCGTGCTGTTAGCACAGAGCCTAACGCAAGGCTCAAACTCACAGACCGTGAGATCATGACCTGAGCCGAAGTCGGACACCCAACCGACTGAGCCACCCAGGTGCCCCAGGTTTCCTATTCATTGTTGATTACGTTCTTTGATGAACCAAGGTTTAAAGTTTGATGTAGTAATTTGTCTGTTTTTGCTTTTTTTTGCCTGTGCTTCTAGTGTCATATCCAAGAAGTCATTGCCAAATCCAGTGTCATAAAGTTTTTTCCTGTGTTTTTTTTCTGGGAGTTTTATAGCATTAAGTCTTAAGTTTAGGTCTTTAATTCATTTGGAGCTTGTTTTTGCATACAGTGTAAGATAAGAATCCAATCTTATTTTTTGGCCTGTGGATATATCCAATTTTTCCAGCACAATTTGTTAAAGAGACTGTACTTTCCTCACTGAATGGTGTTGTCACCCTTGTTGAAGGTCATTTGACTACATATTCAAGGATTTATTTCAGGACCCTCTATTCTATGGCATTCGTCTATATGTTTGCCTTTATGCCAGTACCAGAGTTTTGATTACTATAGCTTTGTGATGTACTTTTAAATCATGAGTAAGTCCTCCAAGCTTGTTCTTTTTCAAAATTGTTTTGGCTGTTTGGGATCCCTTGGGTTTCCATATGAATTTTAGGATTTTTTTTTCCTTTTTCTGCAAAAAAAAATGCCATTATGCCATTGAAATTTTGATAGGGATTGCATTGAATCCATAAATCACTTTACATAGCATTGACATCTTTATTAAGTCTTTCGGTCCATGAACATGGATGTCTTTCATTAGTGTCTTCTTTAATTTCTTTCAGATATGTTTTATAGTTTTCAGTGTACAAGTCTTTTACTTCCTTGGTTAGGTTTATTCCCAAATATTTTCTTCTTTTGATGCTGTTGTTAATGTAATTTTTTTTATTAATTTCTTTTTCTGTTCATTTTCTGTGTATAGAAACACAACTGTGTTTTGCATGTAAGTATGTAACCTGAAAATCTGCTAATTTTGTTTATTTCTAATTTTTTTGTGGAAGGTTTAAGTTTTTCTACATTTACAATTATGTTATATGTGAACAGAGATAATTTTATTTATTGCTTTGCAATAGATGCCTTATATTAGATGCCTTATATTTCATTTCTTGCTTAATTTCCCTGACTAGGACTTTCAGTACAGTGTTGAAAAGAAGTGAGGACAGTGGACATTTTTGTCTTGTTCCTGATTCTAGAGAAAAAGTTTTCAGTATTTCACCAATGAATATGTTAACTGTGGGTTGAAGAACTGAAATTTAATTTAATTTAATTTAATTTAATTTAATTACTGAATTATAATTTAAATAGTATCATACAGCTAGTGGCTACCATTTTAGACAGCCCAGTTCTAGAGGGTTGAAAAATGAACTAATGTTGGACTTTTGGAGAGATGTGAGTTTAATGTTTTTAGAGCATAATTCATTTATAACACGTAATTTTTTTTTTTTTTTTTTTTTGGGACAGAGAGAGACAGAGCATGAACGGGGGGGGGGGGGGGGGGGGCAGAGAGAGAGGGAGACACAGAATCGGAAACAGGCTCCAGGCTCCGAGCCATCAGCCCAGAGCCCGACGCGGGGCTCGAACTCACAGACCGCGAGATCGTGACCTGGCTGAAGTCGGACGCTTAACCGACTGCGCCACCCAGGCGCCCCTATAACACGTAATTTTAAGTAAGATGGCTTAGAATCTAGGTAATGTGAGGAATATAAAGATCACATGAAAAATCTGAATTGGTTTTACTTAGACTGAATTAACAGGATTATGAAGTAACATAACAAAAGACTATTGACAGTCATACCAAGAATTATTAGGTAAAGTTTTGTCAATGACAGAACCAGGATCAGTCTTCTCCTGGGCTTTGGAAGGTAGTAAACCCATTCTGATATAGGTAAGAAGTGATGAGATTGTGTATCACTGTTTCTTACATAACATGTAAATCTACTTATAGTTGTAGAGTCCATTAAACTTTGAAGAAGCAGTGGCTGCTAAAAGGAATTTATACTATTGTTTGATTGGGAAAAAAAGGGGGGGGGCAAAGGAAAGAAGTAAACCATGGAGAAAATTGAGGCATATGTTCTTAACAGTAAAATTCTATATAATTCCATATTCTTGCATATCATCTCCCATTATCTATTTCTTCTAAAGGTTTTCTATTTAGTATTTTTTTTTTCAATATGATGCTTCTAATTTCTTCTAACAGATCAAGTCAGTATCCATTGGGCATAAAAATAATGACATTACATTCCACTTTGGTTTGGTTGCTTCAATCTAGGTTTTGGGGGCTTATAGTCCCAAAAGGCAAAATAAGGAAAACATGATAATCAGGTTCTCAATGAATGCCTGATAAGAATTGATGTATTTAATTTTCTTTGGTCTCCAGTATGGAGACCGGGCACTGTCTTTTTGCAATTCCCAAGCAAACTGCCTTCCTTCCTACAATCTTACTTAAACTTGCACACTCACAGTACACACTAACTACCATTTCATGTTCTTTTAATGATTAGAGAAAGGTGGGATCACACACAACCACATTATGTCTTGCTATCTTTTCTATATTAAGCCATATAACTGCCTATTTTTTCCCATGTTCTCTCTATGATGGCTTAGTAAAACTTATTAGTAAAGTCAGTTGAATAATTTCTTGCTCAACACATGGTACCTCTTAGTTTTTCCCCCCTGAAGAAGAAGAAAAAATATTTTATTCAGCTTAATCTTTGCTATTTGAAAGTTTTTATTTTCTATTACCTCTACGGTTTCAATTATTTTTGTTTAGTCAATTTATTAGAATAGCATTGTGGATAGTATTGGTATCTATTATCATTTTTTTAGAAGAAAAGTTTCTAGAATTGTGGCACATTTCAGTGGTATAATGATTAAAATCTATGTGTCAGCAAGAGTTTCTCTATGAAATTTTAGAGGTTATGTCCTTTCTGTTTATTCCCTAAGGAGGTGAGCTTGTTAGATAAACATTCACCCATATTAGTAACATTGTCCAAAAGTCAACAGAAAAACTATATCTTATAAATGCATGAGAGGGTGCTTATGCTTTGAATATTTCACACTTTAATAAATAAAGGAACATTTCACTTAGTTCAGAATATTAATTATAGCATTTCCATTGTTTATAAAAATAGGGTAAAGCCAAAAATAGAAAATTTTAAACAATGACATAAATAACACCAAGTTAAACGCCTTCTCAATCCCTACAGAGGTGGGGCTTAAAAAAGTAGCCTTGGGCTCGGAAAATTGTAAGATCTATACTATTTCTATTACTTTTTCTCCTAAGGTAGTCCTTCACATAATATTCATGCCTTATTATTTGCAATACGGTATAACATATTTTTGAGGTGTTTTAGTAGATTATTGTTTATAATATTGATGCATTTTGGAATTGGAAATGATTCTGAATATTATGCTGTCCTGAATTCTAAAATATTGAGGTTTAATGAGGTCAACTATATTTCTAAGACAAAAAAGAATTTAGTGGTACAGCTAAAGCTATTACTTTAGACTCCTAGTCAATTGTAATTGCTACATGTCACCTCCCCATCCCTGCTTCTCATCACTGGATGAGGACATTGTATTGATAACTGAGCCTTTGTCTCATTGTTTCTTTTCAAGTCGGAATATACAACAGGTTGACATGCAGGAAAGAATCTATCAACTAGTTTATAAATAATTGAGAATTAAGATTAATCATTTATATTCCTTCAAAATTAAAACAAAGTAAATAGAAGCAGAGTAAAAATTAATTGAGGTTTAAAATACATACTGAGAGGAAATTTTCAAACTCTAGTAAGAAAAATTTGCTTCAATTTCAGATTTGTTTATAGCCACAGAATAGAAATCTCTAATAATGAGTATTACAGACTCTTATATTATGTAACTCTGCCCACTTTTGTGAGTCCTAGGAGGTCTCATGATTTATTCTTCTACGTAGGTAGTGAGGAAGTCTCAAATTTAGCATCACTTGCAAACTTAACCTGTGTGCTCGTTTACCTCCTCTTTGGATATTTAATAAATATCTAGTTTTTAAATGTATATAACAATCAAGATACATAAGAAAACTTTATTTAGATTGCAAGGGGTTTATTAATGTAATCCACGTAATTTATAGGTTATGCATTTGCTCTTAAATTTCTTTCTTCTTGAGAACTAAGGGAACTGAACACATTGGTATGAAGCTGAGAGGTTAGTGGATCTTGAGGATTTGAGGGGCAAACAAGGAATATAATAATATCATGGAGTAGTAACTTTGGAGACATATAAGACAGAATGAGAAATCTGCTACTAACAGCTGTAACAGAGGTAACTGGAATACATGGGTTTTGGCTTTATGTTTTTTGTTTCCTCCAGTTTATTCAGCGCATATCCATACCCTTAACCACTTAATCCCTCCCCCTTTGGTATCTGATGACTCTTAAGCATAGTGTTGACAAATGCACATTTTCCTGAGTTCAAATCCCAGCTCCATCATTTATGAGCTGTGTAATCTTGGACAAAATTAGTTTTGCCTCTTTCTATATCTGTTAAATAGAAAGGACATTGAGGACATCTTTTAGAAAAGTTCCTGACACGTTGAAAACATTTTTTTTTTATATTTATTGTTGTTCTTGTATTAATTATTTGTTTATTTTTACTTTGTCTTCTCTGATATGGTAGTCTCTTTGAGCAGGGATAATTATTTCCTGATCAAAACAACTCAGGCAGGTATCCTGATCATCAGTAACTTACTGAGGACACAGGCAAGTTTCTGCTAATGATTTCACTAATCCACTGAATTCATAACAATTTTTTCAGTCAGCCAAGAAGAGATAAGTAAAATAGAGATTTAAGCAGATAAGTGTTCATTTTAGTTAGGGGGTTAGTATTCATTTTTCAGTTTGATTCTTAGCTTTATGTTCTATCAAAAGGCTAAAGGGGACCTTCCAAAATGTTTATTAAGAATTCAGAGACTTTCTGGGAATGCAAGGTGGTGCAGCCACTCTGGAAAACAGTATGGAGGTTCCTCAAAAAACTAAAAATAGAACTACCCAACAACCCAGCAATTGCATTACTAGGCATTTATCCAAGGGATATAGGTGTGCTGTTTTGAAGGGACACATGCACCCCCATGTTTATAGCAGCACTGTCAACAATAGCCAAAGTATGGAAAGAGCCCAAATGTCCATCGATGGAGGAATGGATAAAGATGTGATATATATATATATATATATATATATATATATATATATATATATATACACATACATGTGGTATACACACACACACACACACACACACACACACACACACACAATGGAGTATTACTTGGCAATCAAAAAGAATGAAATCTTGCCATTTGCAACTATGTGGTTGGAACTGGAGGGTATTGTGCTAAGTGAAATTAGTCAGAGAAAGACAAAAATCATATGACTTCCTCATATGAGGACTTTAAGAGACAAAACAGATGAACATAAGGGAAGGGAAATGAAAATAATATAAAAACAGGGAGGGAGACAAAACAGAGACTCATAAATATGGAGAACAAACTGAGGGTTACTGGAGGGGTTGTGGGAGGGGAGATGGGCTAAATGGGTAAGGGGCATTAAGGAATCTACTCCTGAAATCATTGTTTTCACTATATGCTAACTAATTTGGATATAAAATTTAAAAAATAAAATTAAAAAAAAGAATTCAGAGACTTTCTGTGTTCTGAAAAATGCTTGACTAAAATTGTTTTTTTAAGAGCGAATTTTTCTTGAGTTTCTTCAATAAAATCTTATATACATACATCGAAAAGCATCTACTGAAGCTTCCATTAACTTTTACAGAAAGACTCTAATAATAGGAATATCTAATATTAAGAACATAATTCATCCTTGGATTATTAGTTGTCTTTTCTATTTCAGAAATAGTTAATAGAGCTTCCTCTTTGGGTTATAAGTGGAGGTGGGAGGTATAGTTGCACAAAATATTTTGATCAATTCTACTTTATAGGTGAGAAATTCAAAGAGATGGTTATTCAAATATTCTGATATGTATATTTAGAATATGTATACAGGAAGATATATACTATATATTAGAAAAATATATTTATATGGAAAATCAGAAAGCCCAAACCATAGAGAAACAAAATATTTTTTTCAATAGTCTTAACTGGATCCGCTGTTACAAAAATGTGGCAGCAGTCATAAGGATGAATTGTATCAGTGGACAATATATGACCATAACAGATACTAGTACTTTTTGAGATTTGCTGGCTTGTGAAACAGCTTTTCACTCAAGTAGAACTGATTCATATTGAATTCCAAGTACTTGGTTTGAGTAGGAGTATAGGAAGTCCTTTTTAAATTGCCTGAAATAAAGTTGTTGAAAACAGCAAATGTGTTCTACAACTGTGGTGAACTAAACAATACAATGAAATCATTGAGCAGTCAGTTCTGCAGAGCATCAATCTTATGGTTAAAAATCTAAGCTGAAAAATTGATATAATTATTTCCCACAGGGAGTGGGGTTTAAAGTTAAAATAGGTGTTTTTTTTCTTTACCTTTTTGCACATTAGAATATATTATACTAAGCAAAATAAGTCAGAGAAAAATAAATACCCTATGATTTCACTCATACGTGGAAGTTAAGAAACAAAACCATGAACATAGGGGAATGACAAGAGAGAGAGAGAGAGAGAGAGAGAGAGAGAGAGAGAAAAGCAAACCATAAGAGACTCTTTAATATAGAGAACAAACTGAGGATGATGGGGGAGGGGGGTGGTTGATAGGTATTTTGGATGGGTAGAATGAATGATGGGTATTAAAGAGAACACTTGTGATGAACACTGGGTGTTATATATAAGTGATTAATTACTAACTTCTACACCTGGAACCAATACTACACTATATGTGAAAAAATTAAAATAAATGCATTTCTATGTGTCAAAAAAAGAATATATATTATAAAATGAATCTAAAGCTTAAAAATGAATGAGCACTAAAGACAAACAAGAAAAGGATCTGAATTTAGGTCAATTGGAACAAAGTTTCCCAAATCAGTAAATTACAAAATAGTGTCTGGAGATGGAATCATGTTTCTGTCCACGCCTTAATTTTTGCAAACAGATAAGTAAGTTGTGCTTGTGTTTGTTTTATTTTGCCTATTCACAAAAATTGCTTTTACATAGATTCATAATTGACATTCCTAAGTGGAGTTCTGAGGGCAACATCAGTTATTCTTTTGGTCCATGATATTTTTATTCTCATAATAATACTGACAAAAATTCCTTTTGTAGCATTTGATTCCTCTATCTGATCATATACAAAAACATTTATGGAAAGGGGAAACTCAAGTTAGTCTTTACTAACAGCTGGAGAAAAGCCAACATGTATCAGTAATTTTCTGTGTAAGATTGTGATGAGCAAATGAATTGGAAACATGTTAAATTTCACCATTTATTTTTGCTTATTCAAGCACGGTTATGAGAAAAATATTCTATTTATTTATCTTATATTTGTATAAGTTTTATATTCCAAACTTGCTGTTGAAACTTTAGTTATTTTGATCTTTGAAACAAGTAGTGGCAATTTACAAATAATCTTTGTTAGTGTTAATATTTGGTGAAATTTTCTATTCAGGCACCATTTAATAAAAAATAATTTCTTCTGTTACTGGCTTCAAGAAAATGAATTTCATGTTCTTAGACAAATTTAAAAAAAGGCTATTGTGGAGATAATAGTTATCCAATCAATAGTGAATTATTATTGACATTCAGGCAATTTTATCATAATTTTACAGTTGTTTCTGACCTGAACTTCAATGGAATCGTCATCATCTTTTCTTTGATGTACATATTACTAATTTGCTAACTTTAGGAGAAAAGAAAGGTTTCACTCTAATACCTGAAGGCTTAATTCCAGTATCTGATTAAACTGTCCAAGTGGAAAAAGTGAAACTGAGCATACAACCGAAGTTTTGTGAGTTCAAGTAATGAAAAGCCCTAGGCCTGACACTAATTTTTTGAATTTATATATTTCTTACTTGGCAACATAAACTCTTGGCTTACTTTGCTCTGGTTGTAAAATAAGCTGCTGCTCAAATCCCAGAAGAAGACTCTGGTCCATGAAAGTGTTTTACTGCTGAAACAAAAAGGATTACCTAACTCTAAATTTCATATTAAAATTAAAATTATTACCAAATTATCTGGACAACACTTACATTATGTCTTCATGGTGATCCTTAATTCTGTCATAGCATCTTTAATAAATTCTTCAATTACTTATATCTTTGAGGAATGAAAGAGTTCTTATTTATTTGTATATCTCCAGCACCTTGGACAGTGCATATACATTAAACAGCGTAAGACTTGCTAAATCAGTGAGTTGAATTTAACTATTTTATGTACCTAGGGCAGTCAATAAAACACAGCATATAGACAGAATGACTAGAGTGTGCTATCTGTCAAATGTTTTTATGTTTCTACATCTTCATAATTTTTAATATGCTTTTTTAAAAGTTAAATCTGGCCATAGAAATGATCTAGTAGTTCAACCAGATTGCATTATAGATCAAGAAACTGAGATTTAGAAATATCCTTGGAATAATATCCTATAATTTAAGACAAGCTTTTACATATAAAAATACAAATTTTCCAGCTTCCATATTCAAGACATAGAATAATTAGTTGATAAACTTATAGTGTGTCAAGTTGAGCCTGGCCATATATAGATCTTTGCCTATATAAATATACTCGGGTTAACTACCAAAGTAGCAAACTGGTAATGCAAAAAAATATATAAGATCTACACAACTCCTTTGATTGTCTCTTATTTTTTAGAGGAAAGAAGCAAGGTAAAAAAAACAAGGTCTTTCCAAGTCAAAAGAACCAAGAAACTGGGGCTTTTAACACTGATACCATTAGAGTGTGCAGGAGAATTCAAGATCTTTCTATTACTGGAGTTTTATGCATAATTTTGTTTTCTATTTCTTACTATACATACTTTTTTACATACAGTTAGATCGGTAGACATATAGATAGAGATACAGGTGTAGATATAGATATAGATATATTTTCATGCCTAAAAGTGCCCTATCCGTGGCCTAAGACACTCGCTCATCTTGATAATTTTGACATTTACCTCGTGGCCTGAAGCAAACCAACTGCTGGTTCTTTTCTTTTGGCTTTGAGTGGTATGTATCTGCCATAAAACAAATCTGTAGATTAGGGGTGAGTTTTATCTGAAAAACTAATTTGTCATTTAGATTCTTTTTGTGGAAAGATTAAATTTCAAGGCCTAGTAGCCTTTTATGATTTCTGAGAAATTCAGCAGTGTGCTAGTCTATCATTAGATGAGAGATGATCCTTGATCATTGGAAATTTGAATTATTTTCCACTTCTATCCTCTTGGAACTAAAGCTTTTTATTTTTATTTATTTATTTATTTTTTAAGGCAGAGAAGCCATTATCAAATATAATGATGGATATTTGTTTTCTCCTAGCTTTTATAAAAGCTTAAGAAAACTTGGCACATTAAGATTTATTCACAAAACAAACCCCATAAGAAATAATGCATTATTTTGAATTGAATTAAATTGAGGCCTTCCTGTAGCTATGGATTACCTGTAAACTGTCTTTATTCTTTACCTATTTAAATATCTCTCTTCACCTCCAGTATCTCCCTAATTCTTGAGTGAGTCACCCCTCAAACCACTTGCTTTTATTCTGACATTCCTAATAGTCTCATCTCTAATTCTGTATGTTGCCTAAGGCACTGTATTAATGAATACACATGACTCTAACCCTATACCAGTCAGTGTCACCCATCAAGGAAACTTTCAGTCTTGTATTTTATCCTTTCAAGACATTGTTACTGGCTTTCCCTATAACAAAGGGAAGAAACAAAGAAGTTTCTCTAATAAGAAAGATTATGAGTTCTGTTTTATGCTTGTTGGGTTAATAGTAATGATGAAGTAGCCAAACAGGCATGCTCAGTAAGTACTTAGAGATATAAGAATCAGGAAGAAGTCAACTAGAGATGTAGATTAGCAGTTCTTTGCAATGAGATTGAAACCATGATAATTAAAGAAAAAAAAAGCAAACAATATTTTGAAATCTCTATAGGCTAAACTTACAAGTGATCAATCTTTTCTTTTTTTAAATGTTTATTTTTGAGGGAGAGAGTGAGTAGGGGAGGGGCAGAGAGAGAGGGAGAGAGAGGATCCAAAGCCAGCTCCGTGCTGACAGCAAAGAGCCCGATGCTCAGGGCTTGAACCCAAAAACCGTGAGATCATGACCTGAGCCAAATTGGACCCTTAACTGACTGAGCCACCCAAGTGCCCCTACACATGACCAATCTTGAGGAAGGATGAATTCTATCAACATAAGTTGAAAAATATGGTAAAATAAAAGCTGAGCCAGCTACCAAATAACAAAGAAAATAAGTTTAAACTGTTTTGAAGCATTATGAAATACAAAGTAAAATAATTTGGGGTAATTATTTTTATAATAACTGTGTAGATCTAAAGTTATTTTTATAATAACTGTATAGATCTAAAGTCTTCAAATTATAAAATTATTTGTTTCTCTGATTGTATGTTGAAATGAATGGTGAATTGAAAAGAAACTATTTTCATTTTTAAGAATTAGGTTCTACTCCTAACTTTGTCATGCAAAACATTTATTTTTTGTTTATTCACATAATAGCAACTTGATAATCACCTAATACACATTATTCAGCAAACTGTTTACACACCAAGGCTTATTTTATCATTTGTAAAAAGTTAAATTTTTCATATAGCATTTGATGTGATTACATGACATAAATTGTGATAACCATCATATTATCTGCCAAATAGTAATTTATTTATTCCATTTAATTTTGATATAATTTATAGTTATTATTTAACTTATTATTTTCCATCATGGTGCCAAACGTCATGTTATTCCTTGTTCTTCTACCTCCTGTTTGTTAATAAACCAAATATAAAATTCTCAGGTGGTTATGAGTGCATGCAGACATTGCCAGAGGCTGAGAGGCCATTGATTTGATAGTTGTTGTTTTTGGATCAGTATGAGTCTGGCACTTCTAAGGACCTTTTACAGCCAACCTATCTTGGCTCACTGGGCAAAGTAAACTCCCAGGCCAATAAGAGAGGCCTGCTGAGTAAAATAAATCACTTGAAATGGCACAAAAGCAAGAGGGTTTTTTTGTTTTTTTGGTTTTTGTTTTTTTCATTTTTCAGTCCCAAACTGTGTTGATCTTCTTCCACCAAACACATATCCTATCTTGGAACCACAGATGACAGAAGGATCTTTAAAGGCAACAGTGGAAGAATAAAAAACCACCCACTTCCTGGGGTGAGAATAGAATGTCAAACAAAGAAGATAAAAAAGATAAAGGAAAGAAAAAAAAAAGTGGCATCATATTTTAGGCCTAATGGTAAACATTGTAACTTAATTTAGATTTTATCTCCATGAATTTGAGTAGGAATAAACATATACTCTCTGATAATTTTTTTCCTTAAAATAAATTCAATAATATGCTTTAGAATGATAAATACTTATACGCCATATTTACCTCTTGTATATAACTGGAGTGTCCCATTGCTTTAACATAAAATCATTTCATGTTTTTTTTTCTATTCTGAGTGTAATTGAAGAATAAATGCCCAAAGGTATGTTTTCTTAAAAGTTTATTTGATTTTAACCTGGCTGTGTATTTCTTTTCTGAAATTTCATTGGCATACAAAACATCCAATGTTTCTAAAAGGTAGAAAATCTTTGTTAAAATAAGTAAGTGTAGGGGCGCCTGGGTGGCGCAGTCGGTTAAGCGTCCGACTTCAGCCAGGTCACGATCTCGCGGTCCGTGAGTTCGAGCCCCGCGTCAGGCTCTGGGCTGACGGCTCGGAGCCTGGAGCCTGTTTCCGATTCTGTGTCTCCCTCTCTCTCTCTGCCCCTCCCCCGTTCATGCTCTGTCTCTCTCTGTCCCAAAAATAAATAAAAAACGTTGAAAAAAAAAAATTAAAAAAAAAAAATAAGTAAGTGTGATTTATTTAAAGATTTGCCCCTGTCCTAAAAGATCAAGAGTTGTATCAAAAATACTTAACTGTATGCAACTTGATTCCCGGGACAGGCTTATATTGAAAACATAGATTCATTAAAGTCTGTTCAACTGAATTAATTTACTATTTTTAAATTAATAAATAAATGCCTTTTGAATTTTATCCATTTTACTTATAATTAAAAAATATTAGTGTTTATTTTTTGAGAGAGAGTGACAGAGTGTGAGTGGGGGAAGGGCAGAGACAGAGGGAGACACAGAATCCAAAGCAGGCTCCAGGTGCTGAGCTGTCAGCACAGAGCCAGATGCAGGGCTTGAACTCACAAACGGTGAGATCACGACCTGAGCCGAAGTCAGACATTTAACCAACTGAACCACCCAGGTGCCCCCCTATTTTGCTTATAATTTGAAAATTCTGCCCGCATTTCTCACTGACCATTTAAATGAGTGTAACAACCATCCATGTGATTGCTATTAGAGTAAAAAAAAAAAGCCTAACATTTAGAAGCAGGAAATTCTGTGTCACAATAGTTCTGTGACTTCACATAAGCTGTCCTCCCAGGACTTCATTTTTTTTCATTTGTGTAATTGCAATGATGATGTTCTCTTCAACTCTCATCAGGATTGTTACGGTTATTATCCTGGATGGGATTTTGAGCTATTGGAATAAACTTTGCTACAAGGATGATGCCAGTCTATTGGAAAACTATTTAAAAAAAAATCCTTTCTACTTCTCTAGCAGTTTGTCTTTCAGCACAAGTATTATTTTTTCACCTCTTACTAATTATCACTTAACTCTTTTGGCACTTTCCAGACATCCACATAACTCTTAAAAATCTTTGGTTGACAATTGGACATAATGCTATCCTGAAATATGTGGAAAATAGATGGAAATAGATGGGAAAAAATAGTATACACTTATTTTCATGAGAAGCACAACATCAAAATGCAATTTATTTATTTATTTCAAGAAGAAGGGGCTCACAACTGTACAGTTTTGGAGAACCCATACATTTTTTATGAGATGGTTTGTGTAATAAAACTAAAGTCGGGGGGGGGGGTAGAATTTGAAGTATCATTGAAAGTTGTTGGAATGACTAGAATGTGGAATCACAAATGAGTACAATAGCAAGAATAGCCTGTGCTCTATGCAGTGGTCCAAATGGATAGATCGGGATATCACTCCGTGAAAGAAGAAACATTTCTAGTTGGAAGAATGTGAGTACATACTTAGATATATTGAGTATGAGATATGTTTGTGGCAGCAGAAAGGTGGTGTCAGTTAGACTCAAAGAACTGAAATCATGGAACTCAGAGACCAGGCCTGGACATTAGCATCATCTGCACTTAGCGGGAGCCAACTCAAGTGTGGCTTGTGAATAAAGACTCCCACAGGAGTGCCAGGTGAGAAAAGAAAAGAATCAGATACCAAGTCTTTGGGAAATCCAAACATATAAAAGATAGGCATGAAAAAAGCCAGTTAAGGCATTAGAAATAAGAGTAGCTAGGTGAAAATCAAGAGTGTGTTTTGTTACAGTAGTTTTAAAAAATGACCAGGAAGGAGAGAGAGAAACAAGGAGGAATGCATTTTAGACATTAAATACAAATGACAAAAGCTGTGTTGTGAATGCAATCAAACACTTACAGTTAATTTAAATAGTAGAATATTCCTGTGTCCAAAGCACTATGAACTAAGGACTTAGAGATGCAAGGTGCATTTTAAACAAGTGAGCAGGGAAAACTTATGGAATGACTGAGTGAGGAGCTCAGTAAAAGTGCCCCTTGAAAAGCAAAGATAAAATGGACATAATTATTCAAAAAAAAACTACTTTAGGATTCTGAAAATTGGCCAGAGACATACGACAAATTGAAAAATGTTTATTCAAGAAGTCTTAATGAGAATCTGTAGTCTTTTAGCCTGAGAAGGGTCTACTATTTCCCCTAATACAACTTCACTGTGTGGAGTCCAGGGCAGGTCATGTGAATCTGTACCTTTGCTGCCAAAGAGCCTGATCTGATTTGGTACGGGATGTTAGAAAGATCCATGCCAGGGCACACTGCTGAAAACAAGAAAGAAACAATCCAGGAACAATAGCTAACAATCTGGAGAGCCAACATCACACCTAGTTTAGTGCCATATTATAGTCTGCAGCAAGTGGCATACCAGCAGATCGGCCATAAGTTTCAGAGGAGTTCTGGGGAATTTGTCTTGATACACTTTCATGTAACCTAGATGGTCTGGATAAGCTTTCACATAACCATGGTGATCTTGAATATTGTGCGTTTATACACAGATCCATCCAAAATCAGGAAATACCAGAGAAAGCCTTAGTTGTCTCTTTGTCTCTGGCTGACTATGAGGCTTTGAGTATATGGAAGTTAAAGGCCAGAGAAGAACTGTAAAAATATTGAACTTAGAATGTGTTTCCAAGACATACACAGATTTGTCAGCAAACAATGGTGCCTGCTGGCTCAATGACTTTAAGTACCACTGTTTACTAATTATTAACTGATGACTAAACTATGGCAACCCAAGGGGAACCCCTAGGAATCTGGCTTAAAAAATAATAATAATAATAATAATAATAATAATAATAATAATAATATTAAAAACAAAAGAGAGGGGTAAATAAAAATAATAAAAACTGAGCTGAGACTTCAGTGGCCATTCATTTTGGGGAGGACATACTACTTTGAATTATCCCAAAGGAACAAAAGAAGGACTGATTAGGATCTAGGCTGAAACAATATATTACCTATAGTGTTCAGTTTTCAAATAATAATAATAATAATAATAATAATGAGATATAAAAAGAAATAATAAATTGGAATGTATGCACTTGAAAAAACCAATTACTGGAAGTGTCCTAATGAGGGATTTAGCAGAGAAAGTATTCTTTCTTATATACGCAATGGAATCCTGGACAAAGAAGCAAGAGAGAAAAGGCAGAAAATATATTTGAAGTGATGGCTGGCCACTTTCCATATATGATGAACAATTCGCAGGTCCAAGAAAATCAAGAGATTCTCAGTAGTATAAACACAAAGTGATCCACAACTAGATGCATTGGATTTAAAATGCTAAAAGCCAAAGATAAAATCTTGAAAGCAGCACCTATGTTACTTCTAATGCACTTTATTGATTACAGTGCTCACAAGTACAGCAGGGTTACTAAGCAGTGACTAGTTTCTACCGAAAGCCATTTTATACTCAAATAGTTCCAGAAATTGGTTAAGATTCCTAGTATGCAAAATTAAGACTCTAAAATATTACCAGTACGTGATTTTTTATAGAATTTAACTCTATGTCATGTCTTTAACAAAAGGCCCTCACCAGTTCTTTATCATCTGCTTTGATTGGCCTATTACTGGCCCTTCTCAGAGAAATTTCTGTTCTCAATCTATCACTTACTATTGGGAATTGAAACAACTATAATTAGCTGTTAGAACTAGAACAGATAACTGAGCAAATCTGGGATCTGGGGATCTAGAAAACCCCCTGGACTATACTGCCTCAACCACAATCAGAAGGTAGACCTTACTGGGGAAGTGGTTAACAGACAAGCTCCAGGACCCAGGTGGCTAAGCAAGTTGTGAGCATTCTAGGGTATAGATGCGTAGGACATTGTCAACTTGAAGGTCCATGATCTGCTGTTCACTAGGATCCAGGATTTTATGTGAAGACGGAATTGCAAAAGTGAGTCCGTCAGTGAAAAAGTCGAAGCTGTTATGGCTTTCTATAACTTAGACTCAAAAGGCACATGATGTCACTTTTATTTTAGTCTTTGGTTGAAGCAGTCTATAAGCCCACCCAGATTCAGGGTTCTATAAAGCCTTCTCTCTCAATGAGAAGAGTGTCAAATAATTTGTAGCAGTGTTTTATTTTTATAATTTAATTTAATTTAACTTAATTTCTTTTTTCTTTTCTTTCCTTTGTTTTATATTATCAAGTTACCTAACATAGTGTAGTCTTGGCTTTAGGAGTAGATTTCAATGATTCATTATTTGCATATAACACCCAGTGCTCATCCCAACAACTGCCCTCCTTAATGCTAATCACCCATTTTCCCTCATCAACCCTCAGTTCTCTGTATTTGTCTTCTATGGTTTGCCTCCCTCTCTGTTTTTATCTCATTTTTCCTTCCCTTCCCCTATGATCATCTGTTAAGTCTCTCAAATTCCACATATGAGTGAAATCATATCTTTCTATGACTTATTTCCCTCAACATAATACCCTCTGGTTTCATCTACATTTTTGCAAATGGCAGGATTTCATTATTTTTCATCACCAAGTAGTATTCCATTATATATATATATATATATATATATATATATATATATATATATACACACACACACACACACACACACACACACACACACACATGCATACACCACATCATCTTTATCCATTTATCAGTTGATGGACATTTGGGCTCTTCCATAACTTGGTTATTGTTGATAGCACTGCTATAAACATTGGGGTGCATGTGCCTCTTCGAATCAGCACTCCTGTGTACTTTGGATAGATCCCTAGTAGTGCAATTGCTGGGTTATAGGGTAATTCTATCTTTAATTTTTTGAGGAACCTCCACACTGTTTTCCTGAGTGGCTGCACCAGTTTTTATTCCCACCAACAGTGCAAGAGGGTTCCGCTTTCTCTACATCCTTGCCAAAATCTCGTTTCCTGAGTTGTTAATTTTAGCCACTCTGACCAGTATGAGGTCGTATCTCAATGTGATATGATTTGTATTTCCCTGATGATGAGCTATGTTGATCATCTTTTCATGTGTTTGTTGGCCATCTGGATGTTTTCTTTGGAAAAGTGTCTTTTCATGTCTTCTGCCCATTTCTTCACTGGATTATTTGCTTTTTGAGTGTTAAGTACAGATTTTAGATACTAAGCCTTTCTCTGATATGTCATTTGCAAATATCTTCCCCCATTCTATCAGATGCTTTTTAGTTTTGTTGATTGTTTCCTTTACTGCACAGAGGCTGTTCATCTTGATGAGGTCCCAATAGTTCATTTTTGCTTTTATTTGTTTTGCCTTTGGAGACATGTCAAGTAAGAAGTTGCTGCAGCCAAGGTCAAAGAAGTTACTGCCTGTTTTCTCCTGTAGGATTTTGATGGTTCCTTGTCTCACATTTAGGTCTTCCTTCCACTTTGAATTTATTTTTGTGTATGGTGTAAGAAAGTGGTCCAGTTTCATTCTTCTGCCTATTGCTGTCCAGTTCTCCCAGCACCATTTGCTAAAGAGACTGTCTTTATTCCATTGGATACTCAGCAGCTGTATTTTAAATCCACCACAGCCTGCCTTCTGACTTCAATTTATTTACTTTTTCCTTTCATATGTAAAATACACATTTCTTTTCCCAATTCCCGACACCCACTTCTAGTTGCATTCCCTTATAGCATCAGACTTAAGGTCAGGCCTAGGATCTTATCTTTTAAATGAGGTCCGGGTGCGGAAGTTCCTTGAGTTTTGTTGTTTAAGTATGATTTATGTCGATATGAATACCTGTGAATTTAAAAAATAAGCCATTTTTCCTCATGCTCCCGACAATGGTGAGACAGACTTGGGAAAAACAAAGAAGACAAACCCATACACAAAGGGGAAAAGTGGGAGACACAGCAGTCTCTAGTCCATAGCAATTCTGAAGCCAGCCATGCGGACATGCTAGTTTCTTGATTACGCTTAGTGCTGTTCCCTGAGATTATGTTTTCAATGTGTCTGCTATTTGAGGAGGATGAAAGTCTTGGAAAAACTGTAGCCACAAACTAGATATCCCTTTGTTTAGCAAAATACTTAATGGATTTTTTGTTTGAGTAGACAGACTTAAATATATGGGAAACTAACTAGGCTGTTGTAATATGAGACCAAAAAAGTAGTCATTGAAACAAAATGTAGATGTGTTTATCACATAATGGTCTCAGTAGTGGTGCAGAACTAGTAAGCTGGCTCAATATCATTGAGGATCCAGATTGTTCCAACTTCTTTAACTGCCATCCTTAGAGTGCCAAGAAAGTCCCAAGAAAGACCGAAAGTACTTATAAAAACAAAGAACACAAAACTCATGTACACAGTAACAATCTTCTGTCAGACCCATGGAGGATGACTCATTGATTATGTAAAATAGTTATGTTTTCACATAGTATTAGTTTTCTGGAAAACTGGCTCTGTTAAATTAGATGGAAAATGAATATAAATTTGCATTTAGTATATGATCTTTACTAAGCATACCCATATACAGATACCTTTCCTCATACACAAAAAAATTGAACTAAAATCACTAAAATTCACAGCTATTACCTGTGGGCAGGGAAATTACAGGGATTTAATTTTTTTCTGAAACGAAAGGAAATACTCATCCAAAAATCTTATGGCTGTCCTACTTCCTAATTTTACAAGCCCTTTGGGTATATATAGATACTGGTTTTAAGAGACAATCTATCCTTTTCCTTGTTTGATTTTTTGGGCAGTAATATAACTGGTTAGAAAAAAAGTATTTTACAGATGTGATTTTAAATTACTCATGGGCCCTTTCTTTTTCAGATAGATTACTGGAATGCTTTAATGATTGATGACTAGAAGCAAAGTCTGAGTCCCGGTCATAGACCTCATTGCTTTATTGCCCTCGCTGTTTGGTCGTTCCTAAATTAAATCACTACATTAGTGTGTTGAACAGTGACCCACAAAAATGTATATACACCTGGAATCTCAGAATGTGACCTTATTTATAAGTAGGGTTTTTGCAGATATCATTAATAAAGATGAGGTCATACTGGGTTAGCGTGGACCCTAAATCCAATGACTTGTGCCTTTATAAGAAAAAGAGAGGACACATGGAGACCACACACACAGGGTAGAGGGCCATGTGACAACAGAGGCAGGAGTTGGAGTCATACAACTACTAGTCAAGGCAAGGATTGTCCAGAGACACCAGAACCTAGAATGAGTCAAGGAGGGATTCTTCCCTTGAGCCTAAAGAAAGCATGGCCCTGCTGATATTTGGATTTCAAATGTCTAGACTCCAGAACTGTGAGAGAATAAATTTCTCTTGTTTTAAGCCACCCAGTTGTGACAATTTGCTATGGCAACCCTATGAAACTAATATGATTATGTTCCAGAGAAAGGAACGTATTGTATTAAAATTACCTGAGATAAATAACAATATGTGAGAAGCATTTTATAAATATACTATGTATATCATGCTATATATAATGGATTATATATATTTATAATATTACTCATATATGCTTAATAAAAACATAGGCTTTGTGATACAAAAATAAATAAATAAATAAGTAAAAGCTTAATGTAACTGCTTATCAAAAGATAATATTTTGTTAGTTATCAACTTCTATGCAAATGCTGGTGATACACAAGTTTATACATTTTAGCTTCTGATCCCATCTATAATATAAATAAGTATGATTTCATTTTCCCCACCCACATTCTAAAACCATCATTAGCAGAGATATAAATTATTCCACATATTTTATACAATTCATCTCAAAGAAGGATGAAACTTAAAAACTTGAGCTTATAAATCAGGGGCAATGCAGACAACATGCCACTGAGTAAATATATGAGAGTTCAATATAATTTTCTCTTATCTACATTATTTTCTGGGAATGCAGGCTTAATTACTAAATTAAATCAATTAATTTTGAATGCACATACTGTAAATAATTATAGTCACAATTTGGATACCAATACTGCATTATACAGAATTTATGTTTGCTTTCATTTACTTAATCACTGGTTCTTATTAGAAAAGAACAATGAGGTATTTGGAGTCTAAATGATGTTTCCAGCATTTTTTGAAAAAAGAAAACAGTAAATATTGAAATAATTATGTAAGTCTAGAGAATAAGTTTGAAATAATAAATATTTATTGAGTTTTAATTTAATGTATGTAGCATTCCAGAACATGTAGTGAGAAAAAATGAAACAGCTTGTATGAAGCCTCCATGTCCAGTAAAATAGAAACAATACCTAAATACTGTAGTATTAAATGAGATACCATAGGAGTATCTGTCATTTGTTTGCAGATACATCCCCTTCCTTTCATCTGCTCTGCTAATTATCTCAGGGGCTAAATTTCTTCACCCTCTGTGTTCCATGAATGTTGACTTCCAACAAGGCTTGACCAGTGGCAGTCATGGTGGGAAACTGGGAGTTGAGAGGAAGGTATAAACCAAGATATTTTCCGTCTTTACCTCTGTTTCAGTCAGTGGCTTCAGAAGTATCTCTCCTTGGTAGTTCCAGTCCCACTGGGCAGCATCAAGTTCTGTGGCTCCTAATCAAAGAAATCATGTTTAGGAAAACTATCATTATAGTTATAGAGTGCTGTGCAAAACATTGGCTATACACCAATATATGGATTTTAGCTTTTAATTTCCTCTGTAATGCAGTTTGAAAATATTTCTCTCCTTCCTCGACCACGTTCTGAAACCAATTATTACTAATGTGGCATTTTTCTAGGCCATTTATCATTCTAACCATCCCCTCCTTATCTGTTAATGTTCTTTTTAGATATAAATTATTGTTAACAGAATTAAGTCCCATACTTCAAAATTAATGTCAGTACTTCAGGATCTCAATTAATTCCCAATAGAGTAGAAATAATATCATTAGAAATAATATCATTAATATGTAAACCAGTTTTTTTATCCTCATGCTCCATGATCTTATCCTGTTTCCACTTCCTATTTGTTTCCTTTTTTTAACTGTTCCCTATCTTCTTCTCCTACTTTCTTTCCTTTCCTATAAATAAGAACTATTGCCATCTGTCCTGCCAGCTTAACAGGGTTTCTGTGAAAGCAAAATAAGCATCTGCATCTAATAGTGTTTTGTAAACTGTAAAGAATTATTCATATATTAGTGTATCATTTTGCACTGGCTTTTCTTTTTCATTTCCCCAGGCATACCAAGATTGATTATTTTTTCTTTGTCTTTTTATTTTTTGTCTAATTTTTTTTTTTTTTTGCTGTTAATTTCAAGTTAGATAACATAACATACATTGTAGTCTTGGCTTTAGGAGTAGAGCCCAGTGATTCTTCTCTTACATATGACAGCCAGTGTTCATCCCCAAAAGTGCCCTCTTTAATGCCCATCACCTATTTAACCATATCCCCACCCAACTCCCCTCCAACAACCCTCAGTTTCTTCTCTGTATTTAAGAGTCTCTTTATGGTTTGCTTCCCTCTCTGTTTTTATTTTATTATGCTAAGCAAAATAAGTCCATCAGAGAAAGACAGATACCATATGATTTCACTCATATGTGGAATTTGAGAAACACAACAGATGAACATAGGGGGAGGGAAGGAAAAATAAGATAAAAACAGAGAGGGAGACAAATCCAAGGCTGATTTTCAATGCTTTTTGTTTTATCCTACAAATGTCTTAGAATACACATTAGTTTTTTGTAAATGGATTTTGATTCTCTTTCTGATTCTGACACAGTTGGCAACTATCTGCTCATACTTTTTACTTCAGCTTTCTACCATCACCTACTTCATTCTCATTAGGTCCAAAAGCAAACTCCTCATTATTGTTCAAAAACTGATTTATTGTGCTCTGTTGCATATCTGCATTTGCTCTGTGAATACTTTTTTTTCTTTTGATTCCATAGTCTAAAATACTGATACCACTTTTTACTCTATTTTTCTTATACATTTTATTCCTTACCTCCTAACCCCCAGATTTTTAAATTTTTCTTTCATGTCTTTTGTCCTTTCTTCCTTTTGCTATTTTCAGTTTTTTCATCACTGTTGTTGATTTTTCCTTTTACCATTGTTTTAAGGACTTACTAAATTTGTATTTGTCTGGCATTTATTTCAGTGAAGATCAGGCAGGAAATCACAGTTGATATTTGTTCCGTGTGGAAGTTTAAAATGGAATAACATGAGATTGTCAACAGAAAATGCTGACACAACTCAGGATTTAGCAACAGCAGAATGCTGCCACCACCATGTGGGCTGGAGGAAAAGAGAGAGCAGAGTTCAGCCCTTTTTGTTAATATTGTAACAAAGTGTTGAGTTTAATTTTAGGCACCACATTATAAGAAGGATATTGAAAGTTAAGGAGAGGGATGTTATGATGGTGAAATGGCTGGAGAATGTCAAGTGAATAATCACTGAGAACACTACAATTACTTTGCCTAAAGAATAGGTGGAGTGCTGACAACAGGAAGGATATATCAATAGCTGCCTCCAAATATTTAAAGAATGTTAATGGAAATATATATACACAGTGCTTTTTGTCATACCTAAGAGAGCTTGGAAGTTTATGACATTGATTTTGCTCAATGTGAAGCCCGATTTTAGAGTATTTAATGCTGCCTCAAAATACACTTTGCCTTGAAATAATGAATACACTATCATAAACATGATATTAGAATACTCACCCATAGGTTGACTTCGAAGCTAAAGAAAAATGTTAGCAATGTGAAGGAGTAAACACAATATAGCTTCATAAGTTCTTGGCAAATTTTAAGATTTAATATTAGATGGGGAAGAATATCAAATAAGTTCAAAATGGGTCATTAAGATTTTCACATGCTACAGAAAATTAAAGATCAAGATAAACCAGGATTTGTTGGGTTTTTTTCCTTGACAAATGATAGTTTCACCAGTGAAACTTTCATGAGTACATTCATTTGGGCATTTATGAGTACAAAACTAAGTTGGCAAATAGAGTTATTGGTATAGATCACTAAACTAAGGAGAAAAATAAATCACCATAGGGAAGGAACATCAGTGTCAAATGGACTTTTGCAGGCTACAAAAGTAGCCACTTATGCTTACATACTGTGAAGACAGAGTATTACATTAAAGACAGAAGCAGAGATTTTACTACAAAATAGGATAATTAGGTGATAGAAATGATGCAAAGAATAGTGTAGACAGAGACCTAATCACGCCAGTCAAGAGGGAGCCAATAAAGAAGAAAGTTATGGCTCTAGCAGGAAGATTCAGGTCTCATAGTTCTTAATATTTCCTACCGTAAACAAGGCAAAAAAGCCAAAGCTCTCCCTCCTATTACTATAAAAAATATCAAAGTTCCACTCAGCTTTATTCACTTCAGAGTGCTTCTGGGTCTTTCAACCTTATTTCACATCTTGTCCTTGCCACCTGTAGTCCTCAAGGATAGACTTAATCTTCCAAGCTCAGGATCTTTTTGGAAGATCCTTCAGGTTGCAGGTAGGTTGGGTGAACCAGATGTGCCTTTTCTAGACAAGGAAAGAAAGGATGAAGTATACACACACACACACACACACACACACACACACACACATACATGTCAGGCAAATGTTAGGAAGGGCAGGGTATAATTGACTTCAGTCTTCAATGAACAGAGTTTTTATTTCTGACAATGGCAGCAGTAGATAAGATTTTGAGTTTGAAGAGAGTTTGGCTTTTGGAAATAGCACTATGAGAAGTGCAATATAGTTGAGTAAGAGGATTACTGAGCATCACTCAGGAAATGATTGGAAGATAGAAAGTATAAGAGCGTAACAAGTCAAAATTTCATGGTTTGGCATTTTCCTCTATTATAATTTCCCATGTTTGTGTGAGGGATAAGAATGTAAATAAATTGGTGTTTAAAAAGCAATGAAGCTTGTTATCAATAGGAAAACAATTTCTTCACAAAGTTTATTTTAAGAGAGACTAGGGAGTGAAGAGTTTTGAGAGTTTTGGTAAGGAAGAAAAACAGAAGAAAAGATACGCAATATCTTTTTTAACACACAATAGCATATAAGCACACTCAATTTTTTAAAATCAAATAAAAGTACAAGAACATATTTCAAGGCAAACATGAAAATATTCTGGTTACTTTATGTTTTGCCCCACTTCAATTCAGTGAGTCTATTCTGACTTAATTTAACAATAATCTCATGGATTTCTTTACATAAGCATTGAGCCTGCTAGTTTAGGACATTCCTATAATCCTGTGTAAACAAAAATGGTCTTGATAACTTAGTTTGTTCAGATTCTGTCAGCCTCAAGAACAGTCCCAATACATATAGGTGTGTCTATTGGATTCATTTACATTTAAATTTTCTTTTTAAACTATAACTGTCCAATAGTACACCTTGATGTCTTTTCTGTGTGCTCTGGGGAAAGATGACTCTCCTATCAAAAAAATGATTAAAAATATTAATAGTTGTTATATGTGTGTGGTTGAATTGGAGATTTAAAATCTTCATTCTATGTCTATTTTCTAAATTATTCTTTGAACATAAATACTTGTTAGAGAAATATGAGTATTTTAATATATGCATATAACATTTTCTGTGTGTGTGTGTGTGTGTGTGTGTGTGTGTGTAAACAGGAATGTGAATGATAAATAGATTCTATATTGGAAACTCGCTCAGTAGAACATGACAAAAATGGCAAGAGTTCCCAAATTTTTAATGTACAATGATGTGACCCAATCTGGATGAGTCGAAAGTGGGCTAATAGAATAACAACGGATGATTTAGCAACCATTTAAATAAGTGTGCGGGGACCAGAAGTAGACAGAGTAAGACATTTGTGATTCCAGGAGGAGAAAATCTGTCCAAAATTGTGGAGGATGCGAAGAGTGCTGTAATGATACTGATCGGGTTGAAACTCTCCCGGTGAGTTGCTGGTATAAAGTTGAGACAATGAAACTAAAGGCAGGGGAAAGCTAATCCATTCTAGACAGATTATCTACCATGTGCAAAAGCACAGGGATTAGAAACATAAATTACGACAGATAGGAAAAAAATGATGAGAAATTTGCTTTTTTTCTTACACTTTTGAGTCTGCTCTAAAGATTAAGTAAGACTTTGGGAAATGATACATCTTTCATAGCAATCTATATGATTGACTCTGGATAGTCAGAATTACAGTGATAGTTGAATTAGAGTATGTGGCAATGCATTTTTTTATGTTTAAGTGATATCTGCTGATACTCCAAAAGTGTATGATTATTTAGAATCATGGTCATGCTCCAAAAGTAAGAAGTTAAATGTTGTTAACTGACAATTGTGATGTATTTAATTGCTGCCTTCTAAAAAGAACAGACTAAATAGAGGGAAGCCCTTTTCAAAACTCATTAAAAGAAAAGCATAATTATAGTAACTTCTATTTAGAATATAAAGGCTAATTCCAAAGATCCAAAAGTGTCTGTTGGAATTTATCTTGAAATGTCAGACAATCTGTTATGAAACAATATGGTTGCCTGTGTGAAGAAATATGTTCATGCCAAACCAGTTAGTAGGAAGATCATTAACAAATAGTATAAACAGAGAAGTAAAAAGATGGATCCCCTAAGGAGATGAAGTATTTATGTATCTTGGCTCAGAAATTCACTTGTGTTCAGCCCAACAGGTAGTCCCATACAAAGATACCATCTGCCCAATGAAATAAAACAAATTTTAGGTTTCAAATAATATAGACTACAACAATCCAAATTCATGTGAATGTATAAGAGCATCTTCTCATACCAACTCTAAAGAGAAAAAAAAAATATTTTCCCTTGGGACAATTAGTTAGGATAATGTAGACTCACCCAGAAAAGTAGGCTACATAGCATGTTAGAACATGTGAATGTAAGGGAAATTGCTGAATAGGAGATTGATTAAATATTCCCACCTTTCTACCCTAACTTCCCAGTCCAATTAGACTATAGTACTGAGGATTAAGTTAATAATAGTTCTTGGCAGGGTATCATCATGAGCACCCACATGGACCCTCTCTTGATGATTAATTTGATTTTATTCCCATGTAATTTTCTCCTTCATCCCTCATCCTACTGGTACACTTCATTTGTTCATATAAAATGTGTTTGGTGATGCATGTTTTATTAACACATGGTAAGGTCATTTATAACATATCTCGTATTTCTTTTTTGCTTTTCATTGAGATTTATATATATATATTTTTTTTTGTTTAATCCATGTGACTAAACTTTTGTCTAACCAGTTACTTTTAACTTTGCCAGTACTGTGATATCCATCCTCTACATTTTGCCTAGTGTCCTTCCTAAAGATGGATACCTAGATTCCTATCATATTCTAAATTTTTACCATAAACATTCCTGCAAGGAACATTCTTGTGCTTAGCCCTTAATAGATCTATGTGAGAGAGAGAAAAAAATTACATTTATATGGTGGAATTGCATGTTCATGAGATAAAAGATTATTTTATTTTTAGTTGACTCTTGCCATATTGCTTGCTAAAATGACTACAACTGTTGATATTGCTGGAAGGTAAAATGAATGTTTATATATAAATCAACGTTCCCACAAATAACATTATCCAGTTGTCTGATTTTTTTTCAAATAGGTGGAAAAAATGTGAAGTATGTGCTTTCTCCTTTTCTACCTATTTCTTTTTTTCCCAATTAGTAATAAATATGATTGTTCCTTCATATACCAGTTAACCTTGTGGTTTTACTCTTTAGTAAATTACCAAATTGACAGATTTTACATTGAATTAAGAATGTCTCAGGGGGCCCCTGGGTGGCTCAGTCAGTTAAGTGTCACCCTTCGGCTCAGGTCATGATGTCATGGTTTGTGCGTTTGAGCCCCACATTGGACTCTGTACTGACAGCTCAGAGCCTGGAGCCTGCTTCAGATTCTGTGTCTCCCTCTCTGTGCCCCTCCTCCACTCACACTTTGTTTCTCTTTCAAACTAAATACACATTAAAAAAAGAAAAGAAAATAATAATAATGTCTTGGTAATATGAAGTGTTAAAGATAATTCTTTTTTTTTTTTTATTTATTTATTTATTTATTTATTTATTTATTTATTTTTTAATATATGAAATTTAAAGCTTCTGCACAGCAAAGGAAACAACCAACAAAACTAAAAGGCAACCAACGGAATGGGAAAAGATATTTGCAAATGACACATCAGACAAAGGGCTAGTATCCAAAATCTATAAAGAGCTCATCAAACTCCACACCCGAAAAACAAATAACCCAGTGAAGAAATGGGCAGAAAACATGAATAGACACTTCTCTAAAGAAGACATCCGGATGGCCAACAGGCACATGAAAAGGTGTTAAAGATAATTCTAAAGGAAGGTAGAAAGAATGTGAATATCGGTGAGAGCATCATTATTTAAAACAATGCAGAGCCAAAGAGGATTCATTGCTCAGTAGTTGAATTACACTTCCCTGAGTTGGGAACCCTATTCTGTGCCCTACCAGTTATATCATCTTGCACATGTGGTGGCATTTTCTCATTTGAAAAGTAGGCATCATATTAGTACCCACTTCACAGAGTCCCTGGGAAATTATATTAAATAATAGAGAGAAGAGACTGAAAAAACAAAGCTCAGTCCTCACGAGCATTCAATAAATGAATGTTTTAAGAACCATTTCCTCTCAATTTTCCATTAATAATTTTAGATTTCTTTAATTTTGTACAGTTTTACCACATAATGTTATTAAGCAAATTAAATATTAATGAAGGGAAATAAATTCCATTCAAATGAACTCCAGATATTCATATCAGACCCCTTTGGCCATTTTGCTGTGTACATATTCTGTCTTTCATAGCTCAGATGAACAAAGTTCACATGGAGACATGAACTGAGAAACCAAAAACCTGTTCTGTCAGCATCCTCCCTACATTTGTGAGATGTTCTGATTAGATGCTTTAAAAGGTTACCAGGACAACGATGCTATCTTAAAAGTTAACTAAGTAATGTACTCCAGAAAGGGAAACCATTACCAGCCATTTGTGAATTCATGTATCTCACTCTCCCCTTACAACCATGCTGCATTTATCTTCAGCCATTTTTCAATATATAAGCAAAACCTTAGTTGCAAGTGTTAATACTGCTTGTGTTCCTAATTAGATGAAATTTGCTACTTCTAGCTACAAATTTAGTTAAAAATTCTCATGTATTATCATGCTCATAAGTGAAATGTGTTCAGGGAAAACCATATAGAATTATGAACAATCCTACAAAAATCTCTTTACATGATCATATGAGAAGCTGTGGGAATTTAAAAAACTATTGTACTTTTAATCAGGGTGAAAGCTTTTTTCCTCTGCATTAGTAGAAAAAAAACAGTTGAGAAAGCTTTGTCAAAGAAACATATTCTGGGGTTCCTGGGTGGCTGAGTCAGTTAAGCATCTGACTCTTGATCTCAGCTTAGGTCTCCATTTTAGGGGCATGAGTTCAAGCCCTGCACTGGGCTTTGTGCTAGGAGTGGAACCTACTAAAAAAAAGAAAAAGGAAAAAAAAAAGTGGGGCAATTGGGTGGCCCAGTTGGCTGGGCAACTGACTCCATTTCAGCTCAGGTTATGATTTCATGGCTGTAGGATCAATCCTCATGTCTAGGCTCCAATCTGAGCATGGAGACTGCTTGGGATTCTCCCTCCCTCCTCTCTCTCTGCCCCTCCCCTCCCTGCTCACACTCTTGCACTCTCTCTAAAACAAACAAACAAACAAACAAACAAACAAACATTAAAACAAACATTTTAAGGCCAAGAGCTTAAAAAAAGTGAAATTTAATCTATTGTCTCAAGGTTTTAGAGCTTTTTTTTTCAGTAGAAGTACAATTTGTTAAACATTTAATATAGCCACTTCTAATTAATTACATGTTGATTCCTATCATGAAAATTGAAATATTTAATTCTTATAAAAATGATAAGGAAACTAGAAATAGACTTTGTGAAATTATGTAACTTAAAGTCCTGTGACTGGCCAAAACCCATGATTTAATTGACTAGGAACTATCCTACTGACCATACAAATACCTGGCTGGTTTCAGTATCTTACCATTTTGGCACTAGTTTAAAAAGTTGAGGGGCATTATTTGGAAATATCATCTTGCAATTTAAGTTGCATTTTGTTGCTCTGGATTGCAAAGGATATTTAAAGGTTGTACGTTTCTTTGTCATTAGTTGTTTTGTTTTGTCTTGTTTATTGGTTTGTTACTTCTATACCCACCACCTCCCATTAATCACATTTTCCCATGTCCTATAAGTTTTTTATTTATATTCTTCCTTGTGTCCACTTAGATTTAGTGTTATGCAAGTATATAAACATACTGATTTATGAATACTTGGAGAAAAAATATAATTCAGCAACATAAATATTTGAATTAGATGATAAATGGAATAAATTAAAAAATGAAGGTATTATAAATAAATAAAAAAATGAAGTGAATGTACTAGAAAAAAAAGGGTGCAAGACAGGATAATATAACAGTGTGGGTAAGACCACAAATTTAGAGTTAGACTAAATTATGTTTGAATTCCTGCTTGCAAATTTACCTGACTTTGGGCAGATTATTACAATTCTCTAAGCTTCAGTAGTCTCAAATATACATTAGTATATTAGTACTTGCCTCGCAAAGATAGTGTAAAAAACAAATTATATAATGCCAAAAAGCATTTACACAGGTATCTATAAGTATAGAAAATGTGTAATAGATACCAAATGTATTCATGATGATAGTACCTTATACATTCCATAGCGGTTTTGGGTTTAAGTTTTATTGTGACAAACACTGTAAAATAATTATTTTTTCTTATCATCAAGTTAAATGCAACCGAAGCTTTGATGTAACACAACTCCACTCAAGAAAACAACATCTCTTAATTCATTCTCACAAATAAAGCCAGTGACAAGTGTTAGAGGACTTATTATAATAACTCCACTTGCTGACGGCTTATGGCTACAAGGCAAACTGCAATTTTGTAAAAGAAAATGAGTGGGTTTGGAGGGAAAATTTTCAAGCCTAAATATTTTTCAAATATTCCGATTAACAGTTTGAATAAATGTGGAGAGTCACCATAGCTTATGTGAAAGAATACATAAACTAATTTTGTCTCTTTTGAGAGTTTTGATGGAGATCAACTGTCCAAATACTTTTGACATTATAATTTTCTGGTAATCACCAAAGCTACGCTATGATGTCTTACAATGTCAAAGCATAGGCTTTGGTGTTAATCAGAAAGAATAAGGTAGGCTTGATGTTCTCCTAATATTTAAAAAAATACCAGTTTGCATAAATATATTTTTTTAATGTTTGTTTATTTTTGAGAGAGAGAGCAGGGGAGGGGCAGAGAGAGAGGGAGACAGGAGACAGAGAATCCCAAGCAGGTTCCATGCTTCAGCACAGAGCCCACCTCAGGGCTCCATCTCACGAACCATGAGATCATGCCCCCGACCTGAAATCAATAGTTGGTTGCTCAACCAATGGAGCCACCCAGGCACCCCCCCCCCCCAGTTTGTGTTCATTTAAAAATAAAGTGTAAGACCTATTTGTCCGTACCTTTCTCTCTTCCATCGCTAAATGCTCAGTAGTCAATCACCCTCTTTCCCATTCTTCTCCTTGTTTTTTATTTTCCTTCCCTTGGAGAGAAAAAAACAAACAAACAAAACCAAAACTGTGTAAACAGATGCTTGCAGAGTTATTGAATGTTTTCAGAGGAACAAGTAAAACCTGTTTGAGACATCCTGGCCTCATAAATTCTGTGAACCGCCCAGACTCATTCAAAGAGAGATTAATGGGTTTTGACCTAATCAGTTCTTCCAGGGTCCTTTGTGGTTGTTCTGAAATGGTGTAAGTGGTTCACAAGTACTTGATATCAAATTGAAACCATTCTCGGTGCCAAAGGAAAAAATCTTATGGGCACTTGGAGAACTATTAAACTGCTTAGGCTGTTCTAAAGACGAATGAAAGAAAATTAGCATTCCAGAAATCTGTTGGGAGTTACGCATTACCATACACAAATTTGGGTAGTAGTAGTCAACTGTCAAAATATACTAAATTTTTCATGAGAACTGTGATGTGTTGGGAAGCTTTTGGTTTCTGTCAAGAGGAGGAATAGATCCAAAAGGATAGGCAGGAATCACACACTATTGAAAGTTTAGGTCAAGAGTATGAATTCTTGACTCTATTGCCTGGATTTGAATTACAATATTCCATGCATTAGCTTTGAGATCTCAGTTACCTAAAATCTCTCTCATCTGATCTTTCTTATCTGTAAAATGAAGTAATATAATGTAGATAAGACACATTTAACTGTGTCTGGAACCAATAAATTCTATGTACATGTTTATTAAAAGAATATGCACTAGGCATCACAGTATGCATTTTCTTGTATTATCTTGTTTAAATTATGCTAAAATCCTTGCTTAAAGAGGTATCATTTTCTCTCATTCAAGGTAGAAGAATTTGAACCTCAAAGTTTAGAAAATTACCTAAAATCAGAGCAGACTAAAATTTAAATGAGGTTATTTTTCACACCTATCAGAATGGCTAAAATCAACAAAACAAGAAACAACAGGCATTGGTGAGGATGCAGAGGAAGGGGAACTCTCTTACACTATTACTGGGAGTGCAAACTGGTGTAGCCACTCTGGAAAGCAGTATGGAATTTTCTCAAGAAGTTAAAAATAGAATCACCCTATGATCTAGCACTACTAGGTATTTACTCAAAGGATACAGAAGTATTGATTTGAAGGGATACATGTATGTCAATGTTTATAGCAGCATTATTTACAATAGCCAAGATGTGGAAGCAGCCCACATGTCCATCAATTGAAGAATAGAATCTTGCCATTTGCAGTGACATAGGTGGAACTAGAGATTATAATGCTAAGCAAAGTAAGTCAGTCAGAGAAAGACAAATACCGTATGATTTCACTCATATGTGGAATTTAAGAAACAAAACAAGCCAAGGGAAAAAGGGAGAAGGAGAGAAAGACAAACCAAGAAACAGACTCTTAATTAGAGAAAATAAACATGGTTATCGCAGGAGAGAGAGGTGGGGGGATGGGTTAAATAGGTGATGGGGCTTAAGAGTGTACTTGTCATGATAAACACTGGGTGATGTATGGAATTATTGAATCACTACATTGTAGACCTGAAGCTAGTATAACACTGTATGTTAACTAACTGTAATTGAAATAAAAACAAAAAAATAAACTCAGGTTATTAATAAATGATACTTATTAAATAATTAATAAACTAGTCCCAATATTTTTAAAATTTTTTTAACATTTATTTATTGTGGAGAGACAGTGCGAGTAGGAGAGGGGCAGAGAGAGAGGGAGACACAGAATGCGAAGCAGGCTCCAGGCTCTGAGCTGTCAGCACAGAGCCTGACACGGGGCTGGAACCCACAAACTGTGAGATCATGACCTGAACTGAAGTCAGACGCCCAACCGACTGAGCCACCCAGGCGCCCCAAGCTAGACCCAATATATTTGGTGGTGGTTGTTGTTCAATCTGAGGATATATGCCCTGGAGTCTGATTTTTTTTGTTTGTTTTTGTTTTTTGGGTTTTTTTACTTAAGGATGAGCATCCATATTTCTCCAGCAGTACACACACATAAACTGCTAAACTGAATGGCCAAGGTACCCCCAAATAAATGAGGCCTGAGGAAGTCACAAGGGGACAGAGAGTAAGTGTGCTTGTGCAAGTAAAAGTGAACAGCATGGCCTTCTTATTCTTGCAGACGCTTCGGATCTCTTGGCTAATACTTTGCCTCATGTGGTTGTAACATTAGAAACATATATTCTCGTTACAGATTCTGGCCCATGATGTTGACTTTGTCAGCATTTCTCACAAAGATGTTTAGTAGTCCCTATGTTGACATCACGTCAGTGACAATTTCACAGTGGCTTTTGTAGCACTTAAAATGCTAGGAGTTCACGTCTTCGTAAAAGGAGTTTCTGAAAAAAATCACCGTGAACAGAACATAAGAGAAATAATTGTCTTTCAGTGCCTCAGGCATGCTCTCACCAATCCAATTTTAAAGGAGAAACAAAACACAGAGCAGAGGGGTAATAACAGCCATGTTTTAGAAGATGAGGCAGAAATGTTAGATGATTTGGGGAATGTCTATAGATTGAGTTTTTTTTCAGCTGCCCTAAGGGAGGAAAAACACGAAGAGGAAAAAATTAGATGAATATGAGCAAATATCATTTCAATAGGCTGAAGTCTCACACCAAAATAAAATGTGCAGCAGTAAAAACATGAAAAGTAAATAAAATGAATGGCTGTCTAAATGGAGACATAAAAGAAACATCACTATACACATAGCATAACTTCTGATTTCATATAGTATAAGGATTATTCTTACACCAAATGAATTTCCAGACTGCTGAAGCTAGAAGAAATATTAGCATGAACTCAGCCTAATCTATTTTTATATAGGGTATGAATAGAGAACTTAAAAATATAGATAGAGCTTAACGTTATTTAAGGCAGTGGAGTGGAGCACAGGACCTGGTTCCTGGTGGTAGAAGGGTAGTCTCATATTTACTTAACAAATTCACCACCTTTATGTATATAAACCAACACTTTCCCCTATCATGTGCTCTCCTCAATGAGGCAATCTGCAAAACTTCAATCACAAAAGTGTCCTAAAGCAGGAAGCCTGTAGGGACATGAATTACTAAGTTTACCTGCTAAAATGACTTCCTGCATCTGCATTGGTATGGGAGCCCCTTATTCTTGTTCAGTGTCATGCTGGATAAATATGGGGGAGGGGGCTGGGGAGTGAGGGAAGGACCATGGAAACCTTTCTAAGAATAAGTATCAGAATCTGGCATGCCGAGCCAAGCCAGGGTGAATTTGGCTTCCTTGTTTACTGAATACCCACAGCAGTAAGTTCCAGGCTCAGTATCAGATCTGTGGGATGTGGAGGTGGGGTATAGTGATCAGGTCCAGAGATTGAATGATCAGATTTTTAAACTGTAAGAAACTATCTCAGTCAGACCCTTGGCATTACACATGAGGAAATGGTTCCAAAGAAGCATAGAAAACAATCTGGCCAATATTACCCGGTCCATAATTAGACCAGACTGTAAGTTTACAAATGCATTGATACGCTCTCTTTAAAGAAACCCCTAGATCCTCATCAGTTTATGAAAATCTTTGTGGGTGAAGAGGTACATTTTATATAGCAAGAAAATCTAAAATAAGAGAAGACTCAGGTAGAGTTCTGGCTTTGAAAACACAATGTGTGCTTCCTCTAGTGCCTTTTACACATTTCTACTCTACTGCTTACCACACTGCACTGAAAATCATTCCCTTGTCAGTGATTAACAGTTTCTAATCATCCAGGTATTTCACTTGAAATTAACTGTGTGATCTTGAGTAAGAAAATTACCTTTTTGTTCTTGCCTCAACTTCTCTTCTTCAGTAAAGAGAGAGTAATAAATATTTGCCTGTAAAACTGGGTTGTTGTGATGACCCAACACTGTAATGTATGTGAGACACTTTACAAAAGGAAATTAATCGTTCAAGGAAAATTACAGTGGTGGCAGTAGTGGGATAGTAGCAGTATTAGTAATCATATTAGTAATCTCTATCCAATTAATATGACCAGAATGGGTAAATTCAAAGAAAGGAGGTGAAGGAGTCTGTCCTTTATATAAATAACATTTGCCAAAATGGTAGTTGTTATACGGTGGATCTAACACACGGATGGAACTGGAGGGTATTATGTTAAGAGAAATAAGTCATTCAGAGAAAGACAGATATGATATGATTTCACACAGATGTGTAATTTGAGAAACTAAACAAATGATCATAAGGGAAGGGGAGGAAAAATAAGATAAAAACAGAGAAGGAGACAAACCGTAAGAAACTCTTAAATACAGAGAAGAAACAGAGGGTTTATGAGGGTGGGGAAAATGGGTGTTGGGTTATCAAGGAGGGCGCTTGTTGGGATGAGCACTGGGTATTATATGTAAGTGATGAATAAGCAAACAAACAAACAAATAACATAAATGGGACCAAGCAAAAGTAGATAAATAACAGAAACAGAATGTACCAAAATGTAACATTTCTAGGTACATCTGAACTATATTTGCAAACTTGAATAATACTGCAATAATGAAGCTCAAAAGTACTCCTAAAAAAACAAATAATGGTACAGGTGGGAAAAGGTTACTAGTACATCCTACTGTCATAATATTACTCTTTTTTCAATCCAAACTCATTTTTTCATGAGTTGAGCTTTATCAATGTGCTTAGTTATAATTATTAAATGAAGCACTATTAAAAAGATCAGGAAACAAGTGAAATATAACATCAATTGTTATACTAGAGTTTGTGAATATGCTACCCATTGTGAAAATTCAAGATTATATACTTTTTTAGTTTAGGTATAATACTGGGCATTGAGGTTTCTTTTTTTATTATTTATTATTTATTTTATTTTATATTTTATTTTATTTTATTTTATTTTATTTTATTTTATTTTAGAAAGAAAGAGTGTGTGCAAGCATGGGAGAGGGGAAAAGGGTAAGGGAGAGAGAATCTTAATCAGGCTTCGTGTTGAGGATGGAGCCTGGCACGGGGCTCAATCTCAGGACCCTGAGATCATGGCCTGAGCAGAAATCCAGAGTGATGCTTAATTGGCTGGTCCTCCTAGGCACCCCCAAGACATTGAGGTTTCTATTCAGATGCCTTTTATTAAGAAAATTCAGTGTTCAGCCAAAGCAAAGACAGAAGAAAATTTTAAGAGTTAATGTGTTTAGATTTTTAAAGTCATTTGTCAGTAAATAACATTTTTCCATTTTCCCCATATCTGCTTGCAAATTGTTTTCTCAAAATTCACCATATGGTTGTCCTGAAATTCTTTGGCAGACTTGAAGGTAAATACTAAGAAACGATAGAGGACAGAATGTTAAATAAAATGTGAATTAATAGTGAATATTTATATAGTAGATTTTATTTCTGAAATGCTTTTGAACCATTTATTTGTTGACATATCATTTAATATTCCCCATGATCAGCTTTATCTCTCTGCATATCACTTGATGAATTATTTTTATAGAAGTTTGTATTGAAGTGTGAGTTTTATCCTATATGATGTATTTAATTCTCTTTTGTATGTTTTCTATTTACTAAAATGGTAACTGAAAGTATATTGGTATACTTGCTATTAGTTAGATAATAGGTCTTTTGCTCTCTGAAACTACAAGACAATAAATAATATACTGGTAAATGATTTTTTTAAAATCAATCAGTACAAAACTAGATAATTATAGACATACTTGATGGAATACGTGTTTTCTTCCTATGTAAGATGCTCCTTCATACTTGCCTAAAGGTGTCTGGGTATACAGTGTTGTACATAAGACAAAAATAAACTACTTTTCTGCCTAGCTACACCAGAATTCAGATGTGTTTCCAGTAACTGGCACCTCTCTGTCTTTATTATTAACATGCATGGAGGTTTGACTGTGTTTTATTTCATTTTGGAGGAGGCAAGGAAGCAGGAATACTGGTAATTTAGTGGCTGGCCAGACAGCAAGGGTGTGAATTTTTAGAATGTGTTGTCTTTACATGGGTTTGAACTCTTCTGTTTAGAAGCACAAGGGTCAGAAGCTTAGAGGATGATCTATTTTTACAAGATGTTTTTGAATGTAGGAAGCATATTGGTCAAGAGAGACTCTGTCAGGCACTAGATCCAAGGAGAAAAGTTTTGTAGCCAGATGAAAATGGATGTTGCAGAGCTGATGGGAGGGACAAATCTGCCAATCTCTATGTATATTACAACAATGTTCAAGTGCAGGGGCACCTGCATGGCTCGGTCAGTTAAGCAGCTGATTCTTGATTTTGGCTCAGGTCATGATCTCACAGCTTATGAGTTCGAGCCCCACATTGGTCTCTGCACTGACATCGCAGAGTCTGCTTGGGATTCTCTCTACCTCTCTCTATGTCCTTACCCAACTCATGCTCTCTCTCAAAATGAATAAATACACTTATGCAAAATAAAGTTGGTGAGCATTTTTAAAAGAAATATTCAAGTGCAGAACACTTTTGTATTGAATTCTAGACATCTCAGTGTCCTCAACTCCATTTAACTATCAAAAGGGGATAAAGATACTAGTAGAACTTCATTTATAGGTTGCTCTAAGCATTAAAATAGAGCATTCTAGTTAGAAAACAAGAGCTTCTGGCGCATTGCATCCACTCAGGAAATGTCAGGTATTATTTTCTCATATAATTACTTTTTATTCATGTTAGACTTGTAAAATGCTGAGACTTCACTAAAACTATTTTTAGTGTTCTCTGTTTAGACAAAGAAGTTGATGAAAAATCAGTCACAAATTTCATAGTCCAGTGTGGTGATAATGATTTATTGATGAAGATTTTAGAATAATTAGTGGAGAAAAGATAGTTATATACTTGCTTATTACCTGATAATCAGTGCGTGAGAAGATTCTTTGTAATGTCCAGAAAGATTTCTCTTCATGTTCTTCATTTTCAAATGTGCTGTCCCCACTAATTTCATGTGTCCCTGTCTCAACATGAAGAAAAGGTAGCAATGTTGTACTCGCAATGCCATGAGTCTGTGGAACATGTTTATATTAAAGCAGTGCAGATCTTCTTGCCTCCCCAGTTTCCTAATACTATTTATTTAATTTGTGTTACATGATTTTTCATGATTCTGTGTCGTCCACCAAACCACCCATGAATCCTAGCTTCTAATGACTCTATCACAGGACATCACTGTGCTTCATTGATAAACAAAAATGCAAGTCTCACTTTGAGTATGTAGAAAATGTGAACAATAATTTGTTTCTTGGTAATGTTGCAGAATTTTGATTAGGGCTATTGCTGTTTAGAGATAGATAGATTTTTTTTCTCCATTTCCAGCTCTACTCACTGCCTCTATTTAGCCTTCCTCAATAGCCTGGTGACAATTTTGTCCTACTGCTTATGAATTCCAGTAACATTCTTGCACCACATTTAAGATAGCTGATATATACTTCCTTGATATACTTTCCTTCATCAGGAATTTTGGTAGTTTTTAGTACATCTATTACCGATGTATTTTCCTCTAACATATTTCTGCATGCATTAGTCATTCAATAAGTGTTCACTGATAGACAAAACATAGTTTATTTTCTCCCACTGTTAAGCAATGTTATACAACAATCAAATTATGGCACACTCTGTTTTTCCTCTCTATTTATTAACTGCTGAGGTGGGTCACAATCACATTTTATCTGCATCATCAACAAACACCTCTTATAAGTAGTCTAGCAGATGCCTCAATACTTTTCCCTGGGATGCTCAATATGTCTGCTATTTTTCCCTGAACAATTCCATAATTAGAACTTTATCCAATAATTTTAAGGTTTTAATTCTGTTAAACTATAGTTAGTTTCACCTTGAACTCTTATTAGCTCTTAAGACATTGACAATAAGTTTGGGATCATTTCTGAGAGCAGTTTGGTAGAAACAGTGAGAAAAAATATTGGGAAATCAGGATCCAGAAAATACAGAAAAACTTTGCATATAAACTGGACACTGAAAGACTATAGGCGCCTGGGTGGCTTGTCAATTAAACATCCGACTCTTGATTTTGGCTCAGGTCATGATCTCTTTCACAGTTCATGAGATCAAGTCCTGTGTGGGCCTCTACTACACCAACAGCATGGAGTCTGCTTGGGATTCTCTCTCTCTTTGTCCCTCCCCCTGCCCTCTCTCTCTCAAAATAAATAAATAAACTTTTTTTTTAAAGTGCTAAGGCTAAACTTTGGCCATTCTTTCAAAGATTACTCTGTCAATATAAGTATTTAAAGAGTTATGGATGGCTTAGTGGCTCAGTTGGTTAAGCATCAGACTTCAGCTCAGGTCATGATCTCATTGTTCGTGAGTTCAAACCCCGCATCAGGCTCTGAGCCTGAATCTGCTTCAGATTCTGTGTCTTCCTCTCTTTCTTCCCCTCCCCAGCTCATGTTCTGTCCCTCTCTCAAAAATAAATAAGCCTTACAAAAATAAGTATTTAAAGAGTTTTCTTTGTCTTCTCTATATCACACATAAATTTTAATCCTAAATATTTAATATGAATCTGAACAGGAAGAAAAAAAAACTTTAAAGAAACCTGGAAATTTTATTTTTAAAAGTTTATAAGAAGGTTGCCTTTTTAATGTTAAAGGGGAAATAATTTCCACACTTTAAATACAGAAGTATCAACTATAATCCATTGTTTAAATATGTTGCAAGTGACTTCTCTTTTAATATAAATTGTGTTTTTCTTACTTACAAATCAGATTGTTTGCCATATGTATTAACTTACTGATTGAGCTTTCTAGATTACTTGATACAGTTGACTATTTCCTTCTAATAACGAAATTTATATTTAGTCCTTCTAAAATATAACAAAAATCTTATTTTGATACATATAGCACAGAGACAAATATGCTTTTCTTCCTCTTTGTCATTTTAGCAGTTGCCTATGAAAACATGTTTCCCAATAAATCTGCAACATGTTATGTCTCATTATGACACCGAAAGAATGTTACCATCTGAGTCATATAACTAGCCTTGGTATAAAATGTATGAAATCTACTCTAGTCCACCATTATTCATGTACATCTGTTGTCCTAGTCCATCTAGTTTTTGAACAAAAAAGAAAAAAACCGTATACCCCCAAAGTTTAAACTGTGTTATGGTCCATAGAGATAGAAAGCTGAGTAGTGGCTGTCAGAGGCTGTTGGGTTGGAACAAATGGCAAGAAACTGTTTTTAATGGATATGGAGTTTTATTTCAGGATAATAAAAATATTTCATAACTAGATAAAGGTGATGATTGCAAACCATTGTGAATGTACTAAGTTCTACTGAATCATATACTTTAAAATAGTTAATTTTATGTTATGTGAATTTTACTTCAATCAAAAGAACAAAAGAACTATATGATGAGACTCTTATTTCAAAACTTTAAAAAGTTTTCTAACAAAATAATCACATATGTGTTGATTTGAGATGATCCATTATAAGGGATCAATATCTTGCTGTTCAAACCTGGTGAGAAGCATGTATTTCCTTATTTCCTTTTCCAGTTACTGGTATTACCATGATCAGTCATCAGTTCACTCCTCTCTCATAATCTGCATCTCTTTTTTTATTTGTTTGTTTTTGTTTGTTTATCCCTACTACTTTAGTTACAATGTCTTACTGCTCCTAATTCTTCTTTTATCTATCTTGGTAGGCAAAATTTTACCACATGAGACACAAGTGTTTCACCTTTGACCTTTCCTGTTCTGTGATATGCAGAATAATGGTCCTCAAAAATATCCATGTCTAATCTCCAGAACCTGTGAATATGTTAGTGTATGTGGCAAAAGGGACCATGAAAACATGATTCAATGAAGGACCTTGACAAGAATAGATTATCCTAGACCATCTGGGTGAATCCAGTCTAACCCAGTTCTTAAAATCCAAAAACCTTTCTCTGCTGTGGTAAGAGAGGGAGACTATTAAGCAGGGTCAGAAAAATGCAGCATCACTACTTTTGAAAGTGAAAAAAAAGGTGTCAAGGGCCAAGGAATAAAGACTATCTCTATAAGCTGGAAAAGGAAAAGAAACAGATTCGCCCAACCATTCAGAAAAGAACACAAACCTGCTAACGCCTTGATTTCAGTTCAGTGAGACCTGTGTCACAGACTCTAATCTACAGAACTATAGAATAATAAATTAGTGTTGTTTTAAACAAATAAGTTTCTTATAATTTATTATAGCAGCAATAGGAAACTACTACAGTTTCCTTTCTTCTATGACTTTATAACTACCTCCTTATCTTTCAAATCTATTTACTTTTCCCTGTTTAAACCTTTACTACCTTTTTTTATGATTCATTACATCTTTGGAGCATACCAATAAATTCATAAATACTTCCGTTTTATTTCTAAAGTCACTTCGCTCTAATTCATTTTCCACACTGTAGTCAGAATTGCCATATGAAGAGACGAATCTGAGTATAAATTACTAATAAATCCTTTCAATCATTCCTGTTACCCTCAGGATAAAGTCCAATCTCCTCATATGTTTCACCAGGCCCTTTGTGATCTACTTCCTGATCGTTCTCCATTTATTCAATGATTTATGGTCCAAATATACCTTAATTACCTGAAAAAACACCTTATTTCTCTTGCCTTTGGGTACTTTAAGAATTTTCACTCATTTACACTATCGTCCCTAGCTAGTTAACATGCATTTATTCTTTACCTATCAAGATAAATAACACCTTTTTAAAGAAGTCTTTTCTGAACCCATAAAATTAGGTTTTCTATCACTACTTGCTCTTAATCTCATTGTACCCATGATAATCTCAGTTGCAGCATTTATAAGTCTACAGAATGGTGTGGTTTAGTTTTGACTTGTATCTTTCACCAAATTATAGCTTTTTCTATTTTTAGATCCGTTATTAGGTATTCAAAAATGATATGTAAGTCAATGAATAAATAGAAGTATTTACCTTTTGCCACTGTGTATCATTGTGCACCCAGTGTTTTAATGCTTACGTAATGTAGTGTCTACCTCATAACTAACTTTAAATTGGCATAACACCATTTTAATCAAAATCTTATTCCTATTTAAAAAACAAAAGTGATACCTACTGAATGATGTGGAGAATGTCTTCAGAGTACCGCCTGGTATAAGTCTAAATTATTCACTATGTCCACCTCATTGGATCCAAAATAATGAAGCTAGTGGCTCTTATCTAAATTGTAGGCATACTGCCTGTGAGGAATTAACCAGCTTTTAGAAGTTTGCCTTGCAAATCCAAACCTATTAAATGACACAGAATGTCTCAGCATGTCATACAGTAATGCAATTATCACTGACATTAATTATTACATTCTAAATTGCCCTTTTAATCATGTCTTAAAAGAGGAAATTATGATTACTTTCTGCTCTTTATCATTTATCTCTTCTCTCTGTATTTGAAGAAGCAGTGTCTGGATCCAAAAGAATAGTTCTAATAAAGCCATCAATGACTATTTTAGTTAATAATACTTTTAAAGTTTTCCAGAAAAGCCATATAAATATTGAAAATGTCAGGTAAATTAACCACTTCTTGATACTAGTGCCAGTTGATTATTTTATCAATTCAAAAAGGCTTTTAGAACATTATCTTCACATAGAAAACTTTAAAATATGTTTTACAGAACCAGCTAGGTTATACATCATTTGTACAATTATTTACTGTGGAAAAATAAATAAAAATATAAACTCTGAGTTTTAGTATTATTTTTTTAACGTTTGTTTATTTTTGAGAGACAGAAAGACAGAGCACAAGTGGGGGAGGGGCAGAGAGAGAGGGAGACACAGTATCCAAAACAGGCTCCAGGCTCAGAGTTGTCAGCACAGAGCTGGACACAGGGACTCATGAACCAAACCGCAAGACCATGACCTGCGCTGAAGTCAGACACTTAACCGATTGAGTCACCCAAACGCCCCTAACCTCTGAGTTTTAGATCCTGAAGAGAACCACTTAGGTATGCAATGACTTATATATAGTATAATATTCAGTTGCAGGAGACTAAAAGTCCCCATAAACTTGTTCTAATTTTGATTATTCATGTTCTAGTTATTTTCAGTACATTTTACTTTATATGGGATATTTCATTAATCTATAAAGTGAGGTTAATATTTATTCTACCCCCCTATGTCATAGGATTAAGAGAGTAAATTAAACAAGATAGAATATTGTAAAAGCCTAAAATTACAACAATTTGACATTATTACTAAAATTAAAAATGTTTAGCTATGACCAAGGTGAATGCTTATAAAAGTAAATGAGCAGTAGAAACCATTTGAGAACAAGAAATATTCCAATTTAAACATTTTCTCATACAGAGAAAATTGCGTCGTATTGATGAAAGCTATCTTATATGAAAATTCATTATATTGTTATCAATTGCTGCCAAATTTTATAACATTTTAAAGTACTTAAACCAGATTGCATTGATTGTGTGGTGGGTGGTAATGGTGATAGAGATTACGTATGGCATTGTTTTCCATGTTGTTTGCATTAAATATATAGCAACAAATTGTGGTAACGACAAATAGAGACAAAGATCTTGTGCTCCAAGGGGAAAAAGAAATCAAATCTTTAAACAAAATATCTGGTGACATAAAATTTTGATTATTGCTTTGTAAAGTTTACTAAGGAATATATGACTAACAAACGCAATTCAGTATCCCATGTATATAGTGGGCATCACACGCTTTCATATTATGTACTAAGTTCATTAATAATCGCTAAGGATCAGAGAATTAAGTAATCAGTTCATACACACTAAAAAGATTCAAATTTATGGGAAAGGATTTTAACTGAGAGGTGATAAAAGCTGTTGCACTGCTTAAAAGGTAGTGAACAGAGCTATGGTCTGATGAGAAAGTTCATTTTTCTAAGGAACAAAACATATTTGAATCCTGTTTCTCAAATATTTAGTTGTATGACTGGGCTGTTGAGTCTTAGGTTTTTATGAAATGGAAAATTAACACCTACTCCACTGAGTTGCAAAACTTGACTGAAACTTGAAACTTATAATTTAATATATCAACTATTAAAGGCTCTGGGGTGCCTGGGTGGCTCAGTCGGTTAAGCGTCTGACTTCGGCTCAGGTCATGATCTCAGGTCCGTGAGTTTGAGCCCCTCATCAGGTCCTGGGCTGACAGCTCAGAGCCTGGAGCCTGTTTCAGATTCTGTGTCTCCCTCTCCCTCTGACCCTCCCCCATACATGCTCTGTCTCTCTCTGTCTCAAAAATAAATAAACATAAAAAAATTTTTTTTAAAAAACTTCTATGTCTGATTCTTCAGGAAAGAAATAATAAAGGGAAAATATTCACTCAATATAATGAGATTTTAACAATTACAGTTTTATAAATATGTAATAATTCGTAATGATGAAAAGTGTAAATGACTAAATGGAGGATTTTTAAAATTTTATTTATATTTATTTTGAGAGATGTATGTGTGTGTGCGTGGGCAGGGAGAGGGACAGAGAGAGAGGAGAGAGATAATCCCAAGCAGGCTCTATGCTGACAGTGCAGAGACCAATATTGGCACATGATCTCATAAACCACAAGATCGTGACCTGAGCTGAAATCAAGACTCAGATGCTTAATTAATTGAGCCACCCAGGATTTTTAAAATGAAATAAAATAAGGAATTCTTTAAAAATAATGTTATAAAATAGCAAAGATAAATAAAAACTATAGGATATTGAGAAAAAATATGATAATTAAAGGAATTAATGAAGTAAGTCATACAAATATTTCTGTCCCTTCCAGACAGAGGAAAGGTTACAAAAGTGGATCATATTTGGTGTGTCCAGAGAACAGCAAGAAGGCAAATGTGTCTTGGTTAGAGAGAAGGAAAATAAATACAGTAAGAAATGAAATCAGAGTTAGCCTCCGGTCAGATTAAGTTAGATTTTCAAAGTCATGGTGGAGATTGGGGCTTATATTTAGAAAGAGATGAGATGCTGTTGGGGGGTCCTAAGACATCAATGACAGAATCTTTCTAAAGTACCTCCTTGCCTGCTATATAGAGTGAAAAGAGTCATTCAGAAGCTGTTACAATAATTCATTTGCAGAAGGTGGAAGCAGGGTGACATGTCAGAGATGTTGCAAAAGCTGCTAGATATAATGAAAGTTTTGACCAAAGTAGTGGAAAATTAGATTGTAATGGTCAGGTTTTCGATACATATTGTGTTTAGAAAGAACAGAAATTACCTGAGGATATAAAAATATATATTATATATAATATATTAATAAATACATAGTATATACAATATATATAATTTATTATATTTTTATAATGTATATATTTATTATATATACATTATTTTATAATGTATATATTTATTATATACAACACATTACATATATTATATGATTGCAATATAATTATATATTATATAACTTATATATAATATATATATGCAGGTATACCTCAATTTATTGTACTTTATTGTGATTTACACATACTGTATTTGTTTGCAAATTGAAGATCTGTGGCAATCCTGAATTGAGCAAGTTTATTGGCAACATTTTTTCAATAGCATTTGTTCACTTCATATCTCTGTGTCACATTTTGGTAATTCTCACAATATGTCAAGCTTTGACATTATTATTGTATCTGCTATGGTGATTTGTGATCAGTGATTGTATCTCACTAAAAGCTCAGATGATAGCCTTTTTGGCAATATAGTATTTCTTAATTAAGGTATGTACATTGTTTAGATGTAATACTATTGCACAATTAATAGACTACAGTATAGTGTAAACATTGCTTTTATATGCACTGAAAATCAAAAACAATTATTTGACTCACTTTGTTGTGATACCTGCTTTATTGCAGTGGTCTGAAAACAAGCATGCAGTATCTCTGAGGTATGTGTATATGTATCCCTCAGAAGTCACTCTCGGTCCCTTTTTTGCTTGCACAACTGAGAGGCTGGGGGGGCCTATTTTAAGACGAGGATGGTAGGGACAGTAAGTTTAGGCTATGAGGATGCTGATCCTCAATGTGGATGTTAATCATGAGATGACTACTAGACCCCTCCAGTGAAAAGATCTAGTAGGCCCTGCGGGATACATGTCTTGTATGCAGAAGATGTGCCTGGCCTTGGCTAGAGAATTGAGTTTCGGACAGTCAGCATGTAGATATTAGTTAAAGCCCTGAGGTCACTGGCATGAGTACAGATGGTATAGAGTAGTGTTTCTGAGGCTGAACTCTGTATTGCTGAAAAATTGAGAGGTCAAAGACAAGGAGAGGAGAAGCCAGCAATGGAAGCTGAGAGGCATTTGTGGTGAGGCAGAAAGTGAACTGAGAGTGGTGTCCTGTCAGCCAGTTCTGCCACTGTACAGATAATAAATGATAACTATGCATACAGATATTAATAAAGTAGCCAGATAAAATTAATCTAAATGAACCATTGCTTTAGATACATCTTCCTAAATTATTTTTAAATATAAAACCTGGGGCGCTGGGGTAGCTCACTCGGTTACGTGTTGGACTCTTGGTTTCAGCTCAGGTCATGATCTCATGGTTCCTGGGTTGGTGCCCCACGTCAGGCTTTGTGCTGACAGCACAGAACCTTCTTGGGATTCTCTCTCTCTTTCACTGTCTGTTCCTCCCCCATTTCCACTCACAAGGTCTCTCTCTCTCTCTCAAAATAAATAAACTTTAAAAAAACACATAAAATCCTATTTAGGCCTCTTCTACTGTTCATTTATATTCTGATTGGAAATTAAAGAAATTGGAATTTGAACTCATTTTGAAAAGGAAATTCTGAAAGCAAATTGAATGATCAAAGTGAAAAAAAAAAAAAAGGGAGACAAAGTGAGAAGAGAGAGAGATTTCTAGCCTTAAAAATAAGCAAACAAAATTCATACCAGACCAGAAACTTGAATGCCACCAGGTCTCCCTCTTAGTTTTACAATTTTGGTCTTCTCTCCAGATATACTTCATTTACTCTCACTGAATGCTCATTTCTCATAAGGGAGGACACTTGACTACTCACAAATCTCAAGTCCCTCACTTTTTGGTATCTAACACTCACAAAGCCTGAATACTTTGAAAATTATCAGGGAAAATCTCTGCCTGGCTTGAGCCTACTCTTGAACTAGTCAGCTCTGGCCAGAGAGTGGACTCAGGTAAAAATGTAGGCATTCCCAATGAACACAAATGGATGAGGTGGAGAAAATACAGGTTCCCGAAAGTAAATGAAAGAGGGAATGTGATTATAGGAACAGTGCAGAAATGATAGTAAATAACAAGGCAGGGAGGTTCCACTAAATGATGAGTCCCATTTCATATATGTTCCACCCTCATGATCAAACAAAATTTCATTTTTGGATTTGGATTCATTAATTAATTCTTGCCAAGTGTCAATGAGTGTCAAAATATTAGGGATGAAGTCAGTGTAAATTATCAATGGGCTATATGAAATTATGATTAATTGGATTGAATTCAGACTTCTCAGAGTCACAGTTGGTTGGGTTTCTTCAGTTTAACTTTATTTTTAATTCAGATTACTAAAGAAAATAACAGGAGAGTTATTCAATTTGCACAATCATTGGAATTAATCTTTTAAGGTTCTCTATTAAGATGTACAAGGTATGTATATTTCCTCAGCAACATGGCATTTCTAAAGGACTCCAGAGAGGGCATCATGTTTAGATTACTAAATTTTTGATTGGATTTTTATGAGGTTAGTTGATAACAAAAGGGTTTATGTTTTAGAGTAAGGTTCTATTAAAATACAATACATATTCCCACCAAATACACTCATATCATATCATGGATATTTAATTTTAAGAACAAATCATCTCACATACTACTCATTTATGTAATGAGGTACAAATTTGATTTTGAGATAAAAAATGCATATATAATTGCAAATTGTGATAATGCAAATAATGAAAATTCTATATTCCTAAGGTTTTATGAAATACCTATTTTAGTATTCAAAACAATAACAGCTCATTTACTTTTCAGAACAATCTCTTTGTGATGTTTCTATGTCATCTTACTGTTTTTCTTCCATTTCAAGTGTATTTTAAGTTGTAGAGATAAAATATAAATACCATTTTCCATTCATAGAATGTGTTTTTGTTCTATTATCCCAGTTTCCTCTGGAGCTTTCTAATTTAACAACTCAGTCTCATATGGGCACAACCTTCAGTGTTTAAAATCTGATCTACAATGACCTCACATCATTTTTCAAGAGTTACTTAACTCAAATTAATGTGTTTTACTCATACACTTAAATATCATATACATTCTCATTAAGATACCCTTATCTACTCTACACTCTTAACAATATAGTATTAAAAACATAAATTCAGTGTTTTTCACAGATCTCAAATTTGAACTGTTTAGAGGTCCTGCCATTGATATCTCTTTATTATCAGAAAGACATACCGAATTGGCTTATTTCCAGAGACTTTTCCAGTATGTATGTTTCTGATCAAAGTGTGTAGCTTTGTTTTCAATAGGTGGATTCGAGTCTCTCGTACTCTGTGCTGACAACGTAAAGCCTGCTTGGGATTCTATCTCCCTCTGTCTTTTCCCTTCCCCTGTTTTCTGTCTATCTCTCTCTCTCTCTCTCAAAACTAAATAAACATTAAAAAAAATAGAAAAGTAAATATGTATTTAAAATGCTTCTCATTTCCTTTTAAGCTGATATACTAGAAGCATTCAATAAAAAAATTCTAAATATAAAAAGCAAGACTTTTTATTTTCCAACTTTGAAAATCTTCAGGAGAAAAAAAAACAACAGAAAATAGATGATTTGTATTTCTCGATAATGATTTATTGCTTTTCACAAAATATAACAGGAATGAGATTTGTTATTATATTTATATAATTTAGTGTTAGTATTCACCTATGGGTACACATTTTAAGATTAATTAAATACATATAAATAGTTAATAAACAAAACTGTCTTGCTTGTAAATAACTTACATAGGGGTACCACTTTAGTATTTCACTAAGTATGTGTGTGTGTGTGTGTGTGTGTGTGTGTGTATAATTATATTTTGTCATTAATTTAATAAAGAGAACTTTTAACAGATACCAGGAGAAAAAATGGTAAATACTGTATCTAGTGCTAAAATATTGTCTATATAAAGCTATATTATTTATATAAATAAATATAGAATTTTATAAAAATATATAAAATATAAATATAAAATTATTGTCTATATAAAGCTATAGGCTACTCTGGTGAAAAAAATAACCTTTCCGACTCTGACAATGTTTAGGGCATAAGCTACCTAAAATCGACTATTTCCTCTTTTCTTTCATTTTATTTGATGCTGTAACTGCAAATGACCTTCCAGTGCTCTATCCCAGGTAATCAACATGCCAAGACTTCTTTCTCTTCTCACTTAATTATAGAAATGACATTTCCTCTCTGCAAATGTTCTGACTTGGATTTCTACTTCAACAGAAAGATTCCTTTCAAGTATGGACCATTCACTCTCATTTGCACTGTTGCAAATCTGGAAAACAAGAAAGCAGAACATATTTAAAAGTACCCAAAAAGCAATGAACCAGAAGTTTTGTTCCACTTTTTACTAATTATCTTTGTGACATTAGATAAGCCACTTAATCTGCTTGAGTCTCATATTTCTATGTAGTAAATTAGTAGGTAATAGCAAAATAATCTGTTACCTCTCTCATACTTTAATATTTTGTGATTTCTAGCCAGAAAAATACACTGATTTACTAAGTACAGAACTTTTTCTTGCCATTCCTAATAAATTGGGAAAAATAGAGTCTAATAAAATCTTCAGAGTCCCCTGAACAAAATTGCTCTTTTGATTGATGTTCCTTTTACTAGTCATTATGTGTGGTGAAATGAAAAAAAAAAAAGTATATATTAGTCTAATGTAGTCTCTCTTTGTTAACTTCTCCTTTGTTCACAATCACAAATCAGTGGTGGCATGAAAATATACACAGCGGACATGACTACATAAGAGCCCATGCTAAGTGGCTTATTTTTCTGGATTTCCTAATTTACACAGCATAATTTCTCCAGAGACTGAAGGGATCTTTGCTTCAATTTGTGCTGTAGTGACCTGGCTACAGAATCACTGATTAATTAATATTGGAGCATGCCATGTTCTTACCAAAGGAGCGTAAAGCCTGTCACACAGTTTCTGACTATGAGAAATAAAGCCAGTATGACATAAGGAATACATATCAGTTGAATTGACTTAATGGTCCTAGACACTGGGAACTGGACATCTATGTTTTAAAAAAATAGTACTTACTATGTGTCCCTTCATTTGTTTCTGCCAGAAAGATATTTTTTCTCTGTACATGCATAATCCTGACTGGAAGCCTGTTCACAGGATTCAGTCCAACATACTCGATGTATCCAAGTGAAATGACAACACGACACTCAATCACCATATGCTGGAAGCACTTGATTAATCCAGTTATTTTCCTACTTTAACACACACTTCTGAAAGTGACATGGACCACAGAGCATACAAGAGCATGAGACCTATTCCCAGGAAACAAAAAAAAGGAGACCTGAATTAATAACAGATTTTTCATAAGAAACACCAAAAAGAAATTTTAAAAAATTACTACATAAATCTCAGTTTTTCAGAAAAATGATATGTCATAAGACAAATGCATTTTAGACCCATAGTTCTTCACTGGGGACATCACTTAAGAAATCACATCCCAGACTATTCAATTAACAATTCTAAATTCTTGCACCTAGAGATTCTTATCCAGTGCATTTTTGTGGAGCCAAGCAATCTATCCTTTAATATATATCACTAAATGATGTCTTTGCAAATGATATGTGAACAAAAGCTTGAGGAACAAGGTCTTAGACAGATTTACCACATATGAACTGTCACACTCATGCTTTTCATAGACTATTCAAAATTACTTTTCTTGCAAATATTCTATGTATAAAGTTGCCAAGTAAGGTGAGAAATTAAGTTGCACAATTTCTTTCCGTTTAAGAAATATTTCTTAGGCTAGCAGTTTTATCTTGATGATGTCTTCCAAACTCATAAGAATTGAACTATATTACCTAGACATTTTAATTTTAAGCAAAATAATGAACTACTTTTCCTATGGTGGAATTATACAGAGAGTTTAATTTATAAATAGGTCAATTATAAGGGCATGTTCCCCATCTTTGGTATCGAAGAAACCAGTCTCCTATTCTCTAATCCTATTCTCTAATTATGTAAAATGCCCTCTTACTTTTATTGTTTTGAGGACTCACTTTTCCTGTGTCCCTCTTTTCTGTTAAAGCACTGTTATGGACCAAATATGTTCCCCCCAAATGCATATATTGAAGCCCAAACCCCAGTGTTGCTATATTTGCAGATGGAGCCTGTAAGGAAGCAAGTAAAGTCAAATATGGTCAGTAGAGTGGGACCCTGGCTCAGTAGGATTAATGTCCTTATAAAAAAAGGTACCAGTGCATTCTCTCTTTCTCTCCGCATGTGCATAGAGAAAATACTATGTGAGCACATAGAGAGATGGCAGGTACCTATAAGCAAAGAGAAGAGGCCATTGCCACCTTGATCTTGGACTTCCCAGTTTCCAGAACTGTGAGAAATAAATCCCTGTTGTTAAGATGTTATGGCAGCCCTTGAGACTAATACATGTTTTGGTACTACGAAGTGGGATATTATTGCAACAAATAAACATGTGGTAAGCACTTTGGAATGGGATAATAGGTGGAGGCTGGAGGAGTTTTAAGGTGCATGTTAGAGAAAGTCAATTGCCATGAAGGGATAGTTGTGGAAACATGGATGCTAAAAAGTGATTCTGCTAAGGGCTCCAAAAGAAAAGAGACTGAAGAGAAAATTTAATTTTTGGAAAATCAGCCTGTCCATATTTTCAAAAAATGAGGAAACATGTTCTCTAGAGAACACTGAAGATGTGGCTGGATGATCACTAGACAGATTATGGGATTATATAAATAGATACACTGCCAGTTTGAATTGAAAGTGATGGAAGTTGTACAAATTGAAGGAAGACTGTCAGATCTCTTGGCTTTATACAGTGAGGCCATAGAGTTATCTGGTGGCAGACAGGTGCTTTTCTTTTTTGTTTTTTAATTTACTAAGATGTTATTTTAATTGATTTAATTTTTCAAGTTTTCACTTAAATTCCAGTCAGTTAACGTACTGTGTAATACTAGTTTCAGGTGTAGGATTTAGTGACTCATCACTTATTTACATCACCCAGTGCTCATCACAAGTGCCCTCCTTTAAGCGCTATTATATAAGAAAAGGGAAGAGTGACTCCTAGGGTGACTTAGAGATATCAGGGATACTGACTCAGTTTCAGCCAGTCAGCCAGCCTCTGTCCAGAGTTTTGGAGGCAGGACCTCCACTCCAGTGCAGTATTGCAGCCCGGCTGAGTCCAGAAGGCAGAGCATTGAACCAAGGAGCGTTATTCTCAAGCCTTCATTGCCTTGCTAGGTCTTGGGCTTCTTTGGGACTTGTCACTGCATTCTTCCTTTCTGATTTCTTCCTTTTGAAATAGAAATGAGTATCTTACGTCTGTTCCACCATTGCGTTTTGAAAGCACACCTGTCTGGTTTCACAGATTTGCAGATGGAGAGGAATTAAACCTCAAGATGAATTGTACATCTATGTACAGTGTCTGATTTACACAATATTTCAATGAAGCTTTGGTCTATAGTTTTTAGTGTTGATGGAATAAGACTTTTGGAGCTTCTGGGATAGAATGAATATATTTGCATATGAGAAGGACATGAATTCTGGGACTGAATATTTATGTCCCCCAAAATTCATAAGGTAAAGCCCCAGCTTCCAATGTGCCGTATATGGATACAGGATCTCTGAGGAAGTAATTAAGGTTAAATGAGGTCACAAGGGTGGGGTTTTGATCTGATGGGCTTATTGTTCTTAAAGGAAGAGATACCATAAAGCATTCTCTCTTGGTTTCTGCACACACACAAAGAAAAGGTCATGTGAGTACAGAGAGAAAGATATGGCTGCAACCTACAAACGAAGAGAAGAGGCCTCAGAATAAAACCAATTCTGACAGCACCTTGATCTTACACTTCCCAAGCTCCAGAATTAGAAGAAAGTAAGTTTCTGCTGGGTAGACACCCAATCTGTGGTATTTTGTTATGGCAGTCCAAACAGACTACTACAAACACCATTTTCTTTGTTTTATGAATGTTGCCAGTTGTATTTGAGCTAATAGAGTTAGAAATTTGACTGCAAGATGTATTTCTTCAGGAAAATCTTCAGATAACCATCTACAAAATTAATAATGGCTTTTTTTGTATTGGAGAAATGTAACTTATTCTGATAAAATAAATGGTGGTTGCTTTCCTCAGGAAATGAATATATGCACATAATTACGATGTCTTGCCACAATGGTGAGGGGAATGAGGAATCCTGCACTAAGGGTTGACTTACCCTCAGTCAATCCTTGGAAGCTCCAGAGATCCTTACACTGCATGTTACAAATGCTTGATTAAGTAATTTGCATAAGAAGGCCATCCTATCAAGTGTTCCTAGTTTAATATCTCATAGTCTGATCGTATCTCACTGTTTTATTGAAGAAAGCACCATATTAATGGCTGTGTTGGGTACAAAGATGAGAGAGACAGGGTCCTGCCTTCAAGAAGTTTATACTCTATTTGAGAAAAATAATAAGTATGATCATTTTGGCTTTTGCTTGTCCATTTATTGATAGTGTGCCTTCTAAAATCTAGGTAAGAATAGTAGCAAGTAAACAACTTCAGAGGTGAAAAAAGAAATAATGTGAAATATAAAGGTAATTTTCCATAAAAAATGGAGAACCACCTCTAATGATTCTTTCTCGATATATATAGGAAATATAAATGAGGTGATGAAACTCCAAAATAGAATGTATACCTCTTATACAACACAGTGTGCTTAACTATAAACTGAACATTCAGCTTTTGCTGTCTTCACATTGATGCTCAGAGTTACAGACTATTATGACTGTGTTCCTAGTGTCCTCTCATGTCTGCTCTAATTCATTGGTAAATCAGCGTAACACCAAAAGGCCAGTTTCACAGCTATCCCTCTGCAATGAAGTTTTTTTTTTTCTTTCTCTTCTGTTTCTGTTTATTTGTTTGTTCATATCTGAGTTTATCATGGGTAAATTATCAGATTTAGTAAGTATTTGCAAAATGGTGATGTTTTTGTACCATTTAGAACAGTATTCTTAGTAAGTTCAATATGTGATACATTACCTGAGACCAACAAACCTTGTTTTTATGTATGATTTAAGTTTAAAATTTCAATTAATAGATTTTTCAGAGTATATGTCCTTGACTTCCAGTGCTATAGGCTGAATAGTGTCCTCCCAAAATTCATATGTTGAAGTCCTAACCCCCAGTACCTCAGAATGTGACTGTTTTTGGAGACAGGGTCTTTAAAGAGGTAAGTTAAAATGAGGGCATAGGGTGGGCCCTAATCAACATAACTGATTTCCTTATAAGAGATTAGGACACAAAGACCCACAAGGGAAAACCATGTGAACACCCAGGGAGAAGGTAGCCATTTAACATCAAGGAGAGAAGCCTTCAGAATAAGCCAGCCTTGCTGACACCTTGATTATGGATTGCTACCCCTCAGAACTGTGAGGAAATAAGTTTGTGTTGTTTAAGCCATGGAGTCTTTAGAACTTTGTTGTGGCAACCCTAGCAAACTGAAACTTATGATAAAATGAGTTAAAATAAGCCTGAGATAAAAACTTAATAAAGAATAACAAATGCATAAAAGTGATGACTGCTTTTGGTTCCTGTTAAGCTTAACTAGAGCTTCATATAATTGACCTCTTTGAAGGCAAGTTTCAAGCTAGTAAACTAGAAATTAACTGAATACTAAAGTGGGATACCTATTGACTAAATGGAATAATTGCAAAGGTATATACTGCTACTAAATTCTATTGATGTTAAACAAGAAACAGATAAAAGAAAAAACTAAATATATCATAATTAGTGATGTTGTTTATCATTCTTATATTTAATTCTAAACTTATACTTGTTATTAAAATCTTCACTCAAGCTGCTCATTCTTTGACAGGGATGATTAGTTTTTATTATAGATCATTATGTAACTTTTCAGATGTTAAATGACTAACTTGTTAGTATTGTAGAAAATCATATGCTAATATGATAAAGAAAACACTAAAATTATTTTTCCCCAAGTAGCTTCCAAAAACTTAATAGTCTAAGTTGGGTTGGCCTCTTGCCATTAATGAAGAAAACTTAAAAGAATTCAAGTTGTGGAATCATACAATAATATGATAGAGTTTCTACTAACAAGTTTCATAACTGGATCCCAGAAATGTCCTTTGTAATATCCAGGTTTCCCCTATAATTTTCCTGGTAATTCTCTTTTGGTATGAAAAATTTCCCTTCATAATCTAAACCTAGAGGTAAATATATTTTGGGAAATCAGATCTGGATCAATTCAGGCATTTTGAACTACATATTTTAATGTTACATTTATGATGAAGGTGGGAAAAGCTCAAAATGTCTCTTTATCCAAACTTTAATTGTTTACTTGGCATCTAAGGCAGCACCCTACTGCAAAAAGACTCAGATACATTGAAACCCTCAATCTTTCATATGACATATTACTGAGAATATAAACAGAGAATAAACAAAATGTTTATATTGAGTATACTATTTATATTAAAGAATACAGAAAGATTTGACAGTACTTTTAAAAATATGTAATTACCATTTTCTAGTATTGGTGACATAGAATGGAAAACTCAGATGATCGAAGAGTCAAAGTTTTAAATTCAATTTCTGCTTTTTCTTAGCAAAAAAAAAATGGTGGATCATCTTTCTAAGGCACACAATAATATATATACACCATGTTAATTATGTTTGCTGGGCTAACTTGGGTATTGTGAAACTTATTTGATGAGAGAAGAGAAAATTTGAGAAAAATTAAAAATTGCTAAATTAATGGCAAAGCTCATAATTACTAACATATATACACCAAGTCAGCTGTTAAAAGGAAGTTTAAAACTTGAAATCTACCCTAATATTTTATTTCATTTTAGCTAAAATTATAGTGGAAGTGTACAAAATCTGTTTGATATCCATTTTTAGCAAATTTTCTTAGCAACGCCTATTAACACTTCTCATAACTTACTATTTTTCCCATGTGTGTGAGTCTTGCACACTGCATTCCTGGGTGACTTACCCTTACTTGTAATTTACAAGTGAGTAGAGAAAACTGCTATGGAAAAGTAACCGAGATACATGAATTGCACAGCATATATATGACAGCTTTTCCACAAGCACATTTTTAGAAACTACTTATGATAAACTTTCTGGGTTAAAATATTCTGATAAATAGACTAAATGATTCTGGATTTAAAATACTATTTCACAGTGGTAGAAAAGAGTTAATAAGATTCCATAAGTATTTGAATAAACAAATGAATCTATCAATCAAAAGATAATATATTTAATTATGTGATAGAAAAAAATTACTGGAGTTCCTACACTTAAGTTGTAAAAAAAAAATAGAGAATATATTAATATAATTTATTTTTATCTAATTTTAATTTACTGTTTTCCATTGTTTCAGAGTAAAATGTTTAGCAAAAGATAAATCTGTATTTTTTTCAATGTTTATTTTGTTGAGAGAGAGAGAGAACAGAGTGTGAGTGGGGGAGAGAGAGAGGGAGACACAGAATCTGAAGTAGACTCCAGGCTCTGAGCTGTCAGCACAAAGTAGGGCTTGAATTCACCAACCAAGAGATCATGACCTGAGCTGAAGTCTGACGCCCAACCGACTTAACCACCCAGGCACCCCAAACTGTATTTTTTTTCAAATAAAAAAACAAAAGTGCCAAACTTTATGCATTTGATGATAGGATTTTACAATTTGACATATACACTACTAACTTTCTTTAGGGGTCATCCTGAGGAAAAACTAACCTGTTTTCTAAATATGACAACATGATTAGAACCACTTTTTTCCAGTTTCTATGTATTTGTTTAAAAGCTTTAAATACTTTCCCTCAAGTAAGCAAAACATATACATAAATATGTGGGATTATTTCCAAATATCTATCAAAAATAGTCACTAAAATGATACTCTGCACAAAACCTGGCTATTGTTCTATATTTTACACAAATCATAAAATACATCTCTCATGGAATTGGGAGTTTAAAGCCTGACATCTGGTATATGAGGATAACTATTTTGTAACATGTAAGTCACCTGAAATTTTAGTTGTAAAACTATCTAATAAATTAGTCTTCATAAAATTGAATATAAGGAATAAATGGTGGCACATGCTGTTTACAAAAAAGGAGAAATCTTTGTAAAACTGAGTTCGAATGATTAGTTTGTTCTGAAGTATGAATTGGAAAAAGCAATGTCATTATATTACATGCCATTTGTTCTAATTGTCAGATGGATTTTTATTAAACATATGCTGCAAAAACAAGAAGATTATCTAATTTGGCTACTCTCCCTCTCTATAAAATAATACATCCCAAATTACGCTTAAAAATCCAAATGTGCAACAGTTGTTAATGTTATAAGTTTGTCCTCATTTTGACAGTTTTAAAAGTATATGAATTTAATTGGACATTAACTTAATGTGGCCATGTGTCTATGCTCACGGAAAATCTCTCATTATTTACCAGGCATTCAGATCTCCATTAGCAAACACAAAATCTCTATTCTTTTTTCATATTGTGGTAATTGAAGAATTATATTTACTAATTTAACAGATCAGATATTTTGATTAAATATGTATTAAATGTCCATAGGCCACCTGATTTTGTCCATTCACTACTTTGAATTGATTCATTTTTATCCTCTGTAACAATGAATTTTTCATATTCCTACAGTTAATATCAACAGGGGCTCATCTACCTACTTTGCTTTGGAATATGATACTCTAAATTTGCTCCCGCTACCTCTTCTGCCTTTCCATAAATGCTGGTTTTGTGCAATTTAGGAAGACACGAATGTGCTTTGATTCATTTAAAGACTCTGAACATGTTTCTGGTGCTACATCTAATCCACTCTTAAAATTTTTTAAACTTGAGTTGAGAAGAAACTCTTTTTTTGTCTTTAACCAAATTATTATTCCCCTGTTGATATTTCTGCATGGTTTATTTCTAATTATATATAGAAGAGATAAAGGCCATGAAAATAATAGCCACCTTTAACTACCCAGAGAGTCACTGTTTACTCTTCAAGTCCGCAAGTGTGACTGACTATGGCCTGGCCAAATCTATTCATATTATATGTCGTGTATATATAGGCACAATACCATGTCCTTCTAGTTCCAGGAGTGGTACTGGTTAGATTAATTGTCTGCCATCAGTCAGACTAGGTATTGACCAAATGTTTATCTAGCTGTTCATAATACTTTGTGCTTTAATTTTTCTAGCATATTATTACAATAACGTTCTCTTTGATTCTTACTTCGTAATTCTTCCATACTATTATCAGGGTTTGGGAAGAATTTACATGTGGTATAAAATTTGTTTTTCTTGTAATATTTTTCTAGCCCCTTCACCTGTTTATTTATAAATAAATGCAATGTATATCTTAATCTTACCTTCCCACTTCATCTTGAACCTCATATTCACAAAATTGGATCATGATATTAAGATAGTGGTATACTCCCATCATTGTTCTATAGGATTCTGGCTTTTGTTTTTATCTTACATTTTTGTGCATTTATATTTTATCTATAATCTCATTATCCTCTGTCATGAGTCATTTCTCTTTTATGTTAAATTTGCATAAATGATATCCTGTGTCTCACACTTTTTTCATAGAATATTATATATTTTAAATATTTAAATATTGGTACATGCTTATCCAGTTACTTCCTTGTAACTGCTACACAGTTTTCATAGTATGTTACATTTTATTTATGCAGTTATTTTTTCTTTAATTGATGGGCATTTGGGTAGTATCCACTACATTGCTATGATAATTTTTCCAGTAATAAACTTCTTTGTGCAGATTTCTTTTGAGTATTTATACTTAAGATTCTCTGAGTATGTATTTGGAAAAAGAATTTCTGAGCGATATAATATGAGCACAGTAATTTGATAAAATATGTCTGTTTTCTTCCAACATTGTATTCTCACCAATAGCTCACCATGTTTAAGGTTTCTTTCATTATCATCTTCTGTTTAATGTTTTTTTTCCATTTGATGAGAAAAAGTAGTAACTTTTTCCCTTTTGTTTTATTATAAAACCTAAACATCACTTCATAAATTCATCAGCCAGTGAGATTCCCTTCCTATTACTAACTTATTAATTTTATTTGCTTATTTCCTTATGATATTTATGATTTGTTTTGTTACTTCTCAGGAATTCCCTATCCTTCAAATAATAATCTTTTAATAGTTATTCCTGCTGCAAATATTACTTACTGTTTATTTCCTTGTTAAATTTCATTCATATAATCCTTTAATTTTGATATCATAAATTTGTTCTCCCCTCTTTGGATCAGTACTTAATATTTAAAGAAAATTATTTTCCCTTACAGGGTCATGAAACTATTTTCCTATCTTCTTTTTTTTTCTGATAGTTTTAGAGATTTTTTATTTTATTTTTTTCTGTTTATTTTTACTTTCACATTAAATCTTTAATGTATCTGGATTTCTTTGTTGCACCCAGTGAAAAAAGTCCTATTTTTTTCTCAAATAGCAATGAAAGATTCCTCAAATTTCTTCACAGATTAGTGATGCCAACCTAATCATTATACAAATAAAATAACTTGTTATTATTACCAATTACCATGTACCAACTACTTAATATGGATTATCGCATTTAATCTTTGTAATTTTGAGATAGGAAATGTTATTTTTTATTGTGCTGATGAGTAAACAGCATCCTTTGAGAAGTTAATTATTTCACCCAACATGACACAACTAAGGTAGGAATTGAACACTGTAACATCTCAAATAAGTGATCCCAATCCCATGCTTCCTATAGGAAAATACATCTAAAATAAGAATCTTCTTTGTCTCATGGTATTCTCCTTATTACATAGATCTTCACTATCTCTCCCTCTTTACAACAAACAGAATCTTTAGCGTGATTTAGACAACTTCCCGCATCTAGCCACACCCTCCTCCATTTTTATAAATTCATCTGCTGGCTTTTCCTGTCTCTCACTTCTTACTCTGCCCCATACAGTAATATCTTGCTTTCACATGACAATGATAGTTAAGGCTTTTCATTTTCTTCTAATGCTTCCTGTCAGGAAACCCCAATTTTACTTAAATAACTCACAGCTATCTTTTAGGAAAGCACCAGAATCAGCCTTTTTGGTAAGCCTTTTCTGGATCCTCAATTTGGAGCGTATCCACACTCTGTTTTTCTATACAAAGTCTATCATAGCATTTTGCACTTCGTTTGCACATTAATTTTTCTGCAAAACAGACTGCAAGAAGCCTTAAGCAGAAATGCTACTTTTTCTTGCTCTATCCCACACACTTGGCACAAGGACTAATATAAGGTGGGTGTTCCAATAAAAGCTGGTTCAACTAAGTTGAACGTAGAAATCTTTATGGCAAAAGGCATGCAATTAGTCTTTAGAAAAAATTCTACCAGCAGACTTGATAGCTTATCTCAAAAAAGCTACTAAGGAGTAATAGTTGGCTGTTGCCTTATTTATTACAAAACAAAAATGTCTCATGACTTTTTTTATGTGTACCATATTTAAATTGATCACATACACCAGAATTCAGATCATGAATGGCTGATAGAATATTTCTTTTGGACAGTCCTCATTTAAATAAGATTGGCTTGTGGTTAAATGAATATGATTGACTTTTTGACCTTTGATAGTAATTCTGGTTCAGCAAGTGCTGTCACTGTTTTCCCCTTTGAATATGATTGGAATTGATTAGATTGTTGGGCTTTTCACAGAGATGGTAAATGCCATCTCTAAACTTACAGGAGATTGGTTTTATATTTAGATTTATATAACTGGTTATATTAATATATTTAAATACTGAGGAAATCCCTTCACTGTATCAGAACAGCAAGACTCAGCTGTGTTTCAAAAGTTGTGTTAGCCTGTTAAAGGCAAGGGCTGAAGATAAGCTGGCAATGTCCACTTTATCTTTTTAGTCTTAACTATGCCAATTTAATTAAAATTCCCTGCATTTAAAATGTTGCCTTTTGTAGGGGCGCCTGGGTGGCGCAGTCGGTTAAGCGTCCGACTTCAACCAGGTCACGATCTCGCGGTCCGTGAGTTCGAGCCCCGCGTCAGGCTCTGGGTTGATGGCTCAGAGCCTGGAGCCTGTTTCCGATTCTGTGTCTCCCTCTCTCTCTGCCCCTTCCCCGTTCGTGCTCTGTCTCTCTCTGTCCCAAAAATAAATAAAAAAACGTTGAAAAAAAAAAAAATTTTAAAAAATGTTGCCTTTTGCTTAATGAAAGGCATTTTAGTGTGGTTTATGTATAATATTAAATAAACAATAGTAACACTTCTCACATTTTATAGATGATCTGCAAGGTCAGATGCTTTTAAAATTCAGTGTGATAAGTTATAGCAGCAGATTTGGCCTGTGAATTCTTTACTAAGTTGTAATTCAGGATTGTCTTCTAAATAGCTATTCAAAAATACAACTGTGGAATTACCATATATGTATGATTGGTAATGGTGCTTTTGCTAACTCGCTAGAAGGGTTAAAGTAGAGGAGATATATCATCAGCACAAATTTGTAAATTATGTGATAAGGCTTAAGATAATTAAAAACAGAATCACAGATAAAAAAAAAAAAGAAAATTCTACCAAAAACATGTATCTGCCAGTATTTACAATCATTGTTCATTTGACTCCATCTTGAAGAGTCTCATTATCCTAATGTGGAATGACCCTAACAGTGGAAACTTCATCTTTTTCCAACCTCGAAATGTTGGTGAGCAGATGTCAAATACTGTGAATGGAGCATCTCCTATAGCCACAAGTTCCTCACAGATCAAGAATTATATCTGGTTTATAGTATTCGATGTGGATAGGGAGTGAACTCAACTAGTCAAACAGACACTCCTTCTTTAACATAGGTGCCCAATTAAGGGATTCATGATTGTTTCTCAGTGGATTTTAGTCTCAGTATGATATTATTTTGTTTTGTTTTCTGTTTGTTGTAGTTATAATGAGTGTGAGAAATGTAAAAATATATTCCATAGTGACATATAAATCAAATTAAATTGTCATGAATTTTGACCATTTTTACCTATAGCAGATAAGAATAGAAAAACAATTATGAAATGTTTTTCATAGAAGAGGATGCATAACGTACAAAAATTATCCTATTTGGGTCTCATTTTCAGTGTTCACATATAAACTTTTGAGAAAGTTAAATAGGACAGCTTAATATTAAAAAAAAATTCTTATTTATCTGGTACTCTACACTAAAAAATCATTCAGTTGAGCCTTGCAATGAGAAATGTACAGGAGAAAAACAAATATTTGACAATCACCCAGATAAGAAATAATTTAGTTGATTTTTCTCTCTACAAATTATTAGTTGAACACAGCTCCAAAATAGCAATCCTCTCTTTTGTAAAGAACTGTACAGTAAGTTCTTTCATGAACACTAAAGACAACAACCATGTGTTTCTTGAAGACTGAAATAATATGCTTCTGGTAACAGCCTTGGAGACTGGAACCAGCAGTTATTTATCTGCCATTTCTCGTGCAGAGTGTCTCTTCTTCCTTCTCTGATTCTATAATTAATTAAAATAACATTAGTTAATTCACACTGCATAATGTCAAATTCTCTTAAAACTGAGCTTTCTTCTTATACTAAAAAGTCAGATAAAACTGACCAAATAAATGTACCAAATACTTAAATCAGGAGCACAACAGCATTCTTCACACATAGTACAAGCAAACAGTTTTATTCCTGTTTATGGAGCTTAACCTCTGCAAAAGTAATTAGTTCTATAATTAAAAAGCTATTTGGGATGATTAAAATCCTGTTATCTTGTGGCATTTAAAGACAAATGCAAATGTCAGAAAGAATGAATTCATTAAAATTTCTATTTAAGAGAAAAATTATATGTGGGATATTATTTATTAAAATATTACAGTTTCAGGGAAGGTTTGATCTGCCAAGAAGACACTAAGGGTGGAAGGTATCTTTCTGTAGCATTGGATATAGCAATCAGCTGCTATTCATGAACAATTATTTTGGTGTTATTTTAAACTAACAACTTAGAATGTCACAGCGTTATTTCAAAAGTGATGTTATTCTTCTGAGGGACTTTATCTTTTTCAACAAATTAGAAATTGTTAACATATCTAGCCATGTATATAAGTTTGGTAACCTATCTGACATGCTGTGGTATGCTATCAATCTTGATTTTTCAAGCTGTGAATACAGAGGCTAATTACTTCGAATGAATGGCCAAGTTTTAAAGTCTCCTTTTGCCCCTCAAAATTAATAAAATTAGGGGAAGAGAACTTGAGGGAGTAGAAGACTGCTAGACTACATGCTGTTAACAATAATTTCTCAAATGAATGTGGTGAAAAGCAGTCAATTTTCGGTCCCTAGTCAAAAGTCTGCATTCTTTTAAAGAAAGCATAATTATTCATGAGCAGATTAAATTAACTTCCAGTGGTAGAAGGTACAGAATATTACCATGTGTTGTGAATGACATTTTAAAATCATACCTTTTCTGTATCTTTAGCATTTCTATCCTCAACATGTCATTAAAAATTCAAGAGTGTAGATACATAAAAAAATTTTAAGAAAACACATTTTGAAATAAAGACAATGAAATGAACTTCTACCAAATACATGATTTAAAATTAACCTACCAAACAAACACACAAACAAAAAAACCCAACAAAGTTCTAATTTTATCTTTAAATTTAGAAGTTAAATAAAAAAGAATAAAGACTAAACCTCATGATGGTTGGTTGGAAAGGAGGAGTGTGTTTATTTGGTTATTACTGATGTGTTTACAAAGACAAGAGCAAATTAGGCAAAAATTAGTGAATGAAAAATCAGTCTTCAATTTTAGAGTAAGAGTTTTCCTCTAGTGTGATATACAGTCTCTATTATCTCACAGTGTCAATTTCTAATCACTTAAAAAAGACATTATAGCCTAACCCCAAAAGCCACATAGCACATAGGGTACCATGTGGCCCTGACTTCTCAGGATGTTTGTTTGTTTTGCTTGTTCATTTGTTTAAAAACAACAACAACAACAAAAAACAAAACGAGCCTAGAAGAGCACGGATCATCTCTTCAAATTTAACAATATGGTCCCAGGGCCAGTAATTTTCTGTAATGTGACCACAGAGGGCTATAGAATTCAGATGCTTGGTTTTAATATTTCTAACCCATTATTGATCCTTTTTTTGGAGTAAAGTACGGAACCTTGGATGGAAGACAAGAAGTGTTCCTGAACTCCGATTAGGAATCAAGTGATAAGACCAAGAAATTATCTTGCAAAACTGAAATAGATAAAATAAGATTATTCAAATGGAAAATGATGGAAGCATGGAAAAATTACAATGCACAGATCTCAATTATCTTGCTGACTCAAGAGGACATTCCCAATATATAAAGTTCACCTAATAATGCATACTCACTTTCAGGATACATCCCTTATTTTACATCCAGGTATAAATGATGAAGAAAATGCTCTTAATTTAAGAAATATAGCAATAACATTATTGGTGGCTCAGATTTATTCAAAATCAGAATCATTTGGTGAACAACTCTATGAATGGAGAGAGTCTGGGCATATCTATAGTCAGCACATATAATTTATTTATATTAGTATAGTGACATGGGTGGTAAACCCTAAAATTCAAGAAATGTGTGAATGCCTTTAATAGTGGATCATTTTTTTTCGTATATGATTTTTTTAATGAATAATTCATCTAGGTGAAAATTCCAATGAATATAAGGAAAGTGGGAAGATCTTTCCACTAATCTTATAAATTAGTCAATGTCAGGGAAGTTACATGGGTAAGAAACCATATAAATATAAAGAGTGTGTAAAGGCATTGAAAAAGGTTCGTATCTCACTGAACATCTCATAAGTGGTACTGGTAAGAAAGCTTTCAAATGTAAGCACTACAAGTAATATGCAGGGACATTTTCTGGATCTTAGGGATTAAACTGGAAAATTTCTGCTATAACTCAAGACTTATTCTTCATCAAAGAATTCATCCTAGTGAGGAAATATGTAACTGAATGCTATGGTTTTAAGGCATTTGGGTATAGCTTTCAACTATCGCAGTATCAGAGAATCTATGCTGATTAGAATCCCTATGAATTGAAGCACTGTGGGAAGGCCTTTCTTTTGTGATAGGATCAAACAGCAAATTGAAGAAAGGAAAAAAAAAGAAGAAAGTCCACAAATAAATTAATATGGAAAGGTCTGTATCAAAAGGTCATATTTTACTTGATGACAGATAACTTTCATCATCTTTTAACGTTTTACAAATAATTTATGTAACTCAGTGGATTTCACTTTATTTCTAATATTCTGTAATAGTTTTATGCAGACTTTTTATATCTAGCTAACATTTACTTCACTATTCAGTTCAAACTGTGAATATAGGTTGACTAATTTCAGCAAATTCTTACCATACCATACCATTTTATCAATAGTTTCTTCATTTTGTATTGTTTTTTTCTATGTCCTTGATAAGTTATATTCTTACTTCTTTGTTTTTATAAAACTGTGGGCATGTAGGACTTGTCCCAAGTATATAAAACTGGTTTAACATATGAAAATTAATTAATATGATTCATCAAATGAACAGGCTAAAAAAGAAAATTTACAATGTCATATCAACAGTTGCAAAAAAGCATTTGATGAAATCTAGTATTGTGGTCTACCAGACTACTGATGATAAAAACAAACAAAAAAACAGCGACAGAATAAATAAAAAAAAAAAAAAAAAAAACTTGCGGTAAACCATGAATAAAGGAGAACTTCCTTAGCTTGATCAAAGAATATCTACAAAAACCTACAGCTAAAATCATACTTAATGGTAATAAACTCATAATTTTCCCAATAAGATAAAAAACAAGACAAGGATGTTTTGCCTCACCATTGCTTTTCAACATCCTACTGGAAAGGTAATGAAATAGGACAAGAAAAGGAGAGAAAAGATATACAGTTGGGAAGGAAGATATAAAACTGCCTTTGTTCATAGATGATGCTACTTTCTACAAAGAAAATCTGAAAGAATTGAAAAAAAAATTAATGAAACTAATAAGGGATTATAGTGAGGTTGCAGGTTAATATACAAAAGTCAATCATTTTTCTCTACACCACCAGGAAGTGAAATTTGAAATTTAAAAAATGCTATTTATATTAGCACTCAAAAAGTGAAGTATGTAAGTATAAATCTCACAAAATGTACATAGGATCTTTATGAAGAAAACTGCAGAACTGCAAAGAGTAAAGTCAAAGAAGAATTAAATGAATAGAGAGACATTTCATATTCATGATAGGAAAACTCAATATGGTTAAGATATCAATTCTTCCCAAACTGAAATAGATTCAATACAATCCCAATCAAAATGCCATCATTTGCATACACATTTTGTGTATATGAACAAACTGATTCATCCCAAGGCAAAAAAAAAAAAAAATGAATGTAGGTTTAGATATTACACCCTTCACAAAAATTATATAGAAGTGGATCACAGTCTTAAATATAAAACATAAAACTATAAACCCCCTGGATGACAACATAAGAGAAAATATAGATAACTTTGGCTATAATAAGAACTTCTAAATACAACAAAACCATGGTCCATGAAAGAAAAAATTGATAAGCTGGACCTCACTAAAATTAAAAATTTCTTTGTGAAACACACTGTTGAAAGAGTGAAGAGAGAAGCCACAGACTGCAAGAAAATATTTTCAAAAGATACATCTTAAAGCACTGCTATCTAAAGTACACAAATTACTTTTAAACTCTACAATTATAAAAACAATCTGATTAAAAAACGGGCCAAAGACCCTAACGGACACACATCATGAAGATATACACCAGGCAAAACAGCAGATTAAAAGATGCTCCATATTATATCAATAGAGGAATGCAAATCACAGTAACAATGAGATATTACTACATACCTATTAGAATGGCCAAATTCCAAAACACTGAAAACACCACATGCTGATAAGACCTTGGAGCAACAGGAGCTCTTATTCATTGCTGGTGGGAATCCAAAATTGTACAGCCACTTTGGAAGACAAATTAGGCAGTTTCCTACAAAACTAAACATACTTTTACCGTATGATCCAGCTGTCATGATCCATGGTATACATCCAAAGCAGTCTAAAAATTATGTTCACCAAAAAACATTCACATAGATATTTATAGCAGCTTTATTCATAATTGCCAAAACTTGAGAACAATGAAGATGTTCTTCAGTAAATGAATAGATTAGGAAATTGTGTTTGAATTAGACAGTGGAATATTATTCAGCACTAAAAATAAATGAGCTAAAAAATAAAAATTAATAAATAAAAAGATATATTAGGTTGTTTATTTGGTATTTTTCTTGCTTTTTGAAGTAGACTTGTATTGCTATGTATTTCCTTCTTATGACCATTTTTGCTGTATCCCAACGGTTTTGGACCATCCTGTCTTCATTTTCATTTGTTTCTATGTATTTTTTTCTATTTCTTTTTTCATTTCCAGATTGACTCATTTATTCTTTAGTAGTATTTTCTTTAACCTCATGTATTTGTGGTCTTTCTGAACTTTTTTCTTGTGGTTGACTAAAAGTTTCATAGTGTTGTGATCAGAAAATGTGCATGGTATGATCTCAATATTTTTGTATTTACTGAGGCCTCATTTTCAACTGATTATGTGATCTATTCTAGAGAATGTCCCATTTGGACTGGAAAAGAATATGTAGTCTGCTGCTTTAGGATGAAATGTTCTGAATGTATCTATTAACTCCATCTGGTCCCAGTGTGTCATTCAAAAAAATTGTTTCCTTGTTGATTTTTTGCTTAGATGATATTTTCATTGATGTAAGTATGGTGTTAAACTCCTTATTACTATTGATAATTACTATTAATAATTACTATTATCAATGAGTTCCTTTATGTTTGATATTAATTGTTTTATATATTTGGGTGCTTAAAGTTGGAGATATAAATATTTACAATCATTAGATCTTCTTGTTGGATAGTCCCCTTTATTATTATATAGTGCCCTTCTTATCTCTTGTTACAGTCTTTGTTTTAAAATCTAGTTTGTCTGATAAAAGTATTGCTACTCTGGCTTTCTTGTGATGTCTATTTGCATGATAGATGTTTCTCCATTCCCTCACTTGCAATCTGCATATATCTTTAGATCTAAAATGAGTCTCTTGTAGGCAGTTTATAGATGGGTCTTATTTTTTTCTTTCCTTTTTTTTTTTTTTTTTGTCCATTCTGATTGGAGCATTTAGCTCATTTACATTTTGAGTATTTATTGATTGGTATGAATTTAGTGCCATTTTATTACTTCTTTTGTCATTGTTTCTGGAGATTTTCTCTATTATTTTCTAGTCTTTGTCAATTTTGGTCTTTCCTTCCCACTCAAAGAGCCCTCTTTAATATTTTTGCAGGACTGGCTTAGTGGTCACAAACTCCTTTAGTTTTTGTTTGTCTGGAAAACTGTTGCTCTGTCTATTCTGAATGAGATAGCCTTGCTGGATGGAGTATTCTTGGCTGCATAGTTTACCCATTAAGTATGTTAAATATTTCATGACACTCTCTCTGACTTGCCAAGTTTTGTGGAGATCTGCAGCTAAGTTCATGGATCTTCTTTTGTAAGTTAGGGACTCCTTTTGTCTTGCTTTCAGGATTTTTTCTTTAACACTATATTTTGCAAATTTAATTACAGTATGTCTTGGTGTTGACCTTCTTTTTTTATTTTGGTGGGAGTTCTCTGTACCTCTGGATTTGGATGTCTTTTTCCTTCTCCAGATTAGGGAAGTTTTCAGCTATAATTTCCTCAAATAAAACTTCTGTTCCCTTTTCTCTCTCTTCTTCTTTTGGGACTCCTATGATACGAATATTATTATGTCTGATGGAGTCATTGAGTTCTCTAAGTCTACTTTCATGATCCAAGATTTTTCTTTACCTTTTTGTTCAGTTTCATTATTTTCCATAATTCTATCTTCTATATCATTTATTCATTCCTCTGCTTCTTCTATCCATGTGGTCATTACAACCAGTCAGTTACACATAAAGGAGCTAGAAAAAGAACAAGTGAGGCCTAAACCCAGCAAAAGAAGAGAAATAATAAAGAAAGATTAAAGTCAAAATAAATGATATAGAAACAAAAAACGATAGAAAAAAATTAATGATACCAAGAGCTGGTTCTCTGAAAAAAATTAATAAAATTGATAAACCCCTAGTCAGACTTATCAAAAAGAAAAAAAGAAAGAACCCAAATAAATAAAATCACAAATGAGAGAGGAGAATTCACAACCAACACCTCAGAAATACAAAAAAAAAAAAAAAAAAAAAAAAAAGAACATTAAAAAAAATATGCCACCAAATCATACAATCTGGAAGAAATAGATAAATTCCTAAAAACATATAAAATACCAAAACTTAAACAGGGTGAGATATAAAGTTTGAACAGACAAATAACCAACAAAGAAATTGAGTTGGTAATCAAAAGTCTCCCAACAAACAAAAGTCCAGGCCCAAATGACTTTACTGGGGAAGTCTACCAAAATTTAAAGAATTAATAGCTAATATTATCAAACTTTTCCAACAAATAGAAATGGAAGGAAATCTTCCAAATTCATTCTGTGAGGTCAACATTACCCTGATTCCAAAACCAGACACAATCCCCTTAGAAAAGAGAACTACAGGCAAAGGCCAATACCCCAAATGGATGCAAAAATTGTGAACAAAATACTAGCAAATCAAATCCAACAGTACCTTAAAAAAATCATTCACCATGATCAAGTGAGATTTATTCCTGGATTGCAAGGGTGGTTCAGTATTCTCAAATCAATCAATGTTGTATACCACATTAATAAAAGAAAGGAAAAGAACCATGTGATCCTCTCTATAGATGCAAAAAAAAAACATTTGGCAAAGTACAACATCCACTCATGATAAAACCCTCAACAAAGTAGAGATAGAGGGAACTGCAACATAATAAAGGCCATATATAAAAAAAACACGGCTAATATAATCCTCAGTAGACAGAAACTGAGAGCTTTTCTTCTATGTCAGGAACAAGACAGAAATATCCACTCTCACTACTATTATTTAACATAGTACAGGAAGTCCCAGCATCACCAGACAACAAAAGGAAATAAAAGTCATCCAAATTGTCAAAGTCAAACTTTTCACTATTCACATGAAACTCTACATAGAAAATCCAAAAGACTCCACCAAAAAAGTTGCTATAACTGATACATGAATTCAGTAAAGCCACAAAATACAATATCAACATACAGAAATCTGTTGCATTTCTACATACCAATTTAGAAGCAGCAGAAAGAGAAACCAAGGAATCAATCCCATTTACAATTGCACAAAGGAACATAAAGGATACCTGGGAACAAACCTAATCAAAGAGATAAAGCATCTATACACTGAAAACTGTAAACAATTATGAAAGAAATGAAGATGACACAGAGAAATGGAAAGGCATTCCATGCTCATGGACTAGAAGAACAAATATTGTTAAAATGTCTATTTTACCCAAAGCAATCTACAGATTTAATGCAATCCTTATTAAAATACTACCAGAATATTTCAGACAGCTAGAAAATTTGTATGGAACCACAAAAGGCCCCCAATAGTGAAATCAATCTTGAAAAAAGGAGGCATCACAATTCCAGACTTCAAGTTATATTGCAAAGCTTTAGTAATCAAAACAGTATAATACTGGCACAAAAACAGACTCATAGATCAATGCAATAGAGTAGAAAGTCCAGAAATGAACCTACAACTATATAGTCAACTAATCTTTGACAAAGTAAGAAAGAATATCAATGGAAAAAAACATTTGCCTCTTCAACAAATGGTGTTGGGAAAACTGGACAGCAATATGCAAAAGAATGAATCTGGACCACTTTCTTATACCATACACAAAAATAAATTCAAAATAGATGAAAGACCTAAGTGTGAGACAGGAAACAATCAAAATCCTAGAGGAGAACACAAACAGTAACCTCTTTAACTTTGGCCATAGCAGTTTCTTATTAGGTATGTCTCCTGAGGCAAGGGAAACAAAAACAAAAATAAACTATTATTACTTTATCAAGATAAAAATCTTTCACATAGCATAGGAAACAGTCAACTAAATTTAAAGACAAACTTTGGAATGGGAAAATATACTTGCAAATGACATATCTGATGAATGGTTAGAATATATAAAGAACTTTTGAAGTTCAACACCTAAAACACAAGTAACCCAATTAAAAATGGGCAAAAGATATGAAGAGATATTTTTCCAAAGAAGACATACAGATGGCTAGCAGACACATGAAAAAAATCATCAATGTTACTCATCATCAGAGAAATAAAAATAAAAACTACAAGATATCACCTCACCCCAGTCAGAATGGCTAAAATTAACAACACAGGAAACAACAGGTATTGGTTGGTAAGGATGCAGGAAAAGGGGAACCCTCTTACACTATTAGAGGGAGGAATACTGGTGCAGTCACTGTGTAAAACAGTATAGAGTCTCCTCAAAAAGTTAAAAATAGAATGACCCTATGACCCAGCAATCACACTGCTGGGTATTTACTCAAAGGTTACAAAAATACTGATTCAAAGGAATACATGCACCCTGATATTTACAGAAGCATTATCCACAATATACAAATTATGAAAAGAGCCCAAATGTCCATAGACTGGTGAATGGATTGGAATGGAATACAATGGAATATTACTCAGCCATAAAAATGAATGAAATCTTGCCGTTTGCAAAGACTTTAATTTTGCTAGAGAGTATTATACTAAGTGAAATAAGTCAGTCAGAGAAATACAAATATGATTTCACTCATATGTGGAATTTAATAAAACAGATGAGGGCACCAGGGTTGCTCAGTCAGTTAAGCATCCAAGTCTCGATTTCAGCTCAGGTCATGATCTCACAGTTTGTGAGATCAAGCCCCTCATCAGGCTCTGTGCTGAGAGTGGGGAGCCTACTTAGGATTCTCTCTCTCCCTCTTTCTCTGCTCCTCACCAGCACCCACATATGTGTGCATGCTCTCTTTCTCTCTTTCTCAAAAATAAACACTTTTAACAAATGAAACAAATGAACATAGGGGGAAAAGGGAAAAAGGATGAACCAGAAAACAGATTCTTAACTACAGAGAACAAATTGAGTATTACTGGAGGGGAGGTAGGCAATGGGATGGGTTAAATGAATGATGGGTATTAAGGAGGGCACTTATGATGAGCACTGGGTGTTGTGTGTAAGTGATGAATCACCAGATTCTATACCTGAAACCAATATTACAGTGTATGTTAACTAACTGGAATTTAAATAATAACTTCGAATGAATGAATGAATAAATAAATAAATAAGCTATCAAGCCATGAAAAAGCATGAAGAAACCTGAAATGCATATCACTAATTGAAACAAGCCAATCCAGAGGCTCCTGGCTGGCTCAGTTGGAAGAACATGTGACTCTGATCTCTAAGTCATGAGATTGGTCCCCGTATCTGGTGTTAGAGATGACCTAAAATAAGTGAATAAAATGTTTAAAAAATAAGAAGCCAATATTAAAAGGCTACACAATGTGTGATTTCAACTATATAGCATTCTAGAGAAGAGAAAACTATGGAGACAACAAAAAGATCAGTAATTTCCAGGAGCTGAGCTGTAGGAGAGATGACTAGGTAGAACACAAAGCTTTTTTAGGGCAGTGAATCTACTCTGCATGATACTGTAATGATGGATACATGTCATTAAACAATTGTCCAAAACTCATACAGTGAACCCTAATGTAAACTGTGGAATTTGTGTGATTGTGATGTGTCAATATAGGTTCATCTTTTTTAACTATGTACCACTCAGGTGGGAGATGCTAATAATGAGGGAGGCTATGCATATTTGGGCATAGGCAGTATATGGGAAATCTCTGTACCTTCCACTCAGTTTTGCTGTGAACTCAAAACTGCTCTAAAAATATTCTATTAAAAGAGAAAAAATTCATAACCTATGTCATCATTGCTACTCTTATTATTTGAAATATATTTTATACTGTATTTTGTTTGTGAAGGCAGTATCATCTATTTTCTTTTATGAGATCAGTTTTTATCTTCAAAAGTATTAGAAAAAACAAAGATAAAAGGATGGCCACTAATGCTATCTGAGACCTCCAGCAGAACATTTTGACATCATTGTTTTAAGATATTTTATGAAAAAGCGATTGTGTTAATGATATCCCCCTAAATCTGTTTTTGTTGTGACAAGTTGTTTTATGAAAGAGGTTGGCTTATCAAAGTTGCTTAATACATATAAAATATAGTTTCATTGTTTATTTTAAAAGAAAGCATATGAATTTACCCTTTTTATAAATAATGTATTTCCATTAACTACAAAGATATTTGTGCTCTCCTTTGCTCTACCTCTAAGTAATATTTCAATTTTTAAAGATCAGTCCATGATGTATTACTTGCATACAACAATATTCAACAATTTTAAATGTGCAAATTAAAGACTTATGAAAATGACATTCAGGGGCGCCTGGGTGGCTCAGTCGGTTAAGCGTCCGACTTCGGCTCAGGTCGTGATCTCACAGTCAGTGAGTTCGAACCCCGCGTCAGGTTCTGTGCTGACAGCTCAGAACATGGAACCTGCTTCTGATTCTGTGTTTCCCGCTCTCTCTGACCCTCCCCCCATTCATGCTCTGTCTCTTTCTGTCTCAAAAATAAACGTTAAAAAAATTTAAAAAAAAGAAAATGACATGCAATCATATAAACACTGCTACAACCATGATATACAGCTTTCTATCACCCCCCCAAATTCTCTCATGTTTCTATCACAATCTGTCTTCCATCCCCATCCCTAGCTCTAATAATCACAAACCTAAGTTCTGCCACTATAACTTTGCCTTTTCTAGATTTTCATATGAATGACAGCATAAAAAATATCTTCAACTAAAGCAGGATCTAGTGAGGCCCATGGGTCAGAGACTAGTCTTAGTTCTTAAAAAACAAATCAGTATGTGGATCAAATAGCAAATACAAGTCTAGGCAACAAAAGACTAAATTGAAGTATTTAGAGTAATTTATTTTAAAGGTACATAAGAAGAGTAGCAACTAAGCACTGTGGAGCAGTATAGGAATAAACAGAGTCCAGAGTAAATGCTATCGATAGCAGTGCATAGGCATTAAATTACTCAGGATTAAACTTGATGCTAATAGCAAATTCAAAAATACCTAACATTATCTGAGTGCTTCTCATTATTCCAGGCGCTGTAGTAAGTGCTATACAGTCAATCCCCACAAAAACCCTATGTGGGAGTTCCTATTATTATCTTTTTTTGACAAGTGAATAAACTGGGACATGTATTAACTCGGCAAAAGTTACCCATTTAATAGTGCTAGACCCAAGACTGGAACTCAGGTGCTCAAACACTAGAGAGAGACCAATATAAACTCTAAGCCACAAAGCGGTTTAGACATTTGGTCCAATTTCAGCATTTAATAAACAGGTCTAGAGTAGTTAAATGCATCACTCAGGTTAGGCCAACTCTTAGATTCAAGGTTGATTGATATAATTTCCTGAACTTCAGCCTATATATTTATTATTATTAACAATGTCACTGGCACTTTTAATATTATAGTAACCATTTAATTCAATATTTAAAAGTATGTGTGTATATATAAATTATATATAATATATATAGTTGGTATATATTTAAACACATTGTTATGTATACATTGAACAATGAATCCAATTTATTCAGCTTATTTTGATCAGTGTTAATGAGGTTTACAAGTGGGTAAACAGTATATTTGATAATGTTGATAGAATACACTTGTGTAGTAACAGGAACTGAGATTGACTCACCGTTCTATGAACAAGTTTACTAATTATTAAAAATAAAGAGATTAAGAACTATAATTTCTTTGTAATATCTAAGGCTGAAAACTTATTATTTTATTGGATAAATAGTTGTCATAACTTTACATAAGCACCCTCAAAGAATTCTTAGATATCTTACCATTTAAAGGTTCTTTTTGGATGTTTACTCAGAGTGAAAAAATTTCAGAAATAAGACATATTCTTACTGAGTTCTTAGGAAAAAGCAAATTATAATTGATGCTAAGTTTTTTAGATTTAAGGCTCGATGTTTATAAAAAACATTATCTGGAAATAAGACATAACTGTATGCATTATACATAGTGTATTTCAGAACTATTTCCATACTTAACCGAGTAAAAAGAACTTAATGTGTATATTTCAGCTTTTCATAATAGTATCCATTATAAACTTCACCTACTTGGTTTATTACTTACTATTGTCATTCACTCTGTTTTAATACTATGGAAGTGGTCAAAGAAGCGTATGTCTAAGATGCTCTAGTTCTGCTTACTAACCACGCTAAACCTAAATAAGTTGGCTCAGCACAATCCCAACCAGGCATTTTTCTTATTTTTCACATTCATACTGTTCCAGGTGACCAATGGTTTGTGTATGTCCTTAATTTTACAATATCATGGCCATTGAGTTAAGAAAAAAAAAGTTCCTTAGATTCTTTATCAAGAACTTCTAAGCCTGAATGATAAAGTTATAAACCTCAGCAAAGGATATGATCATGATTAGAAAACAGAATAAATTTATAAGACATTTTATTTCTGTACAATGGTATGAATACAAATTGATCTTCCAGTTTTCTAAAAGAAAAAAAAAGCTGAGATCTCACCTTCTTTTCCAGTACTCAGTAGAAATCAGTGTAATATAAATATCAATTTATTGAAATTATTTTCTGCCAACATATAGTTACACATTATTCTCAATATATCTGCACACGATCATTCATTAATTGATTTGTATGTGCTACTCAAATGAACATTTTTTATAAAGAGGTATAAAATAAAGGTCTTTTTCCCTGATCACATAAAGCAGTAGGTAATGCAATATACTGTTGCTAGTAACAGCAGTTCCTAGAGGAAGTTGTTAGCTCACAATATGGAATTGCAGGATATATGTTGCTCTTTGTGTTCAGACAGGAAGACCTCAGATGGTTCGCAGAATGTGCCTGTGGGAGATGACTATTGTACAGTATAGTAACTCAAAATCTTTTCGACTTGGCATGAAATAACTTCTAAGCATGATGCAATTGTAAGCTAACACACTGAAACCCATGTCTTATTCAAGTAAAATAAAAGGCAGTCATATATTTAGGAGACCATGAGACACATGTTGTCTATTAAGGATCAGCCACAAGGGAAGACATGTCTTTTTAAAAGGTTTTATTTTGATACAAGATGGAATCTTACAGCCAGTAACTCAGTTTAAAGAGGAATCCGTAATTACAAAAGGAATATCCCATCTGTTATTAAAATGTGACAGATACTGTGATTCTTGGGAATGACTTTTTTTAGAGAAAGATTATTCAATTTACTGACTGAAATGTGTTCATTTTTGAAGATTATATGTCAGTGATGTCAATTCACTGTGCTTTGGCCTTTAACAAAATACACGCATTAAAAATTTTGTCATTTTAGTGTCCAAATTTTCAGGTTCCTAAAATCAATACTGTAGGAGACCAGAGTGTATTGACAAAAATCTACATTGTCTCTCAGCTCACAGATGGAATGCCTAAACATCTTCAGTAAGTGTCCCGTAGGCAGTCACACACAGTTGCCTCTTTTCAGTTTGGCACACCACTTGGTTATTTTGGCCAGGAAAGGCTGATGTTTTTCTGTGCTACAGTGACACTTATTTAACATGACATAAACAGTGATAGCAGACTCTCTGCAGTGAGCAGTGATTGAGATGACAAAATCTTGGCATCGTTTCAAAGACAATGAAAAAAATCTTTCATTTGTTGATTTTTGAATATGTTGAATACCATGCACAAAGATGAGATCCACTTGGTGCAAAGGATGAAGGACTAATAAACTCAAGTGTGAACATAACTGTCTTTATCATTAAAGACTATCGTATCCTTTCCATCTGTAGTTTAATTGTAGCCAGTCCAGAGACTGAAAAATTTTCAAGGGATATATAGTGCTTTACATATATCATTTTTTTCAATTTTGTCATTCTGTAAAGAAGGTACTATTATTATTATTATAATTATTATTATCCACATTTTTGGTGATAATACCAAGTATTATTGGAGAGATTATGTGACTTGCCTAAGGTGATGCACATAGTTCATAGCAGGACTAGGGTCTGAACACAGGCCACCCATACTCCTAATACCTTGTCACTAACTCTGAGATAAAAATAGAGTGGATCACAATATATTGCAACCTCTGTATTCTGATGTTATGTCATGATTGAGACAATGTAATACAACATATAAAACCAGGAATATCAAGACCAATGAAATTATGTCAATATTACACAGTTAACTATCATAAGCTTAGAGACAAGATCAGGGAATGTAGTCAGAGGGGTGCACCAGGCAAGGAAGAAAACTGAAGCTCAGTGTTTGGAGAAGCACTCCTACCTGAGCTCATACTAGGATATGTTCTTCTGTTAAGAGTCCTCATTAGGATTCTGGATTTTGCCTTCATGGCACTATCCACAATTGAAATTACTTATAAATTTATTTGCATAACAATGTCTATTTCTCTGCTAAATTGTATTTCCAGGTAGAACAAAAAGCCTTGAACATTGTAAGTACTCAACAAATCTTTTGAAAGAAATTGCAAGTTGAATATTCAAGCAAAGGGAGTCGAAACAGAAACAAAACAGTCACAAACAATTCCAAAAAGAAGTTTCAAATTTTAATGATACCACTTGTCTGCTGATGTTCTATTGCACTTTTGACCTAGCAGAATTCTTGGGGTTATAAGAGGTTTCTACAGGCACCTTTCTCTTTGGAAAATAACCCTCAAATATATGCTTTCTTGAATCTTACAGGTACCTCTATCTTTGATAAAAAACTCATTACTTATTACTGTCATACTCATTGCTCTCATGTAATGAATTCACTGTGAACACATAGACTAAATAAAATGTATTGTTAAATCAATTGCATGAAATTCTCTAAATCTATACATCATATTGAGGAAATTAATTCCATTTTCTCTTAAGAGTTTCATTTGATCTGTCCATGGATGATTAGTAAAATACAATGTGGTGTATATATATGCAATGGGATATTCTGTTTTTAAAAGTAAATAAATTTTGACATGTGATACAACATGAATGAAACTTGACATTATCCTAAGTGAAATAAGCCAGACAGAAGAGAACAAATATTGTATGATTCCACTTAAAAGAGGTACCTCGAGAAGTCAAATTCACAAAGTCACAAAGTGGAATGGTGTTTACCAGGAGCAGGGAGAGGAGGAAATGGGAATTATTGTTTAATAAGCCAGTTTTAGTTTGCAGTGATGAAAAGTTCTGATGATGGATGGTGATGATGGCCACACAACAGTGTGGATGTACTTAAATCCAAAGGTGTGTACACTTAAAAATTGATAAATGCTAAACTTTTTGTATATTTTACCATGATAAAAAATATAGAGCAAAAAAAAAAAAAAAAAGAAATTACACTTGCAATCAGCATCTCACCAGAAATGCTGAAGTTGTTTCCTTGGTATTATAGGTTTCTTGGACCTATGCATATTGACTGCTAAACTTACTAAGACAAAATTCAAGGTTTTATGTTATTTAGGCAATCAATTTGAATTTTAATTTGAATTATTTAATTTCCTAGTTCCTTATATCACTCATATATTTTATTTTTAATTAATTTACAATTAGTTAAAATACTAACTCTATTTTATTTGTTTAGAAACATCAGTATTAGAAGTCAATAACATATTTTTGTCAACCATCTATATACACTTTACAAGTAATTCTGTCAATCTTTGTCTAGGCTTATATTTATTTAAAATAAAATATGAATTTTTGTAATAATTAGAAGTATGTAAAAATTGGAACACAAATTAATATACAGACACACAAGTATTGTCTTGATTATATATAACAATTCATATCAATGTTATTACTTATAATCTTAGTATTATTTTTATAATAATTTTAATGAAACAATGTTATGTTAGATCATTCCTGTAATATGCATTTGTACCCTGGCAAACAGATGAGTACATTGACAACTCAATTCAAAAAGAGAACACTCTAAGAAAAAGTTCCACCCTAATTTTGAAATTTAGTTATACTGTTAAACAGCATTCTTGATATGGTATACTTTATGTGAAAGTAAAGCCACTTTTAAGGCACCTATAACTTTTTGTTTTATATGAGCCAGTGTTACAGATAACTGACGGAGATTTGAGAAAGTATTTCAGTCATAACTATGAACCTGTTATATTTTGTGTTATGTCATAGTAAAAGCAAGAGAATAATGCATGATTCACTAATAATGATAAGGCACAGATTTATTGTTACAAAATAACTTCGTTTCCTACTGTTTTCCATTTAAATACAGTTTTAATCCCAAAGTCAGAAGAACTGCCATTTTCTTTGCCTTTAACTAACTCATATTATCCTGTTTTTGGATTTAAGAATCTAATGGCCGGGGCGCCTGGGTGGCTCAGTCGGTTGAGCGTCCGACTTCAGCTCAGGTCACGATCTCGTGGTCCATGAGTTCAAGCCCCACATCGGGCTCTGGGCTGACGGCTCGGAGCCTGGAGCCTGCTTCCGATTCTGTGTCTCCCTCTCTCTCTGACCCTCCCTCATTCATGCTCTGTCTCTCTCTGTCTCAAAAATAAACATTAAAAAAAAAAAAAAGAATCTAATGGCCAAGTGAATTAAATGCAAAGAAAAAAAAAAATGACGAGAAAATAAATCAGAAGGTGAGGGAGATGTGGATATAAAAAATTGGTTAATGTCTAAGAAAATATTTTGGCACATGTGGAATACATTTTGGGAGGGTTGCTATAGAATATACCCAACAATGATTACTTTAGGTACACTATTTTTTCATAATTTTTAAATATATGCTTATGTCATCAGGACAAAATATAAACAAATAAGCCAAGAATGTCATCTGACCTTATAAACTTCTGCTAGGGAGAATCTAAGAATAAATTGGTTTCCTTTTGGAGTATCTAAACAGATAGATGGGGAGTATATCATCCAGATAGTGCTCCATATGTAGAAATAAACAACCTCAAGCAACTTTCAAATTATGGTAAATGTATATTACATTCAGTTTGTTTTATGTGGCCTGGTTATGTGTTTAATTATTATTATTACATCTACTTGCTTCCTTGGTATCTCAAATTTTCACTTAGAAGGAAGTTGATGTGGTGATATAAAAAATACCAATCTACCTAATATCCTTTCTGGCCTTGATATGCATAAAAGAAAAAGAATCAAGTGACTTTTTCTATGATCTGGCATGATGTGATTTGGTCACACCTCTTAAACATTCTATCAAAATGCCTAAATATTTTTTCCAGTTATAAAATCCTTCTGAATCAGCCAGTTGTTGGTAGAAATCAAGAAATTTGTACAACTTAAAAGGAAAATATAATTTACAAGAAATGAAAAACTACTCACTAACTTTTAAAGAGTCTCTGGGGGAGCACCTGGGTGGCTCAGTAGGTTAAGTGTTTGACTCAGGCTTAGGTCATGATCTTGCAGTCTGTGAGTTCAAACCCTGAGATGGGCTCTGTGCTGACAGCTCAGAGCCTGGAACCTGCTTTATTTTCCATGTCTCCCTGTCTCTCTGCCTCTCCCCTGCTCATCTTCTGTCTCCCTCTCAAAAATAAATAAACATTAAAAAAATAAAATAAAAATAAAAATAAATAAAGAGTCTTTAAAGAAGGAAAGAAATCAGATTTTCTCTTCCCACTACACTGGATTAAGATAATTTAGAGGATTGGTCCTGATTTATCAGAAATATAATAGCTATAAACCCTCATAGATTATATAAATACAGTCTTAGATCTCTGTTGTCAACTCTCATAAAATCTGTTTTATTCAAAATTAGAAACTTGCTAAACATAATAAACACTATCATCAAGAGTACTTGCCTTTCTTATTTTGTATAAAGCTTTCATATATATTTTCTCACCAAGAACTTAATTTTTATTACTCACCAAGTAAAAGTTGAGGGTTGAATAAATAATGTACATGGAGAGAAATTTGTAATGTGCCTAATGAGCCAATTTCAGCAAATTACAAACCAATGAGAAGTTAAGAATGAAGGTGGAGTAAATACATATGGGGAAAGAAAAATTACTGAGGGATGAGAGAGGTAACAGAAATGGTCATTGTCAGTGTTAGTTAAGGCTATACATGCTACACAATGCAGAAAATAAATAATATAAAGAAGTGACTTTTAAATCCCTTGAGAAAAGCTTAGTAAAATTTCTCTTAGTAAACCTAGTAAAATTTTCTGATCATACAGAAAAAGTTCAATTGCTTAAATTTGTTCTAATCTAGAATAGTATCAAGGCTGTTAACTAATCAGAATAAAACATTTCCATAATGACACTTTATAAGACCCATTTTCTACCTTTCTGCTGCTAAAAATTAAATTACATACATTTAGCAATTTTCTAAGTGCTTTAAAAATATCTTTATTCTCTCATCTTGCTATTCGAAGCTTTATTTTTCAAACTAACACTTCCTGTGCAAGAGTACGGGGAAAAGAAAAATAATGGAAAATGCTAAGGATACTTAGAAATAAGATTTCTTTTTTCAAGAATTATTGGCACCAAAGGAAAGTCCTTTTTAGCTTAGTTTTTGTTGTTGCTTAATTTTTTTTTAATTTATTCATTTTTGAGAGATGGAGAGAGATAGAGAATGAGTGGGGGAGGGGCAGATAGAGAGGGAGACAGAATCTGAAGTAGGCTCCAGGCTCCGAGCTGTCAACACAGAGCCCAACGCAGGGCTCAAACTCAGGAACCCTGAGATAATGACCCGAGCCAAAGTCGGACGCTTAACCAACTGAGCCACCCAGGCACCCCATTTTTGTTTTTATTTTAAATATATATATCATAGAGGAAATACTAACTGACCTCCAATTTGTTCAGTAAAGAATTTGGGGAGATCTTACCATACCAGTAAAAATTTCATTGTATTTCTCTTCATGGATTTTAGACAGTTTACCAGATATTTGAGCCTTTAAAATTTCTAGCAGTAGGATCTTGAAAGCCTCCAGTAGGATGTCTTACTCTAAACCAGTCAGTTAAAAGTGCTGATTCAACTCAAAAAGTTATGATACTTACCTGAAGAATGAAATTTAAGGGACTGCTACCTTCATTAAGAAAGTATTGCATAAACTAATTTTTAGCTGATGTAACAAATTTGATTTGTGAAACAGTTGATCCCATGTTGACTTTAGTTGCCATTTTATAAAGTTTTATATGCATCTTATTATAAATAAATGTGTCTTGAACCTATTGTATTTACCAGTTAATTTTGTCTGGAAGAACAAAATCAAGTTCACACTCTAATTAAATACAAAATAACAAAGATAGTGAATGATAAGTAATGGAAATCTTTAGTACAAATAGCTCTTTATTTTAATCTTCTGCTGTTTTTATAACTTGCTTTTTGCCCAAATCAGGTATGCTATTTCTGGTCTATTATCTTTGAAAGCTGTGTATTTGACAATTTATATATTTTAAAATATTCTAACTTGGTTGAAAGTGTGTAATCATGTTTGTGTGCACATCCAGCATATCATATATAATATACGGTTTATTTCCCACTCTTTACTACATAAATGTGAGAAATCTTGAGTCAAGTAGGGTTGGAAAGTCACAGTGATCCTTTCTAAACACCAACATCTAACTGAAAAAAGGCTTGAATATCAACGGTTTCCACCAACTTAGAAAAGTTGATTATTTCAAACTACACTTTAAAAGCTCTTTGATTATCTTCTTTACATTGTGCAAGGTGAAATAACTAAGAGAATATTAAAAGCTTTTTTAACATAAAACCCTAAATCAAAGATACTATAAGGGGAAAAGTAACACACACATACACAAATATGTATATATATGCACATACATACATGCATACATGTAAAAAATCAGAATTAGAATTGCTTGAATAATTATTTTATATACTTTTAATTGTATCTTTGAAATAAAGGATCATTAACAACTTGATATAAAGCAGAAAAATACCTTCAATACTAGTGAACAATTGATCAGCAGCGTGATTGCAAAAAAGTTTTAATACACAATTAAGTACATGGAAAGATTTAGCCTATGCTTAACTCAACTTTTTTCTTAATCACCATAAGTTTACATCTTAAACATATTATTATTATCACAATCAGGAGAAAAATGTGTTTGGAATTGTTTTCCTTAAAAAATGGTCTACATGTTGATTATATGTGCACCCTATTTTTTCCTACATACTTGGCAAATTAGCCTCTTTCTTTAACAAGCTTATTGATTTCATGTTCTGAGCCACTAAGTCAAATTAGCAAGGAATTAAATGCATATTAAACATACAAAATACTGATACTTGCAGTTTCATAAAAGGAGAAGTACTAGATCTGGGATTTTGATAAAAGTTCAGATCAGTGATGTCTAATAGACATATAATATGAAATCCAAATTTGATTTTAAAGTTTCCTTTTTTTTTTTTAAGTTTCTTTATTTATTGAGAGAGAGAGAGAGAGAGAGAGAGAGAGAGAAAGCACAAGAGTGGGATAGGGACAGAGAGAGAGGGAGAGAGAATTCCAAGCAGGCTCCATACACTCAGTGCAGAGCCTGACCTGGGGCTCGAACTCACAAACCATGAAATAATGACCTGAGGAGGCTTAACCTACTGAGCCACCTAGATGCCCCTGATTTTGAATTTTCTAATAAGCGCATTAAAAAGCAAGCAGGGGTGCCTGGGTGGCTAGGTTGGTTGAGACTCCGACTCTTGAACTTGGCTCAGGTCATGATCTCAGTGTTCATAGGTTTGAGCCCTGCATCAGGCTCTGCATGGCGGTGCAGAGCCTGCCTGCGATTCTCTTTCTGTCTCTTGGTCACTCCCCTGCTCACAATCTCTCTCTCTCTCTTTCTCTCTCTCTCAAAATAAATAAATAAATAAAACATTTTTTAAAAAGCAAACAGCAAATGTGAATTTAATAATAAATCTAATGTAACACAATATATAAAATATATGTTTATAAATTTATTTTTTATTAATAATTTTACATCATTTTTCCCTGAAATTCCTCAATTTTGTGTGTATTTCATACTTAAACGCAACAAGTTTTATGATAGATTTTCATCAGAAAACTTGATATGAATTTGGGGTTTATAAAATTTACAGTAAAAAAGATTCACATACATACGTTGTTCCAAACATACTTAAAATTTTTCATAAAAAGAACTGAAAATTGGTATTTAAATATTAATTAATTACATTAAATAATATTAAAAAGTCAATTCCTCAGTTGCACTGACCATATTACAACTGTTCAGTGACCACATTTTTCTGGTGACTACCCTATTGATAAATGAAGGCTGTTTCATCTTATAAGTTCCTTTAAAGAACCTACTATTTGCTAACACAGGGAAGATGCTGAGAATATGGAGTAATATATTTTTCAACTGAATGGGAGTTATAGACAAGGGAATAGTCAAGTACAATGTACTGTAAATAGTGCCTAATATGAAAGTATGCATTAGGCACTATGGGAGAAAATGAAATGAGTTGCCAATGATGATACTTAAACAGTAATGGCAGAAGAGTGACGTCAGATAGATGGCAGCCCAGGAAATTACAGACTTTCATTCCCCAATGGAAACACTAAATAAACCATTAGAAGCTGACTAAAATAACTTCATAGGAGCTCTGAAAATCAAATATCTAAAGCAATCAAGTGAATGTTCAGTGAAGAAAAGGCCACACTTAAAATACTAGGAAAATTTGGAGTGCTTATTAATATTTTCCTGTCTCCTCTCCAGCGTGGCATGGTCCATTTTAGGAGATACAGTGGCCCAACTTCAGTTCTCTTTTGCAAACTAGAGAGAGTAGATTAAGATGATTTTGCATTGTTCTAATCTGTCTGTAAACTGCCAAAGTGATTTGTCTATATAAAAACTAAATCAGAGCTCAAATGACTAAAAATAGCTCAGATCTCAGGCTAATGGAACCAAGCATAGCTCATTAGAACTGCAGGGGGCAAAAACCCACAGACACCTGGGACAAGAGATTTCTGAGTGAGAAATATGATAAAATAGCAAAGGCCCCAAGACAAACGGAGGGTAATATTCTTAAGGAAATTAAGATTTTTAATTTTTTTTAATGTTTATTTATTTTTGAAGGAGAGAGAGACAAAGCATGAGCAGGGGAGGGGCAGAGAGAGAGGCAGATACAGAATCTGAAGCAGGCTCCAGGCTCTGAGCTGACTACACAGAGCCCAATATGGGGTTTGAACTCACAGCTGTGAGATCATGACCTGAGCAAAAGTCAGATGCTTAACTGACTGAGCCACCCAGGCACTTCGAGAAATTAAGATATTTAAAACACCCATGGGGGCTCCTGGGTGGCTTAGTCAGTTGAGCATCTGACTTTGGCACAGATCATGATCTCATTGTTCGTGATCTCAAGCAGCGCATTGAGCTCAGTGCTGACAGCTCAGAGCCTGAAGCCTGCTTCAGATTCATTCTGTGTCTCCCTCTCTCTCTGCCCCTCTCCCACTCACGCTCTGTCTCTCCAAAATGAATAAACGTTAAAAAAAATGTTTTATGTATATGGATGCCGGAATTGAGAAAATAAAGGACACAAATAGAACCAGGGAAGACACATGCCCAGAAAAAGCCGAGAACATTTTACGCCTCCATGCTGGGCTCAGTAGTAAGGTCTTCCCCTGCACAGAACCAGTCTGCAAAGACTAGGAAAAGTGGCTGTTTTTGCAAATCTCCAGTTTTAAAATAAAGATCACAAGGTATACAACGAAACAGGAAGATATGGCCTATGCAAAGGAATAAAATAAATCTCTAGAAACTATCCTTGAAGAAACATATTCTTTAGACTTATTATACACATACTTTAGAACAATTGTCTTAAATATAAATGGAAGACTTCAACAGGAAGAAGAATGAATGTGCGAACTTAAAGACAAGGAATTTGAAATTATCAAATTAGAGGAGCAAAAAGAACAAAGAAGAGTAATCCAAGCCTAAGTAATTTGTAGAATACCATCAACTGGATCCTAATACATATTATGGGAGTCCCAGAAGATAAAGCAAGAAAGGGAAGGAAAGCTTATTTGAGAAATAATAACCAAAACTTCCCAAATTTGAGGAAAAAAATGTATATTCAAATACAAGTAGCTCGATGACATTTAAGTACGATACACTCAGAGACCTACACCAAGACACATAATAATCAAACTATCAAAACCAAATACACACCGTATCTTGGAAGTGGTACTACTAAATTGAGTCATCATATGTAAGAATTCCTCTCCAAATTTCTTAACAGAGGGGCACCTGGGTGGGTCGGTCGGTTGAGCATCTGACTTCAGTTCAGGTCATAATCTCACAGCTCGTGAGTTCAAGTCCCGCTTCAGGCTCTGTGCTGACAGCTCAGAGCCTGGAGCCTACTTCATATTCTGGGTCTCCCTCTCTCTCTCTCTGCCCTCTCTCGCTCATGCTGTCTCTCAAAAACAAATACACATTTTAAAAAATGTTAAGGTTCTTAACAGAAACAATGATATATTTAAAGTGTTGGGAAAAATAACCCAAATTCTCCTCTAAGAATTCTGTATTTAACATAACTGTCCTTCAAAAATGTGAGATAAATGAAAACCTTCCTAGATAAAAGCTGAGTTCACTCACTAGATCTGCCCTATAAGAGATGCTAGAGGGACTCTTTCAAAAAAGTACTTTCAAGAAAGTATACAAGGTGTAATTTAAAGCCACACAACAATATCAAAGCTTTCAGGTAAAGGAAATATATAGATAAATACAAAAATGAATAATAATTTTGGTTTGTAACTTAACTTTTGAGTTTCTTACATGATTTAAAAGACAAAAGCAGGAAAAGAGCTACAAATTTGTCAACGAGTATGCGATATATAAAAATGTAATTCGTGATGTCAATAATATAAATGGTGGGGGCAGAACTGTAAAGTAGTAATGTCTTTACATGCAGTTAAAGTTTGTATGAGTTTAAAATAGATTATTATAACTTAAGATCCTTATACGTAATCTCCAAAGTAATGACAAAGAAAATATCTATAGATCATACACACAAGAAAATGAGAAAGGAACCAAAATGTGTCAGTACAAAAAAAAAAACCTCAAGAAAACAAAACCAAAACACATCACCACAACAACTAACTGCATACAAAGGTAGTAAAGAAGAAAATGAGAGACAAAAAATGTAGGACATACAAAAAAAAAATTAACAAAATGGAAAGAGTCCAACAGTTAATTTAGTGACTAGTTAACTACTTATTGTTAATCTAATCACTTAATTAAATTAACAATGTATCTTTTAAAAAAAACAACAGTGGTTCAAAGAAGAAATCATAATAGAAATTAGAAAATATTTTGAGATAAATTAAATTGAAAACACGTAATACCAATACATTTGAGATTCAGCAAAAACAGTGCCAAGGGAGACATTTATAGTTGTAAATACTTATATTTAAAATGAAGAAGAATCTCAAATTAACAACCTAGCTTTCTACCTTAAGGAATTAAAAAGAGAAGAATAAACTTAAACCAAAGCTAGCAAAAGAAAGGAAATGATAAAATATTGGAGCAGAGAAAAACAAAAATGAGAAATAGAAAAAAAATAGAAAAACAAAGAAAATAAATGAAACAAAAATTTGGTCTTTCAAAAAATTGGCAAATATATCTAGACTGACTAAGAGAAAAATGAGATTCAAATAACTGAAGTTAGAAATGAAAGAGGAGATACTATTACCAAATATACAGAAATGAAAAGGATTATAATGGATACTGTGAGCAACTGTGCACCAAACAATCAGATAACCTTATTACATGGACAAATTCCAAAAAATACACAACCTACCAAGACTGCCTAAATAAGAAATAGAAGTTCTGAATAGACCAATAACTAGTGAGGAGATAGAATTAGTATTCAAAAACTTTGATTCACAAAACAATTCAAGGACCAGATGGCTTCACTAGTGAATTCTACTAACATTTAGGAATAAATAGCATCAGTTCTACATAAATTCTTCCAAATTGTATCCCAAGCAATCTAGATTGAATCTAGATTCAATGCAATTCCTCATAAAATCCCAATGATGTTTTTTTGGCAAAATAGAAAAATCCATCCTAAAATTCATTATGGAATCCTTTGAAAACCCAAATAACAAATACTTTCTTGAAGAAAAAGAACCAAGTTGGAAGTCTTATACTTTCTAATCTAAAAGTCACTACAAAGCTACAATAATCAAAAGTGAGGTGCTGAAATATATAAAAACATGTAGATTAATGTAGATTAATGGAATATAATAGAGAGTCCATATGTAAATCCTCAAACCATTTTTGACAAGGGTGTCATAACCAGGACAGTCTTTTCAACAAATGGTATTGAAAAAATAATGGATATCTACACGTAAAAAAATGAAGTGGTACCTTTACCTTATACCATATATTAAAAAAAAAAAAAAAAAACTAATTCAAAGTGGATCATAGACCCAAACATAAGAACTAAAACTGTAAAACTCTTAGAAGAAAACATAGGGGGAAAACTTCATGACACTGGATTTGAATTTGGATTTGGTAATGATTTTTTTTAGTGTGATATTGAAAGCCCATACAGGAACAGAAAAAACAGAAAACTTGGACTATATCAAAATTAAAAAATATCTGTGCATCAAAGAACACTGTCAACAGAGTGAAAAAGCAACACATGGAGTAGGAGAAAATATTTGCAAACTGTATCTCTGGTAAGGAGTTAATATCTACAATATATAAGGAACTCCTACAACTCAACAACAACAAAACAAACCACTTGGTTTAAAAAATGGAAAGGGTCTTGAATAGATCTTTCTTCAAAGAAAATAATAATAACAAACAAATAACCAATAAAGACATGACAGGATTTTCAATATCAATTATCATTAGGGCAATACAAACCAAACCACAGTGGAATATCTCTTCACACATATTAGGAATGGCTATTATAAAAAATTAGAAAGTAACAATTGTTTTCAAGGGTATGGAAAATTGGAACCCTTGCATACTCTGGTGCAAATGTAAAATGGTGCAATTGCTGTGGAAAGCAATATGGCAATTCCAAAAAAATTAAACATAAATTATTTTGCGATCCAGCAGTTCCACTTTTGGGGAAAGAACTGAAATGAAAGGAAGGAGTTGGACAGATACGTGTTCACCATGTCCATTGCATTATAATCAGAAACCAAAAGATGGAAGAAATCCAAATGACTATCAGTAGATAAACAGACCAACAAAAAGTGAATTACACACGATATTATTTAGTCTTAACAAGGAAGGAAATTCTGGCACATGCTACAACATGGATAAACGTTCAGATATTAGGCTAAGTTAAATACATCAGTCAAAAAAGACAAATACTGTATGATTTTGCATATATGAGGTGCCTTTTAAAGTCGTCAAATTTATGGTGACAGAAACTAGAATGGTGGCTGCCAGGAGTTAGGAGGAGGGAAGAATGGGGTGTTACTATCTAATTAATGGTTACAGAGCTGTTTTACAAGATGCTAAGAGTTCCAGTGCACAGTAGTATGAATACACTTAATTCTATTGAACTAAGTAGAATTTAACTGTATGCTTAACAGTTAAAAATAGTAGATTTTATGCCATGTATATTTTACCAAAATTAAAAAATACATAATAGAAACATGAAAAATAAAACGACTCCCAGATTTCTTAAAAAGTGAAAAGAATTCAACCAATTGTTCCGAATATGACCAAAAGTAACTTTTTAATTATCTTTAAATGCAGAAAGTTATTTCGGCACTGTGCCCTCACATCCAGACATTTAAGCAAACCTAAATTAACTACTACATTGTTGTGTGAACTTGTATGTCAATCTACATGCGAGGAAGGGAGCTGGGGAAGTAGGGGTGGGGGGCAGAGACTGGATTTTTCACAAACGAATACTTTCATGGTAAGATTTTCAATAAATATTGGTTGAGGTTATGCATATTCAGAACGACTTTAAGTGATGTTTTATATATAAAATGTTTGATATTTCTGATTTAACTATAGATTCTCCCTCCCTGCCCCTCTCTCCCTGTCTCCCTACTTTCTTCTGCCTTTCTCTCTGACTGTAGTTCTTGCTGTTGCAGAGCAGGAAAACATATAGTGCATACCTATTGTCCAAAGTTAATATAATCTTGTGGTTTTATATCTTATATATATAAAACATGAGTGTGAATAGAAGCACAATTATGAGATAAATAAGTTCAGTTGTTTCCTCTTTTAACAATAACCTCCCACTAGGAATGAGACCTGAATTTGATTTTAAATAAAAGTGGATGATAATGAAGTTTTATTTGCTATGTTACCCCCTAACTCTCATCTGTTATTAATGCAGAAATATGCCAGTTTTTCCTCGGTAGTAGTAACTACTAATGCAATTTTGAATGAGTATATGTGGTATACTAATATTGTAGATTATGACTTCCAGCAGGGAGTTTAATATTATGTTGCTTGTTCTCTTGCAGTGAATTATAAATGAAAATAGCTTCAAGAAAATTGAACCTAGATTAGAATTTCAGGCTCCAGATAATCCTTAGTTTCTCTTTTAATGCAGCATGTAGGAATATTCCTCCCTTCCACTTCTTTCCATTTCTTCTTTCTCTATCAAGGTTTATCCTTTTCTTTGCTGATATGTCTTTTTGTTTCTGAACTTAAATTCATGGACAAAAGAAATACTTTTTTCACCTTCTTGCTCTGTGTATGTCATGCTTCTAAAGTTACTTACAACTCAAGCAGCATGAAGAAAAATGACATTTTTAGTGAGGAAGAAAAATAGATTTCAGAGTAACTCCAAGATACCAATGCAAATTAAATGAAAATTGGAAGAGCTAGATTTTTTTTCACATGAATAGATATTTTCTTACAGAATAAATACAGGTTTGCTTGAGTGGAAAAAACACTGATTGGCAAAAGACAGGAGAAAGGCTGTCCTACTTTACATATAAATGAAAGTGATTTTTTAAAATGTGTATTGAAGTTATAGAAACAATTTGAACTCTTAGAAAAAAAATGTCTATCCCCCCTAAAAAAATACCAATCCAATTAATGAATGTTTTTTTTCTACTTATTTGTGGAAACATGTAAAAAGTAAATTTAATCTTATCCTTTATGAAAAAGAAGGAAGTTCTAAATCAGAAATTAAAGTTTTACCTTTACAAAGAATAATCTCTAAAACAAATAACAGTAATATGATTATTTTAATTTTTACACTATAAATTACATAAAAGTTAATATGCTAAAGAGATATTCCATTATAGCTTTCTGCATGAGAAAACTATTTTAAAATATTTAATATTTAATATCAATTAATATTAGCATCCTGAAAATACTATACGTGTAGGCAAACATCAGTTGAATTTCTCACTTTTTAAGCTAATTAATAAATCACAAGTATTTTATTTAAATAGTATAATTTAGATATCCAATCTTGGCACTCATAGCCCATGTTTTAAGAAGATTGTTGAAATTTTTTTTATTGCTGAAAATAACCGAAAAATTTTTGAGTTTTAGAGTTGTTTTATTAATTTAGAGCTGCTTTATTAATTTAACTTTAAACATGCTTTTTTATTTTTTAAAGTTTATTTATTTATTTTGAGAGAGAGCAAGAGAAGGGTAGGGACAGAGAGAGGGGGGAGAGAGAATCCCAAGCAGGCTCTACTCTGTCAGTACAGAGCCTGATGCGGGTCTAGAACTCACAAACCATGAGGTCATGACCTGAGCTGAAACCAAGAGTTGGATGCTTAACTGACTGAGTCACTCAAGCACCCTGAACATACTTTTAATCAGAAATCTATGCTTAGTCATGTTTATTTTAATTAAAAACTATCCCCAAGTGAAACGTTAGGAAGGCCATGAGTTTCAAAGTTTCCAGAAGGAAAATATTTCTTGGGACTTTCAATTGAGTGTTACCATTTATAATGGCTACTGATGAATGATATAGGTACAAGCAGATATATAGATGATAGATAAATAGAGATAAGGGAGGTAGAACGAGAGATACATATTTTTATTATGGGACCATCTTTCTGTCAAAACATAGCTATATGCTAGTCACTGGATCACTAATTATTCTCTTAGTATGTTTAATGTAATGATGTATTGGGAAAGGGAAATACTTATTTCCAGAAATAAGAAGATATCAATGAATTAAGTTAGCTGGATTATAGAGCAGTAATTGGTTATATACACATGATTTCCAGTCAAAACAATGTTTTCCAAAGTCATTCATGTCAGCTGTTTTTTTTTTCTCTTACCCCCTTCAGTGAGACTATGACATACATATTTATTACTACTAAATTGTTTTCTCTCAGCCTTTGGTATGTCTTTTCATTCCTTAGGGCATGTTTCACAGAGGAGATGTTTTTAACTGTTATATAGTTCAGTTTATCATTTTTCTTCCTCATGGGTTATGCTTTTGGTGTTGCATCTAAAAGCTTACTGAAATGAAGATCATGAAGATTTTCTCTTGTGTTTTTTGCCTAGGAGTTTTATAGGTATAGATTCCACATCAAGGCCTTTGACTTATTTTGAGTTCATTTGTATGGAAGATGTGAGATATTTTCCCCACTTACCTTTAATTTTATTTTATCTTGTCTATTCTCTTCCCTCCTATCCATTTTATTATTTTTTTTTATTTTTTTGCATATGAATGTCCAGTTGTACCAGTAGCACCATATGTTAACAAAAGATAACTGTTTTACACCGGATAGATTCCTAACTTGTCAAAAATTAGTTGACTACCTTTGTGTGGGCCTATTTCTGGGCTGCTTATTCTATCTATTATATCTTATTCTAATTCCATATTGTTTGAGTACTGTAGCTTTATATTGAGTCTTCAAATTGGGTAATATGATTCCTCTGACTTTTTATTAGAAGGTTGTCTATTATAATACCTTTGCCTTTCCATATGAATTTTAGGATTAGCTTGTTGATATGAACAAAAACTTCTTGCAATTTTCATTGGTATTGTGTTGAATCTGAAGACTAAATTTGAGATAATTGACATATTGGCAATATGGAGTCTTCCAATTTATATGTGCACTGCATATCCCTACTTATTTGTATATATATTTAAATTTCTTTCATCAGTATTTTGTAGTTTTCCACATTTGACCTTGTATCCTGCAACCATACTGAACTCATTTATTAGTTCAAAAAGGTGTTTGTTTTTCTTTTTGTTTTGTTTTCTTTACAATTTTCTACATAGGTAATTGTGTCATCTGTGATTAAGGGCAGTTTTATTTTTTTTTTCTTTCAAATCTGTATGTATGTATTTTATTTCTCTTTCTTTCTATTGTACTAGTTAGTACATCCAGCACTAGAAAAAATGAGAGAGGCCCTCTTTGCCATATATATATATATATATGTGTATATATATATACACATATATATGTGTGTGTGTGTGTATACACACACACACACACACACACACACACACATACATATATATATGGCATATATAAATCATCAGTTGGATACCCAACTGACTGAGCCACCCAGATGTCTCTCCTTTGCCCATTTTTAAATTGAGGAGTTTATTTTGTTTTGTTTGCTTTTGTTACCTGTGTTTTTTGTCATAGTCAAGAAATCATTGCCAAGAGCAAAGTCATAAAGTTTTTACCCTATGTTTTCTTCTAGGAGTTTTATACTTTCAGCTCCATAGGTTTATGAAAAGATGTTCAACATCATTAATCATTATGTAAATTCAAATTAAAGCTAATGAGATACAATCTCATAACTGTTAGGATAGCTATTATCAAAATGCAAGAGATAACAAGTGTTGGTGAGGATGTGGAGAAATTGGGATCCTTCCATACTGTCAGAATATAAGATGGTGGCGTCTCTATGGAAAACAGTATGGAGGTTCCTCAAAAAATTAAAAATAGAATTATTATATCATCTGCAAGCCCATTCCACTTCTGGGTACTTATCCAAAAGAATTGAAATCAGTATCTCAAAGAAATATTTGCACTCCCATTTTTATTGAGGCATTTTCCATATCCTGGTTATTGTGAAAAATATCCATCAACAGATGAGTGGATAAAGGAAATGCAAAATATACATACACTGGAAGGCTATTCTTAAAAATGAGGTAAATATCACCATATGTGATAGAAATGGAAGGACCTGAAGATATTATGCTTAGTGAAATGAGCCCGTTGTAGAAAGATGAATACTTCATGATTCCACTTGTAAGAGGAATCTAAAATAGTTAAACTGATGGAAGCAGAAAATAGATCAGTAGTTGCCAGAGGCTAGGGGGAGGGTGAAATGTGAGTTGCTGTTAAGCAGGTATTAGGTTTCAGTTATACAAGATGAGTAAGTTCCTGAGATCTACTGTACATTGCGACTATATGTACTTTAAAAAGAATATAAAATGTATCCATTAAAAAAAATTCTTCTGCAATGCAAAGATAAAATAAAACCTCATGTTAGCATGAGTAATTTAGATTATAAGGTAATATTTTAATATTCTTATACTTAAAAATCAACTGAATAGGTTTTTTTTCTTCATTCATTCATTCATTCATTCAGTATATTATGTATATACTATATGTCTGAAAGTTTTAGATACCAATCCCCAAGCTTAATTTCCCACCTCAGTCAAAAATTTAAAATTTATTATATATTTGTAAAATTCATATATGTACTGTTAACATTAATTAAAATCAAGGGTTGTCAGTATTTATATCAAAACATAACATATAACAATGCTTATTCATGAAGAGTTAAGCTGTATCAATGTCTTATCAAGCCCTGATACTGTATAGATGTGATCTGACATTTTTCTATTTCTTACATATTTATTACACATAACAGGCATTAAATCATTTATTTTCATTAACACAAATGTATATAGATTTATGTATCAATTTGAAATTAATTTCTCACCTTTTTCTTACTCTGAATGTTTTATGTTTTTAAATTAATTGATAATCAAATGACATTATAAGACATATCTTTATATTTGTCCAAACACTTCTGAATAAATTTGTTGGGCTATTTATGATATCAGCATTTGTGTTTGTCATTCTCATAATTTTTGATCACATGTAGTTTGAATGTGATGCTTTAATCCAGTATAAGTAACAAGACTACTCTTAAAGCAAGGACACAATGTTTCATAAGAAAAGTAGAGGCCAAATAATAATGAATAATTAATAGCACTACATTTTAAAAGATCTTAGATACTATAACAGTGCTCAATTTACCTTGTCAACAACATCTGCCGCATCTCTACAAATCATCGATATAAATTAAATACACATTCGGATTGTCCTTATGTTTAGAAGCCTTTTTTATTATGCAGATATGTGTATATATTTACCATTTTAATAGTTTTTAATAATATAGTTCTGTGGCATTAAGTACATTCACATTGTACATATTTAGATTTTATAGTTAGTTTCATTTATAGTATCTAAATGCTGTCTAAAGTTAGATACATTTCCCTTCCTCATCAGATGTTTCTGGGTAATATAACCCAAATGTTACTGAGATAATGGCGCAGTATAACTTTTTTGCACTATTGTGTTGAATTATTGCACAAATTCTAATTATTTGCTCTACCTTAAAATACTTTTTTTATTGTGAGGACAAATGGATTTTTATTATACAGATTTTTCTAGAGGCATTATAAGAAAGCATCAAACAATACTGATCTCCAGGCATTATAACAATGCAGAAATTTCAGTTATGATTAATTGTATAAAGATTATGGAATAAGAAAAATTATATTTGCAATAGAGGCCTAAATCAGATCCTTGATATTATGTTACAGTTTCTGAAACCATTTTGAATAAGGCAGAATTTCTTGTTAAAGACAGAGATTGAGCATCACAGAGCAAGACTTAGTTTTGTTTTTTTTTTTTTAATACTACACATTTCAGATAAATAATGATGGTATCCTGGGATGCATACAATCCATTTCACCCAAGGGGAAGGCTCCTGAAAAGGTATAGAGAGGTTACAGAGACTTGCTCAGTTGCCATTTAGTTCAGATTATAGATACTTCTATGAGCAAAAAGCTTCTATCTCAAAAAGTTGGATAAACAACATTTTCAAAGATAGATCAACTATAGAAACACTCTTAATTTTCCAGTTTTTATGACTGCATTCTTTTAATATCTCCTGACTTTAAGGAGCGAAATTTGATTATTTAAAATATCTAGGGGCGCCTGGGTGGCTCAGCTGGTTAAGCGTCCGACTTCAGCTCAGGTCATGATCTCACAGTTCATGAGTTCAAGCCCTGCATCAGGCTCTGTGCTGACAGCTCAGAGCCTGGAGCCCGCTTCAAGATTCTGTGTCTCCCTCTCTCTCTGCCCCTCCCCTGCTCATGCTCTTTCTCTTTCTCAAAAATAAATAATAATAATAAAAAACATTAAAATATCTAAAGCAAGCGCCAACAAATCATTTAAAAGAATGTATCATCAGCTTCTCATCTCGCAGAAATGGACCAAAAACCATGGTTTCTACTAGTTTATCATCAATATGTTTTCTATTCCTTATCTCCTTTTTTAATAATTTTTTTAAAAATTCTTTTTAGTGTTTATTTTTGAGAGAGAGACAGAGCATGAGTGGGGCAGGGGCAGAGAGAGAGAGAGGGAGAAAGAATTTCAAGCAGGCTCCAGGCTCTGAGCTGTCAGCACAGAGCCTGACGCGGGACTTGACTCACAAACGGTGAGATCCTGACCTGAGCCAAAGTCCGACGCCCAACCGCCTAACCGACTGAGCCACCCACGCGCCCCTTCCTTATCTCCTTCTAAATTAACGGTTTTAGAGAGTAGGAGAGGTGGGGAGCACATCCATTTGAAGCCTTTACTAAGAGTCCTAAAGTTGCACTGATAATTCAGTAGTTTGAATATCAGGAACAGCATTGCAGAAAATACAATCTAGAAGACATGTTTTTCTATTCTTTTGAGCATTTTAGTCGTAGAAGTTTCAAACTTTGCTCCTTTTTCAAAGCTAGCCCATTTATGTCAGCAAAAATTCGCTGTCCACATCTGAGAAAACGATAGTATTATGTGGAGTCCCCACAGCTTTCCTCTCTTCCCACCTTCAACTCTGCCTTTATTCACCTTTATATTTGTCACATTTGCTTTAAATTCAGAGGACTCTGTCCTTGGGTCCAAGGTTAATATCTCTTCTTGTTACCCCAACTCCTTTATTTTTCCTTGAATTCTTTTTAAATTCACATTAGGTCAGGGCTGGTGGCTCATTTTTTGTTTGTTTGTTTACTGTGTAGCATCCCCAGTGCCTATATCTGTATCTATACATATATGAGTACAAGCTCCCTAAATATTTCCCTCTTTTTCTCCCCTTAATCTAGAAATTTTTAGGTTTTTTTTTTTGTTTTGTTTTTACTTTTTATACAGTCTCAGTTTTTCCTCATTCTTCACTTTTCTGGTATCATCTCTCTTATCCTCCTTTCCTTGTTCCCTAGATTCTGCTAAAATGTTTAAGAAATTATCAATTACCTAATCTCCAAATCCAGTGACCTCTTCACATGCTCCTTGCTTTTTGTCTCTTCATGAAAAGTTACACAATTTTCTCTTTCTTTCTTTTTGATTTTGTGTAATACGTGACCTAAACAATGTATTTCTTTTCTGATTCCTTCCCTGACTCTGGTATTGTTCTTTCTCAGTATTCTCATTGACTATCATCCTGCCCTTTGTTAATCACATGCCTCCCAAAGAGCTCCCTTAAGCCTATTTTACCCCTTTTATGTATGTTTCTTGTGAATTCCGATCTACTCTCATAGCTTCAGTGTTTTCAAGATGGACACAAATTAACATCTGTTATTCTGAGCCCTTGACTAGTTCGGTGTGTTTATCATTTCTTAATAATGCTCACACAACCTTCTATCAAGAGGTAGTGATGCCCACATTTTAAAATCAAGGATACATTAATGCTACATGGCTAAGGGATAACAGAGCTAAAAATCAAAGTCTATGTGTCTGACTGCAAACAGTTATGTTGATTCCAGGTAGCAGTTTATTATCTTTTTTTATATGCCTTTGCCTTTAAAGTGCATAAAATGTGAACTCTTTAGCTCTTAGGGAGGAGTCCATCAGATGGGATATCAGTAATCTTGTGGGAAAGAAGTGTTTACAGGTGTTTTACTCTGTAACATAATCGGAAAGAGGCATAGAAATCAAGAGATACTTTCAGATGTGGAAGTTATCTTCTGAATGGCTTTCTATTAAAGACACGTGCAGAACTCTGAAAAATACCACACAGAGGTAAATGCATTGAGGGTTCCGGACAATTGTTTTACATTCAGCAATCATTCTTACAGAAATTTTCCCTGCATCCATTGTCACGTCAGAAATAACTTTAGGTTTTGAGTCAAAACTAGACTTATAAGGGCTGATGACAAGTCCTCATTGAATCACAAGAGCAAAAATATTGAGGTGTAAAACTGGGCATTTTCAGTAGAAAGTTCTGTTTAATTCCCTCTATTAAGTCATTCATTTGGTGGAAATAGCTGATGAGCTTTTTCAGTTACCAAATATATCAGAACATGTAGCAGAGTAAATCAAATGGGGATGGTTGAAAAAAATAAGTCATGCTCAAGTACAGTTATTCTCCAAACTGTTAATACTATTTGTAATTTGACTCTGAACATATCATATACTTGTATAAAATAAAATGTAATTACAACTTGAGATAAATATTTTTCTGTTCCTATTAAAGTGTCTTATCTATGTGTCCCATATTAATCAATACTGATAATGTGACTTGAGAGAAAACTGACAAATAATAGCAGGAAAAAAGATGAAGACAAAATGTTGTCATTGTTATTATTAATGGCATCATTAGAGGAGGTTATTTCAAACATTCATTTTGGATCTATTGTGCTTACAAAATAGCTAATATGCTTGAAATGAGAAGAGGCAGTTCAGTGTAATGGAAAGCATATCAGAAATCAATCATCTAAATAATTGTTAAGTTTTCAGTATCACAAAACACCTGCAAATCTTACCTCTGAGCTACCTTGCTAAAATGCCAGTGTGTGAGTTTCCCCATCAAGTGCAGAAAGAAAAGGTGCAAGATTATTTTGGTCCTCAGAGAAACCATGGCTTCACACATCTGACAACACTTTAATCAGGACACCAAAGCGAATGTGGAACTGTTTCCATTTTTAGTTTCACAACTCATTCGTTAGTGTTGCAAAAGAACAGAGTGTTATATAATAACCATTCGATGTTTATTTTAGGTGTGCATTATTCTCTATGTGGAAGTTCCCTGATGCAAAAACTTAATTATTCTTTATACTACCATATGGTTAGTGGTGCCTCAGTGGAAACTTCCTACAATCTGGCTTGAAGTCAAATATAATGTTTCAAAAAGTTTCCTGTAGTTCAGCATCTAGAGATGTTTTACATGTTTAATGTTAATGTTTAAATGTTTGACACCTACATATCTAATAAATTCAGGAACACAATCTAAATTCAGTGTAAAGTTAAAAAAAGATAATTTTTCTTCTCAGGTTGCTTTTAGGTCTTGACATAAAGATATAGAATAGCCAAATATTCGGCCAGATGCCTTAGAAAGCTAAGAAAGGTGTGAATTCCAAATGGCAGTCGACACCTCTTTCTCCTACTGTTAACATCCATTATAAATCCTCTTAATGTTACCATATCTATCTTCTCATCTGTCTGTGAACTAAACCTCATTTACTGCATTTTAAATAAAAATTGTATCTATTTACCGTGTAAAACGTGATGTTTTGACATGTATCCATAGTTAAATGATTACTACAGTCAAGACAATTAATTATCCGTAGTTAACATTATTTTGTGTATAGTGAGAGCACCTGAGATTTACTCTGAGAAATTTTATAGTGTACAATACAGTATCATTAACTATAGTCACAAGTCTGTACCTTAGATCTCTAAAACTTATTCATTCTGCATAACTGCAATTTTGTACCCTTTGACCAACATCTCCCATTTCCCCCACCTCTTTACCCCCTTATGTAACTGCCATTCTATTCTCTGCTTCTATGAATATGTTTTTAGGTTCCACATATAAATGAGATCATGAAGTATTTTTCTTTCTGTACTTGCTGATTTCATTTAGCACAATGTCCTCCAAGTTCTTCCGTGTTGTCACAAATGGTAGGATCACATTCTTATTTAAGGCTGAATAATATTCCATTGCATATATATACAGCATAATTCTTTTAGCAATTCATCCACTGATGGACACTTTGGCTGTTACCATTTCTTGGCTATTGTGAGTAATGCTGCAATGAACATAGGAGCATATATATTTCTTTGGATACTAATTTCAATTCCTTTGGATATATGCTCAGAAGGGGGACTGTTGGATCATGTAATAGTTCTATTTTTAATTTTTGAAGATCTTTCATGCTGTATTCCATAATGGCTATATCTATTTACATTTCCACCAATAGTGCACAAGGGTTCCCTTTTCTCCACATCCTCATTAACATTTGTTATCATTTGCTTTTGTGATAATAGGTATCATACTAACAAGTGTGAGGTGCTTTCTCCTTGTGCTTTTGATTTGCATTTATGTAATAATTAGTGATATTGAGAACCTTTGATATTGAGAACATTCTTCTAATCTTCTCTTCTTATAATATCACCTAGCATATGAAATTAGAGCTCACCCATGTGACCTCACGTTACTTTAATTACATCTTTATAGTCCTTTCTTCTAATACAGTCACATTCTGGGGGTACTGGGGATTATGAAATTTCATGAGACACAATTCAGCTCATCATACCCCAGATGACCTGTATTCTGTGGTAACATTTGGATGATTCTTTCTAGGCCTTCTGGAAAATAAGTAACACTTTGTAACCAGTGGTTAAAGAACCCAGCATAAAGGTTTGTGACTTGCTGGAGTCTGATCCCTAAGAAGTCATCTTAGAAAAATTTTAAGTTTGAGAAAGAAGAAATAAAGGTGAGAGGAAACTAACACTAGTTGGGAACCTAAAATTTAATGTGATAGTTTCTTGACATTTTTCAAATACAGTTACCGGTATTTTATAACAAATGGTTTAATTCATATAGGTGCAGAGAAGAGGCTGTTTTAGTTTTCTATTGCTGCATAAAAAGTTACTACAAACTTAGCTTATAACAATATGCACTTATTATCTCACAATTTCTTTGGGTTAGGAGTATGGACATGGCTTAGATGGATCCTCTACTCAGACTCTCATGAGGCTACATTGAAGGTATCAGGAAGGCGAGGGTTTCATTTCAAGCTTATTCAGATTGTTGGCAGAATGTACTCATAGTTCCATGTACTTATAGGACTAAAGGCCCAACTTTTAGAGGCCAGCCGTCTCCACAGGAAGTTCAAATCACTGTTGTTTGTTTTCTTGCAGGCCATCAGGAGAGCATCTTTTGAAGGGCTCACCTAATTAGGTCAGGCCCTAGATTCTTTAAAGGGTTATTACCACAATTATTTTTCCTTTAATCTCTCCACTGGAAGATTTCTTTTAATTTGTTTTATTAATTTCCTTTCTTAAAATACCACCATAATGGACAAATTCAGTAAGAGTAACACTAAGAGTCAAGTGACAGTTGTTGCCTGAAAAGATAGGAGAACTCTGGCAAAATATGTTCTTTTTTTCTTTGTTTTTAAAGACCTTCTTGGGGCGCCTGGGTGGCGCAGTCGGTTAAGCGTCCGACTTCAGCCAGGTCACGATCTCACGGTCCGTGAGTTCGAGCCCCGCGTCAGGCTCTGGGCTGACGGCTCAGAGCCTGGAGCCTGTTTCCGATTCTGTGTCTCCCTCTCTTTCTGCCCCTCCCCCGTTCATGCTCTGTCTCTCTCTGTCCCAAAAATAAATAAAAAACGTTGAAAAAAAAAATTTTAAAAAAAGACCTTCTTATTTTGCTGCATCTTTCAATGCACAACATAGCTATCATTATCACTGTTACACCAAGGAACGGTGGCATGCACACTATTTTAGCATAAAACAACACTTACTCTCCTTTTCCATGCTTAACTCCATTGCTATTTCTGAGACAGTAAAATATACAGATGAGTATGCAATATGCACATTTAATATTTAAATATGCCTTTAATATGGATGATGTATAATCCAATTTTCTTCTTTTTTCTCCACCAAAACAAAAATGCAACTTATATCATCTTACTTATGATCATCCAATTCTGATGTTTAAGTTTGCATGTCTTCTTTAATAAATGGTAAATTCTATAGACTATAAAATTATGATTATAATTCTAATCTAGAGACAATTTTAAATAGGCAAAATTTAAAAATATTTATATTAACAATATACGCATGTATCTATGAATTCGCACAGAGCACACATTGTTATTAGACGGGCAACAGCTAGTTCCCCTAGTAACTTGCTTTCCGTGTCTCTTTTTAGCTGTGATGGGTCGGGTCAACCTAATGCTCTTTTTCATCATGTCAATGTTACATAATCTATTGCACATCCATTTTATGTCTTTGTAATGACATGCTAACCTAAGACGAAGAAACCAAAATGAATGATAACTGTCTGCCTTGGAAATCATGCCCTCTTATTTTATATGCTTTTTATGTGCTTATGTTCATCAAAATTTCATATGGATATAGATATTGATGTGTGTATATATATATTACTGGTGTCTATCACCTTAATAGTATTCATAATCATCCATTAAACGTATAGACAACTGTGCCGTTTGAGATGGGAGAGATCCATTTTTTGCAATTAACTTTTCTACAAAAGCTGTACAATGCTAACAGAATTGTGAATCACCAATTTAGTAGTAGTCATTCAGGCTAACGCACAATTTGCCTATTGATTGCTTGAAGTTTTAATAATTTCCTAGCCTCTTGAGCCTCTTCTACATTACTAACACTATGCATTACCTCTCAGTAAAGATATTTCATGGGGTGGAATTTTTAACTCAAACAAAGCCATCCTGATTGTGAATAGAAGTAGGTTCCCCCTCCCCCCCAAAACTCTTTGAAATTGTAAAAGTAGAAATGAAATGTGCCTTGTAAAATTGAATGAATTGTCAATTGACCAGTAATTCTTGTGCTGCTTTCCACAGGGCCAAATGAAAAATTCTATAAAGGAGAAGAGGGGGAAAACGCCATAAAATTGCTGTGGATTCTTTCACTGGATAGGGAAAAAAAAGTGTCACAAAGAAAAGGGACTTTGGGCTTGAAATATAATGAAAGTGATTTTTCTGAACAGACGAAGCAGATGGCATTTACAAAAGCAACTAAACTTTGTGAATAGTATAGAGTTTTCTTTGGTTCTCTTCAGAGGACATAACACTTGAGAAAGTAATGGGTCTGAAAGTTGATTACCAGGCCTTCACCCCTGTGGAACCAGCTCAAATTTAACCCTTGCTACTTCTAACTAACTGAATTGAGTCAATAACAGTTATTTCTAGTGAGAATAATACGGCATACATTCGGGGAATGTATTACATATGCTTATCACTTCAGTTACTGTTTTTACAAACCTCAAATGCTACATCTAAGAAAAGACAAATAATGGGGTGCCTGGGTGGCTCAGTCGGTTAAGCGTCCAACTTTGGCTCAGGTCATGATCTCACGTTCCGTGAGTTCGAGCCCCGCGTCGGGCTCTGTGCTGACAGCTCAGAGCCTGGAGCCTGTTTCATATTCTGTGTCTCCCTCTCTCTCTGACACTCCCCCCCTTCATGCTCTGTCTCTCTCTTTCTCAAAAATAAATAAACGTTAAAAAAAAATTTAAAAAAAAGACAAATAATAAATCAAGATAAAAATTGAAAAGCTTTGAAACTCTCTAAAATTGAACAATCCTTCCAGTATGTAAATGTTGTTTTTGAAGTTCCATTAACAGTGTGTCCGGCATAAAGCAGGTGATTGGTAAATGTACGTTCTCTTTACCATTTTTGAAAAATGTCAGACTAAAGTGAATATCACTTATTGGGAATGGCAATGAATTTGTGTCAGTATCCCTCAGGCATAAATGCAATATTATTTTAATATATGTAGCATTAGGTATATGAAACTCCTAGTTCAGATGAAGACAAAACACTAAGGATATACATAAAACTTATATGTTGGTCATATAAAGAGCCTTGGATTTACTGAATTTTAGAGCTGTGTGTTCTATTACATACCTTTTACCCTGTATTTTAGAGATGATTAGTTTGAGGCTCTGTCATGTGATTTATGTGTCACAGCTAATAACTATGATAGCTTAGAATAATAACCAATTTATAATGCCTGAAATACAGACACTCAAGTTTTTTTTTTCTTCTTCCTTGATATTTTCTTCTAATGAACTTAATTCTATTTCCATGGTTGTATTTCCTATCTAAGTGATGGTGACTCCAAATTTTTATGTCCTGATCAGGTATCTCATCTTCCATTTAGAATTATATATGTTCAAACTACCTGCTATCAATTAATAACAAACTCCTTAAAGTCACCATGTTCTAAATAAAACTTCCTCCTTATAACTTCCTCTTATAGTTCAGCTTATGTGATATCTCTAATTCACGCAGTTTCCAAGATAGAACAGTGGATGTCATCCTTGATGATGCCCTTCCCTTTACCCTCATATGCAGTTGATCATATTTTTTGAAAATATCTATCGTATCCTACCATCCCGGTTACTATTAGCCTACTCTGTACCCCTTTCTTCCAACATTGCTCAAAGAATATACTCTGAGTCCATTCTACAACCACAGAGACTTGTTTTTTCTATTTCTACAAATCTCTGTTACATTTTGAACTTGGTGTTTTCCTTCCCTGAATCTTCCTTCCACTATATATAAGTTCCAGTAACCAGGCTAATTTGAGAAATCCCACATATACCAGACAAAATTCAATTTCTTGATCAATCTTTGTCTACCTGAACTGGATGTTCTTCCATGTACTTCTATATTTGTCCTTTTTTAAAATGGCATTTGGCAAACTGTTCAGATTTTGTCTCTTATGATCATCTCCACCAATCTGGACTAATCTGTGGAAAGTCATGAATTATGTCTTTCTTACTTTCTGTTATATCTCTAAAGTCTATTCCAAGACCAGAATATTAATCTTTCAATAAATAGTTATGACATAAGTATATAAACAATTGAATGAGTTAATGAATGTCAGGGGAAATCCTGCAAAATCAAGGTAAAAATGAAAATTAGAAAGTCCTTTTACTAAATAGTTCACACTTTTATATGAGCCATTTAAAAATTTGGGGCACCTGGGTGGCTCAGTCGGTTAAGCGGCCGACTTCAGCTCAGGTCATGATCTCACGGTCCGTGAGTTCGAGCCCCGCGTCAGGCTCTGTGCTGAAAGCTCAGAGCCTGGAGCCTGTTTCAGATTCTGTGTCTCCCTCTCTCTGACCCTCCCCCATTCATGCTCTGTCTCTCTCTGCCTCAAAAATAAATAAATGTTAAAAAAAAAAAAATTAAACATGACCAACTGTTTGTTGCCTAATTTTAAAATAATGTATTCCCTAATACAACTTTTTCCCTTGTATATCATGAGTGAAGTTGGGCGAGATAATCCAGTCTTTAAAAATTGGGTCATCACACACTAAAATTTCCCCCAAGGGGAAAAAACTAACAAATTTTGTATGTAATAATCATCATTTACTTTCAGTAATGATGCATGTGTGATTAATTTTAAATAGCTTTAAGTTTATTTATGAGCACTTAATCCATTTTATCATTGATCTTTCCAATTTTGTTTACAGTAACAATCAATTTTAAGTATGAATATAACAAAACATAAAATGTCATGTGAATTTTTTATACTGAACTTAGATTTGGTTACATTCTGGGAAGACAAGTCACGTTTTCTGATTTCTCATTCTTTTTTCATCTGGGATTACTCAGAATCAGACCCTGAGATGATTAATATGTTTATTTGTGTAAGTAGTCTATTTAAGAGATTATTCCAGTTAATAATGGCAAGGAAGGAAAGAAGTGAGACAGGAAAAGGAGAGAAAAATAACATAAAACTCAGAGGTCTCCCGCCAGAGAGGCATTAGAGCAAGGTACTTTTATAACAACTTCCATGAGTCTTTCCTTTAGGGTGGGGTCAGTGGTTAATGCCACCTGAGAGGTAGAGAGAAAACACAGTTAAATAAAGAAATGTGGTATTGAAAATGGGAGGTCAGATTAACACACACTAAAATGTAAAAAAAACAAGGCGAATGGACATTTGCCACATTCATCATACACTACTTCCAGATAATATAAACTAAAGCACAAAAATACAGTCCTAGACCACACAAATTGAAAAGTATTAATAGCAGTATCAACTATTTTACCAGACTTCCACTTCAGGCTATGACAGAGATCTGCGACTGGATTTACTTTCCTTCTGTAAACTAAGACCCTGCACAAAATATATAAAACAACTGTTTTCAGACATTGCACACCAGACCTAGCAGGACTATGTTCTCTGAAAGAAGGGAAACAATAGAGATGAACCCCAAAGTAGTACAGGACTCAGTGCAGAAAGATTCTAAGTATTATCATGGTGTTTTAGAATTGAAAAAATTAGAGTTTAGGGACACTGAGGTGGCTTGAATTTGCAGGACAAATCTCCAGAGAGTTGGAAGCTACATTGAGAAATCTGAAATGATTGCCTTTGAATTATTTTATGAAGCCAGAATACCCTGATACCAATACTAGACAAATGTATTATAAGAAAATGAATCTAGGAGCACCTGGGTGGCTCAGTCAGTTAAGCATCTGGCTTCGGCTCAGGTCATGATCTCACGGTTCATGAGTTCGAGCCCTGCATCAGGCTCTGTGCTGACAGCTCAGAGCCTGGAGCCTGCTTCGGATTCTGTGTCTCCCTCTCTCTCTGCCCCTCTCCTACTCATGCTCTGTCTCTCTTTCTCTGTCTCACAAAAGTAAATAAAATGTTAAAAAAATTTAAAATCTACAGACCAATAATCCTCGTGAACATAGATGCAAAAAACCTCCATAAAACTTCAGCAAATAGAATCAAGCACTATATAAAAAACACAAAACATGCTGACTGAATTTTAAAATCTGTAAGTTTATCTATAAAAGCATTTAATCCATTTTACCTATCATTTATCTTTCTATTTTTATTTATTTATTTATTTTACTAAGGAGCAATTACCATTGGTGCAGCTTAGCTTTTTTACAGGAATGTAGGGTTAGTATAATCCTGAAAATAAAAAATGTGAGTATTAACAAGAACAATCCTCTCAATATCCCTGTTAGTAGAACAAAGAACAAACAAATGATCATCTCAATAAATAGCTCTACCCCTGAACCATTTGCCCTGGGATTCAGTTACCATTTGTCATGTTTTCTCAACTGTCAGTTACTGAAGTATAGCTTTTGTTGTGCGGAGATCTGAGAAAATGCTTGGTGGTGAAGACAGGTTCTCATATTTTCTGAAAACAGGTAGACACTTTTAACCTAGTGTCTGAGTCACTTTGGGCTGCTATAACAGAATACCATAGACTGGGCAGCTTATAAACAACGCAGATTTATTTCCTACAGTTCTAGAGGCTGGATATGCAATATCAAAGTGCCAGCATGGTCAGGTTTGCATCTCAGGGTTTGCAGATGGCCATCTTGCTGTGTCTTCACATACTGGAAGGGGCAGGGGAGTTCTGTGGGGTCTCTTTCATAAGGGCACCAATCCAACTAGTCACCTCCCAAAGGCTCCGCCTACTAATACCTTCGCAGGGGGTTAGGATTTCAACATATGAATTTTGGAGGGACATGAACATTTAGTCCATTGATACCACAGTGTACAAACAGTTGGAGAAAACCTGCTGAAGAGAAAGTTGAGGCCTGTGCTTGATGGTCATAACTATTGATATCTGAAGCTCTCTTTAGATAAAAGGTAAATACCAGTTGAGAGTAGAAGTAGCTTGTCTTCCCTTCCAAGATCACTACTAGGGGACTCTGTCTTTTGTTTGCTCTTCAACACACCTCATTCATCTCCACCCAGTAGTGCCCACCGATGGGGGAATGTGATCTCTCTTGTTGCCATGGGAATGAGTTTACCTGAGAAACTTGGGTTCACAGATGAGTCTTTTTAGCTCAAACTTTTACTCCTTTTCTACCAACTTTCTGTCATGCTAAATGAGGTGCTTGGCATCCATGAACATTAGGCCCATCTCCCAGCAGTTATAAGGAGACAGAACAGAAATGACAAAAGGTCACAAATCGTTAAAAATAATGTTGGGTGTCACAGTGCTCATTGCTTTGAAATACCAAAGCCTTTACATTTTTCAAAAGCCAGTTGAATGATTTGTCCCATTTTAGGAAGCAAAAACATCTAATTAAAAGGACTTGGCAAAGATAAACTCTCATCTGCATATAAACTGCTGTGTGACATGGAATGATCTTGTTGCCTTGAGGTCTCATTAATCTGTGTTACTCAAACTCATAACGTACAGACACAATAAATAGTTTTAGTCTTGAAGAAGTGCAGAAGCTTCATAACCCCGAAGGCTCTTATCCACCACTAGAGTTTAGTTTTAAGGTGTTAAACTAAAATGATTTCTTAGAATAAATCTTACTTGGTCATCGCGGGGTTTCTCAACCTCAGCATTACTGTCATCCTGGGCTAGACTGTAGTCCAAGTGGGAGGCTGTTCTGTTCATTGTAGGATGTTTAGCAATATTATTGGCTTCTGCCAAGTGTAAGACAACAGCAAAGCCCCAGTTATAGCAATTAAATGTGTCTTGGGATGCTGACTCCTTTTGTGTTAAACAAGTACATTTTAGGGTAGAATTTCAATTCGTCTGTTCATTTATTTTTAGTAGTTACTATAGGGCCTAAAATATTTATCTTAAGTTATCACTATTAAGTTCAAGGCAATATTAGTATAACTCTGATAAAACAAAACAACTTTTCTCCAATGCAGCTCCACCCCTTGGCAATATATGTCATATGTCATAAATTAGATATATAATATAAACATTTAAATCTAGATAAATACAGTATTATGGCTAGTAATTCACAAAATCTTATGAATTTAAAGGAATCCAGAGGAGGAAGGAGAAAAAATACAGGCTTTCCATTTACACAAATAGGTATTATTTCGGGGGTTATTCATTTCTTTCAGCGGTTGTCATTTAGCACCTTTCCTATTTACCTCTCTAGTATTTCTGGTTAGATAGGTCTTCTTGCAATGAATGCTTTCTGCTTATTTTTTTTTTCCGGAGGATGCCTTTATTTTGTCATCATTTTAAAGTATTGTGTTGCTTTTTATTAAACTCTTGATTGACTGGTTTTTCTGTCAGTACATTTTCCTTTATTTTTGTTTAATATTTTTTTCTTTACATTCTTTAGTTTGGGTGGTTTCTATTGACCAATTTCAAATTCACTAATTCCTTCTTCTTCCATGTCATATCTGCAGTTGACCCTAGGTAATACATTTTGTATTTTGTTATTTTCAAGCACAGAATTTCCATATACACATTTTAATAATTTCCGTATCGTTATTGAGGCTCTTTAATTGTAGGCATTGTGATAATATTTCTCTTTTTTGTTTACATTTACTTTTCTTTAATTGACTTCTTTGATATCGTTGTTAAAAAAAACATGGCGGGCACTCAAAGTTAAGTATTAATGAATTCTTGTTTCATAATTATGGGCCACACTTTTTTGAGGTTTTTTGTTTGTTTGTTTTGGCTTCGTTTTGATTTGTAATCTTTGTTCAATACAAATATTTTTTTCAGATCATAATGACTTATTTTTCCTGTCTATTCTAGACTTATTCTGTGCAATCTCTCTATCTTCTTGGATGTGCAGTAGCTGATATGTCTATTCAGATTTGTTTTTCTCATTCATATTCTTATTTTTTATCCTCTTTTCATAGGGGATGCCCCCATATACAAATCATTTTGTGATCAGCCAATAATTTGGACATAGGTTATGTTCCAAGACTTGATCCTATATAGCTTTCACTGTTTACATATGGATCTGTGTGGGACAAGGCTGCAATTTCTCAAGTCAACCTGAGATTTTCCTTTTTTCCTGGGGTCTCTTTTGTGTCTCCTGTGAATGTGTGGATGGTTTTTCAGTCATCCAGGGAGATTTGGAGAGTATATCTTTCTTATATACAGGTTCTCATCACTTAATTTCTAGCTGATCTGCATATGTGTCAACTTAGCCTAAGTCAATGGATCTAGGGGTTTTCTCGGTTCATTTCTTTATGTACTTGCTAATTATAATTATAATTAGGTAGACACTGCCACCATGCATAAGCTTGCATTCTCCTCTCCAAATCAATCCCATTCATGTTGGCAGCAGGGAACTGGTTTTATCAGACCAACCATACACTGGTTAAATGACTGTGCCAAGTGAGAATGGGATTAGGAAGTATCCCCTGGCAAGAAGGCCTCAGAAAGCAGCAGCTCTTTAATAAACACCTCTCAAGTGTTGGCGAGGATGGAGGCCTGAAACTCTGCTGGTGGTAATGTAAAATTGGACAATAATATTGGAAGTGAATGGGAACAGGAACCAGGGAATCATTTGAGGTGCTGAAAATGATTTATATCTAGATGGCAGTTGTGGTTACATGAGCATATGCATTTGTTAAAACTGCTTGAAAAAATCTTTTTAGGTAAAATCATTTGACTTTATTTAAATTAAAACAGAAAAAAATGATTTCAAATCAGAATCTTTCTTGAAGAGTTTTTCTAAGATGTTCTTTCTCAGGGTGAAGTTCTTCCCTTCTACCCTTATTTTCCTGAGTTTTTAAATCATAAATGAACTTGAATTTTATAAAATTATTTTATTCTGGCTTTTCCTGAAATTGTTTCATCTACTAATGTGCAAAATTATATATGAAGATTTTCTAAAATTTCTAGATATAAGTAATTGCAAATTTAGAGTGAAGTTGTAAGGATACTGAAGAGAACCTTATATAGCCTTTACCCACAACACTGTGGCTAATATTTTCCCAAACTGCTTTATCATTTAAATCATATCAGTTAAATATATAATTTTCCAATTCCTCTAAATACATCAGTGTATATTTCCTAAAAATAAACACACCTGCTAACGTAATCACAGTACAGTTATCAATTTCTGTGTGTTTATTTCATCTAAGTTTTCAAACTTCTATGCATAAAATTGTTTTACGTGATTTCTTTGTTAATTTTTAATCTCACTTACGGTTATAATTATTTGTCATTTTTCCTAGTTAATTATTATTTTTTTATTTTTACTATCTCCTTCCTTCCTTCTACATTCTTTGTTTTTTCTTCTTCTTTTTTTAATCTTCAGAAAGTATACAATGACGGTAGCAATATAAGTTGGTAGAGTCACTTGGAAAAAATGTCTGGGAATATCTATTAAAGCTTAATTTATGCATATTCTAATACTTCTAGTAATTTTCCTGAAAGAAAAGTATGTATACCAAAATATAGGTAGGTACAAGGACATTTGTAGCACAATTATTCAAATAACTCCAACTTGGAAACAAACAAGTAATCCAATAGATCGGTAAATTGTGTTGCATTTAAACCATCCCCCAATTAAAGCAATTGACCTATATTATACTATAATTGTGGACCACTACTCATCAGTTAAAATAAATAAACTCTCCACATGAATGTGTCTCATACATATAATGTTGAGTGAAAGAATCTAGATACCAAAGAGTACATGCTTCATGACTCTAATCCAGGAATTTAGTAATCAAAATAGTGATTAACTTGTGGAGGAGGAGTCAAGAGTGACTGGGAGAGGACACAGAGGGAATCTTGGATTTGATGGTGATGTTTTATTTCTTGATGTAGACAGTGATTACAGTGTTGTGCTCATTTTATGCATATTCACCAATATGAATATGCATACTTATGATTGTTCATTTTTATTTTGGTACTATTAGTTCTCTATTCATTACCTCATTAAAAAGTATTGTTTGTCGTTTAATATTATGACTGAATTTCACAAAAGAAAATCTTCTATCTTGAGTCTTTTTTTATCCCTTAGCATTTTTTTATCATGAGAACTATTTTAAAGATTTTTTTGTCATATCTTTAGTGTGTGTACCCAAAAAGGAAAATAAATTTGCTTAAGTAATCCTGAAACAATTTCACATTCAGAATATGACTGTTGGACACCTCTTTTCAATTCTGAGTCATTGATATTTGTGTTTTTCCACACAGTATTGACTTCTGTGCCATTAAGAGTGTTGGTAATGCTCTTGATTAAAGAGTGTTATTCTGCTTCTATCTTGAATCTTGGTCTATGTCCCAAGTACAAATGAATTATCCATCTACCCCTTCTAATCCTGTGCACAAATAGAGCTATTGGCATGAAATTCTATGCAAAGCTGCGTATAGGATCCTCTTTGCCATCATAATGACTTCTAGCTTTGTAATTGAAGTGAAATTACTGGTAGTGTTGTAACGAAATTTCTTTTTAAAATTCATCATTGAATAATTCTTGTTTTTTATAAAAACTGTCAAATATTTATAATGCTTTACCTTTCCAATATCTTTATTTTTAAGTAACTTCCACGTTCATTGCCTGTAATGATCGCCAGAGCATCTCTATGGAAGGTAGATCACTTTCTCAGTCATACAATCAGTACTTGATTTGTTAGATTAATAAAATTCATGTTTTTCAACTTCCAGATTAGATTTCTTTCCCTAATCTTCCACTTTGCCACACTGTCAGACCATTTTCTTAATCATACTCTTATATGTACCCAACACAGGCTTGTTTCATAGTCTTCATAATACAAATGCATGTGTTAAATCTGTGATGTTCCAGTGTCAAATTTGTTTTAAATCACAAATAAGACATCTGATAAGGGTGAAATATTTAGATTTATGGTACTCTCTCTAGGAATGATAAGCTCCTGATCTATTTACCAGAGTTTGAGGATTTTAGTTTCAGTAGAAATTTTTTTCTTGACACTAATTGAATTGGGAACCTTAAATGTGATATGAGAAATATTTTCAACATAACTCCCTGTAATGCATGTGTTACAACAATACTGTAAAATGATTTTACAGTATTTACAATATTTCAACAATACTGTAAAACAATACTGTAATCTCTAATATATAAGAAAGTGTTATGGTTTTAGACAGACATCTCCATTTTTAGTTTTCAAAAATACTGGCTTAAAAATGAAAATGTGTTTTTCACATTATTGCATTTTGAGAGGATATGCTATTTAGAAAGGGTAATGTCTTAGGCACGTTACAAAGTATCAAAGAACATAAAAAGTGAAACGCAATAATTTCCAGAATACTAGTCTCTGTGATACAAAATTTATAATCAATGATGCTTACTTTTCTAAAAATAGCAGAGTCTCTTCTGAAAAGGAAATTTTTAGATTAGTTCTTTCAATAAACTCATATGCTCATTTTTATGAAATCTGTTATGTGCTTTCTCAGCATTACAGGATAAAAAGTAAATTTCAGCACTAAGATTTGCCATACATGCCAAAAGACAAAATTTTCATATATATATTGCATTTCAGAGTTTTCTAAACATCAGCCTTAAACTGACATTCATGCCCACAATGATGTGCCAAGTTGCTGTTTTAAAAGCTGCATAAACCTCAAGGTCATTTTCTCCTAATTATGCCCTGTCCATAGGAAACTTTATTGAAACATTTTTTTCTCAAACTGAGACTTGCTGAATAGAGAAAGCACTCCTTTCAGGTCAAGCTTTGTGCTCTGTGACATATTTACTGACTCTTTATTCTACAGCTGGCCTTTTCATTACCTAATGCAATGAGATAGGACTCAGATAATAAGTTCAGTATATCTAAATGTCCTTAAGGCCAGATTTGCTTGTGAAAAATACAAGGAAAGTATTCGCTTCCCTTATTTACTATTGATTTTGTTTCTTTAAGTTTTTCCAGCCCACACTGCATTGTCATGCATTTTCTCCTGACAATGTCTATAACAAGAATTTGTGACATTTAAATTGTTTTACAAGAGAATTTTCTGGAAGTCATTTGCTGAGGAAGAACTGTAAATATATGCAAGTGTCAAGCAACAGTCTTTTTTTTTAATGTGAAATTTTCTAAAACAGAACAACTTGTGTCACCTCAAGTCTCATCCCCTGATGCATATATTAAAGGGATGTTATCAAATAGGTTTTTTTTAAGTTTGGAATCATCAAGTCTCAATACCTAAAACCTAGGGTATTCTTTTTAAAAAACTAAAGTTTATTCACCATTAATAAATTTGTAAATTATAAATTATAAATTATAAATTGTGATGTATAGTTATTTATAAGGGGGAATAAGCATAGCTCAGAAAAAACTTTTCAAGAAAAGATGGAGAATCAAAAGAGTGAGTAAATAGCAAGATGAGTACAAGTTTGACAGGAAATGTTTCTCACTGTGGTCAGCTTGTTCTTATGATAAGCTGACATGGGCAGCATGGTCTGCATTTTAGTGCTTACTCAGCCTTGGGGGCAAGCCAAGGGCCTGAAGAGGGGAGAGAAGCTTGACCAAAGTTTGGTCAAGACAAAGCAAACAATAAGAAATGGGCAATTGTGAACACTTGTTGCATCATAAGAATTGCTGTATTATATACAATGTTCGTGCATGTGTTAATTGAATGGATTTAAGGCCAGTATTCTACATATATGTTGGTATTCAGTCTGTTGTACCAAAATAGTCCTGGGGCCATGGCCAGCTCAGATTTTTTTTTTTTTTTAATACAATACCTCTCCTTTTACCCACAATAGGTACTCAGTATTTTATAAATAAAATAGAAATTTAGGGAAGCTAAAGAACAATTAGCAGTTAACAGTATCCTAACTTCAAAATGGTACTTGTCTACATAAGAAAACTTATGAGGCATTTACAAGTATACATCAGCAAATAGCAGACAAAAGAAGAAAAAGAAACCCTTACAGTTAACTGAAGGGAATCTTTTTCTACCAAGAATGATAAAGTTAAAAATACTGTATACAAGCACACCTCATTTTATTGTGCTTTGCATTACTGTACTTTGCAGATACCGTGGTTTTAATTTTTTTTTTACAATTGAAGCCTGTATGAAGCAAGTCTATCAGCACCACTTTTCCAATAGCATTTGCTTACTTTGGGTCTCTGTGTCACATTGTGATAATTCTCACAATATTTCAAACTTTTTCATTATAACTTTGTTTGCTATGGTGATCCATGATCACTGATTACAACTCACTGAAAGCTCAGATGATGGTTAGCATCTTTTAGCAGTAAAGTGTTTTTAATTAAGGCATGTACATTTTTTTAGACATAATGCTATTGCATATTTAATAGACTATAATATAGTAAAAAGATAACTTTTATATGCACTAGGAAACCAAAAAAAAAAAGTGTTTGACTTGCTTTATTGCAACATTCACTGTATTTCAGTCTGCAACCGAACCCACAATATTTCCAAGGTATACCGGTAGTAGCTCTCCTCAGCTGATTATGATTTAATTTTCTGTTTGAAAGTGTTCAAGAACGGTTAGTAAGATTTGATTCAGGCTCAGTTAAATATATGGAATTTCAGGGGTTTTGCTGTTGTTTAATATTTTGTTACTTTATCATTTTACCAATGAAATATTGTTTCAATTGAAGCATAATTGTCAAACGATTTTCTAAAATAAGTGATATTGTCTGTTCATGGGCACTTCATATTCACTATTCCAATTCCAAGTGTGTTTTATAAAATTTGGGACCAAGAGAAATGTTTATTACATTATACGTAAAATGGTATTGGATTACATAGAGCACTAATGACTTGTTCATGGATGGCCGCCAGACTAGAAAGCAGCCGAACAATGCCTAACACCAAGACGTGCTGAGGTCTAGACCACTGTGTTCCCATTACCTCACACTGCACCAGAGGAAAACATGGATCCTAGCTACAAATGTCAGGTTAAAGCTTAGATGTTTTCGGCATCAGATCGGTTACCCTTTTCAACTACAGGCCTGATTCAAGTAGACCTTATTTATTTATTCATTTAAATTTGTAATGTTTATTTATTTTTGAGATAGAAAGATAGGGAGAAAGAGCGAGCGAGAGCATGCGCACAAAGCAGAGAGAGAGAGAGAGAGAGAGAGGGGAAGACAATCTGAAGTGGCTGCAGGCTCCAAGCTGTCAGCAGAGCCCGTCTCAGAGTTTGAACCCACAAACCGTGAGATCATAACCTGAGCTGAAGTCGGACGCTCAACCGACTGAGCCACCCAGGAGGCCCTCAAATAGACTTTAAAAGTCAAGTCCAGCAGCATGCTTTAGGATTAGTGTATCACAATTAGAATTTAAATAATCTAATTTATGAATATATCTCCCAGTTGTGGGTTGTCACCTCTAAACCTTTTGAAGTATAAATATGTTAAGATGAAACCAGAGGTGAATTAGATCCCTCAAAGTGGTCATGATCTGCACATTTTAGTACATAATGAGCATAATCTTTGCATTTTATATTATCTCATTTAGTCAATACAGTTTACATCCACATTAGATGTTATTATCTCTCTCTCCCTTTTTTTAAACAAATGACAAAACCAAGTTTCCAAAATTTTAAATTGTGTGTCCAAAGCTATCTACTTAAATGGCCAAGCCAGAATTTAAAATAGGATGACTCTAACTCGAGACAATCTTCCTTCCACTTCACAACACTAACTCAAAGCAAGCTGCAGAGACATCCATTTTCTAAAGCACATAGCCAAATTCTAAATGGTTTTAGGCCATTATGATGTCTAAATTTCTAAGGAAACTCCAGTCACCCTCTTGCCCCTGGTAAATATACGATGGGTACAGAGTAATGAACTTGCTTTCTCTATACTTCTCCCTGATTCATTTTTAAGAGCTTAACAAAAGTGATCATAATGAATAAAGTGGGGAAATTAACTACAAAGAAATACAGTAGTATCAATAGAATTCTTCTTTCTAGATGAGAAAATTGTGATTTATAAGGTCTGGGGGCTTTCAGATGAAATATAATGCATATAAAGTTGAAACTAGTGTTTCACATTCTTCTACTCAGCTAGTTTTTATTAATTAACATATTCAATTGAGAATATTACTGAAAGAATATTTCTTTCAGTGTAAATGCCAGCTATTATATATGTTAGAATTTTTAAGTCATTAATATGTAATAAAAGGCAATTATGTTAATGTGAATTAAATTCATTCATTCCTGTATTTGGACAATCAAATACATTTTCCTAACTAAAACTTTTAGAATATACTATAGTGATTTTATTTTCCAATAAAGCCCTGATAAATGAAACTAATACAAAAAGTCAAAAATCAAATTGACCTGAGGAACACAAGCTAGTGGGTTCAGGTTATCATCTTAGTAAACTAATAATAATAATTGCCTGTCCACGTTGTTTTAACTTAGCAATTTTAAACAGTGAACTTCAAGGCATAGATTTATTTCTGTGAACATGCAGTTATTTACTAAGATGCATGGAAAAGAGAGAAGCAGAATGAAAACAAGGGCAAAACTGTGGGAGATTCAGATTCATCCATTCAGCAAAGAGCATGTCCATATGATATTATTCAGGATGCAGAGCTCAGGAAAATAAATCTGATGCTAACACAGATCCTTAACAAAGCTGTATTTCTGGAAGAGCTGAAGATACAGCAATAAATGGGAGAAAACCAGTGAATAACTACAACACAATGCGATATGTTACAAGCATGTAACAAACAGTTTTATAGAACATCAGAGGAGGAATCCATTTTACTTTCAGAGCTTGAATACTGTCTTCAAAAACAGGGGGTATTTGACCTGGACCTTGAAGCTTATGTTGGACTTCATTCCTTACAGAATTGACTACACAGTATTTACAGTGAAGAAAAAGCAGAAGAATTTTGGGAAGTGTTTCTTAAGGCAGGATGTGTGTAGGGAGGGCGTGTGTGTGTGTGTGTGTGTGTGTGTGTGTGTGCGCCTGTGTGTCTGTTTATATGCACAGAATCGCTTCCTACACAGCATTTTAGAAATGTTCTGGTATTATTCTAGTAAAACTTGCAGGATATTGATATTTATTGACTGGCAGACTGAGGTGACAAAAGTAGCAGTTCCCATGTCATTTGTGCACATTTTGCTGCACATTCAGGTAAATGAAAATTTATTTATATTTATCCAAGACTATGTATTTAATCATTCTCATGTGAACTTAAATAATTCTTACATGATTTAATTTTTTGTATAGTTTGCATTTTCCAGCAATGCAATTAACATGTAAAGGCAAATTATAATGTTTAAATTTCTAATTTTATCAAGAGCTGTTCAACATTTAGAAAATCTCATCACTGAGGTCAATGTAGCACATAGTATTTGAACAGCTAATACAACACATTTTTATCAGTTTACATTTATGGCTGCTGCACTTACAGTGACTATCTACATGTCTATAATTTCTCTTTTTGTTTTGTTGTGCCTGAGATTTACATATTGACATGTTTGTTATGAATTAATTTTATCTTCTATCTTCTTTAGATTACATGTATGCCACTATATTGATTCCTCTTGGAATTGTATATGTAAGTTACATTACCTGTTAATCTCATTTGAAGGTAATGAAGAGAACGTTAAAAAGATTTGTTATGAAAAGGTTGATGGCTATTAACCCAGGGCACTTACATGCTGATTGTAATCAAACAGGTTTCAGCTGAAGAGGAGACAACACTCTAACTATTTTAGGTGAGAACCATATAAAACAATGGCTTGATATATATAGAAATCATGAAGGTGGGAAATTAGGAAGCCTCACTGGAACCAAGAATACTGACTCCAAATCTCTTCTGAGCCTATTGGATTTAAATAAAAAAGAAAGGTGGAATTATATGTGTATTTAACTCCTATATAGCTTATAAAACTACTGACTAGCTAATAAGACCTCTGTTTCTGTTGCTACAGAAAAAAACCTTAAACCTCAAAAAAAAAAAAAAAACATACAGAAGGAAGAGGTAAAAGCCCTCCTTCCTTCAATCTTCCAAAATTCATGGCAATACATAGTTGGTAGAATGGAAATCAAATCTAAAAACTTTTAATTACAAAACATCACGAAAATGCAACTTTTATTCAGGGTGTCTGTGGGTCCACGTAAATGTTGAGACTCTATTATTATAAAAAGAAAAAAAAAATTAGCTGTCTCTGCCACATTGAGAATCTAACAAAACGTTGGGGGTATGATTTATAATAAAAGATTATAAAAGCCACACATATAGATGATCATACATATATGATCCTACATACATACATATATATACATATATATGCATATGTATTATACCTCATCTCATAACTAAAACAAAATCAAGTGATTTTAACAAGTGATTAAAACATAATAAATTTACAAGATGCAATAAGCTATAGTCAGTCATGTATGTTTCTGTTATTATTGTTTTAAGGACAGCGATGATTCAATATGCATTTTTATTGTATTGTACTGTATTATACTGTATTGTATTGTATTGTAAATTTATGTTTTATTTTATATATAGAGAGAACAAGTGGGGGAGAGGGACAGAAGGATAAAGAATCTTAAGCAAGCTCAAGCTGAGCTGAGCCCAACACAGGACTCTATCCCATGACTCTGGGATCATGGCCTGAGCTAAAACCAAGAGTCGACTCCTCAACTGACTGAGACACCGAGGCACCCCTTGATAATGTATTTTAGAAATGAATGCTAGTGACAGCTGTGAGCATAGTTAAGGCCAGAAAGAAGTAATCCTTTAGAATTGACTTCTGGTTCGATCAGTATGGCAAAGAAATAACTTTTTTTCTAAGTGGTATCTATTTGTTTGATATCTATTTAGCAAAAATGCATGAAAGTAAATTTATATATTTTTATTAGAGTGATATCACAAACTGTAAATTAACACTGAATGTAAATTAAGGTACATTTTAGAATATTTTAACAGATATTAAACTTAATAAAATTTTACTAATATACAATCTAAGCTATAAAGAATGTTCATCCCTTCTTTCTCCCATATACTCAACAATAGTGAATATTGACATTTCTTTTAACACTTTACAATCTTATAGGGAAAATGGTTCCTCATTGTTATTGTAATACCCTTATTTTACTAATACTGAAGAGAAATTCATTTCTGGTATTTAGTGAGGGTATACATTTCATTATTTGTAGATATCTGTTTAGTACTCCTGTCTTCTCACTATTAATCATATGGCCTGGGCCCCACATTTAGTTTCTAGAATTTATTCCTATTTTGTTATTTGCATTTATTTTGTTTTTTGGTGAGTTTTCTATAGATGCTTTCTTCCCTATTTTAAATATTATGTTCTAGTGTTTTGCTTTATGGCACAAATGTATGATTTTCAAAAATATCTTAAGCGCCCTCTAATCTTCATGAACTTAAATTCTGATGTTAAAATCTGTGAATTAAGTACTAGATAATTTAGTTTCAGGTCATACATACTTCAATATCATCTATTTTCATTTAGTGTTTCTCTAATACCATTATTATGGGACACAAATATTAGTATTATTACACTTACTTAAATTAGAGGTCTTGAGGAGAAGGAAAATGGCTTAGTTTCTTTCTTTGCTAAATAATTTGTAATGAGTGAATGAATGCACGAATGAAAGCCAATAGATGTTAAATCTTGATAATGCAATTTAAAATCAATTTGGTTTTCGTGGCACCTGAGTAGCTCAGTCGGTTGAGCAACCGACTTTGGCTCAAGTTGTGATCTCATGGTTTGTGAGGTCAAGCCCCACATCTGGCTCACTGCTGTCAGCACAGAGCCCATTTTGGATCCTCTGTCTCTTTCTCTCTCTCTCTCTCTCTCTCTCTCTGCCCCTCCCCTATTCATGCTCTTTCTCTCAAAAATGAATAAAACATTAAAAACAATTTTTTAAATAAAAATAAAACTATTTTGGCTTTCAAAATTATTTTGGCTTTCAACTATTAAAGTTGGCATAATAGTTGGCCAATAAAGTCTGCTACTGAATTATGTAAAGAAACATTTGTTAACAATTCATATATTACCTTATCTGAAGCATATTTTATGTTCTATTTGTAGTAAAATATACATAGGCAAAGGATCTGCAATAATAAATTTGAGTTTTGATAAATTAATGATACCACAAAATTAAAAAAAGTGTTTATATACTTGAAAGATAATTATAAAAATTGTTATCCCTGAATTGAATTAAATAGGAAATATGACTCTTATTAATCAAAACTGGGAATCCTGAATCACCTACATCTGAAGGCTTCTCTCACATATATGTCTCTCAAATGTAAACCAAAAGTTTTGTATTCAAACATCATTTTTATATCATGACCAAAAAAATCATATTACTGAAATAAATATTTTACTCCAATAAGAGAGCTTGTAAAAGTTAGAAAATACTGGTATTAGTATTAGAAAATCTCTACTGATATTGGAAATGTTAATCAGCTAGATTATCTGTTAGATAATAGATTATTTATAAATCAAAGTAGTGTTGCTAATTCCATGGTTTTTGTTTGTTTCAGAACTGATAATTTAAATTACCACATTTTGCTGGAAAGAAGACAGAATCTTTAGCCTATGAATATGATACTTGTAAAAAACTTCATTAGTTTCCAAATGTAGTAAATATTCAAGACATGAACAATTTTTCATTGATATCTAATATAAAAATCAGTAACTCCATTGAAATTTATAAGGGGACATTTTATGTAGTTTATTTTTTAAAAGACTTTTCCTCAAGACAATAATCTTATTTTTCCTCTTTGCTTAAATCACAGAGGCAAAAGAACACTTGTTATTTTGTCTAGGAAAGATGCAGTAGGAAAACAAAATGCTTACAGTTTGTTATACTACACCAAGGAGCAAGAGACAATGTCCTTGACATGTGTTTTACATTCTGACCTTATATGCAAAGTAACAATGTTTTGACAGGACACATGCCCTGCTGGAGAAGAGATTGCCACATTTCTTACTGTGGAAGTGATGGGTTTGAATACTTAGAAGTAAAAGAAATTTCTAAACATTCTTAACTAGATGTTCATAAAGAATTTGCATCTTTGATTTATTTGCATCTTTTTGATTCATTTAACTTTAATATATTTATTTGATGCAAATTAAATCCACCTTTCTATTTTGCCTAGTGGTCTAACAATATCCTTCCTAAGATCCATTGTAAGGAAAAACAATGCTGCTCTGTGTTGCCATCACAGTATCCTTGAGGCATTCCATTTCAATACATGCAGGGGGAGGAATAATTAAAGAGAGTGAAACAGCAAGGAGTAACAGCCTAGAACAAAGTCAAGCTACCATAAGAATTCTAAATCAGACATTCCTAATAACGAATTGACTGAAAACTACATAATTTTATGAAATAACACCAGCTGACTTGACCTCTATTAATATGTAAGGTGGCAAATTAAAGCAATTTTATGTGTGATTCTGTTAAAGCTCCCTGCTGATTCAGGTGTTACCACACCTGAATTCTTACGGCATTTAAAAACCTAATATTCGGTTACAAACTTCATAGCCTTTAGGTAACGTTACTCCACAAAACATAGGCTTTGTAATTCTAAAATGTTTCCATGTGGCCAAATAGAAGAGGATGAACAAATTGATAACTACATCCCAACCAGAATTAATAATCTATAATTTTTTATTATATGCTCTATAATTCAGTATATCCACTGTTTAGTGGACAAAAATAAATACATATTTATCTTATTCTGAAGAAGCAAGACTCAATAGCATAATTATAGAGAAAAATTTGTGTATTTCATTGCCTCCTTAAAATGTATTTAGTGATCTTCGATTCCTTCCTTTGATCTTCGATGAACACTCAATCCCAAGTTTTCTAAACAATCTTAGGTACTAATAAAAAAAATTCTTAGAATTACTGTAATTCACAAAATATATTGTCTTCTGAACTTTATCATATTTCTGAAAAATAATACTTGATTTAAAATTTGTTTTACCACTTTTTCTTACTTCACACTTTTTCACCATTTCACACGAATGTGCAAAACTGTGAAGTCCTTGGAAAAAAGTGAAGCATTGCCAACATGGACCTCACCATCATATAGTTTTCCAAAGTAAGTTATAAATGCATTGTAGAATTTTTAATACAAATTTGAGCTACTGAAGGAAGGTGTACTTGGTTTCAGTGTAGAAAACACTGACTGAAGCTTCAGGAAAAAAAGATGAAATTCATCCCCAACAAAAGACAGCAGCATAGATGAAGAGATAAGATATGTACACCAATAAATAAAAAAAAAATTCACTATCCACTCTCAGTAATTAACATAATAAATATTCAGAAAATCACTAAAGATATAGAATATCTGAGATACAGTTGATCCAACTGATATTTGTAGAACTTTCTATCCAAAAGAAGCAAAGTACATATTCTTCTCAAATTGCCATGAAAAATTCACCAAGATTACGTTCTTGCCTTAAAATAAACCTTAGCAAGTATTTTTTAAAAGTACAACATAAACCATAAAAGTATGTTTACTGACCATAATAGAACTAGAAATCAACAAAAGAAAATTATCTGGAAAATCCCCAAGTATTTGAAAACTAAATGACATACATCGAAAAATCTCATGGTCAGAGAGGGTTATCTCAAGTGAAATTTAAAGATTTTTATCTTAATAAAAGTGAAAATACCTCATATCAAAAATTTTAGGATATATTTAATGCATTTTTAGATGAAATTTATAGCTTTAAAATGCTTGTGTTAAAGTAAAAAGGTAAGATATCTGTGATGTAAGATTTCATCTTAAGAATCGTGAGAAAGAAGATTACAAAGCAAGCAAAGGAAGAGAGTAATAAATTTGGTACTCATGGTAGAAGAAAAGACATACAGAGCAATGCAACAGAACGGAATATAGACATAGATGACACAGATAAGCTCATTTAATTTTGACAAAGGAGCAAAGGCACCCCAAAGAAAAAATAATCATTATTTCAACAAAACTGGATATCCACAGGCAAAATAAATAAAAATACCTAGATGTAGACCTTACATATTTCACACACAAAAAAGTAATAACTCAAAATGTATAATAGCTCTAAATGTAAAACACAAAACTATACCATTTCTAGACAATATCATCAGAGAAAATGTAAGTGATCTTAGGTTGGAGATTACTTTTTGGATACACATCACAAGTGTGATCCATAATTGAAAAAAATTGATGTTGCCTTTATTAAAATTAAAACCTTCTGCTCTATGAAAGGCACTGTTAAGAGAACAAAAAGACAAGCCAAAGACGGGGAGAAAATGATTGGAGTAAAGCACATATATGATAAAGAACTTATAAAAAATATACAAAGAACTTTTAAAAATGAACAATTAGAGGGGGGCCTGGGTGGCTCAATCAGTTAAGCTATACTATACTATACTATACTATACTATACTATACTATACAGAACTTTACACTTATGTGACAACTTAGAAGAAGTAAAGCTCAAAAACTCAAACTACCAAAATTAAACAAGATTAAACAGAGAACCAAAAATGGTTCTATAATCAGTAAAGGCATTGGATTTTAATAAAAGTATTCTAAAAAGAATCTCCAGTCTCATTTAGCAGTGCTTTAAAAAAATAAGAGTGTATAACAACATTATCAAAAACAACCAAATTATGGAAAGAACCCAAATATCCATCAACTGATAAAAGGATAAAGAAGATGTGGTATATATACACAATGGAATATTACTCGGCCATAAAAAAGAATGAAATCCTGCCATTTGCAACGTTGTGGATGGAGCTAGAGAGCATTATACTAAGCAAAGAAAGTCAATTAGATAAGGACAAATACCATATGATCTCACTCATATGTGGAACTTCAGGAAAAAAAATAGGTGAACATGAGAAAAAAAGAGAGGAGGCAAACCATAAAAATAGACTCTTAACTATAGATAACAAATTGAGGGTTCCTGGAGGGGCACTTGGAAGGGGACGAGTTCAATGGATGATGGATATTAAGGAGCACACTTGTGATAAGCACTGGGTGTTATATATAAGTGATGATTCACTACATTCTACTCCTGAAACTGATATTACACTATGTTAACTAACTGGAATTTAAATAAAAACTTTAAACTAAAAAAGTAAAAATAAACAGCAACTTTCACATCACCCAGAAATTACATGCCTTGGCATTTTTTCCAAAAAGATAAAAATGTTTGTTCACAGAAAAAAACCTTATAAATGAAGGTTCATAGCAACCTTATTTGTAATAGCCATAAACTGAAAACAGACCAATGTTCTTCAATGGGTAATTGATTAAACAAACTGCACTGCATGCATAGTGTGGAATACTTTTCAGCAATGAAAAGAAATGAATGATTATTACATGGAAGACTTGGACAAATCTGCAGAAAATTATGCTAAGTAATAAGAACCAATTCCAATAGTTTGCATACTTTGTGATTCCATTTTTATAATATTTTTAAATAACAATATTATAAAACATTTTTAAAATGCAGAACAAATGCGAGGTGGATGTGATTTTACAGAGCAACACAAAAATTTTTGTGGTGAAACCTGTTGAGAATATTGATCACAGTGGTTCTTGAGGGAACAGACACAAGTGACCACAGCACTAAATGCACTCACAGAAATGAGGACTAGTGAACCTGGGAAAATATGGATGAGCTTTGTGGATTTTATGACTATCAATATGCTGATTGTGACTTTGTATTATAATTTGACAAAATACTATCATTGGGGAAATTGTGTACATGTGGTCTTCTCTTACTTCCTACAAATGCATGTGATTTTGCAATTATCTAAATAAAAATTGTGCAGTGATCTCAATAAAAATTACATTCTCTTAGATGTGATAGGGTACACTGAAAAAAGAAAAAAGAAAAAAAAACTGCATAAAATCAAACAAGTGCTAAGTAAATGAAGAGATAGCCCATATAAATGGATTAGAATAATCAGTATGTTAAAATGTCATTTTCTCAGAGCTTTCAACAGCTAAAACATGTGGAAGGTTGCCCGGGCGGCTCAGTTAGTTAAGCATCAGATTCTTGATGTCGGCTCAGGTCATGAGCCCACAATTAGTGGGATCAGGTTCAGCGTCAGACTCCGCACTGTGAGTACGGAGCCTGCTTGATCTCCCTCTCTCTGCCTCTTTCCCACACTTGCACTGTGTCTCTCTTTCTCTCAAAATAAATAAATAAAGCATGTGGAGATAAAAATGATATACAAGACACAAAACAATTTTTAAAAAGCTGTAATAATAAATATAATGTGTCCTATTGCTAAAAGTTACACACATAAACAATGAAGCTGACTAGGTGCCCAGAAATAGCCCCAGACAAATATGGTCAATTGACTTTAGACAAAGTTACAAAGGCAGTTCAATGAGGAATGAATAGTCTTTCAAGTAATAGTACTAGAAATGGATGTTCTTATGTAAAAATGTATGAATCTTGACACATAGACTAAAATGTAAAACTGTAAGAGGCAGGGAAGAAAACATAGGAGAAATTCTGTGTGACTTTGAGTTAGGCAAAGATTTTTTAAGCAAGACAACAAACATACAAACCCAAATGAAAAAATTGATAAATTCAGCTTTAGCAAAAAAAAAAAAAAAAAAAAAAAAATTGGTGCTTTGTCAAAGGTACTTTTTTTTTTTTAAGTTTATTTATTTATTTTGAGACACAGAGAATTCAAGCAGGGAAGGAGCAGAAAGAGAGAGAGAGAAGGAATCCCAAACAGACTCCATGTTGTCAGCGTGGAGCCCAATGCAAGGCTTGAACCCCCAAACCATGAGATGACCTGAGCCGAAATCAAGAGTCAGATGTTTAACTGACTGAACCACCCAGGTGCCCCAAGACACTCTTAACAGAATGAAGAGGTAAGCCACAAACTGAAAGATGTATTTGTAAATCACATATTTGATAAAGGACATAGATAAACATATGAAAATAAACTCATTATTACTCATTGGAAACATCAAATAACATCCCAAGAAATCCCTAAATCACCCAGGTCTTTCTCATGCTCTGTCTCTGACTCTTTCCCTTCCTTCTTTCCAACTTCTTTTTTGTTCCTTTTCTTTTTTAACACCACGAAAAGAGGTAAATTATAATTTTAAATGAGTAGTAATACATTATAGGCAAAGATCACATTGTTCCTTACTTAGCAGATTGTTTTTATAACAGGCTTTGGTAAATATTCCTTAAGGAATAAGTGTGGGAAAACATTTAACACACATTCATTGGTTTACTTTTTGTTGTGCCTAAGTTTGAATTTTTTTCTGACTTCGAGAATATAAATAACAAAGCAGAAATCAAAACACAATATATATTATAAAGCCTAATATATATAATTCATATTACATCAGGTATAATCTGGGAATAACAGACATGGCTAAAAAGATCAAATAGAGGATCAAAATCCAAAGAATTATCAAGTGCATTAAATTGAAATATATATGCATAAAATAATAGTTATCACATATGTGTATGTAAGTGCATAAATGTATATTTTATAAACATTAATGTAACTATGACTATGTGTATATATGTACATCTATATATAATATTTTGCTCTATTCATTTTCCCTTATAATTTTTAATGTTTTCTTATAATTACATTTTTAATTTGTGTTACTGAATCCCTAGACTATTAGGAAAGAAAGAAGCAATATATACAAATTAGGAGACATTTTATCATATATTCCAACATAAACATATTCTGTTTCATGCATTTTTGCATCGCAAATGATTTTGCAATTTTGCTGAATTCTCACCATGTTAAATTCATTTCTTTATTCCCTTTATATCTATTTAATGTTTTGTTTTGCAATTTCAGACACTGGTAGAATTTAACACATGTGCTTTATTTTAATGATTGTTGTCACCCAAAATAATTCCGAGTCTATAATTTTTATTGAAAAGTAATCTTATCTGAGGTCAAGTGACTGTCTCTCATTCTCCAGGGCATGTTACAAACAGTGTAAATAATGCCATTACTATGTTGTATCACCCCATCAGTTTTAAGGAAGTATGATCTACAATGTATTCAGAGTTCTGTAAGCCTTTATATAGTTTTAAAAGCATATATTGCCATATGGGCTATATTGGGGCGCCTGGGTGGCTCAGTTGGTTAAGCCTCGGACTTCAGCCCAGGTCATGATCTCACAGCTGGTAAGTTTGAGCCCCACGTTCGTCTCTGTGCTGACAGCTGAGAGCCTGGAGCCTGCTTCAGATTCTGTATCTCCCTTTCTCTTTTCTCCTCCCCTGCTCATGCTCAATCTCTCTCTCTCTCTCTCTCTCTCTCTCTCTCTCTCTCTCTCCCTCCCTCAAAAATAAATAAACATTAAAAAATAAAAATAAAAAAAGCAAGGTTAAGCGGGTAGGAGCAGTGACTCATTAGAGACTACAGCCATTCTGCATATAAACTTCTCCCAAGACCCAAACACTTCCGTTTTTTTTTATTTGCTCTTCCTAATTCTCCCTCACCCAACACTAGGTCCTTTTAATGTTCATTCAGATGCAGCCATTCTCTCTTCACTATTAGGTCATTTACTTTCTACTGAGAGTTAGTAAGGAAGGTGCTGAAGGGAAACTGTCTTAGCATCATATTTGAATTCCAGTATTTCCTCTGTTACTTATCATTTCTACAACCAGGAGCAAATTTCCTATCCTCTCTGAACCTACTTCCCCATCTTTGCTGACAAACTCATGGTTCTGAGAGTTATATCAGATAATGGATGCAAGAAGCTTAATATTTTGGATAGCACAAATAAAGACTCAATAATATTATATTTATGCACTAGTTTTCTTGATTAGTTATGGTTTGTTTATTGTGTGTGAAAGAGAATCATTATCATTATCTTGAGGATAGTCTGTGCTTTAAAATATTTATAATTATTTAATAATTATGAACAAGAAATGTTACTAAATATTTCTGATTTTCTAAATTGTGAGCTTTCTTTTATTATTTTTAATACTTGCTAAAGGTATATAAGTGTAGCAGATAGTTACATAACATACATATGCTTATATTTCTAATAGCTTTATGCTGTCTATGTGATGAAAATATTTTCTAATGAAATGTGGTACACCAAAACTTCCATCCTCTATTTTACATTATTAAAGGATAATCAGAGAAATGGAGGGGAAAATTATGGGAAACAAGTAATAAATAACTAACTGCTTTGTATTCCAATTTTAATAGGACCATGAGTGATAATTTTTATCTTAATTTTAACTTTTGCTTGAAAACACACGTCTGAGGGAAAGGTGCAAGTAGTAAATAAAAACACTTTTTAAAACAGGATATCTTCTTGCTAAAGAGTGGGGAGAAGGGGTACCTGCATGGCTCAGTTGGTTAAGCATCTGACTCTTGATCTTGGCTCAGGTCATGATCTCACGGTTGGTGAGTTTGAGCCCCACGTCAGGCTCTGTGCTGACAGTGTGGAGCCTGCTTGGAATTCTCTCTCTTCCCCTTTCTCTTTGCTCCTCCTTCCCCCCCGCCCGAAAATAAATAAATTATCAACAATAACAAAAGAGTGGGAAAAAATACAATATTTTTCCATCTTCCAATTCTTGGCATTCTAATAGCATTTTTTAATTTTTTTTAAATATTTCTTTATCTTTTAGAGAGAGAGAGAGAGAGAGACAGAGTGTGAGTGGGGGAGGGTGAGAGAGGGAGGGAGACACAGAGTCTGAAACAGGCTCCAGGCCCTGACCTGTCAGCTGAGATTATTTAAAGCAAAAGGAAAGATCATTTCGATAAGATGCATAAGAGTAACAGCATTGTGGGGCAATCACACTTCCTACAGTAAGAGTAGGGTGTGTTGGACAAAGTCCTCAATGGAAACAACCTGAAAAGCTAAAGAATCAATTAAAAATATTTCTAAAGGTATCAGAGTACTACCAAGAAAGTGATACTTTTAGGACTGGAATTACGGAACAAACAGGAATTGTAAAGGGGCAAGCCTAGTATTTGGTATTGTATTACATTTGAAATCATTTGCCCATTCCAGAACTGCGAAGCAGATACAGACAAACCAAGCAAACCCAACATAATCCAGGACTTGAGGAGGGATCAAAAAGAACCAGAACAACAACAGCAACAACAAACTCCTTAAGGCTTGATAAGAAGCAGCCTTGGTAAAAATGCCAGGCTTTCACATAGGAGTTGAAGTATGGATGCACCAGACCCACTGGCCCTTACAGAGCTGAGGCTAGCTTCAAACACCCTCCTTTACTGAGTAGGAAAAGATGAGCTGGGAATAGTAGTGCTTTTTAACAACACTAAAACTAAATCTTCTCCAGGGAAATATAACATACAGAGCCTCAAATTATTGTTGCACGTTTTGAAATAAAAATATCTGACAAAAAAAAAAACAAAAAAAAAAACCAGAAAATAGACAGTAGGAAGAGTTAGGATATCCAGAAAACAGATTTATCAGACACTAGATTCAAAAATAACAATGCTTAATACACTCTAGGAAATTTAAGATGAAATGGAGAGATTCAGCAGAGAATTTAAAACTGTTAATGGGGTCACCTTGGTGGCTCAGTCGGTTAAACATCTGACTCTCGATTTCGGCTCAGGTCATGATCTCACAGTTCATGAGTTCAAGCCCTGTGTCAGGCTCTGTGCTGACAGCTCAGAGCCTGGAGCCTGCTTCAGATTCTGTGTCTTTCTCTCTCTGCCCGTCCCCTGCTCGCACTCTGTCTCTCTCTGGGTCCCAAAAATAAATAAATATTAATTTTTTTTAACTATTAAAAAGGGTCAAATCAAATGTCTGGAATTAAAAATAGAATAACTGGAATTAAGAATTCAATGAATGGATTTAACAGCAGAATGGAAACAATTGAAACCATTGAAACAAAAATAAATGAATTGAAAGAGAGGTAATAACAAAACCATTGATTAGATGTATAATCAAAAGGCATTACAGGGGCACCTGGGTGGCTCAGTCAGTTAAGGGTCTGACTTCAGCCTAAGTCATGAATTTGCCATTCCCGAGTTTGATCCCCGCATCAGGCTCTGTGCTGACAGCTCAGAGCCTGGAGCCTGTTTCAGATTCTGTGTCTCCCTCTCTCTCTGCCCCTTCCCACCCACACTCTGTCTGCTTCTCTCAAAAATAAACATTAATTTTTTTTTAAAGGCATTACATACATATAAGTTCAGTCTCAGAAAGGGAGGAGACAAACAGGGCAGAAACTCAATTTTAAAGAGATGATTTTTCAGGATTTTTAAAAGTTGAGAAATGAATTCAAACCACTAATGAAAAAAGCACTATAAACTCTAAATTAGATAAACAGTGAATAATTAACATAGGAACTAGTGAAATCATAATAAAACTGACAAACAGTATAACAAAATCTTAAAAGCAACTAGAGATAAAAAGAAATACTACCTTCAAGAAACAACAAAAATGCAAAAACTAATTTCTCAACAGAAGCAATGGATATCAGAAGACAAAATAATGCTATCCTTAATGATTCAAAAAATAACTATCATCCTAGAATAGTAAAAGATTAGTAACATGACATACAGCTATCATGATAATATTTGAGGGTAATGATATAATAAAGACCAGTAAATTCAGAAGACAAGTGTGGTAGCTCATCTCCAAAACTGATTTCCAGCAATTCCTTCCCTCCTCTGCTCCCCACACTGAGAAATGGAGGATATTCCTTTTGCCCTAGATCTGGGATACCTCGATAATTGCTGTGACTATTAGAATACAACAGAAGCAAGTCTAGAAATTCCAAACCCAGACCTTAAAAGGATGCTCATCTCTCACTTCTTTATTCTTGAATCACACACCTGTGATGCTCCCTTTTGGAACATAACCACCTTGCTGCAATCTCCAAGCTGCAGAGACCAGGTGAAGGACGACTAAGGTGCTGTAGTTGAAAGTCTCAGGTTAGATTCCAAAATGAACTCAAACCTCAGAGGCCAGCCATGTGAGTGAACCATCATGGATATTCTAAGCCAGGCAAATCCTCAAATGACTATAGCCCTAATGCTCCAGATGACACCACAAAAACAAAATAAAACAAAACAAAATAGGAGAACCCTCACTAAGCCCAGAGCCCAGAACACCCAGCAGAAGAATCACAGGAAGTAATAAAATGGTTTTTTAAACCATTAACTTTTGTAGGAGGCATATCACACAGCAGTAGGTAATCCGAATAATAGAGAAGAATAAAAAAATTAGTGAAGAGAGGTGGTAAGTAGAAAATAGCAACATTGTAGATTTGAATGTAAATGTTAGTAATTACATAAAATCCAAATAAAATAAGTGCTGCAGTGAAGAGATCAATATTGTGAAATTGGATTGTAATAAAACAATGTATATATTTACAAGAGACACAATTTAAATATAAAGATAGAGAAAGATTAAAAGTAAAAACTGGGAAATAAGAAAGAGATAAAATATGTAAAAACTAACCGAAACTCACCTGGTTTAACTATACTATTGGTTCAAGAAGATTTCAAACGAAGATGCATTAGAAAACTTACATTGCATAATGATGAAAGGTCACTCCACTATGAAGATAAAATTATTCTAAATTTGCATATACTTAGTAACATAGCCTCAAATGTATGATTATAATGGGAGATTTAAATACTCAACAAGAGATAGAATATGCAGACAAAAAAACAATAAAAGATAATTTTTAAATGAGAATGCATGTTCTTTTCAAGTACAGAGAAAACATTTACCAAAATGGGTCATATGTTTAGTCATAAAAATGTCTCAAAGTGTTTCAAATTATTGCAACCATTTAGAATATATTCTCTGACCACAGATAAGTTGAAAATCAAATTTAAGAAATCGCTAAATATCTACATAAGTTTGGAACTTAAGCAATACATTTTAAAATAATTGATGTATCAAAGAAAAATGTGAATTAGAAAATATTAAAAATTGAATGATAATGAAAATACTATATATCAAAGTGGTTGCAGGGCAGTTAAAGACATATTAGAAGAAAATTTATAGATGAGGATATTTGTTAAAACATAAGGGCAATAAGTTGGAAAAAGAACAGAAAAATTAAAAATACAAGAAAGGAAACAATAGGAAGTATACATTAATGAACTTGGCAATGCTATTAAGTTTTTATATCACTCCCCTTTAGGAAAGATGAAGGAGTTGGCCCCTCCCATCCACTTAAAGTAGCTTTAAGAAAACCACATTTGGAGAATGTGCATGCTTTCCAGAAGGGAAAACTTACATCACATTCCTTGGTTGGATGTGTATTAAATGGGGGCAGTTGCTGGTTTATGTGTGATACTTAAGTAGAGTTCAATAAGGGGTTTCTTGAGTTTTTTTAACTTATGGTTCTCTAAGATGTGGCTTATGGATATTGGTGCATTGACACCAGGAGTTAAAGAGGCTGGTTCAAGAAAGTCTACCTGACAATTAATGGGGAAATCAGTGTAGTCATTGTTTTTTTGCATTTCCACTTCAAAAGATAAAGGGGTCATTTTTTTATAGACAAAATTGACACCACGGGAAATAACAGACCATCTTAAAGGACGTTATTCTAGAAAATTGTAAGAAGGAACTAAGAGATCCCAGTTAAAAAATATTTCATTAGCTGGGTGCCTGGGTGGCTCAGTCAGTTAGGTGGCTGACTTTGGCTCAGGTCATAAAATCTCATGGTTCATGAGCTCGAGCCCTGAGTGGGGGTCTGTGCTGACAGCTCAGAACCTGGAGCCTGCTTCAGAATCTGTGACTCCCCCTCTCTCTCTGTCCCTTCCCCAGCTCATGCTCTGTCTCTGTCTCTCAAAAAGTAAATAAACGTTAACAAAAATTTTTTTTTTAAATTTCATTACATGTGCTTTTTGGAGGTAGATTCTAAGAAGAGTCTTTAAGCAGAGAAATAAAGTGTGGCTAGATAAATTATAGATGATAGATAGATGATGATGATAGATAGATAGATAGATAGATAGATAGATTGATTTCTCTGAATAACTGTGTCCAAAACTTAAAATAGTATAAATCGTAAACACTGGGAATTCATTCTTCCTTCTCTATTCCTAATTTCAAAGATCTCTGCTTATACTTTTCAAAATTAGACACTCTTCATTGTTCCGTATGCATGTTAGTACTTCTTCCTTATGGAAAGAGAAACAATCCTTTTCCACACCAACGGCAGTGTCCTATGTACATTATTTGTACCTTGATATACATATATACATTTATATACATATTGTAGAAATATTTTCACATCAGTGTATAGAAAACTTCCTATTTTTAAGATGAATATATTATTTTATATATGTATTCTAATATAACCGATTTAACCAAATCCTCAATAATTACATTTGACCTGTTTTCAAATATTCATTATTATGGGGGGGGAGGGGAAGTAGGTTTGAATAGCCAAGTGCATACATTATTTCGTAAGTAATCAGGTATTTCGAGTTGGGTTCCCTGGGAAGTAGACACCAAGATGGAGTTAAAATTGCAGGACTTTTATTGGGATTGCTCTTGGGATGCCCTATGGAATAGGTGTAGGGGGGAGAAGGATATTGCAGAGGGAGTTTTCAAACTTTACCTAAAATATCTGAATACTTTTTTCTCTCATATCTTGATGACAAAGTTGTTATTAATCTTAAGATTTTTTTGCAAGTCTGACAGGTTAAAATTCACATTTCTCTAGTTTTATTATATTGTTTTGTGAGTGAAGTATCTTGGAAAATAGTTGGGGTCATTTGTAATTATGTTGTGTGAAATTTCCATTTCATTTATCCTTTGCCCATATTTTCATTGGGTTTTGGTCTTTTTCTTACAGATTTCTTTATACCCAAATGATGATAGACTTTGTGATAGTAAAATTTAACTTTTTTTCATTTTTCCATTTGTGTTTTTACTTTGCATATTGAAATATTGACATGTAAGGTTTTTTTATTTATATAAGATTAAGTTTATCAATAGTTTTTCTCTTTGTGAATTTTTAAATACTTTTAAAGAAAGATCTTATTCTTATATAAAAGAATTTACCCCTTTTTAAAGTTTATTTATTTATTTTGAGAAAGAATGAGAGGGAGAGAGGGAGAATCCTAAGCAAGCTCCTCACTATCAGCACAGAGCCTGATGCAGGGCTCAAACTCACAAACCACGAGGTCATGACATGAGCTGAAATCCAGAGTCCTATGCTTAATTGACTGAGCCACCCAAGCACCCCAAAGAACTCACTCCCTTTTTGTATTATTAGTATGGATTTATTTATTTTTTACATTTAAGTATTTGATCCTGGTAATAATGTCAAATATGGCTCAAACTATACTTTTCTTTCTGGATGAATAAATTTGTTTAAAATTTTCATCCTTCTACCATTAAGTTAAAATACATTTAATATGTAATCACATTATACACTTCCATTGATTACCTACAAAGCCATTAGAATTACCTACTTCTCAAAATGTCACTGTAATTCCACTGTGAAAGCACCCACACTGCTGGTATTGTGGAGAACAACTAAAGTAAATATATAATTTATTATCCAAATGGGAACATTTTATTTTTAATAGTAAAAGGAGGTACAACTAATTCTTATTCTAGGACAACAGGCATAAGCCTTGACTGCCATGGGCTTAAGGCCATTCTAGAAATAGTTTCTTTAACTCTTTATCAATTTCTTCTATTGAAACTAGTCTATAATTTTCTTTTTTCATAATACTTTTGTCAAGTTTTTGGTATCAGGTTATGCTTTCCTCATAAATTGAGTTTGGAAATGCTTTTTTCTCCTTTATTTGCCCAAATAATTTAGAATTTAGTAGTGTTGTTTCTTCCTTATATTTTTCATAGAATTTACTAATGAAATGATCTGTGCATTGGGATGTATATCATCACATATACCCCCTATGCATTAGGTTTTATTTATGGTACTATTTTGCACTTGTAGATCTCCTTTAACTTTCAAAATATGACACAAATATTTGCTTCCTGAACTCTCTTTCACATGTCTTTTCTCTAGACACTTTTTCTTTGGCATTAATCATACCAATAATTCTTAGCTATCTTCTAACATGTCAGATTACAGTAAAACCTTGGTTTGTGAGCATAATTCATTCTGAAAACATGCTTGTAACCCAAAGCAGTTGTATATCAAAGCGAATTTCAAGAACCATTGGCTCAGTTGTGGTCATGTGACATTTGGCATCACATACTACTCATATTGCAATACATCGCTTGTTTATCAAGTTAAAATTTATTAGAAATGTTCATCTTAACATTCACAGAACAAGCTACAATCCAAGGTTTGACAGTATTTCACTTTATGGTTATTTATATTCTATAGAGAAAGTGTTCATTAAAATTTAATGGCTATTCACTATTTTTCAAGCAGTATGCTAGGCAACGTAGATCTCACAGCAATTATTTGATAGTGTATTATTTTTCAGTTTCCAATGAAAAGTCGTGGCTTAAGAGGGTTTAATTAATAAGTTTAAGGCATTAAATTATCGTACCACATCTGTTTATCTGCCATCATCCTTTTTTAGAGGGAGTTATTCTTCCTTATTACATGCGATCCCCAAAAAGCGTTGTCAATAGGGTTTACCCATTTTATTGCTATGAGCGAAGCCTAAAATGAAGTAGTTATATTATTTTATCACCTGATAACACAGATTGGTTTCATAGACATATACACCAAGAAGAGCAAAGTATTCTCTGGAACTGATATGCAGATAATAGAAGAGAAAAAGCCATCTTCCTACAGGGATTGTTAAAAAGCTATGAAGCTATGACTGCTGGTAGCAATCCTACCTAACATTCCAAAGTGTCATGAAAGCTCCAAACTCTCAAGTCACTCAGGAAAAGAGATAAAGAGAACACACGCCTCAGAATACAGTGACCTTATATCCTGATTTGCCTGGGATTTTTTTCATTTGTTGCAGATCAATTAATGTTTTTTAATTAATGTTAAGAACCTCCTCTCACCCTGAAACAGGTCTTAGTAATGGATTATATATTCACTCTTCCTAAATATATTGTGTTCCTAGAATCTGGCAGTGCCCAGAGCAAGTTGTAACCTAGACTTTCCAGTCATGTAGGACTTTAACTCTGCATTCTTGCTTAAGATAGATTAATTGGATTTTTGTCAGTTGTAAACATATACATCCTAAACAATACAGCTAAAATATGACAGAATTAAATTTATGACTTCATTTATCTAATTCTAAAGTCAATGATTTTTACCTTATTCCATCTATTGAAACATTAGTTTTAAAGTATTCTATTCTGATTTCCTGGTTCTTTGGCTTTCAGACTCAGACCAGGGCCCGCACCATCAGCTCCTAGATTCTTAGGCCTTCAGAACATGGACTGAATTAACCCCAGCTTTCCAAATGTTTCAAATTGCAGATGACAGATCATGGGACTTCTTGGTCTCCATAATCATGTGAACCAATTCTCATGCTGAATCTCCTCACATCTAACACTCTTTCTATGCATATCCTATTGGTTCTGTTTCTCTGGCAAATACTGACTGATACAGGGTAAAACATTTTAAAGATTTTTAGCTGCAAGTACAAAGGTAATAGAAGTCTAAATTTATTAAATGCAATTACATTTTCCATTTATTTTTAAATTTTAATTTTGATAATAGGAATTTGTAATTCAATACTTTATGGTATCAAAGCATTGTTTTCTTTTATAATCCCTAATTGCAGACTTTGTCATAGGATTGAAATTGTTTCCTTCCTATGAACAGTCATCCATCTCAGAACATCAAACCAGTTATGGACATAGTGACAGGATCAACAATTTCTAGTGTGTAATCTTACCTTAAAAAAAAAAAAAAACCACTCCAGTTTGGTGAGAAAATAAGAACATGTGTCTGTATTTCAACTAAATTAGAATGCCATCTATTTGAAACTGGAGCCCAATTAGAGCTTGATGGAAAATTCTAGGATCACACTAGTACCAATTATTCCAGGTGATGACAGTGTTTAGAATTTTTTTCAAAGTAAATTCAGAGCCATCCAGGGAATCTTTGCCAAGAACAGATCTTCTTTTTAATAAAAGACCTACAGTTCCTAGATTCTTGTTAGGGTCCCTGAATCATTTGCTTCTTCCTTCTAATTTCAGTTATAAACTCATCATTAAGAGATTCAAATCATCCTTGTGCTTTGGATTATTTGTATTCAATATCCACCAATTGTTCTATTTTAAATATGTCTCTGTGTCCCCTTGGATTTTTTTTTAAATCAAAATTGATGTGGCATATTAAGAAACAAAAACATAATAGCTTCTTCATGTTTTCCTTTGATGTGTAATTAAAGCACATCAATGTTAATTGAAAGTTTAAAAATCAGACTACTACACTATCCATCTGCAGTTTAATATTGGGAAATAAGTTCCAATTCTGCCCCCACCTTTGAATCAAATAAAAAGCCCCTGTTACTACCTTTGATTCCATAAAAGCATGTCTTTGACACCTTTCACTGCACAATGATTGTCTGTAGTTTATTATTCGGGCCAGTTATTGTGCTGTCATTGCCATGAGTTTCAATTAAGCCAGGTGCTTAAGAACATACAAATTTAATGTGTTATTTCAGTGAATGCAACACTGGACTGTAAAGATGACAAAGAACTCCTGAGACGGAGTTACCCAAGCTTTAGGTAATGTGTTCTGTATTAATAGAACAGCCCTTGTAGCAATATTTTATTCTGAATAGCATAATAAAGGTAGCTGGCATCATCAACTAGTGAGTTATTGTGAATTTGAAGAGAGTTTTGAAACCTCAAGCTGGAGAATAACCACAATTCCATTAAAATAAGGAATTAAATCAAAGGTCTCCATCACCACTATATTAATACAACAAAATGAAGCATTGTGCTATTTCTTTCCATTAATTCCTTGATGAATGGCATTGTTGACATGCACATATTTCTAGAAACTAGAAACATGTATATCACACATGATTTAGCCAAATGGGTGATGTGTGCAGCTTGGAGGTCTTATTTCAACCTCAAAAAATAAATAATAATGAATATACTGTATAAGAGGGATGAGTTCAAGATGGCAGTCTAGGATGATCCTGAACTCACTTCCTCAATAAATTTACAATTACATGTGGAATAATTTCCACTGAAAAACACATGAAAACTGAATGAACACAGCCTCCACAATAAAGGATTAAAGGGCAGGAATGCAACAGGTGGACGAAGCAGAGACACAGTCTCACCAAAACAAAACAAAGAACCCACCCCACAATCAGGAGAGATTTCAAAAATACAGAAATTTTCCCTGAGAAGCGAGTGGTCTGTGCTTCACATCAGGCACATCAACCCCTAGATCCTCTGCAAGACAGATAAGCCTCCAAAATGCCTCACTTGGAAAATCAATAGAGGATACATCCAAGAAAATCATGGTAACCAACTTAGAGAACTTGCTTTTAAAGGAAGAGCAAGTCTAAAGCACCAAAGATACCATAAACAGCCTGAATGAGACCAAATTCTTGAAAGACTCAGAAATCGGTAGCCATAGGAAATTTTGAAAGTAGAGGTGAACATGTACTGAAAACAGGAAGATTCAGATTCCTTTTTTTAATCATCTCATACTAGTGTCAGACCTTCTTCTTAAAGAAGAGTGAGGATTAATTCTGAAGAAAGTAAATTAAAGTGACTCTACCTGGATGTCACCAGTCATACCTGAAGATGTTGTTTGCTTTATCTTTCTTGTATGCTTCCTTGGGAAACTAGTGGAGGATCTCCCTCTCTCAAACAAAAAAGAAAAAGAAATGGAAGATCTAACTTACAAGAAACAGAAAAGTCACCATAAAAGAGAGGAAAAGGACATTTCAGGTTGATGTGAAAGGGAGATGCTAGAATGACATTATTTCATTAGGTCAGTCTAGATGGAATCCAGTCACCTTTGGAGCATAAAGACAGCATCTATAGGAAAGTCCTCATGGTGCAGGTGTTTCAGAATTCTGAGAGAAAGATTATGAATGTAGAGAGAATTTGGTGGTAATTAATCATAGGCACATGAGTAAGCACAATAGAAAACATTAATCATTAATTTCAAGGAAACAAAAAGTTATAGAAGAAAGGAAATGTAAATTTAGTATAATGCTATGATTAGCTATAAATTCTATGTTCAGGGGCTCCTGGGTGACTCAGTCAGTTAGGTGTCTGACTCTTGATTTCAGCTCAGGTCATGTTCTCACAGTCTGTGAGATTGAGACCCACTTTGGGCTGTGCGCTGACAGTGTGGAGCCTGCTTGAGATTCTCTCTCCCTCTCTCTATGCCCTCTCTCTTTCTCAAAATAAATAAATAGACATTAAAAAAAAACTTCTGTGTTCAGTCACAATAGTGTATTTGTATTATTTTCCTATTGCCACATAACAAATTATCATCATATTTAGCAGCTTAAAAGCACACACACTTATTTCATGGTTTAGTTGGTCAGGAGTCCAGGCAAAGTGTAGCTGGGTTTTCCACTCAAAGTCTCAAAGGGCTTTAAACAATATGTTGGCTGGGCCATCTATCTTTCTGGAACTCAAGGTCCTTTTCCAAATTTATGGGGTTGTTGGCACGATTCAGTTCCTTGTGGTTATATGACTTATAGCCCTTACTTCATAATGACCATTGGCTGGAGGACAACTTTAGCTTCTAGAAGTCATCTGCAGTTCTCTACCATGTGGCCCTCCCCATAGGCCATTCACCATGTGGCTGTTGACTTCCTCAAGACAAGCAGGAAGTTTTCTCTTTCTGTTAATACACACTCTTACAAGAAAATCCAATGAAGAGAGGAGGAGCCCATTACATTTCCCATGTTCCATTGAAAGTAAGTCAAAGGCCCACCCCTACTAAGGGGAGGGGATTATACAGGCATATTATCAGGGATTAAAGAGCATGGCAACCAATGTAGGATTCTATTTATCACAATATTAAGTATAAATTTATTTTTTTTTAAATTTTTTTTCAACGTTTTTTATTTATTTTTGGGACAGAGAGAGACAGAGCATGAACGGGGGAGGGGCAGAGAGAGAGGGAGACACAGAATCGGAAACAGGCTCCAGGCTCCGAGCCATCAGCCCAGAGCCTGACGCGGGCTCGAACTCACAGACCGCGAGATCGTGACCTGGCTGAAGTCGGACGCTTAACCGACTGCGCCACCCAGGCGCCCCTTAAGTATGAATTTAAATAAAAGTTATAAAATGACAATATTGGAAGAACTGAGTAAGACAAAGAATACGTGGGTATTAAGATCCCATGGATTCTTCATAATCTAGCAGTTTGTAATACCTAAAACTAAAACAGTTAATACTATTAATCTGAGAAAATTACATGAGAATATAGAGGAAAATATCAGATGAAATGTATTCAATCCTTGTTCTGCATGTATCTTTGAAAAAATGAAAATTAAATCAGAAAAATATGTAAGTAGCATTTGACTTTTTTTAAAAGCAGCTATGAATTCAAAAGAAGAAAATAGATATTAGAAATACTGAATGGAAATGTGAAAAGAGTTAACTTATGCTTAGATATGGGGTTAGGGAAACAAAGATGATTAAGCATTCTACGACAGATGGCTGTATAAATTCATGTGGACATGAGAAAATTTAATATATGTTTTTAAAGTTTTATCTCTGAGAATATTTTCTCCACTATATGTAACTTTTTGAAAAAATAAAGATCAATAAGACAATTTGTCAGAACACCACACATAAGGTGGTAGTTTAAGAACAATTGTAGAATTCATTTTTCAATAGTGATTTGTTTTACTCAATTACTCAATAAAGGGAAAACTTAAGATTTTAATTTGACAACTCAGTGGTATGAAAACAATATAGGAAAATAGAAAAAAATGATGCAAAGGGATTAATAATTATCTAAGAAATTGACACCAGTCATAGATATATCAGTTTAAACATCCTTTTTAGGAGGAAAGAATCATGAAAGGAGAATTGGGAAAAAAGTCCTTCACCGATAAGGGAAGACAGATCAGGTTCACAGCAGATCTGACCACAGAAACTTGGCAGGCCAGAAAGGAGTGGCAGGATATATTCAACATGCTGAATGGGAAAACTATGCAACCAAGAATTCTTTACCTAGCAAAGTTGTCACTCAGAATAGAAGGAGACATAAAGAGTTTCCCAGACAAACAAAAACTAAAGCTGTTCATTACCACTATACCAGTACTGCAAGAAATTATAAGGGGACTCTTTGAATGGCGAGGAAAAAAAAAAAAAAGGCCAAAAGCACAAAGGCTAAAACAGACCAGAGAACATCACCAGACATACCAACTACTCTACAGGCAGCACAATGGCAGTAAATTCATATCTTTCAATAATCACTCTGAATGTAAATGGACTAAATGCTCTAAGCAAAAGACACAGGGTATCAGAATAGATAAATAACAAGGTCGATCTATATGCTCCCTACAAGAGTCTCATTTCAGACCTGAAGACATCTGCAGATTGAAAGTGAGGGGATGGAGAACCATCTATCATGCTAATAGACATCAAAAGAAAGCCAGAGTAGCCATACTTATCTCAGACAAACTAGATTTTAAAACAAAGACTGTAACAAGAGAGAAAAAAAGCATTATGTCATAATAGATCATACCACAGATATTCTCAGACCAAAATGTTATGAAACTTGAAATTAACCACAAGAAAAAAAATTTGGAAAGACCACAAATACTTGGAGGTTAAAGAACATCTTACTGAAGAATGAATGAGTTAACCAAAAAATTAAAGAGGAAATAAAAAAAAATATAAGGAAGTTAATGGAAATGAAAACATGACAGTCCAAAACCTATGGGATGCAGCAAAATCAGTCATAAGATGGGAAGTATACAGCAATCCAGGCTTTCCTGAAGAGGGAAGAAATGTCTCAAATACACAACCTAACTTTACACCTAAACGAACAGGAAAAAGAACAGCAAGTAAAGTCCAAAATCAGCAGTAGAAGGGAATTAATAAAGATTAGAGCAGAAATCATATATATATATATATATATATATATGCTGTATACATATATACATGTATATATATGTATATGTATATATATATATGTATACACATATATATATAGGAACAGATAAATGAGACTAGGAGATATATCTTTGAAAGAATAAACAAAATTGATAAACTCTTAGCCAGTCTTATCAAAAAGAAAAAGGAAAGGACCCAAATAAATAAAATTACGAATGAAAAAGGAGAGATCACAACTAACAACACAGAAATAAAAACAATTTTAAGAGAATATTATATTCTCATTATATACCAACAAATTGGGCAATATGGAAGAAATGGATAAATTCTTGGAAATATATGAACTACCAAAACTGAAACAGGAAGAAATAGACAATTTGAACACACCCATTACCAATAAAAAAAATTGAATCAGTATTCAAAAATCTCTCAACAAACACGAGTCTAGGGCCAGGTGACTTCCCAGGGAAATTCTACCAAATATTTAAAGAAGAATTAAATACCTATTCTTTTGCAACTGTTCCAGAAAATAGAAATGAAAGGAAAACTTCCCATCTCATTTTATAAGGCCAGTGTTACCTTGATCCCAAACCAGACAAAGATGCCAATAGAAAGTAGAATTACAGGTCAATTTCCTTGATAAACATGGCTGCAAAAATTCTCAATAAGATACTAGCAAAGTGAATCCAACAATTCATTAAAATAATTATTCACCATGATCAAGTGGGATTTATTCCTTGGTTGCAGTGCTGGTTCAATATCTACAAATCAATCAACGTGATACACCACATTAATAAAAGAAAGGATAGGAATCATATGATCCTTTCAAGAGGTGCAGAAAAGCATTTCACAAAATATACATCCTTTCTTGATAAAAACCCTTAAGAAACTAGGGATAGAAAGAACATATCTCAGCATCATAAAGACCATATATGAAAGACTCCCAGCTAATATAATCTTCAATGGAAAAAAAACTGAGAGTTTTCCCCCTAAGGTCAGGAACATGACAGGAATGTCCACTCTCACCATTGTTGTACAACATAGTATTGGTAGTCCTAGCCTCAGCAATCAGATTACAAAAAGAAATAAAAGGGATACAAACTGGCAAGAAAGAAATCAAGCTTCCACTCTTCACAGATGACATGATACTCTAATGGAAAACCCAAAAGACTCCACCAAAAAATTGTAAGAACTAATACATGAATTCAGCATAATCACAGAATGTAAAATCAATGTACAGTAATCAGTTGCATTTCTATACACCAATAATGAAACAGAAGAAAGAGAAATCAAGGAATGGATCCCATTTATAATTGCACCAAAAACCATAACATACCTGGTAATAAATCCAACCAAAGAGGTAAAAGATCTGTACACTGAAAACTATAGAAAGCTTATGAAAGAAATTGAAGAAGACACAAAGAAATGGAAAAACATTCCATGCTCATGGATTAGAAGAACAAATATTGTTAAAATGCCAATACTATCCAAAGCAATCTACTCATACAATGAAATCCCTATCAAAATAACACCAGCATTCTTCACAGAGCTAGAACAAACAATTCTGAAATTTGTATGGAACCAGAAAAGACACCAAATAACCAAAGTAATGTTCAGAAAGAAAACCAAAGCTGGAGGCATCACAATTCCAGATTTCAGGCTGTATTACAAAGCTGGAGGCATCAAGACAGTATGGTACTGGCACAAAAACAGACACATAGTCCAATGGAACAGAATAGAGAACCCAGAAATAGACCCACCAGTGTATGGCCAACTAATCTTTGACAAAGCAGGAAAAAATATCCAATGTAAAAAAGACAGTTTTCAACAAATGAGGTTGGGAAAACTTGACAGTGATGTGCCAAAGAATGAAATTGGACCACTTTCTTACATCATGCCCAAAAATAAATTCAGAATGGATTAAAGACATACATGTAAGACAGAACCATTAAAATCCTAGAGGAGAAAACAGCAACCTCTTTGACCTTGGCCACAGGAACTTCTTACTAGACATGTCTCTGGATGTAAGGGAAACAAAAACAAAAATGAACTATTAGGACCTTATCAAGATAAAAGTCTTATTCACAGTGAAGGAAACAATCAACAAAACTAAAAGGCAACCAATGGAATAGGAGAGAAATAAAGAGTATCAAAAATATATAAAGAATCTATCAAACTTAACACTGAAAAACATATAGTCCAATGAAGAAATGGGCAGAAGACATGAATAGACACTTTTCCAAAGAAGACATCCAGATGGCTAACAGACACGTGAAAAAATGCTTAACATCACTCATCATAAGGGAACTACAAATCAACCACAATGACATACCTCCTCACACCTGTCAGAATGGTTAAAATTAACAACTCAGGCAACAACAGATGTTGGCGAGGTTGCAAAAAAAGGGAAACACTTTTGCACTGCTGGTGGAAATGCAAACTGGTGCAGACAATCTGGGAAACAATATGGAGGTTCCTCAAAAAGTTAAAAATAGAACTACCCTATGATCCAGCAATTGCACTATTAGGTATTTATCTCAAGAATACAAATATGTTGATTCGAAGACACATGCACTACAGTGTTTATAGCAGCACTATCAACAATAGCCAAATTATGGAAAGAGCCCTAATTTCCATTGACAGATGAATACGAAAGTGGTAAAAATATACAATGGAATATTAGCGATCAAAAAGAATGCAATCTTGCTATTTGCAGCAATGTGGATAGAACTAGAGTGTATTATTCTAAGCAAAATAAGTCAGAGAAAGACAAATGATTTCACTCGTATGTGGAATTTAAGAAATAAAAGAGATGAACATAGGGAACGGGAGGAAATATAAAACATTAAAAAAAAACAGAGAGAGAGGCAAACCATAAGAGACTCTCAAATACAGAGAACAAACAGGGACTGGAGGGGAGGTGGTTGGCAGATGTGATAAATGGGTGATGGGCATTAAGGGGGCACTTGTTGGGATGAGCACTGGGTGATATATGTAAGTGATGAATCACTAAATTCTACTCTTGAAACCAAAACTACTCTATATGTTAATTAACTTAAATTTAAATTTAAAAAGAAAACTTTGTAGTTCATATAATAGTAATTCTCTATATCAAAGCAATAATATACAATAAGCTTACTATGAAAAATACTGGTTTCTCTGGGGCTGCCCTTTCATAGAACTACTGGTACACAGTAGCTGTCTTTTTGTTTTTTATGATTTATTAATCTATAAGAGAAAATACTGTGGTATACACTACATTGCATTTGTAATTGTACTTAATTTTTACTGAAGTCTGATTTTAGCAGACCCATAGAACAATACAATGACCATAGTATTTTAAATATTATTTTAAGTACAACATTCAAAACTATATCCATTATATTGGGTAAAAAATAAATAAATAGATAAAAAAAAAACATCCTTATCATGAAATTAAATTCAGCAACTTCATCAGCAAAATGCTAACAGGTGAATTCTCACAAATACCGATATCCTGTGTGTGTTCATGTATCTACTGTGGGTGTTTTAAGAAAGACTCAAGAAACAATAACACTCATATGTACAAATACAAGAATTCCTAAGCTTAAAAATTTTCATTTTGTATGCCTGTAGATATAATAAGGAGAATTTGCCCCTTTAAAAACAGATGGTGACAGTGTTTTCTTCTGAATATCACTTTCGACTTAGGTTTCCAACAAGTTAGGACTCTAATTGGAACTTAAACTATCTACAAGGGGAGGAGTATCTGAAAAGAAAACACATTTCAGTTAAACAAGAGGTGAAAATAAAGAGTTTGATGGGGCGCCTGGGTGGCTCAGTCGGTTGAGCGGCTGACTTCGGCTCAGGTCATGATCTCACGGTCCGTGAGTTCAAGCCCCGCGTCGGGCTCTGTGCTGACAGCTCGGAGCCTGGAGCCTGTTTCGGATTCTGTGTCTCCCTCTCTCTGACCCTCCCCCGTTCATGCTCTGTCTCTCTCTGTCTCAAAAATAAATAAACGTTAAAAAAAATTAAAAAAAAAAAAAGAAAATAAAGAGTTTGAGAGATCCAGGGACTGTAGAGATGGCATTAGGTTTCAGACAATAACAGGCATTTGAAAAGTTTTGGCAGAGGTCAATGCTCCAAAAAGATAGAATAAAATAATTCCAAAATAATAAAAATTTCTCCGTGTCTCAAAATTTGTTTCATCTTCTATTTCAAGCAAGACAGATACTTTTCTCCTAGATACTTCATCTTCAGTTTCACTTTGCATAACAAATAGATCAATCTATTATAGATCATGACATAAATTGTACCAAAAATGCAACATGAAATCATCTCTTGCGAACATACATTTTATGAATAATGATTAGCCTCTTAAATCTGTCCATAAAGGGAAAAAAGGCCAATATAAAAATAGAGATAGGAAGAATTTTCATTCAGTTCACTAGTATGGTGAGGTTCAAATATTAATACATAGCTTATCAAATACTATACATTTCCACATCAGTGTGTTCAATAAATCATGAAAGACAAGAGACCGGAACTGAAAATAGAAGTTAAAAGAAACAAACACACAAGAACCTCCCCCTCCCTCAATCAAACAAATAAAACCAAAAAACATTGATAAAATACAGAGGGAAAATAAAAAACCCTCAAATGGCTTTTAGGCAAAACAAAACAAAACAGCAACAATAACAAAGGCAATATGATCAACAAAGTAAATGCCTGAGGAATAGAACAGAGAAACAGAGTGACTTCTTTGACAGAGCTAAGCATTCAGGGTTAAAAGAGGGGATGTTAAATACTACTCAAGTCATTTTCTCTAATATTAAACGTTGTGGATAACAAAACAATTCAATTCAGCACCACATATACCCATTATAAAAGCGAATAATGAACTTTAGCAATTAATGCATCTGCTATTATTTTACTATATAACAACAATATTCTAATAATGGAAGGACTTTTAAAACTGTGTTATAATTTAAATCTGTATGACTCTGATCTATATGTTTTGGTTCCAGATTTTGTTTTAATTTATTTTTTTAAGTTTATTTATTTGTTTTGAGAGCAAGAGAGCACAAGGAACCCCAAGCAGGCTCCACACTGTCAGTGCAGAGCCCAATATGGGGCTCGAACTCACAAACCATGAGATCATGCATGACCTGAGCCAAAGTCAGATGCTCAATCAACTAAGCCACCCAAGTGCCCCTTGGTTCCAGACTTTAAACAGAATTTCCCTTTGTGTCCCTTTTGGATAATTATGCTTCTTCTTGCTATCTTGAATTCTAATTTTTTAATTTTCAAGCTTGATATAGTCTAAACTGTGACTTTCAAAATAGAATTAAACCTTATTAATAAAGAATAGTAAATGCTAAAGTATAGTATGTTTATACACAGAAAAACATTACCTATAAATTCCAAGAGTATTTTAAAATAAAATGGAACAATCTTAGTCTGAAAATTATCAAATGGTCATATATTGTGACAACTGAGTAATTGCGAATGCTGTTAGTCTTTCAGCACATTAAATAGAATCATCCAAATTTCAGTACCTGATTTAAGAATATTTAAAATGAGGGGTGCCTGGGTGGCTCGGTGGGTTGAGCATCCGACTTCGGCTCAGGTTATGATCTCACGGCTTGTGAGTTTGAGCCCCGCATCGGGCTCTGTGCTGGCAGCTCGGAGCTTGGAGCCTGCTTCGGATTCTGTGTCTCCCTCTCTCTCTGCTCCTAACCCACTCGCATTCTGTCTCTGTCTCATTTTAAAAACATTAAAAAAAAAAAGAATATTTAAAATGACTTAGGGATGTTTGTAGACTCGTGAGTAATTGTATAATTGGTTTTACTTGAAGGGTTTGTAAAAAATGGCATAAAACTCCCATTACTTTCAGGCTGTAGAGAGTAATGGCAGAAGTAAATACAGAGAAGGTATGAAGATATTTTTGAAGTGAAATGGAACTCAGAAATCGTTGGTTCCTTTAGAAGTTAAATCATTGGGTCATTTGTTACCTCTTAGTACTGAGTGTCAAAACTATTTTAGATTAATACAGTTTTGTGATGAACATCATTGTGAAGAGAAAGACAAGTTTTCTCTCAAATATTAGATGAGCAATAGGTGTTTATTTAATAGCTTGTTTAACAATTGTTCATATTTCACTGCAGGGCAGGCTGTGAACGTCACTATGATAGAGTAACATTCATTAATATGAGTATGAATTATATGTATTATGCATAGGCTTGAAAGATATATGTTGGTCATTTTCTACTGTTGGTAACTTCATTGAAAATAAGTCATTTAAATGCCTAGTGTTCAGATACCAACACATCAATGGTAAATAAAACAGTAAAAAGAGTAGAAAAAATCCATAACTAATAAAGTAACAGACATTCTATTTTTGTAGCAATAAAAAAAAAACCTCAATTCAAATACAGACTACCAGCGTTCTATAAGTAACATGATATAAATAGGTAAATTTAATTTTGTAAGCAAACTGATACATTAGAAAATGATGGGTGGCACCTGGGTGGCTCAGTCAGTTAAGCGTCCAACTCTTGATTTTGGCTCAGGTCATGATCTCATGGTCGTGAGATCAAGCCCTGCATCGTGCTCTGTGCTGGGCGTGGAATCTACTTAAGATTCTCTCTGTCCCTCTTCCTCTACCCCTCTCTAGCTCACTTGCTCAAAAAATAAATACGTAAATAAATAAATAAAAAAGACAATGATGGCATGAGAATAGATGTCATCATTGCTACTTATTCCTGAGATACAGCAATGATTGATCATCATGAGTATGCAACTGGAATCTTATTTGAGTCTCTGGAATTTAAAATGAGCCTAATTTGACTAAAATGAAAGCCTTTTAGAACCTGTCAGCATGTTTGTTTTTACTTGATTACAGATTCTTTCATGTAAACACAACTATTTTTACTATGTTTGCTATAATTACACTTTAATAAACTCAAATTTATATGCCTGCAAATTATACTGAAACATTCTTTTTTGAAATCCAACCAATATATTGAATTTTTATATTGAAAAATGTAGTTTACATATTTCATGAAGCCCTACCAGTGTGGTAAAAATGACTATATACAGTTTCCGATTACAAGTTCACCTTATCCATTTTAACAACACTTGATCTTTTGTAAATCACAGTGAGTGTCAGTCTATAAATAAAAATTGCTTCTAAAAGAACTTCAGACAAAATTATTATTAGTAGCCAAATCACAGAAGCATATGTTGTCATTGAAACTAACACTATAATAAAAATATATGTTAAATATTAAAAAAAAACTGCTCATTTAAACCTCAGGCATGTGTATTTGAAATTAACAAAAATGTTAGTTTTTTAAGCTTTGGGCTGAATATGCCATTTCCTGAGTTGTATGCAACTGTGCTGTTCTCGCTAACCAATCAATTTAAATTGACATTTTGTTAGAACAGGAGTATTTGGGGAATAAAAGATGAACACACTTTCATCCTTACTCATAAATCAATTCTATTCTGTGCACAAAACATAGAACAATCTTTTAGTTCAAGTTATTGAAATACAATCCTAACAAACTCACTGCATTTTTCTTCTCTTGTTCAAAGTAATGTTCATGAAAAAGTACATACAAAATACATACTAAGAATGTTATTATAAACATACATATCTTCAGTAGTGGTGGTGATAAAAGTACCATTTTACTACAGAAGATCATGTAATTTCTGAAAGGACATTCTTTGTTTTATAAACAGAGCAGATGAATGAAGTGTAGGAAATTTAGAATGGGTCCTCATTTATGTTTACATGGAGCTGATTTTAATCAATAATCAATCTAATTTGTCCTCGTGTTAAAAAAATACAGAAAATCCACTACATGGGATGGGGGATGATATGATTTTCATCTGTCTTGATCGTGGTTGTACGTGCTCAGCAGAAAGGTAATGTATGCCAGATCTTGACAAGCTATTTGTGTTTTGACCTTATTATTGTAAGTTTTGAACCATGTCGGTGATTCATGCACTATTGCTTACTGAATGATATTCTTGGGTTTAAAATGCTTTAGCTGTATCTGTAGATAACCTTAGTGGACTTTCTAGCAGGATGGTATGGTGGTTTTAAAATATGTCCACATGTTCTTTGGTACCCTTCCCCTCCAGAAGGTGAAACCCCATTCTGCTCCCCCTCAATGTGGGTAGAACTTTTAGACAGTAGAATGTAGTAGAACTGGGACTGATGTGTAAGATTCAGATATAAAAAAGCCTTCACACTTCCTTCTTACTACTTCTATTGGATTTCTTTATCTGTGGTAGATAGTCTATGTGTTTTGGGGGACACCTAAGCAGACCTATGACAGGTCCTGTGACCTGCAGTAGTACTATATGAGTAAGCCATCTTGGAAATTGAAAATCCCAGACCCAGTTGTCTTCTAGATACCCAGATTATCTTCTAACCACCACCTTGACTAAAGCGTCATGAGAGATCCAAACCCAGAACCAGTCAGATGGGCCAATTCTGGATTCTGAACTCAGAAACTGTGTGAGATACTGCATGTTTGTTAAGTTTGGGGATAAATTGTTATACATGAGTTTTATTTATTTATTCAAACAACAACTAGTGATAACAGCATGAATCCTTTCTTAACTATCACAGTCCGATTGAAACAAGATTTCTTATTTCGGGGCATCTGGGTGGTTCAGTTGGTTAAGCATCCGACTTTGGCTGAGATCACGATCTCACCGTTTATGAGTTTGAGCCCCACATCAGGCTCTGATGTTAGCACAGAGCCCACTTCAGATCCTCTGTCTCACCCTCTCTCTGCCCACCCTTCCTTGTGCTCTCTCTCTCTCAAAAATAAAATAGACATTTGGGGCACATGGGTGGCTCAGTCGGTTGAGTGTCTGACTTTGCATCAGGTCACAATCTCGTGGTTTGTGAGTTCGAGCCCCGCATCAAGCTCTGTGCTGACACCTCAAGCCTGGAACCTGCTTCAGATTCTGTCTCTGTCTCTGTCTCTCTCTCTCTCTGCCCCTCTTCTGCTCATGCTTTCTCTCTCTCTCTGTCTCTCAAAAATAAACATTAAAAAATAATAATAATAAATAAAATAGACATTAAAAGAAAAAGTGGGGCACCTAGTGGCTGGGTTAAGCATCAGATGTCAGCTCAGGTCATGATCTCACAGTTTGTGAGTTCAAGCCTTGTGTTGAACTGCGCTTGACAGAGCAGAGCTTGGATACGGCTTTGAGCTCTGTGTCTCCCTTTCTCTCTGCTCCTCCCAACTCATGCCCTGTCTCTCTATGTCTCTCAAAAATGAATAAACATTAAGAAAAATAAAATGTATTTTAAAAAAAGAATTCTTGGGGCGCCTGGGTGGCTCAGTCGGTTAAGCGTCCGACTTCGGCTCAGGTCATGATCTCACAGTTCGTGAGTTGAAGCCCCGCGTAGGGCTCTGTGCTGACAGCTCAGAGCCTGGAGCCTGCTTCACATTCTGTGTCTCCCTCTCTCTCTCTGCCCCTTCCCTGCTCATGCTGTGTCTCTCTCTGTCTCAAAAATAAATAAAGATTAAAAAAAAATTAAAAAAATAAAAATAAAAATAAAGAATTCTTATTTCTTTCCAGGTAATACACGGATCTTAAGTCATTGTTAATTCCAGTTAACACCTTCTTAAATTATTTGGTATATTTGCTATGTATTCTGATTCTATATACTTCTAAATCTGACAATATATCATTATTGTTCTTGCTGTTGCTGGATTGTTGACGTTTGCAGTCAGTATTTGTGAAGTCTCTCTCCCTTTTTCCCCCTGAAAATGCCTTTACTTCACTTTTATACTTGACAGATATTTATGATAGCTACAGAATTCATGTTGACAATTATTTCAATTATTGGCTTTTAGCATTTGAAGATATTCTTTCATTTTCTTTGGCATCTTTTTATTATTATTATTCTGTTAAGTTCATTATAATTCTAATTTTAGTTCCTCTGCAAGTAACAGCTTTGTTCTTTGCCCTAAAATTTTTTTCTTTGGCTATGACATACTTTAGCTATGATATGTTTAACAATAGTTTCTTTGAATTTATCCTATATGAGTTCTCAACCTTCTTTAATATTAAGCATTTTTTCTTTAAACATTACTTTGGTCTCACTGACACTCTTTCCTTGTCTCCATCTTCAATCCCATTATATCAGATTTACCTTATAGATTGTGAAGTGTCTTTTCAACTGTTTTATACATTATTGAATCCACCATTGATTTTTAATTTCAATTATATTTGTCTCCTAAGTAAAAAATTTTCATTTTACTTATCTTAAGGTGTCTTCAATTACTTTTTTATGTAAGCACATTTACCAATTTTTAAAGCACACAATGTTTCTATTTGTTTTAAAATTTTATTTGTCCTGTCAGAAGGACACTCATCCATATATATATATATATATATATATATATGTATATAAATATTAAGTATATATGTATATATATGTATATAATATGTACATATAATTTATATACATATATATGTATAAATATATATGTATATAAATATGTATTTAAATACTAAAAATAAGTTTTAAAAAAACTATATATATATACATATATATGTGTGTATATGTATATGTATATATATATATATGTATACACACATATATATGTGTGTATGTGTATATATGTGTATATATGTATATGTATACACACATATATATGTATGTATATATATATATATATATATATATATATATAGTTTTTTTAAATCTTATTTTTAATATTTAATTCCCTAACATGTCTGGGACATCCCAGACAGGTTTTTGTTTTGTATATGATGTAAAGTAGTGGACTCACTTCACTTTTTTATGAGGATAATTATATTTTACCTTTCCTTATTGTAAATCTATTCCTTTTCTGTGTGGTCTGGCTTGCCAGGTCTATTATGTAACAGCGTTTCTTCTATACAGGTATCTGTTTCTGGCTGACTCTTTCATTGATCATTTATTGATCATTTCAATGATCATTTCATTGATCATTGATCATTTTGGAAAAATCCAGTATCAGTTATGATGTTATGGACTCTGATACCTTACAAATAAAATTCCAATTCTTTATTATTCTCTGTTTTTGTTTGTTTTGTTTCAAGTTTTTATTTAAATTCTGTTTGTTAACACATAGTGTAATTACTGGTTTCAGGAGTAGAATTTAGTGATTCATCACTTACATATAACACCCCGTGCTCATCACAATGCCTCCTTAATAGCCCGGTTGGAGCCCAGGCTCCAACCACCTCCCCTCTGTCAGCTTTGTTTGTTCTATAGTTGAGTCTCTTATGGCTGGGGCTGCTGGGTGGTTCAGTGAGTTGAGTGTCTGATTTTTGGTATTGGCTTAGCTTATGATCTCATCATTTTGTGAGTTTGAGCTCAGCGTCAGGCTCTGTGCTGACAGTGCAGAGCCTGCTTGGGATTCTCTTTCTTTCCCTTTCTCTCTCCCCCTCCCCTACTTGCACTGTCTCTGTCTCTCTCAAAATAAGTAAACTTTAAAAAAAAGAAAAAAAGAGTCTCTTATGGCTTACCCCCCATTCTTCCCCCTTCTGTGTTCATCTGTTTTGTTTCTTAAATTCCACATATGAGTGAAATCATACTATATTTATCTTTCTTTGACTGACTTGTTTTGCTTAGTATAATACACTCCAGTTCCACCTATGACATTGCAAATGGCAAGATTTCATTCTTTTTTATGGCTGAGTAACATTCCATTGTATATATATGCCACATCTTCTTTATCTGTTCATTAGTCGGTAGATATGTGGACTCTTTCCATAATTAGGCTGCTGTTCATAATGGTGCTATAAACATTGGGGTACATATTCTCATTCAGAGGGATTTTCCTTATTTTTGGCCCTAAATTCATATACGCTTTAAAATTGCTTTCAGACTGTAGATCCATTTGGAGACAATCTCAACCTACTAATTCTCCTTTTTTGTGAATATGGCAAATATGTCCATTTATTTGGATCTTCTTTAATGCTTTTGCAACTTATTTCCTTTTTTTTATCTTTGTGAAATGTGCAAGAAAAATTATTATCTTCATTATAAAATGGATGTGGGCGCCTGGGTGGCTCAGTCAATTAAGCGTCCGACTTTGGCTCAGGTCATGATCTCAAGGTTTGTGAGTTCAAGCCCCGTGTTGGGCTCTGTGCTGACAGCTCAGAGCCTGGAGCCTGCTTCAGATTCTGTGTCTCCCTCTCTCTCTGCCCCTCCCCTGCTCATGCTCTGTCTCTCTCTGTTTTTCAATAATAAGTAAACATTAAAAAAATTAAAAATAAACAAACAAACAAATAAATAAAATGATGTATATGCATATGCATTTAATATTTCTTAATTCTCTTTTGAAAAATTATCTTTTACTCCTTAGAGCTGTTCTTAGTTTGAGTCTGGGAAATCACACAACTCAGTAGATATTGATGACTCTCACAACAGTGTAGACAAATGGCTAAACTATACTCTTGTCTGTCTCAGACCAGATGAGTTTAAGTAGACTAGAAATTCCCTCTAGGGGGAAAAGAGTTTCAGGCACTAGAAACACAGTTGTTTTTTTGTTTTTTGTTTTTGTCTTTTTAAAATTTTTCTTGTGTGTGTGTGTGTCCCTTTAAATTTCACTGAGCAATTCCTCAAGTCAGGACATCAGCATCAGCACCTAGGGGAAAAGCAGCCTTGGTTGCAGGCTTCCCTTAAATTTTTAAATGCTAGCCTGAGTTTAGAGCATAAGGGTGGACAACTGCTTCCCCAAAGGCAGGCACATTTTCACCTGTTTCTTTTTCATGAATCTTTACAAAGCAAAGTTTCTCTGCTTTCCTGCTATAAGCCCCATGAACTCAAGGTTAGCTTCTGCAGAAGAATGTTCACACTAAAGAGTAGAAGATTAAGGCCCAAGAATGATTGGCATGCATTATTATTAATTCAGTTGGTAATTTCTCAAGTGTATGGGTCATTGTTTTAGGCCTTTTTTGTTTGTAAACTGTTGGGAACCATTTAGAGTTTCCTCAGTTTATGAAGGATTTATTATAAAGTTACAGGTTAACATGGATTTTAATAATAGAACTAAATATTAAGAAAATTGAAATACTTTAGGATAAAACCAGATTTTGAATCAAGACATTTTGTGAGACATCAAGTTTGTAATTTTCTACATGTTCCCTGGCAATTATCGTGATGCTTGTTATTCTCATTTGTTTTCTACCATTGCTTCTAACAGATATACCTCATCATACTTAAATTATTATTTTTATGTATTTCTTAAATCTGCAGTTGTTTACCTTTCAGTAAGTTTAAACATATCCTATGCTTGTTAAGCATTTGTACTTCCTCTTATACAAACTATGTATTAGTAACCTTTGCCAGATTTTCCTGTTCATTGTTTTTAACAAAATGTTTTAAATTATCTTTCACCAAACTATAAAAAAGTAGTTCCTTGTATCCCTTTTAAAGATGTGAATTTATGCTTTTAAGCTTCTGCCGTTAGTCTGTGGTGGGAAGCATAACATCATTTTCTGAACTCTAATGTTCCCTATTTATTAGTCCTTTTCCTTCACTTGTTCAAAATAGTTTAAAAATTATTTGCACATATCAGCATTTATTTTTCTCTTGCATTTCACTTACACATTTTTAAGCACCTACAGATATTTTGGGGGGATACTCTGTTAACAATTCACTATTAAAAAAAAGAAAAAATTTAGTTCCTGTAATAAAAACTTTGCATTCCAGTAGTGTGTGTTTGCCATGAAAAAGCATAATTGCAATTAACAATTATAGCTGATTTATGTCTACAGGTCATTTTTCTTTCTTTAATTACCAACTTTTTCTATATCAAGATCTTTAAACAACTTATTGGTGGTTTGTAGAAACTCATTTAATAAGCCGTAAATTCTTCATTATATATTTACTGACAGTATTTCTTTATTAACCTTGTAAGTTATAAAAAGTTAACAGGGAATAGCATTTTGAAAATTTTCTCTTCAAAATTTTCAACTGAGATTCATTTAATTTTGGTCTTGTATGAATTTCTCTTCTCTTTGCTTTGATACTTTAAAAAAAATGTTTACATAGGGGGCCTGGGTGGTTCAGTTGGTTGGACTTCGGCTGGGGTCATTATCTCAGGGTTTGTGAGTTCAGACCCCCAGTTGGGCTCTGTGCTGACAGCTTGGAGCCTAGATCCTGCTTCGGATTCTGTGTTTCCCTCTCTTTCTGTCCCTCCCCTGCTTGTGTTCTCTCTCTCTCTCTCTCTCTCTCTCTCTCTCAAAAATAAATAAAATGTAAAAAAAAATTTTTTTTTAAAGTTTACTTACTTATTTTTGAGAGAGAGAGAGAGAGGGAGAGAGAGAGAAAGCACATGCAAGCACATAAGCAGGGAAGGGACAGGGAGAGAGGAAGACACAGAATCCAAAGCAGACTCCAAGCTGTGAGCTGTTAGCACAAACCCAAACAGAGGTTCAAACTCACAAACTTACAAACCACGAGATCATAACACGAGCTGAAGTCGGATGCTAAACAGACTGAGCCATCAGGGCGCCTCTAGGATTTCCTTTTTAATAATCATACCCAATGACTTTTTCCCCCTAAAGTCTAGAGGTTATTACTGAAAACTGAAAACATATTCAAGCCCAAGCAACCTTCTGAAGACAATTTCCACTATTCCCATTTTTGTTCTCCTTCAATTCAACTTTCTTTTTCATTCAAATTTGAAACTCCTGATATATTTCTGTTGCACCTTTGTTAATGCTATTTCTCTTCATCGAGTTCTAACTAAAAATCCATAGCCTTCAAAAAACAAAATGATGCCCTGATGAGATATTACCTTTATCCTTTTTGTGCTATTTTTTTTATCAGCTTACATCTCTATTTTACCTTCTTTTTTAAAATGTTTGAGAGAGAGAATGTGAGTGAGGGAGGGGCTGAGAGGTGGGGAAGGAGAGAATCCCAAGCAGGCTCCACGTGGTCAGCACAGAGCCCCACATGGGGCTAGATCTCACAAACTGTGAGATCATGACCAGAGCCAAAATCAAGAATTGGACACACAACCAACTGAGCCACCCAGGCGCCCTGTATTTTACCTTCTTTAATTTGTCTTATGTCTTAGTAAGACCAAAATCAACATCTTGGTTGCTACCACATCTTTGCAAAACAGTCAGATAGTGATAGGAACATATTAAATACTAAAACCATACTTGGAGTAAGAGGATCAATGCACTTCCTCCATACAGTACTGGATTGTGACTGCCTATACTGAACTTCTGTGATTTGAAAACATAAAGTGTACTCAGACAAATTAAATATATTTTTAAAAGGTGTTCATAGAAGGCATGTTAGCTTCGCTTAACAAGCAGAAATACAAAATATTGTAAATCCTTATCAGAAAACTGGCTAGTTATACATACAAACTATTGTAAATCCTTATCAGAAAACTGGCTGGTTATACAATGATTTTCCCACTCTAAAAATATATGCATTAATGAACTGTTCAGCTCTCTTTTATTTATTTTTAATTGAATTGGAGAAGATTTGTTTTAATTGAATTGGAGAACATTTGGCACTGTTTTGTCTTGTCCTTCTCAAGTGTCAGTTACTTTTGACATATTGACATGAAGGCCTATTTTGAAACATCCAAAATAATAAAACACAGGGATTACTACCTATTGTAACACCTTCTTGGGTGTCTTTGCCTTTTATGTTTGTTATCATGAGCTGAATACAATCTCGCCCACTTTTATTTCTTTTGACACTTTGTCATCTGCAGCATATTCAAAATGTAAATATTCCTTCTTGTCCTGGAAAAATTGTACAGTAAATACGACTGTTTTGACCTTTTCAATATTCTCCATTTTGACTGGTTGTCTGTTCCAATCACAGGTTCGTGGGGTGGTAAACAGGGAGAGTTGGGGATGGCAAGCGAATCAAATTACAGAATACTAAAAAGGTCATAGTAGGATGCTTTTAATTTCACAGAACATATGAGATAGGGAAAAAAGATTTATAATGTTTGAAAAACGAGTAAATGTGATCTTGTGTGCATTTTTAACAAATAACTAGAAAAAGCTGATGATAAAATTCCTTTTGTTTATCCCAATTTTTAATTTATTTTTGGGCTACATCTGAAAAGTCAGGAAGCATGCTCTTACTGCAGATTAAATATAATTAATTCTGTTTTTCTTTGAATTAACAATGTATCAAATCCTCTTGAGTAGGAAACTTTTATTGTCTTAGTGCAGATAATATTTAACAAATAACACCTGTGTATTAGTGTGATTTTTTTTTTCTCTCCTTTCTATCCAGAAGATGGCTTAAAATATTGAATAATAGATCCAGATGGAAGATGAACTTTACTTAGTTTATTCTGCCTCACTGAACTTTTTTCACAATTGGGTGTATTTTCCCCCTTGCTACATGAGACTCAGAGGACTGATCTTTCATTGTGCTGTTTGTTTCATTGATGAATAGCTTCTCAAATGTTAAATACACTTAAACAAAAATCAATTGTATGCATCAATCAGAGATGAAGATTTTTCAAAAATACATAGGGATTTAGGCTGAATGTTTCCAGTGAAGTGATTTTAAGCATTGTACATGTTTAAACTAATATGTCCCATCTGTGTTACAAGTCGTCATCTAAAAATGAAAACTCTGCTTGTTTTTCAAACCAGGGGAAAATGTAGTAAAATTTGTGACTTATTGATTATTAAAAACGTCCCCTAAATTTTCACAATCAAGTTTTGAAAGATTCAGTTACTTAATTTCAACCAATAAGCTCACGGCTCAGGACATCACCCCCTCCGATGGATAGATGTTGAAGGGGGAGTGACCATCTCAAGTACCTTTGGTGTCCATGCAGATGTTGAAAGGGCACTAGGTCAAGAAGTATGCATGTCCTTTCACTTTCAACTCCTAGCTGAAGCTAGTCAATTTACCTACCCACATGTATGGGAGCCAGGAAGCAAAATCCTTCCATGTAGATAGAGACAAGGAGCTATAAATATTATGTTAGCTATGTTAGTAACTATCTAAAGGAGTAATAAGAGCTTGGAAAAATATATTCTTTCTATATTTTTTAATCTTTTTTATTTGAGTTATAGCTGACACAACTTACGTAAGTTTCCTGTGTACAACATAGTGATTCAACTTCTTTATGCTCACAAGTGTAGCTACCAACTGTGACCATAGAACACTATTACAATGCCATTGACTATATTTCCTAAGCTGTGTCTTTTATTCCTGTGACTTCCTCATTCTGTAACTTGAAGCCTGTATCTCCCAACCCTCCACCCATTTTGCCCATCCCCCAACCCACTCCTCTCTGGCAACCATCCCATCCATTTGTTCTGTGTATTTATAAATCTGATTATGCTTTTATGTTTGTTTATTCATTTGTTTTTTAGATTCCACATATAAGTGAAATCATATGGTATTTGTTCCTTCAGACTGACTTATTTCATTTAGCATAATACCCTCTAGCTCCATTCATGTTGTTGTAAATGATACAATCTCATCCTTTTTATGGCTGTATAATACTTCAGCATGTAGGGGTGTGTGTGTGTGTGTGTGTGTGTGTGTGTGTGTGTGTGTGTGTACCACATCTTCCTTATCCATTTTTTATCAATGGATACTTGGGTTGTTTCCATATCTTGGCTATTGTAAATAATGCTGCAATAAACATGGAGGTACATATATCTTTTTGAATTAGTGTCTTCATTTTCTCTGGGTAAATATCCAGTAGTGAAATTATTGGATAATATAATATATTAGATAATATATAATAGTTTTTTTGAGGAACCTCCATACTGTTTTCCATAGTGGTTGTGCCAGTTTACATTCCTATCAACAGTACACAGTGTTCATTCATTTTCCTACATCTTCTGTAACACTTGTTATTTCTTGTCTTTTTGATTCTGGTCATTCCAACACATGTAAGCTGAGGTATCCCATTGTGGTTTTGGTTTGCATTTCCCTGATGATGAGTGATGTTGAATATTTTTCTTGTGTCTGTTGGCTATTTGTATATTTTCATTGGAAAAATGTTTATGCAGGTCCTCTGCCCATTTTTTAATTAGATTGTTTGTTTTTCTGGTGTTGAGCTGTATAATTTTTTTTTTTTATTTTGGATATAAACTTGTCATTAGACATATCATTTGTAAATGTCTTTTTTTTCCATTAAGTAGGCTCACTTTTTGCTTTGTTGATAGTTTCCTTCACTGTGCAAAAGCTTTTTGTTTTGATGTAGTCCCAATAATATGTTTTTGGTTTTCTTTCTCTTACCTTATCACATACTTCCATGAAAATGTTGCTATGACCAATGCCAGGGAAATTACTGCCTATGTTCCCTTCTAGGATTTTTATGGTTTCAGGTCTCACATTAGATCTTTAATCCGTTTTGTGTATGGAGTTAGAAAGTGGTCCTGTTTCATTTTTTATATCTAGAGGTCAAATTTTCCCTTCACTTATTGAACAGACTGCCTTTTCCTCATTGTATATTTTTGCCTTTTTTAGGCAAAAGGTTAAAGGTTAATTGACCATGTAAGTGTGGGTTTATTTCCAGGCTCTCTATTCTGTTCTATTAATCCTTGTGTCTGTTTTGCACCAATACCATACTGTTTTGATGATTGCAGCTTTGTAGTATATCTTGAAATCTGGAAATGTGATACCTCCTTTGTTTTTCTTTCTCAAGACCACGTTGCCCATCAGAGTCTTTTGTGGTCCCATAAAATTTTAGTATTATTTGTTCTAGTTCTGTGAAAAATGTTGCTACATTGATAGAGACTACATTGAATCTGTAGACTGCTTTAGACTGTGTGGGTATTTTAGCAATACTAATTCTTCCAATCCATCAGTATGGAATATATTTAACAAAAACCTGACCTTCTCAGACTTTATACCGCCTTACTCTATTTTATTTGCTCATCATTATATTTAACATCCTTTTTTCTATCTCTTTTAAATTTTTAAAGATCTTCCATTACTTTAATTTATATTATTCAGTACTCTATTGTTATTCTTTCTAGTGAAAAATCAATGTTTATCACACTTTCTAGTGGTTTTCTTCTGATTTGTTTGACTTGTCTGTATTACAATATGTTTGACATGTAACACTGTGTAATTGTGGGTGTATAACATGTTGATTTGATACATTTATATATTGTAATATGATTGCTTTTGTAATGATAGTTACACTTGTATCACATCACATAATTATCATTTATTTTTTTGTGGTTTAAATAATTAGGATCTAGTCTCTGCTTGGATTTTTAATTTTGGCCTAGTTGACTGAAAATTTTAATGAAAATGAAGATGACTGATGGAATGCACATAAGAATTAATTGTATGCTGATGCTTATGTTTATTTAATGATGATTATGCTGAGAGAGCTGCATATGGGCCAGTGTGTTTTTTCACTGATGTTTTTTGTAAAGTTAGCATAGTTCCTTGACAAATAAGAAACACTTAGTACACATTCCTTGAACAAAGGAAGGCATGCTCAAATGACTGAGTGAATGAAAATTTATAAGCATGTTATGTGTGGATGTTTTCAAAGAGTAACTAGTCATTTTTATTTTCTACAGTTCTATATCCTAGTACATTTAAAAAATATATTTCAGTGTAGCACAATAGTAGCCACTTTGAATAAAGGTCACATTAAAACTACTTTCAGTGACATTTTATTTCACAAAGAAGAATAGAGAGGATTTCATTATAAATGTAATCTCTGCAGATTAAAATTTGTTGCATGGATTTTAAAATTATGTCACAGTGACATTTAACACATTGATATAGTTGGAATTAAGAAGGGACTTATTTTCTAAATTAAAAAAAACACTTTTTTTCTGGCAATGTAAATATCTGAAATACATCTAAATATCTGAATTCACTTCTCTCTAGAATATACATCTATATTTTCAAAACATTGCATGCATTTCTGGATCTATATGGAACAGGCAATCTGGCTTCCCATTTAAATGACTTTCTTTTAAAGTCATGTATGCCATGCCCACAGCTCACTGCAGAGATATCATTTATGACTACATCATCATGTATGTTACTACCTGAATCTCCTCTGTGGACCATAGCTAACTAGGGTTCTCTAACTAAAATGTAGCCAATCTATACATAGGCTGACTACCAACACAAAGATTGGTATGGCAAAATAGCTCCATCCAAGATAACATTGCTTACGTTAATGACTAAGCAACTGATGTCATGATTTCTTTATCATGATAGCTTATATTATTCTATGATAGCTAATCACCCCAACATCTCAGTGTCATTTGCTCATGGCACATGTCCATTGTGGTTGACTAGTGATTTGCTCCATTTCTTCTTCGGTTTGGGAGATAGATTGATGGGCAAGCCTCTATTTGAACAATACCTGTCTCTTGGCAGAAACAAAAAAACATACTGAACAACCTCCTAACTTAAAGCAGCATCTGGCTTCAAAGTGATACACTGTACTTCTAACTCACATTACACTGGCCAAACAAGTGGTATGGCATAGTTGCGGTCAAGAAAGCAGGTATGTGCAGTTTTCCTATGAGAGGCCCATAGGAAATACATAGCAGGTTGAAACAGTGAATATTTAGAACATTAATATGATTAACCACACTGTCTTGTGGGGAGTTCAAACTAGCATAAGTCAATGGTAGCAGACTAAGAAACAGAAATAGAAAACAGCTGAGCCACTTACAATGGCAGAGCCCTAAGGAAGGAAGCAAAGCATGCTTAGACCAATAGAATAGCCTATATCAGGAGCCAGAGAACAATCTGTTTTCTCTTGTTTCAGACAAATAGGAAACACTGACTCTACTCTCATTGAACCTATGCTCTTTGAATATGTTCTATGCATTATGTTATCACTTCAATCGTTAAAATGAACTTCCCTTACTGTACTTTTAGTGTCCACTTCTTCTAACGTGAAAGAGCTTATTTTACAAGAAAACACTAGGTGGATTTTATTTCCTTTTCTTCTTTTATTTTTTAATAAAAATAATTGGAAGGAACTGTAATTTTTTTGTCCAATTAAACGAATTTGATTCAAAAAATTTAGGATGCGGGGCGCCTGGGTGGCGCAGTCGGTTAAGCGTCCGACTTCAGCCAGGTCACGATCTCGCGGTCCGTGAGTTCGAGCCCCGCGTCAGGCTCTGGGCTGATGGCTCGGAGCCTGGAGCCTGTTTCCGATTCTGTGTCTCCCTCTCTCTCTGCCCCTCCCCCGTTCATGCTATGTCTCTCTCTGTCCCAAAAATAAATAAAAAAAAAAAAAAAAAAAAAAAAAAAAAAAAAAAAAAAAAAAAAAAAAATTTAGGATGTATGAATACTTTATAATTTTAATCAACTAAATCAAATAGTTTGATGAGAAAAAAAACAAAGGAAAAGCTACTGAAGGATTGAAGCAAGAGGCTAACGCATAAAATCTGGTCATAACCAAGTTTCTAATTGTGAGTGTTCTAGGCATCATGTTAATACAAAACTTATGTAAAAGATTTGTATGTATCATGGGGGGTGACTTATTTAGATAAAAAATAGACTACATTCTATAGCTTTATGTAGATTATAAATTATAATAGCCAAAATAAACATTAAACAAAAATATTCTTATTTCTGTTACCTTATTTATTGCTACTTTTCTCTTTACAGCGCATTAACTTAGAAATAAAAATCATCTATCTCCATTTTCTATTTTTAGTGTCATTTACAACTTTCTAGTATTTTTAATGTATTATCATATTCTCATACTAATGGATTTTCACCAATCACTGTTCTATTAATTATACATATAAAAAATAAAATCATGAAATAAATAAATAAATAAATAAATAAATAAATAAATAAAATCATGAGTAATAATAGCGAGAAGTCTATTTGAAAAAGTGACATGGAGATTTATGTTTACTTAAAAGCTTAGTAAATTTTATGTGACACTTTATATATCTGGATGCATAATATAATTATCTAAAATAGTTTTGTCATATAGTGCAATGGAATTATAGCAAAATAATTTCATTTTTTCCCAAGGCAGAATAGGATCAGCCTTCCTCTCCCTCAAAAATATGTGATGTTAATGTTAAAATGGTCAGTGTTAGTCTATAGCTTTATAGTGGGTTCATTTATGAGCTATAACCTCAGATTTAATTTTTTTTAATTCACTCCTGCATCGTTTATTCAACAGATATGTCTATGGGCTCGCAACTTATGCCAGGAACATTGAGCATGAACGTGACTAAGAGCATGTGTCTGCACTGACAGTATGCCTAGTTCACTGGAGAAATATTCCCAGCACCATGATCTATCATAGAAAGTTATAACAAATTCTATGATACACACGATTTTACTAACTGTCACTTATTTGTGTGTCTTTGGCTGGGTACATTCAATAAAACTAAGAGCACACTGAATGACAGTAAATGAAAATGGAAATAATTTTTTTTATAGAACTTACCTAAAATCACTCAGAAAATACTTCTTACTGTTTGTGCCGTGAAATCATTAAGTTGAAAATCTTAACTGTAAACAAAAAAGAAGGAAACTTGGAAGTTTGAGGTGGACTGGAGAGAGGAAAATATAATAGCTGAAGAAAGGGAGAACAAGAGAAAATAATCATTGCTGGTACCTTTTTGGTTGATTCACAGGAAGACAGGGAATAAAAAAGGAAAGAAAAGAAAAAAAAAACTTAAAAAAAGTAACAAGTTGTGAAGCACTTATAAAGGGGAAAAAAGTCACAGTGGGTTGTTGATGCCCAAGACGTGGTGGAGGTTTACTAGAATGAGCCCAAGGGCCATGTTTGCAGTCATCAGATCCTAGCAAGGAATCTTGTGAACCTTCAGAGCAACAGCAAAATTTATCCTAGAGACAAAAGGTAAAAGAACTAAAAACTATAGTGAATTTGTGCATATTATATAGCGGGAAATGTCTGTTTCTTTTTTCATTTTATTTAAGAATGAAATGATGACATGGCAATAATAAAAATACTCTGAGAAAGTCACAATTCAAAAATAAAACAAGCATGGAGTAGTATGGTGTCAAATAAGCAGGAGTTAAAATATTTTAATTTAAGGATGATATCTATATTGTCATTGATATTATGGACAACATTTAAAAAACTTTTACACATTTACATGGAGGGTAGCTATTAAACATCAATAAACATGGATAATATTGGCTCCTATAATGAAGACATTGAATATTTAGGAATGTCAGAATATAACAGCAATACACAAACACAAAATTAAAAAGAGAGTATGGAGTGCCAGGAAGGAAAAAAAAAGAAACAATCTTTGGAACATGGCAGACATCTAGAAACCCCATTCTATCTTACTATTTGATACTGTGAAAACTACTTAAACTCAGTAAGGATCTTCAAATTCCTAATAGTTTTTAATGGGAATAATGATGTCACTTTAACAATCATATAAAATAATATATGGAAAGTGCTGAGAGTACTAATTTTCACTAAATTGATCTATTTGAGGTACCATGGATGACCTCACAGCACATCACAACTGCATTATTCATAATACATTCAAATATAGCAGCCCCCCATAGTTATTATTATATTCTGAATAGCCAAGAGAACACAGACTGAAAGAGAAGGAGAAAAAGAGTAATATCTGTTAAAACAAAAGTTAGTCAACACCTTAAACTCTGTAGGTTTGCAAAATAAAGTTTCCTGTAAGAAATAAAGGTAAAGCAAAACAGAATGAAAAAAGTAAATAATAATTAAACTGTCAGAATAAAATAGCAGGAAAGAAGAGAAAATTACAAAGCATGAGAGTATAACATGCTTTTAAATATAAAAAAATACATATTTCAATAATTTTGAGATTTATATTTGGGAAATAGGTTAATATTATTTTGAACAGTAAAATATAATATGTATGACTCTTTAGAATCACAAACAAATATATACTAGAAAGGGAAGTAACTTTTATCACAAAGGTTATATATACACAGACGTATATATACACACACATAATAAACAATATTTTAATTTTGACAGTCATCAAAAAGATAAGTTACGTATAAATATAAAGTGAAAAATCAAAAACAAAGTAGATACTATAAATCACTAAATTCTGCTCCTGAAACTAATATTACACTATATGTTAACTAAAATATAAATAAAAACTTGAAACATTAAAATAATTAAGTAAATAAATAATTAAAAATAAAAAAATATATCGTAACCCTCCTCCTGAAATCACATTGATTTCAATCATTTCATCCTTCTTTTCCAGAAAATTACATTGTAACTGTGAAAAATGTGGATAAAAAACACAAAAAACAAAAGCAAACTAGATATTGTAAACAGTCAGAGCACAGAATTAAAAATTGCTTTTTGTAGTACATATAAGGAAACATGTATGCACTTTATGAGTTGACAAGTCCAACAGAAGTGCTAAAATTTGTATAAAATTACAAGGGGGAAGGGCAGAAAATGAAAGAAAATATAAAATTGCTCTCATGTATCATAATTTTCATTTTAATGCTATTTTGTCTTAATGGTAAGTAATTTGGTAAGATAAATTAACACCAGTGGAATTACCTCATCGATAGCACTTTTCTAACTGTATTAAGTCATCGATTTGCATGTACCTCATTGTCTTCTTCCTCATCCCCATTGTGCTTATTCTATGCTATGCCCTGTTCCTGGAATCGTACATAGATTCTGTCATTTTAATTTTCGTTTAGGAATAAAGCTCCTGAGGCCAATAAAAGTTTGCCTATCTTATATGTACTTCAATTTGTGTAAAAACGGAGATTCAACTGTCTACATTAAAAACAAACAAACAAACATTCAAAACTATGGAAATAAGGTGGAGAATTTCCAAAGGAAAGGAAGACAAATATCCTATGTCGAAATACCTGACAGGAGTGGGGCATAGTCAAAGTGCTATAATCGAATTGTTTTCAATGGAAATATTAAAAACTAGGGCTTCAAGTAGTAAAATCGTTTTTCCAACAGTTTTTAATGGAGTGTGTAGACAGGAAAAGGAGGGATTAAACATGTGATCAAGATTACGAAAATCAAGAAACAAATAATGGAAGTACAAGTAACGTATTTGACATGATGTGATTTGAGAAGAATAAATAGAATGAAAAGGTCTCCAAGAAAGCATTCTAGGGTTCAAGGAGAAAAACAAAAATAAAACTACTTCTACTAATAAAATGAACAATGCCATATATTCTGAACAAGAATGTGTAGACAATAAAAAATTGTTTACAGAACAAGAATTGAAGGGGGAGAGGGGAGATTAATAACAGAAGAGCAAATTAAAGGGGAAGCATAACTGTTTTTATAGTGGACATTAGCACACCAAAAATTAGCTACATGATCAAGATATTGAAAACTGAACCTTCTCTTGGGTCTGATTATTTTATTCCTGAAATCTTCCAATTTTACCCAGATTTGTCTGCATTTTTAATCTTCTAAGAGAATAGGACTACATAGAAAATATAGTGAAACAGATTTTAACATTATAAAGCAAGTGTTTGCAGTGCTCTTACCACTCCAAAGAAAGGACTTCTTCTAGGGGCATGAAAGAAATCCAAATATCTCATTTACCAGATGTTTTTTTTGTTTGTTTTTTTCTGCTAATCTGAAGGAACTTTAATATTTACTGCCTCCTTCTTGTTAAAATAATTTATGTCACAGTATTCTTTAATATATTCAGTTCAGTCATTAAGTTATTAAACAGATTTAAATAATTGAGTGAACTCTGAAATATTGGTAGAGAGCAAAACACTATGAATGTCAGGAGGAAAGTAGAGAAAAGAGAGATGTCAAAAGACTGAAGTGGGAGACAGGGTTAATTTGAACCCAGTAGATTCTGTTGTCTCTCAATCAACAGCAAAAATTGATATCACACTATAAGTGAGAGTCAGCATTTATAACACGCCTATTTTAATGTCATATCACTTAGTAATAACAAGAGAGACTGTATGCCTCTAATGTTTCTGGAATCACCCCTGAAATAAACTACTTGTTCTCAATCCTTATATCACAGTCAGCTTTGAGGGAACCTAGAGCCAGCTTTATGTAAGTTAAAAAAACAGAGTTTGGATATGTTTGCCTATCTTCAGTGGATAGTTTTATTTATTTAATTTAAAAATATTTGTATTTATTTTTTATCAATTGAATTTTGTGTCAGTGGTTATAATGATTACAAATTAAATGATACTTGCAAATTATAAAATGTATTTTAAAATTGCTTAAGTCAAAATAGTTACTGTAGTAAGCTGTATTCAACTTAGTAACAAATCATCTGAGTGATGAATTCATCCAGACTATTGCTGATAACATGACAAATGCAGAAGTAGTCTTTGTCTTCCACTTACCTTTCCTTTTTATAAGAAAATATTTAAATATCATTTTATTTGTACGCACAAAAGATAAGCATCAAAACCAATGCTGTAATACATTTTAAAAGCATAAACTTAATGGAACACCAACTTGAAACCCTCGGTTGGGAAACACTATCCATAGTGAATGAGTCTACAAGGAAGATGATGAATAGAATGGCATTTGAGGAAAAAAACAATTCCATAACGTATTAGCGGCAAGTCCAGGAAGTTCTTCAGCTTTTCAACTGTAAATACTCAAAATAACAATAAGTATTTTGCCAGGATATTAGGAAATATAAATGAGACAATACATAAAGTACTTAATAAACATTTGCTCTAGTAAACTCTCAATAAATACGTATAACTATTGCTGCTATTATTTTAATCACTATTAATTTAATATCATTATTAAGAAAGTATAAATTAGAAATTAGGAATAGAAGTTTCATTAACCCCATGATTGTGGAACACAAAGTGTAGAAGACAAAGAGAAATCTTAGAACCTTAATCCAATGAAAACTTGAGAATTGTATTTATTCAGTTTTAGTCCAGGTACTGTGCAGAGCACAGAATGCCCACAGAGGAATTCAGCATAGTTCCCAGCACAAAGCAACTCACATCCTAGGAAAGTAGGGCCTATTAACTTTCTATGTTACAATTCTACTTGTCACATACTATTAAAAAATAGAAGTATATTTTAGCATACATGTATTAGTAAGTATGGTGACTAGTTGTCTTATAATTTTCTTGTTGAATTAAGATTCAATCATTTACCGTGATTCAAATTTCTCCCATTATTTATAGGTTTTCAAAGGTAGTTTAACTACAGTGCATAATAACAGTTGCTAAATGGCATAATTAATGTCATGAAGATAAAATATGTAAATTTTAATAAGATTTGGACATCAGAACTAGGAGAATGTCACCATTATATGCCTCAGCTAAGGCACCAACACATTATTGGTGGCTTAAACATCTTTAATAGTGACCCCAATTTATTTGGAATATCTGCACATTATTCCTCCTTATGAAGCAAAGGACGCGCTTTCCAAATAGCATAATTACTTTAGAAGTGTGTCTTAGAGTTGGACAACCTAGATTCAATATGTTGTTTATTTATTAGTACAACTATTTTCTTTTTCTTTTTTTTTTTAATTTTTTTTTAATGTTTATTTTTGAGAGAGACAGAGACAGAATGCAAGTGGGTTAGGGGCAGAGAGAGGGAGACACAGAATCCGAAGCAGGCTCCAGGCTCCCAGCTGTCAGCACAGAGCCCAATGTGGGGCTTGAACCCACAGAGCTGTGAGATCATGACCTGAGCCAAAGTCAGGCGCTCAACCGACTGAGCCACCCAGGCACCCCAAGTACAACTATTTTCTTGACATTGGTCATGTCACTTAAATCTTCTAGGTTTTGGTCTTCTTATCTGTAAAATTGGAATGATAATAGTATTTACTTTTAAAGTCTGTTATGATGATTTTGTATATATATATATATATATATATATATATATATATATATATATATATATTTGGGGGGGAAGGAGAAAGAGAGAAAGGTGAGAGTGTGGTGGAGCAAGACTCAGATCTACTTTTGATGTTAGATCAGTTCTTAGCTTTTCTATGAGGATTATTTCAACTGAATCATTTACTGCTCTACAGATTATGAATAACTTTATATATATATAGGGAGGTAGCTAGGTCAGAGACTCTGGAGTTCATAAAAGCTAAATGACTATAAACAAACTAATAGGGACAGGTTTTTAAAAATTCCTTTAAAAATATTCATTAAGGAGGATACTCAATACACATATAAGAGAAAGTTAGGGATTTTCTGTGTGTGGATGAATGTATTTTGTTTTCTAGACTACCAAATTCAGAGTAAGTCCCTTCATGTGAGGGTAAGCCATTGACTTTTAAAACTAAAAATTAATATACTTCATTTTGATATAATTCATCAGAGCTTGGAGACCTGCACTCATTTTACTTTTTTTATTATTTTATTTTATTATTATTATTTGAGCCAGAGATAGTGCAAGTGAGGGAAAGGGACAGAGGAGAAAGGAGAGAATCCCAAGCAGGCTCCATGCTCAGCATGTTGTCTGATGGGGTGCTCAATCCCAAGATCCTGTGACCATGACCTAAGCTGAAATCAAGAATCAGTCACTCAACCAACTAAGCCACTCAGGCACCCCTCTTTGCACTCGTTTTAAAAAGTTAGATGATCTCTGTGTTTAATTGAATTACTCAACTTCCAAAATTAGTAAAAATATTTGTACTGTATTTTTTTAGAGTATGAAATTCTCATCGTGATGACTCCTTGTAAAAGCCCCATCTTACTATTTTTATATCCATTATTCCTCCACAACAGAACATGCCAAGTACTCTTCTTGTTGCCTGTCAAATAGTTCCCCAGATATTTTGATAAATTTAATTTCAGAAGTTGCAGATCATTGTCAAATATGTTTCTAAATGAATGATTACCAGAGAATTCTGTTGGAGTAGCAAAAACATGTTGAGTAAAATAAGTTTTCATAATGTTATTCATAATATATCACATGATATATATATATATTCATAATATATCACAATAACATGCTCAACTCAGTCTAGGTTTGTTTTCTCCAAGTATTATGTGTAAATATACACATGTAAGTTTATCTGCTTTCCATGATAACAATGGTCTATGCTGACAAGAATTTGGAAATCAAAACCAACCATTGGAATCAAATAGTTCTTTATTATAACTATAAATTGTTTCCCATGCTACTGGTATTGAAATTGCTTGTCTTCTCAAACCTTGTCATATAATGGGGTGCCTGGGTGGCTCAGCCAGTTGAGTGTCCAACTCTTGATTTTGGCTCAGGTCATGATACGGTAGTTAGATCAGGCCCCACGTTGGGCTCGGGCTCCATGCTGAACATGGGGCCTGCTTGAGATTCTATCTCTCTCTCTCTCTCAAAAATAAATAAAATTGAAAGCTATAAAAGTTGAGAAATTTAAAAAAAATTTCATATAAGATGTATTTTATTTAGACTAGTTCTAAGAACAGAAATAATTGGATCATTTCTGTGACATACTTAAGATGGCAGTCCTCCTAATTCAGCTCTAAGAATGGATTGTATGAGCAGAAATAACAGAGTGTGAGACTAATGCCACTAGGATGTCTGTGAAAATGGGAATAGTGCAATTAAGACAGATCCCTCTGGATTCTGGTCATTTGGATGCAATGCCCTTGGGGTCTTTGACTTTAGTCATCTTATTGAATAAGTCAAATCACAAATTATTTCTATCTCAAGTGAAAGTATAGTCCCTATTAAAAAGATCCACTCCTTTGAATGTAATTTGATCTTTTACTTCAGCACAACAACATGAATACAACTTCAAAAGACAATGACTAAAGCTGACAAATATTTTCTACATTGTCACATATAATCACCTAGTTTCTCACATTGATTTTTATTTTCCTGCAGACTGTGCCAACAGATGTTAATGTGTTATAAATGAACATGTCAATTTTCTCATATCTATGTTGACAAGTGTTAAAGAATTCAACTTAAGAGGGACATGAGATCCAACCATTACCTGTCTTTCACTTTTATATCAAGTTACTGTTCTCCCAACCTGTGTTTGCAGTCCTATCATAAGGTAGCATGCAGCACATAATTCAAAGCCAGAAATATTGTTTTATCTGTACCAGCTCTGAAACAACACTTCCTGTCCTTCTTTGAATAAAGATTAGCAGACCAATGAACCTCTTCTGCTCAAGGGTATAGGGGAAGGAGGCAAAAGGCATCTGTTCCAAGTGCCAAGCTCTTGTCTATTTTGATTGATCACAAGAAATTCTTTGTTGCTTTAGTACTTTATTATTACTCTGCAGGAAGCTTGTTAGAAATGAGGCATAATTAAAGCTGTTAAAATATCACCGTTGTAATATATAGCACATCTTAATTCACAGCATGTATTTAAGCTAATTTTAGCAAATTACATGTGCTATATACCTGAGTTGACCCCTCATAAAGTGACATCACAAAGTGACCATTCTATTGTTTTTTTTGTGGTACCTGGTACCAGAGCTAAACTGTACTTTCAGAATAGATCTTTAGAAAAGAAAATTATCAGTATTCAAATGCATATTCCAATGTCATAGCACTCTTACTATTCAGTTGTATATTAATTCAAAACATTTTGAAAACCTCCTAACCAGGAGACAATGTAGATAGCATTACAAGTTGATACAATGCACTATACATTGCAGGGTGTGGATAAATAACATAATTGATTTTTTTCCCTTGGACTTTATGGAATGGAATACCACTGTTTACCACAGGATGCACAGAGATTTATGTGCTGTTGTTTTGATCTTTGGATATCACAAACAATAATATTTTTGGATCTATGAATATATTATATTTTTAATAAAATCCCTTCTCAGTTACTTCTATTTTATACAGTAAAATTTACCCGCCAAAAATGTGAGCCATAGCTTTTGTTATATGATATATGACTGCTCTCCAGAAAAAATTAACCAAATATGAGTATCATCACTAAGTCTTGTCAACATTGGCTTTTATTATTTTCATTAGTTTTAGCAACTTTAATCCTTAAAATAAGGAATAAGACCAGGATGCTTATTCTTTCTACTCCTATCAACACTGTACTAGAAGTCTTACTCATGTATAAAGACAAAAAGAGGACATAAAATGTGTATATATTGGGAAGAAAAATAAAAGTCTTTCTTCACAGATGGTATGATTGTCTATGCAGAAAAAAAGAATAATAATAAATATATCCTGGAATTTAAAAGTGAATATAACACCTATAGAACTATATATAGCAAGATTGTTGGATATAGGTTAACATACACAAGTTACTTTCTTATATAACAATAATAATCAAATAAAATTAAAAATTAAAAAATTATAATAGTATCCAGAAAATGAAATGATTACAATGAAATGATTACAATGAATGATTAGAATTAAATTATAATAATGACTAGAGTGAATGATTAGAATTATAATAGCACATAGGAAATGAAATGAACAATTATAAATCTAACTAAATAGGCAGAGGATCTATATGCAAAAACTACATGACTCATGACAGAAATCAAGAAGATATAAATAAATGGACAGATAGTCTGTGTTCATATATAGGGAGATCTAATATTTTAATGTTTGTTCTTTGCTTGATCTCTAAATTGAAGGCAGTTCCAACAAAGTCTCTGCAAACTCTTTGTACATATTAGCTAACCTATTCTACAGTTCATGTAGAAAGACAGAAAACCTAGTATAGCTAACAAAACATTGCAGAGAAAGAAGAAAGTTCAAGGACTGACATTACTTGACTTTAATAACTACCACAAATCTACGGTGATCAATACAATGTGATATTGAGGAAATAATACACACAGAGATCAATGGAACAGAATAGACACCCCAGAAACAGACCCACGCAACTGATCTTTAACAAAGGGGCAAAGACAATTCAATCAAGAAAGGAGAGTCTTTTCAACAAACTGAAAAATTGGACAACCATGTGCAAAAAAAAAAAAAGAAATTATACACAAATCTCACATGATTTCACAAATATTAGCAATGGGACATAGTCTTATATGTGAAACACAAAACTATAAAACTACTAGAAGAAAACAGGAGAAAATTCATGTGACCTTAAGTTTGGTAGTTTTTAGATACAATATTAAAAGCATGGTTTATGAAAGAAAAAATTTATAAGTTGGTCTTCATTAAAATTAAACACATCTCTCAAAAATTCATAGTTGAGAGAATAAAAATTCAAGCCACCGACTAAGAAAAAATATGCAAAAACATATCTGATAAGTGACTTGTATTAAAATAAGCAAAGATGTGATGAAACTCACTAATGAAAAAGCAAACACAGTTAAAAAATGAGCAAAATATTTGAACAGACACTTCACCAAAGAAGATATATAGATGGCAAATAAGCATATTAAAAGATGCTCAACATCATTTGTAATTCAAGAAATGTAAATTAAAACAATAACAAGATACCACTATAAATTTATTACAAGGGTTAAAATTTAAAAAAAAAATGTAAGAACTCACAGAAGACAACAATACCAATTGATAACACCAATTGTATTTTATATTTTAGTACACAGAGCACGAGGACCTCTTGTTTATTGCATGTGGGAATGTAAAAGTGTACAGGCACTCAGAAGACAGTTTGGAAGTTCCTTACAAAACTACAATAAGCTTTCCATACAATTCAGCAATGGAGCCACTAGATATTTGCATTATTGATTTGCCAGCTTGTGGGAGCACACAGAATCCTGCATGTGAATGAATGCAGCAGCTTTAATCATAAATTTTAAAAACTGGAAGCAACCAAGAATTGCTTAATATATGAATGGATAAACAAACTGTAGTATTTATACAATGGAATATTATTACATGATTTTTTGAAAATAAGTTATCAAGCCCCAAGAATACATGGATGAACCTTAAAAATACATTGCTAAGTGAAGGAAGCCATACACTGTATGATTCCAGTTACATGATATCCTGGAACAGACATAACTATGGAGATAATGAAAAGATTAGTGGATGCAGAGAATTCAGAGGGAAGAGAAAAAGGGAGGTTTAAAATTAAATGGCAATGTCTTCGCCAGCCTAATGTCCCTATTTGATAATGAATTAGAAGTATTTTATAAAATATTACCTCTAAAAGGATGACTGTTATTTGCATAATCTTTGTAAGCATCCCCTTACATTAAAATAGGGTTTATAAAAATTATAAAACTTGAATTATTTTCATAAGAATTTGTGAAGTGTTATGCCAACCAGAATGAAATACAGTTTTGCATATGACTGGATTTGAGTGAAAATTTAAAATAAAATTTAAAATAAAGCAAAACATAATTACTTAAGACAGTTAACTTACTTTAAATTACTTATAGAATGGAAGAGTCATTCTGGAATCACCAGAGAAGATTTTGTGAAAAAAAAATACAAAAGAGGAAGCAAAATAAGGATCTCGTTTTCAACACCAGAAAGTAGGTATGAGAATGAGTAGGTTTTAAGATAAGGAGAAGGAGAGATTCGATAAATTGTCACAAAAATCAAATACAATATGAGTAATTAGAGCAAGTGATGTCTTCATAATACAGGTGAGAAGATTTAAAACTATGACTCCCTTAGCCGAAAACATTGCAGTAAATTTCATGACCTTTAGATTAGGTAATAGTTTCTTACATACAACACCAAAAGCACAACTGACAAAAGCAAGTGAAAAGAGAAGGATGGCTTCATCAAAGTAAAACGACTTTTCAATTCCAAAGGACATGATCAAGAAATGGAAAAGAAAGCCCACAGAAAGAAAGAAAAATATTAGAAAATCATAGATCTTAAAGAGACTTGAGTTCACAATATATAAAGGACTTCTAAATGTTGAACAATAAAAAGGCAAACAATCCAACAACAAAATTATAACAAAATTATCACCAATAATCACATGAAAAGATGTCAACAACAGCAAAAAAAAAAAAAAAAGATGCTCAAATTCAAATAGTGAAAAACACAATGAAATACCCACTAGGATGGATAAAATTGAAAAGGACAGTAGCACCTGTTGAGAATGATACAGACAAACTGGAACCCTCACACAACGCTGGTGGAAATAGAAAATGGTACAGCTGCTTTGCAAAACCATTTACCAGGTGTTCTAATAACATGGAGTTATTACATGACCCAGAAATTCCACTCCTGGGTATATATACACAATAGAACTGAAAACATGTCCACACAAAAACTTATGAATTAATGTCCATGGTATCACTTTTTTTGTAATAGCCAAATATGGTAGAAACCAAATGTTCATCAACTGATTAATGAATAAATAAAATGTAGTATGTAGTAAAATGAAAAATTATTCAGTCATAAAAAGAAATAATATGGATGAACCTTGGAAACATACTAAGTGATAGAAGCCAGTTACAAAAGGTCACATGTCCTAATGATTCTGTTTATGTGAAATTTCTAGAATATCAAATCCATAGAGAAGAAAGTAGCTTAGTGATTGATAAGGGCTAGGAGAGACAAAAGGTATTGACTAAAAGTGAGTATGGAGCTATTTTTAGGGTGATGAAAATGTTATAAAATTAGATTAGAAGGATAATTGTACACCTCCGTGAATATACTATGAATTGTATGTTTAAAAAGTGGTAAGTAGGTTATCCTTCAATAGAGTTGTTATTGAGGCACCTGGATGGTTCAATCAGTTAAGCTTCCGACTTTGGCTCAGGTCATGGTCTCACGGTCTGTGGGTTCAAGCCCAGCGTTGAGCTCTGTGCTGACAGTTCAGAGCCTGGAGCTTGCTTTGGATTCTGTGTCTCCCTCTGTCTCTCTGTCTCTCCCCTGCTCATGCTCGCTTGCTCTCTCTCTCTCCCTCTCTCAAATATATAGACATTAAATTTTTTTTAAATAGAGTTGCTATTAAAAAGATGCACTTAAGAAAGAGTAGTTTTGTATTTTTATACTCCTTATAAAAATAAAGTTTTAATTATGCTTTGAATTCAAAGAAACTCATGTAATATATTGTGAGACATTTTTAACATACAGTATCTTGTCAATTCAACTCTTGACCTGTCAAGGCTGAGGATAATTAGTGTCCACCTGTATTCCATCCAACATGAATCTCTGCTGATACATACACAATACAGTAGCTAGAAGATTCTTAGATTTGAAGAGAAAGTATTTCAACTCAATTGTCAGAAGAGAAAGCACTGGGCATTCTGATTTTCAGACTGAATAACTGTCAGAATTGGCATACCATCTATGTGCTCGTTTTGGAGCTGTGGTCTCTTTGGTAACAAGTGCAGCTAGAACCTAATAGGCATAAAAGAAGAATGCTTTCTGGTAGAATATTTGTGCACTCAGCTGCTCTAATCAGCCTTACAGCACTAGTTTCTTATAATGGACAGTGAGGAACTCTCTACTTACCAGATTCTGTGCACATTCTCCAGTCAAGTGTGACCTATATCTGTATGCCTAATTTATAATGTGCATTAAATTTAATTGTTAGAAGAATAAGAATTTGAAGTTATCATCTAATCTGAGCCTTTTATATTACTATAAAGAAATTAGAAACAAAACCAGGAAGTGATCTGCCCACAGTTTAAATCTATTTAGCAGAGATGTTGGGGAGAGCTCTTAGATTTCTTAGTTTCTCTCCTTTTCACATTATCCCAAAGCACTGTCCTTTTCAGTAACTTCTTCCTGCCTGATTGCTCTTAAATAAAATCTGATAAATTACAAATTATATATAGTCGATCCTCAAAGATGTGCTTAAAGTTACACAGCTTTTAGCTCTCCAAGAATTAGAAACTGCACCTCATTATTCAAACTGTAGAGTCAGAATGCTACTTATCATAATCTACTAGCTCATGGGGCCTAGAGAGTTCCATGTCTGCAGTAATTTAATAGAAGTATTGTCTTGCTTGTTTGAAAAAGATGCTAGTTACAATTAAGAACAAGCTCCAAAGCATAAGCAGTTCCCATATGACTATTGTAGAGTCAAGTTGGTACAATTATAAGAAAGGAAGTCATGCAAAACTTAACCTTACAAAATTGGGTGTTCCAGGTTGATTGACTCTGAAACATCAAAAATAATAATAGAAAAATTTTGTCACAGTAGGTACTTGTTTATGAAAATGTCACTGTATGTACTGTATTGGTTTTGCATAATTGTTGCATTTCAGATTTATTCACTGAACAAGCTAATTCAACAGACAAGATGTCATTAAATTTCACTGGTGGGAAGTATATAAGATTTGCAGGCTTTTAATAGTTCAAACATTTGATAAGCCATCATTTAAAAATCTCCACTGCACATGTTATTCATTTACAATGTAAAAGCAATATCAATACAGTTATTTTGAAATCTATTTAACACTTTATTCCCAAATAAAATTTTAGAAAGAAACTTGATAGTATTTCAATTGTGTTTTTAAATAATTACTGTAACATTTTCTCTATAAAATAATTGTACTAGGCATTCAATAAATTTTGAGCCAAGAAAATTCTATTAATAATATATATTTAAGAATTTCACATTGGAGAATGAAAGAATAAATTATGATTGCATATTATTGCATATGATTGCAATTATGAATGCATGTTGCATTCTTTAAAAAAAAGAATTACACATTAAAGCAGATTAAAGAACACAATATAAAGCATTATGTTTTGATTTCATCTTTTAATTTCTTAAAATGCACAATAAAATATATAGTCATAAATTTTTTTCAAAGTGCATATTTATGTCTTTTATTTAACACTAATTTATAATAAAATACATTCTTTACAACTCACATATTTCTTAAAAATAATTAGTAATTATTTCCATCATTTAGAGAGAATGCTATATAAAGTATTTTTAAAAACCGTCTAAATATGTAATCAGCAAGTGCATGGTTTAACATTTTTAATTGATGTATATATCCTATACCTAAGAGTGCTTTGAAAGGTTATAATTAATTAATATTCCATTTAAAAATACTTCACCAGGAACAAAATCATATTTCAGGAGCTAATCTTAAACTGTGGCAACCGGATTATTGTTCACTTCTCCTCCAACTTCCAAATCTAAATTGTTACTGAGCCAAGCAGTTCTGGTGAATATAAGCTGACAAAGTAAGAGTTAGGCCATGGGTTGTTTGGTCCCCAGAAAGAGGACTGGGGCACTGCTTCCTTCTTTGTGACCTGGCCAGTCCACAGAAGTGCTACAGTGAAGTTCAGGGAATGGACCCCAGCCTTAACGTCAGAACAAACAAGACATTCAGCTCTGTGTGGATCTGGCAAAGAGAGTGGAGACTGGTTTATTCACTGACAAAGAGAAAATTAAGTTAGTTACAAATATAGAAGCTAGGTAAACAGAAAATCTATTAAAGAATGCAATTCCTTCCTCCAGATAACAGTCTCTCCTTGCAATATGATTCCAAAGGTCCAGAGAGTCCTCTTTGTCTTTCAGGAATTGCATAATTCCTGTCATTAAGAAACTGTCAGTTCTTAAAGACAGATTTAAGCCTCAAGTCAGCAAATTGTACAAAACAGCAGTCAACATGAGGGACTCCAGGAACCACACAGAAAAAAAAAATAAGAACAATTAGAACATAAGCCCCTTGTACTGAATTGTCTCTCATCACCTTGGGATCACGACTCCTTCTAGGACCTCCTTTGCACTTTAGAGAAGCTTGGAGCTGTATTTTTCAGAGTCCTCTTTCCTGTTTGGTTTTAAGAGTTTTCACCAGGAGAACATCAGTGAGAATGTAAAAGTGAAATGGAAGGTTGCAACCATGATATTCACAGCAGCCTCTTGGTACACACTTGACGAGTGTCTACTTCACTACCACAGACAGTAAGAAAGACCTTGCTTGGGAACTCACTCAACACTCTTGAGAATGGCTCAATTTCCTGATGCGCTTCGGCGAACCAACTTCTTAGGTGCTTCAGGCTGAGTTCCTAAGTGTTTGCTTCCCTGACCTTCCTGCTACAGATTATCTGATTTTTTAAAGTATCTTCCTGGACCTTCATTTTTCCAGCTTTTCCAATTTTCAAATAAACACTCATTCCTCTACTCTACCTTTATTCCCAAAATACACATAGTGAATCTGTTCTTAGAACTCAAACTGTTACACCTAGTTCTGCACTGATGGCACAGAGCCTGCTTGGGATTCTGTCTCTCCCTCTCTCTGTCCCTCCATATACTATATGTATATAGTATATATACATATATATACTACATGTACATGTATGTGTATATATATGTATATATATATATCACTTTATTTGTCTATTATACTATACTATACTATACTATATAGTATATATACATATATATACTACATGTACATGTATGTGTATATATATATATATATATATATATATATCACTTTATTTGTCTATTATCTATCTATCTATCTATCTATGACCATGACTGACCAGAAATAGACCCCACAAATGGGGCACTAGTATGGTTTTGCCAGCAGATTATCTGGTCATGCATCTAGTTAGCCATATACATTATAAAGCTTAAAAATTCTTTTGAAAAAAAAATATTTGATACATGACTTAAGGGGGTGGACACTTAAGGACCTGAAAACCAAGGTCATAAAATGTCACAAGGAGAACAGTAAACACGTTGTAATACAAATATTAGAAAATAAAAGGTACTTGGAGGATATTTACATGTAGACCTAAGAGTTCAAAGAATGGCAAAGATTGAACAAGTACTCAAAGAAAAGGTCCATTGTTTTGAAGAGGACTCCAGATCAGAACTCGTATCAAAATCCTGTTGAATTCAATAAAGAAGTGCACACAGAGGCATATACTGATAAAAGTATTGAATTCTAAAAATAATGAAAAAATATTGTTGGTTTTTTTTAAACTCTCTTTCCTGCAGAAAGAGCAAGAGAGAAAAAAAATCATATATTCCTTGTATTTGCCTGCCACACTGCTACCTGCCAGGTAGTACCACCCTTCTGCAGTTTTTCCAAAGATTCCAACTGCAGAGAATCTTTTCCCTGGCCAAGAGGTCATCGGCTAGTCATGGGCAAAGAAATCATTCTTCCTCAGCATTCCTAGCCTTAAATTCAACAGAAGTGTTGATAATATGAAACTTAAACATTCTCTGAATATTTAAATACCAAAATCAAGAGTAAATCTTTTCTCTAGACTAAATATTATTATTTGAATTTAAAAATAAATAAGATGAAAATCTTAAGATATCACATTCTTAAAAATCAAAGGTTCTTCTGTTACCTTTGTGTTTATTTATCTTAAAAACTTGTTTATCTATCTATTATCTATCTATCTATCTATCTATCTATCTATCTATCATCTATTATATACAATGTGATCAGGCTATTTTTATCCTTCTGCCTGTGAAATTTCAATCCTTTCCATGTCTGACCAAAAGTAGACCCCTGAGTGGAGCAGTAATATGGTCTTGCCTGCAGATTCACCTGCTTAAAGGCAGGATTGGGAAGAGAGCATTCACATAGCCTTATTATTTATTTTCAGACAGGAAAAACTCCACAATATATATCCAATCATAATTCCATTATTTCATGTGAAGTGTATTTAGTGGGTAACTTTGCATTCTTTAGTAGCAGTATTAAATCATCTTTTTATCAAACAATAGATTAAAATGGGGTTTATGACAAGAAGTTTGCAAATATATCATGTTCTATTTGTATTGAAGTGAAATTTATGTTAGAAAAGTATGATCACCAATTACTTCAATTTAACTTAAGACAAAGAGAAAAAGATATAAGTATGCAGTTATTTTTATCCTCACCCTATTGGGTGTTCTGCTTGTCATAAAATATGTTTTATCTAGTGAAGTATGTATGGAAGTGATTAGTGCTCCTTCAAAGGAGAAGCCTTAAGATCTAGGACATATCTTGACATTTATCTTTTCTTTCCTTCTCCAAAATTTCATAGAGATACTTTTCAGTTAGCCAAGGCCCCCAGGTAATGTCAATGTGGAGAAAAATATGAAGCCAACCATCAATGGACATATACATATCCAAGAAATAAACCTTTTGCTTTTCCAGACTAATTGAGCACTCAGGCCAATAAAGTGAAATATACATACAATCTGCAAGGACTACCTTTATTTCTAGAGTTTCCTCCTATTTCATTGTTAATTTTACCCACTGGTGAGACGGTATGCATTTATCTCACATTTACAAACCAAGATTTATTCCACTTGCTAGAATCTTCTGTTGAAATATTTGGAAGGCTTATGCCACCCATAGTGTCCTAGGACCACAAGTATTGGAAGTATCTTAAAATTTGAATATATCACATTATTACGAATGTAAAAGACTACTAAATCACTGGAAGGAGTTCATTAGGATTCTTCAAACAAATGGTTAGAACTGTTAAAACATGTTCAGTCTCAACTGAAATTTCAAATTATTTAATTAAATATTGTTTAATTTGCTCTAAACTTATCTTAAATATTCACTGCCGTCAGGTAGTCCCAGAGTCTGTTCTAATGCTCCCACTTAGATGAATTGGTGGCAATCTGTGTTCCAGCTACCCAGATCTAAGTTTCAGAATTTAATTGAACCAGGCGGGATTCATTTCAGAGACCAGGAGTCCCACATAATAACTATATTCATGTCTAACTGCCCCATAGTTAAATGACAGTACACTGGATAACATGAAGGCAATGGTAGGGTTCTCACTTACCCATACTTAGCCACACTTTCCATCCAAAACTTCCTGGCTTTGAGGTCTAATATTTGCAACACTTGTGAGAATTTTAAAACAATCTGTTCCATGTATTCTGGCTGTTATGATTTCAAACCATATTTTTAAATAATAAAGTTTTATTTGGTTTACTTTTTCCTCATCAATCCATAATTGTTACTTATATGTATCAATATATTTTGCATTCATATCACAGAATATTATTTTTATTGCTAAGATTCATTTAAAATTAACCAAGAAATATTCTGTTAAAATACTATAAATTTTGATTCATATTCTAGGATTTGCATATATCTATACAATCTTATGAGATATTCTATAATTTAAATAAAATAGAGTTAATTTGAACTGATGATTGTTTAACCCATTGTGTTCATCTGAAGGGGCTATATCAAACTATTGGTTCCCAGCTTGGCCCAAGGACCTCCTGGGTGTTATTGGAAACTGCACCCTTCATAGAGGGCAGGCAGAGACCAAAGAAAGAGTCAGACCACTCCAGATTGGTAGATAGCAATTCAATTAGCAAGAGAACTTACTTACAACGCTTGTTTTCAGCAGCCACAAGACCAGTAAATCTTAAAAGCTTATATAGAGGCCTGAACTGGCTTCAGTCATATATACCATCCAAATAGTCTTCAACATCACATTTCTATTTCAAGCCTGTATCCTTGGGGCAGCTTCTGGGAGCAGGAAAGACAAATGGGATGTACATTCCAAGCACTGGGGAGAGGGAGAGGAGCTTCCAATTGCCTAGATCAAAGACATATTAAAGATTTATCTTTTACTAAAGACATCTTGGCAACTGGCTTTTTTTTTTCTTTCTTTTTTTTTGCACAATATGTTGGCTGACTTCTTATTTAGGTGAATTTACCAAAAACCAAAGTTACTTAAATGAAGAAAATGTATTATTTTTAATTAAAGGTACCTGTCCACAAAAAAATAAGTAAATAAATATATATGTAAATATATATCTGTGTGTATATATCTGTGTGTATATATGTACATAGATATATAAAATCAGGCAAACATTTTAGTTGTGCTAAAAATAAAGTCCCAAAAGAAAGCATAACTTCCTCATCAGTGCTGAAAATGGAGCACCATTGTAAAAACAATTTATAGATTATAACCAATAAAATGATTTGACAAGCTACTGTGTGCTAGAGTAAGGAAAAAATATATAGTCACTAGCTTCAGAAACACAGTAGGCAGTTTTGACTGTTGGTTCCTTTTTTGGATAGTGAAGAGAAAGGACAGTTCTATAGTGTCTACAAAATGGAAAAATAGTTCTCAAATGACCCCTGGCCTTTCATTCATTGCTATGTCTAAACATGTGCTATAATTGCTATAATTTTTCCTCCAAATTCTGTCAAATTAAGCATAGGCTATTCTCATAAATTCAAGCATGAGAGGATCCTGAGGATTTGCTGCTATCATTTTCTATTGTCAGTACGAGTGTGCAGAAGAGAAGTGTCATTCAAGATAGAAATCTGGAGAATCAATATCTACTCTGATTTGCTTTCTGCTCCCTTGTCTCTTTGGGATGAGTAGCAGGGTCCTTTCTCCAGTTACTAAAAGTCATCGGCCTCGTGGGAATATGCCATGGACATCTAATATTCAACAATTTAAGTGCTTTGCCATCTACAGATAATTTTGGTTTTGCTCTGATGCTTCCCCAAAGACTCTTGCAATCAGCTACAGGCCAGTGGGCTTTATCTTTAGCAAAGACGGAATGTCTCGTAGCCCCATGAAAAAGGACTGGGCCAGGTGCTTTTAGCTACAGGCTTCTGATGACAACACTTCAGTGACTTTAAGGTCATACAAGTGAACTGAGTCAGGATATTCAGAAGGCTAGCTGGGCCTGGCTGGTAGGGATAAGGGTAAGGCCGCTGTTTTACCTGTGGTGTTGCCCACAGTAGAGTAGTTATTGTCTAAAAGTTTTCTGTTTTGCTGGACTGCCCTTTTCCATTTCTTTTATTAAAGGGAGCAGGATTTTCCTGTGGCTTCGTGTGTCTGTATCTGTTGGTGTTTCCAGGTTGCTGATTTTTCTAGAACCCAGTCTTGAGCACATAAAGCAAGAAACAAACACAGCTTTGTATTATTCCTTGTATCTTAAGGATCCTAGCTAGCCTGCCTTCTTTTCTCCACTTATCATAATCATTTTACGTTAAATTTATTGTATAATATCTAGATATTTTACCTTTACTTGATAGGAAAAAGTATGTCTACTTTATATTTCTGTGTGTGCAATTCAGCATTTTCCTCAATTTCTTCATAAACATTTCTGTCTTCAGAGTCCCAGTAATCATGTCAGCTTCTTATCATACCCAGCCTAATAGTGTGTTTCCCTAAACTCTATCCTCAGTCTTCTTAGCAACACCCCCTTTTTTTAAAGTTTATTTATTTATTTCGAGAGAGAGAGAGAGAGAGAGCAGGGAAGGGGCAGAGAGAGAGGGAAAGAGAGAATCCCAAGCAAGGTCTGTGCTGTCAGTGTGGAGCTCTACGCAGAGCCCAATCCCATGAATGGTGAGATCATGAGCTGAGTCAAAATCAAGAGTTGGGCACTTGATGGACTAAGCCACCCAGGTGCCCCTGTCTTCTTAGCTCTTGATAACAAACTTTTTTATCAGTAGCATCTCCATCTATTTTTATACAAATTAGTTTAACTTTTTTAGGGTTCTTCTCACTTCCTTCTTCACTATCAACAACAAAATACATTACCTCAACTGCAAGCCTATATAACACAAATTTAATAGCCAACCACAGATGTTTAGAAGACAAAGGAAAAAAGGTAGTGAATTACACACTGAGAGTTTTATTGGGAGGGCCTCATTTTTTAATCAATTCAAAAATTTGAAACATATGTGAGGTACCTTTTAGAAGTTATCTCATTTAAACCCTCTAGCAACCTTGAGGTGTTTTCATCAACATAAATTATTTGCATTTATGCATGTTTGTATGTGCATTATTTTTCATGTGGTTCCTTAGGAATAGTGCCAAAGATCAACTGTTATGCTATTTAGATTTAAGTAAATGACAAAAAATTCTTAGAAATTTCGCCTAACTTACATATTATGTACACTTTGTAGTTTTTCATTTAAGCCCCCAGAAAAGTGCCAAAAGTTCCATTCTGTGTGTGTGTGTGTGTGTGTGTGTGTGTGCTGATTAAAATATATTTGCTGAACATTACCAATAAACTGTTGGCCTTCATTTTCCACTAAGTATTTACTTCAATATATCATAATATAATTTAATTGTATAGAACAGATTTAGGTACTATTTGCAATTATTTTTAATTGTGTAAGCTGTGAAAGTGTGTCAATTTCTTATATATTACCAAAACTTAAATTTAGATGTTGAAACCAATTCATGTTACTAGAAGTAATTCTTTTTTAAAAAAATTGTTTTTAGTCTTTATTTTATTTTTGAGAGAGAGACAGAGTGTGAGCAGGGGAGTAGCAGAGAGAGAGGGAGGCACAGAATCTGAAGCAGGTTTCAGGCTGTCAACACAGAGCCTGGTGCAGGGCTTGAACTCATGAACTGTAAGATCATGACCAGAGCCAAAGTCGGATGCTCAACCAACTGAGCCACCCAGGCACCAATAGAAGTAATTCTTAAGTAAGAGGTGGCCCTATTTCACCTCAAAAATTGTTGCTTTCTATTTTGGGGAGAGTGCAAGCTACTATTTAAACAATTTTTTCTATTAGGCAATGCAATCTTTAGTGACTAAATCATTTTGATTGCTCCTGGGATGTGAATGACTGAACTGAACAGTACACTATTAAAATAGCATACTCAAAAGGGTTAACATGACTTTTAAAATATGCTTAACTTTCTCTAAAGTGAAGTAGCTGTTGCTATTTGAATGATTATATTCATCAAAGGCAGAAAAATGTCAACTACATTTAAAATAACATGCAAAAATTTTATTAGAGCAGGGTACTAATGAGGACTTGCTGATTAGTTCTATTGTTAGAAATGCCCTCTGTGGCTGCATATTGAGAATTAGCACTAAGCTTGTGCCAGAGGGGAAAAAATAAGATAGAGTCCCTGCCTTAGACAAACTTTCAATCCAATATTTCTTGAAACACTACCACCTGTGAAAATTAAACAGTGAATAAAGGTTTACTTGAGGCTTCTCACAAATATATTTTATTCAAATCCTTTGGATATGTTTTTGAATGATTTTGTAAGTTACTACATTGCTAACTCAATAATTGAGAGACAGAAAGCAACTCAATAATTGACTAAAATAAGCTTCTACTCATACTTCAAATCTTAACATGTATATATTACACTTCCGGGGAATTTTCCCTAAAAACATTAAATAAAGTAGATAGAATATACATTTCACTCTCTTTTATAGAGCTCTGTTTTTCTTTTATAGCACCTATTGAATATATATATATATATATATATATATATATATATCAATTTTTATTTTGCATGCATCAATTTTTGTTTTTATTACATATACCCCACTATGCCATAAAACCATTGATTATAGATTTTGTGCTGAATTTGTTTACAGTTCTATCCCCAGGGGGATCAGTAAATAGATTGTAAAAACAAAGAAAAAAAGAAAAAACATTTCACCTAAATTTAAGTGGACTGAATTGTTTTAATGTTTTGTTTTAATTTATCTACCAGTGTGATTCTGTGTCAAAGCCTATAAATGACATTTGGGGCAGCGGGGGGATGAGAAATAATAATGGAACATAATGTAGAAAAAGAAAACAATAATGGCAACCCATATTTTTACCAATTGCCTAAAGCTTCCATTGGATCTTTTTCTATTATCTTAGTTAATTTTTTTATCTGAAGAAATAAAGACCAAGGGGCAAAATGCAAATATATTTCTTAATAGTGATCTAAAGATAGTAATCTTTTATACCAGAGGTGCTAAATCTATTGCTTCTTCTTATGTTAACATTTTCTGCTCCTTCTGGTTAAGATAGTCCTTCAAAACTTTAATAAATATTTCATTAAAGCATCAAACATTACAAGAAGAAAAAAAAGTAGAGACTATTGAGTTATTGAAAGTTTTTAAAATAATATTTCAATGTAAGTTAATATGTCAAAATATTAACTATTACAATTTTAGATCAAACTTTAGAAATAATTTTATTCTAAACTATAGTTTGGTTTCATGGTTTGTTCACAAAACAGCTATGTACAGAGTCTTTTCCTACCTTTGTCTGCTGAAGTCAATACCATATACAGTAGATTGAGTTTAGCTCAAGAGTCATTAATGCTGGATACATGTTTATCTCTTTACACATTATTGACAAGTGGTTTATTTGTAAATCATATTGACAGAAGTCATAGATATTACTAAACTTTACTGTAATTCAAAAGATACCAGCGATCACTTGGATCAAGAGTGACATTCTTTTCTTAGAGAACTCTAAGGCTAGTAAATGCAACTCTTCAAAGTGCAGGAAAAAAAAATTTGTCCCAGATTCAAAGGTATGCTTATACTCAAAAGCTTACTTTCGCTTTAAGCGATGCATTTCCTCTTGAGCAATATATATATGCAGAAAAATCACTTGTATGGAGAGCTCATTTGGTTTTGAAGCACTCCTTTTATATAATTCATTAATTACACAGCTTACTTAACTAGGTCAACCATAAATTCCAGGTTTATTTACAAATAAATTATCTAATCATGTATATCCTGCTGATAACATTTCATAGTTAGGAACTGATATTTTTCTGCTACTAAATATCAGCACTTCAACCAGGAGGTCTGGTGCAGAATGGGAGTCATTACATTAGCATTTATAAAAAGATTTACCTGGGGTTCTTTATTCCCTCTGCTTGTCTGTGGGTAACTCTTTCCTTCAAACTAAGACAACCACTGGTAACAGTCTGAGGCCATGTTTGAGGACTTTCTTCCTCCCTACTTTCTTGAAACAGCCAACATGTAAAGTTTGGCTAGGAATTGCCTACTTTTCTTGAGTGTTCCATAAAACTCCAGTTTCCTGTTCTTGAAAATGCATAGATACTTATTTTAACCTAGTCTTATCTTTAAAGAGAGACTTTCTCCATAATACCAAAACAATATGTTGAGTATCAGCTCCATATACAAAAATCTGTTCTGCCTAAATATGCTAAATAACCAGATTTTATTGAACTACCTAATAGTCATTTTTAATTCAATTTTAATTTCGTCATATACAATTCCATATCCTATTTATCTATATCTGTCTTAAATGCCTTCACTAGTGTATCTTTAGGAATTCTTTAGGAACATATAAACATTCAGTATTTGATAGAATCATAATCAAGCTGATGGACACATGGACTTCAGAAATAAGAAAAGACTTCCTTTGTTTCATTGTATTCCCATCAACACCATTCAGAATCTTTCACATAAACACTAAGATGCCAATTATACCATCTCCCCCATGTTTTAGTGTATCCCAAATTATCATTGTCTGTTCCTGTTCTTTCTTTCAGTATGCAAGGTAATCACTTACTTCTCAATGCATCTACAGGTTCAGCAAGAGGAGTTAATACAACACTGTCATCTTGATTTACTATCAAATCCTTTCATGCCATTTGTTTCTTTTTTTAATCCTAAAGAAAAAAATCTATTTCTGCTTCTGTATGCATTATTTCTAGTGTACTGGCAACTAATATAAAGAGCAGCCTTAGGGGGTTGACTTCAGAGATGATTATTTCCTTCTTGTGATGGTTTGTGTGATAGAATGTGTCAATCTAAACAGCAAGTGACTTTTTGAAGTATGTTTTCAAGGCTGCTCTTGAAGGATGGCTTGTGTCAGAAGGTTTCAAGACAAGACAGTTTTAGGACAGGACAGCTTTTGGAGATGTTAGTTAGTTAGTTAAGTCTCAGGATAACTGCTAACTAGGGATTTACACAAAAAAATCCTAGAAGAAGTTGGTTTGGACAAGAACTTTTGCACATAATTCTTAGTAATTTGAAAAATGAAAAGTAGTCACTTAGAAATAACCTTCTTTTACCTTAGAATTAATTTTTCAGCCTACATTTATTCTAATGGAATTACAACAATTAAGCTTTGCCAGTGATTCTATTTGTTGAGAATGATATTACTGGAATTAAGGTATACAGTGGCTCTCTATTCCTCCAAGTAATATGATCAGGTGAGGAAAAAATGTAAGGACCAGGGAAAGCAGAGATCTCACAGATACAAAACAGTAGCCTGATAGATTTTTCCTTTTTTTAGGTCTTTAAAAAAATTGCCATCTGATTGATGTGAAATTTGTGGAAAATATTATTCAAACCTGAACTTGAATATAAAATATTCAATCACACATATAAGCTAATAATTACAAGAAAATTGCTACACTTATTCCATACAAAAATACTGCCTGAGTTTATATTTTAGGCTTATAATAAGAAGGTCATTGGAATTATTTTTATTATTGTTTCTAGATATTCATTTACAAATGAGCACAGGCTTTTTAGAAATTGACACTGTTCCTTTAATTCAATTAATTATACATTGTCAAATGAATAGTTGATCCTGATTATGCCCAAGACATCTTTGTACACATTATCTTAATCTTCTTTGGTAGTTTTAAAAAGTGTGTGTAAAAATTTATTTGATATTCCTTACAGTGAATAGTGGGGTCTATGTATGTCATCTTCCTTTCAAATTGGGCTTGATTTTGTGACTTTTTCTATAAATATATCATGGCATAACTGAAACTATGTGACTTTGGAGATTCGTTATAAAAAGTTGTTTATGAGCCACCTGTCTATGGCATTTCTGTTATTGCAAGTCAAATAGACTAAGACACCTAGTAAGGGAGTTTTTAAATACCTGACCCATAAAAGCTGTTAGAGATAAAAAGTGATTATTTTTGTTTCAAAGTATTAAATTTGGGGGTGATTATTCAGCTTTAAAAATCAGAAGATCCTTTCAATGTACTTGTGAGAAAAACATAAGTTATATGACAAAATTAGGCTAAAATAGTTTTAGTAGTTATAATAATTGTTCATTGAATCTATTAAATGAGTAATTATTAAGTACCTATAATGTATCAAGCACTATTACATTCAGGGATAGAGTAATAAATTAAGAGAAAGATTTTCAGAATCATGAAAACCTTCCATCTAGTAGAGAGTAAGTTCCCAAAACAACACAGAATAGGTACAAGGACAAGATAATCATTTTTTTAAGGTACCGATAGTAACTCATACCAAGATGACCTATCGATTTCAAAGTGATTCCAATAGCATTTCAAATATTAAAGGTATAACAAATAATATCAAAATTTATGTAAAGAGCTCTCAATTATAATCCATGTACTCTAACCCCTGTAACTGTACTCCTTTTAATTCTTCATGGGACTAATTCTTCTTTATTCCACATATTTTTAAATTTAGAAAATTGTAGTTGAGACAATAAATATTTCGATTGCTTCCCCCTCCCGCCCCCACACACAAAGGCCAGGTGCTGCTGCATCTCTTATGTTGTCAAATGCTTTTTTAAAAATGTAATTAGAATTGGGGCACCTGGGTGGCTCGGTCAGTTAAGTGTCTGACTTGAGCTCAGGTCATGATCTTGCCGTTCTTGAGTTCAAGCCCCGCGTCAGGCTCTGTGCTGACAGCTCGGAGCCTGGAAACCACTTTGGAATCCCTCTCTCTCTGCCCCTCCCCCTGCTAATGCTCTGTCTCTGTCTCTCAAAAAATAAATACACGTTAAAAAAAACATTTAAAAAAGTAGAATTAATTGTTAATTTTTTGCTTATTTTTGAATAGAAAACAAATCATCTAAAGTATCACATGTGCTATACTTGGCTATTCTGGTATCATCAAATGAAGAGGCAGTGATTATTAGTTAAATGCAAGGGAGATGCCAAGAGTGCAGGTCGAGCGGTGACAATCCTCTTAGTACATCTGCCAGCCTACCTGTATTAATCTAGAAAAAAGATTGTGTACTTGTCTTGGACTTAAGTCGCAAAGTACTTTCAAAACCATGTTAAAGACAATAATTACATGCACAACACTTGAGTTGCTGAAGAACTTTCCTCCCCTCATTCAGAAAATTGTCACCAATTGCCACTTTTGCATTTACATTCTCTCTAACTCATCAAACTTTGTGAAGCTGCGACTGACGGTTAAAATAGATTTCGGTAGCATTAGTTCCAATTTCAAGAGATTAAATGCTGAGGATCAGAGAGTGGAATATTCTGATTAGGTATATTTACCAGGCTCTTTTAAGATGGAATGTGGGCACTTAAAAACTAGAGACTAAAATATGTGTTTACTTGTAGATCTTAGAGTGTCTAAATAGTAGATCATGTTTCTAAAGTAAAATTGCTTATATTGCTTCCTAACTAGAAAAAAAAAAACTTTCTTGATAATTTCTGTCTTCAAATGAGTAATTAACTCCAGTGATTGAACATCTACTAAAAGAATAAGATTGGACCATGACTTTCAGTAGATCATAGCCCAGTGGGAGATACATATACACTTATAAGTATCTATAATAGAAGGACTCCAAGAGCTAGAAATGATTAGGCAAGTGGCAAGGAAGTGTCTAAGACACAGTACTGGTATATTCACAGAATATCAAGTACTCTGTAGGTGATGGTGATGGGCAGAGGGCTATTCTCATGGTATATGGGATTATAAAGTATGCAAGATTTAATTTATTTACAGCTGGACTGGAGAAACTCTATCTTTATCTCTAGTGACTGGATGTCTGTTTTTTTACTCTTAGCAAAGTAAAGGGCTGTAGGCATTATGATGCCTTATTTATAGTTCAAAACTCCCCACAGACAATTTATAGTCTGAAGTCTTTCCCTACCTACCTCTGATCACCCTCTTCTTTGTGCTTTATAGACATTTCCTCTAATAAATGTTTTACATATCATATTCCTTACTTATATCTGCTTCTTGGAAGAGCTGGGGTCACACTGACACATGCACATGCACACACACATGCACACACACACAAAACACTAAATTGAACTGCATGATAGACCAGATTGGATCCATTCAGGGTGGTATGGCCGTAGACAAGTTTGATAATGGAGTGGGTAGATGAAGGTGTGAAGAAACAGGCACTCATACAATGCTGCAGGAATGTATAAAACTTTTATGGAGTGTTACAAGGCAATATCTATAAATAATAAAATGTACATGCCCTTTGACCCAGCAATTCGTCTTCTATGATTTCTTTAACAGATATAATTGCACATGTGTACAATAAACATATTTACAGAGATAGTCACTATTGTGTACATATAAGCCGAAAAAGAATGGGAAAAAATCCAAATGCCCATCAATGAGAATAATTAAATAAGTTCTAATACCCATAGAATAGAATAATAAGGAGCAAGGAAAGATATTGAGATGAATACATGTTTTGATCCTGGTATGGAATTATCTTTAAGGTATATTAAGTGCAAAAGGCAACAGAATCTTTTAGATGCCATTACATCTATATTTATGTGTAATGTGTAATGATTTATCTGGTTTTATGTACATTGATTATTTTTGGATGGATTCATGAGTGACTGGTGAAAGCACACCTCTGGAGAAGAATAATTGTCCACAGACAAGCATGACGTGAAGACTTTCCACCACATTCCATCTCAGATGGTCTGAATTTTATACTGTGCATGTGTACATAAAATTAAAATTATACGATTCCACATATGAAAAAACCTATATGATAAACAAAATGGAGACATTTGTACCTGGTACTTTCAAATGTTTCAAATAAAAGAAAGCTTCTAAAATACCAGAGAACATTTGGACTTTAAAGCAGTTAGAAATCCTGTCAGTAGACTTTTTATAATGCAGAGGAAAGATAATTTCACTGTGTCTCTAACCAAATGCCGACCCATTGTGAAATATGTCACATCCATTTAATCAGTATGTATAGGATATTGGATCAGGCTTTAGGGATACAACAGCTAATAAGAATAGTCAAAATTTGCCCTCAAATAATATAGTCTAATGAAGGATACAAATAAGAAAATAATGTTGTAATAAAAAAAATGTACTAAATTAGGAAAAGTACCAGGTATTATGGAAGTACTTAAGAAAGTCACTCAACCTATGGACAGTCTGGGATAGCTTTCTAAAGACAGTGATGAATTCTTGGTAGAGAGCAAAGCAGTGTAAGAGAATATAAGAATTTTAAAGGTGTGGGAAAAAAACTCAGTTTGTTTCGAATACAAACTATAACTAAAGATTGACAAAAGTTTAAGCTAGAAAATAAGCAGCCTGGCCCCATATTGCAGCATTGTGGTAAGGACCAACAAAGACAAGAGAAAGTCATTTAAGGTTTTACACAAATATGTTCAGATTTTTTTTTTTTTTGGTATTTTGATTCACTCTTGCTGCAATTGGAAAATGGATTGAGAATACAACTTAGGGGAATACAGGTATTAAATATCCTAAAAATACGTTCTGCTGGGAAACCAATAATTATGTTTGACAATATGGAATAAATATTTTAGATGCATAGCATAGCAAGAACTGTGAATGAATATACAAAATCTTAAATATCCAAAATAAAGATAGTAAGCTTAAAAAATCCTGGGGCGCCTGTGTGGCTCAGTCAGTTGGGCGGCCGACTTCGGCTCGGGTCATGATCTCGCGGTCCGTGAGTTCGAGCCCCACGTCGGGCTCTGTGCTGACAGCTCACAGCCTGGAGCCTGTTTCAGATTCTGTGTCTCCCTCTCTCTGACCCTCCCCCGTTCATGCTCTGTCTCTCGCTGTCTCAAAAATAAATAAACGTTAAAAAAAAAAAATTAAAAAAAAATCCAGGTATCTGATGTTTATAAAAGACACAAAAATAATCAAATGTAATAAAATAAGCCAAAGAGATTTATTAAAAGAATACTAAGAATTTGGTTACCTATATTATTCTCACAAACAATAAACTTTAAGAAAATATGAGTATGAACAAACATACAAATTATCAGGGAGATATAACTAAATTTGTGTATATCAATTAAAATTGTCTTGACACATATATGGGGCACCTGGGTGGCTCAGTGGTTTGAGTGTCTGACTCTTGATATCGGCTCAGGTCATGATCTCACAGTTTGTGAAAGTGAGCCCTGTGTTGGGCTGACAGTGTAAAGCCTACTTAGGATTCTCTTTCCCACTTTCTTTGCCCCTCCCCTGCTTGCTCTCTCTATCTCTCTCTTTCTCTCAAAATAAATAAATAGACATTTAAAAAATGTCTTAACATACATAAAACAAAAATGAACTTTACTACAAGGAGAGATTAAAAAATCCATAAGGAATGACTACAGTATAACTTAATATTCCTATCCCAGTAACTAATAGGTCAAGGGAACAAAAATGTTAAATGTACAAAAACTTTATCCATGTAATTAATTAACTTGAAAACTAACTTGTGTACGCATGAAAGGCTGCATCCAATACTAATAGAGTCCACATTGCTTTAGAGCACACAGGTAACATAAATAATTTAATTATATATATTTTTATCAAAGTATAATTAACATATAATATTGTATTAGTTTCCAGTGTATAACATACTGATTCAAATATTTTATACATTATTTAATATTTACCATGGTAAGTGTTGTCACCATCTGTCACTGAACAGCATTCTATCAATATTATTGACTATATTCCCTATGTTGTACTTTCCATCTTCATGATCTATTTATTTTATACTTGGAAGTTTGTACCTTTAAATCCTCTTTATCCAGTTCACACATATACCTACTCACCTCCCCCTGGCAACCATAAGTTTGTTCTCTATATTTAAGAGTCTGTTTTTGCCTATTTATTTGTTTGTTTGTTTTGTTTCATAGTTTCCACATATAAGTGAAATCATATGGTATTTGTCTTTCTCTGTCTGACTTATTTCACTTAGCATAAGACCCTCTAGGTCCTTCTTGTTGCAAATGACAAGATCTCATTCCTTTTTATGGCTAAGTAATATATAAAATGGAATATTGTATATACACACACACACACAATGGAATAAATATACATATATGTGTATACATATATATCTACACATATATATGTATACACACACACATACACACACACACAGGTCTTATATTTAGTTGTAAATAAAATTTCAGGGAATTTCAAAATTATAATAATGTGATACAGACACTGCTCTTTGTTCATAATGCAATTTAGAATCAAACAATCAAAATGTTAATTTAAAAAAATGTTAATTTAAAAGGTGAGTGGGGCGCCTGGGTGGCTCAGTCGGTTAAGCGTCCGACTTTAGCTCAGGTCACGATCTCGTGGTCCATGAGTTCGAGCCCCACACCGGGCTCTGGGCTGATGGCTCAGAGCCTGGAGCCTGCTTCCGATTCTGTGTCTCCCTCTCTCTCTGCCCCTCCCCTGTTCATGCTCTGTCTCTCTCTGTCTCAAAAATAAATAAACGTTAAAAGGTGAGCGAAAATTAGAAAGTACATTTTCAAATATTTCAAGGGTCAAAGAAAAAGTAATAAACATATACAACCGAACAAAATTTTAAATACCGCTATATATCAAAGTGGCATACATTTTACACAACACTTAGAAAGAAGTGAACTTACTTTTCTAAAAAAATCTGAGCAACTTGTAAATAATGAGCTAAGCATTCCATATAAGAATGTCGATAATGAACAAATAATTAAAACTAAAAAAAGAAAGGTAAAAATAATTGAATTATAAATATAATATTCAATATATAAAAACTTAGAAGAGATAATAAGGGGGAATTAATAAAGCAACCCATTGCTTCTTTGAAAAGATATACACATAGCTTAGGCAAAATTAATTACGAGAAAAGAAAACAATATTTGAAAAGGGGGTTATGAGTTTAGCTATAACAGATTTAATAAAAATATAGTAATACAGTATTCTAACAAAAAACATTATGAATAAATTTATGATAAAACATTTAAAATTTTGTATAAAAATAGCAATTGTCTGGAGTTGTATACTGTCCAAACTGCCTGAAGAAAAAACAGAAATTCTCAATTGTCATTAAGAAATGTACTTATTTGTTAAAGATCATGCCATGACATAACTACCAGTATGAGACAGTCTTATGGCTTAGGCCTACAAAACAAGTATAGAGAATCCAATTTTATACAAATAGAATGTTTCTTACAAAGTTAGGCATGTAACACAGCATATCATGTATTTACATGGAAGAAATTATATAGTCATATAAAATATTTTTCTCAAATCTTCATTGCAGTTTTTTAAATGATTAAAAACTGGAAACAACCCAGATATCCGCCAACTGAAAAATGGATAAAGGGTTGTAGAATAATCATACCACGGTGTACTATTCAGCAATATAAAGTAATGATACATTCAACAGCATGGATGTATCTTAATAGCATAAGCAAAAAGCCAGGGGGAAAAAAAAAGCTACATACTGTATGATATCCTTTGTATGAAATTTTGGAAGAGATGAAACTATTGTGTCCAAGACATAATCATGATCAAGTGCTTAATATTGGGAGAGGACATAATCATGATCAAGTGCTTAATATTGGGAGAGTAATTAACTGACAAGGGAAATGAGAAAATTTTTTATTAATGGAGGCTTTTATATCATGATTGTGTAGCCATTACATGACTCTACACATTTGTCAAAATCCACCTAATTGCACATCTAAAATTGTTGAATTTTTGTATGTAAATCATATCTGAAAAAAGGTTATTTTTTTTAAAAAATCTCAATTTTGAAGAGTGACAGTATTATTTGATTCATTGTAATATGATTGAACTGGAGAAAATTTTCCTATTTCATTTAATTATTCAATTCTTTAAGACTTTAATAAATAAGAATTTACAAAGAGTCCTATAAACTTGAGAAACAATACAAATAAATATATAAAATTGTTAATATTTAAAATAATAGAGCTAATATATAACAGTATTGAAAACTCCAGCAGCTTTTAATGAAGGTTAAAAAGTTGCTAATTGGGTGAATTTTGAGAAAAAGATCCACAAAGGGTCATGGGAATCATAGGTCAATGAACTTTAAATGGATTTATTCATGAAGGAAAATACATTTTAAATGAAACTAAAAAATATATAGTCACTTCTCAGCTATCTACATTAATGGAGAAGAAAATAGCTTGTACTTATTCAATAATTGATTATTCTTTGGTAATAAATGGCATCATGTTGACTCTGTGGTCAGCACCAACAGCTTCTACGTGGCCAATTAAATTTAAATGTGATAAATCACATTTAATAAAAAATAGAAGTGTGTCTGTATTTACTGTTTTACAAATAATTTCCAAAGATAATAAGCAAATCCCAGTGAATGCAGATATACTTGTATGATACCCACCAACCACTCATAATTTATTAAGGCACCTACTTTCGTTAGCATTTTTGAAACAAATCTGTCATCAAATTTTTCTATTAGAGAATTCCACAAATTACATGACTTATTGTGATGGTCTCTACCTGCCAAAATTAAGTTAAAAGTCAAGAATATATAAATTACATGGCCTTTTTGCACATTTACACTGAGCACTTTTGAACACTTAAACTCTACTCTAGGCATTGAAGTAATCATGTAAGGAGGTTTTCCAAAATGTATAATCTCAAGGAGACTCAAGGAGTTTAAATATTAGTTAGAATGGAAAAAGTAAAAGTAAATCAAAAGTAAATAAACAAATCCTGATATCGATAAGCACTCTCAACAACATAAAAATAGTTAATGTGATGCATCAGTACTTTTCAAATATTTTGTAATTTGGAGGTTTTCTCCAAGTGACTCCAGGCCAATAGTTTTATTTAATACAACACAAATGTTATAGCAATACTCAAATTGCTATAAAATTTGCTCAGCACATATTCTGTACTTTCTATATTTATCTTGGTATTGCCTAGATATACAGTTCTTGGACCAGCACTAGATGGTGGACATCCTTTTGAACACCACAAAGGAGATAACTGAGGAGGAAGCATTTTGTTGAGGAAACAAAGGAAAGGCACTCTGAGGAGATACATTAGAGTGAGTGTCATAGACTCGGGGTCTAAAGTTCTCTCTTGTCTAGCAAGAGAGCAGGAGGCAGGATGAAAAGTGAGAGATGGCTAACGTCCGGGACAAGACAAGAGCCCCAAGTAAGGGTCCTTGCCCCATTTTTTATTAGGATCAGAAGGCTTACAAACATGGCGATGGATGTGCACAAAGACAATGAATCTGTGAACATTAACTTGTGGACATGAGGGAAATGGGGTCTTGAGGATATTTGGGGTTAGGGGTTTGGGTCAATATAAAACAAAATCCGGGTGCCAGGCAGTCAGGAGGAAGGTTGTTTACAGTGGATATGAGTCAGCACCTCTGTTTATCTTAGCTAATCTAGGGGATGAGACAGATAGGGGACATAACCTCAGGGTTAATAAGGCACCTTTTCTTTGGTTAACCATCTCCGTCTGGGCTGCTTTGCCTGCAGTGCACCAGTCCATAGTCCAGTTCACCAATTTACCTAACCTGGCCCTATTCTCCTGTGAAAGCAACTTCTCTGCTATAGTTCTAAATTGGGGGTGCTTCCACCCTGAATATCTAATCTTGTTTATTTCATATACCTATGTATTTGACACCTTTGCATAGTTCTGATTTTAGGCCTTTGCCTCTCCCTCTCTATTCTGGGGGCTCTGCACCCCTTCTCTATTTTGGGGTGCCAATCTGGTTTACCCAAACTTGGGTGTGAGCATTTTATGACTTTGTATTTCTTTATGCCTTGTTAACCCATTGGTGTAAGCCCGGGGGATTCCTAAACTTACCCCCCACAAGTGAGGATAATGAAAAGGGACAGATATGCACTATCTATAGACAGACATTAGAAATTTCAGGTAAAGAGAATGGGTTGTGGACATATTTAAGGTGTCTAAGATAGTGAGAGGCCAGTACAGCCAAAGCATATGAAACAAAACAGAGAGAGGACTAGAAATTTAAGAATTTGGGGGGTGCCTAGGTGCCTTAGTCGGTTAGGTGTCTGACTTCCACTCAGGTCACGAACTTGTTTTCCTGAGTTTGAGCCCCACATAGGGCTCTGTGTCTCCCTCGTCTCCCTCTGTCTCTGTCCCTCCCCTGCTCGCACTCTGTCTTTCTCAAAAATAAAGATTTAAAAAAGCATTTAAAAAAAAAAGAAATTTAAGAATTGGGAAAGGCCATTCTTGGAAAGTCTTATGACCAAATTTGGAAGTTTAGTTTTTATTTTAAACTAGCATTTTATTGTCTCCATAATTTATAATAATATACTAGAAACTGAAGAAAAGTTGCATATAGTCTTTACTGGTGAAAGAGCTTGTCTTTGGAGTAAAACAGAGATCAGATCACATCTGGGTCTGCTAATTACTTTTGATGAAAAGATAAGCAAATTAATTTACATGAGTCTCACGTTCTAAACCTGCAAAATAGAAAGAATCATTATTTTCTCACAGGTGGTTGTGTAATTAAAAGATATATGGTATATTAAAGACATCTAGATGTCGGGCATATAGAAGATTCCCAATATTAAGAATTATTGCTCCTCTTTTTTCCCCATATATCACATCCCTAATATAAAATTTAACTATGTAATTTACATAATTCTGATTATAAGATGATTTGCTTTGGGTTAACAACTGAGTTAGTGGTTTAGAAGGTCAATTTATGAAAATTTTATAGCACATATTCATTCTGCAAGTACTTATTATTAAGGTATCTATGGTTTGCTAAGCACTGAGCACACATAATATCTAATAGGACAAATATATATATATATACATCCATCAAAATATAAATAAAATAATTTCAAAGAAGTGCTAATAAGGAAATAAAACTGGATGATATGGTAGAACATGCCCTGGGTTTGGTAGTGGGAAACTACTTAAATTTCGGTCACTTCTGAGGACATGACATATGAGTTAGAAACTGCATGACAGCTTTCACCTTGCATTGTGATTCACAGTTTAGTGGTCCAAGCATTGGAGAGTTTCAGAAAATAGTAAGGTAAAGACATGAGGTCTGAATGATGTAGAGTGTTCCTATGTGACAAACATGGCTTGAAGGAAGTCTGTACAGCAGAGAAAAAGAAAGAATGGATGAAAATGAGTTTAGGAAGTTAAGGATAAAGAAAAAACCACCATTAAAGAATGACTACAGGGGCCCCTGGGTGGCTCAGTCGGTTAATCGGCCGACTTCGGCTCAGGTCATGATCTCGCGGTCCATGGGTTTGAGCCCCGCGTCGGGCTCTGTGCTAACAGCTCAGAGCCTGGAGCCTGTTTCAGATTCTGTGTCTCCCTCTCTCTGACCCTCCCCCGTTCATGCTCTGTCTCTCTGTCTCAAAAATAAATAAACGTTAAAAAAAAAATTTAAAAAAAAAAAAAAGAATGACTACATTTTGGACAAGAATTTTGGACAAGAAAAGGAAGAAAAGAAAAGAAAGAAAGAAAGAAAGAAAGAAAGAAAGAAAGAAAAGAAAGAAAGAAAGAAAGAAAGAAAGAAAGAAAGAAAGAAAGAAAGAAAGAAAAGAGAAAAAAGAAAAGAAGAATAATGGTTTATCTAAAAAAAACTTGATAAGATTTTCAGAAACTAGCCTAGGAATTTGGTGGTAAATTTTGAAAAACAGATGTAAGTCTATTCCTATATATGTAAGTCTATGTCTATGTTAGACGGGTATAGATCACATACATTTGATACATGATGGGAATATATGCATGATTAATATTATTGAGAAGAAAATAATACTAGGTATAAATAGTCCATTTTTAAACTTTACACATGCCTTTTTATTTTTATTGTTAAATTTATTTGTCATCTGCTCACACATTTTTTAGTACTCTTAAACACAGTCCAGATTTGCACTGCGATGAGTTAGTCTTTCATTTTCAAAACTAAATGACCACATTTTAATTTATAAAGATATCTAAGTTGACATTTTAGACAATTCATAATATATCACATACAATGATACTGCATATTCAGAATACTATCAGAATTTTTTAATTCAATACCAAAGCAATAGGATAAAATTGATATCTTTGTGTAAAACAAAATATCACAGTATGAATTTACTATAGATCTAATACAGAAGTTCTGAACACAGTTATAAACAGAACCTCATGCAATTATTGGGGGCTAATGTTATAGTAGACAAGAATTCTGAGACAATATAAAAAAAGAAGCTGAGAAATATAAATTATGAGAACTGAAAGGTTTAGAGAATTTTAGAGCCTAGCAGAAATGCCTCACTGTGGCAAATAAAAAAATTATATTAATGTTCCTCTAAAATAAACAGAATGGAATTTTTCAGTTATCAGTGATATGTTTAAACAATATGTAAAAAGAACCTAACCTGAGTGGAGTTATGGACATAATGCTAAATCACATATACTACATTCATTCTAGTCACCTGCCTGTTTTACAATGCTATAGGGTCATATAGTTTATAAAAATATAATATTGTAGATTGACAATTATTCTAATAATAATCTAATGCTTACTGTAAATGAAGCCATGCTCCCTTAATGAAAGACACTTCATGTAGATATATGAGATATCATGCTTAAATAGTTGTTCTATGTTGGGGGGAATAAGCTTAGGAGCCTGCACTGATGGGTTAACAAGGCATAAAGAATTACAAAGCCATAGGATGCTTACACCCAAGTTTGGGTAGACAAGATTAGATAAAGAGGTGTAGAGAAGGCAGGGCAAAGTCCCCAGTATAGGTTTGCCCCAGAAGGTGGGGCAAAGGCCCCAATATAGAACAAAGGTATATGAGGTAAACAAGATTAGGTATTCAGGGTGGAAATGCCCCCCAACTTAGTACTATGGCAGAAAGCTGCTTTCACAGGAAGGAAGGACCAAATTAGGTAAACAAGTAATTAGGGTGCAGGGTGAAGTTGCCCAGAGAGGAGCTAATTAATAAAAGAAAGGTGCCTTATTGACCCTGCGGTTGCATGTTCTGTGTTTCTTGTCCCCTAGACAAGTTTAGATAAACAGAGGTGGTGCCTCATGTCTGCTGTAAACAACCTTCCTCCTGGCACCAGGATTTTGTTTTGTATTGACCCAAACTCCTAACTCCGCATATCTTCAAAACTTCCTTTCCCTCACATCCTTGAGTTAATGTTCACAGTTTCATTGTCCCTTTGTGCATGTCCATCACCATGTTTGTAACCCTTCTGATCCTAATAAAAACAGAGCAAGGACCTTTAATCGGGGCTCTTGTCTTCTCCTAGACATTAGCCATCTCTCGCATTTTAATCCTGTGTCCCGCTTTCTTGTTAGACAAGAAAGAACTCTAGATCCAGAGTCTACTACCTTATGTAGGTACATATTTTCACATTTGCATATTATTTTTGTGTTCTGGTTTTGTAACTTAATCTGGAATTTTCAATAATAGTATATACATGATAAAATAGTTGCACTTTATTGTGTGCATGTGCAAACAGGCAAACACTGGCTACTTGTATGTGACACAAATCACTGCAGTTACTTTTCACAAGTCTCTGAAGTAGATTCTAATGACCCCATTTATCAAAGGGCAAAACAGAAGCACAGAGCTGTCAATTGTCTTTCTCAAAGTTATACAATGAGCCACTATTCTGGACTCTGGCTGTCTGACTTCAGAACTACCACTCGGTAGACACATGTGATGATACTCTAATAGTATTTACCACTCATATATGCCAACCAGTTCACTCCCTTAATGTTCTGCTTTCTATTTGTTTATTTTATTTAGTTTTGGGTCTTATGACTAATGAAAAATAAAGTCGAGGTTGGTGGATCTGACATCTCACTAGACATCTTTTTACTTTCATTAAAGGTTTTCTTGAACTGGTATATATGGGCAATCACCCAAATCAAAAGTTAATGATTTTAGTAAATTCAGCTGAGAAAAATGTCTACTTGGGTTTTAAATGGAATTAATCATCAAGCTGGGTGTCTATGCACTGCACAGACTTCCTTGGAAATGGTTGAAGTCTATGGAGAAGAGCTGTGTGACATAATATCATCTATCATGTCATAACTCCTCATATTAAAAGTACATTTAGTGGCCACTATTATACAATGACTCAAAAATAATAAAAAAATATTTATAAAATAAACAAGGTATTAATTCCTCTCAACAATCCTAAAATATAGAGACAAACACACAAAAATATTGATAATGACCCAAGGGTTAACACTACAGAAAAAAATGCAAGACTATTTTGTAAGGTCATACCTGATTAAATGTTGGATTTATCATATAAAAGTCAAAGTTTTTGGTTCAAAGAGTATGTAATCACTATAAATGTAGGTATTCAATGTGGTTCTTATAAAGAAGGGACGCATATAAGTTCAGCCTTGAAAATTGCACATTATTTCTGCATCAATCAAAGTTGCAGTGGGAAACAAAAGATATATTTATTTGGGTTAAAGAGAATTCAATAAAGTTATGATTTACAGAGTAATGGCTGGAATTTAAGAGAAAGCAATGGTGAAGTACGGTGGAGAACCATTACCATTCCTAGTCCTAAAGAGGCAAGGGAACACATACTCCATCCCAGGGAGAGCATGAGCCACGGGTTTGCCAGATAGGAGTTCTGCCTTAGGTAAATAACAGAGCAGGAGGAGGAAGGAGCTATACCTCACCACTCTACCCATGGCCTTTTTATCTCCAGCAGTGTGTCTCATTGACTGAACACACCTGGAAATCAGAGAGAAGCGCAAGTACTACACTCCCAACAAACCTGAAGGGCACAGTTTAGGGTAAACAAGGAAAGGGAAAGATAAGGTGGGGAAAATAACCAGCTCAGTTTTCCTGGTCATAGAAGACCAATAATTTATTCCCAGCCTAGGAGGAGGGAGAAAATGGGAATACAAACACAGGAACAGAAAGTTGTCATGACTCATCCAAGAAGTATAAAATAGCTGACATAAAGATTATTGAGAATACAGAACAGAGTTAGAATGAGATTGTAGAAGGACCTAGATTAGCAGTTGAAATTACTCCCATTGTTGTGATTTAAGGACATAAACTTGCTTAAATAAGCAAAGTCTTATCATAGACAAATCCAGATTATGGGTGACTAATTTTCCTACACACCTAGTTAATCCCTTCCACCCGACCCCCCTTCCTTCTTCCTTCCTTCCTTCCTTGCTTCCTTCTTTCCTTCCTTCCTTCTTTCCTTTTCTTTCTACCTTCCTTTCTTCTTTCTCTTTCTCTTCTCTTCTCTTCTCTTCTCTTCTCTTCTCTTCTCTTCTCTTCTCTTCTCTTCTCTTCTCTTCTCCTCTCCTCTCCTCTCCTCTCCTCTCCTCTCCTCTCCTCTCCTCTCTTTCCTCATTTCGAACTGCTCTTGTTCCAAGTATTTCTGTTCTTACATTTCTGTTATGCCGATTGTTTCACCTTCTTTCCAGCTTCTCAAATCTTCTTCTTTGAGACCTAGTTTATTACTTGTAGGTAACACCTGTTCTAACACTTACTTTTAGGTATCTAACCCATAATGATTTTTCTGAGTTTCAATTGCGCTTGCAGTAAGAACCACACGATTTAATATTGATTGTTTTCTAAATGTTCTTAAGTATTCATTTTTTTCACTTCTGGATGAAAGTAAAGTGGAAACATAGATTCCCTCCTGTATTTGTATATGCCCTTTACTCTATAGCATGAAGCAGGATTCAAGCAGCATAATATAGTTAACATATAAATTCTAACAGAATTAGATACATTTAAATCAATGTTCTTAATTTCATTTAAGTCAAGGATACAATCTAATACTAACCTAGAATTTAGAGTTGTGTCAGAGTTCTGGCAGTTCTAGACAGAATCAGAGTTCTGAACATAATTCAACTCAACTCAAGGGGTACAGAGGATCTCAAGGAATGGAAACTTCAGGAAGCTAGTACTACCACTAGAGAAAGAGAAAAAGCAATGTTACTGGCTATCAGCCAGAGCTAGAAGCTTAGGGGGTAAGAAGAGCCTATGGGGAGTTCTCTAGACCATGGATGAAAACAGCAGTTTTAAAGAGAAAAGTATTTAAGACAAGAATGTGGGAAATAAATAATCTATCCTCTCTTTCCTCCTATCCACATATCTCCTGCTTGTGCTTCCCCTTGTCTGAACCCAAACAGAATCCTGACATAGAATCCTGGAATACAGGATTCTGGAGGTCAGTCTATAGGACACAAAGCAGAGAAGGAGAGAAGGGGATAACCCAGTAGCAAATAAACAGTACTATTGAAACTGAAAATAAACTTATTTTGTATAGTCAAATCATTTTCTATTTGTCTTTTCTCTTTCCTAAATATAATTAAATAAGGAAAGTATTAAAACTTTTTTGCTGACAAATTAGTTATATATCGAATCTACTTTCAAAGTGTAGAGCTTTACAACATCTTCACAAAGAAAACACTATAAATTACATAGATGGGATGCTTTAAGTGAGAAGTCTGTGCAGACTCAGATAAAAGTTAATGTGCATTTTGCATTTTAGTTTTGTGAGTAAGTGATATTAACCATGAGTGACTGACCACTCATATATTCTTCAAATAGACATATTCCAGATCAGACAGCTACCTCTTATTGTACCTTTTCTAGCCATGGTTATCTAGAGGAGGAAAGAAGAGCTGAGGTAAAATCAGTGAAAAAGAGACTGGCAGTGATGTATGCCCTAACTCCTCATAGAAAGTGATCAGCTGAAAGAAACAGATCTGAAGTGTGTAGTTGAGTCATAAAAAAGGTAGAGATCTAAAATGAAAATCATGAGGGGCACCTGGGTGGCTCAGTCAGTTAAGCATCCAACTTCGGCTCAGGTCATGATCTCACAGTTTGTGGGTTTGGGCCCCGCGTCGGGCTCTGTGCTGACAGCTCAGAGCATGGGGCCTGTTTCAGATTCTGTGTCTCTCTCTCTCTGCCCCTCCCCTGTTCACACTCTGTCTCTGTCTCTCTCAAAAATAAATAAACATTAAATTTTTTTTTAAATGAAAATCATGCACACTTGTCTACCTAAATTTCTGCTCTTCCTGTAGGCCACCTCTACCTTTAATCCTACTTGTTTCACTTCATTACATTTTTTTACTCTCCACATTCTGGGTTTTCTAACTTTCTAGGGTTCCTGCAAATATGTAAACTAACAATAAATGGCTCAACACTTGACATAGTTGATAGTATGTTCTTTGTAAAATGATTCCCTGGGGGACTCATATTGCATATAAAGTAAGAAAAGTGACTGTTAAGCATGATGATTGCAAATGATATTAATCTCAAGAACATATATTTAAGAAAAAAAAACCCTAAACAAAACTAGATAATACTCTATCCTCTAACTATTGTTTGTCCAGTTCCTGTTAACTCATTCAGTCAGTAATTTTTTTCCATTTTCACCCTCAAGTAATTCCCTCATATTGTCACATCGTCATGTCAATCAGCATGTCACAAGAGCACTTGTAAAAGATGCAAGATGGTGAGAAATATCTATGGAATAGATGCAACATCTTGAAATAGTTAAGGAAACATTATTTGCTTAGCTATACCCGGATAAGTTTTCTAACCAGTAATTTATCTGTTGTATGTTGTTTATTTGGTTGCTAGTTAAAGGTGTTTGCTTTATTAGTTCTCTTTGTTAAGTTTCTTTATTTATTTTGAAACACAGAGAGAGTGAGCACATGTGCACAGGGGAGGCTCAGAGAGTGGGAGAGAGAGAATTCCAAGCAGGTTCTGCACTGCCAACACAGAACCCCACATGGAGCTTGAACCCACGAACTGTGAGATAATGACCTGAGCCCAAACCAAGAGCCAGATAGATGCTCAACCAAATGAACCACCCAGGTGCTCCTTGCTTTGTTAGTTCTAAGAGAAATATCATGCCCAAGACATTGCCATTTAACTAAATCTTAAATTACACATAAAAGATATCTTGATGCTCACAAATTAGCCCCAAATTCCTTTAAACTAAACCCAATTAATTTCCACATCAAAACGGAACCCCAAAGACAGTAATAATATATATTCATAGCTCCTTGTAGTTTCCAAAGCACTCTTACAGGCATTGTCTGACTTGAGCCTAACAATATATTTATAAAGTATGAATTACTATTTCTAGTACAAAAATAAGGAAATGAAGGTTAAGAAAAATGAAATGATTTTCTTGAGCAGTCTGGACCTCCTTCAACAGTATTATTATTGGCAGGACTGATAAAAATTTTCAGTGCCTAACACAGTGTCATCTACACTGCTGGTGTCTAAATTTTTATTTCAGGCTATAAGAGTAAGGTTTGCTGAACTGTTATTCAATGCATTCAAAATACTATTCCCAAAGTTTCTTGGAGAAGATACATGTTACAGACTACAATTAAAATGTATTTCTTGGCATATAATGGAAACCAGAGATTTCTAAAAATCTTCTTTTTTAGAAATTATGTTTTACATGTTTTTTTTCTTTTTTTCATTGAGATATAGTTGACATACAACACTATATTAGTTTCAGGTGCGCAACATGAATCAATATTTGTATATATTGCAAAATGATCAAACAATAAGTTTCGTTACATCTGTTACAATACAAAGTTACAGGATTTATTTTTTGTGATAAGAATTTCTGATCTCTATTAGCAACTTTAAAATTTGCAATATAGTATTATTAACTATAGTCTCCATGCTGTATATCACATCCCCATGACTTACTTACTTTAAAACTGGAAGTTTATGACTTTTGACTCCTTTCACCCATTTGGCCCACCTCCCACGTCTGGTAACCATGAATCTGTTTTTTGTATCTGTGAGCTTGTGTTTTGGGTTTGGGTTTCGGGTTTTTATATATAATGAGATCATATGGTATTTTTCTTTTTTTGTTTGATTTATTTCACTTTCACTTAGCATAATGCCCTCAAGTTTTGTCGATATTGTCGCAAATGGCAAGGGGTCATTCTTTTTTGTGGCTGAAAAGTATTCCAGTGCGTGTGTGTGTGTGTGTGTGTGTGTTTGTGTGTGTGTGTGTGTGTGTGTGTGTGTACCATATCTTCTTTATCCATTCATCCAGTGATGAACACTTAGGTGTTTCCATATCTTGGCTATTGTAAATAATACTGGAATGAATATGTAGGTGCTTATATCTTTTTGAGTTGGTGTTTTCATTTTGTTTGCTGGATCATATGGTAGTGCTATATTTGAGGACATTCCATATGGTTTTCATAGTAACTACACCAATTTACATTTCTACCAGCAGTTCACAATGTTTCCTATTTCTCCACATCCTCACCAATACTTTCTATTTCTTCATTTGATAATAGCCATTCTGATAGGTGTGAAGTGTTATCTCAGTGTGGTTTTAATTTGCATTTCCCTGAAGATTAGTGGTATTGATCTTTTCAAGTGTCTGTTGGCCATATGTACGCCTATGAAGCATAGAGAAGAAATGTCTATTCTTCTCCTCTGACCATTTCTAAATTTGATTGTTTGTTTTTTGCTATTGAGTTGTATATGTTCTTTATACATTTTAGATATTAACCCTTCATCAAATGTATGAGTTGCTAATATTTTTTCCCACTCAGTAGGTTGCCTTTTCATTTTATTAATGTTTTCCCTTGATGTGCAGAAGCTTTTAGTTTGATGTAGTCTCACTTGTTTATTTTTGCTTTTGTTGTCATAACCAGTTATTTTATTAGGATAAAATCAGAAAAAGTTTAAAAATTATTTTAAATCAGAACGTCACATATGATGTAGTTCTCTTTGAAGAACATGAATTAAGTTCTTATAAACTAAACATTTCTTCTTTATAAAATACTGAGTAAATGACATCTCATATATTGTCTTAGATCAGCATTTATCCACCCACATTTAGCAGATCTTTTTTCAGAAGGATGTAATTAGTATTGTAGGGAGGTGGGGGAAGACAGCTTGTAAAGAAATTTGTGGAATTGTGGGTCTTCTGAAATGCTAAAGTGCACTCTAGATCTCTTAAAAGGAGTAATACACTAAAATATTTGGCCAAGAAATTCTTTTTCCGAGTATTTTTAAGGACTAGTTCTATGTATCACATCTTTAAAATTGTATTGTGATGGCTATCTCCTCTAGGTTTTTTTTTTTTTTCCTGAATGTCACAATTTCTAATGCATGAAATAGGCAAAATAGAGTAACATTTATTATAAGAATGTTGCTTTAAAGGAAACTATTTCTGCCTGGATGTATGAGTGGTATTTTCAACTTAAAATCAACATTTCCTTTTGCAATATGCATAATATATATCACTATAAAATGGTACTTATCAATTATTAATGCAATTAAATGTCCCTAAATTTCTATTTGAGAGTAGACACTTACATATATATATATATATATATATATTTATCCATATATATATATATATATATATCCATATATATATATATATGGACAAATATATATATTTAAACAAATACATGTTTTAAAGTTATTTTTTGTTTTTTATTTTTACTTTTTCTTTTTCAACAATTTTACCACCTTTTTTGAGATATACTTGACATATAACATTGTGTAAGTTTAAGATATACATAATGATTTTATGTATGTGTATGTTGTAAAATGATTACCTGAATAAGGTTAGCTGACACATCCATTACCTCACATAATTTTCTTTTTTGTGTGAGAACATTTAAGATCTACTCTCTTAGCAACTTTCAAGTACGTAATACAATATTGTTAACTATAGACACTGCTGTACATTAAAAGTTCGGAACATACTCACCTTATAAATGGAAGTTAGTACCCTTTGATCAGTATCTCCCATTTTACCAAACCCCTAGCTCCTGGAAACCACTATTTTACTGTTTCTATGAGTTCAGCTTTTTTAGATTGTACATATAAGTGAAATCATGCAATATTTGTCTTTCTCTGTCTGTCTTATTTTAGATTGTATAATGCCCTCTAGGTCCTAACATGTTTTCACAAATGGCAGGATTTTCGTCATTTTTATTCCTATAAAAATTCTTATAAAAATAAAAATTTATATATATATATATATATATATATATATATATATATTACATTATATATATGATATATTCCATTACATTACACCACATTTTCTTTATCCATTCAACCATCAGTGAACACTTAGGTTGTTTTTATGTCTTGATTATTTTTAATAATGCTTCAATGAACATGAAGAAGCAGCATCCCTTTGAGATAGGTTTTATTTATTTATTTATTTATTTATTTATTTATTTATTTATTTTTGAGAGAGAGAGACAGAGAGTGAGAAGGGACGGGCAGAGAGGGAGAGAGAGACACACACAGAATCCAAAGTAGACTCCAGGCTCTGAGCTGTCAGCACAGAGCCCAACGTGGGGCTCAAACCCACAAACCACAGGATCATGACCTGAGTCAAAGTCAGATGCTTAACCAACTGAGCTACCCAGGTGCCCCTCTTTGAGATAGTTTTTAATTTCCTTATGAAATATACCTAGAAGTAAAATTGTTGGAGCATTTGGTAGTTCTGTAGTTTTCATTTTTTGAAGATCCTCCATACTGTTTTCCATAGCGGTTGTACCAATAGTAGTCGTGGCTGTACTAATTTGCTTAATATATTTAGGTGCTTGAATATTGGGTCCATATATATCTACCTTTAATTGTTATATCCTCTTGATGAATTAAACCATTTATCATTTTATTATGACCCTCTTTGTCTAATGTTACAGTTTTGACTTAAATATTTTATCTGCTATAACTACCCCTCTTCTCTTTTGGTTTCCATTTGCATGGAGTATCTTTTCCTATCCCTTCACTTTCAATCCTTAAAACTAGTGTGAGTCTTTTATAAGGCACACCAATAGGTGTTGAATTCCCTCAGCTCTTGTTTGTTTGGGAAAAAGTTTATCTGTCTATTTCTGAAGGACAACTCTGATAGGTAAAGTATTCTTGGTTGTCAGTTTTTTTTCTTTTTCTTTCTCTTTTTCTTTTTTTTTTTGTTTTAAGGCTTTGAATGTATCATACCATTCTTTCCTGGCCTGCAGAGTTTCTGCTAAGAATCTAATGATAGCCTCATGGGGATTCCCTTATATATAAGAATTTTTTTCTTTCTGCTTTAAATATTCTCCTTGTCTTTGATTTCAGACTTATAGTTTTCCTATAATTCTTGGAAAAGATTATTTTGGTTAGAAATTTGGGGTTGGGGGTGCTATGAACTCATGAATTTGGATGTTTAAATCTCTCCCCAGATTTGGGAAGTTCTCAGCTATTATTCCTTTAAATTAGCTAGCATCCTCTTTCTCTCTCTCTTCTCCTTTGTGACTCAAATAATATGTAATTTTTTTTTTTAGTTGTATCCTATTACTAAAGTAGGCTTTCTTCACTCTTCTTCATTTCTTTTGTCTTTGTTCTCCTGTGACTGGATAAATTCAAATGATGTGTCTTCACAGATTTCTTACTCTTTTTGATCCAGTTCTCCCTCTTTTTGATATCAGTGCTCCCTCTTACACTTTTTTCTATCATTTCAATCATAGTATTCTTTAGCTCCAGAATATCTGTTTGGTTCTTTTATATTTCTAATCTCTCTGTTAAACCTCTCATGAATTGTTTTCCTGATTTCGTCAAACTATTTTTCTATCTTTTCTATAGTTTACTGAACTTTCTTAAAACACAATTTTTTTTTTTTTTTGAAAAATCACAGATCCAAATTTCTTGGTATCTGTTACTGGAAAACTATTATGTTCTTTGATTTTTCTTGCTGGGTAATGTTAAATGCTCAAATTTGTGTACTTCCTTCCAATCTTGCACAGTGGCCCAACTGTGCTCACAGTTGGTCCAACTATGCAGATTACTGTGTTATCTGCAAAGTCATGCTTTCACCACCATTGGGTGTACATGTGGTGAGATAACCATGGGGTACTGTGTACATGTGTGTGGTAAGACATATGAAGCAATAGGGATGCCCTTGGAATAGTTGGTAGGAAGGAACCATAGACAAGGCATCTGTAGTAGCTTGTAGGCAGGCTGCCTAATGGAATTCCCAAAGTGGTTAATAGGATCCATGTACTTTTGATGCACTCAAAGAGTCCTAATTGCTGTTCTCCCAACTACTCCTTGCCCCACAGTTGTGAATCATGCCTTAGCATTTTGGATGGGAAAGGAAAGAAGTCAGTCTCTTTGGCAGTATCCCATATAGCTGAGGATGCTAGATACTCACTCACATGCTTTCACTTTCTCCCATAAGAGAAATCACAAGCCAAGAAGGTCTCTCTTGCACCTGAGCTATGCTGCCTTGGAGAAGGAGTGACCCAGGTAAAATAGAACCATTTTCTTACCCTCTTCAGTATGTCCAGTGTCAGATTGGTTTTGCTCCAAAATTGTGCTGGACTTTCTCTGGATTCTGGAACTTTCTCAAAGATGCTTTCCTCCATGAGTAGTTGTCAAAATTGGTGCTCTTTGGAAGAATAATGGTAGAAAACTCCTATTTCCTCATTTTGATGATTTTTTTTCTATTTTTATTAGTCCAAATATTCATTTTTGTCACGCAATACAATCAGTGAGGGTAAAATTTTCTGACTCTGAAGTAACAGTTTCTTAGCAACCACGCAGAGAAAGAGTCTTTTGATATCCACTGTGATGTGCATCAATAGCTTGAAGTTTTTTAAAGAACTGATAATGCATGATAAATATTATTAAAATGTGTTTTGCAATGTAATGATTATCTATACAACAAACAAATCTTTTGTCATAATGGAATGCTTTCTTTTCTGAAGGTGATTTATTTCTGATCCAGCACTGCTTCATTTCTGATTGATGCCAAATCCAAACAGTTTTGAAAAATATTTGGGATTTCTCCTATAGCCTTTTAAAATGCATATCTTTGCCACACTTTGAGACTATGAAACTTGAAGACTCAATCCTGAGGGCTTATATTTTCTAGAATTTCCCTAACTTACATTAAGAAACTGGCTTCACAGTGCATCAGAAACCATTTTTGTTTTTGTTTTTGTTTTTTGCATATAATATTCAATAAAAAATGGTCAAAGTGAGGAGGAATAAACTACCCATTTCCCCAAGTTTCCTGGAAGATGAAAAGGATTGTTAGGCATTTTCATAAAAGAGATAAAGTGTGACTATTGATTTGTAAACATCAGAAAAAGAGAAGGAATATGAAAAACAAAACAAAACAAAACAAACAAAAGCCCAACTAAGGTATAGCTCCTTGAACTTGTTGCAATGTTTGCTAGAATTTACTTCCAAACACTGAATAATAAGGTTGTTTTCAATCTGAGCAGAGTGGAAACTGGCTGAATGAAGCTAGTACATCACTTCCACTTTGCATATTTTCATATTTTAAGGAACGTAGAAATGGCTCTTCACATCATACTATTGCCAGTTCTAAGAAAGCACTTGTTCCTAGGGGCGCCTGGGTGGCGCAGTCAGTTAAGCGTCCGACTTCAGCCAGGTCACGATCTCGCGGTCCGTGAGTTCGAGCCCCGCGTCAGGCTCTGGGCTGATGGCTCAGAGCCTGGAGCCTGCTTCCGATTCTGTGTCTCCCTCTCTCTCTGCCCCTCCCCCGTTCATGCTCTGTCTCTCTCTGTCCCAAAAATAAATAAAAAACGTTGAAAAAAAAATAAAAAATAAATAAATAAATAAATAAAAAGAAAGCACTTGTTCCTGAAGCACTGTTTCTCTATCAGTTAAGTAGTTTGTTACCATTTCCATCTTCATCCCCAACTATCACCCTTGAATACACACTATACTAATGGTGTGTTAAAGAAAAAAACAATGGTAGAACAATTTGATAAAAATGGCTATTTTGCCCTAATATCCTTTCCTTTTTCCTTGAATTCTTTGAATAATATTAATCCCCCCACCTTTTAAAAAAATTCTGCATGAGATTAATACTACTCAGTATATAGATTATATTTTCCAGACACTTGCAACTAAATAAGGCCATCTGACTAAATTCTGGCCAGTGAGATAAGTAGAAGTTTGTTTGGCAGTGGCTACAGTATCCTCTATGAAAGATCATTTCTGTGCACACTTTGTCCCTGTCCTAAGTCATCTTTTTCATCTTGCTGCCTAGAATGCAACTGCTACCATCTCAAACCATGACAATATAGCCACTCCCTAGAGACTGAGGAATCTGAGCCCTGAAAAGCAAGTACAACAGTACTTCCCCTCTAATCCTGCCAGGTTGGCGTCTGGGATTTGGGGTAAATGGGAAGAAACTTCTAAATTGCTTAAGTCAGTGTCATTTTGGTTGAATTTAAGACCAATAAATATTTCGTTGACTGAAAACAGGGCTCTTCTCATTTTAGAATTTACAAATGTAGGCTCAGTGGGAATGTTTAATGAGTATGGTAGTGAAGACTCAGATTATGAAAGCTGAGTTGTTCATTATCCTTGTCATGCCAGGGAAACCTTGTAGCCAAATGTTATCTATTGCAATTTTGAGGCCAGATCATTTGCTAATCCAGAGGAAATGGTATTCCTACTGTTTCAGAAAATACTGTTACTGCTTTAAAAATGCTTGAAAAGATGAACTAGGTCAGAGCAATTCAGAACCACAAGCAGGGTAGAAAGAGGACTAGATGTGCTATAGGAAGCACTTTCTGTCCTGGCCAGGAATGGAAATTGACAGGGAGATCCATAATTTCAGCCTTGAATGATTGAAAAAAACCAACTGCTTTTGCACCAAAAACTGGACCAGTTAAGTAGTAGCTTGAAAATGATAGACCTAACAAGAATAAATACTGATGTTCTTTCCCACAAAGGTTGCAAGTCTAATGGCAGATTTGTGTCAAGAGTGTTGTTTCCCTTTTCTATGATGCTATTTCAGATAGTGTCAATATAACCAGCACTAATTGAGAGGATTGAGGATGGATAAAGTTCTTTACCAAAACACCAGAGACTTCAGGGTTAAAGATGAGATATAAACAAGATATTCTACTAAGGGAACATGGATATGAAATTGACTAGAAACAAAACATAAGAAGCTCAGAGCTGTTGAATAGATTACATTGCTACAGAAAACAAGACACAGACTGGACTGCAGAAAAGTCAGTAAATTTTCTACTCAAGAGCCATTTCAGGACTCACAAATCCAGACCAAAAGAAGGTGGGCTCTTAAATCTGTATAGTCACCAAAAAGTACATATTTTCTGATGCTCATCATAGATGTGGCTATGAAGAACAAAAAAATAATGAAGCACCACTCTGAAGACATAGAAAATAATTTTTAAAAAAATGAAAAAGTAGATTCTCCCGAGAGAATATAATCAGGGTTGCCAGATGTGCTAATATAGGAATTTTCACCTCTGTCAGAGACAAAACTGTTCATTATCCCTGCCTCATGGAATTATATTGCTACTATAGCTTAGTGATGGCTGTATGTTTTTACTGTGGTTTTCTACCTGTATGTCAACACTGTAAATGTATACCTGATGGAGAAGACTACCACACATTGAGAGATACTGGACTTTGAACTGGCTGCAGAGGCTGGAGGAGAGTTTAGGATTTTTCACTCTTGGGAAGAAGGTGAAATTTCTTTATTTCACCGACTAGTAAAAATAGTAAACATGACTATTCAGGAGGCCAAAGAGGATGACAGGAACAACGACTGATATCTAATCCTCAGATATTAATCTTTCCCTTTTTTTGGTAACAGAATTTACAACAGGGTGCCTTTCTCAGCATTGCTTTTAGTTAGGTGTGTTTATATAACCAAGTTCTCCGAAACAAGATGTAAGCAGATGGGCATGCCCTAAAGAATCAGCTACACTGTATCTCTTGCTTGCTTGCTTGCTTGCTTGCTTGCTTGTTTTTTGTCTCCTTCCTTGTGGCTGAAAGGGAGATATCCTAAATGGGCTGAAGCATCATCCTTGGCACATGAAATGATATTGAGATGTAGGCCACACACACATCAATATAAAAGATGCACAGACCCATGACATTATAGCCTCACATATCCGGCACAGAACACTTATATTCAATATTTGGCATAAGAGAAAATTAAATGTTTAACCACCTAAACCACTGCCATTTGGGTTTTTTTTTTTTTTTTATTACTCATAGCCAAATGTAATACAATAACTACTTTAATTCAAAATTTAGCAAATATACATGAAATGTGACTTAATTAGCCATCTTTAAGGAATAGAAAACCAGAGTAACAGTATATTAATTATAAAAAGAGTTTACTTTCTTTATGTAACAAGTCCTAGTAGGAGCGATTGGTTTACACTCAGCAAGACCAAGATCCTATCAAGGACCTACTGCTCTGCCTTTATTTCTGTGCCTTTATCCTCAATACGTTGACATATTAACTTATTTTTGTATTTATGGTTATAGGAAGGCTGCCTCAGTTCCAGATCTCATACTTCTTTTGAGGCAGAAAGGAAGGTTTTTTTATCCTCCTTTGGTTTAGACATTAGTCTTGTTTTGTCTTTCATCAAGAAAGCAGCATAGCAGCAAGCTTTTCATGAGATTTCATCATTCTGAACTGAGTGTCACCATCACCCTAGGAGGTACAGACAATGGAAAAAGTGTGGAGCTCTAGCTTTCACAGTGGGAGGAATTGAGATAAAAGGAGCTTGGGAGTGTTTGCTCCTTCTATGTGCCAGTTTATTTTCAATATAATAGCCCTCCATCTCCAACTAAAAGAGGAATGTGGTACATGTACTGTGGACTTTGCTCAGATTTATTGCATAACTTCTTAGAAGTAAATTAACTGATTTCACAAAGTGGCATATTCAAAATATGTAGTATACATATGTTTAGTTAAATGTAGAAAAATAAAAATACAAAGTATGAAAATATTTTATAATTCAAAGACAAATCATCATAGCTTTATGGAAGAGTTCAAAGTAAGTGGCACTATACAATAATAGACCAGTTCATTTATGCAGAATAAAGTAGAAATGATATAACAGTAAATGTAATATTCTCATCAATTATATTAAAGTGTTAACCAATATTGCCAACGTAACTATGGGCAGATGACTCTCTGATAGTTTTTAAGCTTTAACATGTTTTTGCTTTGTTCTAAGAGGAGATGTTAATTTCATATGAAAAACATGCAAGCCTTTTCAGTGACACTCGTGTGTATCCAGAAGACTGTTTTCTAAGGAAATATTTTCCATTTTTAGCTATTCATTGAGTGTTAGGAAATTCACTCTTTCTTTCATTATCCTTGTGAGATCAAAGACTTTTATAGTTTCTCAGGTTAGATTGTATACATTCCGATTTGGTTTAGTAACAAGAGACATTTCTAGGTGTAACAAAAATTCAGGAAGACTTCAAACATTTCATGCCCACATTTATTGAAAATTTATACTTGTTTTGTTATGTAAATCTTTAAAAAAGTCTTTAGTAAACATTATTTTGATCATAGTTGCCTAACAGATGGCATTGATGGTGGTTAGGATATCCTCATATCAGCATAGATAATCCACAGGAAATATGGGTTCTGGTGTGTAAGATGAATGGAATAGAGAAACAACTATTGTGGTAACAATTCGTTCATATTTTCCTATCAGAAGTCCCCTCTTATTTTTTTTATTTGTATGATTGTATTTATAATGTATGTGGGCAGTTTTCATCAAAAATGAGCGCTGAGGGGCGCCTGGGTGGCTCAGTCGGTTAAGCGTCCGACTTGGGCTCAGGTCACGATCTCGCGGTATGTGAGTTCAAGCCCCGCGTCCGGCTCTGTGCTGACTGCTCAGAGCCTGGAGCCTGTTTCAGATTCTGTGTCTCCCTCTCTCTCTGACCCTCCCCCGTTCATGCTCTGTCTCTCTCTGTCTCAAAAATAAATAAACGTTAAAAAAAAAAATTAAAAAAAAAAAAATGAGCGCTGAAAGGTCATGGTCTCACAGTTAATGGGTTCAAGCCCCTTATTGGGCTCTGTGCTGTGTGTTTCAGATTCTGTGTATCCCTCTCTCTCTGCCCCTCCCCAGCTTGTACTTTCTCTCTCTCTCTCTCAAAAATAAATAAACATTAAAAAAAATTTAAAAAGTGAGCCCTGAGCATTTTACTCTGCTTTCCAGTCTTTATTGATTGAGCAAGAAAACAAAGTTGTGGCTGGAAAAAGGACCAGTGTTCCTTGAATTTCTTCCCCTACTGCTAGTGGGAGAAGCCAGATTTTTCTAACACTGAAAAGGACGCCTAGTATTAGGTATTCATAAAATGTCATTTAAATATTACTCTCTACATAAGATGTTTCTGTCCACTACAAGGTCCACTACAGCCAAAAAGAGGTTGTTTTGCTATGCTTTTTGATTTTCATCTGATAAAATTAGTCAAACAAATATCCAATGACAAATATTCATTCTTTCTCTACCATAGCTTTGAAGCAATGAAACAAACAAAAAGATCCAAAGAAGAAACAGGAGATTTGTTTAAACTAATTGGTTGACTCTTGCCATGCCATTAAATGTTGAAGTTATTGAATAGAGATTTTGCATTTCCTTTGTTACACTGTTTATTAAAAGACAGGCAACGCCCTCCTGCAATTGCCCTGTGGCCATTCTCACCCCAGTCCCATCTTTAAGAATTACCATAACAATCCAGGGAATTTAGAAGTAAATAGGGTGTCTCCCCTACCCAGCCAACACCAGTAGTGTTTTGAAAAGATATCACAGTTCAGGAGAAACATGGAGCTGACTTTTGCTTGTCCATCACCTTATTAATAGGAGATGTCTAGAACCATCTAGCTGCAACACGTACAGGATAACATGAACCTTAAGCTCTTGGTCCAATGTAGACACACGAAAACAGTCAAAGAGACTTGGAACTATCCCAGCATTAACATAGAAGCAGCCCGTGGAACTACATGTAAATATATATAAGGTTAGCTTGAATTGTAACATGGAAGTTTTGTTGCTTTGTTTTTGAATTTTCTAACACCCTAAGGGATCATGGGACAAAAATATAACTGTCTATTTTGCCTCAAGCTGAGTGATAGCTCATTTTGTTACAAATGCAATTTTTTTTTCCATGAAGTATTGTTCATGACTATATACCCACAAATACAAATGCTCTGTAATCTTGAAATTCTCCTGGTTCCAGTCAATGTATTTTTCCTAAACTAATATTTCCAGAAAACCTCCTAAATCTTTACAAATGGTTATACGATATTTTATGCTTTCACATTGTGTAAATTCTAGTCCCTTTAGAAAAAAATAAAAGACTCTTTGCAGTTCACCTGTGTAACTAGAAGAATAAGGTACTAAAAACATATATGACAGAGTACTTCCTTTGAATCCGCCATTTAATAATAATTTTTCCATAAATTTCAATTGTATATAATGTCATTATTTTCTACTCCTCCAAGGTTAAACATTTGTTTTCCCTATAAAAATAAGGGGATATCAGAGTAAAATAGAAATATGGGGGGGGGGGGTTGGTAAGGGGAGATATACAGACCATTCTTCTTAGACAAAATGAAATTTAACATATTTGTCCAATGGCTGTTTTTATTCATGACACAGGAATGCACTAGTGCTAATAGTTCACCTGAAAAGACATGGTTTCAGGGAAGGAGTGTATTTCACTAGGATAAATAGCCTACCTTTGAGTGAATAGAAAATCCCACAACAGAAACTTGGCAAGAATTTGCCTGCAATGAGTTAGTTCAGTTGAGAGAGGGATTTAGCATTGTTTCTTTTCCAGGAGATGAATGATTAAAAATACTCCCTACACCAGGTGCTCTATGGTGCTCTTGACCTTCATCCCCATCTATGTTTGCAGGTGTTCCTTCAGTTTTACAGGGATAAACATTGTCTTTCTATGTCTCCATGAGGTGTAATTTTAGTGGCAAGCATTGTGGATGAGTGCAGTCACTTCTCTTGCCATTGCAGATAAATTTTCAACAAGAGGCTCCAAAATCTCATCCATAAAATTTGGATGTGTATCAAGGGAACTGGAAAAGATGCCAACACTTGTATATGCTGTGCATTATGAGTTTGGAACTGTAAACTGATATTTGCATTCAGATGAACTTAAAGAATTTAAATGAAATGAAATATTTAATATATCCAATTTCTTATAATGAGTTTAAAAATAAAGACTGGGAAAAATAGAATAATTTGATTTGAATAACATTGCCTTTCTACCATTAGAATCTGAATTACCATTGTAAGCTCATATGTACATTGGAAAGATATAATCCAATATATTCCCTATGGTGGTTGTGCCATGAAAAAGGTAGAACAGAAGAGAGAGAGCAGATCATCAGGAAAAAACACAGAGTGACTTTACTATTGTGATAGGAACAAGAGAAAGAAAAGCTTCCCAATGTATACTGTGACTCTGCATTTAATGCTGAGCTGTAAGAAATAGAGAAGATACATTGCAGAAAAAGTAAATCCAGAGTTGTTTGTTTGTCTTTGTTATTTACCTATTATCTATCTATCTATCAAATCATCCATCTATGCATCTACCTATCTACCCATTATCTATCTCTCTGAAGAAAGCTCTTGTACTTCAAAATACTGGTTAAAATTAGGGAGGTTACAGGGCTTTACAGAAGCTAATATATACTACTTTTCTGAGTTGTAACTTTTACCCTTGTGCTTCCATATCTGACTTTGGTAATTCTGGGTATTAATTCCAGGGGGTGATTGAATCATTTGATTATTTTGGGTAATTGATGTGGAACAATACCACGATAAAAAGAATATATAGGGGCCTCTGTGAAACTATAGCCAATGATTTAAAAGCGCATGCAATGAAAACAAGTGGCACTAGTAAAGCAGCCGTAGAGAAATTCCATTAGTGGAGTCCAAACAAAACAGGCTAGGAGAAGACTTTAAGCTGAACTTTAAAAAACAACATTTGTCTTTATTTTTTTTATTTATTTTTTTAATTTATTTTTGAGACAGAGAGAGACAGAGCATGAACGGGGGAGGGGCAGAGAGAGAGGGAGACACAGAATTGGAAGCAGGCTCCAGGCTCTGAGCCATCAGCCCAGAGCCTGACACGGGGCTTGAACTCATGGACCGTGAGATCGTGACCTGGCTGAAGTCGGATGCTTAACTGACTGAGCCACTCAGGCCCCCCATCATTTGTCTTTATTTTTAATCACTGTATCCTATTAATGTATTGGGACTGTGTTCTTGATACAATAGTCTAGTGTTTGGGGAATTATTTTACTTTTCAGGCGATTTGTGCTCTCTTGAGAAAATGGATCCTTCCTGGAAGTGCATAATTTGTCCTCACTTTTAGGAAGGTTGTCCCAAAAAGGCCTAACAAAAAATAAAATGGACAACTCAAAATTCAAATTTAGTAAGGTAAACTATGACATTTAGGAAAGAAGGAATAAATTTAATTACCAACATTGTTCTATGAATTTTTTTTAAAAAAGAAAAACTCTTACACTCAAAAAAAGGCTGAACCTTCCAATCTTATCCTCATTCTTTCTTCTACTTATCAGTGTGCATCCTTGGTGTCCAGAGAGGAGGTGATTTTACATTCTAGACAGAAAACAATAAATATATTGAACATGAAATGTGTTGTCTGAAGAAAACAAGAATGTTCTTGGATATTACTTGATATTACAATACAGAACAAATAGTCCAGGCTGAAGACAACTCTACTAGTGGACAAATATGGATGATTTGTGCATCAAAACACTAACAGTTGATAAGAATATAGGTTGATTCTTTTGAATAATTCATTAAAAATAATGAAGTCAAAGGGGTACTATATTACAAATTATAATAAAAAGTACTTGACATGCATATGAAAATTTCTTGATCAACAAAAATTATATGAGTGCTAAACAGAAATTTTAAAAATGTAACTATATTTTAAAATATAGATGTGGACTCATTTTTTCTTTTTATTATTATTTTTTTTAATGCGTATTTACTTTTGAGAGAGAGAGAGAGAGAGAGACAGAACATGAGCATGGGAAGGGCAGAGAGACAGGGAGACACAAAATTTGAAGCAGGCTCCAGGCTCTGAGCTGTCACCACAGAGCCTGATGTGGGGCTTGAACTCATGAACGGTGAGATCATGACCTGAGCTGAAGTCAGAGGCTTAACCGACTGAGCCACCCAGGTGCCCCAGATGTGGGCTCATGTTTTCTAAAAGGAGATAAAATAAATAAAAAGATTTATGTAAAACATTCAAGAGGAATGATTAATGTTTTTGGCATTTTTTTTTTTAAGTATCAAACTACTTTGGAATATTCTACTTTGGTTACACAGCCTGCCAAAGTTCAGAAATCCCACTTGTATCAAAGTTAGACAGTGCTGTGGACTGTCACTTAGGCTTCTACCAGGATATGTGGGCCCCAATTTTGGAATAAATGGACCGTGCTTGAAGACAAGGTTATGCAAGGTGTGATCTGACTCTGAGTGCCATTATCAGTGATGTGTAATTATGCTCTCAGTTCATTTGGAGGGAAAGAAACATTTCTAAAATTTATACTGTGAAATAAAGAAGAGGTCCAAAGAAAACCTTCTGGTTTTGCCCAAAAAGATGGACCATGCAAAATGCATCATAGAAGATTTCTATTTATTTATTTATTTATTTATTTATTTATTTATTTATTTGTGTGTGTGTGTGTGTGTGTGTGTGTTTTAATTTTAGAGAGAGAAAGTGGTGGAGGAAGGGCAAAGGGAGAGAGAGAGAGAGAGAGAAAGAGAGAGAGAGAGAGAGACACTCTTAAGTAAGCTCCATGCACAGCACAGAGACCAACATAGGGCTTGATTCCATGACACTGGATCATGACCTGAGCCAAAATCAAGAGTTGGGTGCTTAACCAACTAAGCCACCCAGGTGCCCCAACCATGGAAGACATTTAGTCTACAAGGTAAATTAGAGTGGCACACTCTAGAGTGGAAGAAATATTGTGGTTATGGCATAAGGGAAAATCATGTGATATTTTAGTGTGTATTGTAAGACCAATGATAAATTGAGTAGCGATGTGTGGGTACTGCAGGGTTTGGTACACTTGCCAGTACTTAGACTAAAATGAAATTGGTCAAAATCCTCTAAAGTATTAAAATGCTATATTATTCTTAATGCACCACTACTGTCCAGTTAAGAGGTTAGCAATCTTTAGAGGAGAAAATGAGACTGTGAAAGTTTATGTAACAGCAGCATGATAAAGAGAGTTATAATAAAAGTAATGGTGAAAGCATTTGAAACAGAACCTGACTCAGCTTACTGGCAATTGCTGACAGGTGCAGTCCCAAGGGAGCAAAGTAAGGAGGAAAGAAATTCTAGGTGTTCTAATACCATAATTTGACCATAGGTGACCATAATTACTCAAGGAAATCAAGATGATAAGCAATCTGTCAGGTAGAGGTCTCTGTAGAAGCTACATGGAATCACTCTGTCTCAGGAAAGAACACTGGGAGAGGGAGGGACAGACTGGCCAAATCCACCCCTATGAAGTGTTAATCCTTAGACGGTAGGGACTGCATTACCCTTCTCCTATATCCCTCATCCAGTGTCTGGGAAGCCAGAACCTCCAAGAACTCCAGTCCAATTAGACACTGCTAGAATTGCTGGGAACCTTGTCTGGGAGGCATGATGGAAAAGTTGTTACATCCCAGGCTGCACATTTAGGAAATCTGAGACAGTCTGTGCACTAAGAATTGAGCAAAGGAGACAGCACTTTTGGCTTTGAAATCATGGAAAACACAGTTATCTTCAAGTCCTGTAGCAAAGAAAAGGGCTGTGATCTAAAAGGTAGAAGTGACTACGCAGATATGGCGTGATGTTAAGGCTGATTCCAGTAATTGGGGAATCATCTTTTGTTAGTGTATTTTATTACAAAGGAATAAATAAAACAAAAAAGAAAAAGGAGATAAAATATTAAATGATGAAATAATAAATGTGGTAGTTTTAGGAAGATATAAATATTTAGAAAGAGACATGAACAATGTTGGGTGGTAGGCCTGATTAAAGAGGAATTCTATTACATGGTACAAGTGAAATGGAACATTTAGTTTAAATTTTTTTTAAATTAAAATCAAACATTGAAATTATGTAGTAAACTAAGATAATCAAATCTCACTGTGAATCTTTTGTAGGAACATGAGCTCCAAAGAGAATGGAGTTATGATAAATATATGGATAAAAAGGAGATTTTTATCTTTTTGAATTAAGGTAGTAAATTCCAGAAAGAATACACAAGTCAACCAGATGTTAAGGACATAGAAAAGGAAGAATAAAATCATGCCAAATTGGGAAATGATATGGACTTTTATTGATCACCAAATGGTAAATAGATGAAGCAGAGAACATCTGATTGATAGAACATCTGAAAGAACATCAAGGCCTTTGTCAAGACTGGAATTGGGTGAACACCACTCCCCATGATCCTGATAATAGAACCTTTAAGCTAATAGCATCATCATGAGGAAAATCCCATGTAAATCAAATAAACAGTAATGAGGGACTTGTTAGATCAACCTTGGGGGAAGAACTAGAAAGGAACTTACTTTAGGTTGTGCTATTGGCAAAGAATGAGTTCATAGTAGAGAAGAATTTGAGTTGTATGTAAGAGCAGTTGAATGAACTTCTAGAGACTGCTGGTTATTATTTGATCATGGTCAGGTCAGTGTGTGTTGTAAATCACACAATTTGATATCTGTGTTGCATTGTCAATACTTCCCATTGTCTTTGCTACCAAAAGGCACTGTGTATTGGAAAAGAGAAGCTCACTTTTATTTGTCCTGGAATCAGAGCCGTCATTCCAAAGTGCAATTATGTTCTCCCAGAGCATCAGGACTGCCTAGCACAATTGTTGAGTTCGGCATCAAAATGGACCCTTCTCTTCCTATCATCAGGATGCCTTAGAATTTCGTTTCCAATCTTGTTTATAACTTCCACTATTAAAAGTGTAACTCTTATGAACACATGAAACTATTATCCTTTAAATGAAATGAAATATCCAAGAGAATAAAACCTTATTGGGCTTCTATTAGAAGAACATGAGCTAGAGTTGTGATGACCATGTACATAGAAGGGCACTTTCTCCACGTGGGTCCATATAATTGTACAATTCTCTGATTCATATTATGTCAGCACAGAGATTTTCAGTTTCATAAATGATAATTGCCTATTCACTTATTGGGTAAAGCTTCTGATTATAGCATTCTGTCCCAATGAAAACAGATAAACCCCAGTTTAATTTCAGTCAAAATTAGGTCATAGAAATCCATTCTGAAATACTAATAATAAACAGTAAAATGCTATTTCCATCTGAGATTTTGAGCAGAACCATGGCATGAAATGGCTGAGTGAGGACATATGGATGGAAATTATGTCAGTAAACTAGCTTCCAAATATGATGTTCTGAAAATTTTTCAATTCATCTTTAAGGAGACAAAATCAATAACCTGAACAGAATCATGATAAGCTTCTGATTATCTATCTGTAAGTCAAATACCGTGACAATAAGATTTCTCTTAGCCTTCAGGTTCACATAGAACTAACTAACATATTTTATAAACCTGTAAAATTATTTTTTTAAGTTTACTTATTTATTTTGAGAAAGAAAGAAAGAGGGACAGAGAGAGAGGTAGATAGAATCCCAAGCAGTCTTCCCACCCATAGCACGGAGATGTGAAGCTTGAACTCAGGAACCGTGAGATCATGACCTGAGGTGAAACCAAGAGTCAGATGCTTAACCGACAGACATTCAGGTGCCCCATGAACCTATAAAATTATTAAAAGAACACTTCTCAGTATAGTAACATTATGATAGGTCATTAAACTTCATAAATGAAGTCAACATTGTAACTGTAAAGTTTCTTAAAGGATTTCTTAAGATGGTTATGTTGTAAAAAATGGTATGTAATGGAAATGAATTTCTTCAGTGGGTTCTCTGAGTTGGACAAATACACAGTGACTTAATAAAGAATTCAGAATAAGAGACTGTGTATCTTATTCTTGTCTACTGTCTACTGACAGTCTTCATTTATTTACTTCCTGTCTTTTCTTCAACCCACTCCAAGCTGCTTTCCATCCACACATTCTATATACTTTGATTTCAGTATGTTCACATATGTTTAATTCAATATAATTTGTTCAGCTTTTACCTTACTTGACGTTTCAGCAGTTTTTGACAGTGATGGACATTCCTTCTTTCTTGAACAATTATCTTTCCTTGACTTCCATAATGCTATAATATCCTGGTTTTCTTCCTATCCATAATGCTGATCATCCTCGGTCTGATTTTGTGGCACCAGATGAAGTTAAACAGGCAACAAAGACTCTGTTCAAGGTGATTTCAATATAGAAGAGAGACCAGAACTCAATCTGAATCTGACTGATGCAAAAAGGCAGGAGGTTGGATTTTTAAGAGCTGAGGTGAATGGGAGATCATAGGCCATCTGTGTTTGTTCACTGGCTTTACCAAAAGGAAGAGTAAACTTTCTAATATCTTCATGACAAGAGATATTTTACAACTTGCAGCTAGATGCTCTCCAAAGTTAGGTTCTTACCTTTCCACAGAAACTGGGAGGTGGAGCTACTATCTTCCTTGATAATGACATTTCTTTAAAAATATTAATATTTATTTGTTTTTGAGGGGTGGAGGGGCAGAGAGAGAGGGAGACACAGAATCCAAAGCAGGCTCCAGGCTCTGAGCTGTCAGCACAGAGCCCAACATGGGGCTGGAACCCACAAACCCCGAGATCATGGCCTGTGCCGAAGTCAGACACCAGGCACCTCATTTCAAAAAGGCTTTTAAGAAGATTTACATGTCAGAATATTACTCACTGAAAAAAGAAGGAAATTTTATCATTTGCAATAACATGGATGGGTCTAGAGGGTATAATGCTAAGTGAAATAAGTCAGTCAGAGAAAGGCAAAAGTCATATGATTTCTCTCATGTGTGGAATTTAAGAAACAAAACAAAGAAAGAAAACAAGAGACAAACAAACAAACAGAAAAACAGACTCAAACATGGAGAATAAACTGATGGCTACCAGAGGAGAGGTGGGTGGTGGGATGGGGGAAATAGGGGAAAGGGATTGACAGTAAACTTATTTTATTGAGCAACCAAATAATGTATTGACTGTTGAATCACAGTGTTGTTCACCTGCAAATAATATAACACTGTACCTTAATTATACTGGAATTTAAAAAAAATTTACGTCTCAAACAGGCCAAGAATTTACAATTATAAGTTTTCTAAAGCAAATGCTCTGAAAATAGGGAGGTCGGAGCACCTGGGTGACTCAATCGGTTGAGCGTCCAACTTCACCTCAGGTCATGATCTCACGATCCGTGGGTTCAAACCCCGCATCAGGCTCTGTGCTGATAGCCCAGAGCCTGGAGACTGCTTCAGATTCTGTCTCTCTCTCTCTCTCTCTCTCTCTCTCTCTCTCTCTCTCTCTGCCCCTGCCCCACTCACTCTCTGTCTCTCTCTCTCTCTCTCTGTTTCTCAGAAAATGAATAAAACATTAAAAAAAAAAAAAAAGAAAAAGGGAGGTCAAGGACCTAGAGACAGGATGAAGCCTGTCTAAAATTTGGTCAAGCTAAAGAAAATGTGAAGGTCGGCTTTCTTCACCAAACATTTGAATTTGGAGTTTTATTTATCAGAGCTTCTTTTTTCCCCCTCTTAAATTTCTTCCATATGTATTCTTGTTCACTTTAATGCCTTCATCATCTATATTCTAATAATGCCCAAATCCTGATTCCTAGCCCAGCACTATCTTTTGCACTTCAGACCTCTATGCAGTTGCCTAAATCCTTCTTCACTCCAGTGTTCCATAAGCCCTTCAATATGCCCCAAATCTAATCTTCACCTTGACACTTGTACTGATATCCACCAACTCAAATCTTCAGCTCCATACAGAATTAGTTACTAAGTTCTATTAATTTTCTTTCCCAAATATCTCTCAAAACAGGTTGTTTTCAAATTTGCCACTCTTCGCACACTAGATCAATCACTGCGCTATGGTAACATGCCTTGCCCGCCAAGGCTACGTCTACCAGATCTCTGTCCCTTGATCCCTGCTTTGCTCCAGTTTCTTTTCTTCACCACACCCAGTGTGATATTTTAAAAATACAAAGATTTTTAGGGGTGCCTAGGTGGCAGAGTCAGGTAAGCATCTGGCTCTTGGTTTCAGCTCAGGTCGTGATCTCACAGTTCATGGGTTGGAGCCCTGCATCAGGCAGAGCCTGCTTGGGATTCTCTCTCTCTGCCCCTCCCCCAATCTCCCTCTCACTCTCAAAATAACTAAACTTTAAAAAATTAATAAATAAACTACAAATATTTTTCATTTCTCTTCTGCTTAAAACTCTTCAATGCCACCTTTTGAGGTAAAGTTAAAAAATGTGTGACAAGGCTTATGTGTCCCTCTACCACACAGCATTAGTCCGCATTCCTAGGTTTAGCATTCACTCTCTGTGCTCCAGCTAGAGTGGTCTTTTTTTTTTTTTTCGGCCCTTGTAACGTATCATGCTTTCTTACATTATGGTTTTCACTATCGTGTTTCCTCTATAAATCTTATAGCTAATTCTTATGCTCCCTCCCAGTCTCAAGTCTCAAGTTGTTTACAAAAATATTTTTGTCCTTCTTTCAAATTAGATTTAGTTTCTCTTGTATGTGCTTTTGTATCACTTTGTACTTCTTCTTTCTTTTACTTTTGTACCAGTCATGAAGGTCATCAATTTCTTTGTTCCCATAATTAGAACCTCCATGAGGGTAAAGCCAGGGTCAGGCTTAAATATAGCAGAAATCATGCCAACGAGAACACAGGCTGTCAGAAAGCCAATGTCTGACAAATATGGAATATATTAAATGAACCACAAGTTACAGTAGTAACTTTCAATACAAAAATGTTCACTATACATCAGCATATAGAATGTCAGCTACACATCTTTCAAAATAACTGAAAATTACAGGCAAACTAATACCTGATATGGTTTTGGAGTGTTACACCAACATAGCTCTTTCAGAATAGAGAATGTAAAGTGCATATTTTGGCAAAGCAAGAACTATCTTGAAAGAGTAATACATATGTAATATAATATATATTGGACTTGAGGAAATGTCACAGCTCATATCACCTGATCAGTTTTCCTAGTCATTGATATCATAATTTAGCTCATATAGTACATCACATTTAAAAGGTTAAGGGCAAAAGGCCTGAGGATGTTGCCAAATTTATGACAGCATTTATAAATATTCATGAACCTATAGCATTTCCTCGTGATGCCCTTTGACAAACTTTCCAGGAGAATTGAGACTTTGTCAAGATTTCAAAGATCACACGATTGATGCTTCTAGTAGCTTATTATAAATATGTAATAGTTCTTCTCATCACTAGGAGTTGTTGAAAGTTTTTGGGAACACATATGTTCATGCTAATAGTAATTAGTCACTAAGGATCCCATCAGACCACTTTAACATACGAAGTTATTACCAACTTTCCCAGGACATGATCTAGGAAACTGAAACTTAAAAGAGATGCCGAACTATTCAAATTGAACCCATTCACATAAAACTTAGAAAGTAAAAAAGACTGACCAATTACTCACATATTGTGTTCTGAAAACAGTTACACACATCTGGTTGATTATGTCATTAGGGTGTATGTCAAACCTTACTAATGAAATGAGACTGTAGATGCACTGTGAAAAAAGCCCTTAAGCAATACTTTCAACCCTCTGTATTCAATCAAATTCTTGTTCTTCTGGATGAAGAAGAGGAGATAGGGGAATACTTTTCAAACAATACTGGCAAGGTTGATGGAGTAATTATTACCTATCAGAAATTATAAGGTTCAATGCAGAAGATGGAATGTGAGAGCATTCTCACATGCTTCTAGCAATGGTAACATTTGGTTTAGTCTTTTTTGGAAAATATTTTATGGTATTCAATAAAATGTTCATAGCCCATTACTTTGTCATTCCACATGTAGTAATATACCTTAATGAAACAATTAGACTTCGAAAATGTTTGTAACAAAATAAAGGGGGCTATTGGATGACTCAGTCAGTTAAATGCCCAACTTCTGTATGGGTCATGATCTCGAGGTTCATGAGTTCAAGCCCCACACGGGCGCTACTGCTTGGGATTCTCTCTCTCTCCCTCTCTCTCTGCCCCTCCCCTGCACACACACACATGCGTTCTCTCTTTCTCTCTCAGAATAAATAAACTTTTAAAAATGCTTATAGATTATTATAATAACCAACAACTGAAAGTATCCCAAATATGCAATGATAGGAAGTTTATTGGTATATTAATATGTCTGAATATTTAAGTAATAGAAAAAATACTTATAAAGAGTTTTTAATAAATAGGCTTGCTTAGCCAAGGGAAAGAAGAAACAGACTTCCAAATTATATACATAATTTTATAAATTCTATACAGATACAGCATGATGTCAATGATTTCAACATTTGCATGGAAAATAATGGAATGAAAAATTAAGCCTATGATATTTTAGACTTTTAGTATTTTATTTATATAATCCAAAAATCTCATTTTAGTATTTTTTTTAATGCAGACTTCATGATTTAGAGAAGTTTTATGTCAAAGCAAAATTGAGCAAAAAATACAAGGAGTTTGTATATACCTACTGACTCCACATATGCACATCCTCCCACACTATCAACATCCCACTGAATCTACATTAACACAACCTTATCACTCAAAGTTTATAGTTCATGTTAGAATGAACTCTTGGTATTGTCCATTCTATGGATTTTGACAAATGTATAATGATATATTTCTTCCATTATAATATTGTACAGAACAGTTTCTTTGCTCTACAATTTCTCTGTTTTCTGACTATTCATATCCTCACCCCACTAACCCCAATTTCCATGATTTTGTTTCTTCCAGAAGGTCACATAGTCCATTATATAGTTGGAATCATACAGTATGTAGCCTTTTCAGATTGTTTTTTTTTTAGTAATATACATTAAGTATTCCTCCATATCCTTTCATGGTTTGATAGCTCATTTCTTTTTAGCTGTGAATACTATTACATTGTCTGGATATACATGAGTACTCATGACTGATTCAGGCTGGTTTCAGTACTGAAATTCAGAATTATAAAATAGAATGCACATTAGTGACTCCTACATTCACTCTATTAGTTACAGCCTTCCTTGAAAAAGGAAGAATTTTTCAGGAAATATCCACATTTTACATAAAATGTGTTTTACTGGGGCGCCTGGGTGGCTCAGTCGGTTAAGCATCCGACTTCAGCTCAGGTCACGATCTCACAGTTTGTGAGTTCGAGCCCCGCATCGGGCTCTGTGCTGACAGCTCAGAGCCTGGAGCCTGTTTCAGATTCTGTGTCTCCCTCTCTCTGACCCTCCCCCGTTCATGCTCTGTCTCTCTCTGTCTCAAAAATAAATAAACGTTAAAAAAAAAAATGTGTTTTACTGAGATGTGCAAAAGTCACAATAAAAGACAAAGTATCATATATGATAACCAAAGCTATAATTATATATTAAAATTTCTAATTATTTTTCATGAAGGCATTTCCTATTTCTGGGCCCTACAATCATGACGGTAAACACTTTCACAGGTGACTGGGGGCTTTGAGACAAAAGCCTTAGAAGCTTGCCAGCTGTCCCAGTGACAGGACATGGGGAATTTGACCCTGACATTTCATGTAGGAATTTTTCCTTCTGCATCAGCCCCAAGATGGTGGTTGTATTTCACCAAAATAATTGAACCTATGCATTTATCTGCACTTGTTTTCTCAAAAATAAAGATGTTTTCCATTGTTTTGTTTTGCTCTGTTTTCCCTAGTGACCACAGACCACAGCATTACAAGGCAGAAGCTTGCTTTGCACATAATTCCAATAACATCACTGCAAGGGAATGTGTCAGTTGTAAGATTCCTGGCCTGAGAGACAAGTTCAAGTGTTTCCAGTGCCTAACCACTTGAGTTCTCTGTGGGACATCTCAGAATCCTGGGGAGGATGTTACAGACAAGTTATGTAGGGCCACAAAATTCCAGAATTATTGCTAACATTCATCTCTTAGGAAGCCTTATTTAAGCTCCATTAACATAAATTCTGACAAGTTGACCCTTTTGTAAAATCCCAAATGTCCATGTGTATTTGTTCCTATAACCTCTTAAAATTCATGTATGTATGTATGTATGTACGTATGTATGTATGTATGTATGTATTTATTTACATTCTGATTTATTTATAGGGATAAGACATTTTCTTTGGGGAAACCATTTTATTCATTTGTGATGTCCCTACCCTGACTGGCAAGATAGCAGGTTCTAGGACAAGCTAAAATCATCCCTTATTAAAAAAAAAAAAAAGAACAAAAAAGTTACCTCCAAGCAGTCCTGGCCCGGGGGTTAATTCCTCATCTTTCTTGTCCAATTTCTTCAGCATGGTGGTGCCACCCAGGTGCAAAGCAATAGCCCTGTGCTAGGTGGCAGTGAGCCACAGTGGTACACATAAGCCACTTACAGCTGGCCACATTGCCCTGAGCCTTAATCTTCTTTTAGTATATACCTTCAATAAAAAAAGGACATTAAATATAAGTATTACAGTAACCCCTCCTCAGACCTTTGACTTGAATCAGTCTTCTGCCTAGATAAATATGGGTGTAGTCACAATGGTAAAGCTAATTTTATCAGATCTGAATAGAGACTAAGGCTTTGAGAGTCTATGGTTCTAGGCACCACCCTAAGAATGCCCAAGGTATATACCCTTATGGGTAAAACACCTTATGGTGTTTTAATAAGATTGTCCCTCTGATTTAATCAGTTAGAAACTTCCCTTTAAAAATGTACATATATATGAATGCAGGTTGTAGCAGCTTTAGGCAGTGGGGAATTTTGAAATACGCAGTTGTAGAACTGTAAAGGGACTAAGTTCTGCACGTTTACTACAGGGATATCCGCACAACCTGAGCAATAACTAACTGAATTCACTCCCATGCCACACGGGTCCCAGTGTTTCCCCCAGCAGGCAGTATCATCACCCAATGGCTCAAAATAAGCTTTAAATTGGCATGTAGGGAAGTGATAATTCAGTAAAGCAGAAGGCAGTTTATAACAGTGTATATTTTAATCTTTATTATGTAGAAACTTCAAAGCCAATATTGCAAATTCAGACTTCTCTGATCATGTTTAGAGATTTAGCAAGGCAATCCTTTAAAGATTAAATTTGCAAGATTATTTAAGTGGTCAGTGGGAAAAAAGAGGATCAAAAGTATTTGGGCTGTTGGGTGCACCCTAACTTTTATGGGACTAAGATCCATGAGCCATCCCTTTAAACTCTCAATTTGTGCAACTATTAGAGAGAAAACTCTTTGAAGGAAAGATAGAAGTACTCAAGAAATTTAGGATTCTCACAGAAATAATGTTTAAAGTGGGAGAGAAGGGCAAATTCCAGTTCAGATTACCCTCTGGACCTGTCTTCTCTGCCAGCACGCTGGACAGCATGGGTAGCAATAGAGTTAAAAGTTAAAAGTCTACATCACAAAGCATTGTAGCATCTTAGAAGTCAAGGCATACAGGTTTGTGGCCTGCGAAATCAATACAGAACACATAGGATGGAGAGAAAACCCCTCAGCGCCAATGGGAAACACCACAGCAAGGTAAAAACAAAATCATGCACATGTGACATCCAGGAGGACTGTCCTTATGATCACTCTCCCTCCTCACTTTCCAATGGGTCAGGACTCCATAGATGAAAATGACAGGGCTAAACCAAGAGTTACAGCTTTGTTAAGAATTCATAGAACCCAGGAATGTTTTATGCTTGCAATTACATTTTTGTTGTAAAGGATAAAACTCACGACCAGCCAAAAGAAAAGATGCATAGGGCAAGGTCTAGAGGGGCTTCTAAATGCTAAGCTTCTGAGTCCTCAGGAAACATCAGCGCACATCATTATATGATTACCAATCAGGAAGCTCACTCATGTGCAGTTGTCCAGAGTTTTTATTGGGACTTCATTTCATAAGTATGACTGATGGAATCAATGGCCATGTGATTGAGCACAATCGATATTCTCTCTCCCCAGAGGTCATGACATCAGGCTGATACCTCAGGGCTCAAAGCCCCAATGCTGTAATCCTATCCTGAAACTGTCCACAGGCCCATCATGAGTTGTCTTGTTAGTATAAACTCAGATGTGGCCCAAGAGGTCTGTGAATAACAAAGACACTTTTATCACTAGGGATATTCCAAGGAATCAGGATCAAAGTGTAGCTAAATTCTTCATTATACAACATGAACTCATTTATTTAATTTTTTAACAACCTTTGAGGTATGAGCAATTATTTTCACAACTTAACTGGGGTGGAGAGTGATTAAATAACTTGCCCGAAGTTTACATAGCTACTAAATGGGCAGAGAATCTTAAAAAAAAAAAAAAGAAAAAAAAAAACCAGTTCCTGTTCTCTATCTTTGAGATTCCATCTTTCATACAAATGTTAGTTATACTTTGAGAAGAATTAAAAGAATTAATTTAATTAAAATTTCTCATAGTTTACTATGTGTGTATACTTTTATAGACAGATGTCGAGGTAAAGTACACCATCACTTCCCATCATAAAACAGCCAACCCTATAACAAGAAACTACAAAAGTCTACAGAACCCCACCCTCCCCCCAAAAAACTAGAAAAACATGAATTGTCAATGGAAATATTATCAATATATCAATATCCTAATATTTATTGGGCCCCAAAAAACTAGAAAAACATGAGTTGTCAATGGAAATGTTATCAATATATCAATATCCTAATATTTATTGGGAATAATGTACTTTGAGCTAAGTGTTGTAAACAGTAGAAAATAACAGAGTGGCCTTCCCATATGGGGCTTAGGGTCTCATTGAGGAAATCAGGCTAGCAGCGCATGATACAATTAGCAAACAATTAAGTATGTGACTATTTTGTGCTGACTAGATAGTAAGCACACCGGGAGCAAAGGGGAAGGACATAACCTATACAATTTCTCTGTTACCGGAAGTCTTCTGTGTAACTTAGAATAGCCGAGGTTATGAAAAGCAGCCAGCATATAACTCCAGAGCCCACCAGGAGTTCAGAGTAGGCAATAAGTGGTTGACTAGAGACTGGTAGAATACCATCACCTCAAATAAAGTGTGGCTTTATGACAGACAGGGATATGAAGTGCTTTTGTTTCATTGTCTTCTTTGTTTCACATTTCCGTCTCCTTTCATCTCCCCTCACATCTCCATTTCCCCAGAGACCCCCAAAGGTCTTTTATTCTTTGTTGTGCATCCCGATATTTTTCTAAATTCTCTCATTTGAGACATTCTTGTCCATTCCCACAAGACCATTTATCCTGACTGGAAGACATGTTGCGTTTGCAGGTAGTACTAAAAACAGCCAACCTGACAAGAGCTGGCATCTGCAAATCTGCAATGGCACTTCTCTCCATGACACCCTCTGTAGGGAGGCCTTCCCCTTGACCTCCACATATCACATCTCTAACTCCAGGAAGGCTACTGTTTGGAGGAAAAGGTGAGAACTGATGGGAAAATTATTTGCAAATTATTTCTTAAGGGAATGTATCTTGATTCTTATCAACTATCTAGTGGAATTATTTCAACTAAACTAAAACTAAACATGAGTTATTTGAAATCCCCCAAGTTTTAGTAGCAAAGCAATAGTTTAAGCAGTGAACATCTATCTTATAATGTATATCTTTATATAACACAGCTGTAAGGTAAAACAAGCATATCATAAGCATGCCTACCTAACAAAATCTTTTATGTTATGTTAGTGTAACATGGGCATTCTAGTAATTTCCTATAGGGAATATTTTCATAGAGAATGTAAAGATTAATTTTATGCTACTTGCTATAATGATTTAAAAATATGAACTAGTGGTTTGAAGTTTGTTTTATTAGGGTTTTTAATAGTTATAAATGTTCATTTATGATTCTAAAAACTATGATAATATATTATTTGTAATTTTCACATATATGCTATTTTTAAAGAGATTTTCTCCCAATTTACCCAACAGATTGCTTCAATGGTTTCCTTTGTGTTTTTTTTTTTTGTTTGTTTTTTTGTTTTTTGTTTTTCTGTACTGTTGAATGGATTTCTGTTTACTGGTTGCATTCTTGACTGATTTTTTTTACATTTTCCCTTTGACAGGACTAAAGGGAATCTATTCTTTAGTGCATTCATAGAAGAAGGAACACCAAAGCATATACAAACTAAGATTATTAGGAGAAAAGAACACAGTGGATTATCCTTTTTTTTAAATTAGATGTTCTGGTAGCTAGTCATTTTATATTATTGCCAGATTTAATATACATAAAATATCGTTACAATAAAAATGGAAGACTAATAAAAAGAGAGTCTCTTTGAATTACAGAGACAGAAACTTTTCAGAAAGAGTTCTTGGAAACAACAGACTTTTCCAAACACATCTAAAAATTAGTTTAAAATTTAAGTGAATTGGGGCACCTTGATGGCTCAGTTAATTGTCAACTCTTGATTTCTGTTCAGGTGATGATCTCACAATTCATGAGATTGAGCCCCACATCAGATTCCATGCTGACAGCACAGAACCTACTTGGGATTCTTTCTTTTCTTCTCTCTCTGCCCTTCCCCCCAAAAAACCAAAGAAATAAATTTAAAAAATTAAGTGAATTATGCTACTTAGTATGTAAAATATTTCTCTAAAGCTACTTTCAAAGGAAAAACATGTTGTGGTATTATGGATGCAATTTCGTTAAATAGTAAGGAGAGCTACTATATTTATAAATTATTTCCATCCAGACAATTGTTTGAACAACTTTTACTAGCACTTAACAATGTGTTGCTACCTTAATGGCACAGAGCAATGGATTGCAATTTTGTGAGTTTGTATTGATAAATATGTCATTTACCAGTGGTTAGCAACTAATTTTCAGACCTTCCTAATGCAAAGCATATCCCATTAAGTTTAAAAATTCATTAACATTTCCATGCGCCAGATGGCACAATGTAAAAAATGTTTGAAGTACCCACCAATTAAAACTCTTAAACATATAATAACCTAGCTGGCAATTTGTTATATATATTGCATGTTAGAACACCACAAAATGCTGGCTACATAATATCCATCTGTGAATATATTGAATTTCTAAAAACATAAGTAAATAGATCAGGCCTGGGATAAACTCATTTCTGATTTCTAAAGACTACAGATACTTCCATTTAATTCTCTAAAGTTACAAGGCACAACTGCATTTCTAACTGATTGGAAAAGCTCAGAAATATGTAGACACCAAGAATTTAAAAATTTATCTTCAGAGACCAACTGGATGATTTGCCTAGGAATAGAAAAGCATTAAAAAAAAAGGCAGTGCTCTTATAAATATCCTATTAGAGGAAGTATGGTTTTGAATAAGGAAAGCAATCACAAAAATGCTAAATTTCAAATTTAATATAGTATTTTATGGGCTAGATTTTAAGTCTACACTGATTATATTCACCAAAACAAATACACTATCTCTGTACCCATGGCAATCCACAGATTACCTCAATTATCTAGTTAAGAAATGTTGCTTATCTAAGACGTATTTGAATGATTTGGGAATATGCTTTTCACTCTATGCATTACTCAGTCCCCTTTTTATCATTAACTAAAGTAGTTTGCCTTTTAGCCCTATATTACTAGGTGAAAATGTCTGCCTAAATTCAGAATATGTTTGATAGCCTTAAATCCTCTGCTTCACTTAAATGAAGTGTTGAATAGATATTAAAAACTTCCTATATTTTAGGCAGAGCCAATCTATTTTGAAGATGAAAGTTTCTTCATCTCTAACAGGAAACAATTTATGAAAATAATAAAACAATTTAACTGTCTACTTACGTTTAAGATCTACTAGACAATGTGCACTCATTTTTAAATTTTACTTCTATAACATACCTCTGCACTAGATTTTATTATGCCAGTTTTACAGATAAAGAAACTGAAACTCAGGAAGGTTATATAACTTGCTTAAGGCCACAGAGTTAGTAACTTGAAAAAGTAAAATTTAAAGCCCGATCTAATTCCCAAAAGGTGCTTTTTGTAAAAATGGTCTCTAGAGTCAGATTATCTGATCTGGAAGCCCAGATGACAACTATGAGCAGCATATCTTTGGGCAAGATACTGGGCAGAAATCTCTAGAACCATGATTCTGTTTAAACCTATACTTTATCAGTATGTGGCAAATATCATAAACTTACATTAAAAGACAACTCTATTGTTTTTTTTATAAGAGATAGACACTAAGAATTTTAGTTTGGTTGGAAAATAGAGCATTCACATAAAAGGGGCTTTAAATATGTCAGATCATAAGTATATGCCAATGTATGTGTATACACACACATACAAAAGCTCTAGAGAGATAGAAATACTGTTTTCAGGGGCACCTGGGTGGCTCAGTCGGTTAAGCATCCAACTTCAGCTCAGGTCATGATCTCACACTCCATGAGCTCGAGCCTCAAGTCAGGCTCTGTGCTGACAGCTCAAAGCCTGGAGCCTGCTTTGGATTCTGTGTCTTCCTCCCTCTCTGCCCCTCCCCTGCTCATGCTCTCTCTCTGTCTCAAAAATAAATAAAAACATTAAAAAAATTTAAAAAAGAAATACTATTTTCAAATGACTGCAAAAGAATTAATTGAAAGTCTATGGAAGCACTTGAATTAATAGCTTGAATTAAAATTTAGTGAATTAGAAAATTAAATTCCTGGATTATTTTCCTAGATCATAATTGTCTTAAAACATAAGCCATTTGTAAAATTAAAAACAAACCCAGTATACTAAGAAATAGTGCAATTTGAGTATTGCTTACTTCACTGATTATAATACTAACATAGTATTATATATTAGTACATTAATGTACTAATTATTAGTGTAAGTATAATAATGTTAGTGTATTAATACTAATATAGCATTATATATAGTATTAAACTAAGAAAAAATTTATGTCCTGATGTAGTATGTAAAAAATTATTTCATTCCTTGACTTAGCTACAGACTGTATTTGGAAAAATTCCCAATAGTGTGTTATAAGCCCTATCCTTTCAAATATGCCATTCATGTATGATAGAAAAGTAATCTCAAACTAAACTATTAGAAACACTTAGAAAAATGGATAAGAAAATATTATTTTGTAACTCAAACTCTAAATATTGGTCAAATTTACAAAAATCATTTTGGTAACATGTATGAGATTTATATGAAACTACAATAAAATCTCAATTTGGAGCATTATTAAATCATTGACAGTTTGATAGTTCCATTGATTACTGATATGATGTCATGATTAATTTTAAGACAGAAAAAAAAAATCAGTTGTAACCAAAAAATTCAGATGGTTTTGATTCAATGGAAAATTTGTATCTAATTTAACCCCATCAATACCAGTTCATAAACTTGATCAATATATTATACATAATTATTTAATGAAATATTGCCTAGCTAGCTAATCTGCCTTTCCCAGAGTTCCTGGAAATAACTAAAGCCATACTTAATTAAAAAAATAAAGAATAAAACAGGAGCACCTGGGTGGCTCAGTCAGTTAAGCATCTGACTCTTGATTTAGGCTCAGGTCATGATCTCTTGGTGGTGGGATCAAGCAGGGCTTGATAATATCCCAATGACTTATTTATTTTATGATGGGAAGTTTGCACCTCTTGTCCCTTTTCTCTCATTTGCCACTCCTCAATCCCCCTCCTCTCTGGCACTCATGAATCTGTTTTTTGTATCTATAAGTTTGTATTTATTTTTTTTATTGTTTATTTGTTTGTTTTACAGATTCTACACATAAGTGAAATTATATCATATTTGTCTTTTTCTGTCTGACTTATTTCATTTAGCATAATATCCTCAAGTTCCATCCATGTGGTTGCAAATGGCAATATTTAATTCTTTTATTATGGCTGAGTAGTTTTCGAGTGTGTGTGGGTGTGTGTGTGTGTGTGTGTGTGTGTTTGTGTGTGTATCACATCTTCTTTCTCCTATCAGATGTTTATCCATTCATTCAATAATGGACATTTTGGTTGTTTCCATGTCTTGGCTTTTGTGAGTAATGCTGCAAAGAACATAGGGGTGCATATATCTTTTCAAATTAGTGTTATTTTCTTTAGAAAAATACCCAGAAGTGGAATTGCTGGACCATATGGTAATTCAATTTTTATTTTTTTTTGAGGAACCACCATACTGTTTTCCATTAGTGCCTATACAGATTTACATTCACATCAAGAGTGAGGAGGGTTCTCTTTTCTCCACATTCTCTCCAACACTTGTTATTTCTTATCTTTTTGATAATAGCCATTCTGACACGTGTGAGGAGGTATCTCACTGTGGTTTAAATTTGCATTTCCCTGATGATTATTGATGTCGTTGTACCTATTCATGATCTGTAGGTTGTACTGAAATTTTGTAACAATAACAACAAAATCTCACAGATATTTCTGGAAATCACACTTTTTGTAATAAGTGTAACTAACTTTACAGAAGCAAAACTTCACATGCTCATGTTGTTTATGCTTAATACTCTGAAGAATGACAGATATTTTAAGATCTTTTTAAATCCAATAATAAATTCTGAAAAATAAAGGTGAGGAAACATTTACTTCTGGTAAATTATAAAAAATTAAAATACGTAGGAAATCTTAAATACCTGGAAATGTGTTCACATAATAACTAATCAGGTAAAATAATCTGTAGCACAATTTTGATCTAAAACTTTTAAGAATCTTTAGTAATTTTATTTATCAATGTGAGTGTTTAGGGGAAGAATGTATTTTCCAAACTGTCCTCAACAGTACTTTTTACTCTATATCCTCTTCTTGAAACTTGACGTCCCCATCAAGAGGAAGAGTGTATTACCCTCCTTTTATATACAGGTGGCCCAGTGGTGGTAATATTCTTGCAAAGATAGAAACTAGAGCCTCAATTGTCCTTTTCAGCTGGTCTGCCATGTTCTAGTTACAGCTATCTTCCTTCTCTTTTCCATCACCTCATTTTCTTATTTTCCTTGTTCTATAAAGGATGCTGATGACCCAGAAGAAGGTGTACTGATCTTAACTGGCTTCCCCCTACAGTAGTGCATATTGCCTTAGAATTCTAGATGTTGACCATGTACTGAACTGTATTAGTCATCATGTCCACTTTGATTTTGCATCAGGTAAGTTCATGCTCAATCTTGCAACACTTGTGCAGTGTAATATTGTGTGGAGTTTACCTTCTAAGCAAATATAGTGCCCCATATTAATATGTGGAGTCTAAAGTTATCATCATTTTTCTTTTCAATTAAATTGTCCCTAATGTAATGGAGATAATTTTGTGATTTAGTGTAGAGTTCAATACAGCAATGTAGGTTGAGACACCTAAACAACATTTCATAAATACAGATGCTAAGGTCATAAATATAGACCTAGTAAATCATATCCAAGGGTGGGGGATGAGTCAGCTTAAATAGTAGTTTCAAATGGTATTGTTGATTCTCGTTCTGGTTAAAAATTATCTTTTGGTGTAATCAATGTATTTGGGAACTTGGAAAAACCATAAACCATATCTCTTATGAATATCATGGGTCTAATGTAGAAGGAAGTAGTATAGAAGAACATTTCAGGGGCGCCTGGGTGGCGCAGTCGGTTAAGCGTCCGACTTCAGCCAGGTCACGATCTCGCGGTCCGTGAGTTCGAGCCCCGCGTCAGGCTCTGGGCCGATGGCTCGGAGCCTGGAGCCTGTTTCCGATTCTGTGTTTCCCTCTCTCTCTGCCCCTCCCCCATTCATGCTCTGTCTCTCTCTGTCCCAAAAATAAATAAAAAACGTTGAAAAAAAAATTTAAAAAAAAAAAAAAAAAAAAGAAGAACATTTCATCATTTATATGTATATGTATATGTGTATGTGTGTGTGTATATATATATATATATATAACTTTAAAAGCAACAGAGTTTTTAAAAATAATCTATTGAATTGAAATCCACATAATATAAAATTAAAGTGAATAATTCAGTGTCATTTAGTACATTTGCATTATTACAAAATGACCATCTTGTTTACTCTTAATAGCCTCTTCATTCACTTGATGAAACTGATTCTGAGTATTCTAAGGTCTGTTTCTACTGTCTATATGTTTGTTCAGGGTCTTAAGGATTGTTCTCCTATTTAAAAAATTATAGAGAAAGGGCAGGCAGAGGAACAGTAATTCCACCCTTGAACTGACTCCTAGATGAAAGAGTTTAAAAGGCTAATTCTTGGGGCGCCTGGGTGGCTCAGTCGGTTAAGTGGCCGACTTCGGCTCAGGTCAGGATCTCGCGGTCCGTCAGTTCGAGCCCTGCGTCGGGCTCTGTGCTGACAGCTCAGAGCCTGAAGCCTGTTTCAGATTCTGTGTCCCCCTCTCTCTGACCCTTCCCCGTTCATGCTCTGTCTCTCTCTGTCTCAAAAATAAATAAACGTTAAAAAAAATAAAATAAAAAAATAAAAGGCTGATAATTAAACCCTTGTCCTTTTGACAAATTTTTGTCTTGCATTACCATTTCAAAACGTTATAAAGGGAAATGTCTGCTTCAACCCAAGGTGTAGTAACAGAGGCCAGATTTGCCCTGTCAGTCAAAACAAACAAAAAACAAAACACATGAAGCAAAGGTTTCAAGACAATTCTTCAGGGAATGAAGGACACTGATCCCTAAGAAATGAGACACATTGAGGTGAGCCCTACGATTGTGCCAGCTTCTTGCCTTGAGGGAATTCCTGAAAAGGAGAACAGGGAGGCAAAATCTAGATAAAGCACAATGGATCACCTATGGAGATGGATCTAAGAGTCCAGAAAGCAAAGCAACTGGAGTTCACAAAGCAAAATATAAGAAAGGAAACTGCTACATAGAGAGAGAACTCCAGAGATTTTCAAAAGCTTCACCATAAACATTCAGCTGAGGGCAGTTCAGTGCACAAGTGTGAGATAACTACTCAAGGCCAAGGAAAAGAACAACTCAAAAGTATTAGAAGTAACAGTGGCTGGCCCTGATATAGGTTCAGTAAGAGTGCCTGTTCCCAACAGATGGATGGAAATCTTATGATGTGCTTTGGGCAGAGCAACAGAAGAACAGAGAGAAGCTAACAGAGAGAGAGAGAGGTATCCTCAGATCATGTATTCTCAATAGAGGCAATATCACCTCCAACAGGCTAAAAATCAATTTCTGATTTAAATTAATCAGAGTCAAGAAAATCTGAGATATCCCAATGTTTTATATACCTCTAATGAGTCACAGTATATAAATGGAAATACTGTATATTTGCAGCATTGACTTTCATGAAAGGAATGAAATTAGGGAAAAAATCCAAAAACACTTCCTAGAGGATAATAAAAAATATTTAAGAAATATTGCCCTTAGGCTGACCTCTGCTCTGTTCTAACAAATATTAAAAGAAAGACTAGAAAGATTTAAACTATTGTAGGTAACTTAACTGCATGCTACAATAAAGCTTAAGAATATTTATAGGAATACAAAAATACCTACCACACAATAAGAAAAAAAGATGACCAGAAATGCGAAGTAGTAAGAAAATTAAAAGTTTCTGCTTTTTTAAAGGCATTATTAAGAGAAAGAAAAGACAAGTAACTGGCAAAAACATATTTGCAAATCATATATCAGATAAAGAAGTTATCATCAGGATATATTTTTTGAAAGAATCAAAAACACTGATTTTAAGAAAACTAATACCCCAGTAAAATATGAGCAAATTATTTGAATAGACATCTAACTAGAAAGATGATAGATAGATAGATAGATGATAGAAGAATGGCAAATAAGCTAAGAACGTGAAAAAAATGCTAATATCATTAGTTTTAGAGGATTGCAAATTAATAAAATGATGGAATACCAATGTATACTTTTTAGAATCGCTAAAAATTAGCAGACTAACTATACCAAGTTTAGGGAATTCAGTGGAAGATCAGGAGCTCTGATATAGTGCTGATAGGAATGCAAAATGATAAAACCAATTTGGAAATAAATTTGAGAGTGTACAAACATTAAACACAAACTTATAATATGATTATGCCTTTCCACTCTTAAAGCATTTCCCCAATAGAAGTGAAAGCATATGTTTATAAAAAGACTTGCACATAAGTTTATAAGGCATCTGTGTATATAGGCGTGTCTTGTATTGAATGAGTTTGGGTTTGCATTCTGTATTGACATTGTCAGGATGCTCTAAATATCCTGCATTCAGATCATTTTTTGAAAAATTACATAAATTCAACAATTAAAGCTCATTTTTTTACCACAGTAACTTAAGTTTAAATACTTAAATGTCAAAACTACTTCAATTTATTTTTAGATTGTAACTTTATTAACTGTTAATAGTTAACCTCTGTTTGTGACCAGTTAGTTATGAGTTAGGAATTAGAGTGACAGATGCATTCATGTGGCCATGAGATAGTCAAAATAAATTTTTTCCAATTCTTGCATTACTTCCTATCATCTCAATTTCTGTTTTTACAAGTTTGAATGCCAAAGGGCCAAAACACAAGTATAAATTTCACGTTGAATATTCTGAACAGTAGACAGAGAAAAGGAGAAAAAAAATGTGAAGCTCTTTGTGCATTGGCAATTTTTCACTCAATCTCAGAAGTCATGGGAGGTCAGATATAAATCAGCATATACTGGGTATATCACAGGTATACATAAGAGATGTATGATTTCCTTAACTAGTTCCGAAATGATTTTAACTAACAATTCTTTTTAAGAGAAATTCAGATGAAGAAGATAAAATCATCACAGCAAAAGATGTGATGACCTTCCAAACTGCACACTACCATTGGTCTTCTAGCTCAAATGATTGCGTAAATATATGTCTACTAAAAGCATTTCATTACTCCAAAAGGGCAAGCAAATTTTCAAGTGCCTGGACAAAAAAACTGCAATAATGAACAGTCATTATTCCATACATTTATGGCATAACCAGGGTATAAGTAATCATAATGCAGAGAGGAAATTATAGTTTTGTAATATTTTTGTCATAAAAAGGTTAACTTATAAGTCTATTGCAAGTAAAATTTCTTTCAGATAATATTTCAGAAGCAATAGCAAATTTTTGCAGAAAATTATTAAAATTTGAGTTAATGAGAAAAATCATACTGTTTGTAGTAGTGACAATATAAATACAAGTTTTGTAGATGTTTGTATGATGGTACAATATTTTTTCAAAGTTGAAAGAAGGTATGGATGATTCTCTTGAAGCTGTTAAGGTGTCCTACCCATATTCTGCATAATGCTTCTCAAACAGCGTCTGATGTCTTTTCTTTGGCATTGAAGTAATCGTCATGAAATATTACACTGGTTTAATTTACATTGTTTGAACTGAGTAATTAAATGATATTTGTGATTTTCTTGATATTCTGTATTTTAAAAATTTTTGTGCATTCAAAATTCCATTGACTCTCTTAAATACATGAAATTGAAAGAAAAGCAAACTATATTATTGAAATACTCCATTGCTTAAAAGAAATTGTTGAATGCGTTAAAGAAAGAATTGGCCAGAAAAATTCTCCTTTTAAGTGTTAAGGCTGTCTTTAGAAGGGACAACATTACTAATAAAGAGGAAAATGAATTCCAACTTTAAGTGAATAAATATTATGGCATTTGCCATGACTATTTCTGAATAGATTTCATCCCTTGAAAAATTTAATTATTTTACCTGGATGTTGCTAAATACTTTTCCAGCATGGAAATAAATGAAATCATCACATGTGCTATTGGAGAGAAGGGAATAAACTTTATAGCAATGTTTTTTTTTTTGTCAGTAGACAATATTTTTAAAAGTCTTGACCAAGAGATGCAATGGAATCCTGAGGACAGAAACACAAGCTATGTCTTGAACAATTATATTAAATGTAACAAAGACATTGTGATTTATAAAAATCAAATTTGAAGATTAATTCTCAAAGTTGTTAACTTTATGTCAGATGATGTAGCATGCCAGCTCACAATACTAATGTGTAATGAATTTTCTCATTATAAATGTTCAATGGACAAAACAAAAAAAAATTAAGTTGGGTATAACCACTTATAGTGTAAATGGAACATAGACCATAACTGCAAGGGCTTTTTTAGTTTATTTATTTAATTTGAGAGAGAAAGAGAGAGAGAGAGCAGGGGAAGGGAGCAGAGGGGAGGGAGAGAGGGAGAGAGAGAATCCCAAGCAGGCAGTGCAGAGTCCGACACAGGGCTCTATCTCATGAACCATGAGATCGTGACCTGAGGCAAAATAAAGAGTCAGGCACTTAAACAACTGAACCACCTAGGCCCCCCTAACTGCAAGGTTTTATATGCAAATTATGAAAAAAAAAGTTTAAGAGGAGTGAAATCTGCAGAGAAAATTAAAGAAATTTGTAGTTTAGATCATTGTAACTTATTTAAAATAAACAAGAAATAATTTTTACTGTAAGTGTAATATTCTTCTTTTATTGCAGTTCACATATGCATAGGCAATCAGAAATAATTCAAAAGTAACAGGGTGCCTTGTATTTTTATTTGCTAAATATGGTAACTCTATTTATACATGAATGCTCATAATAGCTTTATTTTCAGTAGTAAAACCTGTGAACAACCCAAGCGTCCATTGTACTCTAGCTACCGTAACAAAATGCCACAGATTGGATGGTTTAAACAACAGGAATTGATTTCTCACAGTTCTAGCGGCTGGGAAGTCCAAGACCAAGGTGCCCGCCAATTTGTTCCTTTTGAGAGCTCTCTTCTTGGCTTGCAGGTGGCTGCCTTCTTGTTACATCTTCACACGGCCTTTATTCTGTGCTCACTGAAGAGAGAAAAAGCTCTCTGGTCTCTCTTCTTATAAAGCCACTAATCCTATTGGATCTGAGCCCCACCCTTATGACCTCATTTAACCTTAATCACTTCCTTAGAGGCCCTGTCTCCAAATACAGGCACACTGGGGATTAGGGCTTCAGCATATAAATTTGAGAGGGACTCAAACCTTCAGTCCACAACATCCCATCAACAGATAAGTCAATAAACAAGCTGTGGCCTTTCTACGCAACCCAATGTTATTTGGAAACAAAAAGGAGCTATTGATATATGCTACCACAGGAATGACTCTCAAAATAATTGTGCTGGTAGAAAAAAGTCAGACCAAAAAATACATACCACATTATTCCAGTTATCTGAAAATCTAGAAAGTGCAACTAACATGCAGTGATACAAGTAAATTAGTGGTTGCCTGAGATTGAAGAAGAAAGATGTGGAAGTGTGGAAGGCGGGAATTATAAAGGAGCATGAGGAAAATTGTGATGGTGGTGCATGTGGTTATTATCTTGACTGTGGAGCTTATTTGTTGACGTATATTTGTTATGATAACAAAACTGTTTTTAAAAATCACTGTCAATCCCTGAGAACCACTGTTAACGTTGCTGCCTGGGGTGTGGTCTCAAAGTGGGCCAGACTGATCTTTTACCAAGTTCCAGAGGCACAGGTCTGCATAAGCACTACTCAGTAGTTCTCTTGTGGCTTTCTTAGTCAAAAACAGCACATCCCCTAGGCAAAACACCTGTTGCCTTTATGGGTTTTTCACTATAAAGTTAAATCATGGGATTCTTTCTAACTGACACAATTTCACCAGAGACAATTGGGATTTGAATAGTTACTTTGGAAAACTTTTGAATATAAAGAAGATTGTTTATTTGAGAGATCATTTACAACAAAAAGAGAAAGGAAAATCAGCCTATGTCATTGTCTGCATTCTTTAGTCAGTATGAGGAGGCTTCCGAATACAAGTTGAACTCAAACATTGGCTCACTGATTAATTCTTTAACACCAATGAAGTCTGTTAATACTTAAAATTGCTTCATTTGTCAATCTCCCCAAATGGTGTACCCTTCCTTGATCTTTCTTCTCTTTAATTTTTTTCTCCCCTTTCCCTTTCTGAGCCAGTTACTACCTCAGTGTTCCCCAAGAATATAGCCTCCCCCCAGGGAAAAGGTATTGGTTTCAGTAAACTTAGATCCCTATGCCATTGTTAAAGACTTCCTAAACACCAGGACTTAAGGGAAATTATTATTTAAGAGTTCAACTTGTTCTAGGTTCAGACCCTCTAAAATTTATTGATATATACCAATTAGAATATCTTTGGATAGGGGCGCCTGGGTGTCTCAGTCAGTTAAGCAACCGAATCTCGATTTCAGCTCATGTCAGGATCTCATGGTTCATGAGATTGAGCCCTTTGTTGTGTTGGGGCTCTGTGCTGACAGCACGGAGCCTGCATGGGATTTTCTCTCCCCTCTCTCTGCACCTACCCCATTCACCCTCTCTCTGTCTCTCTGTTTCATAAATAAATAAATAAATAAATAATTTACAAAAAGAGGAAGAAGAAGAAGAATATCTTTGAGTACACTAAAGTTTTACAGCAATTAGATTGAGAAAACTTAATTGTCACAGCCTTGTATATATTTATGGCCTTGGTGCTGGTGATAATCTCATGGGTGTATAGTTATGCCCAAATTCATCAAGTTGTATATATTAAATATGGATAGCTTTTTTCATGTCCATCATACCTCAATAAAGTGGTTTAAAAAATAAGTAAGAGCTAATGCATTTTTAAGGAACAATAGAAAAATTAAAGTTAAAAAATGAAACATTTATTTTAATCAAAACATTCACATATTATGTGTATATAATATGCAGATGTAGAAGGTGATATATGTGTATTATGTATAATACATTTGATATACACAAACACAGTTATCCAGCAAATAGAGAACAAATGTGGTATAGTGGTAAAAGACCATACAATTGGCATTAAAATATGAGTTCTGACACTTGCAAACCTTACTAGGTTCAAGAAATTTTAACATCTCAACATTAATATTTATCTTCTTTCAAAAATTTGGCAAGAGAAAATAGTAACTAACACTAACCTGATTTTCCAAAGTTGTTTTCAAATTATGCTGAGTATGAACACACAAAGTTTTCAATAACAAGTGATATAATCCTATGCAGATGAAGGAAATTATTATTTTAAGTGAACTGTAAAAAGGAAGCACTGAAATAGCTTTCATTCAACCGCTAATCATAATTATAACCATTCTTGAAAAATAAATAATATAGGCACTTGTCTTCCCTTTTGCAATTTTTACTGTACTTAACGATTTTCTCTTTTAACCATAATTTTGACCTAAAAATATATCTTCTTTTCTATTTCTGCAGGCTGAAACTTGAGTCCCATTCCGAAAGCAGTGGCTGCTTTTTCCTCACTTTAACTTTCTGTATCTGCACAGAGAATTCATCTCTTGACTTCTCAAGCAATTTTTTCCCTTCCAAATTTGTCTCTCTTTCCTTTTACTGATCCCCCATGATTTCTTCAGGGTTTGCTTAGGTCAACCCCCAGTGTCTAATCTTATGAGTCGCTTCAAGAACTACAAATTTGTTCAGATTCCTTTTGTCTGGATTCCTTTCAATCACAGGAAGTCTTATGCTTTTCAATTTCTTTATTCTCCCTGAGTATTCACTCCTGACCCCTTCCATTGAGTTTCAGCCCAGAGTGAGCTTCTCATTCTCTGAATTCTATTGACCTTAAAATCAGCATCTCACTCTTTAGCTCTTAATTGGTCTTCACTTATTTTCTCCAGGTTTTTTGTCAAAGATAGTATCTTATATTTTGGTCACTCTTACAGATCCTTAACATACTTTGGGATGTACAGTTTGCATAAATACTAGGTTGTTTGCTTGAACTAATTTGTAACTTACAACTCTTACATATATTCCTAGTAGTTACGTATAACTACTAGTGACAAGGAATATAAATTTATAGATACATATTTGATTTAATATAGATGTGCAGTTACTAAAAAATTAAGTATGAATAAATACTGTCAACTAAATCATAAAGAAATGAGCTCTTCCCAGATAGATCAGATGGGAGAGAAATGCTATCTGATAAGAATATTGAATATTTAATAGGTTGACAAAGCTAGAGTGATACAGGACAATCAAATGGGCTATAAAACTCCCATTTCTAAGAACATATTATATATACTAAATTATCTATAAGCCACTACTTAAACTTTATGTTGTAAATTATTTACTCTTCTCCTTATAAAGATTTAAAGTCTCCTTTGATCACCAAACCCGAATCTTCTTCTTGTCCCATTAACCACAAATTTGCATAGATAGTGTACTCTTTAAAGTGTTACAGTGAAGTTTAATATGCAATGTTTTGTGATATTGGAATTTACTTTCAATTGAAATTGACAATTATCAGAACATCGTAGGGAAGGGGATGTATAAGAAGTAAGCTCCAGAATTGAATTTAATTTTTTTACTTGTTAATAGCAAAACTATTAAAGATTTAAATATATGATTTAGAAGGACATCACCAAGATAGTGACATATGTTGTTTGTGACTTCACTTTCCCTCACAGAATAACAGCTAATATCTATTTGAGAATGATACACTACTGAAAGAATCTTACAACATGAGAGTTGGGTTGTAGTGACTTCAGCATCTCAAAGACCATAAAAAACTATATTAGAAGGTAAGAGAAGTGGCTACCTGTGTTGTATTACCCCTCCCCCCTTAAGTCTCTAGATCTCTCAGTGGGAAAAGGGAAACCAAAGAGAACAATCAGCCTCCCCTAGAAATATGGGTGGCTTTGTGGTAACTTACTCTAATTTTGCACCACGGGAATTGCAGAGTAATCTGTAAGGCCCAGCTACTAGGAATTGGATGTTATAGAAAAAGGGGAAAGAGCTTGCAACAACTAACACATGGATCTTGGTAGATCAAATTCATACCTGCAGTACCCAAGTAGATATCATATCCAGCAGTTTTTTTCATCTGCAGAACCAAACTGGGGGTGTACTCTTATCAGGGAACTCAGGAGGTGCAGACTGACCTGACTCAATCCTCACACAAGGAGTTTGCTGGCCTTAGGTCCTGGTTTGTCTACCAAGATAAGAAGCTAAGTCACAGCCCCACCTACTGTGGACAATACCTTCCAGCCCCACCTGATCAAAAGGGCTGATGACATTTCCTGGAAATAAGGAGGCAAGAAGGCAAAGCTGATTGCCCTCAAAGCAGTACTGGGTCTAGAGTCTTCTCATACAATACACAGGCAGGGAGATTAATTCGTAAATAAGACTGAAGGTCTTGTTGGCCCCTCCCAACAAGAAAGCTTGTTTGGGAAATTGAGAGTAGCCTAGAACAGTTCCTTCCCATCTCGCCCAGGCAAGGGGCAGAGGGATAGCCCCACATACTATGGAGTGTGTCTTCCAACCCCATCTGATGAGAAGGGCTGGTGAAAACACCTGATAGTTGTGTGACCCAATGGCATTTGAGCTGAGAGAAAGTCTGACAGTGATAGTTTGCAGAGAAAAACCAGTGACTATGTTCAGCCAAGGAACTTAGGGTGTGGATCAGTTTGAGTTAAGACAATAAAGAAGGAGCTTCATCAGTTTTGGAAAAGCTTCTCCTGCTCTGCCTGAGCAAGAAATCTAATTCATAGCCCTGGTCATCACTGAATAATAGTCCCAAGCACATCTGACGAGGGTATCTAACCAGGGACACAGGAAGTGCCATAGGCCATTCAACAAGCCTCCATACAATGGCATTGGAACAGAGAGCACAGACATGGTTTCACTTGTCTACAGATCAAAACCAGTGGCCTCAAATGACCAGGGAGTTCACTGCACACTCAGGCCTGCTTAGAGCCCCCAAACAACATACTACACAGCCCTGGTTCCTGGTCTTCTGCCCTGCCAGGACAGGGGAGCTAATTCATAGTGCCTTCTATTTTTTTAACATAGTACCCACTCCCAACCATCAAGTAAGCCAGACAAGGGAACTAAGGGAACCACAGAGCCCATCCTACAGCCTCACCTGGGTTGGGAACAAAGTAGTTTTATCCAACTGTTCTCTGTCAGTGGAAAATTTCCCTATCCCTCTCCTCAGAGCTCAAACAGTTGCCCAGTCCAAAAACAGACTATAAGAACAGGCCCCATCTACCCAATGAAATTATGAGCAGTCACACTTAAATGCCACCTGAGCTGACTGGTGAAGAACTATCTCTGCTAATGCAAATCTGTGAAGTCTGGAAAAGGAACCCCATTACCCAACTGCACAGATACCAATGTAAGGAATTAAAGATCATGAAAATCAGATAAATATGACACCACCAAAGGAAAGTAATAAAACTCTAATAACTGATCCTAAAGAAACAGAGATCTATAAACTGTCAACAAATTCAAAGTAACCCTTTTAAGGAAGTTTAGAAAACTACAAGAGAGGGGTCCCTGGATGGCTTAGTCAGTTGAGCGTCCGACTTCAGCTCAGGTCATGGTCTCGAGGTTCATGGATTTGAGCCCTGTGTTGGGCTCTGTGCTGACAAGTCAGAGCCTGGAACACGTTTCGGATTCTGTGTCTCCCTCTCTTTCTGCCTGTCCCTTGCTGGCACTCTGTCTCTTTCTCTCAAAAATAAATGCACATTAAAAAAAAAAGAAGAAAACTATAAGAAAACACAGACAACTAAATGAAATTAAGAAAACAATGCATGAACAAAATAAAAAGCTTCACAAGGAAATAGCCACCATCAAAACACAATCAAGAGTGTTGAAATCCTAGAGTTGAAAAATACAACTGAACTAAAGAATTAAATAGGGAATTTCAAAAGTACATTTGACCATGAAGAAGAAAGGATGACCTGATAGATAAGACATTGGAAATTACCCAGTCAGCAGAGCAGAAAGAATAAAAAAAAAAAAAAAATGAAGTGGCACCTGGGTGGCTCAGTCGGTTGAGTGGCTGACTTCAGCTCAGGTCACGATCTCGCGGTCCGTGAGTTCGAGCCCCGCGTCGGGCTCTGTGCTGACAGCTTGGAGCCTGGAGCCTGTTTCGGATTCTGTGTCTCCCTCTCTCTGACCCTCCCCTGTTCATGCTCTGTCTCTGTCTCAAAAATAAATAAACATTAAAAAAAAAAAAATTTTTTTTTAATTTAAAAAAAAAAAAGAAAAATAGTGAAGAAAGTCTATGGGGATTGTGAACCACGATGAAAAGAAATAATATTTGCATTAGGAGAATCCCAGAAGGAGAAGAGAGAGAAAAGGGGACAGAAACTATATTTAAAGCAATAATAGCTGGAAACTTCCCTATCCTGGGGAGAGAAATGGACATCGAGATCCATCATACTCAAAAGACCACAAGTAGATTGAACCTGAATAGGGCTACACTGAGACACATTATAATTAAATTATCAAAAGTCAAAGAAAAAAATAAAATTTAAAGCAGCAAGAGAAAAATGTTACACAAAAGGGAACACCCATTAGATTATTGAAGGATTTCTCAACAGAAACTTTTCACGTCAAGAGAGAATAGAATGACATGTTCAAATATTGAGAAAAAAATAACTGTCAACAAAAATGCTACACCCAGTGAAGCTGTCCTTCAGAAACAAAGGAAGAATAAAGATTTTTCTGAACAGATAAAAACTGAAGGAGTTCATTACCACCAGACCTGCCTTACAAGAAATGCTAATGGAGTTCTTTGAGTGGAAGTAAAAGAACTCTAATTATCATCATTAAACCGGTAAAAGGTAGTAAATCTCACTGAGAATGGTAAATCATAGTTAGATTCTGCAATATGGTTATAGTGGTACATAACTCACAACTCTGTTTTGAAAACTTTTTAAAAAATGTAGGGGCACCTGAGTGGCTCAGTCGGTTGAGCCTCCGACTTCGGCTCAGGTCATGATCTTGCGGTGTGTGAGTTAGAGCCCCGCATCGGGCTCTGTACTGACAGCTCAGAGCCTGGAGCCTGTTTTGGATTCTGTGTCTCCCTCTCTTTCTGCCCCTCCCCCATTCATGCTCTGTCTCTCTCTGTCTCAAAAATAAACGAAAAAAAAATTTTTTTTTAAATGTAGCAAAAATAACCATAAATACAATAATCTGCTATTAGTTACACAATATAACATATGAATTGTAACAACAATAGCCAAAAATGTTAGGAGAATTAAAAAATTAAAGTATATGAATTTTATTGAAGTTATTATCAGTGTAAAATACGGTATTATGAGTTTTAGATATTTTATATCAACCTCATGGTAACCACAAGAGAAAACCTTATAGTAATTCCACAAAAGAACATGATAAAGAAGTCAAAGCATACTACTACCAAAAGACACTTGAACACACACAAACAGACAGCAGGATAAGAAGCAAGGAACAAAACAACCAGAAAATAATTAACAAATGGCAATAATTAGTTCTTAACTATTAATAATTACTTTAAACATCAATGGATTAAATTCTTCAATCAAAGACAAAGAATGGCTGAATGGATTTACATAAAAGATCTAATAATATGCTGTCTACAAAGGACTGACTTTAACCTTAAAGACACACAGAGGCTGAGTGAAGAGATGGGAAAGATATTTCTATAAAATGGTAACAACATCAACAAAAAAACAGAAATAGCTATATTTTTATGAGATAAAATAGTCTTTAAACTAAAAATGATACAAAGAAACAATAAAGATCATTATGTAATGATAAAGGGTCAATACATCAAGAAGATCTGAACAATTATAAATATTTATGCACCCAACAGAAGAACACCTAAACTTATAAAGCAAAAACTAATAGAGCAAAAAAGGAGAAATAAACAATAATACAATAATAGTTGGAGACTTTAACACCCCACTATCAACAATGAATAGATCATCCAGACAGAGAATCAGTAAGGAAAATGTGGGTTTAAACAATACTATAGACCAAATGAACCTAACAGACATATATAGGACATTCTTTCTGACAATACGGAATACACATACTCAAGCACACATGGAACATTTTATAGGGTAGACCATATGCTAAGCCACAAAACAAGTCTTAGAAAATTCAAGAAGATTGAAATCATACCAAATAGTGTCTTGAATGACAATGGCATAGGACTAGAAATCAATAACAAGAGGAAAACTGGAAAATTTGCAAATACTTAGAAATTAAACACCACTCTCCTGAACAACCAATGGATCAAAGAAGAAATTAAAGTGGAAATAAGTTTTCTTGAGAGAAACAAAAATGGAAACACAACATACCAGAACTTACGGGATGCAGCAAAAGCAGCCAAAGTGGCAAGTTCATAGCAATAAATACCTGTACGAGGAAGCAAAAGAGATTCTAAATAAACAACCTAACTCTATGCTTTAGGGAACTAGAAAAAGGAGAACATGCTGAGTCCAAAATTAGTGGAAGAAAGAGCATAATAGCAATTACAGGAGAAATAAATGAAATAGAGAACAGATAATCGAAAAAAATTAACCAAACTAAGAGTTGGTCTTTTGAAAAGGTAAACAAAATTGACAAACTCTTAGCTAGATTAACCAAGACAAAAGAGAAAGGACCAAATCAACAAAATTATAAATTTAAAACGAGACATTACAAATGATACCACAGAAAGTCAGAGGATCATAAGAGGCTAATATGAACAATTATATGCCAACAAACTAGACAACCTAGAAGAAATGGAAAAAATTCTTAAAAATGTATAAACTACCATGACTGTAACAATAAAAAATAGAAAATCTGAACAAATTATTAGTAAAAGAATTGGATTAGTAGTCAAAATTTTCCCAGTGAAGAAAAGCGCAGGACCAACTGGCTTCACTGGTGAATTGTACCAAACGTTCAAAGAACTAGCTAACACCAATCCTTTGTAAACTATTTCAAAAAATCAAAGGGGAGAGAACACTCCCAATCTCATTATCTTGATACCAAAACCAGAAAAGAACACTACCAGAAAACTAAAGGCTGATATCCCTGATGAATATAGATGCAAAAATTCATGATAATATACTAGCAAACCAAATTCAGCAGTATATTAAAGGATCATGTACCACAATCAGCTAGGATGTATCCCTGGAATACAGGATGGTTCAACATACACAAATCAATCAATTTGATACATAAATGTTAACATGAGCTTGTAGATAAAAATGATTGATACATACAAAAATATCCTAGTGCTTCTAGACTCTCGATATGGCAGTAAAATAGAGGAGTTAGTCTAGAATAGTAATTAAAGGTTCAAACTGTGAACCAGAGAATTTGGTTCAAATGCCAGTTGTTCTACTGGTAACTACATGTCCCTAGGTAACTTATTTTACCCCTCTTTGCCTCTGTTTTCATACTTAAAAAAAATTAGAGTTATGACACTTTTATGAATTGAATTAAAATATACAAAAATATTATTTTAAATTAAATCTGACCTAGCATAAGTATAAAATAAATATTTGATCTAAATTGTGCAGATTTTAAGAGTTTTTATTGAATTATATGAAGCACAGTTTGCTCAAGATTTTTATTTCAGCTAGTTCAAATATTTACCTTTCATATATAAATTCTGTGGAAGGAACAATTTATGGTAACTTCCTGAACTAACAATAATTTAATAAATTTAAAAGATAATTTGCACTGATATGCTTTGGTAATCTAGATCCCTGCTGAAACAAAATACTAATTATAAATTTTATTTTGTTTAAATGCTGATGGTGGCTATTGCATAATAAAAGACCTAAAATATGAAAATAAAAATGCGCAAGCAAAATAAAAATAATAGGGACTTAAGTAGAAATATCCATGTTCTATCCCATTTTATAAACATGTCAGTTACAACCATAACATTTCCATTTTCAATCAGTAATATATCTAGTTAATAGTGTTTATAGGAAAGTTTTTTATTGCTTTTATCAATCCTAACGTAGTATGATAATTATGCAAAACTCTTGATGATATTTTAATTTGATTTTAATTTACTTAACAGAGACAAAGACTGAACACATAATTTTTTTTTTTAAATGAATGTAATCTAGGGACACCTGGGTAGCTCAGTCAGTTGGGCGGCCAACTTAGGCTCAGGTCATGATCTCAGGGTCTTTGAGTTCGAGACCGCGTAGGGCTCTGCACTGAGCGGAGTCTGGAGCTTGCTTCTGATTCTGTGTCTCCCTCTCTCTGTCCCTTCCCTGCTTACTCTCTCTGTCTCTCTCTCTCAAAAATAATAAACATTAAAAAAAATTAAATGAATGTAATCTATTTTTTACCTAAGTTGTATTCACATCTCTTTACTTATAGGCATAATGATGAGGATATTGTAAATCTGATCATGTTAGATATCGTATTGAAGATCATGTTAAATGCACCTTTTAAAATGTAAAGATTTTGGGGGCGCCTGGGTGGCGCAGTCGGTTAAGCGTCCGACTTCAGCCAGGTCACGATCTCGCGGTCTGTGAGTTCGAGCCCCGCGTCAGGCTCTGGGCTGATGGCTCGGAGCCTGGAGCCTGTTTCCGATTCTGTGTCTCCCTCTCTCTCTGCCCCTCCCCCGTTCATGCTCTGTCTCTCTCTGTCCCAAAAATAAATAAAAAACGTTGAAAAAAAAAAATTAAAAAAAAAAATAAAATGTAAAGATTTTGTTCATTTTATGAATATACTTCCCTCCCATCTCTGTGATTCAAAACACAGGGAAGAATAGGTGTCCGTGATAAAAATGGCAGCCACGTTCTTCCCGTAATTCCTTTACTCCTCTGAAAACTGAAGGAATGATGAAAAATTTCTCACCGGTTTACTACATTCACTTTTTATCCATTATCGATATAACAAAAACACATGCACGTGCGCATGCACTCACATACATGGAAATACACACACACACACACACACACACACACACACACCCCACATTGGAAGAGAATTAAAATCAAGGGAAAAAGGGTTTTCCTCAAATTATATTACTCAGCTCAGTAAATTTCTGTACTTAAGCAATGCCATATAAACTTCAAAACAGTCACAGTTTTGATAAATGCACTTAGTGAGAAAGAGTTCCTCAATATTAGGAGACACTTTATTAAAGTAAGAAATTTTTGTAAAAAAAAAAATGTATAGCTTTAGGCAGTATAAGGTGAAATTGGGAACCATGCCTCATTCATATGTGCATTCATTTATTCATTCACTTATTCACCATACTCTCCACTCCCTATTCTCTCATTTGAAGGTCTGGAGTTAACAGAAACAACTCCAACCTCACCACTTAGAATGGTGTGAACTGAAGGTACTTGTTTATCAGGATTTCATACTATTGTAAAGACTGCTGCAGCAATGAACATAGAATAACTAGATTAGCATAGACTCTGGTACATAGTAAGTGTTCGATGTATGTTGTCTTCTTTTGCAACCATTCAATGCATTTTTGCTGGTCAATAGATGATGTGAATAAGGACCTTATCTCAAGCAGATGATAATATCATGGAGACAAGGAAATTTCATAAACAGTGGTAATATAAAGTAAAAAGTAAAAAGAAGAGTATCAAAGAAATATATACTATATGGGGTGCCTGGATGGCTCAGTGGGTTAAGCGTCCGACTTCGGCTCTGGTCATGATCTCATGGTTTGTGGGTTCCAGCTCCATATCAGGCTCTGTGCTGACAGCTCAGAGCGTGGAGCCTGCTTCGGATTGTGTGTTTCCCTCTCTCTCTGCCCTTCCCCCATTCGCTCGCACGCGTGCGCTCTCTCTCTCTCTCTCTCAAAAATAAATAAACATTAAAAAAAAGAATTATATACTATAATTTAGCAACTTAGAGGCAGTAGAATGTTTGTGGCATATACATTTGACTTCTACTCTGAATTTTTTTCACCTAAATTTTTTACCCCTTTCCTCACATGAACAGGTAAGCAACCAAAACGTCTTCAAATTCCATTTTAGACTTCATTTTGTTGCATCAGAATCGACAAATTGAAAAATTCCAAACACGGTTGGAAAGGCCTTACATTGTATGTTAATGAATAGAAATAGGCAATTTCAATGTTATTTGACTTAAATTTTAGACCACTAGTAACATAAATCTAAAAGGTTTTTAGTAATATGTTACTGACCAAAATATTAATTAGCAACAAATCAGAACATAGATTTGTTAGCTATTTCAAAGTTCTCAATAAATAACATTATAGATATGATTAGGAGGTCTGTATTTCTCAATCCAAATTTTTAAAATTCAAATCCTGGTTACACAACTACTCTCAGAACACTGGGCATGCCAATCACTCTTTGTCTCAGTATTTACATCTAAAAAATGGGCATAAAATTAATATCAGACTCATAGATTTGTCAAGAGGGTTTAATACAATAATATATGGTAAGTACTTTGAAATGTTTCCTTCACATCCTTTTAGATTAAGAAATTTTAGCCATTATTATTACTAGTACTATTATTAATTAAATACCTACTTTTGTTACTGCCAGTAATTGGCCTGTCTTGACCACCACAAAATTCTGGATTGGTAGAGATTTTTCAGGCAGAAAAGTAAGTTGTTAATGGATATTTGATTTTTTTAACTTAATTCTCTTCACCTGTGTTTTTGGTTTTTTTTTAGATTGAAATCACCCAATTTTAAAATGTCTGCAGCTTATGAATCTCTGTGCAAACATTTCTTGACTAGGGCATCCTCTTTATCTTGGCATCCTAACCAGCTATCCTACCCTTCTTAAAAAGACAGGCAAGCAAACTCTTCAGTTGTCCATCCTAATGTCAATTAACCATAAGACCTCTTTCCCATTCCATGAAGATTCTACCTTTGCTTACCCAATCTTGCAACCCACATCTTGGATTTCATACCTACCTGAAGTTAACTTTCAAACATACTTCACATGGATAAAATTTATGCACCTATACCCACACACAAAACTGTTTCTTTGTTTTTGTTTTATTTTTGTTTTCTCTTTAATCCTGTACGTGAAGATAATTTTATGATTATTGAATAAACCCAGGGAAATTTTTACCAACAGGAACAGGTTAACAAATGTTGATGCAGCACACTACATTGTATGTGTCCAAGATGTGACATTGGTACAGGGCATAATATACCTGGAAGTTTTTTTGTTTATTTGTTTGTTTGTTTGTCTGTTTTGCCACAACATTCAAATAGAAGACCTCGATTTTACATGAGGGTCATTCTCCTAACAATTTTAATTTTCTAGTTTCATTGGAAGATAAGAATCATGACAATATTATTCAGTATATGAGTGTCATGGCCGGTCTCATTGGTAAACTACCCTCATCTTCTTTTCCATATTCATTATAGAATAAAAGGCAATAGGATAATGGGTGGAATTGAACATGACATTTATTCGAAACTTCTTGAGATTGTAAAAAATAACCAGGTAGAGTACACTTTGTTTGTTCTTCATTTGTGGTGGATCATTTTAATTAATGTATAAAGTTCCAGTTAAACTTATAAAAAGATCTTTCAAACATTTGGCAGAATGATAATTTAGAGTAATCAAATTTCTAATCATAGAAGAAACACAGGGTTTTTATTATATGCTGTTATACAATCTGTGCTATTACATCTAATGCAATGATACAGAACACACTTCAGCAGCCTGGGTGTATCTGCTTCAATGCAAGATTTCACACATGACAGATTGCAAATTATTATTGTGCAGTTCTATCATATAATCAGCTACCATTATCGCATAGTAACCACAGAAAGCTGTATTTTAAATGGACTTCAGAAAACAAAACAAAGCAAAGCAAAAACGTCATTGAAGCAGTTTTTAAACTAAAAGACATCACAGAATTTTTAATATTTTAGTGATTTATTTTAGAAACCTTGGCTTTAGAGCAGTTTATATTCTAACTATGACTTTAATTTCAACTACATAGAAAAATTAAAATTTATGGTTAAATGCCTTTACTGGATAGGGGACTGGGTGAGAGTACCACCCATATAAAACTCTAAGCTGTTCAAGTAAAGACAAGGACTCATTTAAATCCAAATATGTTATTCTTGATGTCCTAGTAAGCGTTTTTATTTACATGGATTAAATTTCTCCTGTTGAAAATAAATGCACTCAACAACTATACTCTGGGGAAATTGAGAATAGGTTTACTTTTTACATCAGCTCATTTTCAAACCAGGTATGTAAAAGCACTGACATAGAAACAACAAAGTGATTTATTGGTAACAGGTTTGTTCTTAGAAGAGTTTGTGAGGGAACTCGTTGGAAGAGTTCAAGCTTTTTCAATCATCTTTCTATGATACCTACTGCCCCCTGCTGACTCATCACGGAAATATACCATTGCTTTCCTTTGTAAATTTACACAAAAGCTTTGAATAATCGAGGAGACTAATGAGATATGTATGTTCATTAAAATTTGATACTGTATACATCTTTCTCCTCACATTACTATGTATGAAAAATATTTTTCCAATATCTAACTTGTGAAATGCCCCTATTCAACTCGTCTTTTATGTGTTCTTCACTGATTTTCTAATATCCTCCCTTTGACCCAATAGACCAGCTTATGTCATAAATCCAAAGCTAATGAAAACATAATTAGAAGAGCCCACTTGAAGTGTGAAGAGCTTAATGTTTTAGGGCAATTGAGCAAGATTTATTCTGTAAATCAGAAATATATTTTCACTGAAAGTGGGTGTTTCATGGTGTTTAACTTCAGACAGCCTCTTGGACATGATCTCTTATTGGATGAAGGTTATAAATACATGCAGTAGATGTATGTGCATAGCACATTTTCACATGACTAATGATAGAACCAAAATAAGCATGGATTAATAATCATAAAAAATGTATCTTATATTTTTAAAATAATGCACAAAATAATCAATGAGATAATTCCTTTTTAATCACTTATGCCATTTGCTAGTGATTTGAGCATTTTAAGAAAAAAAACATAAGCTTGCTTTTTATAATTTAAATGAGGATTAATGTAAACTTTTGTTTCCTAACACTGATTAATCTGTAAAATGGAGTTTATTTCAACTACACTAAAGAGTTGTTATAAAAAGAAAATATTATCCAAATTTAGGTCACAAGTCTATCCTATAGGAGATGAAGTGTTCTAGCAAATTACTGCTGACACTTTCAAGAAGTGGAGCCCAAGAGGAATCCACAAAATCATACTCTAGTAGGACTTCTAAGGAGTCAGTCATGATTTAAGTTAAGAATATAACTGCAGGGACTCTTCATTCTGTATTGCCAACTGTAAGAACAGTGTTTCATTGACTAAGTGAAAATAATACTTTTTATTGACAATAATCTTTAAGATTATCTATACTTAAAATGTTCCTGTTTTACTTGTAAATCCTATAAGAACATGTTATTAAAAACATTAAAAAGAGGGGCACTTGGGTGGCTCAGTCGATTGAGCATCTGACTCTTGATGTCTACTCAGGTCATGATCCCAAAGTCTTAAGATCAAATTCTGTGACATACTTTGCACTGGGCATGGGGCCTGCTTAAGATTCTCTCTCCCCATCTGCCCCTTCCCTGCTCATGCTCTCCTTCTCGTGTTCTCCTTCTCTCTCTTAAAAACAAAACAAAACAAAACAAAACAAAACAAAACAAAAACATTAAAAGGAAACAAAATCTCAGTAAAAAAAAAGACAATAACAATTGTTAACTTTAAGTAAAATAATTATTTTCATTTGCTTGTATTTATTATCAGCTATTTTAAAAGAATGCATATTTCAGAAGTTACAAAATTTAATTAAGAATTAATTAAGTATCAATAAGTAAACACTCCAAATTACAGTACATAAAATCGAGTTTTTATTTTTTTTAATTTTTTTAACGTTTATTTATTTTTAAGACAGAGAGAGACCCAGCATGAATGGGGGAGGGGCAGAGAGAGAAGGAGACACAGAATCTGAAACAGGCTCCAGTCTCTGAGCCATCAGCCCAGAGCCTGATGTGGGGCTCAAACTCATGGACCACGAGATCGTGACCTGAACTGAAGTCGGACGCTTAACCAACTGAGCCACCCAGGCGCCCCATAAAATCGAGTTTTTAAATGAGGCAATTGGTATTTAATTATTACATACTCATAAAGGATTATAGGGATTATAAATAAATACATGACAAAGATTTTTGTGTTTATATATTACATTTATCATATATAAGTACTAATGTATTATATATATATATATATATATATATATATATATATATATATATATTTTAATTTTAGAGAAAGAGAGTGTGTAAGTGGGGAGGGATGCAGAAGGACAGAGAGAGAGAGAGAGAGAAGGAGAGAGAATCTCAAGCAGGCTCCACACTTAGCATGGAGCCTGACACAGGGCTCAATCTCATGACCCTGGAATCATGACCAGAGCTGAAATTGAGTTGGACACTCAACCAACTGAGCCACCCAGGCACCTCATTTACTAATGTATTTTTGTTTAAGCAAGGCACTTATATCGATAAGCAGAAGATTACTATTTACTAGAAGCAAATATTTGAAACATACAAGATGATGTAACATTCTATGATTCAATTTTTCTCATGAAATTAGGAGTTATAGTACCAAATATTTCATGCTCAAGACTCAAAAACATTTGCCAAATTTATTAATTGCCCTTAGATTATCCACGCAGAAAAGATCAGGGAAGTCTGATGAGAGAAGAATCTACAAACCAATAGTACTTACCTCAGCATCCCCTTACAGCGAGTTTTTCCTTAAATGTCACCAAGTTTTTCTCCTCAAACACTGATTAAAAGATTGTGTGTTTGTGGGTGTGTGTGGATGTTTGTGTGTTTGTGTGTGTGTGAGTGTAAATTGAACACTCATCTTGAAGATGCTTAAAGTGATTAATCTATGTATTTTCTTTCTAGATTCTGGATATTACAAATTAATTTAATATTTCTCTGTATGCATGAACATATATGTATGTTTATTCAACTGACTTCTTTTTTTCCTGAAGAAAAGATAGGTGATAAAACTATAATCTGAAAGTAAGCACAAAGCTTTCTTGAAATTAGTTTTAAACTTTTAATGACTCTTCAGAATATAATATATGGAATGTAAAATACCTCTAGAACTGAATTTTGCATATGACTCTCAAAACAGATGCTGAGAATGTCTTATTGAAAGACTTTATAGGGTAATTTATTATTTTCATCACCATTACAGTTAATGCTATTTACTTAGAATATTTAAAGAAATCCTTTCTAAGCACTGATTTAGATATTAGGAGTACCGGATTCTGATATTGTCATGGTTTCTAATAATCATGATAATTCGTTATACTCCGTCATCTTTACTTTCCTTATATGTAAATGAATACTTTTGGAAGTCACTTTTAGTTATATATTTTCTTGATGAACATTAGCAAACTTCCCTAATGATCTATCTTCCAACCTCCATTCCCATAATTGGTCATAATCTGAGTAAACTCATTGACTCCTCTGAACAACCCTGTGAGAATGGTGGTTAGTGCCATTTCACCAGTGAGAAAAGTGAAGTTTGGAAAGGATAATAAGCTTATTGGAGTTCATAAATGGTGGAACTAGGTATTTACCTTAACAATGGAAAATAGTACTGTCAGTGAGAAAGCTGCTTTCTCAAAGAGGCTTTTATGGTAAAAGACATTTTTCTAAGAACAAAAAATAATCACATAGATGAATTATTACTATTACCATCTAAAGTTGGGTAGTGGTTGTTTTCTATGTAAATATATAGACAGATGATAGATAAATAGACAAATAGATCAATTTGTATCACTGTATACCCAAAAATTTATTAAGCTTGAAAAAAACTGTATAAATTCAGGGAAGATGTCATAGATTTATACATTTAAATAATAAAATATACCTGTTAATTTGCATAACAATAATGTAATGAAATTTTAATAATAAATTAATTCAGTGCAAGTAAGAAAAAGGGTTCTTGGGTTATTTGGTTTATTACATTGGTCCAATTGATCAAAATGGACCAGTAACTAAGACAGATTCATTGTGGTTTTTCAGGGACTGAGGTCAGGAGAGAACATCTCTTCTGGATATATGGACTTTGCTGTCTCATCTCATAGAATTTCTCAGTATTTAAATTATTTCTGTCATTTAATGGATTTTCACTTAAGAGTAGAATCTCATTACACTAAATTGCAACCAACCTGAAATTTTACCTTTTAAAATTGTCTTTTTTCATCATCCCTGACTAATCTTCTCTAAATTTCCACTTCATTTGCAATTCTCTTTTTGGTCACTGAGGAGCTCCAAAATGAAGTCTACTTCATTATATGCCTCATTATCAATATTACCATAGCTCCATTATGGTCATTTACATCAATGACCTTTGATATCTTCAATTCAGTCTTACTCATAAGAACCTTGGAAATGCTACAGCCAGATGATTTGAACCGTTGTCAAATCTCAGACTGATTTTATACTGATAGACAATAAATCTCATGGGTTTTTCTCAGAAAAAATAATTTTTCCTCCACCCTTTTAGGTTCTTGGCTGAGACCCTCCTGTAATAAAAGGCAGATTAATGGGAGGAAAAACAAACAGAAATTTAATAACATGTATACTTCCTGTTTTATTTCCTTCAGGAAAACTGAGTAACTCTCTGAAATGGCCCAAGCCATCACCTTAAATAGCATCTTCAGCTAAAGACAAAAGAAAGATGTTGAGGGTGAGGAGACTCAGTTATGTAAGTCATTAGGGAAAACACAACCAACAAGGGTATGGTTATTATGCAGATTTAAATCTATTCTTTCTTCTTTGTTAAATTTTTATAAAGATTTAGTCATCCTACAGAGATGGAGATACCATTACAAATGGAGATTTCCCTTGTAAATGTACATGTGTCTTACAAAAAGGTAATCTCTACTTGGGTTTCAGAGCTTCTTTTGTGTCTACTGTTTTTTGTTTTTGTTTTTGTTTTTTTTGTTTTGTTTTCGCTTGTTTGTTTTTAAATATTTATTTATTTTTGGAAGAGCGCAAGTAGGGGAGGGACAGAGAGAGGAGGACAGTAGATCTGAAGCTGGCTCCACACAGACATGTTGATAGCAGTGAGCGGGATAAAGGGTTCTCAAACTAATGGGGAGATCATCACCTGAGCCAAAGTTGGACACTTAACCGAGTCACCCATGTGCCCCTTTTTGTTTTTGTTTTATACAAATAACCAGCTTAACCAAATCTTAATATTAAAGAGACATATTTTGGGGTGACAAATTCGGCTCTCCTTAAGTGGGTCTCCAGGAAGAATAGGAGTGAACCTATTTTCTCTTCCTTTTTTATTTTAGTGCTAGAGATTTAAAGCCTTTCTTATCATTATTTTTGCTTGATTGCTGTTTTTGTTTATTAGTTTTGATTTTGTTTTTGCTTTTGTTTTTGTGTAGAGCCCAATGGAAATTATATATCTAGACAGGATGTTTACCTTAAAATTATTCAGCTCTGTACTCTTATTTTAGGTTTTTATACAACTTATTCTTTTTTTAAGTGTTTTTTGTCTTGTTTTTGGTTTTAATAATTCCACAATAAGCAGATTATTGAACTTCCCATCTACATCACTTAAAAAAATTATTAATTTGCATGATCTCACCGGCAGAAATTAAAATACTAACCTTGAATAGAATTTATTGTTCACTTTAACATGTTTCTGATCTGATTATAAATACAGAAATATAAATCAGAGCTATAAAACTGTGTAACTGAGGTTAGCAATACTATGTTGATATCTCTTTTTAAAAAGATTGGAAATGTAGGGGTGGCTCAGTCAGTTAAGAGTCTGACTCTGGATTTCAGCTCAGGTCATGATCTCACAGTTGTGAGATTGAGCCCTGTGTCAGGCTGTGCATTGAGTGTGGAGACTTCTTAAGATTCTCTCTCTTCCTCTCCCTCTGTCCCTCCCCTAGAAGCATTCACTCTCTCTGTCTCTCAAAAAAAAAAAAGTGTGGAAATGTAAACCATCATCATTATTGTTTAAATTATCTAGTTTTCATAGCCCTACTTTTCATGAAAACCTATATAGCATAAATTAGATTTTCAAACTGTTCAAAATTCAAGTTGACTGCATTGATTGTTATTGAAATATCTTTGCGATTTTTACAAAATGATGGAAGAACATTTTTCTGCATTATGATCTTGAACTAAAGGAAAATATAACCCAACATTCTCCTAACAGAATTATTTTCTTACTGGCATTTTTACACAACTATAAGAAAAAAAGGAGAGTTCTGAAATGTTACATTTCCAAAAAAGATTGAATTCTAAAGACAACATTGAAATTTGTTCACAATAACATAATGTTTTTAGTATTATAATTAAAATTCATGTTGTTCAAATTATGCATTGTATACATTTACCAAGAGGGCCTTAACATTCTCTCCAAGTTCTCTAGATTTTAGATTGGTTTCTTTCTGACTGCTAACTCCTGTCCTCCTCCTTTCATAGAGCATTTACTTTAGAAAATTTTCCATTATAAATTCTTTATCTGCTCCTTTGAGATGCAAATATTTTATAATGCAGAAATATATTGTCCTGCTCTAGGACCCAGGAGACATCCCTTTGAACTATAATCATTAGAAAGATAAGGCCTTTATCTCCCAGTCTCTGGGGGAGAATAGAAGTCTCATTTTGATAAGTACCAGTTAGCGAACACTATTAGGGAACATTGACCAGCCCTCCTCTAGGGTCTTCAGTATTTTTCCATTTGTCCACTTTAGAGTTTGAAAATACTTCTGCCTTCTGTTTCAGTAGAGTTGAGTTCAATTTCTTTCCCTTACAGTCTTTTTTTCAGAGTTTTTATTTAAATTATAGTTAGTTAACATATAGTGTAATATTAGTTTCAAGAGTAGAATTTAGTAATTCATCACTTACATATAACACCCAGTGCTAATCACAAGTGCCCTCCTTAATGCCCATCATCCATTTAGCCCATCCCCTACCCAGTTCCCCTCTAACAACCCTCAGTTTGTTCTTTATAGTTAAGAGTCTCTTAGGTGGGGGGCCTGGGTGGCTCAGGTGGTTAAGCACTTGACTCTTGATTTTCAGCTCAGGTCATGATCTCACAGCTGGTGAATTTGATTCCTGCATCAGGTTCTGTGCTGACAGTGCAGAGCCTGTTTGGGATTCTTTTTCTCTCTTTCTCCCTCTCTGCCCCTCCCTGACTCACGCTCACTCTCTCTCAAAATAAATAAACAAAAAAAAAGTCTCTTATGGTTTGTCTCCCTCTCTTTTTTCCCCTTCCCCTATGTTCATCTGTTTTGTTTCTTAAATTCCACATATAAGTGAAATCATATGGTATTTGTCTTTCTCTGACTACTTATTTCACTTAGCACAATACACTCTAACTCCATCCACGTCATTGCAAATGGCAAGATTTCATTCTTTTTGATGGCTGAGTAATATTCTATTGTATATATATATAATTACATACATAAATATATACATAAATGCATTTATATACATACATAAATATATACATAAATACATTTATATATATATATATATATATACACGAAGTATATATATATATATATATATATATATATATATATATATACACACACACACACATCTTCTTTATCCAGTCATTAGTTGATGGACATTTGGGCTCTTCCCATAATTTGGCTATTGTTGACAATGCTGCTGTAAACATCTGTGTTCATGTGCCCCTTTGAGTCAGTATTTTTGTATCTCCCCTATAGTCTTGACCTTTATTGCAATAATCTTGAATAGATCCATTGTTGCTATTTATAACAAGTGTCTCATGCAATTTCCTTTTGACAGTTCAATGATTACTTGATTAATGTGAAAGTTCTATTTCATGATCATGTTATATTAAAAATATATGACATATTTTAAAATATATATTCCAATATATTCATATTATTCATTTCAAAAAGTAATATTTTAATTAAAAATCTCAAGAGCCAAAGCTCAAGCAAATCTCATTAAATCAGAGCCCCAAGATGTGTACATATAGCTCTCTTCACAGTTTTCCTCTGTTGTCTCATGTATTTGGTAAACCACATATGATTTTACCGGGAAAATATCTCTTGTATTAAAGTCATATACAAACTGTGCTCTATACTCCTACAATCTTGTTTGTTTTTTTTTTTAAGATTCTATTTATTTCAGATTTGCTGTTAGAACATGCTTCTGATGTGTTTTGCACTTTACATTTTGACTTCACAACAGGGAACAGCTTATTAGTGGGTGGTAGAACTGGGATCCAGATGTGACTGAGGCAATATGTATATACCCGTTAACTAGCTCTTTCTCATCTGGGAATATATTGGATGAAATAATCTGAAAGTCACATACACCATGAGGTAAAGTAGGAAACATTTGAGAAGAGAAAGTAGTCTATGCTGCTAGCTTACTTCGCCCCAATTTTCATCTGCTATTGACTTGTTGATAGAAAACTTGTTTCTGTTTCTCTTTTCAGTCTTTCTTTCTGATTACTATGAATAATAATATTGCCTCCTTTATCTAATACTGCAATAGTGTTATCTCCAAGCAATGTTTTAGAATCAGCTACAAAGATAAATAAAACAACATCAGGCAACATTTGAAGCATGGGTTAAATTCATGCAGTGTCAAATCCTGTAAAGATAAAGATGTTTTGTCAAAGCAATGCAACTGCCCAATATTTCAAAATGTTCCTTCTTAATATTTTATTAAAATATCAGTGGGCTTATGCTATAAATTATTAGTTATACAAAAATATTAAAAAGTAGAAGTCATCATGTTACCATATTACATACAAAACAAACAAACAACACTACATGTTCTAAAGATCTTATAAAATAGAGGGGAAACAAACAAACAAACTGCTTAAAAAAATAGATGCAGGTGCAGAATGGGAGAACATTTAAAAAGACCAACTAATCCATGCTTACAGAAGGATGGGAGAAGGATGATTTCTTAACAATGGTGAATTGTAAGAGTTTAGTAAAATCAATAAAAAATAATGTTTATAATGAAAGTAATCAAGCCAGGAGTGATGGTGCTATTTTCAGATGTTTCCAGATTGAAAAATAATTTTGATCTAAAATTTCAGTTCAACATACATGAGAAAGACAACAGATTTTAAGGTCAATGATACAGATTTTGAATGTCGGTTCTATCATTTAGCTGTGTGATTTTTTTTCTTTTCTTTTCTTTTCTTTTTTTTTTTTTTTTTTTGTTTTTGGTGTTGTTGTTCATTACCAAATCTGATCTGTAAAACTAGAGATAAGCTCTATCTCACAAAATTTTGAAGATAAAATTAGGTAAGTTTTGCAAAGTGTGTAGCCTTTGTTATTCCTGATACATTGAAGTATTCAATACATATTAGCTCTATTCCTCTTTTTTACAAAACTATTTCCATGATCTGAAACATTTCTAGTGTTGATCATAGCCTAGTTTCTTACTGCTGTTTTAACAAATTACCACAAACTTAGTGGTTTAGAACAACAGAAATTCATTATCTTACAGTCCTGAAGGCCCAAAATCCTAAAATCAAGGTATTGACAAGGCTGCATTCCTTCCAGAAGCTGTAAGGAAGAATCTGTTTCTTAGCTTTTTCCAGCTTCAGGAGGCCATTTGCAATCTTCAGATTTCTCTGATGTCTTCTTCTGTTGTCACATCTCCTCTAATTGACTGTCCTATCTTCTCCCCATAGTAATGACTCTGTTATGCTATTGGGCCCACCCTGATAATTCAGGATATTGTCTCCATCTCAAGATTATTAATCAAATCAAGGCTCTTTTTTAATATGACATAACATGTTCCCACGTTTTAGGGATAGGCACATAGACAATAGACCACAGACCAAACTAAAAAAAAAAAAAAAAGAACTTTTGAAAAATAATAAAATAGCTTACTTAAAATAAATGAAATGAGATTAATTCTCTTTATTCCTGATAACTTCCCTTCAGTTTGACTACCCAGAGACCAAGGAATGCAATTACATTTGTATTGTGAGAATTTTATACTGAGAGATTCATAAATAGATTTTTTCAAATTATAAAAACAAATAAGCAAGCAAATTGAACACAAAACATAACACAAACATTTTCAGATAGCTAAAAAATAAAAACACTAGAAGAAGGGAAGATAAATTTGTTTCTAAAGGAATTTCAGTGGAAAAATATGCAAATACTTGTGAAGATTTTCTGAGGAATACAATGAAAGCCAATCTAAATGTTATGTAATTGAGTTGGTATAAAATCTTAAAACATTGAGTTTAAGTTTATTGAGGAATTTGCTCTTCATATGACATCTCAACAAAGAGAAAAGTGTGTGGTCAGAGGATTACAGCAGTATGTTTTTTTACACCCATTGCATAGTCAGAAATACTGTGCAGAAAGCATAGTCCTGGAGAAAGAAAAACTTATTTGAATATAATTTTATCTTTGCATGTGATGAGTCCATGTTTAAGCATGTGATCTTGGCTATTGTTTCTGAATACCCTCTTCAATTTAGGTCTAAGGATAAGGTTATCATAAATGCAGTTATCTTTATTTCTCTCAAAGCTTGAACTGAAATGATCTCACTCTTTGTCTACTTTAACTTTTTCTAATATCAACACTCAATATTCTATTTAGTATTAGTCCTACTGGACTGCCTAATTGTATACTGAAGCCTCCGTTCACCTGGTAGCCAAGCATTATGCAGACAAAATTTATATACAATCAAATATAGCAGAGGAGAACATGTAATTGAGGAAGTATTATGGTTTATAAAATATATAAAACAAACAATGAGTAATTTATTCTACTTATATAAGAAGTTTCAGAGAGTTTTATAGAGAATGCTTGCACAGCCTTGAGGAATACAAAGAGGGATAACAAGAAAGGATGAGGAGGACATTTCAGGAAAGAACAGTAAGTTCAATGTCATGGACATGAGAAAGAACGTGGTTCCAAGGCAAGAAGCAATTTGCTAAGGGTCAAGAAAGCAACAGATGGGAAATGCTTATAAAGCAAACAAGGGAAAATATTGGAGGAACATGTCTGAAATGCTATAGAGCTTGGATGTAGTCTTTAGAGGACAAAAATAATAATAGCAGAAGCAGTCTGGAGGATAAATTAGAAGTAGGAATTTGCAGGCTTGGCGTGAAGATAACCACTTGAACGATTCTTGGCATTGCCATAAATATTGAATAGAAAACAACTTAAGAAGGTAATGTTTTTAGAACATAACCATAAATTTAATTTGATTTGTTAGTTGGCAACAGAAAGAATGGCATTTAGGATAATTGCCAGATTCCTATCATAGGTGAGTGTTGATTACATTTACTGTATTAACAAATACTGAAGGAAATACAGATTTGGGGGTGGGTTAGTGTTAGGCTGTATTTGAGGTATATTAAAAATGAGATATTTTGAGAACTTCCAACTGAAAATGCTGACTTCCCAGGTTTTATAAATTTAAACTGGTCATAATCAGGATTTATCAGTGTATATGTTAAAATAATGAATGTGCATAATACAGTCTAGGAAAAAAATATGCAACAAGGTTAAGAATAGAAATTTGAAGACATCACTATGGAAAAGAAATCATTGGCACAATAGTAATTATAGTTGCAGCAAAACTACATTCCAAGACAGAGTTTTAAAACTCTATTGTAAAATTTAATAACCAACCTTCTAGAATTAAGCAAACCAAAATTGTAAAGCACTTTGAAATCTCTGTAAATGCAAATGTGAACATATGCAGGTATACAAATATTGAATACAGTCATAAAACACACCCACAAAAAATACACAGTATTTCTATGCTTTTCAGCAATATCCCTGCTTGCCAGAACTCAAGACTAACCTTATTTTCTTTGTAGAAAGGCATTATCTGTGATCACAGTATCTAATTTTTTTCATAAAATAAAAAACCTGAGTGGTAATTTTTCCCTCAGTAATTTCTTCCTTTACAGCTGATGTTTGTATATCACCTAAAATGCTGCCGATGGGTGTGAATTAGGAACATTTCACTCTTGTATTCCTGATTATATTTTCCAGGAATTTATGTTTGTCCAATTTTGGCTTAAGAAATAAAATCTTAGATGTAGTAATGCTTTTTCTATTTCTATTAATTTATAACTGTTTTTATTATTATTTATTTATTTATTTTAATTTTTATTCATTTTTGAGAGACACAGAGAGACAGAGTGTGACGGGGGAGAGGCAGACACACACACACACACACACACACACACACACACACACACACAGAATCCAAAGCAGGCTCCAGGCTCTGAGCTGTCAGCACAGATCCCGATGTGGGGCTCGAACCCACGAATTGTGAGACCATGACCAGGGCTGCAGTCAGATGCTTAACCAACTAATCACCCAGGCACCCCATTCTTCTTCCTCTTTTTAAATGTTTATTTTTTTATTTACTTTGAGAGAAAGTGAAAGAGAGTGAGTGGGGGAGAGGCAGAGAGAGAGGGAGAGACAATTTCAAGGTTGAATCTTGATGCAGGGCTCCATCCCAGGAACCGTGAGATCATGACTTGAGCCACCTAGGCATCCCTGTCTTCTTTTTTAATTAAAAAACATTTATAGTCTCTGAGTCCTATCATGTATATACAGTTTACCGACACTAATAATGAAAACTTTACAGATGATGTTAGCCGCTGCCAACGTGTTTTAATCTACATTATTCAGGTTTTTCCTTAAGATATTATTACTTGTGGTTTCAACTCTAATAAGAAATATTCTGTTTTTATTAATGCGAATAGTCTGTTGTGCTGAATAGAAAATTCATTTTGAAAAATGCTTTTAGTTTTTGGCTTTACATAGTTTCTAATTTTTTTTTCTTAATTCATTGAGAGTATCATTCTGGCCAAATACTTAAAATTATGTGAATAACCCATTGAACATATAAATGGAGGTCTAAATGTGAATAAAGGGTAAGGATTTCCAAATCAGTTAGTTTCATTATGTTGATTGGGTTGGACAGATCCTCTATGTATTAAAATCTACGTATTCTTGTACAGGATGAAATAATGATAATGTGTTAATTTGTGCCAGTAAAGTTGGAAATCCGTTGGCTCATTTTTAAATGGCTAACAGTTATTTTTAATTTAATGCATATCATTTGGTGCATAAAATTTCAGATTTGTTTTGTATTTATCATTGATTGTGCTTCTCTTCTATTATTTTTGCCTGACATTAATATTGTCATCTTTTCTTTAATTGGGTGCAGTTTCCATAATATATCCTTTTGACTTTAAGATCTTCGGCATCATTTCATTGTAGTCTAATTATTTAGAAGCAGATATTTTCCCAGTTTTGTATTCTGATATAATCTCAAATGTTTGCTTCCTATAAACAGATTTTAAACCATAACATTTTGCCATATCTAGCTTTGTAACTTTTTTGTTATAAAAATAATTCTGAAATGATTTGGAATATACATATCTTTATTTTTAATCCAAATAAACTCTAGCTAAGTATTTGTTTTACAAGTTTATTTTAGAAATACATTTATCTAATTATAAATCCCCAGACAATATTTTTTTTTATTTTTCAAAAGTTATTTTTGCTTAATTTGCTTTTTTTTATAGTTAGCTCTTTAATTTAAAAAAAAAATTATTTTCCTTTCATTTTCTCATTTAAAAGAATAATTAATCCTCTTTTTAAAATTATTTTGTCTTTATTTCTGCTATAAACATATAGCATTACTTAGACATAAAAATAAGGTAAGTAATTTATTTTCCTATTTTTACCTTATTCATTTGGCTTAATTATTCATGACTATTTTTAGCAAGACTTTTCCAGTTTTAATATTTCCATATTAATATCTTAAATATTTAGGAACATTTTTGGTGAGTTTTTAAACGTCTGGGCAATATATTTTCTCAAAATTTGAAAATTTGAGAATAATTTTTTATTATCTTAAAAAATGAAATACACCTGGCTCTGACTTTCTTGAATGGCAACCTTGATACTACTCTAGGATCTTCTGGCTTTTATTCATTCTTTGTTTTTACTGTTGTTTGGATGGTTGTTTCCATATTTTCTCTATATTTTTCCTTGCCAGTTTTAATATTTCAAATCTAAATATTGGTATTCATATTTCTGCAATATGACGTGAAGGCAAAGGTATTTGTCCAGCTTAGGACAGTTTCTCTTATAGATTTGATGTTGGCTCCTGCCGTTGTTTTTCTAGTTTCAGGAATAAATAACTTCCATACACTGGATCTTTCTAATCTTTCTTCTATACATTTTTTGGTCTTCTCATCATTTTCCATACTTTATACAATTTTGCTGTCTTCTCAAATATGTCTTATTCATCACCAGATTTATGTTCTGTAATGCCAATCCTGCCTCACTAAAATGTATTTTAAAAATATTTTTGAGGTATAACATACATGCAGAAAAATGAACTTATAAATACATAACTTAAAGAATTTTCACAGTGAACACAAGGTCCGCACTGCAGATTTTATTGTTGTTACCCTAATCCTTTGAAGTATTTTTTACACTAGTCAGGATCTGAAGTATTTATTCTGTTTTATATATATATATATATATATATATATATATATATATATATGTATATATACATATGCATGTATATATATGTATATATATACATATGTATGTGTATATATATACATATATATTATATTTCATGAAACAAATGAACATACAGTGGCTCACTGTGAACATATAGTGGCTCATATTACATCATGAGAGGTATAGTTTTCTGACTACGCAGACAAAAAGTAAGTTGATAGGCTGTGCCGCATACTCTCTGAGAACTCTGTATTTTCATAATTTCTAATACTTATCACACTTAATATTTTTAATGTACTGCCCAACCAAACATTAAGCTTCATGAAAGTAGGAAAACTTCATTATTTATTGCTGTATTCCTCATGTCTTTCAGAGTGCCCTGAATATAGTAGGCACTTGATGAACATCTGAAAGCAAGGATGATTGTGGGGGAAAAAAAAGAAGAATGAAAGAAAAAGTTAAGGAGACAGAATTTTCCTGTTGAAAGTGGGTATTAATTTACTATTTTTCTGAATGTATGACACTCAGAACACTCAGTATCAAGACATAGTAGAGTGTGAAAAAACTTACAATTCACCTCATCATGGCAATCCATTTCAAAACATAGTTGTATTTCTACAAAACAAGTTGTATTTCTAGCCAAGCTTCATTGTTATGGCACAAAGCAAAGAAATTTGCCAAACCTTTGTATATTTTTAATCATTATCATTATAGTCTATTGTCTTTGTTTATTTTACTCAAGTGTCTTCATAGGTTTTTGCAAAGGAAATGGGAAGAAAACGAGGAATTTATAGCCTGCAACCATATTAACAAAGAAAACAACTTGCATCTCCGAAAGAATAGATATTTTTTGAAAGTTGTTTTGTTTGCACAAAGTAGCTATTTAATGAGAAGATTTTCCTTCCAATTCCTTAGAAAAAGTTTCTTTTTCCTCTACTGTGATTTTTTTCATGAGCCCTTAAACCATGAAAAATATAGTTCAGTCAAGTGTAGAACAATAAAAAAGATGAATTTTCTCATTTTTTCCAATGATGTCTGAAGTTAAAAGACACAAAGAGATATGTGTGAAACACCTGGCTCAGTTTTCCAGATATAGCCGTCAATCAGCAATTCAAAATGATGTGCCAATTTAAGGCTCATAGTTAGTACTATTCAGATGAATTTCCCTCCACACTGATTGGAGAAACTTTTCATGGGCCGACCTGCACCCCTGCTGACATACAAATTAACTTTGTATTTGGTCTTCATTTTATTCTAATTCAATGATCACATGTACAAATTCTATACTTAAGTTTCCACTATTGAATATAGCTGTAACTTTTGCTTTCATATTGTAACTAAACCAAATGGGTATAAATTAGGTATATTTTTCTTTGACATGAGTTTAACATGAGTTTACTTACTCTGCCATTGAATAATGTAAAAAAAAAACATTAAAATCTGTCTAAAATTATATGTTAGTTTTATGAATGGATTTTATTTCAAATGATTTAAAATCCTTGAGCCATCTGATATACATATTATTTTGCACCCCCAGATTTGGTGCTTTTAAGAAGTAGATTAGTCACAAATGCAGTATGGTGCCCTCACTCACAAACAAAAGACTGAAACACTGTATAGTCACTCTCTCCAAACTCACTATTTCTAAAGTTAATCACATTCATGTATATTTTATTTTACTTTTTAAAATGGAGATTGTGCTGTATTTACTGTTGTATTGCAACTGTTTTCTTTCCAGGATCATGAGTATTGTTGCAAATCCCCTTTGTTATTTGTGTAATTTGCTTAGTTTTATACTTTAAAAAAGGACCATCATAATGTGATACAGGTTTTTATTCTTATACAAAATTTAAATCACTAGTTATTCTCTAATACTATAATTGCCAATGATAATATCGTCTATGTAAACCTGGCAATTTTCACTTAATTGCTTCCATGTTTATAAAAGACATAACAGATGATTAATGCCTGGCCTACTGTGGAACAGGCTTTGGAAATTACTTAAATAACTTACAGTTAATACCTTGGGCCATAATCACTAATGGCTCATATAACTTGCAAATGATTCAAATCATTTTTTCTACAAATATTAAGCAAAACAGTAGCAAAAATGTGCCTTAGCTCAAAACTGACATTTATTTATTGAGGGCATTGCATAATGTAAGCTAATTATGATCCTTAGTTTTAGATAAATGCATTACTAAGTTCCCTTTGACTTTTAAAATAAACGTTTGTCAAATCAACTTGCTGTAGAAAACTTTATATAATTTTACTTAAAATCATCAAAATAAAAAAATATGCTTCATAATTCTCAAATACTTCTATTTTCTCTTCGATTTACCTTATTTATAGTGAAAAACAGAATGCTATGTTGTAACACAGGCACCAATGATCAATGATATAAAATTTAACTCAAAAGCTATGACTTAATTTTGGAGATACTGTAGCATTGAGCACTTAAAATTTGAAAGAATAGTTCCAGTTAAGGCAGTGACTTTGCCATAAATCAGAAACATCTGATTAATGCTTAGCTTTTTACTTTGTTAGGTCACATCTAGATGCTCAGCTTTTGGGTGTCATAATAGTCATGGTGAAAGGCTGACCTGTAATAATAATAATAATAATAATAATAATAAAAGGAAAACAGAGAGATAGGATGAGTGAAAGTGGTGTATGTAAAAGTGTCACCTGCAGATCACATTTGCTTCTCTTGGGTTTTTTATTACTTTTCTAGACAGGCAAAAGACATCTTTCATATTTTGCCAGAAAAAGCTAAGTCACCAATATCAAATGCACAAACTGTCTTTAAAAGATAAGATGTGTGATTTTTATTGAACTGACAGTATACATTCTTAAAAATTAAACTACCCAAAGCTAACTGCCTTAGCTTACTCCTACAAGAGAATAATTTTTATAAAAGAGTTTAAATGATGATGGTTTTAAGGAAATCATCACCACCCTCCACCACCAGGTCTGAAGTAGGTGCCTTCCTGAGTGCTCACATGTTAAGTTATTTATCATAACACTGTTAAAATGCATTGAATGCATTATCATGTCCTGATTGCTAATAATAATAATAATAATAATAGTGTCTAATATTAGGCACTGAACTTTGGGAATCATGTCCTTTATCAATCATGTTAGTTTAGCACCCAAAATATTTATTGCTGCAAAATAATTGCTATAAAATATTGTTTTATCACAAAAGTAGTAGGTATAGTATAAAACTTTACATGGGTCTTCAAATTCATGGATTATAATAAATAATTACACAAAACACAAAATATATGATAGTGTTATCATCGAGAGGACTAAAGCCTTTAATTTTGTATTATAAAACTGGTTAAAACTGTACTATAAAACTGGTTAAACTGATAGCTCTGGAATGATCCATTAAAGAATAGAACTATAAATTTGAAAAAATATTTTCTAAACTATAAGATGTAACAAAATTATATTCCTTGTTGATATCATTATAAAATAGTTAACCTTGAGGATTGCTTTATATTGCATATATAATGAAATAGATTCATAGGAGTTGTTACCGATTTGCACGCATGACCTTAGCAATAACAAATGATAATTTTTGGTTCTTCTCTATCTGGAAATAATTCTATTGGCTAATTATTGCTCAGAAAATACTAGTGTTGAATTAATTATATTTAAAAATGGAAATAATTGAATTTCATAGTTATTCTCCAATATTTAAAATAACAATTTTAAGTAAGTCCACAAGGTAAATTCATTTAAAAACTGAAGTGTGCATCATGTGGTTACCATCTCAGAAGATGATTAAATATTTAAAATGTCTCATCTTTCAACAGGTTGTTTGAGACATGTGATGTTTGAGTGAGACAATTTAATGTGTATATCAACTATTGGTCAATCTAAATCACTTAAATTAAAAAAAAAAATAGCAAAATCAATGTACCTGGACCACAAGAACTTGGTTCTCTAGATAAATGTCTTTATTAATTTAAAATTTAACGTTGTGGGGCCGCCTGGGTGGCTCAGTCAGTTAAGCGTCTGACTCTTGATTTCAGCTCAGGTCATGATCTCACAGTTGCTGAGATAGAGCCCCACATTGGGATCTGTCCTGACAGTGCAAAACCTGCTTGGGATTCTCATCCACCCTCTCTCTCTGCCCCTACCTTGCTTGCACATGCATGTACATGCATGCTCTCTCTCTCTCACTCTCAAAATAAATAAACTTTAAAAAGATAAAATTAAATTAAATGTTATGTAGAATAACAGGAAGTTTGAATTTTTACTTCTTTCTAGGCATTGGGACTTTGGACATTTCACTTGTTCTTTTTAAGCTTTTTGTCCCTGTAAAATGGAGATGCTAATAACTAGGTAACTTTTATGCTTGGTAAATAGAACCCACCTAATACATGATAATCACTAAATAATCATAATTTTTTATTATCAATCATAATCAATGTCCACAACAGCAGTATATTCACTTCATCGAAGCAAAGATGTGGTTCAAAAAAAATCACCTTCATTACTGAGAAAGTTTGGCTGGAAAGCACAGCTAAGGTATGCAGGAAAAATGTTTTTCCTAATACAGAGCCACAGAATTTGCTAGAATTAGTCATTGACAGTATGGGAATATGACAGTCCTGCTGTACTCATCCCTTACTCCACGCTGAGCTGATTGGGAGTTTGGAGGAGCATTTACTTCCAAAACTCTTTGCTCTCAAGTGAAAGAAGAGAAAAGAACATGGTGCTTCAGTTTCTTCCTCTAGCTGTTATAGAGACTCTTCTACCTTCAAAAGAACAAAATGAATAAAGGGGTAGAGAGAACACATGAGTGATATTTATAGGCTTCTTTCATATGGAAGTACATATCAGGGTTGGAGGTGAAGCATTTAGGTGAATATATTATCTATTAGGTTATCCTGTTAATTTTATATGAATAAACCCTTCTAAAACATATATTTATTTTATTTCTGGACGGCATATATAGGTATATATATGTAAGTATATATGTATATGAAGAAATGAGAAGGTTGTATCAGAAATAACAAAGATGCAACCAAGATCAAGGTGATGTTTCTAAGCTTATTGTAACCAAAGGATAACTCAGAGTTAAATTCATGTTTAGAGTGGTAATGTATGTGACTCGGATGATCTTAGAAATTATTCTTTGCTTGGAGAATGGGTATTGCTTTTGTAGTTATTAAGCTTTATGCTATACTCAAAGCATTACACGCACGCACACACACACACACACGCACATGCACACTCACACACACACACTCACACATGAAAAAGGAATCCCAAAGTTAGTACTGAAATTTTCAAATCTCATTCCCATGCCTCAACCTGGGTTTCCTAGAACTCAGATGTTGAGGTGAAGACATGCATTGTTATTTTAATTAAAAGTACACACCCAGGGGAGGGATTGAGTAGAAAGGAGGAAGGGAGAATTAGAAAGGTGACACTTTCTTTTTTAAGTTTTTTTTTTTTTTTGAAAGGGGGGTGGGAGGGGCAGAGAGAGGGGGAGACAAAGAATCCCAAGCAGGCACCACAGCACATAACCCGACGCAGGGCTCAAACTGATGAACTGTGAGGTCATGACCTGAGCCAAACCAAAAGAGGGGCATTTAACCAACAGAAACACCTAGGCACCCCAAGGTGACCACTTTTGAGGAAACTTCTGTGAAGTGTTGGTAATGATTCGATCATGAGAGACTCCTCCGAGAAAACAAGAAACTACATTTTAAGACAACCCTTCCAGTGATGTAAAAAAACAAAGTATGTATTCACAGGTTTCTGTGCCCCTTAGGGCAAAGGTTCATCCCATGGAATGTTAAACCCCTTGATCTCATGGGTGCTGCATTCATAGAACTAAACTGCATCTTGTAGTGTCCCAAACCTCATTATCTGCTGGAGAGGCATTGACTACATGGTATGTACATGAGATGAAGTGCTGTCAGGCTGTACCTGCATGATATTAGAAAGGCCATACCCAGGAGCACCTGGATGGCTCAATTGGTTAAGCATCCGACTCTTGGTTTGGTCTCAGATCATGATCTCACAGGTGGTGAGTTCGAGCTCCTCATCCGACTCTGTGCTGACAGTGCAGAGCCTGCTTTGGATTCTCTCTCTCCCTCTTTCTGCCCCGCCCCTGCTCACTCACTCTTTCTTAAAAATAAATAAATAAACATAAAAACAAAAAGGCCATACAAATTTGGTCACCGTGGGATCAGAGATTGCCCAAACCAGTGCATGAGCTATATCTACTACAATCCAGATCAAATTTAATGTTTAACCATTTGGTGATTCATTCAAAAATTGCATTGCACTCCACTAACTAGAAGGTGTTCTTTAGCTTTATAGAACTTTATACAGAACAAATTAATAAATCACAAATCCATCAACTAAAATGTGCATTGAAAATGTCCTATGTACCTTAGGTTCTGAAGTAGACAGATGTCATTCTCTCCAATAAACAAGAATATAGGCGCCCCTGGGTGGCTCAGTCAGTTAAGTGTCTGACCCTTGATTTTGACTCAGGTCATGATCTCACGGTTTGTCGCTTTGAGCCCCATGTCAGGCTCTGCACTGTGTGGAGCCTATTTGGAATTCTTTCTCTCTCCCTTCCCCATTTGCTTGCTCTCTCTCTCTCTCTCTCTCAAAATAAATAAACTTAAAAAAAAAAAAACAGTATAATTGGGAAGACAATGCATGCTGTTTTCTAAACTAATATATATGTTTTAAATTTGGTATTGCTTTTTTTCATAATAGGAGTTTCAAAATTTTATTTTTTTTCTTTAGTTACTATTAAGATAATGAAGTTCTTCACTCTTTGTGTCTAGTTCTTAAAAGTTGATTGGCTTTTTCTTTTCTAACTCCAAAGCTGTATGGTATTTTCCCCCTCCTGATTCAAAAGTCAAATGTAAACAAATCATAATAATTAAACTAAGGTAAAACAAGTAATTAAGTCAAAGATACCACACGGCCAGTTACATGGAGTGGATTAAATCCCACCAGAGTTCTATTGAAACCTGAAAAGGTTGGAGTCTCCTTCACAACATACCCAGTACAGCCCCCATGACATATTCTTACTTCTGTTCCAGTTTGACTAGTTCCTCAATTCTCCCTGATTTTTACAACACACTTGAATTGAGTGAAAATGTGTTCCAGTGGATACGTTATTTAATTTGTTCAAGCCTTCACAAAGAGATTCTCTTCACAAATTTCACAGTATGCTTTGGAAAGCAAGTTCCTAGGAGCAGGCACATTTTAACTTTTTTACAGCAATTGTCAACATCTTCATAAAACTGATGCCACTGCTTGACAGATGAGTCTTTGCTGGAATTGATGGTGACCGGATGGTAGTAAATATGAGAGAAGAAGCCATAAATATGGACAGGTGCATTGACAGTGTTTACATTTGTCATGTGATATTGAGCAGGCATGTTTCCAGACCAGCTCCCACTCTTGTTTTGTTTCTTTTTCTAGGAGACAAATGGTTTTGTCTCTTCTACCCACCTGTTCCCTTCACTTCTCAATCTTTTTAAATTTCCCTTCATGATTAGAAAAGTTTGCAAACCCCTTCCAGCAGAAGAAGCAGGACAAAAAGATGGAAGATGTGAGGAAGGAAGAGGTGGGAGAAAGGTAAGGAACGCCTGAAAGCCCATGTTTAGGTGCTGTCTTTTGGATATTCTGGCTGTGCCTAGGTTTTGTAGTCTCACTAAGTTCTGTGTGATTCTCTGTACATTTGACCCATTAAAGTCAAGTTAGAATATGCCCCACTGTAATACAGATAGGCACTGCTTTGGGATAAATTGTATTCTATCTGGTTTTTCAACTCATCCATTCTCTTTGAGAGGCTGTATGTAAAATATAGTTCCCAAGATGTTTCATGAGTGAAGTAACGATATGGTCTTATCAGGTGTTGCCAACATCTACTGCATTTTTAAAAATGCTTATTTATTTGTTTGAAAAGAGAGAGAACGAACAGGGGAGGAGCGGGGCGGGGGGTGGCCGGAGAGAGAATCCCTAGCAGGCTTCACACTGTCAGCACAGAGCCCAATGCAGGGCTTCATCTCATGAACCATGAAATCACAACCTGAGCCAAAATCAAGAGTCGGATGGTTAACAGACTGAATTACTAGGTGTCCCCCTCTACTACGTTTTTAAAAAGCTTTCATGAGCCAATTCCCAACTACTTTAATCCCTAGAACCAGTTGCTCTACAAGATTTAAAAAATATCCCACTTACTTGAATAAGAAAAAAAAAGTATATTATTTGATCACTTGGATATTCTTTGTAATGTTGAATGACTGGCAGCATATCGATCAGTCCAGAATACACACATAATCTTTTCTCTAGGTATGTGAATATGATCTTCCTCTGAAACTAGGAAGTGTGAATTAAGGTTGAAAAATTTTGAAAATAGTTTTATTGAAAGGCCTTTCTTACAATTTTGCCCCAGTGATCCCTCACAAAACAAAACCACCAGAAACACAGAATAATGTTTTCATATAAATATATTCAAATCTGTGGAGGATAGCAATTTTTATTTTTATAAATTTAAAATAAAGTCATATTATACTATTATTAAGATTTTAAAATAGATTAACATAGTTTTATATATCCCATTGTGAGAGATTTGCTAGTAAATTTTTTATGAGTACTTTTTGTACATTTGGGGAAAAATTGGAATAAAACTTTTGATATAAAAGAGATGTAATTATTCAGTACATGCTGTAAACATGCCCACTGTGGATTTTAAAGTACTGGTAAGTGAAGTAATAAATGTAGTTAACTATTGACTACTGCTAAAGTTTCCCTACTGGAAGATAGTCCATCCATGCAGGCATCACTAAAGATGTTGTTTGAATTAGTTTATTTCTAGGATTATGGGATACAAGAACACAAACACCAAATAGTGGAAAATGTCATAAACCAAAGTTTGTGTCTGAAACAATGTGTTATTATAAGATTCAAAAATGAATGCCATCAAATTACTACGGAATATTGATTGTTTTTCTTTGCAATTCTGACCTTTTGTTATTGAATAGATGTAAAAAAAGTATGCCGAATAGATAAGTAAAATATGATTTTTAACAAAGTGAAAATAAATGTTTATATTTCTCTGATTTCAGTGATAGATTAGGTAATGTTTTCAGGTATTTAAGAGCATAAAACAAGCTATGAATCTTTAATCCAAAGAATACGATTTGTAAAAACCTTGCTGAATAATTTTAAAACAATTGTAAATGCCCTGTGTCTAGGCTATAGATTAAGTCAACAGGTCACCTAAGGACTTTCAGCAAGCCCCATATGCCAAATATTTTTGACCTGTATATTGATACAGCATCTTTTTTCATTTTATTTGGAAAATACAGGTTATGAAGAATCTATCATGGGCCTTTTGCATATGATTATACTGGTATTTCTAAGCCCTTTCCTCCAAATCCACAATTATGTGAATTATTATAGTTCTATATTATTTTTATCTTTATGTTAATATCAGTGTAGGAATAATAAATGTTCATATAAAATTTTGAATATGCATTTAATAAATATGTTAATATACCTCGATAAATTAAAATAATGAATAGTGAAAATAATAAAAGGCCATTATAATAGATCTAAATATTATAGAATATAGATCTATATAGATCTATAATAGATCTAAATAGTCTATAAATGGCCATATATTAAGAATCTCAAAAATATCTGGAAATTATTTTTTGGAATAAAGTAAGAAATATGCATTTTTTGCTGCTTGTGAAGTCATATATATATATATATATATATATATATATATATATATGACATGTATATACATATACATCTCAATAGTTTTTCTTTGCAACTCATATCTTTTGTTACTAAATAGAAGGAAAAAATCATACAGGATAGATAAGTACGATACCATTTTAACAAAATTTAAATTGTTAAGAACCTAAAATCACAGAGCAAGGGAGTAGTGTAGCCAGATTTCAACCCAGAAAGTCTGAGCTCTGTATCTGACTTTTAATCCATTGGACTAGAGGGGGTTATTGTGTGGAGCAGTTGGCCAGGTCCCTTCTTCCCTTCTCACAGCTCCCTCACTCCCAACATTCACTTAATTTGAAATCTAGGGAAATACGGCTCCATGTCACATTCAAAATACCCCTCACATGCACAAATTTTATGCTCAGTGTTGCTTATCAATGCACTTTGCTAAACAAATGACTGTTGCAAGTCTTCAGAAAGGGATCATGCAAATTCCTTGGAGGTCGAATGAAGAGGCCGCTGGTTTTCCCCTGTCCTAGAAATATTCTGGCTTGTTCAGACATTCAAAATCTAGATTTAATCAGTAGACCTGATTGTCATGTAGACAGACCTACTTATATGTAAACCTGTGACATTTCTTCTCTGACATAGACTAGAGATGTGCCAGAGCATAGCAAATCATGCTTTAGCGTTTTGCAGACTAAATCGGTGTTAACAGCTACAGAAAAATTGTGTAGATGGCATTGCTTCAAAAATGTTTTTAGATACAATGGAGATAAAGTTCCAAACGGTTGCAATATTTTAGACTTGATGTTAGAGTAAATAATGCATTATTAACTGCAGTTAAGTAACTTTTGAACACAGTAGAAAATTATATGTTCTAAATTTAGAACAAGAGCCTACTACTTCTGAATTTTACTTTCTCTTTGAAAACATGAATTAATAATAGCTCTTTTTTTCTGTCATTCTAAATTATATCTGAAATACTAAAAGGTATGATTTTCAAAGGTAGAAGTATGGCAGTTTTATATAAATGATTTCCATCCAGTTAGAATGGTAACCAGTATGTTTATTTGAAACTTTGGATGTTGAAGATAAAATAATTCACAAAACTTGAAATAATTATTTTTACACTTGATCTTAGCCAAAAGGCTGAGAAGCGATTGAAATAATTATTTTTCATTAATGACTCTAAGATTATTGTTGGGAAACACTTGAAGTCGTAATGTGACAAGATACACATATTATACATGTTAATGAAAGGAAGAAAAGGACTTGTATAGTCCTTATGACATTATGCACGGATATAATTCTAAGCTTCTGAAATTGTATTTGGTGGATTTTTTAAAAATTATTTTCTCCAATGGTAATTCATAAAATTCCTCAGCCTCAATCTTCTTATTTACTAAATGGTGATAATGACCTTAAATATTGCTTGAATTTTCTGAGACCAGTTTTCATCCTCTGTAAAATGGAGCGTTTGTAAGTTCAGCACCTACATTTGAAAGCTGTTGTGGCTTACGTATTGAAAATATTTATGCAAATTTCTCTAGGCGTGTGAATAAGACCTATTGGTGAATCATTAGCCAATCCTCTCAAGGAACCATTTCTTCTCTTAAAAGTGAAAATTGACTTTGGGTGTGAAGTTTGGTGAGTTCTTTATAGATTTTGGAAACTAGCCCTTTGTCTAATGTCATTTGCAAATATCTTTTCCCATTCCATTGGTTGCCTTTTAGTTTTGTTGGTTGTTTCTTTTGCAGTCCAGAAGCTTTTATCTTGATGAGGTCCCAATAGTTCATTTTTGCTTTTAATTCCCTTGCCTTTGGAGATGTGTCAAGTAAGAAATTGCTGCGGCTGAGGTCAGAGAGGTTTTTTCCTGCTTTCTCCTCTAGGGTTTTGATGGTGTCCTGTCTCACATTCAGGTCCTTTATCCATTTTAAGTTTATTTTTTTGTGAATGGTGTGAGAAAGTGGTCTAGTTTCAACCTTCTGCATGTTGCTGTCCAGTTCTCCCGGCACCATTTGTTAAAGAGACTGTCTCGTTTCCATTGGATATTCTTTCCTGCTTTGTCAAAGTTTAGTTGGCCATACTTTTGTGGGTCCAATTCTGGAGTCTCTATTCTATTCCATTGGTCTATGTGTCTGTTTTTGTGCCAAAACCATGCTATCTTGATGATTACAGCTTTGTAGTAGAGGCTAAGGTCTGGGATTGTGATGCCTCTTGCTTTGGTTTTCTTCAATATTACTTTGGCTATTCAGGGTCTTTTGTGTTTCCATACGAATTTTAGGATTGCTAGTTCTAGCTTCGAGAAGAATGCTGGTGCAATTTTGATTGGGATTGCATTGAATGTGTAGATAGCTTTGGGTAGTATTGACATTTTGACAATATTTATTCTTCCAATCCATGAGCAGGGAATGTCTTTCCATTTCTTTATATCTTCTTCAATTACCTGCATAAGCTTTCTATAGTTTTCAGCATACAGATCTTTTACATCTTTGGTTAGGTTTATTCCTAGGTATTTTATGATTCTGGGTGCAATTGTGAATCGGATCAGTTTCTTTACTTGTCTTTCTGTTGCTTCATTATTAGTGTATAAAATGCAACTGATTTCTGTACATTGATTTTGTATTTGCGACTTTCCTGAATTCATGTATCAGTTCTAGCAGACTGTTGGTGGAGTCTATCGGTTTTTCCATGTATAATATTGTGTCATCTACAAAAAGTGAAATAATCCAGTGAAGAAATGGGCAGAAAACATGAATAGACACTTTTCTAAAGAAGACATCCAGATGGCCAATAGGCACATGAAAAGATGCTCAACACCACTCCTCATCAGGGAAATACAAATCAAAACCACACTGAGATATCACCTCACACCAGTCAGAGTGGCTAAAATGAACAAATCAGGAGACTATAGATGCTGGTGAGGATGTGGAGAACCGGGAACCTTCTTGCACTGTTGGTGGGAATGCAACCTGGTAGAGCCACTCTGGAAAACAGTGTGGAGGTTCCTCAAAAAAATTAAAAATAGATCTACCTTATGACCCAGCAATAGCACTGCTAGGAATTTACCCAAGGGATACAGGAGAGCTGATGCATAGGGGTACTTGTACCCCAATGCTTATAGCAGCACTTTCAGCAATAGCCAAACTATGGAAAGAGCCTAAATGTCCATCAACTGATGAATGGATAAAGAAATTGTGGTTTATATACACAATGGAATACTACTTGGCAATGAGAAAGAATGAAATATGGCCTTTTGTAGCAACGTGGATAGAACTAGAGAGTGTTATGCTAAGTGAAATAAGTCATACAGAGAAAGACAGATACCATATGTTTTCACTCTTATGTGGATCCTGAGAAACTTAACAGAAGAGCATGGAGGAGGGGAAGGAAAAAAATGTTGGAGAGGGAGGGAGGCAAACCATAAGAGACTCTTAAAAACAGAATAAACTGAGGGTTGATGGGGGTGGGAGGGAGGGGAAATGGGTGATAGGCATTGAGGAGGGCACCTGTTGGGATGAGCACTGGGTTTTGTATGGAAACCAATTTTACAATAAATTTCATATTTTTTTAAAAAGGCACAGATTAAAAGAAAAAAAAAGTGAAAATTGATTTAAAGCCTTTGACTAATGACCCCATCTTCTTCCCTTACACTTACTGCTTTTTCCTCCTCCCTTTTTAGGTTAGAAACAAAACTTGCTAGAGGAAGAAGTGCTCTATATCTGAGTACACAAGGTATACAAATCATATATCTAATCCTGGTCTGATGGTCCTTAATTCAGGATAATTTTGTTTCATTAACAAGCTGCAAATTCAATTAAACTTTCCCCTCTTTATAGGTGTGGTATTAAAAATAAGGATACTTTGTAAATTCTAAGTTATTAGAAACTTGAACAAAATCAAGCAGTTCTTTCTAAGGCCTCAGACATTAATTAAATTCACCAGCCATTGACTAAGCTCTTTACTGTTTATAAAAGTAAGATTTATTTTGCCTGCAATATATGCCAGGTACTTTTTAAAGTGTGTAAGTGTATTTATCCAATTATTAACTCTACTTCTCAAATGAGAAAACTGGAACACATAGAGATAAGTTGTACAAGTTCCTAATACTACTAAGAGGCAGAATCAATAACTGAATATAGTAATTTGTCTTTAAAGCCATGCCATTAAACACCATTCTATCCTGTATATCTAATGATCTGTATCTCCATTTGAAATCAGTAGGAAGTACCCAAATGTTATTTCAAATAAGACACAATGATGAACCACAGAATGAATATCCATGCTTTCATTCACATATTTATGTATTACTATTCTCACATATTGAAGACATGAGTTTTTAGAGTTTTTCCAAATCTACACAGTGACTTTTAACCAAAGAAAATAAGAACTTACCAAAACCCTTATACCAACTTATACCATAAATTGCATCTGCTGAAGTGGAGAGTTAGAATATATCAGCATTTTTTTTCATTCATCTGATATGTCCCCACCCCTTACATTCAGAATCATCTACTTTCTAGTTTAATTCTGTATATATAAGTATTACAGAAACATAATCTGTGGGATTTCCACAGAAACCTTTACACACCATGTTTAGAATTCCCCAAAGTTATATTTTCCATCCTTTGTGTTTTCTAAGAGAAAAATAGGTTTTAATATCACAAAATAAAAAAGTATTTATCTTACTGTATGTGCAATCAATGCATGCATTTATTGTTCTTTATAAAAGCACTCATTTGAAACCAAATACAATGCAGTTTTCAAACATTCAAAACTATATTTAAACAACATATTACTAAAGCCTTTTCAATAAAATGTGTGTTGAAAAAAAATAAAAGCTAGTTACCAGAACCCAGAAGTTACTTCATTCCTGTGAAAAATCCCCCTTTATATGGATGCAAAATAAAACTGGTTTTTCCAGAATAACCACTCATGCAAGAAAAGAAAAAAAGAGGCCAGCAAAAAATTTAAAATAATGATAAACAGAAGAATTTACAAAAAATAAAAAATATGCCCACTTATGTTTTAAATTGATGCTTAAGTTGCTTTGCATTTTCTAAATGCTACAGGATATCTTGATTAAAATTTACTCTCCAGAATGTGTTCTGGAAATTCAAGGATAATAAAGCTTTATTTAGTATTAAGATTTGTACTTCTCAGAATAATTTTAAAAAAAACAAAAATGAAACAGCCCCTAAAAGAGCTTACTGTCTACTTGAATTTATGCTAAGCCATTAATTTATTCTGGTACTTGATAAAGGATGCACCATATAAAATCTTCTTGTCATTACTTCTTATCACTCTTTGTCATTTGCCTAGAAAATATCTCATTTGGAATAGCACACTAAAGTTTAATTCTACCAAATCTTATATGTGAGGAAAAGTCAGTCATAAATGTTTTTTAGTAATCTATTCTCTCCAATTTTTGCATATGTTTTTCTTCTTTTCCTTTTGTTTTCTCTTATATCTAACCAAAGTTGTGCTATCCACAAAGTTATATGTTCTCTCTTGAAATACTAGTATTTACCTAAGGTGCCATTTGGAGGTTCAGTTCCAAACTTTCACTATTTCTAAAGATAAACTTAATCATCTTAATAATTGTAATGGTAAGATAAATGGGAAGCCTAAGAATCCAATTTAATAATTATTTAAAATTATAAACTTATAAGTTTTCTCAAAAACCAGAGCAATGATACCCATAGCGTTAGGTGAAACCCATCTGCTATTATTAGTTATTGAATATGTTTGTTATTTACTGATAAGAAAGTTTAATACACTGTAGTTCTGAAATTCTATAGTTCAACTCCTAAAAAATACAAGTATTTTACTTTGTACCAGCTTCCCCTCTCTGTTTCATTTCTAGAATTTAATCTTTCACAAATGAAATATTCTGAATTTGATATATAAAGGTATTATTGTTTCTTTTTGCCACACTAAGCAAAAAGTGTTTTATTTAATATATGAAGACAATACAAAATTAAAAAGTAGTGTTTTTGTTGTGTTTGGCACTATTTAATTTTCATCAAAATAAAAACACATTGGATTTTTCTGTAAGTACAATTTTGAATCTAGTTACTGGAGGATTAAAAAGGCAGCAATTAATTCGTCCAATTTTAAAGCTTCGGAAAGACATATGAGAAATTTCGCTGGGTACTTTGTTATATTTGGGTCTTGAAGGACCACTATGATACATATGTAAAGGAAAAAACTGAGCTCTTTTTAAAAAAAATTTTTTTAACGTTTATTTATTTTTGAGACAGAGAGAGACAAAGCATGAATGGGGGAGGGTCAGAGAGAGGGAGACACAGAATCTGAAACAGGCTCCAGGCTCTGAGCTGTCAGCACGGAGCCCGACGCGGGGCTCAAACTCACGGACCGAGAGATCATGACTTGAGCCGAAGTCAGCCACTTAACCGACTGAGCCACCCAGGCGCCCCAAAACTGAGCTCTTAAACCAAGAGCAGTAACAAAAGTATGTGACATAGATAGGGTCTAGTTTGAGTAAAGAATACACACACACACACACACACACACACAAACACACACACATATACTATTAACAAGATTTGACTGTTAAATGTAATGTGAGAAGGAAAAGCAAGTTACAAAAATGACTCCCATTTCTTTCTTTTAGGCGAGTTGGAATATTACAGTATCACCAAATTTAAAAAGAAGACAAAACTGGGAAAAAAGCAGTTGAGGTAAAGATGATCAGGAAGCATTTTGGCATCCTAAAGTTGAAGGGCCAACTGGCAACAGTGTATACAGGAAACAAACACTTAGAGATAGAAGACTTTAATTATTAAGAACATGGAAATTGGGATAGAATTGGGTTAAACTTCTATGTCTTTTTTATACTTCTGTGACCTTGGGCAGATTTTTCAATCATTTAGGACCTTAGTTTCATCATCTGTAAAATACAGGTACTGATTATACATCCCTTAAGGAGTTGTTCTCCAGAAAAAATGAGATAATCCACATAAAGCACTTCATTCAGTATCTTTACCTAGTAAGTGCTTAATGATCATTACCTAAGGAAGCTACCATGAGGAGTATGAAATTGAAATACACATTTTGGAAATTTAACAAAGAAATTGCAGACATAACCATGAAGTCAGATGAGATAATCTACAGAAAATGCATAAAATAAGAAATGGAGGTGAGTTTCACCTTAAAAAATAATTAAGTTTAATTCAGAATTCAGCCAATAAGATAATTAAAAGGAGACTCTTCTAGAGTCTTCTAGATAAACACTCCGGTTAACTTTTCCCAAACTAATATATAAGTTTAATTCATCAAACAGATTGCAAAAGTTTATCTGAATGATAAACAGTTGAAATATAAGTCTATCTTGAAAAAGAGAAAATTAGGAGGGACTTGGCTGTCAAATGTTAATGTAAAATACAAAGCTTCAAAGAAAAGGATTGGTACTTACATGAGAATAGACAGACCTATCAAAAGAAAGCCAGAGAATCAGATCCTTTCAAATCAGTGGGAAAAATAGCTCAAGGAAAATGAGTTGAATATTTGAATCAAAATCAAATCAAATTAAGTGTTTATGGCAACATACACACCCCATGCATGCATACACACACACACACACACACACACACACACACGCACGCACACACACAGCTAATTTCTATACAGCTAACAGAATTATTATTCTTTTTTTAAATGTTTAATTATTTTTGAGAGAGCACAAGCAGGGGAGGGAGAAGATAGAGGCCAACAGAGGATCAGGCTCTGCGCTGACAGCAGTAAGCCTGAGCCCCATGTGGGGGTCCAAACTCAGGAACTGTGAGATCATGCCCTAAGCCAGAGTCTGATGCTCAACCGACTGAGCCACTGGGGTGCCCCAGCATTATTATTTTTAAAGAAATAATAAAAAAGTAGAATACCAGTAACCATTGGAAGTTTGTTTTGAGAGATCTCTTTCAGTAAGAAATTATTTCAAAGGAAGAAACCATAAAGGAAAATACAAATAAATTTGACCTCATAAACATTTTAGAAACTCTAAGGACAGAACTGAAGTAGAAATATTGTAAATAAGTGACCAAGTGTCAGTTGTTTAATATACGTATTACCTATACGTGATCAGTGAGAAAAGTATTTTAAGAAGACAAAGGACACAAAGAAGCAATTCATCATATAAATGCATTAGAAATAAATGTTAGCAAAAATGGAAACTTCGTCCGGATAAATTTTTATCTCTGACTAAAACAGTGTTGGGTTTTCAAAAAATGGCCACAAGTGGTAGTAGCATGTTGCTACCCTGACGTGATACGAGAACTGGTACTGTTACTGTGGGGGCCAATGGTGACATCCTATGTAAATTTTGAAGTGTTTTTCCAGCAATTAACATTTAAGAAATTATCTTAAACAAATAATGACAGACCCATGAAATAAATGTTTTAACCATACTCAAATGATTGTCTGACACGACTGTCTGATGCATCTCCCTCAAACCCTGCCCCCAAACAAAACACAACAAAAATAAAAACATGTTCCTCTAAAAAAAAAAATGATTTGACTGCCAGCTCTGTCCACTCCAGAAGTAGGAAAGATTGACCTAAAGAGAAGGTCATTCCTGTGCAAGTGAGTGGTTCAAAAATGAGTATTTTTACTCATTTTTTACTCTATAAGATACCTGGGAAAATTTGCAGAGGTTTCCTGGAAAACTTTTACATCTGCCAAGAGAGACCATATAAGAGGTTGTATTTTTTCTTCTTCCTCTTGTGTTGTCATCTTTTATTGTAAATCCTGAAATAAGAGTATTCCCACCACAACAAACCTGAGGGTAAAGAGAACATCAAAAATAGCCGAGACAAGGAAATGAAGGAATCAGGGGATATGTAGGGCCCGGCTGGGGGCTAAATAGCCAGCTTTAAAATCATCACTACTTCTAGATTTCCTAAAAATGTTTTTATTGTGTAAATAAAAGATCCCATTGGTTGTAGCCCAAAGTTTCCTAATTGAATCTATAGTTCACATATTGGGAGCTATAATCTAGTGTTTGAAGCCAAATTGCCATTGTTAGAATTATAATCCAAAAGAGTACAGTTTCACTGGACATTATAAAATTTGGATGATTGTTCAGCAAGTCCTCCTCCTCCCTTCCCACATTAGGTGGGGCGTACTATTCTACCTCTGGCCTAGTAACTAGTTCTGGCCAGTGGCATGTGTTATCAGCTGTGATCTCAAGCAACAATATGTTTCTCTTTGCTTTCTTGAGCTTTTGCAAGCACCATGAGGACACGCCATGGTATCCTGTGATCCCAGGAAAATGAAAGTCATGTGAAGCAGATATAGACCAAGTTTACTGAAACTCGATCTAGAGCAGCCGGTCCTCAACCACAATACAGACATGTAAGTGAGAAATGCTCATTACGTTTCATGCTAGATTCTTGAGGTGTTTGTTACGAAACATTTGTCTTTAGCTGACTGAGATAACATGAACTCTGTTGGTTGTAGAATAATGCCACAAAATTAAAAGACAATGATGGAAATCACTCTGAGATCAACAGTATAATTTTGGGATTAGTGTGCAAAATGCAACTGGATGCGCTATTCTGAGGACCAAATATACCTCTATTAGTTACTGAAAAAGCCTAAAAATTCCCCTGTAATACTGAGATTTAAAACAAATTTTAACACCATCTCCACAAATTCTTCAGAAATGAGCCTTTTTGGACAATGTGGACCATGATGTTAGACAATCATTGACCTGGGGGCCTTTGGTCCAAATTCTACAGGCACTCAGCTCCTGATATGATACTGGACATGTAAAGTTTTTGGAACATGTTACCAACACAAACACAAAAAAATGGAAAATTTCAACATTTACTATTGTATAGCCTGAAGGACAGAGAAACATTTTTAGAACACATTATAGAAACAAAGGTGGATAATATACTTCAAATGCAGAGAAATGCCATCAGCTATGTAAGGTTCAGCAGGCTGTGCCATTGACATTTTTCATGGACACAAAACCACGAGAGACCCCATTGATCACTGACCTAGAAGGGACACGCAGAAGGACAAAGCATTGTTAAGATTCATATGAGGAGTAAAATGTTCAGATTCAGCAATTTGTACAAACACCCATTCCCCTTCCGGCAGGAGGTTGTGCGTGACTTGCAATTTTGAGCCAAGATGGAAGAGGAAGAGGAAAATTGAATAAAGTAGAATGAATTAAGTTGATCTGTGTAAAAAAGAGCTAAGCCACAAATATCTGGGGGGAGACACAAGAGAATTTCCTCAGTCTTCTCTCTACATGATTTGATGGAGATTAGAATGAAAGTGAGGGACAAGTGAAGAGGGACAAGGCATCTTTTCCCTTACGTTTTAAAAAGCTCTTCTGTGTATTACGAATTTACTCTCCCCTTGGTATTGCAGGAAAATTTACTTTATTCTCTATTATTTTTGATGCTGAGTTGCTATTTGTTTTATTTTGATGTTAGAAATACATGCATATTGGGTTTCATAGAGACTATTTTTTAATAAACTATTTCATATTTTGCATTGTAATGTATAATTTCATTTAATGAACAAGATGGGTTAAAATACCACCAGGGTGGTGAAAGCAGGATTTGCTATACATAAGTAAGGTCATCATTAATTTGCAAAGGAGAACATAGGAAATTTCCTTACCTCTATTTCCTTTCCAATTCAATTTTCATTCTGAATCAGATGAACTATTGAAATCCATATTTTATCCTTATTCACTCATTTCATTCTAGATTTATCTTCCACACTTTCATATTTTTTAGTTAGTATAGAAATAAATTTAGAACAAATAGTTACAACTGCAATTCGCCTAAGATGTTTGTCATAGACATATGAAGGAAGAAAGAGGCAGACCTAAAAATTATGTTGAAAATACTTCACAGAAAAAAATTAGAAGTGAAATAACGTGTTATACTTTATAAAAGCCTTTCTCATAATGATGGCCTAGAAATGCTGATCAGGACACTGGTGGTTCTTAAATGTTGAACTCAGAGGAAGTAAACACAAAATATTTTCCTTTAAGCTATTGAATTGTAATAAAAAATTCTGAGATCTAGTGCTGTATCTGTTAATATATAATATGTACATAAATCATCATGTCAGAAATTAATGTTGCAAATAATAAGATATAAGAGAAAGACACGGCCCAGACTGAGCTGAGAAGCCAAAGCGATGGGGATGGGAGGACCAGTAGAGGAATCCAGCAATGCAGACAGCAATGAAGGGCCCCCCTCAGAACTCGTAGGTCAAAGTATGGCCTTCTTAGAATGCTGATAAATTTTTTTAATCATTTTCTTAAAGAAAAAACATGGAAGGATAGAAATTTGAGAAACTCCAGTTATTTGTTGATGAAGCTAAAACACAGTTATGTTGTTAATTAAATAATTTGCAGAATGGAGTGAGAATCAGGTCAACAAACTGTAACACTGACTGTTATAGAGAAAGGAAGATCTTTAGTCTGAACAACAGCATGAAAATCCTTGGTTCCAGATTAAACACACACACACACACACACACACACACACACACACACTTTTTTAAAAAGCCATATACACTTGTTTAAATTCAAAAAAAGCTTTTTGATTTAGTTTTTGCTCTGTCTTGGCATCTTCTGTCCTTGATTCTAAGAGAGTTATCTCCTGAACTCTGGTCCATCATACTTTATAACTCTGCAAGTATTTATTCCAAGGAATTGTAATTAAATTACCCAGAAATGTAGCCAAGTTTCTTGTCCTCGTTATTACCTGATTTTTCTGTCCATCTGCAGTTCTGCTGGAAGATTTCATTCAGCCACATTTTTATCCAATCACATAAATAATTCTCTTTAGATATTAGCTTAACTAAAGTCCACTTGCAATTATCAATAATTCTTTCTCAGGAAAATAGGATTAATCTATGCATAGTATTTTCTTGGTAGAATTGGTGCTTATTATACAAAATTTAAAAAGAGTTGTCGTGAGAAGTTATTGAAACTAGACTAGATTGACACTGAAAAAATCATACTGAAAACCAGATGATTCTAAAAGGCATTTTTATTCAGTTATATAATGCTACATCATTTCATTCTATATAAATTCAAAGAATAATTGAATACATGTTACTATTCCATTGAACGTACTAAAATTAAACTTAAGGAAATGTGAGGTATAAAATGTTATAGATATTTTAGACATTGTTCCCCAAACTACCTGTGTATGGTATACATCTGTAACATAACTAACATATACAATGATACAAAAATCATGAAATTATTCATTTGGTTTTGCTTCAGTATGTACACCAAACAGTGCTAATTATAAAGCTGCATCGGTACAGGGGCACCTGGGTGGTTCATCCGGATAAACATCTGACTTCAGCTCAGATCATGATCTCAAGGTTCATGGGTTTGAGCCCCGTGTGGGGCACTGTGCTGAGAGCTCGGAGCCCGGAGCCTGCTTCAGATTCTGTGTCCCCCTCTCTCTCTGCCCCTCCCCGACTTGTGCTCTATCTCTCCCTCAAAAACAAATAGAACATTAAAAATAAAAAAAAAAAACTGTGTTGGTACAGATATCAATCACAGAAGATATAAAACTTCTTTGGTTCAGATTTTCAAAAAATTATTGAAATTTTGGGAATGTGTGATGAATCTATACTTCTCAACTTTTAAGCATTCAGTTTGTGGAAAATACTTATTATAGATCATAGTTTCAATGATATATATGGATTAGTTTTCTATATTCTATGGCCAGACACTGAAATCTTAAGATTATTCAAAGATATTCAGAGATTACCTGGGTGGCTCAGTCACTTAACTGTCAGACACCTTGATTTCACAGCTCAGGTCATGATCTCAGGGTTTGTGAGATCGAGCCTCACATGGGGCTCTGCACTGACAGCATGGACCATGCTTAAGATTCTCTCTCCCTCTGTCTTTCTGCCCACCTCCTGCTTGTGTGTACACTCTCTCTCTCTCTCTCAAAATAAAAAATAAAACATTAAAAAAGATATTCACAAATGCATAATTCATAAAGCAAAAAAAAGTAAGACTGAAAATCCTTAAATGCAGGGACAATAATCTCATTTAGGCATTATTCTTCCATGCACAACACAACAGCCAACACAGATAAGCACTTACTTGTGATAGGTGAAAAAATAGAATGTAATAGAAATGGAATCATGCATTCACTCAATACACACATATAAACATGACTGGAAAACAAATCAAAGCTTACTGGTTTTTACTCACGAAAGAGCATACATATCTATGCCCATACTAGTTTTGGACACCTATCTTTGGTATTTCCAATACCTGACTGTAAAGACAATATTATCACTAGTGGAAAATATGGATGTTAAATGGGGGAGGGGAAGGAAAAAAAAAAGTGGTTAGAGTGGGAGAGAGCCAAAGCATGAGACTCTTAAAAGCTGAGAACAAACAGTGGGTTGATGGGGAGTGGGATGGAGGGGAGGGTGGGTGATGGTTATTGAGGAGGGCACCTTTTGGGATGAGCACTGGGTGTTGTATGGAAACCAATTTGACAATAAATTTCATATATTGAAAAAAAAAGATAAAGCATTAGTTAAGAATACTACTTAAACGTTATATTTTTAAACAACTAATTTAAAATAAAATTTGTTTTTTAAAGCCATAAACAGTAATACACTCAGTAATTTAAATTTCAAATCTAAAATTCTATGTGTTCTACATATTTCATTGGCATACATTTAAAATGCAAAACTGCATAAAACCAGTAAATTACAAGGGATATTGGAACATGAATCTAATAAATTCTTAGGCACACCACGTTTTATTGAATCTTTTCCTATATGAGATGCATTTATTTTTTTAATCCAATAACCATAGTACCTTATAATGTAATTCTAATTTTTTACTCGAGAACAGACTTTCCACAAATAATCTGAGTTTCTTACTATGACAAAAGTGTATGTCAAAGTTTTAGGATATCTTCACATATCATAATTTTGAAACAAAGTATGAGTTATATTTTGGGGATAATTTTTTTTCTGATTCCATTTAATTGCATAATTGGAATAAATCTTAAAAAACGAGTGGACATTTAAGAAAACTATATATAGCAACATTTAAATGCAGCAAAATGTGTAAAAATGTGTATTATGGCATTGATTGTTTCAGAAACAACACAGAGTTCTTTCTGATCCTGGCTTGTTTGAAACTCATTTGATCATGATTTTCCTGAGGCAATTTATAAGAGTGGTTTCACTTGCAGGCCTGTGAACAAATTATAATTCTGACTTTGTAAATCTTTGGGATAAATTTTCTCTGCATCTATTCTGGGGTTACCTCCTCACTCAATGATAACAGGAAATAATTAGCTTCACTCCACAAGCTTACACGAAAGAATTAATATATTTTATGCTTAAGTGGAAAAAATCAAAGGGAAAAGTTATGAAAAATATACTCACTTAAATTATGCATCTAGAAACTAAAGTTTAGATGTAGAAATTGGTGATATGTCAAGGTTTTTACATATTTAATGTTTTTTTTTCATTTTTATTTTTGAGAGAGAGTATGTGTGGGTGAGGGGCAGAAAGAGGGGGACAGAGGATCTGAAGTGGCCTCTGCACTGACAGCGGTGAGCCCGTGAGATCATGACCTAAGTCGAAGTTGGACACTCAACCGACTGAACCACCCACGCACCCCAAAGTTTTTACAGATTTAAAATCATTTATTGAAAACTTAATGCATTTATTTTATAAGACAGTTGTACAAATTAGATGCTGTTACTAGTCTGATGATCTGGGAAAATTGGTAAATCATTGCACGCTATACACTTTGCCGTTTTAAAGGGGGAAAAAATGACGGTGGCACAAGTGATGGGACCAAAATACAATGGATGTGTTTTTAAATATGGCACCAATTACTCAAAATATTTATGTTTGCTAATTCTTACTAGATAATTTGGTCTTCTTAAAGAGGTTTTTAAATGTTTGTTCACTTATTTTGAAAAGAGAGACAGAGCGTGAGTGAGGGAGGGGCAGGTAGTGAGGGAGACACAGAATCCAAAGCAGGTCACAGGCTCTGAGCTGTCCATGCAGAGCTACGCGGGGCTCGAATTCATGAACTGTGAGATCATGACATGAGCTGAAGTCGGATGCTTAACCAACTGAGCCACCCAGGCACCACATCAGAAAAAAGACTATCGTTTTCCATTCTGCCTTCTTCATTTCTTTTTCCCCTCACCTTGCTGGCCTGGCATTACATCTACCAAATCAACCACTGGCAGTTAACCCTTGCTTCAGACTTTGTTTTAAGGAAGTGTAGGGTAAGACCATAGATTGCATATGAAATTACTTATGCTATTTATATCGGGAAAAGTACAATTAAATTGGCCATAGTAAATAATGCACTCATATGGGATTTTCTTTAGAAATATTATCCTAAATGCACAGATTTTGATTTCCAATCAGACTTACTAGTTCAATATAACAAAAATTATACAAAGTATTATGTCAAAAACATTCAAAGAAACTGAAATCTTGTGTCTGTATGTGTAAATAATATACATTTGTATTAATAAAATGTGATCAATAAAAGAGAGTATATATTTTATAAGCAACAAAGAAAATAGTGGGAAAAACTTACCTCAGTGGTTACAAGTAGATTCAATTTTTAAAGATTTCCTATATTACACACTTCGCAGCAACCAGAATGTAGTTCCATGATATATTAGAGGTGTGCTGAAATGAGAAGTATATCTGCCAATTGTTGATATTCTCATATACTCTGACAACGAATTCCTTCAACTTTTATTAAAAAAGTTTAGCCCATGGTATCATTCACAAAGATGACATCACACCATATCATACACTCTTTTTCCAGATTTTCCAATCATTATTTTCAATTTGTTGAATTTTAGATAGAATCATTTCACAAATGAAACAATTAGATCCAGAAGAAAATTTTACTTGGGAGTACTTAGTTTGGTGGAGTTTTCTTTTTTTCTCAGAAGCCCTCATAAGATATGACATTACATATTAGCCAACAAATTCCATTCATTTCAAATTTCAAAAGGAAACTAAATGCAGCCAATAATAATCCACATTTTATAAAATTAAATTAAAATATTAACTTTATTATTTGACTAGCAAGACTGTTGATAATTTGAAGTGTCTTTAAAAAATTTTTTTTTCCATTTATTTATTTTTGAGAGACAGAGAGACAGAGCACAAATGAGGAGGGGCAGAGAGAGAAGGAGACAGAATACAAAGCAGGCTCCAGGCTCTGAGCTGTCAGCACAGAGCCCGAGGCAGGGCTCAAACCCACAAACCATGAGATCATGACCTGAGCCGTAGTTGGACGCTCACCCAACTGAGCCACCCAGATGCCCCAATAATTTGAAGTTTTAATCAAGGCTATTTAAACTATTAATGTTAACTCTATCATAACATATAGTTAAGTGTAGTATCCTCTAGGTAAATGACATACCTTAATAAATTATCTTCTTATTTTGAGAAGAAATCTCTAGAGAAAGAAATTAAAATCAGTTGTTTATTGCATACCACCATCATTCATCAATGTAAAGCCCATCATATTTTATTCTGTGTGTTTTTCTTTCTTTCTAAGTACCTATGTCCCTTCTCCTTCATTACAGTTGGGAGGTATCACAGAAATCATATCTTCCAACAACCTCATTTCAGAGAGGAGGAATCAAAAGTACAGAGACTGACATGGTCAACATCACATGCTAGTGTTGCAGATTTGGAAGTAAAACTCAAGTCACCTGAGCTGGTGTTCCTTCTATAAGTGATGTGGGAAGGTGTGGTGGCCCAGTGTTTAGAGCAGGGAAATATTTTTTCACCAACATTCTTGTAACTCCTCTAGCCTCATAGTTTTCATTTGTAATATGAAGAAAGCTAAATTAGATACAATTCCCTTTCAACCTTAAAATTATATGAAACGGGAAATGACTCGGTATTACTAAGAGTTAGAGTGATGAAGGAAAAATATCAAAATTCATTTTATTTGTTTTCATTTGTTTCTTTTCTACAATGCTGATCACTTCCAATTGTCCACAAGGGTAGTCCCTTTTTAAATTGTCTAGGTAGTGACATCCAAATCAACCAACTAAATTTTTTTCCAGTAGATCATGTAAGAATAGTCTTATTATTACTTTTCAGGTCATAAGGACAAAGTCAATTATCAGTGATTTAGTGAACTGCAAAACAAAAACAAAAACAAAATTTACCATGAATCTCTTTTATCTTTAGTTTATGCATATGAGAGGACATATTTGCATAAAAATCTGAAGAGTGAATCTCAATATTAACATTTAATTGAATACTCATAATTAAAATTTTAATCCTGTAGAGTAATTAAATTTTCTTCTGAAATAATTCTCAATTGATTCTTTCTGTGACCACATTGAGAAAATGCTTAGAAAGTATTAAAGATTTAAAAAATTAAGTGCTAGGGGCTCCTGGGTGGTTCAGTCAGTTGAGCATCCGACTTTGGCTCAGGTCATGATCTCACAGCTGGTGAGTTCGAGCCCTGCATCAGGCTCTGTGCTGACAGCTCAGAGCCTGGAGCCTGCTTCTGCTTCTGTGTCTCCCTCTCTCTCTGCCCCTAGCCCACTCGCATTCTGTCTCTGTCTCTGTCTCTCTCAAAAATAAATAAACATTAAAAAAATTTTTTAAATAAATAAAAAATTAAGTGTTTCTCCAAGGTTTGTCACTTTCTTATTTATTGGCTTTGCAGAGCCTAAGAGATGCACATTGCTTTAATTATTTGTTTTGCTTTCCACATAAATGCGAAGCATTAAAAATGTCTCCCAAACAACATGAAAAAAAAAAGAGATGATGTGATGGTTAATTTTATGTGTCAACTTGATTGGGTCACAGAATGCCCAGATAACTGGTCAAACATTATTCTGGGTGTGTCTGTAAAGGTGTTTTTGGATGCGAGTAATATTTTAATCAGTAGAATGACTAAAGCAGATTGCCCTCCCAAATGTGTGCTGTCATCATCCAATCAGCTGAAGGCCTAAATAGAACAAAAAAGCTAACCCTTCTGTGAGTAACATTTTCTGTCTGACTGCTTTGACCTAGGACATAGGTATTTTCCTGCCTTCAAACTTGGGATATAAACAACAGCTCTTCTTGAATCTTGAGTCTGATCACTTTCAGACTGAAACTTACACCACTGGCTCTCCTGAGCCTCCAGGTCCCACCTGCAGACCTTGGAACATCTCAGCCTCCATAATATGTATTCAGAGATCTTGAGACGTCTCAGCCTCCATAATATGTAATATGAACATACATTCATACTCATATCAATCATATACATCTATATTCATGGTGGTTGAATATGAATTGATTCTGTATTGATTTTGTTTCTCTAAAGATCAATACAGATGGTATATCTAAGTCTTCTTGCATTTGTTAATCTTGTTATCTTTCTATATAGAGGAAAGCAAAAAAGATGGCTTAGTAAATCAAATAAAATCTTTTTTTTTTTTTTCAAATAAAATCTTTAAGGAAGATCACTGCTCATGACTTCAGGAAGATACGAAGAGAAATGGGAAATTGAAAAGAAGAGTGTAATTTAAGAAATAAAGGACTAGGACTCAGAAAATCAGACTTGGAGTCACAGCTCTGGGGACTTGGCCAAAACTATACCTTATCAGCATCTCTTTTTATTCACTGAAGAGTATGGGATCAGTTCATCCATCTTACACACATCATTAATTCATTTACTTATTTATTCAAGAAAGGAGATGAATGTGCATTTTAAACCCAAGTTGCCATGTAAAAGTAATGTCCGCATTGACAGAACTAAATAATGATAATGCTAATAAAAATAATTAAAGAAGTAGAAAGGAATATGAAAATCTGACTTTTCCATAAATGTGGAATGAGTACATGTATAGATCAAAGGGACAAGTGTAGGGAGAAGCTATATAAAAGTGTTAATTCTCTATACTTTTCAGAAAGAGCATTGTGAAATTGGCTTACCCTGAGATTTGAATATTGAAAGAGACCTTGCAAATTCATAAATATTTAAGTTGTGACTATGAAATCAATTATGATTTTTTCAATATCTTGATTTTTTAAAAAGCTTATTTAACATCTGATGATGGCTAGTTACTGGCAGTAAATGGACTCTTCACCTCAGTCTAGATCTGTCCTGTCATTAGATGTCACTGACTTCCTTATCACAATATACATCTGAAGAAACTGGTAACAAAATACCTTCCTTAATAAATTAGCCCAGTAGTGGTAAAAGTCACCAAAAAGAATAAAGAAACACAGTTGCACCCAAGCCAAATAGTAAATCTTCCAAAAATAGAAATCATGACAGTTATTTAAGAGTGAACAAAGAAATAGCACTGCCAGTAGGAAAGTATAAAAGAACTTTTTTAAAAGAAAACATGGACCTAAAATGCTAAGTGAGACAAGACAATAGGAAGATGTGTACTATTTATTTGAATAGAAAATGATAAAAAGGGTTTGCAAATACATTTCTCATCTTGGTCTCTATTTTTAAAATGTCACGTTTATCCTGTAAGAAAGCATAAAAGAAACCAGTGTGATTAGAAGGAAATGAGAAGAGAACCAATATTTATTGAACACCTTTCCCGTAATAAATGGTGACATATTTTATTCTTTTTAATCCTCCCGACAGTCTCACAGTAGATCAATATTTTATGGACACGAAAAGTGAGTCTATATAACTTGTCTCATCGCAGTGCTCTTTGTAAAAAAAAATGTAGTTGGATTAAAATCCACATATTCTTTACTCTGAAAGTTCCACTTTGGTGTCAAGTAAGTCTATGAAAGGAAAATCAAGTATTGCTTGCAAAAACAGCTAGACTCTTAGTTCACCGGGCACAATAAGCACATTATAGCCTTGAAGTTGTCACTGTTTTTTGATTGAAAAACCACAAGATATCATTTCATCAAAATGTATAGACACAAACAAACAAAATCTTGAAAAAAATTGATACACAAATTCTAATAAAGAAAAGCAAACCCGAAATCAGGGAGTCATTTTAAAATAGTTTAAAGATCTGTCAAAGTCAATGTGGAATTATCAGGTTTACAAAATTTATGGAGTGAGGTTAGTGATGTAGTTTAGATATATTTAGCAATAAGCAGAGTAAAGGGGTAAGGTCCATGACTTCTAGCAGTTCAGAATTTTGCTGAAGCACCTGTTTGAATTACCCATATCGATGTGTGGAATGACTCATTTAGCTTTATAAATTATTTTAGTAATGCATTTATAGAATCATTAAAAATCCAAAAGGGTCACTTATGAGCTTCATGAATTTACTTCACTTACTGAATTTTATGACAGAAATTACATTCTATAATAGTATTGGGGGTTTTAAAGATTCATGAAATTATCAGTACTGGTCCCTTGAGGAGAATGTCAGTGGTCTAGTATAAATGAAATGTCACTGTTTAGGACTGGTGGCCTGAACCCTCAGTCAATAGCAAGGAAATCAGCCAGATTGCTTTCCTAAGATAGGAGCCCGACATTATGGTGCTGCATAAGAGACCATTTAGATGATGAACAATAGCTAGAAAAACTATCAGGAAGAACCAGACCCATTCATTTAGCCTTACAGATATTTGTGAGTTTGCACTTAATATTGGGTACAATTTTTGAATATTACTTCTTTTCAGAGAACACCTAACAGAGGATCTGCTAATATGTACCAGGAATGTTATTTATATTATGTCATTTAGTTTCCATGGCAATCCTATCAGACAGGTATTAATTTTATTGTCATTGCTATTTAAAGGTAAGTAGACAGAGGTTCAGAGAGGTGAAGTACTTTACTGAAAATCACACGAGTTAAGAAATGCCAAAGCCTAGATTTGAATGCCTCTATATGTTCTTTCCTTCTGTTGTGCAGTCAGTCTCTGTCATAGCAGGCCATGTGAAGAAGAAAGAGAAGGAGGAAAGGGAAAGAAAAGAGGTGTAAAGATAAAAGTTGAAATGGCAAATATTTATTTTTATTAATCTTGAAAGCTGTGGAGAATATGAACATAAAATTACTAAAATCCATTGATTCCTGATACACATACATTTATAAAAACATGCATTTTTGTTTTTATATTAGATAGTAAGTCAGGATGAATCCTAATTTCTGATGTGCTGTGTAATGACATTACAGAAATGATTAGAAAAAAAATGGGGTAACACCTATTTACATGGCATGCCTCCTGACTTTTTGAGGGTGACATAAATAAAATATGGACATTTTCTTAGAAGAGAATTTTTATTATCATTCAGAGATACAATGTCATATATTTGTAAAGGATTATCAAACACTATCCTGGTAATCAGGAAATTTGATGACTCCAAGATTATAGTTTAAAGAGATCCACTTTGCATTTTGAATTCATGAAAATTCATTTCTTTATCCAACAATAATTTATTTGGTTTTCTACTAAATTCTAGGTAATGTGCTGGCATAAGAATTTTAGAAAATACTTTCTTAGTGTCTATTGGGTAAAAAAAAGTCATAATGTATTTTCAGTAACACAGAATACACTAAAAAAATGTAAGATGAGCACAGAATCTAATCTTGGATTGGTAGTAATAATAATAATGAAACTTCATGAAGAAGCTGATATCTATACCTTGATGCATTAGTTACATACTGGTTGGAAGCCTACTATGGACCAGACACTATTCTAAGAACTAGCAATAAATTAGTGAACAAGTTAACTTTTAAATCCATATTACTATCGCAACATCCATATAAAGAAGATGAAAGGAATTAATGAAATAAGAATAGAAATCAGCAAAATGGAAACTAAGCATTAATGAGGATAATGAACCAATACCTGGTTCTGTGAAAAGATTGATAAGTTAGAAAAGACTTGTTAAGACTGACCAAGGGTGGGGGGGGGGGGGGTGGTGAAGGTGGAAAAATGCACTATGAAAAAGGAGAGATATCTATAGATACAATATTACAAAAATAATATAATAATATTATAAAAATATATACGTGCCCAAAACTGCAAAAATCTAAATAAAATGGATAAATTTCAATAAGGAATATTGTAGTGGACCTTTATTATTCATTTTGGCTGAATAGCATCTGAATTCCCTTCCCTTTGTTCAAGATAGTCCTTACCTTATTGGTAGAAAGGCAATGGAGAGATATTCAAGTAAGACGAAAACAACATGTGCAAAGGCCCAGAGAGAGGCAAGAGACAATTAGCAGCACTGTTCAGAGAGCATAAATAGCGTGTCTGGAGAACTGAAAGGAGAAACAGGTCCCAAATCATCAAGATTATTGTAAGCTATTTAAAGATTTTAGATTTTTTTTCCTGGCATCAACAGAGAGTCACTCTCTGTTTGGGGAAATTAGATGATCATGGTGATACTGATGATCTTGATAACTTCTAACATTGTTTTAGTACTTTTTACATGCCAAGAATAGGGTACTTAGTGCTTTATGTGAACTATCTCAATTAAATCTCGTAGGAACTCAATAAGATCAATATTCCTATTATGTGAATTTTAAAAGTAAAGAAATAGGTTAGCAAATTTAAAAAGTTGAAGAAAAGAATATATAAGAAGAACAAAAACAAAAACAAAAACAAAAACACCCCACCAGCTTCTTTCAAAAAACCTGAATGACATTTGGGTTCAAATACTAGATTAGATGTCTCTGGAATATAGAACATACATAAAGAAGAGAGGGATTCTGCATCCAATGCTTAGTACTAGATTAAGCTTCAGCATCTCAAGTCTGCTTATTCTCAGTTGTGGCAGGTGACCAACAGACGGTGAGAGTGCACAAGTTTGGATTTATTACTGGAAATATATAAGACAGTCAGGGGGATCCATGAGATACATGGGGGAGGAATTGCACAGGAAGTATTAGAAAGTATGGATTTCCAATAAAACACCAGACACCATGGAAGAATTACTTGAGACTGTGGCCCATGCATTTTTAGTGACACTGGTCTGCACTGTTTCTGTTTGATTCTCTCTAGCTGTGCAAAGCAACCAGAGTTTAAGAGCAAAGAAGGCAACACACATAGGTTGATTCAGCTGTACGTTTTATGCTTGGTTAAGTGTTCAAGAAAATGAAATAGCTTTGTGAATCAATTAGCTTTCTTTCTTCTACAGATTCTACTGAAGACCAAATTATAAATGGTTAGAAGGCGCCAGGAGGAGACTTGAACTTTCATCCCTAACATAAAAAAGTAAAATAAAGTACCAATTCTACAGATGGTAGATCAACATCATCCTGGTAAAAAAAAGTAGAGGTAATTAGACTTACACATGGACATTCATCATTTGCACTTAGCATGTCTTAACATTCTTTCACATTTTTTTTGATTTAGAATTTTTTTTGGTAAGAGTAAAAGTATTCTACAGTCTGAAAAATTCTTCTATAATCCCTTAACACTTACATACTTACCATCTTAGCTAATGCATGATTTAAATTGAATTAAAATATTCTAAAGAAAAAACTTATGAATTTGGACTGAAGATCACGTATTTATGGTTAACACAGTCTGTTTATTAGGCAACATAATTATGTTTAGGACGTTAGTGAATCTCTTAACTCTAGGACTTTAGGTAGACAAAAAAAACCAAACAAACTGTGATTCACATAATTCTAGCTAGCATGCTAAATTAATCAATCTATGACAGCATTGCCCATTGTTAATAAATATAACAAACACATTGTGATAGTCTATATGTGAAACTCTATTTTATAAACTAACGTTTCTTCTGAGCATTCAACATTCAAATGCACCCTTAAAATAAAAAATCTCTTACATCTAACTCAAACTTGGTAGTCACCACTTGTGAAACTGAAAAGAAATCTTATTTTTCAAAAAACATTCCAACCATTATTAAATGCAAAAAAATGTTCACATGTAAACAGCATTTAAATGAATAAAATGGTCAATATTTGTTTTATGTCAAATAAAAATAATAGCTATTATTTTGCCAGTTTCTATATTTGGTTTGCTCCATTACCCAAGAAGAAGTTATTGAATGTTTATTCGACTAGGACCTAAAAGTAGAAGATCATAATCATCAGACTAAACTATCAAACTCAGCATTGAAAAATGAGTGCAGTCATATAAAACTGCTTTTATCCGTCTTCTTTTCTGTAAAAGTACAGAGGAATCATTTAGCAAAACAATGCTAAATTATATAAGCATTCAAATCATTTTAAAAATAGCTATTAAAGTTGTTAAAACTGCAGAGAAGCAGTTATCTGTTGATCCAAGTTATATGGTTTAGTACTTCTTACCAACCTAAGTGAATATGGAAACAAGATGCTGTATACATGACAATTATTAAAAGGAGAATTAATGAAATCACCTTCCCTCACTCTTTATCTACATACCACTCTTTACAAAGCAAGTACATATAATTTTTCTCCCATATGTTAATTTTTGTTAATATAGTCAGACCTTAAAGTAGTTCATTTCTTTGAAAATTTAAAAATATATGTCTATTTCCCTATTACCTTTCAGAAACAGGGCCTTTTTTGTCTGTCTCCCTCTGTATAATGACAAATATTCACAGGCTTAGTATTATATTTGTATTCATATCCCAACGCTCCTATGTAAACAAATCCATAACATGACACAGATAGAGTGGCCAGGACAATCAGGGTCTACCCATTCTACTGATGAGTTAAACCTGAGCTGTTTTTGCTTTATGTTACTTTTTTTAGCTGGGGGCAGTGACCCTATAAATTGCTAACTCTCCTTGGAGTTTCCTTTAGTGTTTGCCTCCTCTAGGACTTACTCAAAACTGAAGTCAGTTACTGAATCATAGAGCAATAGCATCTGAGACGTAGAACTGTTGAGGCCTCCTCTAATGTTCTAAAGGGCGGCCCCCAAAACTATATGTGCATGTCCTAAATTTGTACCTGTGGATATTACCTTATGTGGCAAAAGAGAGGTTTATGATAAGGCTCTGGAGGGGAGGATCTTATCGGGGATCATCTAGAGGGGCCATAAATCATAAGTGTCCTTATAAGAGAGAGGCAGAAGTTCTGAGACAGACTACAGAGGACAAGGCCATGTGAAGTGGAGGCTGAGGGTGGAGTGATAGGACTGCCGATCGCTGAATGTTGAGGACTACCAACAGCCACCAGCAGCTGAGAGAGAGGCATAGGGTGTCTCTTCCCCAAGAAACTCTAGAGAAAATGAAGCAGCTGACACCTTGATTTCAGACTTCTGTCCTCTAGAACTGGAATAAATCAGTTTCTTCTTTTAAGCTACCAATTTTGTGGTAATTTATTACAGCAACTACATGAAACTAATACACCATCTATTGCAGTCTTGTGTATCTTCAAGGGAGGGATTTTTTTGACAAATGGAAGTCCAGTTTCCCCTTGACTGGTTCAAGTATAAGCTGACCTCTAGGTAACGAAAGAGGATTTTCTAGTACTGCCTGGCTTAATCATCAGCATAGTCTTTTCACCAAGCTGAAATCTGCTTCCTGACTGTCCCTCTACAGACCCACTACAATTTACAGGTGACACATTAGTTCTCTGTTATAACATAGATCAACTCTCTTCTTATAAAAATCCCTTTGCAGATCTGAAAACAGTATTAATCCCCTTTTAGTCTTCCTTGCATAACCTGCAATGCTACCTATTTCCCATAATCTAGCTAAAAGCTGTCCTGTGAACCTCTCTCAATGGTCTTCTCTGGACTTCTTTCCCTGAGAGTGAAGGATACTTAATTGTGAACCTGTACGCCCCATGATACTTGACACATAAAGACACATGCAAACATGAGGATACAATATCTTGAAGTATCTGGAGGTTGCAGTGTGTGAAAATGGAGGCAAAGCAATGTTTCTAAGAATAAGAAGGAGCAGAAAGAGAGATACAAATAGAAATATATAGGTAGGGAGACCATGATAGAAATAAAAAGAGTGAGAAAGACATAACACAGCCAGTAGACCCATCAATCTCTCATTTGTGCAGAATCACTGGATCATAATGAATAGGAATAGGGAAAACTAGAAGTGGGAAAAGATTTCCTAAGGAAAGATTGTTAGGGAGCTTTGGATAATACTAATAAATAATCATTAAAAGTTTACCAAGTACAAATCAAGCATTGTGCAAAAAACTGTAAATATAATATCTCCGTTATCATTATAGTAACTTGAAGCGAAATTTGATTTTATTATATCAAATTAAGGATTAAGAAACTATTTGAAATTATTATTACAAATTAAAAATGAAGAAAGAGGTTTAAATTATTCACTGAAATCATGCTCCCTATAAATTGTGAAGCTGGCATCTGAACCCAACATTCTCTGGTTGCTAAGATGACTTCTTAAGCATTCCAGTAATGCTGCCTCCCAATCCAAATAACCATGAATCATACTATTATTACTACCGAACTGTCTTTATTACTATTTCTTCCTCCTTAAACTCTCTTTCTATCCCCATGCCTTCTCTTCTTTGAACACCAGACTAAGGTCTGCAAACTTAACTTGAAAGCTAGAAAAGAGTCCTTGAAATGTGAAATCAGAGGCCTGGAGCCATCAGACCAAAACTAACATTGAGCGCAATATATGAAACAAGATATGTAACCTATTTATGTGTATCTGTAGCATATCTGAAAAATATTTCTAGAAAACACCACAGCACAATCTTGCCACACATAATTGTGTGACGTATATCTGGAAATAGATGTTTTATTAATACTGTGGTTTTCCTTACCTTAAAGCCGCATTCACTGCTATTTTCTTTGTAACCTCTTTCATTTAAATAAGATACAGGGTCTATTTTCTATATCTTTGTTTAGAGGCTACAGATATTATTACCCTTAATTACTTCCCTATGTGGCTTTAAATTGAAATTACCTCTATAATTACTTTCCCCTGAAATTTCTATGGTGAAATTCTGCAAGTAAATGTTGATGGCTTCTAAATGAAGACATTTGGTCTGTGCTGTAATCATCAAGCAGGTAAAAGATTTTATTTAGTTTTGGAAAGTTTAAACATTTCGAGTAGTCCTGTCATCTCTTTTTACTCATTTGTTTATGATTCGAGAAATTAATCCTAACAAAGTCTTTGATTCTGTGTAGTATGATGCTATCACAGCAACTCTGTTGGTTTTTAATAATTGATATAAAGTTTTAAATGAAGTGTTTAATTGTGTTTGCAGATAGTTTCTTGAGCCATAGCCAACTGGCGAAATCTTTTTTTATTATCATTGACATTAGGTAATCAACTTGTGCATTTTCATTGAAATGAGATCCAAGGAGCTTGGTGCCAGCAAGGTCATCACAACTCAAAAAGAACAGGAGAACATTTCAGGTCACCATGAGTCACAGAGGGCAAATAGAACTTTGCATATATCCTTACCATAGCAATGTATCCAATAATTATTTTCCCTAGAATCAGTTTCAGTTCAAAACACTGCACTGATCTCTGCATGGAAATCTAATTATTCCTCCCACTCATAAAAATAGGCTACTCTTGCTATTTCTCTTGTCGCTTTCAGTTCATGCACATGAAAATAGAATTTAAATAACTGCAATGCCATTTGTTAAATGATGTCCTGGGAGAGTTAGTTTTTCCTTAAAAAGCGAATACTACAAAGTTCTCTGTACCCATTTTACTACCTAAGGAAGTTATTTGCCATTTGCTGAATCAGAGATGAGCTTTATAAAATACATAATATTTTTATTTTAATTATTACTGTATGAGTCACAGTTTTCATAAAAATCTGCCTTTGGTTTTAGCAGAATTGGCAAAGCTATATATTTTTAAATGACTGAATTTTCATTTAGAATCCTATTATTTTTACTAAAAGATGAGTGTATTATTCATCAAATAGAAAACAGAAATTTTCATATGAAGATATGTGGATTATTTTAAAAACACTGTCTCATTATTTAACATTATTTGAGATAAAGAAGAATTAAAAGAATATATTTCAGTAGGAAGAATTAGATGATAAAATGGAGGCAGTGGTGAAGTTATGGTGCTTTGCTCTTGAATTGTCAAGACAAAAAAATTGCAAAACTTAAAGACTTTATGGGCTTATACAGAAAGCTAAAGCCTGTGCTTCTAAAATACAACAAATGTGAAACTATTTACAGAACATGATTATCTCTAATTTTATGAAAACTTCACCCTGGAAAATGGGCCCAACTTATATTTTACTTTCCAAGCACAAACTCTGGACCATGAATATTTCATAATGTTTGACTCTGGGACCATCGAAGCTATGGATTCTCATTTGTTCTGAATGTATTCAGAGTACTCACCTAGTACTAGAAGTATTGATGCTCTAAAGTGTTAAATATTATAAAGCAGTGTGATTCCATATAAATATACCGGGATGATTTTCCTAGTGCTACTAGATATAGAGATCCTTTACTCATGATTTACAAATAATAATAATAAGTGCTTATGTGACAAATTTTTACAAAACAATGGTGAAATTTTATGTTACACAGCATCAGGTCTTTCAATAGACACAGAGTTAATATGGTGATCATAGTATGTGGACTCTTCAGCATGTAATGATAAAAGAGTACTCAAGTCCTAGACTGGGCCTTGTCTGATCTATCCCAATCTACTGTCTTCTCTAGACTGAAATGGTTTACATGGAGACTGACATGTATTCCAACATAATGAAACAAATTTTAGTAAGCAGAATGGGAAGAATAATGAACTAATTTTATATTTATTAAAATATGCTTTGAACTTTATGAAATACTATTATAAATAAAAGTAAACTATGAACATATCAGGAGATCAGGTGATTTATCAATTGAGGAAATGATCTTAGTTTCAATGTTTAATTTTAAAAGATAAAATTATACAAATTTACACAATTTACTTAGAAGGCTTAGACACATTGAACATGCATGACTACATTACTAAATTAAGATAAATAATAGACATTACTTTGAAAAAAATAGTTTTTATATAGATAAACATCTCTATGCAGTCTGTAAGTAGTCTGCAACCGGGAATCACAATGAAACACAACTAGTTAAAACTCCTTAATGAATTCTAATTATAAATAACTATACTCCACAAATGGAAATGCATAGAAAGAATATGTTTTTGTCATGGAGTATGGATAAGATCATAACTTTCTATTCTAATCTACTTGTAATATAAATTATTGCTAAATTGATGAAAGTGTCATATTAGCCTTCTATATATTTGGTGATATTTTTAAAAAATGTTGATTTATTTATTTTGAGAGAGAGAGAGAGAGAGCATGAGCAGGGAAGGGGCAGAGAGAAAGGGAGAGAGAGAATCCCAAACAGGCTCTGCGCTGTCAGTGAAGCCTGACACAGGGCTTGATCTCATGAACAGTGAGATCAGGACCTGAGCCAAAATCAAGAGTTGGATGCTTAACAGACTGAGCCACCTAGGCATCACTCAGAGATATTTTGTAACAATTCTTATTCTTCCCTTTCTTATGAATAGTAGGCTACCATAATATTCTATGAAATCACGTTTTTCCTCTGAGAAGTGTTTAACATCTGCATGGTTAGCTACATTTGGACTATTTTGAAGACCAGGTAAAATGTGATAGGTGATTTACAAATCAGAACATAAATTACAGCTTTAGAGAAACATATCATACCTTTTCTTCTTTGAAATTTATGTCCAATAATTCAAACCATTTTAACAATACTTATTGAGCAAATGTACTTTTCAGGAGTGTGAGATCCTAATGATTCATAGGAAATGATCATTGACCATCTTTTCATATGGCCCTTAGTTGTAGGAATTTTTGCCTCAGAGAGGACTGGGGCACAGATTATTCCACCATAACATCAAATTAAGAGTAGAATCAGGCTCAGCATAAGACATATAATTTCATCTACCACCCAGAAAGGCGAATGTTGTACTTATTAACTTCTTAACTGCATCTACATTAACAGTCTAGAAGGCAACATCATTTGCATATATTTTCATTATAACATATGAAATAAAATAATGCAAAAAAAAAAGAAATAAAATTGACTAAAAAATCTTAATTCTTAGGCAATGTCAGGTTTTCCTCTGCAGTTAAATGCTTATAAGAATACCAAAGGGGAAATAATAAGCAATATTGCCATCCAATGGTGAAATTGTAACATTTAAAGTATATTAAAAATAAAGATAAAGATAGGAATATAGGACCATATCTCAAAATTACTAGAAATATCTTTCTTTTTACTACCTGCATTTTCTGGGAAATATAAAGGGAATATCTGCATGGTATTAATATAGTAAGTGCTAATCTAAAATAAGAATTCAAGGCACCTGGGTGGTTCAGTTGGTTAAGTTTTCGACTTTGGCTCAGGTCATGATCTTATGGTTCATGAGTTTAAGCCCCACATTGGGCTCTGTGCTAGGCTCAGCTCAGAGACTAGAGACTGCTTCAGATTCTGTGTCTCTCTCTCTCTTTGGCCCTCTCCTGCTCACACACACACACACACACACACACACTCTCTCTCTCTCTCTTTCCATCTCTCTCTCTCTGTCTCAAAAATAAATAAACATTTAAAAATGTTTTTTAAATAAAATAAAATAAGAAAAATTCACTAAGGGTGAGTTTTCACCTCTTTTCAACAAAGAAAAAGAGAAGTTCCACTTCCTATCATTTAATTATCAAAGAGGTAGGAGAATAGAGTTTGAAAAACTTATTAATATCATTATTTTTATTCTTTATTTTACATTATGCTTAGCAAATATTTTCCTTTCACAGTCAGTTAAAGATATTCCTGAAATTTGTCCCCTCTTAAAAGACTTCAGAACTAATCTTTCTCTCTCCCAAACCCCCAGACACATTTGCCTACACTGTTGTTTATAATTGTTTGATTTACTTTAGAATCATTGACATATTTGTTGACACACAGCTTTAATTGGGAAAAGGACAATGTCTTAATGGCTAAGAGACCAACTGTAAATAATTGTTGAATATAGAATTGTCTTAACTTTGAATGTCTCTGGATTCATAAATTTGCATGTTCATACTGAAATAGCTGTATTTCACCAGTGATGTGCATTTTATCTCATTTGTAAAATTCAAAGAGCCACTTCAAATTTCCCAATATGTGGACATTTTTGCTAAGTTAAATGGCAAGAGGAGATTACAGTAACTAAAATTGGATTGTTATAACTGATAAATAATAAAGTGCTTGTAAAATACCTATTATTATGCCTATTATATGGAATGTACTCAATAAATAGTAGTTGGCAAAATTGTGCTGTTGCTGGTAATAACAATGATTATTCAAGCTGCTTTGGCTGGATTTTATTAATCTGATATCCCAGATATGTACATTTATAAAGAAGAAGAGGTATATTTTTATATCTCAGAGTTTAATACTGCAGTAATCAACTTATATATGTATTATTATTATTAAATTACATAGTATTCATTCAATTATTCAAGAAATATTTAAAATGCATCCATTTTCTAGCTGCTAGCTGTGTTAGGTATTAGAAATGGAGGAGTAAAGCAGATAGATGTAGTCTCTGCCCAAATGAAAATAGTATCATGAACAAATGGATATTGAACAAGTAATGACAACTATGTTAAGTGCTATGAACATGGTCATTAGGTAGCAATAGGAGAAGGTCCTCCCTACAGTGAGACACTCAAAGAACATCATCTGAAGGAAGCTAAGGGCCAAGGATGAGTAGTAGTTAACTAGGTGACAGCTGGGCAAGGAAAGGGGAGTTGCAGGAAGAAGAAACTGCTGAAAAGACAGTTTGGAGGTGAGATGAATCTGGAACTTTTGAGGCATTAAGAGCTTCATTTCATTTAAGAGAGACAGAATGCAAAGTAGAATTGGAAACCTAAGCAGGATCTTTTGAACTATGTCAAGGATATTCGACTTACCTTAAAGGTTAGAAGTACTAGGCAGCACATGAATGCAAGAAAAATAAGTAAACATATTGCTTTGAGTGGGAGAAGTGTTTTTATCCATGGGTGACAAGTGTCTGTGTAGATAATCACAAAGAATCTACAAAAAAATCTCCTAGAATTAATACATGAATCAAGATGGATGGCAGAATTCAAGGTCAACTTACAAAAGTCAATCATATTCCTATACACAAAATTTATGTGGAAAGGCTAAGAAACCAAAGAGTCAACATTTTAAATAAGCACATTGGTGAAGGATTCACATTTCCCAATTTCAAGTCCTATTAATATAGCTATAATAAGTCTGTTGAAACTGGACTCCCAAGTTTTGCTTAAAAGATAACCCCATTCATACGCTTCATTGGTGTGTTTCAGGTTGGTTGATCTCACTCCTGCTTCAGCAAAATGCCTTGCAATTATGTGCACAACCACACACCCTGTGTTAAGTGTGATTCCCAAGAAGCCAACTCTGAGTCAAGGTCTTGTAAGTTATTTACTATGGAGGACTATCATGGAGGTTGTTAAATGGGTGGGGAAAATAAGACACAAAGAAGTAGCTCAGTCAAAGTCCTGAGGATGGTACCTTCAGAATGTTCCTGCCGTTAGGCCACAGATTGCCCCTACAGAAACCAGTGAGCTGGGCTTTTTCCCAGTTTCTCAGTTGGCTTCAAAGAGAATTTGGCTGGCACCCAATGCACCCTCTTGTTATTTCTTTTGCAATTGATTGGAAGCTTAGCGAATATCAGTTTTCCTCAAACATCTATGAGCATAGTGGAGATATTTAGAAATCAACTCAAAAGAGCAGAAGGTAGAGCCAAAAGACAGAAAGAAGCAATCCTATGAATGCATAACCCTGAATGCAGCTTTGCCTAAAGCCAGATTCTTCCTTAATGCTTCAATTACTCCAAGTTAGTCAGACTGATATATTCTTTTCTTACCTTCTTTTTCTTTGTTCAAGCCAGTTGAATTGGGGTTTTGGTCATTTCACAAAATAGTGAAAACTGATACAGGGACAAAAAGAATTCTTCTAAAAGGAAGTGATTCCAGAAAAGCATCTTAAAGGATATACGGGAGTTAACTGAATAGTTTGCTCTGACTTTTACAGGTTTCGAAGAGTATATTAAAGAATTGCAGAACGTTGAAGAGGTATAACCATATCAGACTTACCATGATGAATTCAAGTATTTATTTTTATTAATGTTTTAGTGTTTTATTCATTTTTTGAAAGAGAGAGCGTTAGTGGGAGAGGGGCAGAGAGAGATGAGGACAGAGGATCCGATGCAGGCTCTGTGTTGACAGGGTGATGCTATCAAGCCTGATGTGGGGCTTGAACTCACGACCTGAGCTGAAGTCAGAAGCTCAACGAACTGAGCAAACCCAGATATCCCTATTTTAATGTTTAAAACAGAGAAATTCAGGAAGAAAATCTTGTATATATCCATTTATCCATCTGCCAAAATTACTAGGTGTTACTATTTTGTCAATATAAGTTATCAGATAGATTTCAAATACACTTCATTCCACTTTGCAGTCAAATACTCAACCCTCCCTCCCCCCAAACAATCACTACCATAAATGTATGTACATTTCCCATTCATGAGTTTATATTACTATGTGCCACAAAGTATGTGTGTGTGTGTATATATATATATATATATATATACAGGACACATAAGAACAAAAACTGCATATATAAATATAATAAAATTACCTTGTTTTATGCTACATTTCAATTAATATATTTTCATATACTCATTTATTTAATATGAAATTCCATAGAATCTCATCATACTACCTATCTCTAACTTATTTATATTTTACAAATATATCTTTTAAATCCGTTTATCTTCAAACATTATGCATTATTTTACTAAGCATATCACTTATAATCAGTGAAAAGCTGAGTTCTTAAAAATCCAATCTAAGTCTTTTTATTCTAACAGGAGAAGTAAGTTTTATTTTTAAAAATTTAAATAGGTTGCTGATATATTAAAGTTTATTATGCCATTTTATTTTGGAATTTACACTTACAACATTTTATTTCTTTTTTTCTTCTTTCCTGACTGCTTTTTGGTTAGGTTTTCTTTATTTACTTTCCTCTACCCAGTAAGCTTCTATTTCTATTTCTATTATTCTAGTAAATTATATCTAAGTGGTAACATTTCTATCTCTTTCCTCCTCACTGAAAAACAAGCACTGTAGGACATAAAGTATAGTCATAGGAAATGTATTCTCATACAGATAGGGCATTTAAAATATTCCTACTCTGGGACACCTGGATGGCTCAATCAGTTGAGCGTCCAACTCTTCTTGATTTCAGCTCAGGTCATGATCCCAGGATTGTGGATCAAGCCTCGCATAGCTTTCTGTGCTGAAGCTGGAGCCTGCTTAAGATTCTCTCTCTCTCTTCCTCCACCCTTATCCTCAATTGCATTCTCTCTCTCTCTCTCAAAATAAATAAACAAATAATACATGAATAAATATTCATGCCATGCTTGCATAAGAAAGTCATCTCTCTTCTTTACATTGACTTTTATAAGAGGGACCAGGAACCTAAATAGGAAAACCGTTGCTAATATTATGTGTGTGTCTTGGGTGTGTGGATGTAGGATAGACTCCTACATATGGAGTAACAGTTTCAAAAGAAATATGTTAAAGGTGATTAAATTTCCAAAAGACTTTTCATGACTGAAATAGTGGACACATTGGGAATATTCTCCAGTATCAACTCAGATGATCATTCTAGCTTAGCCTCTGAAGCTCCACATGGGAAAAATAATCTTCATCTTCTTCCCATGCTTTCTTTTAGGATAAAGTGACAGAATTAGATCCATACAAGAAGCTTAGAGGGGCACCTGGGTGGCTCAGTTGGTTAAGCGTCCGACTTCAGCTCAGGTCATGATCTCACGGTTCGTGAGTTCGAGCCCCGTGTAGGGCTCTGCACGGACAGCTCAGAGCCTGTTACCTGCTTCGGATTCTGTGTCTCCCTCACTCTCTGCCCCTCCCTCACTTATGCTCTGTTTCTCTCTCTCTCTCTCTCTCTCTCTCTCTCTCTCTCTCTCTCTCAAAAATAAATGAACATTAAAAAATATTTAAAAGAAAAGAAAAGAAGCCTAGAAAGCCTGTGTGGGAATAATATGGTGAAGGGTTTATTATCACAGATTTTGGAAATAGATCTAGTTACAATGAGGATCATCCTCTGAAGAAAGGTAAGCTCTCACCTGTTTGCCCCCAAATTACAAAGATATGTATAAATTTTGTGTTTTAAAATACAAATATAAGGTTCTAGAGTACTCTTTACCACTGTAACAGCTTTGTGGGTTTCTAACAAATAGTGCTTGTGGGCTTCCGTGAACTTATTTTACCACTGAATGCTTGTATATAGAAGAGTCACACTCTCAAGTATTATGCAGATGCCTGAATAATAGGCATCTTGGGGCGCCTGGGTGGCGCAGTCGGTTAAGCGTCCGACTTCAGCCAGGTCACGATCTCGCGGTCCGTGAGTTCGAGCCCCGCGTCAGGCTCTGGGCTGATGGCTCGGAGCCTGGAGCCTGTTTCCGATTCTGTGTCTCCCTCTCTCTGTGCCCCTTCCCCGTTCATGCTCTGTCTCTCTCTGTCCCAAAAATAAATAAAAAACGTTGAAAAAAAAAAATTAAAAAAAAAAAAAATAGGCATCTTAATTCTACTTGGCATCAGTTAGTGTGTTTTATGACATAGATTGTGCTTCCATCTCAGTCATCCTGCAACCCATGTTTGCTGTTTGCTGGAAACACTGTGCCTTAGAAATATGAGGTTTTCATGGCTTTTAAAAGAGCAAAGGGAGGAGAGAACTGGCAGAACAGAAAAGTGCACTCTGATCAGATTTTAATGCATGTGCATTTGTTTCTTTGTTTGTTAGGCATTTTATCAAATGCAGAGAGGGCAAGAGGGGTTCTATGTTGTCCAGTAGAGATAGGTCATAATTCTGGGGGGAAACTATTGAAAAAGTCTAGCTTTGTCTGAAATGTTGACACAAGGAGCCCAGACATGAATGAGGCCAGAAAGAAAATATCACAGGGATCTTGACTGGGTCAATTAAAGTTTGCCTTTCACTGAGCATTCCTAGGGGCATTTGACAATGGCAAGAGTTAGGAGCACAGACCATCGTGGAAGTTTGTGGAAGGGGTCACAGTGATCATTGCCTTCTCCTGAATTATGTGCCAAAGAATGAGGGAGGAAAGAACACTCATTCTCCCACAAAGACAAAAGAGTTCCGTTTGAATCATTTAATTCTTAAACCCTCATTTGAAATCTTTCTAGGGCTTTTTTTTAACAATATAATTTGTAAATAGCCAACATATGGAAACAACTTCAGTTTCCATGATGTGGTACACACACACACACACACACACACACACACAGTGAAATATTATACAGCCATAAAAAGAATGAGATTATGCCATTTGAGACAACATGGATGGACCTAGAAGGTATTGTGCTGAGATAAGTCAGACTGAGAAAGACAAATACCCCATGATTTCACTCATATGTGGAATCTGAAAACACAAAACAAAATAAATGTTTAAACCAACAACGAGCAGAATCAGACCTATAAATACAGAGAACAAACTGATGGTTGTCAGATGGGAAGAGGAAGGAGGTTGGGCAAAATGAAAAAGGGGAATGGTATATATTAACTTCTAGTTGTGGAATGAATAAGTCATAGGAATAAAAGTCACAGCATAAGTAATATAGTCAATGATACTGTAATGGTGATGAATGGGGACATAAGCTATACTTATGAACATAGCATAAGGTATAAACTTATTGTATCCTTGTATTGTACAACCAAAACCAATGTAACATTGTGTGTCAACTATACTCATATCTATATATATATATAGATATATATATAGATATATATGTGTGTGTGTATAATATGTATTAGAATTAATTCATTCAATGACTATTTATTGAGTGCTTACTATGTGCTAAGCACTTTTTAAAAAAATGTTTATTTTTGAGAGAGAGAGAGAGAGAGAGAGAGCATGTGGGGGAAGGGCAAAGAGAGGGAGACAGAAGATCTGAAGCAGGGTCCACACCAACAGCAGACAGCCTGATGTGGGGCTTGAACACATGAACCACGAGATCATGACCTGAGCCGAAGTCAGGTGCTCAACTGACTGATACACCCAGCTGCCCCTGTGCTAGGCACTTTTATAAGTGCTTGAGATATATCAGTTAAAATAATTAAAAAGAGAAAAAGCTGTACCTTTGTAGAACTGATATTCTAGTCGTCAGATAGTAAAAATATATTAAAAAACTAAGAAATTATCAGCCAAAACATGATGAATAAGAAAAGCACATTGCTTGTTATAAGCTGGCACATGTTGAGAAATATAACATGGTCAAGATGAGGAGATGAGTTGCAGTTTTAAGGTTGGTCAGAGTAGGCCTTAATGAGTTCAAAAAACTTTGAAGAATATAGGGAATGAGGAAAATAATAGGCCTACAAATAGCATTCCAGAAAGAGGGAATGAGAACAAGGTCCTGAGCAGTAACATGTTGTGTGTATCAATAAACAACAAGAAGGCCATGCATGCTTGAAGTCAAGTGAGTTGAAGGGACAAATATGAAAAGATGAAGTCTTAAAAGTGATGGGGACCACATGATACAGGGCTTGGTAGGCCTTTGTATGTACTTTGGTTTTTGCTCTGAGTAAAATAGAAATTGTTGGAAGATTTTGAATATATCTTTTGAATAAATAAAACATGTTTAAAAGTCCTTAGACACCTCATTCTATTAATGTTTTAATAAGACACAATTCAGTTTGCTTTTATAAGGCTGGAATATACAAAAAGAAGCTTAAACCATTTTCTATTCAATGTCAGTTCCTTCTTCTGAATAATTAATGTTTTTCAGAGTTCATGCCTAGTGAATGGTTGAGTCTTTATTCCACTCTTGCTTTAGACTCTTTCCAACTTCTGCCTAAGGTAAACTGGCATTTGAGGAGGGATTCTCCATTCTTGAATGTGCATTCAAGCACAGAAGGTACTCCATTCTCTCTTACAGAAGAGGATTCTTATTGACACTAAATTCGCCTTTTGGTAACTGAAATGGATACTTTTCTTTTAAACAGAATATAATATTGAAGTTTGTTTTTAGTAGATGAGCAATTCCATTTTCTATCACTGTGCCATTTAGAGTCTCACTGACATTAAGGTATTAGAAAATATCACTGAAATCTTGTACATGACATGGTAGGATCACTGACCCAACATGTTTTCTCTATCCTCTCCTTGTTCCCAACTACTTTTTTTCCCATTAGACCACACACACACACACACACACACACACACACACACACCCTCAATGTTGGGAATATATAGAAAGCTACTGGCTATTTTTTCATCCCTTTCCATGCCATCAAATCAATCTTTTTATTGATTTGAATGATTGTTCAGTGAAGAGCATGAATCCAAAGATGATAGGTGGACCCTCCCACTACTGCTGAGTTCAGACATACACACTGATGTAACTGTCATCCCAGTATTACCTGGTCATACTCATGATGTTGGAACACACTAATTATTTCCAGATTTTATATAAATAATTTTCTTCTATCAACCTAGAAATCTGGCTTATCTTGCTCTTTAATTCATGCTGATGTAAGGCACTCTTACCTGGATGGTACTTGAAATTAAGAGTGTGACATACATTCTCCCACCAGAAGCCAAAACCAATATATTCTGCACTTCTGGAAAATGTTGATGTCAATGATTTGTCTCTAGTCTAATGTCACTGAGAAGACTTCTACTGAATCTGATCAAATCTAACATAAACTGTATAGATGTGATTCATGCTGACTAACGTTGAAGTATACTTATAGTTAATGATAGGACAATAAACCTTGAAATAAATCATGTAGATAATAGAGGCTTAGTGAAGAAATGCAAATTGGCATTAAAATGTACTGATGCATCAGTTACAAATGTAGTAACAACTTCTTAAAGTTATGACAAATTTGATCCCTGGGAATAATATCAATCTATTTTAAGTAGATTCACTTATTTATAAGTAGAATGCACAGGTAATGAAATAATTAGATTACATAATATCCTGACCACACTTTAATATGAGTTTGAGACTCAATTTTCTCTAAGATTCTTATAATAAATAATTTTACTAATGCCTCTTATTTTGCCCTTTGTTAAGCAATCTATACCCTCTTGGCATTTTCATAATAAGGTAAAGTAAAGTGTTCTATTTTTAAAAGGCATTGTTTTGGTTTTGAGAATATAGAAAATGTCAGAAAAGTAATTATAAAGTATAAAGAAAGAGTTGAGTTCCTGATAACATCAGGAAAAAAATAACTAGTGTGATTTTAAGTTACCCAGAATTTTTGCATTGACAAATTAAAATGTCGATCAAGCATTTGAAAACAAAAATAGGAATAGTAACTACAATCTTCAAGAATATCTACTCCTGAAAAACTAACAATGGTCATAAGTTGTCAGTTTGTTACAGAGTAAAATATTGCTACCACGAAGTTAACTTATTTTTCTTGCTTCTAAAAATTATTTTTCAATGTGGGGCCAAAAAAAGAAAAAACCCTCAACACTTCACAGCCTAAAGACATACTGTTTGAAATTACCTCGTGGGAAAAAAAAGGAACTGCAAAGGTGTTCTCTGAACCGATTTTGATCTCTGTAAGGATATGAACTATAATGATCAGAGGGCATTCTAAAATGCTTCAAAAATGGTTAAATCAAGGAATAACTCAGCCTGGACACCCTTTATCTTTTTAAGATTGAATGCTAGTGAGCAAGCCACAGCAATAATAGTATTCGAAGTATAAAGATGAGATATTAAGTAACTGGATGTTCTTTCAGCATAGTGTTAAGCTATTGTACATTCTTCAAGGTTTAACACACAACCCATGCCTATAGACAGCTGTACCTTCATATGATATAATTAGAAAATATCAAATGTGTCTCAATTGAATAAGGTCTATAGTTCCATATCGAATAAAAGCTATAGTTCTGAAAGACAGTATGGTCTATTTTCTAAGTAAAACAAAGTGCTCTAAATATTATTGCAAATATGTATCCTAATTTGTTGGATTTTTACGATCATTTTTGCATGAGAAACAGAAATAATGTATTATGCACCATTTAACTTTTTAAATGTAAAAGACAGAATAACATCCCACAAAGAGAATGTTTGCAATTAAAAAAAAATATAGATAGTGCACTCTACATTGAAGGGTTCAGGTTATCCACAGATATTTGCCACATATTTTGCAAGTCCATTACTTGCAAAAGTCCATTACTTTTCTTCACATATGAAAATTCTGGATAAACCCATATATAAGAGATATATTTTAATAGAATAAATTTAATTTTCCTGTTTAAGGATTTGGTATGTACTCATCAATAAATCTTTGTGATGTTACCTTTTTGTTACAAATAATTGCTTTGAATAGCCATTATCTAAGTTGACCCCCTACATTTCCAGTATAGTTGGTTAGTTAGTATTACCATCTATATCTACCTTTCCTCAAAAGTGATTGGAGCTTTGTCACATGAGAATAAAAGTCAAAATGGCAGGAATACATTGACAGTGTTTTAACCAAGGTAGACAGCAAGTACTGGAAATATTCATTGACCCTTTAACTAAGTATGTTCTTTGCAAATTTTTATCACTTTTATTTTTTTTAAAGTTTATTTCTTTATTTTGAGAGAGAGAGCGCGTACACATGTGTGCAAACAGGGCAGGAGCAGAGAGAGAGGGAGGAAGACAGAATGCCAAAGAGGCTCTGCGTTGTCAGCGGGGAGCCCAACACAGGCCTCGATCCCACAAACTGAGATCAGGACCTGAGATGAAATCAAGAATTGGATGCTCAACTGACTGAGCCACCCAGGAGCACCATCATTTTGCTTTGCTTAAAGCAGAGGATCATCCTAAACACTTGTCTTAAAAACAAGACATTGATTCTACTCACATGCTGTGAGCTATGTGCTCTTGAAAAAAAAAAAAAAGCAAAAACTCTCATTGTTTTGTTTTGTTTTTTTGCCTCATTTTCCTCATCGGGGAAAAAGGACACTGAGCTAGCTAGATGATTTCTAAAATCGATTTAGTCTCTAAAGTGCAATGTAATAAATTCAAATACACTTACTATTCTCTTCAGTACATATTTATCCTCTAGCTGAAAAAATAAGTATATCCCAGTTTTGAATTCTACATACATTTCTGTATATCAAAAATGTGGACAATCAGAAACAACCTAGACAAAGAAAAAAATCGGAACTGTTAGATAATAGGTAACCCTAAAATAACTTGAAAAGTGTTTGGCATTTTAGAAACTATGGAATTATCATCATCTTCATCATCATCATTATTTTATTCTCAGAATTAATTGAGCATGTCACATGTTCCAGATCTCATGCTAAGATGTTTGAAGCTCTATTTTATTATTGTCTAAAAAAAGAGATTTACTACAGTCTGAAGTGTATTTATATTTTTACATTTTTAGAATATATTTGAACTAAAGTTATACCATACTAATTACATTTTAAAATTCACATTTTAACATTTTATTACTAGATATTTATGACATCTCTGGTCACATTATTACTTTTGATTTATTTTCACACTAATGAAACTCTTCACAGTAAACATAATATAAATAATATTATTTGTGATTGATTTTACACACAGTCATTTAGGCCTGGTGGCTTTTAAGCATTCCTGAGAAGATTTATAAATGAAGATACCAATGAAAAAAGCAATTGGTAAATATTAATAATGTATAGAGATTTGTGAAATATTATATAGCCGTTCTTTGCCATAATTTTTGAAATTACTCTGAATTTTCTTCACCACTGCTGTCAGCACAGTGCAAATCTGCATTACTTCATGTCGGTGTTTTATTAATATTCTTTTAAGTCTTCTGCCTCTGATTCTTTCCACTTCATTTCATTCAGAAAAATGTATAGAAAAACTTTACAAACTACCATACCATAGCTCCCTAATACTGAAGAGACTATGTTGTTGTTTCTCCACTTAATTAAAGGTTTTAGTTTTTTCACTAGTCTGTATAGGTCCCTCTTCTGCATCAATGTCTCAGCAGAAAGCATCTTTTAGAAAAGGCATGCTAACTATCCGTTTTCAGACTGTGAGTCCCCACCTTACCCTTCTCTAGCCAACAATCACTTATCTACAAATGGATCTACCTCAAACCCCACCTGTTGCATTAAGCCATTTCTGCAGTTTCAGATGAGCTGTACCAAATGCTAATCTCTAAACTTTCATAGAACATCAAGTCATATATTAGTTACCCATCCCTATATGTTGTCTATTTATAGCTCTAATATCCTAATTGACACGTTTAGGGCCTGAAGACCCTTATAATAAGCATCTTCATATTTGAATTTGATCCTTGAATTTAGGATACAGGTTTTTAGCTTCAGGACCATGTGGGATAAAGGCTTAGGGCTATTTATTGGGATGAAGGCTTAGGGCAGAATCCTGCAATGTCTTACAGTCCAGCACCTGAATACTTCTGTCTCGCCACTCACCATACCACCCTCACCCTGTAGACACCAGCCCAAGGGATCCTTTCTCACACCGTTTTCCATCCCCATCAAGGTTTGCACATATGCTGTCACTTCGGCCTCATGTGTTCTTCTTTTTTTTATTATTATTTTTTAATGCTCATTTATTTTTTAGAGAGAGAGAGACAGAGTGTGAGCAGGGGAAGGAATCCAAAGCAGGCTCCAGGCTCTGAGCTATTAGTACAGAGCCCTATGTGGGGCTCCAACTCTCAGACCTTGAAATTAGGACCTGAGCTGAAGTGGGAGGCGTAACAAACTGAGCCACCCAGGCGCCCCTGCCAGGTGTATTCTTGCTCCTCCTTTGTCTTGTTAACTTCTATTCAATGCTCAGGTATCAATTCAGTATCCTTTAGCTGAAAGCTTTCACTCATAACACCAGGCATGTCTTCTTTGTAGCTACCAACATGCTTGGAATTTCATATATACGTGTTTATTTGTCTTTCTTTGCTATCCAATTAGAAAACATCCATCTGATATCTCAGGCAAAGAATAGTGCCTGGAACGTAGTAGGCATTCAATACATAGTTTTAAACTAAGCCATAAGTCTTCTAAAAGTCATGGTATCTAGAAATATGACAGCTATAATATCCTACATGGAAAACTCCCCAACAAGGGACATGCATCCCTATTTGACTGGTCCACGGTGCTTTACTCTTTACTTAATTTTCTTCACTAGATGAGACTATCATTAATAAAGTCAATTCTTTAAAAAAACGGAAAATAAAAGGGGCTAGCTCTAAATTCTTACTATACATCCAAAATAATTTTTATTACACAGTAACAAAGAATCTACTGTGAGCCTAGATTTCCTCAACTTTAAAAGCATCATAAAAAAATAAAAATTAGGGCTCTTGGGTGGCTTAGTCAGTTGAGCATCTGACTTTGGCTCAGGTCATGACCTCATGGTTCATAAATTCAAGCCCCGCATTGGGCTCTGTGCTGACAGCTCAGAGCCTGGAGCCTGCCTCAGATTCTGTGTTACTCTCTCTCTCTCTCTCTCTCTCTCTGCCTCTCTCTCTCTCTCTCTCTCTCAAAAATAAATGAACATTGGGGCGCCTGGGTGGCGCAGTCGGTTAAGCGTCCAACTTCAGCCAGGTCACGATCTCGCGGTCCGTGAGTTCGAGCCCCGCGTCAGGCTCCGGGCTGATGGCTCGGAGCCTGGAGCCTGTTTCCGATTCTGTGTCTCCCTCTCTCTCTCTGCCCCTCCCCCGTTCATGCTCTGTCTCTCTCTGTCCCAAAAATAAATAAAAAACGTTGAAAAAAAAATTTAAAAATAAATAAATAAATGAACATTTAAAAAATTAAAAGCAAACATGGAGTGGCTGGGTGGCTCAGTCGGTTGGGCGTAGGACTTCAGCTCAGGTCATGATCTCACAGTTTGTGGATTTGAACCCCGCATCAGGCTCTGTGCTGACAGCTCAGAGCCTGGAGCCTGCTTCAGATTCTGTGTCTCCCTCTCTCTCTGCCCTTCCCCCGCTCACACTTTATCTATCTCTGTCTCTCAAAAATAAATAAACGTTAAAAAATAAATAAAAATTAAAAAATTAAAAAATTAAAATCATATCAACTATATAAACCAAGTTTATATATACTTATGTAAAAATAAATAAAATATAAATGTAAACAAATATTTATATATTAAATATATCATACGTATTTTATACAGTATAGATAATACATATACTATATATTTAATAGTATAAATGTAAAATGTTATCAGATAAATTATGCTAAAGTGACACAAAGCATTGTCCTAATTATATCCATGAAATCTTAAATAGTCTTTTGGAATTATCATTAGCTGAGAAGAATGTCAAAATTAATCTTCTTTAAAGCGAATTCTGCTGTGTAGTAAAAGGTATTATCGTGAGTTTCTGATGTGCTCAGTACTAAAACAGAAACTGATATGGCACCAGGCTAAACACTAAGACGGCAGAGATTTTTAAAATCCATTAGATTGTAATGTCATTGACAGGAGGGAACAGGTATTTTATTCCCCTTGTAACCCTCTGTCTTTCACTATATAGGACAGGATTTTGCACAGAGTGAATGGTCAATAACTTATTGTCGTGGTGACTGCTAGATAATGAGTCATGAAGAATCGCTAAATTAGACTCGGGAAAAATCCGCAAAGCTGAAACAATCGTGTGTGTTGCAATGAACATCAAGAGACTAGTCAAAGGATGGCAGTGACAGAGTAAGATTTGTACACCTGGTAAAAGTGTTGCTGCGCAGCTATTCAAGAAGTAACAGACTGACTTAATGTGATGTTAAGTGCAAATTCAGGAATATAAAGTAGAAAACTCATGATCTGTTATCACAGATTTCAAAGCAATAATTACAGCTAGAAGAAAAGAAATCCCACTAGGTACCTCCGAAATTACACCGTCAGAGGACTTTGTTATCTTCACCTTTGTACTCGTATGTTTTAAATAACATTTTTAGAGAGTTACGTTGAATACTTCTTGTAGAGCAGCTATTACAGGAAGTATTTATATAGCCAAGTAAACGTGGAATCCAGATATGTTTTCCGTCAAAATCAAGCAGCATAGTAATTGTGTTTGTATCTTTCAAACCCAAGTGGGGTTTTTCATTTTAATCCCCTAGGCATTTCATGGTATATGTATATGCTTAACAGTAATGTCATCACTCCATGTGAAATGGCAATGATTTGAAAATATTAATATGTTCTTGGTATATTACTTAAGGTGATCTTTAAATGTATCTGTGTCTCTTTAGGCAATCCTGGACAGAAAACTCTGTAAAGGAATCTAATTTGGGGGTTGCCATTCCGTAAACCTGGAACTCAGTCAAGCAGTCATGCCCAATTGAACCTGGTGGAGATGTATGGCAGGGGAAAAAGAAGCCCTAAGTTATAGATGCTTCTATTAGCCAGCTAGGGAAGTCTCTCAGCCAGACTGGATAGTAAGTTCTACCATCCAGATAGCTTTAGCCTTACATGTAGGAAAGCAAGCAGTGCCCAGAGGAAAGAAATGGGGTTGAAAGGGGCGGAGGAAGCTGTGTGATCTCATAGTGGCTCCTTTCCCTGTTCAGTTAGAGGACACAGCGGGGTGGATGTGGAAGGAAAGGGGAGGGCACCAGTTCACTTACTTGGTTCATCCTGGCAAAACCTGAGTGTCCTAAAGAAAATATATCTGATTAAATTAAGTTGAAGTTATCAGAAATAATTGAATTTTTTTCCGCTATCAAACAGGTAGGAGCTAATGAGGAAGACCAGAAAATTTTTCATAACATAAAGCTACTATAGTACTGTCCATATCTGAACATTGCAGTTGGACTCCTACCTTCTCCCTTTAACCTGACATTCATTTGATATATGCTATCATTCTATACAGAATAGAGAAAGACTTGTAAAAATATGTGTTTCCAGGTTAACTGGGTTATGAAGAAATAAAGAAGATAACCAGAAGTATCTTTACAAAGTGTTGACATTCCAGAAAAAAAACAAAACAAAACAGAATAAACAAAACCAAAACATTTCCCACAACATTGGTATCAAACAAAATGAATAAATAAAATGACTGATTACTGAACAATTTTTCCAATTTTTTCTTTTATATGTATGTTTTCATATTCTAAAAGGAATTCATAATTATAGTTTAAAAATTTGGAAAATTGAGACAGTAGTAAAAATGGAATTAAAAGTATCCATAATACCAACACAGCTATAATCATCATAAACACATTTTTGCATCACTTTATAGTAGTTTCCAATATATATTTAGGATCATATTGCATACATACTTATAGATTATTTTTATAATCTTAAAATTAACCCTTATTAAAATTATGCAATAACATTTTTTAAATGCATAACAATATGTTCTTTGCATGTAGCAGGATTTATTTATATACTCTCATAATTTGGACGTAATATTCCATTCTATGGCTGTTATATTCAGTGAGGGCATTATCTGTCTGGCAAAATACATACCCTTATTTCTATAAATTTATTTTTTCCCAAATATTCATGAACCAAAAAAGTTGAGAAAATATTAAATTGCAAAATTTTGTGTAGGTCAACATTGTAAATTTATATTCCCTTTATCTTGCTTACCAACCATCCTCTTTCGACTCACTTCTCACCTCCTATTCAACTGTAAACTTGATAATTTTTTAATCCACGTGTCAATGGGCAGTTCTCTCTGTGCTGCCACACTTGACTCAAAATGAATCTTCCCCAAATTGTATTAAAACATTCTGTGCCTACTCTTCCTCCCTATGACATAGACATCTTGACTCCTCAGATGCTCTAAACTTACGAAAATCTGCAGAGTCACTTGAGTCAATGGGATTGTAGCATGGGTACAGCAATTGGTAGTTAGGACATTTGTTTAGGTATTCTGAGCCTTTCCCCATGTCTACTAATGTTCATTATATGGTTACACATAATCTACCTTTGCATCAATTAATAATGTGTGTCCTTCTATTTTCAGCCATATTTCACAAATTAAATCGTTAGAATTATATTATAACTTACGGAGCATTCCTTTTGATTGTTAATTAACTTGAGCACTTAGAATATGAAACTTCTCCACTGTTAAATTGAAAAATTGTCCTATAGTTCTCACATGATGGCTAGTAATGTAACTAAATGAAGGTATTTGACAGGGAAAGGAGATTTCTAATTTCTAATGATTTCCAGCTCAGGATGAGAAAATATGGCTCTGTTTGGCATGCTTTATTATTTGTGTGTTAGAGTCGTGTGATCAAACAAGCAGCCAATCTCTTGGTATTAAGATGAATTGTTGAGAGCTAGTTCTGTGTATTTTGCTGTATATTTAATGTGGTGTGGTCAAATATGCCAAATCAGTTATTATTTACTGTTAATACGCTAAATACTATCTTCTGTTCATGCTTCTTCTTGACGTTATGTTACCATCATTAAATGTAAGACCATCTGATGGGGTTTGGTTTTGAGTACACCACAATTAGAAATCCCACTTGATACAGGATCTGCACAGAGCTAATACTGTGCTGAAAATCAATATTACAAATTTCAGTTGTAATTCCTTCGTGGTTTCTATAATATTTAGTGAGGATTTATTCTAAAATGAATAAAGACTATTTTGGGTAAGTAGAGAGCAGAGGGAAAGAGCAATCAAATGGCAGACTAAATGAAACTCAATTGTAATAAACAAATGCTGAATACAATCATTCCACTCAAGTTTACTTTCTTTTTCTTTGTGTTTATCAAAATGTATATTGCAGTCAGTAAACCAACAATTACTTAAAATAATTTATTATAAATAGTCATAGGAAAGCCAAGCTCTTCGGATAGCTTTCTGACATACTGGAGTAGCAAAAGTGCAAAAAAATACACTATAAACCAGAACAAGCTGAGAGTTGAAAGCCTCCTGCCTTATTTCTTTTTTCCATAGGCATTTTGCATTTAAGCAGTTAGAAATTTTTAAGTAGATCAGAGCATTAGATTTCTTAAGCATTACAACTTATTTTGAGAAAAGCTATTTATTGAATACCTATGACATGCTAGACACCGACCAACAAAAGTAATGAAACTCATGTTCTTTTGCTATATAAAATTAAAATCTCTACATATTTGCATTCTAGTACTTGAAAAAGTCTTGGATATTTTTATGATTATTTTATGGATTCAAATCTGGCATCTCTACTAAATTCAATTGCAATGAACTTAGTTTTTTGAGCAAGAACTATAAGGAAATAATTATGCTGTTGAAAGGAATATGATAAAAAATGATCTCTTCCCTATTTCTCTACATTTTGAGAAATTATTAATAAAGCATCATATAGTTAAGATAAATGAGAGCTCTTAATTCAAGTAAAGATCCTCTTTCATAAATAAATGCTTTGAAGTAGTTTTGAATGATGTCATGTAAAATGGAGAACATTTTGGAGGGCAATGTGGAGGAGAGGATGAGAGCTTTCCGGGTAGACTGCACACGAAGCAGCATGTTGTTTGATTTTATCTATTTATCTGTATATCTATAAATCTACATATGCATGTAGCTCTACTATTGAGTTAAAGAGAGAAATAAATCTGATATTAGAGGGAACTATAGGGAATATTCCATGACATTGACAAGAGTTGATAATTTCACATATATTTAGGTAGAAAATAGATTGTTATAGTATGCTTTGGGAACAGAATGATAATATGGGGGTATTATAATTTAGGAGTGTAGTGTGGTTCTCCATAAATTTGGTCATGATATGTATTAATAAAAGTATTTTACTTTAAATCCCTTATATAAGCCCTTTTCATAAATAATCCCCTTATTTCTGAAAAAGTTATTTTACGAAATGCTACCTATTCTATCTACAAAGCACTCTGATATTTTCTATTCTGTTCACTTACACTGCATAAATGTTAGTCTGCCTTCATTACATCTATTTCATAATGTGTCTCTGGAGTTTGAAAAATATTGCCGTAGCAATATCAACTATTGTTGATATATAGGAAAGATTAACTTGAAGAGAAGCTAACCTAGGAAGATTAGCTATGGAATAATAAAGACCTGAATTAGATTGTGGTGCACTTTAATGTTACGAGGGAAATCATGAAATACAAGAGAAAATATAAACATTAGGGAAGATATTAATGTCTAAAACACCAAAGATAGTTAATAGAAATAAATGGATTTGCTTGTGTTTGTGTGTGTGTATGTGTGTGTGTGAGTGCACGCACGTGTGTCTATTTGTCTGTCTCTCCCATCTGTCTCTCTCGTCAGAATATAGGTTTCACTGAGGTAGAGACTTTATGATTCTTGTTCACTGCTGTGTCCCCAATCACTACAAAGCTATCAGGTATATAGTTAGTGCAGAAATAATATTTGTTGAATGAACAAAACAACCAAGTAAGATAACTAAAATATTAAAATAGCAAACATCAGGCTAAAAACTCTCTTTACATTCATCAAGTCAAAGCGTTTTATATGTTTTTTTTTCTGTTTTATGTGTTCTTCTATGAAAAACTTTATAACATATTGATTTAATTCTACTAAATAAAAGCAGAATTCATTACCAACTGTGATGACAATATGATATTTGAAAAATACAAGCTCTTTTGTGATGACATAATTAACCTCAGAGACTCCACATGTGATCATACAGGATAATCAAGGGATTGTCTTGAGAAAAATAAAATATATTTATAAAGAGGCAGAAACATTATCTTATTTATTTTACTATCCTCCAAACCCAGCAATGTGACTGTCACACAATAAGGACTAAATAAATACTTCAAATATGCAAGACTAATCTTTTACTTACTTGTTTTCTTATCGAACATATCATATATGTCTATTGCAGAGGATTAAAAATACAAATTAACAAAAAAGAGTAAAACATGTATCACTTTAAAGCCAGAGATAACTGCTAATACTTGTGTATCTATGTTTACATATATGCATACACATACAATACACATACACATGCAAGTGTATTTTAGTTTTATTTATTTTTAAAAACACAGAACCATTATTGCGCATATTTTATAACCTTGTTTAAAGTTGCTTAACCTCATCAACATTATCCATTTCATGGGGTTATTATGGGGTGGAAATGAGAAAAATGCATGTATGGCACTTAATACGGTGCCTAGCACATAAAAAGAAATCAACAAATGTTAACAACTACCATTGAAATCCTACTGTTTTATAATCTATTTCATATTCACTTAACAATATATAATAAACACTTTTGTGCCATTAAATATTATTCTACAATGTTATTTTAATAGCTTCAGCATATTCCATTATATATGATTGTATTTTCACCCATCCTATTTTCTTGGGCATTTAGATTGTCCTTTTCACTATTAAATCCTTGCTTCGAAGAACACCCTAATAGATACATATTTGCATACATGAAGCTTATTTGCTTAAAATATAGTTTTAGATTTTTAAAAAAATTATTTATTTATTTTGAGAGAGAGAGAGAGAGAGAATCAGCAGAGGAGGGGCAGAGAGAGAAGGGGACAGAGCATCCAAAGCTGGCTCCATGCCAACAGCAGAGAGCCCAATGGGGGCTTGAACTCATGAACCTTAAGATAATGACTTGGGCCGAAGTCAGATGCTTAAGGGACTAAGCCACCTGGGCACTCCAAGATTTTTTTAATATAAAAAAGAAGTTATACACACAGCTTTAAAAGACATATGGTATTGCAGGCTTATGTTGTTACTAAAAATTACTAATAATAGAAATATAAGTAATATTTTTATTATAAAATAGCAAGCTTATGTCTTATTTCTGCTGTTTTCATTTCTTAGTTCTTAAAACCATAGGCAATTATGTTTATACCTATTGGTACCATATTCTAAATAATTTTTCCTTCTCATTCTCTCTCTGTCTCTCTCACTCTCTCTTTTTTTTTTTTTTTTTCTTACTAGGAATCAATTGACTTCCTAGAAGGGAAACTAAAAAATCTCCCTTCAGCACATTTCTTACCATCATTTTTGATAAACCAATATTTAGTGTTTTCAATGTAACTTTTATTCACAGTGGAGCCCCATGAAGTACATAAAGATGTATTTCTTCTTTAAAATATTTTTTAATATTCTCTGGAGTTTATGTATGCTTAATTGCATCATTTTTTGTTTCCATAGATCACTTGCCAATTATTTTCCAAACTCTCTGGCAAAGTTGAAATTTTATTTTTAAACTTCAGTTATCGCCTGCTTTATTTTCTACTCAGAAACATTTTCTGGGGCACCTGGGTGGCTCAGTCAGTTGAGCCACTCACTTAGGTTCCACTCATGAACTCACAGTTGCTGGGTTCCAGCCTCTCAACTGGGCCTGGTATCTTCCAGTACTGACATTGTATGTTATTTATTTTTATTTTTTTTTAAGTTTATTTATTTTGAGAGAGAGAGAGAGAGAGAGAGCATGTGTGTGAAAGAAAATGGGGAGAGGCAGAGAGAGAATCCCAAAGAGTCTCCACATTCAGCATGGAGCACAACTTGGGGCTCAATATCACAACCTCAAGACCATGACCTGAACCAAGAGCAAGAATTGGACGCTTAACCTACTAAGCCACCCAGGCTCCCCTGACATAGTAGTGCTTTAATCTTTCCAAATAAACCTCCCAATTTCCGTTTGGATGAAAGAGCACAGGTAAGGAAGATTTAAATAGCAAGAGGCATCTTGACATCCACCGTAAAGTTTTTAACCAGTCCACCATTTATCAGCCCCTGCTGTCCCTCTCCTTCACGGGTACCTGTGATGTCAGCTTCATGAGACGTCATTCACATCTCTGGAGGAAACTGAGTTCGCTTTTATTGCCCTATTCTTCCACAAGCTTCTGCTACCTTCAATATCCTAGGTTTTTCTTACCACTTGGATTAAGTGCCAGGTTTTCTTTGCCATTTTGGATGTTGACCCCAAGACATTCCATTTTCACATATAATTACCTGCATGCAGGACATGTAAGGTAATCACTACTTAAAACAAGTTTCTCTGCCTTGCAAGAAATGCATTAAGGACTTGAGAAATGGCATTAAGCGCTCCCCAGACAAGCCAATGGGATGTGAATTCCATGAAAGATGAAGGTGATGCTGTTCATTTTCATAATGACTTCAATACCACATGCAATGCCCTGGGCATAAATACACACACCATGCCTATAGCATAAGTAGAATACTTAGAGGAATGCACGACCAGCATCATTTTCAGAGGAGGTGAGTAAATAAGATCATTCCATAATACGACATTTTTTTCCTGGTATTACATTTCTATGCATGTAAGGTTGCAACCTTCAAAAGAATGTCCACAGGAAAGCATGGTTGCCTGCAGTTCTAAAATGTACAGACACTTTAGGGCTATTAAGAATTGGATTCCAGTGAAATGAACTGAAGGGAAACCCACAAAGTTTCCACTTCATATCCTGCTTAACTTCAGTTATTTTTCCCAACTGGTGTAAAAACTGCCTTGAACTTCCAAATATTTTCTCCTGAGAGTTAGAAGTTCTTGCACTTACAGTGTAAGAAAACTCACTCAAATACCATCTAGAAAGAAAACAGAACAAAAATAAGTACCCACAGAGATAGGGACCAAAATCTTCCAGGAGCCTAAAGATGATGTATGAGTTTACATACTGACTTATTTATTTATTTCAATTTTGAAAAAAAAATGTTATTTACCTTGCTTCACCTACAAGCTCACCTACAAGCTTTGAACAGACCACGTGTTTATCCCAAAATATGTATTAGTTTGCCACATGAACTGTTCTTTTTGGGGATAAAATAATCTCATAGATCTTACATTCTAGTAAGCAGATAAAAACAAACAGCATAAGGTATTAGTAATCCTGTGAAGAAAATAAAACATGATGATATAGCGGAGACCTAGAGAGCTAATGTAGATTGGATGGTCAAAGAAAGTCTCCTATGGGTGTCTGGGTGGCTCAGTCAGTTAAGCGTCCAACTCTTTATTTTGGCTCAGGTCATGATCTCCCGGTTCATGAGATCGAGCCACATATTGGGCTCTGCACTGACAGTGTGGAGCCTGCTTGGGATTCTCTTTCTCCCTTTCTCCTTGTTTACCCCTCTCAAAATTTAAAAAAAAAAAAAAAAAAAAGGAAAGGAAAGTCCCTTGAGAAAGTGACATTTGAGCTGAAATTTGAACGATGAAGAGAAGCCTAGGTGTAAAAATCTTCATGATCAGAAACGCAAAGAAGGAGACCAGGTAGCATAAGGCGTGTGTGTCTGTTGGGAGGAGAGGTGTAAATGAGCAGAGGATGTTAGAGCAGAAAATAAAATGCAACTACCAAAGAAAGAAAGAAATCAAGAGAGATGACAGACTGGGATGGAATAGGGCAGGAACCAAAGAGAATCAGTGAAAATATGTGGTCATAGAGAATCTGTGAAAGGGATTTATGTTTATTTACTTATTTTTGTGTTCCTTGTTTTTTCTATTTTTACTTTGTTAAATCCGATTATTTTTGTAATCGCCTGTTCTACAACCACTTTGCAGCAATTTTATGTGCAAGGTCCTGTGTGGATTTATTCTAATTTGACCAGATTGTACTGGGAAGACTGCAAAATGCTGCGAGATCCCAGAACTAGTTTTATCCCTCCTGTGGGCATTGGCCAACATGACAATTCTTAAGCTTCAGTCACACCTATTTTTTCCCCTTTCTGCCTCCCAAGTCCCTCAGCTGTAGGAATTACAATCCTTGTCTGTTTCGACCTGCAAATCCTTTCTAATTTTTTGCTGGCTTTGTGCTCAGGAGAGGATGTAACACTGCTATACCCTCCTATTACAAGAGAGGTTACAGGAGAATGATATACTCCAGAGGACAAATGCACAAACCAAGAAAACAGAGTCCTTGTATATGGATCCTGAGTCTAATCAAATTTTGGTACTATCCGTCCCTAACCTTTTCTCTGATGACTGAATTTTGCACAGGTTAACCCGCTGTTCCCTGGCCTTTTTTTTATGTCTTTGCTTTCTGCAGCATAATTACTGACTTTTTCAGATCTTTATTTGGACATAATTACATTTTTTAATCATTTCTATGTGATTTTAAAAAGTATACTTGTTTATTCTACACATCTTAAAAGAACAACTTGTTACTGAAGTGGCCAGTATGTTCTGGAAAATTACAGAGTTATTATATTCATCACTTAAATTTCCCAATATGTAATTGGATAACATGTTCTGTACCCCACACACCCCAAGTGAAAGGGGGGCAGTGGTTGACATTTCATTTATCAGGTGTTATCTTCTGTTATTAAACAGAGTAGAATAAAATTCCTTCTCTTTGCATTTAACCTCAGTACTTTATATCTTTTTTAAAGCAGTCTTAATTAAATCTAAGAATCCTCTGCAAGTTAAGTGAATGAAAGGCTTCCTTGTTCCATACAAATACTTACTCATTAAAAGTGAAAAAAATAAGATGATAAAATTTTCTCAGTGATATTTATTTTTTATAAAACAACAAATTAGAATTCTGCAGATATAATGTCTCATTTAACATTCTGTCTATTTAGAAAAATTCAATATTGTCATTAATTGTATTTGACAGTTGAAAAAATAGTCCTCTGAGACAGTGTATATTAAGACACTGCTAAGTTTCATATCTATGAATTTTCATTAGATTTTCTTACTGTTACATTTAAATAATAATTTCATGGTGGCAATAATGATAATAGAAAAGGAATAAAATTTGAGGAACATAAAATTATAAATAAAACTTCATACATAAAACTGCATATATTTCATTTCACATACATATTTATGATAAATAGCTATTTTCTCAAAGTATTAAATTTTTCTCAAGATAGGCAAAGTTAAATTGCGTTAAAATGTTAATAGAATCACAGTTGTCTATGACAAAATGCTACATTTTACAATAAAATGTCCAATGACTTAAATGGATTCAAAGATAGTCATTGAGTAAAATCCAAATAACTTGCAACTTCTTGTTTTTATTAGATATACTCCACAGTTTCTAGAACATAGAAATTTTTTTTTTAATTTTTATATTTATTTATTTTTGTGAGAGAGAGAGAGACAGATACAGAGACAGAGCACGAGTGGAGGAGGGGCAGAGAGAGAGGGAGACACAGAATCCAAAGCAGGCTCCAGGCTCGGAGCTGTCAGCACATACTCTGATGGGGGGCTTGAACTCACGAACCATGATATCATGACCTGAGTTGAAGTTGGATGCATGACTGATTGAGCTACCCAGGTGCCCCTATAACACGGAAATATCTTTAAAAGATTATGCTTAGAACTCTGATATTATCACATATTGTCAAACTTAATCATTTCCCCAAATGAAAATTATATCAGCAACTCCCACTTTTCAGATTTTCAATACCACTTTTTAAAAAAGATATAAAATAAGATAACAGAGGGGACTAAACCTGGGCTTTATTTCTGCTGAAAGAAGGATGAATTTGGGCAATTAACATGTAAATAAAGAATAGATATGATGAAATTATAATTCAAAAATTCCCTCTTAGTAATCCCCTAACATAGCAATGTTTTTAATCAAAACATATGATAGAAAGTCCCATTTTCTTCTTCCCCATACATTTACCCTCTTTTATAAAAATACAGTCTCCATAGTTACTTCTTGATATTCTGCACAGCCAATCCATCATAGTACATTGCAAAGCATCCTATGCATTTACAATGATGTAACTTAAGTGTCTATAAAAAAGGAATATTTTTATTCATCTTTCAAGATATTATAATTCCTTATACTTAACTATGTCATGAAGACTAAAATGGAGCATTCAAATATGCTAACAAAAGGTTTGACTTCTTAATAATCTTAATAATAAAATCTCTTGCCTCACAAATATCCAAGGTTTGCCAAATTTCTGAAAGCATAGGGAGATTTTCTGGAATGGTGCATGAGAACTCACTCGCATCAGCATGCCAGATTTTTTCTCTCTTTGGAGAGTGATGGAGTCTACAGGCTGGGATTATACTTGGGCAAGTTATGCCATGAACCATGACCCTTTGCAAGATGTCTTTTTCCTTTCCCTTTTTTAATTTTTTAAAATGTTTTTTTAATTCATTTTTGAGAGACAGAAAGATACAGCACACTAAGGGGGGGTGGGTGTAGAGAGAGAGAGGGAGACACAGAATCTGAAGCAGGCTGCAGGCTCTGAGCTGTCAGCACAGAGCCCGACGTGGGGCTCGAACCCACGAATCGTGAGATCATGATGTGAGCCGAATTTGGATGCTTAACTGACTGAGCCACCCAGGCACCCCAAGATGTATTTTTTCTATCATCAGTGTGGAAAATATATCATACAACGGCTCGGGCGACTTTGTTGAAGTTCTCTGATGCAGCTATGCTGTGCTTAAAGATTCTATGCAATAAATCTCTTATTACATGATTATAAATCCATCATTAATTAATGGGTTACTAAGGTATGAGATTAATATACTGAAATTAAGAAGTATTTTTTCCCCAACATTCCAAATACGGTAGAGGAAGAGTTCTGACTAGATGTCAGAGAGGCCCTGGGATCACAGAGTGAATGTGAGAATGTATCTATAGAAGTTGTATTGCATGGTATGGGTGACACCCTCTTCCATTTTCATGTTTTGCCAAATGTGATGACTTCACAGCATCTCAGGAATCGAGTTGCCAAAATATTTGAAAACTCCCTACTTTAGGCAGAAGGACAGGGGACAGCGTAGGTAAAAGTACATTGGAAAATTTAATATATGATAAATGAAATTTATTGTATTGTGATCTGTTTCATTATTAGCAGAGGATAAAACATGGTCTTGCCCAGAGGTAGTACGGGGATCCTCTATCTTTTGGTAGCTAGGGTAGCTAACTATGGAACTATGGAACTAAGGAGACAAAGAAAAATTCTTTCATTTCTTCAAGCCACTGCTGGAGATTAGAGCAGCCAAGGTTTTCTCAAGTCAGCAATGAGACATTTGCCCCAATCAGATGTGATTCTGTCATTGCATATGACAGAAAAGTAGAAAGAGTGGAGAAAAAAGTCAAACAAAAGTCAAACAACACAAAGCTCAGACACATAACAAACTGCCAGTTCAACACTGAAGGATCTACTTCTCATCCTCCCTCATAATTTCTCTCACCGAGTGTCTCTGGCTCAGTAAATTGTAGTTTGTATAGTGCTCTGGGGATTTATTAAACGGCTCTGATGAACATTACCTCAGAAACAGACCCTCACGAAATCAATTCTATGATACCTCAGTATTAATTAAATCCTTCATTTCTTCAAAATTGCAGATCTTGCCACCCACTCAAGTGCTTTCAGAAGAATATGGATATGGCTTAAATCAACGTCAGGGTTTGCATTCTGAGCCCTAAATCTAGAACTCAACCCTAAACTGTCTGCAAACCACTTAGCATTATATGTGGTCTTAGGACGTAACAATACTGACAGAATGATTGACCCGCAGTTTTTCAACATAGTAAAGCAGTAAAAGCATAGATCCAATAGACAGATCTTAAATTTTCACATCAGTCTCTGCATATATAAAATAACCATCTCATTGAAGCCCTCCGTGCTCTGGAATTTAGGAGCACTTTGTTAAAGAAAATGTTTTTTGTTTAGTTTCCATCAAAATTAGGGACTTCTATTGTAAAACGTATACCAAAACCACATTCCTATACAGACGAGAGAATGGAGGAAGATATTTGAAAATATTCCTTATATGACTGAGATAAGACTCCCGGTTGCCCTCCTTGCTTATGTTGTGACAAAATCAGACACGGATCTGCCAGATTCCTATTCTTTGCCTCATAAACGACTAGCAGAACTATTTACACATGCTGACCAATCTGGACAAAATATCAGGCTTTACAAAATTTAGTCTTACCTCTCTTCCACCTGGCCCCTGATCATTCTACCACCCTCAACCTGTGCCAAGATAAAGCCCCTCCTTTAGGTAGCCTCCTGAGAATTGATTGGCTCCAGGGGAAACATTTCCTGATCATCTGTCCCACTCTTTTATAGCTGGCTCTTTCCATACTTGTTTATTCCTCTCTATAAAAGAACATTCCTTTCTACCCAAACTTTGAGTTCCCCTCCCCTCATTGCAATTTTCCCCTTCTTCTTATTACACTAATTCTTTCAAATAAAGTCTGCTACCTAAGTTTAGATTTGTTTTAATTTGATAAAACATACATCAGATCACATTACACCATTGCTCAAAATTCTCCCATGGCTCCCATTCATGGGGATGAATGAATTAATAATAATAATAATGAATAATATAATGGAATATTAGTCATCACAAAGAATGACATCTTGCCATTTGCAATGACATGGATGGAACTAGAGTGTATTATGCTAAGTAAAACCAATCAGTCAGAGAAAGACAAATATCATATGATTTCACTCATATGTGGAATTTAAGAAACAAGTCAGATGAACATAGGGAACGAGGGGTAAAAGAGAGGAAGGGAAACCATAAAAGACCCTTAATTGTAGAGGACAAACCAAAGGTTGCTGGAGGGAGGTGGGTGGAGGATGAACTAAATGGATGATGGGTATCAAGGAGGGCACTTGCGATGAAGACTGGATTCAGCATAATCACTAAATTCTACTCCAAAAACCAGTATTAGACAATATATTAACTAACCAGAATTTAAATAAAATTTGAAACAATAAAGAAAAAATAAAAACATTATGGTTTCCAGGATTGAAGGCCATCTTGGGGATGGCTTTTTTTAAGCCCAAGGATCCCCCACATTAACACGCAATACACCCAAAAGAAGTAAAGTTGAGCCCACTGCATTTGACACACAATTAAAGAGGCCAGGTCATCCAACCAAGACCCTATGTGAGCTCTGGATACTTTTCTTCCACCATCACAAACAAATGTACTCAGGGAAACAAAACAATTCATAAATGCCAACAAAACTAAACTAAACTAAACTAAACAAACAAAAGTCAAGGAGCATTCACCTGAACCTGTGATCTTTGAACCAGTCTATACATCCCTAACCCCATGCTTCCCAAATTTCCAACAGACATATAGACACAAGTAGTATCAGATTCTCAAATTCCTCAAGCACTCTTTCATAAAATGGCTCTGCCTTAGAATAGCTTATAGTCTAGATATCGGGTTAGTTTTCTTTTCCTCTTCAGCTTCACCCCACCAACAACAAATTATCACAAATCTTATTGCAATGCTTTGTCCTGGGGCTTAAGGTCCCCTAGGGTGTCAAGTAGTCATTGTAATAATTGACACTAGTGAGAATTCCTAATCAAGGATCCATAAACTCTATCTTTAGCCCAAGATTTTGGAGACAATTTGTAGAAAATGCATACGATAAAAAATATCAAAAATTATTTTATTGGGTTAAAGAAGGTGGCTTTAGGTGAAAGAATAGCAGATAAAATCAAAACTTATTTAATGAGCCCATTAAATTCTTTCAAATACACTTTTATAAAATTGAGAAAGGGTCTGAATCTAAAGACCAAATAACACATATTCTTGCAAACCAAATGGTTTCAAATTCTTTGCTTCCCAAACATTGAAGGTAGGAGACTTATGGTTCTACCAAGATAGAGCACTTCTATTTCTTCTAGGTTCTCTTACTGAAAAATAAAAAAACTCTGGAACTCATACATCAAACAAGCATAGGAAGCCCCTGGAAGGTGAAGAGTAGATGGACTGCTTAAGGTCCTCGGAACCTGAGCTGACACCTGTGAGTCCCTGGGGTTTCCTCATTGCTTCCTGTATGTGTTAGACAGGGCACTGCAGAAGCTTCCAGCCTAGCACTACCACCAGGCCCAGACCAAAAAAGCTCCATGGAAAACCTATTCCTATTTCCCCCTGTCAGAGGAATAGGAAAAGGGTAGACTTACAGCAAAACATTTATAGCAATACTCACCTTACCCCATTAATGGAAAACCCCACCACCACAATCATGCTTTCAGTTGGGCAATGCAGGGAGTTGATTTTCCACCCCCATCTCTGACTCCTTACCCCACCTCTCCCACAGATTGGGAGAAGCAGAGCACAAAGCTGATCTTCCATCTTCTCTCTGACAGAAACAGGCAGTGCTCAGAGTTTCATCCCAGGGTATATCAGTGGCATCCATCAGCAGAAGAAACAAAACTTGCTAAGATGGCACAAGTAAGGCTGCTAGTCACCAATATGCTTCACCATGTCCCCAGTGTCAGCAGGTATGGTGGAGCCTCCAACTCTACCTGGTGTTCATGAGACTGAGCAAGGTGCTACAAGCTGGTGCTAGTATGCAGTCCCTGTCCTGCCACCCTGATGTCAGTGAGGGCCATGAGGGCAATGGGCCTCCATATCCCCCTGGCATTACCTAGGTGGAGGAGGCAGGAGATGAGACTGAGTGGCACCGTGCTTTTACCTTCCCTCTCACCTGATGTCAACAGACCCCAGCCCTTCCTGTTCATCCCATAGCAACAAAGCAATAAGAGTTTCCTGTTTGCTTATACTTACCTGTCACTTCGAGGATCAGTTGATCTTGAGCCACTCCCAGGAAACAATGAGATGGTACAGGTCAGAGAGAGGACCTAAATTTCCAAGCCACCCTTCTGCAACAAGGCAGCATGAGTCAGTGAGCTGAACATACACGCCCATCCAGATATTATGCTACACTTTAAAGTGGGACCACATTGTGAAAAAAAGGATTGAGTAGAATCTAGCCTCATAATATAATGTCAAAAAACCCCTGGAAACAATGAAAAAATCACTCCTCAACCCAAGAACCAGGAAAATCACAACACGAGTGAGAAAAGATGGTCAACAGAGGCTAACATCAGTATGAATCAGATGTTGAAATTAACTGACAAGGATTTTAAAGCACCCATCATTAAAATGTTTCAACAAGCAATTAAAAATTCTCTGGAAACAAAGGTATTGAAGAAAAATCTAATCTAGCTGTCAGCTGATAAATTATTAAAATTAATTGTTTATGTTAGATCATTATATGATTTTTGGCATGTAGATCATTATATGATTTTTGGATGGAGTTCAAATAATTAAGTTACACTTCTATAATAAAATTTCTTCCATTCCCATCTATTTGTTTATGTGAACAGATTTTCTCAGAGCTTACACATTTGGGAAAAAGGACTAGAATTGTTGCAAAACCATTTCTCATTTATGCATTGAAAAATGTTCATTCTCATATAATTAAAGTAATAGGAGGAAAGCCTCTTACATCTTATTAGAAGGTCAAATCCCAGAAATATTTATTGCTTATGTTTAATAACCATTTATCAAACTTTGTAATATATTGTATTGTTTTGATCAGTTGTATACTAATATACTTTGTAATGAAAATTCAAACCAAAATAACATAGAGGCATAGAGATTATTTCAATGTTCAACATACTGTTATAAAAAAGTATGATAGAGTTAAAAGATAAATTAATTTCAAATTTACTAATATTATATATTACTTTGACATCAAGTTTAAAAAATATGAAGAAAAGGATAACTTTTCAAAAATTTTAGAAGAACATGGGCATAAATTTCATGAGCACTGGCCCTTACTTCATGAAAGAAAAGGGAAGGCTTAGAAACTGTTACACACAGGAAACATGGGCATGATGGGTACATCTTGTGTCCACCTACCTCATGGAGGGAAGGAAATGAAGAAAGAAATACACAGGAAGAGAGCAAGGAAGGAAAATAATTTCAAATCATGTATATAGTGTGAAACAGGTGCCAAGCGTTATTCTAGGATAGCATAAAATCAGTCATCAGCATAAGCCTATTAGATAGGTTCCATTACAATCATCATTTCAAACATTAGAAAACTGGGGCATAGTGTTAATTTGTATGACTTTAGTAGTGGAGATGGTTTCAAACTTAGGATATTTGCTTCTAAAATCTGTGCTCTGAATCAGCGTTGTATGCACGGGGATTCAGAGCAAGAAAAACAACAGAGATTACATACTAGTGGGGAATACATAATAAGCAGATAAATGTCGTATATGATGGCAGGTAATGATAAGTGCTAGAAAGAAAAATAAAGTAGAAGATTGTGTTACAGAATAAGGAGCTGGAAGAAAGTGATATTTCTGATGATGGATCAGAAAAAAGCATTTTTTAGTTTTAAACCAGAAGGAAGTGATATCTTAAGGAAGCCTTGTGAAGATTCTATAGAGAAAACTATTTTTAAATGTTTGTAATCCTTTCAAAAACTTTAAAACACAGTGCAGGAAAAATAAATTATATCACAGGTATTCCATTTTGGGCTTCTGTTCTGGGAATCTTACTTTCATTTCAAGCCTTTAATCAAGCTATTGCTTTTGAAGCAATCCAATGATCTCCCAAACATTTGGTGGACGCAATAGTCTTCATCTTATTATGTTTACGTATCAACAATGTAGACTATATATTTTAATATACCTCATTTAATTGGAAAAGAAGCAGAGAGGAGAGAAACAGCTTTGATAATCATTTAGAAACATAACCCTAAGAAGTCAACCCTAAATTCAGAATTACCATTTTTCTATTAATCATTTTAATCATTTTACAATGAAATTCTGAAAATAGACCGCACAATATACCTGATGGATAAAATAAGTGTATTAGTAGGCATAATTTTGTGCCTATGTGTTGTTTGTTTTCTTTGGATGTTTCGTTTTTCCTGAGTTTCTGTAATATTAAACTATTTTTAAAAGACTTATTTGTAATTTTGTATGTTTGGAAGTTAGTAAGTTTTGAATTCCTGGACTGTTGAAAATACATTCATCAATATTATTCATAATAAAAACAGAAAAATGAGTCAAAAAACACTTATATAGTATTTTTTTCTGTGAATATATGGTATAATTAAAAAAAGGACTATATACAGTTAGAGAAAGATAAATATCACATGACTTCACACATAAGAGGACTTTAAGATACAAAACAGATGAACGTAAGGAAAGGGAAACAAAATAATATAAAAACATGGAGGGGGATGAAACATAAGAGACTCTTAAATATGGAGAACAAACTGAGGGTTACTGGAGTGGTTGGGAGGGGTGGTGATGAGCTAAATGGGTAAAGGGCATTAAGGAATCTACTCCTGAAATCATTGTTGTACTATATGGTACTTTGAATGTAAATTTAAAAAAATAAATTAAAAACTAATAAAATAAAATAAAATAAAATAAATGACTATATGCAATTCATTCTTGTTTACTGTTACTGAAACATAAATGATAATATAGCTTAATCTATAATTGACTTTATCTATGTTTTACTATAAAGGCTTGAAGGAGTGGGATACGAAATGCTAAAATTGAGGACTTCCAAAACAATGAAAAAATCACAGTTGCAGAATTATTTTTGTTTATTTGTTTTATATTTTTGGATATCTTTATTTTCCCATTTCATTTAAAAACTTTAAAAACAACAATAAGAGTATTAGCAGCTAACATCAGTCTAAGAACTCATCACTTGTTAATTTATTTAATCCCTACATATGCTTTATTTTACACACATAGGTTGGACAGGAATGAATAAAAAGTGAATAGTTTCTACCCACATAAGGAGGGTTGTATATGCTAGACATCTTGCTTAAAGACATCTTTATCTTAAGGAGGTCATTGTTTTCAAAGATCTGAGCTCCTTGAGGGCAATAAATCAAGCTTTCTCAAAGGAGGGACAGAAGCACACATTTAGCATAAAAGAATGTGAACACTTTGAGGGGGAATTCACTGGAGACTGAGAAGGACAGAGGCATCAGTTTCCCAGGTGACCAAACCTGGGAACCCTTTGAAGATTTGCAACAGAAGTGGAAAGTTTGTCCTTAGAGTTTCACATGGCTGAGCGCGTTTGTCCTTGTGAGTAATTTTAGAATTATTTTGGTAGGAGTAGTCAGTCGATACTTCTTTTCAGTGAGTTTTGGAATTTTCAAAAAACTATTCTTTAGATGTTACTTCTTTTAATTGAGTCTCCTTATTTTTAAATGTGTCTTTTAAACATTTGTCCTAGGGCCAATTTTAGTGTCTTGACCTCATGATGTGAGATAATTCTCGATTTGTTTTTCGTTGTTCTATTGATTCACATTTTGATGCGATCTTCATTTAGAATGCGCTGTGTTGAAGAATTTTGATTTTTCCTTTTTTAAAATGAGTTTTGAAGTCATCAAAGTTACAGTTTATTTGGGGTCTTAGATTTGTGCTTTAAAGAACATCCTCAGAGTTACAAAGCTAATGCTGACTCAGCTCTTTAGTTTGTAAAGGCATGTAATTTCTTGCAAAGTTTGGAAAGACATGTCAGGAGAGATGCTGGATTATCTCCAGTCTTGAATTTGCTTGTTTAAAAAGATCTTGATTTTTACTTCCTTAAGGACACTTTCGGACTTTATTCAAATTCATGCTGATAAACATTATCAGAGAAGGGTAATTGCTATGAAAGAGGCATAACACGTATCTGCATTGACAGCTCAGTAGTGGATATATGATAGCAAAATAGCCTAACAATTTCAGTGACTGGGATTTATTTCCAAGTGCATCAGTCTTAAAATTTATTTTGTTTGTGTTGTGAATAAAAAACAAATCCACAGAGCAAGTTCAGAGTTATCTTGAGATATAATTATACAAAACTGAGAAATCTGGACATAATGTTAAGTAACTGACTAAAGTCACATGGTTAAGCACACCAAATACTATCTCAGACCCTCATCTTCTCATGCTCTTTACAGAATGATTCATTTGCCTCCTTACCAATACTTCATCATAATTGGGAAAGTATGATTGTGAACATTTGCTTCAACGTAGAGATGACAAAATAAAAATGTTGCAATACTGATCCCTGAATTTGTCTTACAGTTTTCACATGTAAACCACTATCGTCCAAGGATTACAAAACAAGATAAAACCCGAAGTCTCGGTTTCTATCTTCCAAGCGTGTTTTGACAATTATTGAAAAATACATTAAAATATCATAAAAAGTGAAGTTGGTTTTACATGTGGTAGTTTGACTAAATTACCCTCCCAAGATGCCAACATCCTAATCCTTGGACCCTATGACTGTGTTCATTTATTTGGCAAAAGGGACTTTGTAGATGTGAATGTGTTAAGGATTTTGAGATGGAAAGATTATACTGGATGATCTAAGCGGGCCCAGTGATGTAATCACAGGGTCCTTTTAGTACTCTTCCTCTTACAGAAGAGGCAAAGATAATGTAATGATTGGAGCAGAGGTTGGACTGATGCGTTTTTCATATGAACAAAGGGGTCACAAAACAAGGAATATAGGTAGCCAATAGAAAGCAAGGAAACAAATTCTTTTATCAAAGCCTCTACTTGGAAACAGCCATGACAAATCCCTGACATTAGCCTAGGGAAAATGATTTCAGACCTCCTCACTCTATGACAGTAAAAGAATACATTTATATTGTTTTAAGCTACTTAGTTTGTTGTAATTTGTTACAGTAACAAAACAAAACTGACACGGCATATTATAACAATTTCAAAAGTAAAATATCATTTGACAGTGGTGAAAGGAGAGGTTGGTTCATTTGTGAAGGTCCTAAGAATACAAATTAGAGGATACAGAGAAGTGTGGCTTCCATGGGAGATACATCATGTGCCTTAATCTTTGAATTCTGAAACTTAAGTAAAATGATAGTAAAGGAATAAGAAAAAGGATTAGTATAAAACCAAAAGGACAAAAAGGAATAAGGGAGCAGATGGCAGAGGAGAAGTATAAATAATGTGGAAAATGAAAAGCCAAAGATGGGTGATACTGGATTTAGCAACCTGGGAAAGTTAAAATGAAAGATAGGGGTGTCCATTCCCAGCCATAGATGAGTACCAGTGTCTGGGAGTGACTTCCCATCTTAAAGAACAAGGAAACCCAACAAAATGTAGGAAAGAACTATCTTCAGATATTACGCAACAGGCAGCACAGGATGGCAAAAGTTCTGTCTTTGAGAAGATGCTGTTTTCAGGTCATAACACATTATAAAGCTGATAGAAGTACCTCCGTAGTTCCCCCGCCAGTACTTTGGTCTATAACGTCTCCTCCATTAGACAGTAAACATCTGAGGGATTTTTTGTTGTTTATCTTTGTAAGCCTAAGAGGATATCTATATAACATAATTACTAAATGCATTTTTCTCCAATTTTTAACTTGTGGTTGAATATACATAACAGAAAATTTACCAACATAATCATTTTTAAGTGTATGGTCCAGTGGCATTAAACACATTCATAACGTTGTGTGATCATCTCTGCCATCCATCTCCAGAACGTTTTATATCTTGTAAAAATGAAACTGTATTTGTTAAACAGTAACTCTTTCTTTACCACTTTCTCACAGCTCCTTGCAACCACAATTCTGTTTCCTATCTATATGATTTTGACTATGTACTTTATATAAGTAGAGTAATACAATATTTACCTTTTTGTGACTGCCTTATTCACTTAGCATAATATCCTCAAGGTTCAGTCTTGTGGTAGTATATATCAGAATTTCCTTCCTTTTTTTAAAAAAAAAATTATTTGAGAGAAAGAAAGAAAGGAAGAAAGAAAGAAAGAGAGAGAGAAAGAGCATGAGTTGGGGAGGAGCAGAGAGAGAGAGAGAGAAAATCCCAAGCAGGCTCCACACTGTCAGTGCCGAGCCCAATGTGGGGCTCGATCTGACCAACCGTGAGATCATAAATTGAGCAGATATCAAGAGTCAGACACTCATTTGGCTGAGCCACCCAGGGGCCCCAGAATTTCCTTCCTATCTAAGACTGAATCATATTTCATTGTATGTATGTAACACATTTTACTTATTCAATCATCGGTTCTTGTAATGCTTTCACATTTTAGCAATTGTAAATAATGCTACTATTGCTGCTATGAACCCAGGTATAGCTCTTTCTGATTCTGTTTTCAATTCTTTTGAGTATATACCCAGAAGTAGAATTGCGGGATAAGATGGTAATTTTTTTTTTTTAATTTTGGAGGAGCTGCCAGACTGGTTTCCACAGTAGCTGTACCACTTCACGTTCTCACCAACCCTTGATACTTTCCGTTTTTTGATAATGTTAAAATAAGAAAATAAATGGAAGCCAGTCTTGAAAATATCCTGAGCAGACAAAACTAGTTTGGTCATACAAATAAAGCTTAATTTACCTTATTTTGCAAGGTTAACTTGACCTGGGTCATTTCCTGCTTATGCCTCTGAAAATCATAAGGAAAACTTAAGCTGTTTTCCAAAATTGATATGAGGCAACCATTAACTATTTCCCTATCATTTAAGAAAACCCTAATATTATAACCAATCACTGTTAAGAATAAGTCGTCACAGCTCTTTCACCGCATAAGCTGCTTTATAGCAATATATCCTTGAGCCTCATTCCATGTTTTGTTTGAATTCTCCCAGTATGAAAAGTGTCTTTTTGGTGTGTGCATAACAAATGTTTAACAATTACTACTTTAGTAATTTATTGGTTTTACTTGTGTTATTTATGAACTTTGGAAAATGGTAACCATCCTATTGATGTGAGGTAGCATTTTATTATAGTTTTGATTTGCATTTCCATAATGATTAGCATTATTGAGCATCTTTTAATGTGCTTAGCCATTTTTATATTTTCTTTGGAGAAATGTCTATTCATGCCCTTTGCCCATTCTTGAATAGGATTTTGGGGGTTTTTGTTGTTTTTGTTTTTTGTTTTTTTTATTTTGTTTTTGTTTTTGTTTTTGTTTGCATTGAGTTAGTCAATATGCTTTTAACAAATAAATAAAGACAGAAAAGAATCCCTAAAAATTTGAAAGTGTGCTAGGAAGACTGGTTAAAATTTAAACATTTTCCTTTGATATTTGGTTTGTAGTCTTAAATGCTGAATCAAAGGTTTCCCTGGAAGAAAAGGGGACATTTGGGAACAAGAGACAAGAATAGCATTCTAGAAGAATAGTAAGTTTTAATGAAATTTCCAAATTTCCTAGTCTAGCTAGAATCAGGGCAAGAAACCTCTAGATATCTACTTATCTTAAAAGCTCGTATTTTTAGTACAACTAATAGTTTACAGTTTGGCTATGAGTAATCCAACTGGATGTGTCTGTTTTACTGGTAAGGGACCTATATATTTTTTTATTTACATTATCCATTTCATTGACTATATTATATGTACGTAATATAAATGGTTTCGTATGTAAATAGGACTAGGTAACCCCTTCTATTAACCTTGCATATAATTTGCATTGACAATTATCTTTTTATGACTAAAAATACATACTTTTGCATGAGTTGAATAAATGGAAGAAAAGGAAAGGCTTCTTTTTAGAGAGGGTTTACAGCTAAAAGTTAAAGAATGTGGCTTATCTTCCTCCTTATTTTGTGTATTAAGATAAAGTACCCCCTTTCAGTTGGATAAACCATTAAGATTATTTTCTTTTTTTTTTACTTAAATTTAATTAAATCTGAATTAGTCCTCATTTGTCTAGGTAACTGAATATTATAGTCATGTGAGAAGGTGTCTGTTTATTGTGGGATAGAGGTGTGAGGAAGGAGGGAGGGAAAGTAGTACTCGGGCACATTTTGTGGATCTGTCAATTATAATTTCCATTAGGATGCTCTTTTTGCTCTATTATTAGAAGCATGGTGATAGCATGTTTTTACTCTCTTCCCCAAACTAGGCTACCAAACCTTGACTACCATTTCTAAAGAAGTGTTATTTAACAGATTAATTATGACCGTCAGGGATGCCTAGGTGGCTCAGTCAGTTAAGCGTCCGACTTTGGCTCAAGTCATGATCTCGGTTCATGAATTCGAGGCCCACGTCGGGCTCTGTGTGCTGACAGCTCAGAGCCTGGAGCCTGCTTCAGATTCTGTGTATCTTTATCTCTCTGCCCCTCCCCCATTCACACTCTCTTCTTTTCTCTCTCAAAAATAAATGAACATTAAAAAAATCTTATAAAAACTTATGGCCATCGGTGCAATCACCATCTTCAGTGCCCGAGCTATCTCTAGAGACCTACATATAAATTAGATACCAATATCCATTCTCTTTCATCCCTTCCAATAACAGGCATATTCCTTACCCATGGAACATAGTCATCCTTTTGTTACTCTTATGCATTATGTAATATATATTATGTATTAGTTCTCCAGAGTAAGAGAACCAATAGGAGATGATAGATAGATAACGGATGAGAGAGAAAGAGAATAGGTAGATAGATAGCATAAGGAATTGGGTTAAAACTTATAGAGGTTTGTAAGTTCAAAATCTGCAGAGTGTGCTGGTGGTAAGGGATACCCACTGAGAGGCAGTATTCCAGGTCAAAGGCTACCAGGCATGAACAGCTAGTGTTGCAGATGAAATCAGAAGGCTGGAGAACTCTCTCTTATTCAGATAAGAGTTGGTCTTTATATTTTATTCAGACCTTCAATTGGTTGGACAAAGTCCAACCATATTATGGAAAGCATTCTACCTTACTGATTAAAATGTAAATTTAATCTAAGAGTAAGGTCTTCCAATTCAAATGTTAACCACATCTAAAAACACCCTAGCAGAAAAACCCAGAAGAATGTTTGACTGAACACCCCTGGCCCAGTCATGTTGACACATAAAATTAACTGCCACATCTTATAAACACAAAAACTACTTCCTCACCTGAGAACTATTTGTAGGTTTCTTGATGACCCAATTTTTGAGCAGTAAAACCCACAAAGTATTGTCTACTCTCCTGTGACAAGGAATCTTAGGGCTCAAAACTTGAAGTCCTGGCTATCTTTTCCTGAAGAGACAAAAGAAGAGAAAAATAATGGTTGCGAATACAAAGGGCACAAAAGATAATCATAATCCTAATATTCATAATAATAATTTCCTTTCTTTTTTTATTCTTTACTAAATGGGCATTCATTCATCTGCAAGTTAGTTGAATTAACTTTATACAAATTGAATTACACTCGATATAATTTTTGCATCTTGCTTTTTTTCATTCAATGTTGTTTGTAAAATCACCTATTCTTATTTTGTTTAACTATAATGCATTTGTGTTTGTAGTATTTTTAATTTTCCATTATATGAATGTACTCCAGTTCATTATCCCTTTCACAGTTGATGGACACTTGGCTGGTGTCTGGTTTTGAGTATTGAGAACAACATTGCTGTGAACATTCTTTTATATCTCTCCCAGCATTCTTATGCACACACATCTTTATCATATATAAGATTGAAATTGATGGGGGTATGGTATCTGTATATCCAACTTTACTCGATAATGACAAACTATTTATTAAAATAGTGTACCAGTTTACATTCTCACCAGCTCTGAGCGTTCCTATTGCAATGTTGCTTGCCAACAGTATTTCTATTAACATTTTAATTTTGTCTATTTTGTAGTATATCATCAAGGCTTTAATTCTCTCTCTTATTCCCCATGTGGTTGACCATGAAGACTTTCTCTCTTATGGCATGTCTATGCAAGTCTTTTGACCATTTTTCTTTTTCCAGTTTTATTGAGATATAATTGACATTGGCCATTTTTTTACTAGTTTATTTTGTTATTGAGTTTTAGGAATTCTGCGCGTGTTTTAGATTTAGTCCTTTGTTTTTCTCTCTCTCTCTTTTTTAACAGCTTTGTCTTTGTTTTCTTGTGCTTCACTACTTCTATCTAAAGTTTGATTTTATTTGTTTCAGTAAACCATTAGGTATCTTTAAATAGAATCTCACATATGTGTTAGAATCAGATTTTCTCTCTCAAATATCTTTTTTCCTTATAATTTCTCTCCTTGCCTGTTGGAACTGTTTTAAGATTGTGTTAGTGAATTTCTGCTACCAGAAATGATGACAGACCATTTACATCTGCTGTATACACCTCCTGCTCCTGCTGGATCTCACTAATGATATTTTTGGTGAGTGCTGGTATGGTCACTGCCCTGCAAACTTATTTGTAGAAAATCTTTGGGACTAAGATAAAGAATCTTCATCGAGAGAAGATTTGAGTTTGATTCTTCTGTGTGACTGTGCACAAAATCAATTGAGAGCCACCTCAACCCAAGTATGGCTTTAAGACACCTGGACTATCCAGGCTATAGATATCTGTTGGATGGCTGGTGGGCCAGATGTAGTCACAACTGCTCAGCGACTTTGTTTTCTATCTTTACTATAGTTTTTCTGGTTCAGTTAATGCCAATGAAAACCAGCAGGCAAAGCAGCATTGACAAAAAATTCTTCCTGTTGCAACCAAAGTGCATGGTGGCAGGGGGTCATCAGCTTCATACTTACCCTAAGTGAACTTAGCTTCATGGCACATCCTAGCTTCAGCATTCTCGAATCACACGCCCACAATTTCTGTTAAACTTCTCTTCTGTATTAACACTGGGCCTTGATTTTTATTTTTTCAGTTAGTGAAACACGCACACACTTGCCCTTTACCAGTGAACACTGTCAGGACAAAGGTGACGGAGGTGTCTGATATTTTACTAACGTTGATGGACTTAGGCCAGCCCCAGCCCAGGCCCGGAAATTCCCTAATAGCTTGTCAGCTCTTCAACACGATTAATTTGATATTTAAAGAAAAATATTTTTCTCAGCATTTTTAGGTGTTTTGGGGGGAAGAGTTAGATTAATCGACTCAGCCTACTATAATAATTCTGTCTTTTGTTTCTATATTAAGTTTGCCTACAAAAATAGAAAATTGAATATATCTTTATACACAAAGTTGCGATTCAAATGAATAGAGGATATCTATTTATGTATCTTTTTTTTTACTCATTTTTCCCCAGCTCTTGCCATTTTGTTTATATTTGTAATATAGTATTTTTGTTGTTGTTAATTTTATTACTTATGTTGTGCCTTTATTCTCGTGACTTATTCATGTCATAGCTGGAGACCTGTATCCTCCAGTATTTTTTTTCTTCGTGCCAGCAAATACTACTTGCAAAGAAATACTAGAGCCACACCTCATCTGTCTGGTTTTATTGGAAGCCTACTTTATGTAGAGCCCTTTTGCTGAAATCTCAGTTTCACTCAGCCTGTCCCTCTTACCCACCTCCTTAGCAAGCCAGTGCTCATGCCAGCTTATGGAAAAGATTCTTGCCTCTAAATTGTGTTCTCTGGAAATGATCTGTTACTTAGGAACAAAACAGTCTTTGGCCATCGATGATAGAGAGGGACTAGGCTGACTTGGCTTTTGGTGAGAAATGAGGAGTATTTTCCAGTTTGGATGCCAAATGATATTTTTGCAACCCTATTGCCCAGAAAGCACTTATTTTATTGTCATCACTTAAGCAATATCTTCACCTGTTCTCCTATACCTAACACAAGCTTTTCTTCCCTGCTACCATGCCATGTCATCAGTTGGACTCCATACGCCATTACTGGAATCATAATAGCATTCCTAGTATAGTCTTACTGTACTTACTAGAGAATAATTCAGTGTTTGGTTTTATTTTTTTAAGGTTATCTGGAGTTTTCATCTGAAAGTTTAAAGAATATTAAGAAAAAGTTTGTTCTTACTAGAGTTAACTGTGACATGTTTTCAAATATAATTAATCTACATATTCATTTGGTGTAAAAAGCTGACGTTCTCAATTCATGCACACGCTGCTAACATCCACAGATACCCTTGAGTATCGACATCCTCCTAGTATATTTATGTTTATTGAATGAAACAGATGTTCTGCAGAGTCTTTCGTTAGTCACTTTGATCTACCGGTATATTTCCCATTATAAGAAATAATCTCCTTTTCGATCTCTTTGGTTTTGCTGTTTTATTGCTTGAGGAAGGAATCATTCTAAAATTGAACCAGGGCTATATAAATTGTCTCTCTTTATCATATTCCACTTCTGATAGGCTAATACTTTCTTCATTACTCTTCCCTTTAACAATAATTATTAAAAATAATACATGCACACATACACACACACACACACACACACACACACACACACACATCCTCTGTTCAACCTTTGATGTCTTTATGACAGTGAAATGACTCCAAGAGAGAAGCACATCACTTAGCAGTATTCCAAAGTGACATAGTGCTCTCCAGAAAACTCTGCTTGATGAAGGCATGACAGCTTTTCTGCCCCATAATGTCTGTTGACTATAAAAGAGACACAGTATATCTGGAGAAGGGCAGTATAAAATAATTGGCTCCGGGCCAACCTAAGCTGCTTCATGCCATCAACCTCTTCACATTTGGATCCAAATTAAAATCTAATTTAGAGGGAGCTTAAATTAAAAAAGCACACTTAATTCCTTCAATTTGCAGAACTATTCCATTCCATTAGGCAACTAATTTCTACCTGTCAGATTTGGAATGAAAGTGGTCTCTCTCAGGAGGAAACTTTTCACTTGTAGTAATTAGGTATGGGGAGTCCGTGATGATGCCTGCGCTTTGATAGCTGCATGTGTTTAACTCCCCAAGCTTAGGGACCCTTGGGTAAACTCAATTGAAGTGTCAGCTTCAATACTTCCCTGATAGGAAAGCTGAAATGAGGTTACATATTTCATAATTAAATAACACAACTACTTTAATTTTTATTAGGGAATCATGAAAGGTTACCTTATATAAAATCCAAGAGCATGAATTCCTTTGTTGATCTATGATTCTAATAAGCTCCTAAAGAAAATCTGAAAGGGTCTGATTACAATTAGATAAGAGCCGGGAGAATGAATGTGCTCAACAATATCAAAGTAATGACTGAACTTAGCCAGTGAGATGAACTGTAAGTGCTACGTCAAGCTCCTCTCTTTGATACTATTATTCCTTTGTGCAAGGTAGCATGTTAGAGTGTGGAAGCCCGAGGCTGGTAGACAGAAGACTTGAGCCCCAAGCCTTGCCACTCACTAGCTGTGAAACACTGGCCAGAACCCTTGACCTCACTTAGCTTCATTAGTTTGTCATCTACAAAGTGATTTTTTTCTCAAATTCATCAGGGACTTAACGTTTAATAAATGTATGTGGTTGAATGCTTCTTCCCAAAGGCATTTATTGTATTCAGTGAAGAATATAAAAGTTCTTGCTACTTTAAAGCTACATTTTACCATAAGCTATTTTTATCCAAACTGAATCAATGTAGAAAAACTCTTCTGTTTTTATTCAATCTTCATTATAAAGCATTTCTTTTCTTTCTTTCTTCCTCTTTTCCTCCTTTTCTGCTTCCTTCCATCATTTCTTCTTTCTCTCTTTCTTTCTTTCTTTCTTTCTTTCTTCTTTTTTTCTCTCTCTTTCCTTATTCTGATACAGGTGCATGTAAGATATGGGAATTGTCAAGAAAAAATAAGAAAACGACCCTCAGTGAAATATTACAGGGAGTTTAAATATTCACATTTTCAGTTAACAGAAAATATTATTCCAAAAAGAAAGTATGTTAAATGATGTTTAAATTCAAGCTGGTTACTGTTTTAGATTAAATATGTCTTAAAATACATGTGGGTGTGTGGATATGAGTACTTTACCTTGAAGAATTTATAAATATTAGGACCAACACCCATAAAATGGGGGCAGGAGGTAAAATTGTAGATTTAATGGACAGGGACATTTTTATATGCAACCTAAATGTGCTAATAATTTCAAAATGTAAGTTTAAAATATTTGAAAATATAGGGACGCTGGGGTGGCTCAGTTAGTTAAGCATACAACTTTGGCTGTCATGATCTCATGGTTCGTGAGTTCAGGTCCCGTGTTGGGCTCTGTGCTGACAGCTCAGAGCCTGGAGCCTGCTTCAGATTCTGTGTCTCCCTCTCTCTCTCCCCCTCCCCCACTTGCACTCTGGCTTTCTCTAAAATAAATAAATAAATGAAAAAATAATATAAAATAAAATAAAATATCTGAATATGTATATCAGAGTAAAATGCATAAAATTTTGCAAACTTTAAAGTATTAAAAAGTTTTCACATGTCAAGTGTGGTAGATTTTGTTTTCAGTAGCTTCATGTCTTAACTGATTATCTGAAAGAAGATGAAAAATGACTAACAATGTTCATGCAGAGCTCTTTCATTTCCAAATTACTTTCACAAAATTAATTCAGAAGTAAAAATCTATATTAAAAATATAAACAACCTGGAAGATCAATGATAACCTCTGAATAAGGGGTAGGAAGTAAGACTTGTCTTTGGGCTTTTTTATAGCATTAAATGTATTTATTTTATATCTCCCAAGAAGATATAAAAAATGGCTGATAAGAAATGGAAAGATGCTCAACACCAGTAATCAGTAGGGAAATGCAAATCAAAACTACAGTGAGATACCACCTCCATACATAGGATGGCTACTATCAAAAATCACAAAACAGTAAGTTTTGGTAGACTGGAAAATTGGACACTGTTGGGGGGAACATACCAAAAAAAAAAAAAAAAGAATTGAAAGCAGGATCTGGAAGATGTATTTGTGTACCCGCGTTCATAGCAGCATTATTCACAATAGCTAAAACATGGAAGCAACCTAAGTATCCACTGATGGATGACTGAATAGGTAAAATGTGGTATATACATAAAATTGAATACTATTTGGTCTTCAAAAGGAAAGAAATACCTATATATGCTATAACAAAAATGAATCTTGAGGACATTATGCTAAGTAAAATGAGACAGTTACACAAAAAAACACCAAATGATGCCACTTATATTAAGTACTTGGAGTAGCCAAAATCATTGAGCTAAGTAGTAGAATAATGGCTGCCAACGTCTAGGGGAGGGAAGAATAAAGGAGTTATTTTTTCAAGGGTATAGTTTCAGTTTTACAAGATAAAGAGAGTTCTGGAGATAGAGGGGGTAATTGTTGCACATTATTAATACATTTAATACCACTGAATGTATACTTAGAAATGGTTAAGATGGTAAAAAATGTTTGGCACAGAAATGATATAGTATTATACATAGATTTTTCAAACTAATCCATAACAAAAAGAAAGAAAAAAGACATATGTGGATATCCATTCTATCCCAGGAAAACTACACTCTCCATTAGAAACCCAAAAGAGTGGGGTGCCTGGGTGGCTCAGTCAGTTAGGCAGCCGACTTCGGCTCAGGTCATGATCTCGCGGTCCGTGAGTTCGAGCCCCGCGTCGGGCTCTGTGCTGACAGCTCAGAGCCTGGAGCCTGCTTCATATTCTGTGTCTCCCTCTCTCTGACCCTCCCCTGTTCATGCTCTGTCTCTCCCTGTCTCGAAAATAAATTTTATTATTTTTTTTTATTTATTTTTTTTTTTTAAATTTTTTTTTTCAACGTTTTTTATTTATTTTTGGGACAGAGAGAGACATAGCATGAATGGGGGAGGGGCAGAGAGAGAGGGAGACACAGAATCGGAAACAGGCTCCAGGCTCCGAGCCATCAGCCCAGAGCCTGACGCGGGGCTCGAACTCACGGACCGCGAGATCGTGACCTGGCTGAAGTCGGACGCCCAACCGACTGCGCCACCCAGGCGCCCCTCGAAAATAAATTTTAAAAAAATTAAAAAAAATAAAAAAAATAAAAACCCAAAAGAGTCTATATAAAATGTTTATTATGTAGAAAAAGGAATTCCAGTTTATGTAATAGATATTTTTCGAGCAATCAGAATGAACACAGGTGAAAGAGAGGGAGAGAGGGAAGGAGAGTCGGAGGGAAGGAGGGATTTTCATAGTAGGGCACGTACCAAAAGCAACAGATTCATACAGCTAGTAGTTATTGCATCTTTTGAGAAAGCAGCCTATGAACTTAAAAATCATAAAATATTCACAATAGTTGACATTGTATTTTCATGTCTCCAAATCTATTTTGAGGGAAAACATCCTAAACATGTACAAAATTTTCAGCGTAACTAATATCCACTAAAGTGAAATTTATCTCACCAAATAACCGTATGTTATCTAACATAACAGCATGATTTTTACAATTACAAGATATTGTTAATTGAATTTTTAATATCACTAGAAGCTGATTAATAAATAAAATATGTTTAAAAAGCAAAAAAAGGTATAACATGAGCTAGCATACTCACTGAGATTCTGAAGGTAGATATATCAAAATGCTCAGTGATTTTCCCAGGGTGTGGAATCATGGATTTTTGGCCTTTATCCATTGGTATGTTTTCCAAAGTATCAATGAAAGAATCTCAAATTTTTTAAGCTGAAGCAATACACGCCCCAAACTAACATATTTATAAATGTGACTCAGTTACTTGACTTGTGTTACATTTATAAGCATAGGAATTTGAAGATACCAAATTTTGAATAAAACATGTGCATATATATGTACACTTGCCATGTATAATTACTTCCATTTATATTCACTATAGCATTTTTCTAACATTAAACAGATCATTTACTATGAGAAACTTTATTTAAAAATATAAATTAAGACACAATTTTGTTGGGGCGCCTGGGTGGCTCAGTCGGTTGAGCGCCGACTTCGGCTCAGGTCACGATCTCGTGGTCCGTGAGTTCAAGCCCCGCATCGGGCCCCTGTGCTGACAGCTCAGAGCCCGGAGCCTGTTTCAGATTCTGTGTCTCCCTCTCTCTGACCCTTCCCCATTCATGCTCTGTCTCTCTCTGTCTCAAAAATAAATAAACGTTAAAAAAAAAATTAAAAAAAAAAAAAGACACAATTTTGTTATTGTTAAGAGAGCGATGCAAACAGCTATGGATATTTTGAGATGATCCCAGCTTCCAACAGCCTTGAGGGGTTTTCTTGCATTCTGGCTTTGGTGATCATTCAGTGGAAAATTGATATGTTGCATAGATCAGAATAAGATCAAATAGGAAAAATAACAAAATACTCCAAATCATCAAAAACAAATCAGAAAATGTCTTTCAAAATAAAATATACAATTCTACCAGTACCCATGCACTAATAGTGTTTTAAATCACCTATACATAACATTTTTGACATTATTAAAAATAGTAAAATAGAAAAAGAAAACAGAACAGCAAAAAGCATTTGTTAACTAAAAAGTATAAGAAAATATAAAATTATTATCTTTAAAGTTTATTTTATTTATTTTGAGAGAGAAAGAGAGTGTGTGAACATGTGCATGAACAGGGAGGGAGGGGCAGAGAGAAAGGGAGAAAGAGAATCCCAAGCATCCTCTGCACTGTCAGTGATGGTCAGTGATGCAGTGATGATGTCAGCCCTGATGCCGGGCTCAAACTCACGACCAGTGAGATCATGGCCAAAGCCAAAATTAAGAGTAGGACGTTCAACTGACTGAGCCACCCAGGTACCCCTATAAAATTATTTTTAATAGGAGAATTCACTAATATCTTGAAAATCAAATTACGTAAAGCAGATTCTCTTTCAGCACCGATTTCATCAATTTGAGAGACAATTATAATTAAACCGCTCTCTCTGCCTATTGAAAGACACATTTCCATAGAATGTCATACTCACTTTTTAATTGGCCTTAACAATAGTGAACTACCAAAGATTATATCAAATCTTTAAAAATAAGCGTAAACAGCCAAACTCACAACCTTAGTTTAGTTTAATATGTGAATAATCAATAACCTTAATGAAGAGAATGTGTAAATATATTCTAAGATCACAACTACTCATTCTTTCGCATTTGTGAAATTTTTTCCCATATAAAATATTCACAAACATAGTGGCAATGTGGACAAAAGGGAAACTTTGTTACTAGGATGCATTTCTATTGTTCAATAAGAATGTACACACAAAAGAAAATAATTAGTATTTCTATTTTGTTTTTTTTAACCTAATAAATTCCTCAGATAAATTTTTCAATTATTCTTAATATAAATACATTTCTGGGGGCACCTGACCTTGAACTCAGGTATCTATTTCTTTCTCCTAAATTTTTTCAAATAGCCCAACTATGACTATACTTCAGTTTTACCATTTAAGTGTATCTATATATTTTAATTTGTCAAATTGGAGGACGATGATTGAAGTCAAAACGTATTTTAAAACAATTTAAAGTAGTATTAAGATTTACTGCTAATACCTCCATAAGCCTATGTAAAAAAAAAGCAGACTTAAAAAATATTTTAATAAGTATTGTTTTCCTAGGGCATTTTTGCCTCTTTACTGTTTTAAAATCCAGATCAATTTTCTGTAGGAGGGAAAATTGTCAGAATGACTTTATTAAAAATATGTTTATATAGCATCCTATGGGTTATAAATTTGGGAAATTTCAAGAAGAAGAAAAGCTAAAATTTTAGTTCTGTATTGCATGTATTAAATTGTGGGTTTTTTGTAAATTTGTAATGATCGATCCTTGAATTCTGCAGTTTGTCTCCCTGACTGTTGAAGTTTCAAAATTATCATTTTGCTTCTCAGGGTCTCAGCTGATTCTTCCAGAACTAGCAAAACCCCATGGGGGAAAATACAACTCCAAGGCAAGGCCTCTTTCCCTAGATTTCTTTCTGTTTTAGGATCTTGCATTTGTAAAACACTGTCGAGATTTTCTATGTGATCTCAGGAGAAGAGTTGGTCTACCTTTTGTTTCTATCATTTCCAGAAAGAGGAGCCAACATAATATTTGCTAAAACTTCATTTTCTTATATTATATGTTTAATCAAAAACTAAGATAAGTTGCCTTTCTGCAAAATGAGTAGTGTTCAAACCGACTAACAATTTTTGAGTTCGCAGTTCTCTAAAGCTATGTACTTGTCTTCAAAAGGTCAGCCAATGTACCCAGCAGAACTTGGTAAGTAGATTAAATTTTGAGCTGTAGCATAAGCCTCTGTAATATTGAAAACAGTGAGCATACGGAGATTCTGTGCTAATAGGAACTCTATCTAGTCACAGCTAAGTTTTAGAGGCTGATGCTTGATTTTACTCTCAGATCATTAAAGAAAGTTCACTGGAGAGTGTCTCTTAGCCTTCAAAGATGAAAAACTGACTCCATTCTTAAAGGAGTCATTTTCTTTCCCAAATAATTTTATATAGAGAGTATCTCACTTTGTCTTGATCCTTAAGTCAAATCCCCATTGGAACTGATGGGATCATCGGCTGAAACTGAGGATTTTTTTGGAAAAAACGGACTCACAATTAACAGTGATTAATGTTTTGTTATGTGTTTCATACTTAAAAATCAAACTATCATCATCATTCTTATATAAAACTCTTTCATATATGAACAAGTTATAAATAAGCTTAATTCTGACTTTTTGAGTAGTAAATTTGGCTCAGCAGATGAAGAAATTTGCTGGAAGAAATGAACAGTTGGTTGAAGAGCACAGTCTTACATGTTCAACCTAATTAATGTATTAAAAGAAAAACAATCTCATATTTCCTGACTGTGACTTCTTCCTATTTATTAAATTATGCCATCTGTTACTTGACTTGCAGCTACAGCATGTGATAAATTAGAGTCTCTATCCATGACCAGGCCACTGATACCAGTTAGGAAGCTGACAGCAACAGCAGTAAGAAAAGTAGTACAAACAGGTTGGTTTCCACCCTCACTTCCCTCTCCAATTGTCTGTCTCTATTTAATATTTCTCAGGAGGGCATGTGAATGTATATGTGATATGATTGCATGTATTTGACAGAACAGATTCTATGAGAGACTTAGGGAAGGACTTTTAAATCCAGAATCTTTGGTCTAACAGAACAGAGTCAAGCTGATAGGACTGAGTCATCTTTGTTGCCTTTTTGTAGATTTCGCAGAGTTTCTTGGATCATATATTCTATACACCTTATACATACACATACACATACACATACACATATACATATGGACTATATATTCCTTTTCACTCTTGTCCTTCTACTTGGCTTCCTGAAAACTGCACAGCGTGTCCAATCCATGCTCATGCCTAGCCTTGTGGACTTAAGTGCTCACGATACAGAATGCAAATGCTTAATCCTCCAGCTAGTTCCAATAAAGATTGCTCTAGCAAATGCTTAAATAAATTTAAAAATAAAAGATAATGAGCAATCATGAAATACCACAGCTTTGCAATAAAATAGAGTTTATTTTTGCATGGAATTTCTGTCAATATCAAGAGTCACAAACTAATGGACAAATAGGCCAAGAAAAATCTGCTTCCTTTTATAGAAAGCAAAACCTACCGATTAGGTTGAAAACAGTCACTCAGTTCATTTGCTGAGCACCTACAAAACATAGACCCAAAAACAGAATATGATTTGAATGCTAAAATACCCATTCTCAGTCACATGCTTCACCCTATGTTTGGCTTCAGGTTAGAGCTATAGCTACAAGAAAATGGGAGGAAAAAGTCAATTTTTCCCTTTTCACACTGTCGAATAGTAACCGTTTTGTTGAACATTTGGGACTATATAGATTTTACAGTAGCAAATGGTCAAATCTGTGTTGCTATAGCTAACACAAATCTTTTTAATAATTTAATATTATTTAATAATTTAATATTATGTATTGAATGAACAAATATGTTCAAGACATTTCATTAAGGATGTTATCAGTTTGATTATTGTGAGATTTCTGTGACATTTTCCAACGTATGATATCCGTTTGTTTGCCATCTGTCAAACTGATTTAGAATTTAGTTGATTTTACTTAATGGATTATTTTAATTTAAAAGAAGCTCAGTGTCAAATCAAAAACCATAAAAATAAGTTTTCAGGATTTTTAATGAATCTGACAGTTCAGTCATGTTATTATATTTGAATGGTTTTCACAAAAAGGTAACCCTTCCTTCTCCATCCATCCAAAGTGGAAGGAAATGGGCCTGCCAAAGGAAATGGTCCCAGAATTACTCCTGACCCATGGATACATTAAAGCCACTGACATGCACTTTAAAAGATCTTTTAAGGTGAAACCATTTGGTTAGCATTTTGCACTGCTTCCATTTATCCATTCCTATAAGACTTCCATCTCCCTTCTCATTCCTTCCCCCAACCCTCTTGATTTAGAAGTGTTTGGAGTCCTGCAGAAAGCTATTGAAGTCTCCTCAGAATCTCTTGTGTTGTGATTTTGAATGCCCCGGGAGCTTTAAACATTCTCAATGCCCATGTTGTGCCCCAGGCTAATTAAAAACCTCTTGGGTGACACAGACGTCAGTACCTTTTTGAACGTGCTCCAGGTTATTCCAATATCCTGCCGAGGTTAAAATCCACTGTCCTAAAGCAATAGTTTATGCAAATAAAGTAAGAAACTGGTTATTTTCAATCCCACTTTCAGAGATTCCTTATCTGAAGGGTAGGGGGAGGCACAGGGATCTGAATTTTTAAAAATAATCCCGAAGTTCTTTCGATACAAGTGAGACGCGATCCACATACAGACAGTGTCACGTGGGTATTGTACTGAATCTACGTTTTTAATTTATTGGTTATCCCTCTCATTTGTGACTTTGTCACAAGTCTCCTGCCCATTGACATTTTTATGCATATAAACTTATTTACTTCTAGCACATAAAATCCTTTCTTCTGTAACTCTCTTACATATTGCTCTATTTCTCTCTTAAGAAGAGTTTTAAAACAGAAGTCTTAATCACGTATCTGTTCTTGCCTACGCTATTCATTCTTCCACCCAGGACCAGCTTGACGGACACGCAGCCTGCATAGGCATAAATCGTCGCAAGTTTGGAAGGGCCTTGCACCTGGGTTAGTGCCTTGCTCAAGGAAAATTCTTAATGGTCTTTAAACAAGGGAACTTGCATTTTTATTTTGCACTGGGCCCTGAAAATTATGTAGTCAGTTCTTCTTTTCTCACTACCTTACCGTTGTAAAAAATCACTGATTTTCAAATAATGAGCCTTTTAAAGTCCTGGTTTCTTATTTTGACTCATTTGTAGCATTTAATAATGTTTATCATTTTGTCTTTGAAATACTTTTGTATCTTCCTTTACTCTGCTTTCTTTTCATTTTCCTGTACCTGAGTTACCTCAGCCTCCCTTCCAGGCCTTTCTTCCTCCAGAAGCCTCCTGCATGCTATTTACCTTCATCATTTCATTCTTGGTTCTCTGTTTTTGGACATTTTCACTCTTCACTTGCTCCATAACTGATTTCACCAACACCTACAAGTATTTATCACAAATTGCCAAAATGGCATCTTTTATCGAGAGTCTATACCTGAATATTCCACAGAAGCTAATTATTCAAAAAGAAAAAAAATAACAGACCTTTAATCTTTTTCTAAGTCTACTCTGATTGTCTAATAATTATCTGAATTATGAATTCATTGTCCTCTTTGTTATCCAAGTAAAAACTTGGAATCAACCTCAGCTCTCCAAGTTAAGTCTATATTTGTAATACTTCCTGAAAGTCATCTATCTTGCCCATTCCCATCATCATGATTACATTTAGACTTTTATCATTTCTGATCCACAACTGCAATATGGTCATAAGTATTTTCTTTGCTTTGAACCCTTCAATCCCCTATTTTCAATGCTACCAGAGAGATCTTTCAAATATACAAATCAAACCATGCAATTCTTATAATTTAATCCTGAAATAGTCTGTGATCACTGTTCTCAACACTAACAAATGAAATACTTTCTTTTCATAGAAAATGTCTTGTAAAAACCATTTATTAACATTAAGGAAAATTCATAAAAAATTATATACTTACTCCAACAATTGTAAAAAGCAGTATAATGTCCTTTTGGATATATATATCCTTTTGAGAAATAAAATAAAAGTCATTTTATTAAAAGTATATTTATTTCAGGGGTGCCTGGGTGGCTCAGTCAGTTGAGCATTGGACTTCGGCTCAGATCATGACTTCACGGTTCATGGGTTCAAGCCCTGGGTCAGGCTCTGTGCTGACAGCTCAGAACCTGGAGCCTGCTTAAATTCTGTGTTTCTCTCTCTCTGTTCCTCTTCCTCTCACGCTCTCTGTTTCTCTCTGTTTCTCTCTCAAAATAAATAAACATTTTAAACATTTTTTAAAAGTATATTTATTTCAGTATTTAAATATTTGAGAATGACTGCTTTGGAAAACATACTGAAATAATCAAAGATTTATAGTTATCTATGGAATTATAATGAATATTGCTAATACTTATTAGTCTTTTTTTATTTTGTTTTTTATTGATGTATAGTTGACATACAATGTTATATTAGTTGCAGGTATACAACATAGTGACAGAACAATTCTAGATTTGCTAATTAATTCATGAGCAATGCTACTGTTATGAACACTGATGAAATTTTGCAAAATAGTAGGAATTTTTTAAATTTTTTTTAAGTTTGTGTATTTATTTTGAGAGAGACAGGGGCAGCACAAGTTGGGGAGGTCAGTTTCTTGGGCAAGTGTAGACACTCATATCTCAGGGAATATGTATTTATGCAGGTATCTCACAGCAAAAAATCAATTCTAGGATGAGACACTTTCTCACACATACACATTTTAATTCTGTGTCTAAACTAAGGACTTAGATGTCCTTTGAGAAATTCTTCTCTTCCTTAGCTGCTAAAATTAAAAATATTGGAATAAACATCCTTATAAGCCTGTAGCATGTATTTTTGTTTTAGTAGCACTCTGTAACCATGATTTGAAGCAGTCAAAAATGGGTACAGATTCAATTGAATAATCAAGAATCATTCCTATAATAAATTGTTGGGGCACCTGGGTGGCTCAGTAAGTCAAGCATTGACTTCAGCTCAGGTCATGATCTCATGGTTCCTGAGTTCAAGCCCGGCATGGGACTCTCTGCTGTCAGCTCAGAGCCTGCTTTGGCTTCTCCATGTCCGTCTTTCTGCCCCTCCCTCACTCTCACGTGTACTCTATCTCTCCTCAAAAATAAATAAACTTAAAAAAAAATTGTCAGGCCATGCTGATATTTTCTCTCTCCTTCTAAATTTTTTAGTTAAATACAGAAACATTGCAACTATAAATAAAAATTATTTTGAGGGGTGACTGGGTGAGTCGGTTAAGTGTCCGACTTTGGCTCAGGTCACAATCTCAGTTTGTGAGTTTGAGCCTTGCATCAGGCTCTGTGCTGACAGCTCAGAGCCTGGAGGCTGCTTCGGATTCTGTGTCTCCCTTTTGTCTCTGCCCCTCTCCTGCTCATGCTCTGTCTCTCTCTCGCTCTCAAAAATAAACAAACATTAAAAAAAAAAAAATTTAAAGCGGGTGGGGGAAATTTTTGTTTTAAATTATTTTGAGTATTTTAAGTTACCACAGTCAAATCCATGATTTTGAAAATAGCCACTTTAAGAGACAGGCAGATATTCTAATATGTAACAATGAACTTCTACTCCCACCTTCTTCTATGTTCCTTCTTATCTCATTGCTGAGAAGTTTAGGAACTTGATATGTTTTCCAGACTTCCTTGTAGCTATGATTCTGAATGTGAAGTTGTTTCTGCTAATGAATCTCACCCAAATGAGATTTCAAAGGAGAAAGGAAGGAGCAGGTTATCTTCCTTTGCCTGTGTTACTGACTAGAAACAGGTTGTGACAGATGCTAGTATTTTGGTGGCCATTTCCCCGATTCCAGTATTGAGTTGCCAGTCTTCCAGGTATGAGGAAGTCGTGATGGTATTGCTGGGAAAAATCACGGAGGGAGAAACTTTCTGAACTCAGGATCACAGCTATTAGTTTAAGGTTTAGCCTTAAATTCAGTATAGGCTTGGACTCCTGCTTTTCTCTCTTCTAGTCCTTCCAACTTTTTTATAGTATGATCTCTTTTTTTCCACATTAGAGTCCATTCAGACTGAAATAAATCATAGTCCAGGTCACTTGCCATATGTCAGAATTTAACATTAAAAAGATTGACAGATGATTGTGTCACCTGGTCTGGCATCCTGAAGAGGGGTAGAACTTGGAGCCAGGTAAGGATGAACACATATACAGAATAGAATTCATGAAAGTAACTGTCTCCCTGTTGTTATTTCTTCTTATAGAATAAAAGAGCATCCTCGTCAAAAGACGCTTTGGACTTAGGTATAATTCATTCAGACCTTAAGTGCCTCCTTTAAAGAAGCTCCTTAGAAATGGAGATTTTCATCATCCTCAAACCTGTGAGGCATGTCCTACAGAGGGAAGAAGTGCCCTCAGTGTTAAAAGAAGTGGCAATCCCTTTACCTGGGAGTAAGTGTCTTGTGCCCAGCTGTCTCATTACCAAGCAACCAAAAGAAGTCCCTGGAGTCAATTACTGGACAATCATGATTGTCTTCATAAACACCTAGAATGTTGACTCTCCCCTAGAGGGATTCATTCAGCCACAACTTCCAGGAAGTATATTAATAAATCGTTTATGTTATAGGAAAATAGTTTAAAAGGAACTTCAGGCTTAATTATTAGGAAATTCATACGATATGAAAGTTGTAGTATCTAAGCATCATAATTAAAACTCTTCAGAGTGGGATATGAGAGGCTTAAATTGGAACAAAAGTGACATGTCTATTGCTGATTTTCATTCCTCAAATAAAGCTTTTTATCACTTAGATATTATTAGTCACTGCTAAATTAGAAATCCATGCATAAACCTGTAATAATCATTTCCATCAGAAAAGTTATTTGGATTTCTCAGTGATGTATTTTTATGGTCATTTTTAATCTGATAAGTCAGTGTTTCACAGAGAGACTGCATGAAAAAAGAATCTTACAACTGAGGTTTTCAACCAAGGTTTTCTTCCCACATATATAAATATGAATGATGTAAAAATTCATTATCCAGGAAAATTAAAAATAAAGTTTCTGTAGTGACAAACTTGAGACCTTGATCTGTAGAAATGGCCACAAAATTGGAGATGGGAAGATTGACAAATCTAATAAGCAATGGTGAAATAAAAACTAAAACAAAACAAAAACACTAGCAGCATGACCAGCATATGTATACACTGCTTAGGTGAAAAATACCCAGTTTGGCAGCAATGAAATGTTCTGTGCCTCTGCTGCCTTCCCGTCATGAATCTTCCATTATTTTCACAAGCTACATTAGGCTGCTTCAAGATGACTGACATTTACAGCCACTCCATGCTACTGATTGTACTCCTGGCATGGAATGAGTAGACCCCCCCCCCAAGAAAATATAGTTATTTTCTCCTCTAATTTTGTCATGAGACTCCATATCCACCGTAGGAAAAATAAAACCAGATAATAAGAAAATATTAAAAGCTCCAAATACTGCAATTCAAGATCCTGTCTGATTTAGGTTTATGTAAATTTATATCACTTATATAATTGATGTCTCTTTAAAATTTAGTCTATTGTACAATTGCCATTTTCGGATAAAAATACGTTGAATTGTAAAACAAAAAAAAAATTTCCCATAGTAATAAAGATAGTCTATATGTATTTTCTTTTAATTTTTTTATGGTTGTTTAATTTTGAGAGTGAGAGAAAGAGTGTGAGCAGGGGAGGGCAGAAAGAGAGACACAGAATCTGAAGCAGGCTCCAGGCTGAGCTGTCAGCACAGAGCCTGACGTGGGCTCCAACTCATGAACCTGAGATCATGACCTGAGCGGAAGTTGGATGCTTAACCAACTGAGCCACCCAGGTGCCCCAATAAAGATAGTCTATATTATGTTTGTAAAAATGTGGTGATATATTGCATTTATTATAGAGAAAACAACCATTTTGGGCATTTTATATATTTATTTGATGTTCTGCCATTTTAAACAGTATTGCGATAAATAGTTTGGTATGTATACATTTAGCTACATTTCTATTACTTTTCTTAGAATGAATTCCTAGAAGTTAAAACATTCTATCAATTTAAATCGACATTTAAATATGTTTCTCTAGGGGCGCCTGGGTGGCGCAGTCGGTTAAGCGTCCGACTTCAGCCAGGTCACGATCTCGCGGTCCGTGAGTTCGAGCCCCGCGTCGCTCTGGGCTGATGGCTCGGAGCCTGGAGCCTGTTTCCGATTCTGTGTCTCCCTCTCTCTCTGCCCCTCCCCCGTTCATGCTCTGTCTCTCTCTGTCCCCCCCCCCAAAAAAAAAAATATGTTTCTCTAATGTGCCATTTTCAGACACTAATGGAACTATGAATTTGATACAGAAAATGTACATTTGCACACAAATTTCTGTGCAGTTTGGAGGACACATGTCTCTTCAGAAAGCCAATTTACAGACATTCATCCAAGGAATTATTTAGCTCACATTAAGGACACTTATTCTATATTATAATTCCATATTTATAAAAATACATTCATACAAATATCAGGAAAAAGAGATCCTAAAAAGTTACTGATGCTTTTGTTGGTGAGATGGTGATAGAGGTAAAGGTAATGTTCTATTGTGTTGTTTGAGCACCTTATAAAAAACATGTTCTACTTTTATAATCAGTAAAGAAAAACTATTTTTGAGAATTTTTATTGGAGGAGCAAACAGACCTTCACTTGTACTTCATATCTTATTCAACTTATGATTGTGTTCCTACCAATTCACAGCCAAGATTATCGAAAGTTTCTTTCATACTAGTGTTTCTACTTAAGCCTAATTACTTTTCAATTGACTGCTATCAGGACTTTCTTCCTGGTAGTCTCCTGAAAGTGTTCCTAGAAAGTAAGCTATGACTTCCAATTCCTTAAGTCCAATACATGGGCTTTTTGGTTGCCAGTAATGGTGGAGTAACTAATCATGGACTAACTCCTCTGTCAAATACAATTATAGACAAAAAAATGAGAAACATCTGTTGAAGGCACTTGTGAGTCCAAATCAAGAGCCAAGCCTTTGGAGTAATGATTAAGTCCCAGGAATAAGGTTTAACAAAGCCCATAGGTAAGCATCTGCAAGCTCAAGATGACACTAAGGTAATTTATCTGTTGCTAGGACAAAACACAAAGCTCTTTAGAGAAAGATAACAAAATCCAGGGCCCTACAGTATATCATTCACAATGTCCAGTATATAATTAAAAACTTCCTAGACATACAAAGAAACGGAAAACTTATGACCTACAGCCAAGAGGAAAATCAATCAACAGACATTGATACTCAGACCACTTGGATGTTGGAATTAGCAAAACACCATGGGCGAAGAACCGTAGTAAATATTAAAGAATCTACAGGAAGTAATAAGCATATTGAGTAAAGAAGAATTTCAAGAGAGATATGGAAACTTTAAAAAAGAAATAGATGGACATCCCAAAACAAAATACTAGTCAATATTTGAAAACAAAATATGTATTACTTGGTATAAGACAAAAAGATGGGTTAATTCAAAGGAAAATCAGCAAACATCATTAAAACTAAATATAATTCAGTTATATCAAAAATTTCCAAGTTTACTTAAAAGTAGCCCTTATGTCCAGACAACTCAACAAACCCCGATAAGTACAAACAAAAACACTCTAGGGATATTATGTATCCATCAAAAATACATATCTCAAGTGAAATAAAGACATTTCAGAAAAAACAAAAGCTGATAGAATTTTTCAAGAGCAAATTTTCACTATAAAGTATAAAGATGGACACATAGATATAGATTTAGTCACTCTGAAGAAAATAGTACCAGATACAAAAATTTGGTCCATAAATAGGAATGAACATTGTTGGAAAAGATAAATGTATATAATTACAAAATACTCATTTATATTTTTTAATGTTTTGAAAATCAACTGACTGCTTAAAACAGAAAAGTGATGGGGTGCCTGGGGGCCTCAGTCGGTTAAGTGTCTGACTTTGGCTCAGGTCATGATCTCGTGGGTCTGGCTTTGGCTCAGGTCATGATCTGGCGGTTCATGCGTTAGAGCCCCACGTCAGACTCTGTGCTGACAGCTCAGAGCCTGGAGCCTGCTTTGGATTCTGTGTCTCCCTCTCTCTCCGTCCCTCCGCTGCTCATGCTCTGTCTCTCTCTCTCTCTCTCAAAACTGAATAACTTAAAAAAAAATTTAAAACAGAAAAGTGATAATCATGGGGCTAATATCATAAATAAAAATAAAACATATGGCAACAATAGCGCAAATGGTACAAATAGATGTACATAGAATTAACTTAATATAAGGTTTATTTAATTAAAGTGATATATTATTCAAGGTGGATTATAATAATTAAAGATGAATATGATAATCCCTAGAATTATCAATAAAATATAATTGAAAAATAAAATAAAATGCCAATAGACAAGATAGAATGAAATGTTTTAAAATATTCAACTAATCCAGGGGTGCCTGGGTGGCTCAGTTGGTTAAGCATCTGACTTCGGCTCAGGTCATGATCTCACAGTTCATGGGTTCAAGCCCCACATCAGGCTCTGTCCTGACAGCTCAGAGCCTGTACCCTGCTTTAGATTCTGTATCTCCCTCTCTCTCTCACTCTCTGCCCCTCCCCTGCTTGTGCTCTCTGTCTCAAAAATAAATAAACACTAAAAAAATTTTTTAAACAAATAAAATATTCAACTAATCCAAACAGAAACACAGAAGGAAAAACAGAATAGTGGGATCAACCAGAAAACAAATAGCAAGATGGTTGAATAATGCTCAAGCATCTCCATCATTACAATATATATAAATAGATTACAAGTTTGAATTAAAAATCAGAAATTGTGAGCCTGGAGAAAAATAAGCAAGACCCAACAATACGCTGTTTATCAGATATGCTTGAAATATAAATCCAATAAATGTTTTTTTAATTCTCATCTTACCTAACTGAATTATAGATTTTGAGAACTAATTTTTTCATAGGGATCATTTCTAGCCACCTAAATAATTTTTGTCATAGTTATTATTAGTAGTAATAGCAATAGCTAAAATTTATGGAATGCTTACCATATACTTCTGATGTATTAGCTTTAAATGTACTACACTGAACGGGAGGAAAAAAGTACGATGACTGAAGGGGAGAAAAAAAACAGCTGTTACTCAAAACCACCAGGAGTGTGTTGGGCCCAAGTTAAAAAACAACACAACACAACACAACACAACACAACACAACACAACACAACTTCTATATCCTGGCAGTGGTTGTCCAGATTAAAAAACAAACAGGAGGGCCTGGGTGGCTCAGTAGGTTAAGCGTCCAGCTTCCACTTAGGTCATGATCTCAGGCCTGATGGGTTAAAGCCAAAGGTCAGACTCTGTGCTGACAGCTGGGAGCCTGGAGCCTGCTTCAGATTCTGTCTCCATCTCTCTCTGCCACTCCCTCACTTGCGCTCTCTCTTTCAAATATAAATAAACATTAAAAAAATTGAAGCGACAACAAAACCTAAAAAACTCTTTATTGGGATGAGTATTGACTTCTGGCATTGTTGACCCTGGATGACCTTCTGCAGCCCACTTCCTCATATGTCAGGCTTTTACTTCTTGCACCCTTCCTGTCTATCTTTTATGGTCCTAGTTTATTTATTGAGAAATGATATATTTGTGAAACACATGTTACGGCCTAATTAAATTATTTTCTTTGGTAAAATTTATCTTTTTTAAAATTGTATTTTAATTCCAGTGTGGTCAACATACAGTGTTACATTAGTTTCAGGTGTACAATGTGGTGATTCAACAGTCCCATGTATTACGCAGTGCTCATCATGATTAAGTGTACTCTTAACCCCCTTTACCTATTTCACCCATTCTCCCACCCACCTCCCCTCTGGTAACCATCAGCTTGTTCTCTATAGTTGAGAGTCTGTTTTTTGGTTTGTCTCTCTCTCTCTCTCTCTCTCTCTCTCTCTCTCTCTCTGTATCTTTTCCTTTGTTCATTTGTTTTGTTTTTTAAATTCCACATGTGAGTGAAATTATATGGTATTTGTGTTTCTCTGACTGGCTTATTTTGGGTAAAGTTTATCTTACATGCTCGTCATGATAATATAAGGTTGCACTATAACCTGGGGTTGCTTTTTCTGTATTTCCTGTTAGATGATAAGCCACAGGAAGCAGTGAATATTAATATTTGTATCATCTCCCTTTTTTTCATGACTGTGCTCCCCTGCCAACAAAGACGGAAATCTTTATATTCTTGTTTTGAACCCTATGATTTTGTAATGGAAAACTAGGGCAAGGGATAGGGAAAAGCACATGCTGAAAAGCAGATGTAGTGATTTACAGCACGAAGTAAGTTTGAATTTGGCCAGGGAACTAAGAACTGTGCATCCTGGAAGGGCTGAGAGAGGAAAGCAAGAGAAAGCATCTGTAAATTATGACTGAGAGAGGCTGTGTGCTGGAGTAGAGAGGTCTGCAGAAGTAGACTCTGTTTATAACAAAGGACAGGGGAGCAGGTAGACAGAAAGGGTATAAGACATTCAGAAATGCATTCTAATGAATCTCCTGTCCTCTCACTGATATTACAGAGGCTACTGTAGGTTTATGCTGTCTATTTGAATCAACACTCGTTCCCAGTGGGTCAAATCAATTCTAATTTTCACTTACTCTGTATTTGGGGGGGGGGATAATTTTCATAGACTGCTTTCCAAGAAATTAATAATTTGGTAAATATAAACTTTTTAACTTTGGTTGGGACCTCTTTTGAAATGAATATATGTATTTTACATAAAAACAAATAGACGCTCAACATAAAACTTCTTGCCAATGTAGAAATTCTTTCTATATTGTGTAACCAACTCTCTGCTCTCAAGGAGTTCTTAATACTTGGGTCTGAATTCTATGGGTATTTAAACTTTAATTGATGAATGTACGTATTTCACCTAAATTTTCATTTTCTGGCTATGGCCCGCACTAAAAGACATTAGAGTTAATCATTGCTAAGTCCCTGGTCTCAATTGTTTTATCATACCTTTTAATTTTTCAGAAGATTAAAATAGCAAGAGCCCCTTGGAGATTCCTGTATCTAGTTTGGCAGGTGGGTAAATGGTGCTCTGGAGTGATATTCTTTCTTACAGACGAAATTGCTTCTATCATCTAAGCACCTGATAGATATCTGGACTCACGGTTTCAAATGATGGTTTCTGTGATATCTATAAAAAGCTCAGAAGGTATCCCCTGGTGGTTCCCTACCCTATGGAGAAGAAAACAGTGAGTGGAGAACCATGTCATTTTTTTTTTAAATTGTCCTCTATATCCCAGTACAATCAGATCTCATGATTTTAACAAGTGCAAAATATCTTCCCTAATGCATTTTACTTGGTCTCCCTCCAACCAGAAAGGCAATCTTGAAGTTACTCAAGATGTAATGATATCAGAATAAAACATAATCTTATTACTCATTTTCTCTTGATATTTTCAATAATTTCTTTTCAGTTAAAATTGGCGCTATGTTTAAAATAATAAAATATGTTATAGAAATAATGCTGTTTCGATCAAAGCAACAACTTTCAAATTCATTAGTATAGAGAACTGTTATTTAAATTCTAAATTTCATTTTCTCATATTTTATAAATGTAAGTTAGCCACATTTCTTGAATCAAATCAATTGGTATAGAGTAAAATATTTAGTATTTTAGCTTTTAGACAAATGGCCTAATAACAAAAATTGGTTAATTTATTTCCCTTTTTCTCCAGTATTAACCTCCAGTGGGAGATTTGCATGCATTTTAACTTGTCTTAAATTTATGCAGAAATAGATTAGCATTTCCTAGCAATCATTTGTTTTGCATTTTTGCTCTCAGTCATGTTTTAAACCACCTGCTGTATTTGCCTTATGTTCAAAATATGCTGTTGACAGTTACTAATAATGCTGATTAAATTTGCGTATGATGACAGGCAAAACACTAAGTAAAAACAAAACAATATAATCCTGCATTTGTTTTCTCTGTTTCAGTGGTGGCCTGAAAGAAACATCTGATTTTCAAGAGCATTGATTTATTACCATTTGGCAAGTCTTATTGAACTGATATATAGATAGTATGTGAAAGTGAATATAATTACACAATTTTCAAGTATTAGTCTATTTTGTAAAGTTAAAAATATGCATGCTGTCTAAAATAAATATCTTTAGGTTCTTTTTACATTTTCAGAAGTCATTAGAATTTGCCACTAAGACATACTATCATTAGTAAATGAAAATTTCCAAGCTGACGGCAAGCATCTTTTCTGAAGGCAAAAATTGTCAAGGCAACCATAGATTTTCCATTTTGTGTGTGTTTCTACTTTATTCTTCTTGATGTACATCTAATAAAAGCAGCACAAAGCAAATACTTTTCAAACTTAAAAGTCGGTGATTAAGACCTGACACAAGGGACATTTGTTATACTTTATACGTCTGTATTGGATAGTAGCAAAAATGATGGATGTGGTAGGTAATTGTCCATGAAACCCATGTATTTTGACCTGAAGAATTAGCCCTGCTTTCACAAACCTTCACGGTGAATTGTGGATATCTCTGATGTTTCCATTTATTTAAGAGAAAAATATATGGATACTCATGATCCCATATCCCTTGCCACATGATTGCTTCTTGGATGCTTTTAACTTAGGGATTAATTCTTTGAATTTATTGAGGCAAAAGCAACGTAAGCAAATTAGATTCAATTTATCTCTGTAAATAATGTAGAAATTATAAATTATTATGCAACATGTTCATCTATAAATGCCAAAAATATATTTTTCATTTTATATTTAACATATGGAACTAGTTTTTGTCCCTCTATGTTATCCTGATATATATCCCTATAAAGGTTTTAAAATATTTTTTAAGTTTATTTATTTATTTTGAGAGAGAATGAGAGAGACAGTGAGCACAAGCAGAGGAGAGGCAGAGAGAAGGAGAAACAGAATCCCAAGCAGGCTCTGCACTATCAGCACAGAGCCCCACGTGGAGCTTGAACTCAGGAACTACGAGATTGTGACCTGAGCTGAGATCAAGAGTTGGATGCCTAACCAATTGCACCACCCAGGCACCCTATAGAGTTTTGTATTAAGGCTGGGCATAAACATATTAAAATTAAGGACATTAAAAGTAAAGAAAATTAAGTTCTATTCAACATGATGCTTTCTAACCTTTGAGAGCCCTATGTGCCAGACTTTGTGCTAATACTTTCTATCAAAATTTATTTAATTATCATATGTGTGTGAGGTAGATGATATTATTTATTCCCACTTTGCAGGTAAAGAAACCAAGGCACAAAGATTTATTTATTTATTTATTTTGTAAAAAATAAAATGTGCTGAGTTGGCATAAGAAGAAAATTACAGTCAAATGATTTCAGAGTCGATGCTCTAACCACTCTACTACCCTACCTATTTTACTGCCAAAGAGAAGAGGGTTACTTGGAAACATTCATTAAAACTCTGATAGAGCCACTGTAGTAGTTCATTGGCTTAAACTTTTCACTTCTTTTACACGTGACATAAGGAGGAGAGGAAGCAGAATCTGCAAGAAGAGAAGCTATATACGTGCCCTGGAGCCAAAGACTCTGGCTTAAAGCATTTGACTGTTAGCTCTGTAATATTTAACTTTTCTGAAACTCAGTTGTTACATCTGCTTATGGGGAAAATAATATCCATCCACAGATTTTTTTTCAGCAATGATAGTAAGGGACAGATAACAATAACATAATATTTTGAAGGTGCTGAGAGAAAATAGTTATGAAATATAAAAGTATAATATGACAATATTTATTGTCATAATAGAAAATAAAAATGGAGGCACCTCGGTGGTTCGGTTGGCTAAGCATACCACTTCAGCTCAGGTCATGATCTCATGGCTCATGAGTTCCAGTCCCACTTCAGGATTCTCTCTTTTTCCCTGTCTCTCTGCCCTTCACTCATTCATGCTGTCTTTCTCTCTGAAAAATAAATTAAAAATAAAATAAAATGAAGGTGAAATATGACAAACAACTAAACTTATAACAAATAATGCAGCTAAGGTAAAGTTATTGCTGCGGACCCACAATAATGCATAGAATTTACCACTCATGAATCCTTGGAGAAATTCTGAAGAATGCATTTCAGAAAGAAGGAAATGGGGGCCATACAGAAGGAATGGCATGCAAATAGGAATGGCATACAAGAATTTTAACCCTGAGTCAGGCACCTTCTTCACTGAGCTTAAGATCTAGCAAGGAGGTAGACCTTAAATAATTCATTATAATTCTCCTGGGTAGAAAAATTGCTGAAATAGAAGTAGCATTCTTCTTTCTAAATGCTTAGGAGACAATGGAAACTAATATATGTCTTTTGTGTATAATTTAAAGGCCATTAAAACATTTGCACATTGAGTGTACCTGGGGTGCCTGGGTGACTCAGTGGGTTAAGCATCCAACTCTTGATTTTGGTTCAAGTCATGATCTCATGGTTTGGTCTGTGAGTTCAAGACCCACATGGGGCTCCTCACTGACAGCACAGAGCCTGTTCAAATTCTCTCTCTCTCCCTCTCTCTTTGCCTCTTCCCTGTTCATGCGCATGTGTGCACGCATGCTCTCCCTCTCTCTCTCTCTTTCTCTCAAAATAAATAGATAAACTTAAAAAAGAAAACATTTGAATGCTGAGATGGGTACTCTTTCACCACCAACTTCAACTCCTATCACTAGCCTTCAACTCCTCTCCTTCCATAGGTTCTGTCTTCCCTGGTATTTTCTCAAACACACCACACTGTTGCTTTCAATTTTACTCATATTTCTCCGGGAGACCCACACTTTCACCTACTTAATTCATTTACCTACTTCAGATTCAGTTCTACAGTCACCTCCTCCTGTTTATTCCTTTTATTCCTTTCCTGTTTATTCCTTCCCTGTCCTAACCCACTCCTTTCCAAGTTTATTCAGTTAAGTTAGACACTCTTCTGGTGTCCTCAGAGTTTGCTCCATATAACAGCTTCTTATGTTTTCACAAATTGTATTAAACATATCTGTTTATACATTAGTATTCCTAACTAGATGTTAAAGCACCCTAGGGAAGATAATACAATATTGATAGTTTTTTTTTCAGTGATCACTCTTGGCCCCATTGGGAGAACATTGTCCTAGATGACTACCCATAATTTAAGACAAAATATCATTGGTTCTGGAGAAAACAACAAAAATGATGAAATTACCCAGATGGTATGTTGTGTTATATATCAATAACAACTACCTGAAAATACTTAACCAATAATTTAGTAAGTTGAAGGGGAAAGTGCAAAAGCAGTAATCTGTAAACATTGCCGAAGAGTCTGACATAATTCCTAAAGTTCCTAAAGATCTGTCTGCTGACAAAGTCCTTAAGATTTATAGTAGAGATTGTTTTAATCTTAATTTTTGATTTCAATTTCAAAGTTATAGAGAAGTCCTTAGCATAGTAGAAAGTACTGCCTTTTACCCTTCATCTAGATTCACCAATTGTGAGAGTTTTGTCATATTTTGTTTTTCTGTATCTCTAAATTATTATTATTAGTCCATTATTTTTACTGAACGATTTGGGAGTAACCAGAATATGTACCTCTTAATAATGAAAACATTCACTCATCTACCATCAGTATGATTATCAAATTCATGAAATTTCAATGTATACACATTATTATCTAGTACCTAGCTCATATTAAATTTGGCAGATTATCTAATAATTTCTCTATGTATTATCTTTCTGCAAACTAGAATCCAAAACAGGATCATCCATTGCATTTAATTGTCATCTCTTTTGTCTTCTTTAAACAGGAAACAGTCTTTGGTCTCTCACGACATTTCTGTTTTTGAAGATACTGATTTGTTCTTTTGGAGACCCGGGCTGTCTGGTGTTTATTCATGATTACATTCAGGTTACATATGCCGTTTTGGCAGAAGTTTGACATGAGAGGTGTTACATTCTCAGAGTATCACATTAGCAGGCACATTTTGTCAGTTTTTTCAATATTGGTGATGTTAATTTTGCTAACTTGTGAAGCTGATGACTGCCAGGTTTCTAAGTCTTAAAGTTACCACCTTCCATTGACAATATGGGAGAAAAATGGCTTAGTAAATGTTGGATTCTCCACCAAATTTTCACCCAATAATTTTAGCATCTATTAATACTTAGCTAAGTTAATTGTAAGTATAATATTTTCAAAATATGCTTTTTAAAGTTTATTTATTTATTTTGATAAACAGGGTGGGGGAGAGGGGCAGAGAGAGAGGGAGAGAATCCCAAGCAGGCTCCACACTGTCAGCCAGAGTCCTATGCAGGGATCCATCTCAGGAACCGTGAGATCATTACCTGAGCTGAAATCAAGAGCCAGATGCTTAACAGACTGAGCCACCCAGGCGCCCTCAAAAGATATTTTATCACTATTTCATTCTTCCTACATTTAGAGATTGTCATTCCACTTTAGGAAAGAGCTTTCCTATATTTTCTATTAATTAAGTAATTCATTTATTTATATTCTTATTTGTCTTATAAGTTTGAGCCCACTGATTCTTATTTTTGTCCTTGGGTTTTCATTGTATCCTTAAGGCAATCATGTTTCTTGGAGCCCTGGTTTATATATTTTTCTTTATTTTCCTTTCTTCTTTCTTTCTTTCTTTCTTTCTTTCTTTCTTTCACAGAGAGAGACAGACAGACAGAGCACGAGCAGAGGAGGGGCAGAGAGAGAGGGAGACACAGAATCTGAAGCAGGCTCCAGGCTCTGAGCTGTCAGCACAGAGCCCGACACGGGGCTTGAACCCATGTATCATGAGATCATGACCTGAGCCAAAGTCTGACACTTAACCAACTGAGACACCCAGGCACCCCTAATCTGTTTCTTTCTGTATCCATATCAACCATGCTGGCTTTGCAGATGTGTTATTATTTGCATCATAAATTTTCTGATTGCGATGTTCACTAGATTTTTGGTTTTTTAGGTTTTTAGTTTGTTTTTGCAAATTTGGGGACTTTTATTCCAATTTTTAAAAAATTTTCAACATCAAAAAATCCTATTGAAATTGGGTAAAGATTATATTGAATTTATGAATCAAAATAATGATACTTTAAGGATATTAATTTTTTCCATCATGAGTAAGTACTAATAACTTTCAGTATTCATGAATTGAAAGATTTAACATTAAAAGATGTTAACTCTAATGAAATTAGCGTAAAAATTGAAAGCAGTATTTATCAAATAACCAGCTTTTGGGCAGAAATGTCATAAAGTGATTCTAAAATTTATATGTAATATAGAAAAATAACAAGGAAAGCAAAGGCACATTTTTCAAAGAAGAAGAACAAAGTCAGAGGTAGATTCTATCAGATAAAAGGATGTATTATAATGGTGAATTAATTAAGATAGTGCAGTTTTAGGGTAAGGGGAATATTAAATAAACCAATGAAACAGAACAGAGACAGACAGACAGACAGATATAATATGGTCTCCTGATTTATGACAAATAATACACTGAAGTGAAGTTAAAAGGCTAATATTTTCAATAAATTCTGCAGGGCCAATATTGGGTAAAATAAAAATAATATTGATTTCTGTTTTATATGATACACAATAATCTATTCCTAATAAGATTTGGGGAAAAATAAAAAAACATTTCCATGAACATGTGGTAAGACAATATGTATTAAATAAGACACAATAGTACGAGTCATAACAAAAAAAGAAAATTTATAGTTTATAAGGATATGAACTATTTCTTTAAATTTATTTATTTATTTTGAGAGAGACAGAGACAGCAGAGTGGGGAAGGGGCATAGAGAGAGGGAGAAAGAGAATCCCATGCAGGCTCTGGGCTGCCAGCACAGAGCCCGACCTGGGGTTTGAACTCACGAAGATGTGAGATCATGACCTGAGCTGAAACCAAAAGTCAGGGGCTTAACTGACAGAGACACCCAGACACCCCAACATATGAACTATACTTATAGAGAGGCAAAATTAAGACAATCAGAAGATAAGCTGCAGAGTCGGATATGTACATAAATTCTTTTGAATCAATCAGAAAAGGGGAAAATTAAATGGAAAATTGGGAAAAAAAGGGCTTGAGCTCTTAAAAACAAGAATCTCCAAATGCACACTACCAATTAGAAAGAGGCTTGAATTCACTGATCAGCAGAGAAATACATTCAAATATAGTACAACTATATACCACCAAATTTTCTAAGGTGAAAAGACAGAAAAATGAATCATTAACATAGCTGTGGAGTTTCTGGAATTGTCTGCAAATATTTTAATAGAAAACTGTTTGCTGATATAGAATAAAGCCATCTGTGACCATCAGCAACTCTACTTCTAGATATAACCCCCCAAATATCTGTGCATATTTTCACCATAAGTCATATACGAGAATCTTCATAGAACTATTCCTGGGGCGTCTGGGTGGCTCAGTCGATTAAGCACCGACTCTCGGTTTCAGATCAGGTCATGATCTCACGGTTCGTGGGTTCAAGCCCCGCATCAGGCTCTGCACTGACAGGCTCTGCACTCACTGTGCAGAGCCTACTTGGGATTCTCTCTCATTCCCTCTCTCTCTCTGCCCATCCTCTGCTTACTCTTTCTCTCTCTCTCTCTTTCAAAAATAAATAAACTTAAAAAAGGAAAAAAAGAAAAATCATATTTAATAACTATTCCTAAAACCACCCCAAATTCCATCCATGAAAAAGTAAATTTTTGATACATTCAAATGGTGGAGTACAATATATTAATGTGGATAAAAAAAACGAAACGGTAGTCAGCAACATGAATGAATCTCAAAAACAATATTCAGTAAGAAAAGTTACTAAAAAGGAGTATACACTTTGTGATTCTGTAAAGTTAAAGGACAGACAAAATGCATCGAGGGCATTAGGAGCCCAAAGACTGGTTATCTCTGTGGTGGAGAATCGAGACACTGGATTGGGACATGAGACATGTCTGCTTCTTTCTCTAGGTGCATCTTACACAGGTATGTTCACACTGTGGACATTCTTTTGCACTCTTTGAAAAATATTTTTATTAAGTTTATTTATTTATTTTGAGAGAAAGAGCACACCGGGTAGAGGCAGAGAGAGGGAAGAGAGAGAATCCCAAGCAGGCTCCACACTGTCAGCTCAGGGCCCAGCGCAGGGCTTGAACTCACGAACCATGAGATCACGACCTGAGCCAAAATCAAGAGTTAGATGCTGAATCGACCAAGCCACCCAGGCGCTCCTGCACTCTTTTTAGATCTTGGCACTTTCCTCAATGTGTGTTTGTATTACACACATGGGAGAGTCTTGGCAGGAAACAAAGAGTACATCAATTATTTTAATGGAAATACTTCACTATAACCCGTTGTTCACTACTTATTGGTAACCTAAAAAATGCAAAATGAGGAATCACATCACAGAATCTCTGCACTTGGTAGAGGGGGCTGGGGAGTGGTGACTCAACAACAGATGTGGACGTGACTTGACAACAAATGTACTTGGTGCTAGGGTCTCTAGGGGTCATGATGCAGCTGGTTTTCTAAGTGTTGCAAAAGCCCAGCATCACTAACTGGGGTACAGGATATTGAGTTTAAAGCAGAGAAGCAATAGCTTAATAACTGCCAAAATATAATACTACAACAAAAATCATCCTCCCCCAAGAAAGAAAAAAAAAGACACTATTCCAGTATTAGAACAAATAATAAAAAAAATATATTATGTCCATAATTTTAATTCAGATAAGAAAACTCAGAAAACAGAAAATAAAGAGCTCCTACATCATACATTAATAAGTTATGGTGTTATAATCAAAATAAGCAAGACTAAACTTTATGTGATAAACTAAAGAACAAATACAAACCTTGCCATTAGTATCTCCAAGGACTAATTTTCCTAAAATATAAATGGCTGCTTTTATCAATATGAAAAAGACCAGTGATCCAATAGGAAAACATGGGCAAATTATTTGAACTTGCAGTTCACAAAAAAGAATAAACATATTTCTCTTAAATATATGCACAATTCCAATTTCATTTAAGATGAAAGTTCAATGAAATTTAAAACCACATTACAATTTTATCAGACTGTTAAAGTTTGACCAAATACTAGGTTGAGTAAAGATATAGAGAAATAGCAATTATATATTCCTGGTGGGAGCATAATTGCGTTCTTTCTAAAAATAATAAATATTCAAGCCATTTGACAATTTTCTCTTCCAGGAGCATATCTATAGAGAAAAATCAAACCTACACATGTCATATTTAAAAGTGATTTATCTTATCAGAAAAAGAAAATGTTTTAATGTCTGTTAAGGAAAATATTCATTATTGTTAAGAAAAACGTGATGCTAAGTGAAATAGGTCATACAGAGAAAGACAGATACCATATGTTTTCACTCTTATGTGGATCCTGAGAAACTTAACAGAAGACCATAGGGGAGGGGAAGGGAAAAAAAAAGTTAGAGAGGGAGGGAGCCAAATCATAAGAGACTCTTAAAAACTGAGAATAAACTGAGGGTTGATGGGGGGTGGGAGGGAAGGGAAAGTGGGTGATGGGCATTGAGGAGGGCACCTGTTTGGATGAGCTGGGTGTTGTATGGAAACCAATCTGACAATAAATTTCATAAAAAAAAAAAAAAAAAAAAAAAAGGAAATACATTTGGGATGCCTGACTGGCTCAGTTGGTGAAGCATGCAACTCTTGATCTTGGAGTCATGAGTTCGAGCCACACATTAGGTGTAGAGAGTACTTAAAAATAAATAAATAAAACCACATTAAAAATCTGAATTTGTATAGGGGCACCTGGGTGGCTCAGTTGGTTGGGCGTCCAACTTCGGCTCAGTCATGATCTCGTGGTCCGTGAATTCAAGCCCCGCGTGGGGCTCTGTGCTGGCAGCTCACTCTCCCGCTTGCACTCTGTCTCTCCTTCAAAAATAAAATAAAAACGTTAAAAAAAATGTGTATTTGTGTATAATACCACTTAAATTATATACAAAGAAACCTGATACTCTCCTTGTGGGCAGAGTAAGCGGTTGGATTGGAGACAAGAGATATTTCACTGTCTACCTTTCACACTATGTTCACAAATAAATACAAATATTTCACATTGATAATATCCATAGATTGATGATACTTCTAGTGTTCTCACAGGGTCACTTATATGATTAGAGTCATTTCCATTAATTTCTCCCATCCATCCTTTATTCATTCAGGAAAGTAAGAAAGATATGGGAAATAGAATGACATTATTCTTCAGAAACAAATATTAATGTCAAGCCATTATACTGTAAAACAGTGATTAACATAATTGTGCTGATTTAAAATAGCATAATACTTCTCTATGGCTAAATACCACACATTTATGCTAATGGTAAATATTTATTAGATTTCCAAAATCTGACTGTGTTATTACTATGCTGGTGTATTACATACTATTGACCTTGGTTCCACATTTCTATTTTTACTTGAAAATTTGATTTTGGAGTATTAACATTCTTATGTATGTGAATAATAAAAATAATGATAATAAATATGACAGTAGTAATTTGAAGCCCTGAGAGATTTGTTGAGCCCTGAAAAGAATATCACATTTTTCAAGCCAGTTAGGTTTAGCACAGTTCATATTCAAATCTATAAACCACCCTTTTATTCTCCTAATGGCAAATAGAATTGTTATAATTAAGTTAATGATCAGATTTGTAGCTACTTCAACCATCTGTGAATGAGCCACAAACCTGGAAATGAGCCCCTAGTAGAGATTTATCACATTTTGCTACACAGGGGAGTCTCACATCAACCTACCACTTCAAATACTTATGCATAACAATAGTTAAAATAGTTATTACTCCTAAGTCCTTATCGCATTACAAACAGTGCACTATGAATGTTATACACAAGCAGCATAGCCCATTAGATGACCTAGAAATCACTTTCTGGATTGCCTGGTGATGAGTGGTTGGAAAATGGGTCTCGGCTTCCCAGAGGAGAGGCAATTCCTGATCTCAGCTTTGAAGGAGAAGGAGCCCAGTTTTCAGTCTCCAGGGACTACAGCCAGCTCTCCTAACCTTCCCCAAAGAGTTCCTTTCCAAGGTTTTGTTACCATAACAATCTACCATAACAGTTGTCAGTGAGTCCTACAAGTCCACTCACCTGCTCTTTCCATTAAAACCAAAACACAAGAAATCAACACAAAAAACAACAACAGAGAGGCATTTCTCTGCTGGAGTCATTCAACCAAATCCCAGCCTTACTATGTGGTCAGCTCTGCCTTAGACCTAGCACATCTCTCCAAAGGATGCCAAGACCAGCAGAACTTGTTTTGTTCGATGAGTTCCTGCTCCAATGCTGGTGTTTATTCAGAACCTCTTTCATGACACATTATCTCATATAATCGTCATCACAGTGATATATACAATGATAATAGCTATTATAATTCTCATTTCACAAATGAGAAAAGTGAGCCTTAACAAAAAACAGTATGTTATCTAAGCTCACATAACTGGCTAATTTTAAAGTCCATATTTGAACTGAGTCCATAATTACAGAGTCCATACATCAGAGCTTGAATACTTAAATAACTTTGCACAACTGTTTATGTATTTTCATTGTTGCTGTTTTTTATAAATTGTCACTAGATCCATACAAAGCCAGGTGATAAGGAGATTCTAAGATACCTACCAAAAATACATTTTTTTGAAATGGAAATATATATCATACAGCTTTATTACATGCTGACTCTTTTAATGCACTTGTTTAATCATCATAAACTTTTCATGGAGTATACAGAAAAGCTATCACAGGCTCTTCCACAGATAGGGGATGTAGCCAGAATCCTTTACCAAGCTCATTTTGCCTCTTTCTATGGAATGTCAAGGCATGTTTACCTTATATATTTGGGGTATTTAGTAAATTGTTCTCCTGAAATCACAGATTATTGCTTTCCTAGATAGTCTCCAGATCATGACATCTAGTATTATACTCCCAAACAAAGCTGAAACTTTTCCCAACATCTGCAATGTCTGTGTTCTCCATACACAATCCTCACCTACCCAGCACTCGCTCCCTCATCCCTTGAAACTCTATCCATCCTTGGCAGAAGAGGATCATAAAAGTATATATTTCTGGAAGTAAACACTTTTTTTTCTGAATCTGTGAAGTTAGTAAATCTTGATAGTTTTGCATATAATTTTCCTGAATAGTAAAAAGTTTTACACTATCACTGGTTCAAAATAACTCTTGATCTTATAGATAATGACAAAGGATTGCTTCATCATGGAAAAGCAAGCATAGTCACAAAACAATCTAAATGTTCTATTTAAATTTTGTACATGTAGAATGTATTTTCTTAACTTATCACAACATCCTGTCTCACATTGTGATAGTGACCAAATAAAGAGACACTATTTTACTCATTGGAAATCTTACCCAAATGACTAGTTCCCCCCAGATATTAGGCTTTCTTTTCAATTTGATCATTGCTTGAGAAAACTCAGCTCTCTGCCTTCAAAATCTCTAACCTAAACTGGAAGAATATAAATATATTCAAATAACATAAAATGATATAGAAATTTCTCTTAATAAATGATTTAAAAGTTTATAACTATTCAGTTATAATCATTTTCAATATAATTATATGAACCACTTTAAACTGCAATTCATTTTTTTGAATCATCTACAATTTGTACATTAAATTTAGTGTATCAAAGTATAGATTTTTAGCTAAAAAACAAACAAATAAACTATTGTCCTGAAAGAAAATTAGAGCTTGCAACAAGAATATAACAAAACAGGAGATTTGAAAATGATGTGTTGCTGTCTACTACCCAAATAAGAAGACTTAAACATACTATAGGTATAGGAGACCACATTTCATCTAGACTTCATTAAAATTAAAAACTTCTGCTCTTCAAAAGACAATGTCAAAAGTGTGAGAAGACAAGCCACAGTCTGGGAGAACTATTTTTGCGAAAGACACATCTGATAAAGAATTGCTATCCAAGATTTCTTACAGCTCAACAATAAGGAAACGAAACCCAATTAAAAAATGGGCCAAAGGACTCAACAGAAGCTCATCAAAGAAGATATATAGGTGGCAAATAAATATATGAAAAAGATACTCTGTATCATGTCTCATGAGGGAAATGAAAGTTACAACAATGAAATACCACTATACATCTATTAGAATGGCAAAATCCGAAACAGTGACGCTGCGAAACATGGTAGGATGTAGAGCAACTCTCACACGTTGCTGGGGGCGGAATGCAAAATGGTACAGCTACACTGGAAGGCAGTTTGGAGGTTTCTCACAAAACTGCACATATTTTTCCAGCAATCTCACTCCTTTTTATTTACTCAATGGACTAAAACCTACATCCACACAGATGTTTGTAGAAGCTTTATTCGTAATTGCCAAAACTTAGAAGCAAGCAATCATGCCTTCCGTAGGTGAATAGATGTACTAGGGTTGATCCAGACAATGGAATATTGTTATTCAATGCTAAAAAATGGAGCTCTCAAGCCATGAAAAGACATGAAGAAATTTAAGTGCATATTACTAAGTGAAAGACGCAAATCTGAAAAGACTACATATTGTATAATTCTAAATATATGACATTCTGGGAAAGGCTAAACCATGGAAAGAATAAACAGATGAGTGGTTGCCAGGAGGTAGGGTGGGGAGGAGTGAATAAGCAGCACCTACAGGATTTGGGGGACAGTGAACATACCCTGTATGCAACCATAATGATGGATGCATGCCAGTATACATTGAATGTACAACCACAACAGGGAACTCTAAAGTAAACTATGGACTTTGAGTGATTACGATGTCTTAATGTACTTTCATCAATTGTAATAAATGTACCACTCTGGTTGGGGTTGGTAATGGAGGAGGCTATGCTTGTGTGGGGGCAGAAGGTATATGGAAAATCTCTGTACCTTCCCCTCAATTTTGCGGTGAACCTAATACTGCTTTTATTTATTTATTTTTTTAACATTTATTTATTTTTGAGACAGAGAGAGACAGAGCATGAATGGGGGAGGGGCAGAGAGAGAGGGAGACACAGAATCCAAAGCAGGCTCCAGGCTCTGAGCCATCAGCCCAGAGCCCGACGCGGGGCTCGAACTCACGGACGACAAGATCCTAACCTGAGCGGAAGTCGGACGCTTAACTGACTGAGCCACCCAGGCGCCCCCCCAATACTGCTTTTAAAATAATAAAGTCTTAAGGAAAAATATACTTAAGATGTGGGAAAAGTTCTAAAATTGTCTCATAAGGAAATACATTTGCATAGCTGTGTGTATAAAAATATAGAAAGGCATAACTTAAAATCACAAAATTAGAAAAAAAAACAGTTAATGTTAACCTAAGATTTATTAAACAAATTATAATACAATATTTCCATGAAATACTATCCAGTCATTAAAGATAATAATATAGATGTGTATATTTGTAATACATAAAGTGATGTTAATGTTATTTTTTCAAAGAATAGTTGATACACAGAGACAACACTGAGAAGGTTATACAGCAAGAAATGGGATTACAGATTTATTTTGCATTTTAATTTGGGTGCATAATAGTTTTTTCCATTTATCCTTCAAAGAACAAATGTATTTTGTATAATTAAGTAAAAGTTGTTTGTTTTTTGTTTTTTGAGAGAGCACGTGAAAGTGAGAGTGGGGGAGGGCAGAGGAAGAGGGAGAGAAAGAATCTTAAGCAGGCTCTATGCCCAGCATGGAGCCCTACATGGGGCTTGATCTCACAATTGTGAGATCATAACCCGTGCCAAACTTAAGAGTCAGATGCTTAACTGACTAAGGCACCCCAAGTATAATTTTTTAAAAAGTGAACATAAGAAATCATATGTGGCAAAAATAACTTTTTAAAATTACTTTTGGTAAATGCTAATAATGTATTTTCTTCTCATATCTGAGACTCCCAAGGCTATTTATTATATTTACGTTAACCAATTTGGATGCCATAATTGAAATCAGATTCATTGGCCTTGATATTTTATTTTAACATTTTATTGATAAAGTGATAGGGAAATATATTACTTTTTATTAAATGTTTATACAATACAAAACACAAAACCACATATAACCCTCTTTGATCAATGTCATATTATTTTCTGAGAGTCTAGAGGTGCCTAACTTCCGTCATACATAACTATGAATCCTGAAAAAATTTCCATAGTTAAATTTTATTTCAAAGATCATTCACAATTATTTAAATGCGTATATGAAATGGTACAGTTGAGGTTTGAAACAATATATTCACTAAATAATATGTTACCTTGAAACAACCAATGTTTTGTTGTTTTCCTTTAATTATCACTGGGAAAAAAATTACGGTTTTGGAATAGAAACATTTTATTATTAAGAGTATTATAATCATCTCTTGTTTCAGTATGAGCGCAGAAGCAAACCAAAACAGAATTGAGTGGAACAATAAACAGCTACTCCTACCCATCAGATAGAAGTTTTCTGCATAAATTCAAATTCTTTCAAGAAAATAGAACAATGTTTTTCATAATAATTATGGTTAAAGTGTATCACTACCATTTAGAGCTGGTTGAGATACTGCTTTATTATTTTTACCTTAACAACAACAACAAAAAATTAAAAATAAGAATATCTTCACCAGTGGCGCCTGGGTGGCTCAGTCGGTTAAGCATCTGACTCTTGGTTTCTGCTCAGGTCATGATCTCACAGTTCATGGGTTCATGCCTTGCATCAGACTCTGCACCGACAGCGTGGATTCCCCCTTGGGATTTTTTCTCTCTCCTTCTTTCTCCGACCCTCCTCTGCTCTCTCTCTCAAAATAAATAAATAAACTTTTTTTTTTAAAGAATGTCTTCACCATATAATATGAATTGGTGAATAATGGCAGGTTTTATTTTATACAGTACTAAATAAAGTCAGACTGGTAGTATAGACATACAACTCATCCAAGGACAAATGATCAAGAATAACTTTTGTTATTTTTCCATTGATATAAGAAAAGTGAGAAGGAAAATATGACAATAGATACTGTACAACACATTTAGAATTTTTATTCAATTGTCAATGTCTAATTTCTTTTTTGGAATTCATCTGAAGTGTTTAGTTTGGTTGATATCTGTTATTGACGGATGTATTAAGCCTGTGACAGAGATTCCCAGAAGTGAGTAAGACACAGCTGCTGCTATAAATATAATCAATTAGGGGAGATGGACCTGTTATCAAATAAATTACAAGAGTATGAAGTATAGCAATAGAAGCAGAGTGGAATGACCTGTTTCCATTATTTTGGTTTTCTTTGACCGAATTGTGTAGTTTAGTGGTTTTCAAAATCTAACATGCCATGGAAAAACCTGGAGTGTTTGTTATAGCACAAGTTGTGGGGGATTACCTTCAGAGTTTTTGATCCTGTAGGCCTAGGGTGAGGTCTGAGACTGCATATTTGTTACATGTTTCCAGATGATGCTTTAGGTACTAATCTGGGATCATACTTTGTGAACTAGTTTTTGAGTCTTTAACCCAACCATTCCCAATTTATAATACAATCTATGCTATATAATATAACCACACTCAGCTGATCTATAAAATAGCCTTAAAGATTCTTTCTTTTTTTTCTCTCTCTCTTACTTTTCCTTCTATTCTTTCATTTGTAAAGAACATTTATACATTGTTCGGGAACATTACATTTTAACACCAGCCAGGATAGTTAATGGAAAGCTATTCCAATTTCCCTGCCTTCCTTCTTGTGATTTACACAAAAGTGGAGGGAACTCCATTCAAATTAATACATAAAAACTTGAATCTGCATTTTAATCTAACAAGTTTTAATCAGCTCCTATGATAATAACATCAACATTAGTAAAATAGAGAATTTTCTTAACAAAATAGAGAATTTTCATGATTTAAATGAAAGTGGAAACAAAAGTAAATTCAATAAAATCAGGCTTGTATACATATTTTTAATCTTTCTCCTAAATCACATTGTCAGTTTTTCAGATAATTATAAGAAGTTCAGGGAACAACAGACTTAGAGAGATGTAACACAGTAAACAGAGTCTAGGACAAGATTTTTACAAATGAAATTCTAATCGACCTTAAATTTTTAATTAATTATGCATTAAAAACATTTATTCTGTAGAGGTCCTGGAGCTGGCTTCTGATTGCAAGTAACAGAACCTCCTGTGGCTAACTTAAGCAAAAAAGAACATAGAGGAAGGATATCCGAGAGTTCTGAGTCTACAAAGTGTAGGCAAGATGGGAGCTCCTGACTTGTGGGCTCCAGACAGAGCTTCTGCCACCGTCCCCCACATACTAGCCCTGGGCAGCCAGACTCAGACCGCTCCATAGCCCTGTTGGGTACTGACTACCCACGATGGGTTTGCTTCACTCTAGAAGAGTCCAAGTCCTTGTGAAAGGATTCAGTTGGCCACTCCCTTGTCATACCTGAACAGACTAGAGGCCAATGAAACAGAGGGAGCATCTGACCTTCTTGGGCTACTGGAAAGAGCCCATCATACCTCTCATTTATGTGATTCCTTTGAAACCAAAAAGTGTTGGATGCTTTATGGTCAAAATGATATATTTTGGGGGTGCCTGGATGTCTCAGTTAGTTGAGCTTAAGCTCAAGTCATGATCTCATGGTTCATGGGTTCAAGCCCTGTGTTGGGCTCTGTGCTAACAGCTCAGAGCCTGGAGCCTGCTTTGGATTCTGTGTCTCCCTCTCTCTCTGCCCCCTCTCCAATCATTCTCTGTCTTTCTCTTTCTCAAAAATAAATAATAAACATTAAAAAAATGTTTAAAACTCTAAAAAAATGATAAATTTCTACTATAACAAGGGTAATAGAAAAAAAAAGTCCTGCTATTATCTTTTCTCCTCATATGTTCATATTTAATCACTCATTTCCCTTACTCTCATAGCATTTCAGAGCTTACTAAACTCATAAAAAAAAATTACATATGATGTCCTCACTTGATTTCACACCATCAGGGACAGAAATTCAGAAGAGGTACTATTTTTTATTACTTATTATTTACCTACGTTTTGAAGACTTAGGAAATCAAACTTCAGAGAAGATATGCAGCTTCTTCATAAACACATATATAAAGTTTCAAACAGAACTAGGCAGCACCTTTTGGCTTTCTTTCATGCAAAGTGGTAGATGTTTGGTTTTTAAAAAAATCACATGCTTATTTCTTTTAGTAATGGCAGTGTATCTGTCAGGATGCTTTTAATTGCAAATTACATAAATGCAACTACAATTAGCCTACACAGTGTAAATATTTATTACATCACAGAACAAGTCTGAAATTGGGCTTGCTTCAGGTTGGATAATATACCAAGTTAAGAGTATCAGATCCTTTCTCTTCCAGTGCTCTCAGGTTCTCTTCATGGCTGCATCTTCACTTATGGCACTCACAAACGCCCCCTACATGCAGGAAGTTGCAGGACTTGACTTATAAATCCTTTAATTGACTTGGCTTATAAATCGTTTAATTGTCAGAACTTCCCCACAGCCCCACAGCACTCTTCCCCTTAAAAACACAATACCAATAGGCTACAGAACTTCTAAGCCAATTATTTTTGTTTGAGGGTATTGAAATATGTTTTCTTCTTTCAAGACATACCTTGTAGGGATGCCTGGGTGGCTCAGTCTGTTGAGCATCAGAGTTTTGATTTCCCCTCAGCTAATGATCTCAGGGTCTTGGGATCAAGGTTCTGGTTGAGGGTGGAGGCTCTGGGTTGAGCATGGAGCCTGCTTAAGATTCTGTCATCCCCCCCCCCTTCTTCCCCCTCTCCCTTGCCACTTATGGGCACACTCTCTTTCCTCTAAGGTAAAAAAAAAAAAAAAATCTTGTAAATGTCTTGTTAATTAGAAATTTAGCTACATTTTTTTTCATTGTGGACTTTGTATTGCAGTTATTATAAAATTGTTCAAGCCAGTAGACGATCACAGCATTCAAGGCCATGTGCCATAAAATGTCATCAGAGTCAGGTACACAGTGTCTGTATATGAACTTGACAGAACGTGAAAGTTCTCCAATAGTGAATGAAGATTTAACACATTTTGTCATGTTTATTTGTTTGTTTGTTTGTTTTTAAGAGAGAGAGAGACAGAGCACCAGCAGGGGAGGGGCAGAAAGAGAGGGAGACACAGACTCCGAAGCAGGCTCCAGGCTCTGAGCTGTCAGTGCAGAGCTTGATGAGGGGTTCAAACCCACGAGGCCGTGAGATCATGAACTAAGCTAAAGTCGAACACTCAACTGACTGAGCCATCCAGGCGCCCCAACACATTACATCATGTTAGACGTGCCATCAGTTATTTTAATTTTTTTAATTTTGTTTTTAATAGTATGAGTGTTCCCCTGTCTGACATTTACAATTATGATTAGGAATGCTGACAGTTGTTTGATATTGATAGTGACTCACTATTGAAAGGATACTTTCCTAACACTTTCTTTCAAATTTCTAGATTGACTTAATTGACCAGGACATTGAAATAGTAAGACAAAGACTTTTTAAAAATTGTCCATTTGAAACTTCTTTTGTATGAAAATCAGTTTGGGAGGTAGGAGGTATTGAGGGGGAAGAGAGAAAGTAGTTGTTTGAATGTTTGTTTTGAAAATATCAAAAATCATGTTTACTTTTAAAATAATACACAGAGGTATAGAATTACAGCTCTAGTTATAAATAAGTCTTCTGAAATCCAGCATGCTAGGCTACCTCAAAAACATGAGAAGAGAAATATTGGAGTAATTGTCTATTTCAGTTACCTTAGGAAAAAGCTCTAATAAACAGAGTGGACTGCTTCTAAGTTTACACTGCATTTTTTTCTATCATGGATACAAAATTTTCTTCCAAATTCTACTCATTAATGGGAAGAGATGAGACTGGCAAATGTAACAGTTATGGAATCATTTAAATATGCAAGCCATGTTGTTTTTAGGAAATGTATTCATCTATTTATTAAAGTTGTACATTTTGTAGTATATTAAACATGCTTTTAAGCTGAAAAGTGATAACATGGGCCCAGTTTTTGTTTGCGGTGTTGTATACATGTATAAATAATTTTTACCCACTACTCAGAAAATTCTCCAACCTTTGGCCCAGTGCTCCATTTTGTGAATTTGTAAAATGCAGCTCAAGGAAAAAGTGTCCTTAATGGATTCATGTTCAAGCACAACCTGAAGCCTTGTTATTCCACTTTTTTTTTTCTTGTGTCAATGATGGCAAAGAGCTAACCAAAGAAAAAGAGGCAGATGCTTCATTTTGGTAGATAAAAAATCATCTATTCATCCAATAAGCATTTATTGAGTACATTCTATGTGTAAGGAAATAAGAGTCTTTGTAGTTCTGGCTGTTGTCAAATGTCTCACAGTTTTGAAAGCAGCTGAAGAGCTATGCATCAAAGTTTGAACAGAGACTGCAGCATTATTGTGCCCATTCTTGACCAACTCAGCATGACTTTGACTCTCCCACATTCACAGTCATCCACTTCCTGGATAGATAATTAATATGTCAGAAGCCATGGGTCCCAATAGAATTCATGGGCTATATTAGCTTAGTCCTGGCATTTAAAATGTGTTTTCTAAGGGTGCCTGGGTGGCTCAGTCGGTTAAGCCTCCAAATCTTGATTTCCATTCAGCTTTTGATCTTGGGGTCATTGGAAGGAACCCGATGTCGAGCCCTGTGGTGGACTCTGCAGTGAGTGTGGAACCTGGTTGGGATTCTCTCTCTCTCTCTCTCTCTCTCTCTGTCTCACTCTGTCTGTCCCCTGCTTTCTCATGTGAGCATGTTCACTCTCTCAAATCAATAAATACATATATAAAACATGTTTTCTATCCCTTTAATGTCAATTTTTTTTCCTCTTAAATTGTAGTCATGTGTTCTGTAAACAAAATTTAAAAAATTTAATTTTGATCAATCAGAAATGCATTAGCTTTCACATTTCTGTTGTTATTTGGATACCATTTTTTTTTGTGCTTCCTTTGGTGGGGGGTTTGTTTTTTTCTTCTTAATAGAGTTCACTCAAATCAGGAAGCAGTCGTTATTCTTTTTTTGTTCTATCATTTACACATAATTTTTCCAGGATTTTAATGAGTACATGCATATTTGACTGAATAAGTCCACACTTAATCAGCATGTCTCTTTTTATCTTCTCGTAACTAAGAAGTGTCTTGCATTCGAATGCCAAATACTCTTCTCCTCTCTTAACATACAACTGCCATTTAGCATTTTAGTTTTACCTTGATCTTATTCATTCTAAGTTATACTTAACTCCACCACAGAGTCATTATTATTACCTGTTAACAAATTGTAAATTAAACCGTGATTCTCCTAGGAATAATTTTATTATTCGCTTTTAAGTGAGGAAACCTTATTTACAGATGCCCGTTCGTTTGCCAATGTCTCTACTCCTACCCACTGCTTCTGGCTTCTCATTTCTTTTGCGGTAAATCCCCTTCTATCTCAAATACATTCTTTGGTGGTTCTTTCAGTAACAGTTGTATTTGTTTCTCTGAAAATGTGGGGTTTCCCCCCCACCTTTAGTTTTGAATAATAATTTAAATAAATAAATAAATTATCTACATTGAGAAATATTTTTCTCAGTGTTTTGAAGATATTATTGTAGTGTCTTCTTTTTTTTTCCTGTTTCAGAGGCTGCAGTCAGTGTAATTTTCCTCTATTTGAGAACAATCTTTAAGAAACATTGTCTCTGTGGTTCTAGAGTTATAATACCCAGCCTGGGTATGACTTTATTACAATTTTCGCAACTCATCGTGCTCGCTTCAGCAGCACATATACTAAAAATATGATTCTTGGAACATATGAATCTGAAAAATCCTCATTTATAATCTCTTAATAGTCTCTCTCCCTCATTTCCTCTATTCTACATTTCTGGAATTTTTTTATTAGTATATGTTGAACTTCTTCATCCTAGTCCTTATGTTCTTAGTCTATTTTTTATGTCCTTCCATGTCATTATCTTTCCACATGGACTTTTGGTAAACATCTTTTTATTTTTCCCAGTTTATCAATTCTTTTTGCAGTTGTCTCAGATCTGCTGTTTAACCCTTTTTCCCACTGAGTTTTCATTTCAATAATGCCATTTTTTTATTCCTAGAACATCCATTTTGTTATTTTGCAAAACTGCACATCTGGTTTCATTATGCCTTGCTATTTTCTCATGTTTTTAATGGTTTTTAATTTTAGACTCAGTATCAGAGAAAGGGTTTTATAATCTAAAGTTTCCTGGCATATAATCTTATGTTTGTAGTGTCTATTAGTTCTTAGTCATTGAGGATTGCTTCCTTATATCTTAAGGAATTTTAGTTAGGGTAGGGAACCCACAGCAGAGCATTAATTCACTGAAACGCTGCAGGGCTTGAGTTCAGCATGGATTGGTCCAAAGAGATCCTGTTGTTGTTGTTGTTTTTTTCCTATGGGGCACCCAGAGTCATAACAACTGTGAGCTAAAAGTTCTGTGAACACGTTTCAGTATGTGGATTGCTAGATGAAATGAGCAATCTAAATTTGAACTTCAAATTAATGTGAGGGAAAAGCTGCTGGCTGTGAACTATCAAGGAGTCTTTCCCCCCCATTAAGAAATCACATTAAACATCTTAAGTATCATTTTCACACATTGAGCCAAAGGAAGAATGTTTTGATTCTCTCATTTTTATTGGTGGTTTATCACTTTAGCGATCACATATTTTAGTGTTTTCTCACATCTAAATACCACGTTTTGACATACAGGGTCTCAAACCTTATCTCTACCATGAATTAATTTTACCAGCCAACACCAACCAACACCAACCAGTGGATGAGACTCGCAATCCCTCCAGGTGTGGCTATAGTTCCAGTTAAACTGCTTGCCATATGTCTCTTCAGGTTTTAATTATCTCCTTAGTTGCACCTGGTAATTATTTTATTTTATAAAAATTTTATTTTATAAAAAGCAAATATATATATATACATATATATGTGTGTATATATATATAAAACCATGCTTTTTACAGTCTATTCCATACTTATCAGTTACATAGATAAAATGTTTTAGTTTTTTTAAGATGCTCATCGCCATTGGAAGCATTGGTAATATGAACTGTACCACGTTGGTGTGGGAAGAAGTTAAATCGATTATTTACTTTGTGCTTTCCAACTCATGGAAAGTTATCTTCTAGATTTGAATGAGCCTAAACACACCAACTTTCCTGGGCAATAGCTCACTTTTTATACCAGCCTCTCATGTAGTCCACACCAACAGTTTTTGCTAAATATCTTTATATTTATCTGAAAAGAATGACAGTCTTTAAAAAATTTTACTGTCTATGATTTTAGTGACAGCAAGCAGTAATGAGATCAGATATCATGTAGAGCTTATGTTTTTCAAAACATAAATGCAACAGCTCATTTAGCAATGTGCTTTAAAATGTGATCGTAAATCATTAAAATTGAACAATAGTTGTCAGGAAAAATGAAAAATGTGCATTTTGCGATGTATTATTTTTTTCACCTCAAATGTTTACAAAATATTCACAGTTTGGGGAATTTTTAACAAATGATAGGACATTTCTAAACTGTGAGAGCAAGTGCATTGTCATTGACTTCAGTGATGGGAAGGAATTGAAATGATTTTTGAAGACAAGTCTTGAGAAAAACAATTCAAATTCTGAAAGGGCCAGACTAAGGAGAATTTTTATTCTAGGTAAGAAGGAATATATTATTCACAAAAGTGTTTTCTCAAATAAACCTTTTTTTCCACTATTTTTTAAGAAAAAAAATGATGCCAGCACCTTTTAAAAATATTACTTCCCTTAATTATACTTGTGTCCTTATTTTATCTAAAATATTATAGCTCATTTTACACTGAAAAAAGAGGCTTATTCTGAGCTAAGTCTTTCAAAGATTTGCAACATTATTATATAATTAAGAATAAAATATTCTTTGAAGTCAATACAATCTTTTCCTCAGCAATTTGAAGTTTCTGTCAACGTATATTGCTAGACATCTGTCTTTATCCCAGTACAGAGATAAAAGACTTTAAATTAAAACAATAATAAGCCCAAGATCTTTGGTTTAAAATTCTCTCAAAATCTGAAAATTTAGAAGGCAATGATCTTGGCTAATATAAGCCATAATTCTTATCAATAACAGTATGTTTTTTCTCACGCCATCCCAAATTATTTCTTTATAACAAAGTGGAGCTATTATCATTTACAAAACACCTTATTATACATGAGTTATTTAGTACTTATAACTATATGAAGCTAGCTCGAATAACTTTTTAATGAAGTGTTCTCAAACCTTTTAAAATTCCTCTGTGCTAAAATTACTTATTTTACCATTTTAACCACATGTCTAAAAATGGCAAAATTTACTAAAATATTTATCAAAACAAAACAAAACAAAACAAATACACCTGTTGCCCTGCCTAGGTTTTTTTCTCTGGGATTGTGCACAGTTTTCTGGCTGCTGGTAGGAGGATTGCTTTTCACCAATGAAAGCAGCCTTATGCGAGGAGTTATGTCCCCACAGAATGATGGGCTAGCCAAGCAGTGCAAACCCTTGTCTCAAGGAAGCTATGTTCTGCTACAGCTCTTGTTCCGGATCTTCCCTGGGGTCAGGCTGAAGCTGATCTCTCTGCTTAACTTTCTTTCCCTACCCTATTTTGCTTCCCCTCATTTCTATTTCCTCTATGTTCCTGTTTTTATTTGCTTATTTTGTCTTTTTAATTTCTCTGATTTCCTCAAATATCCTTGAGGGTCCGTTAATTTTTAAGAGCGAGCCTGTAAAATACCATTTTTGTCTCCATATGTTTGGTTAGGTTTTGTTGACTAGGGAGGGGAGTTTTTTTCCTTGGCCTTAGAATGTATACATCTTTTTTCTCTGGCCACCATTTTTCCAGAGAAGAAATCTCTAATGTACTGCCTGGGCGTTTTAGATTGGTTTCCAGCATTCTAGAAACTAAGAGAGGGAAGAAAGTGTTTGAAGTGTCTATATTTACTATATAGACTTTCATTTAAGTTTCTTTATTTTTAGTCCATGGCCTCAGTCCTTCCTTCAACTTTTCCAACACATGGAGTGTTTTTATTTCAAAGAATGAAACTTTCAACTTGAGGTGGTAGGGGAGTCTTGATTGAATTGTTTTTCTCTGCAGGAGTGAGGATAGAGCCATTAACTAATCCCAAAACAAGATTCCAACAACTGTCCTTTCCACATCCTGCCTCTTCCGCATCTTCTATGGTATCACATACCTCAAATTCCTAAGAAACTGAAGGACCCTGGGATGAGTTGTTTGATTTCTTGCTACATATGCCTCTGCACACAGAGTTCATGTTTCATCCACTAGATAATAGTCACCTTCACCAATTTAACAGGTATGTATTAACCAACTATTATTAACCACGCACCATGTGAACTTTGGAATACACTATGAAACACAAACAAAAATTGCCCTCACCATGAAGCCTGTATTTTATGATGAATATAAAGATAGCCAAGTAAATAAAGATACAGTGTTTCACAACATGCAAGTGTTATAAAGAAAATTGAAGCAGGAAATGGGGATGGAAAGGGCTGGAACAAGTCAATTGCAATTTTTAACACTTCAGAGAAGATGTGCAATGATGAAAATAGACTGTGGGTGGAAAAGGAAGAAACAAAGAGATCTGTTAAGAGACAAGTTTAATAATTTAGGAAAGAGATGCTGGAGTCTTTAAAAAGATGACAGGGGCTTGGCAGTGGTGACTGGGAAAAATGATGGTGGCTTGGTATAAGTGGAGATAAAGATAAGTAATTATGTTTTGTATGAATGTGAGGGTAGATCCAACAGAATCTTATAACAGATCAGAGGTAGGAGGGAGGAGAAATAGAAACGTGAAGGGTTAACCCTAAGGATATTTATATGTTGTTGAAATAAATTTCCAGGCCTAAAATGGAAACTCTCCTGCCAAGGGCACCATGATAGCAAAATCTTAGATAGCTTTTGTATCCTTGTAAAAGTTCTACTTGACCAGAAATGCAGTACATAAAGTTAGCCAATGGCAGCCACCTCTGAGCTTTATATTCATTTCCTTGTTTCTTGATCTTTCTAAATATAGTCAGATATGCAATCCCAGCCAGTTAACTCAGGCTGAGTACTTCCTCCTTGTTTCATGCTTGCCTCTTTCTATAAAAGCTTGCAGTCCTCTTCCCTACTTTGTTGTTCTCCAAACTCTTGAGAGTAAAGACTACCTGCTTAATGAAATGTTCAATAAAGTTTGGTTGTATCCCCTAACTTGTCGTCTTTAATATTATATATATATATATATGATGTATATACATGAGGTTCACAGATGGATGTAGGAGTCTGAAGTTCAGGAAAGAGATCTGCACTAAATGCATGAATTTGGGAATAGCTGGGATAGAAATGAGATTTGTGTGAGGCTCTATGATGATATCATTGGATAACATTTTAGATAAAAAATGAAAGGAAAGCAAAGACTTAGCCCTGGGTCATACCTACTTTAAGTGACTGAAGAGAAAAAAGGAACCATCCAGTGAAACGGAGCAAAAAATACACAATGGGGTAGGAGGAAATCCAAGAAAGGATGGTGTCCTTGAGCCATGGGAAGAAAGTATGCCAGGGAAAAGGGAGTGATCAACCTTTGCGATTGCTATTAAGAAAGTCTGAGAACTGAGAATTACTCGTTGAATTAAAAGCATAGAGGTAATCGATAATCTTGACAAGAGCACTTTTGGTGGGTGGTGGAGTGAGATTCTGATTGGATTAAATGAGAAAAGGAAAAGACAAATTGGATACAGTGCCTATAGACAGCTTTCTGGCAGTTCAAAATTTAAAAATTAAGCAAATAAAGAGTAATGTTCAGCGGAGGCAGTGGCATCCAGAGACTGTTGCTGTTTATTAATGTTATTGAACTCAAGTTCAGCTGCCCGTCACCTAAAAGTTCATTACTGAAGAGACGAGTTTTAATTGGGAAGGAACATGAACTTTTTTCAGGAGACCAGCAACCTGGGGAGAAGGCAGGCTCTGGTACAAAAACCAACTTCGAGGTTCCTGCCTGACTCAGGAATTTGTTTTTCACTCTTATTATTTATCTATCTATCTATCTATCTATCTATCTAATTGGTACTTTTTAAAATGTTTTTGTTTGGTTTTTGTTTCAACTTTTTATTTAAATTTTAATTGGTTAACATATTGGTTTCAGGAGTAGAATTTAGTGATTCATCTCTTACATATGTATGACATCCAGCGCTCATCACGAGTGTTCTCCTTAATACTTATCATCCATATAACCCATCCCCTACCAACCTCCCCCCCATCAGCCCTTAGTTTGTTCTCTATTGTTAAGAGTTTCTTATGGTTTGCCTCCCTCTCTTTCTTTCTTCCCCGTCCCCCTGTGTCCATCTGTTTTGTTTCTTAAATTCTACCTGAGTGAAATCATATGGTGTTTGTCTTTGACTGACTTGTTTCACTTAGCATAATATACTCTAGCTCCATCCACATCATTGCAAATGACAAGATTTCATTCTTTTTGATGGCTGAGTAATATTCCATTGTGTATATATACTACACCTTCTTTATCTATTAGTCAATGGACATTTGGGCTCTTTCCATAATTTGGCTAGTAGTGATAATGCTGCCATAAACATTGGGTATATGTGTCCTTTCCAACCAGTATTATTGTATCCTTTGGGTATATACCTAGTAGTGCAATTGCTGGATCCTCATAGTTGTATTTTTAACTTTTTGAGGAACCTACATAAGTTTTCCAGAGTGGCTGCACAGTTTGCATTCCCACCAAGGAGTAAAAGTGTTCCCCTTCTCCACATCCTAACCAAAATGTGTTGTTGCCTGAGTTGTTAATTTTAGCCCTTCTGTCAGGTATGAGGTGGTATCTCATTGTGGTTTTGATTTGTATTTCCCTGATGATGAGTGTTGTTGAGCATCTTTTCATGTGTCTGTTAGCCATCTGGATGTCTTTTTTGGAATGTCTATTCATGTCTTCTTCCCACTTCTTTTTATTTCAAATATGTGTGTGTGTGTGTGTGTGTGTGTGTGTGTAGATAGATAGATAGATAGATAGATTAGAGAGAGAGAGAAAAAGAGAGCACTGGTGGGGAAGAAGAGCAGAAGGAGAAAGAGGAGAATCATAAGCAGGCTCCACCCCCAGCACAGAGTCTGACAGGGGGCTCAATCTCCCAACCTTGGAATTATGACCTGAGCTGAAATCAAGAGTCAGATGCTCGATCGAATGAACCATGCAGGCTCCATCTTCTTCCCATTTCTTAACCGAATTACTTGTTTTGGGGGGTATTCAGTTTGACAACTTTTTACATTTTGGATACTAACTCTTTATCAGATATGTCATTTGCAAATGTGTTCTCCCATTCTGTAGGTTGCCTTTTTAGTTTTTATTTTGTTTATTGTTTCCTTTGCAGTGCAGGAGTTTTTATCTTGCTGAAGTCCCAATAGTTCACTTTGCTTTTGTTTCCCTTGCCTCTGGTGACATGTCTAGTAAGAAGTTGGTACAGCCGAGGTCAAACAGGTTGTTGCCTGTGTTCTCCTGTAGGATTTTGATGCCTTCCTGTCTCACATTTTGGTATTTATCCATTTTGAATTTATTTTTGTGCATGGTGCAAGAAAGTGACCCACGTTCATTTTTCTGCATGTCACTGCCCAGTTTTCCCAACACCATTTGTTGAAGAGACTGTCTTTTTTCCATTGGATATTTTTTCCTGCTTTGTTAAAGATGAGTTGACCATATAGTTGTGAGTCCATTTCTGGGTTTTCTACTGTGTTCCACTGATCTATGTGTCTGTTTTTGTGGGCATGAACCAGGGATTTTGAAGGGGGTTGAGGCTAGTTAATCAGGAAAGTGAGTGCAGCTGTTTGCACCATTTCTGGCAATAATGCCAGCTACAATAGTTATCTCAGTGCTCGGTGCTTGTGCCAGGGGGTCCAGTTCTTGTTCTGAGATGTGCAGAAGTACTCTGTTCTTTCTGCAAAGGAGAGCAAGTTCTTTCTACAGATACACAAAGAGGGGTCCGTAAAATCACTTATGTAACCTAAAAGACAGAAAAACATTTTGCTAAAAAAAAATTGCTAAACAATCAGAAAGCTGAGGCGGTTCTGACTCTTTACTCCTCAAAGCCAGTGGTCTGCAAATCTCAAAGAAAGTAAATTAGTTCTGCTACAAATCAAGGGCCTTAGGTCAGCAAGTAAGACGTGTGTTAACTGGAGGCAAGTTAACCCTTGCCCGGCTAGAGTGCCATTACATTAATAAGAAGTAGTAACAGATTCTTTGGGTGCTAATGTGGATGGGAATCGGACACCAATACAGAGTTATAAATAACGTGCGGGCAAGTGTTCAAGTGGGGAAGTTTTATGAGTCAAGTTTCCTGAATAGGCTAGAAGAAATGGAATACAGTGCAGCAATGAATCATTGTAGATAAAAACATGAAAATCAATGCTACTCACGTGGAAAGGGAGTATAATTGTCCCAAGAAAATATGCCCAATAAACCATAAATATTTATAGATTTTATCTTTGATTAAGGTATGACTTCAATTTTTACTTTAAATACTCCATTTTTGCTTTTATTTGTTATACCAACCATGAATAACTCTAATAATACATTAAATTTTTTAAATGTGCCCATTTTAAAATTAAGAATCTTTCATTTCTCACCCATAGACTTTGAGTGTTTTGAAAGCAGAGTTTTTTGCTAGCAGACTGTCTGGTAGTTAGAAATTACTCAACAGATGTCTTATGAAAAACAAAAAGAATACTAACTTATGATAACATGGTACATTTTTTTATAACATAGTGAAATTGAGCCTGTTCATTCATGTTGTAGGAGATTTTCCTTTGAGACATATGGTTACATTTTCTTCTTTATCCATATCCATGTGTTGCATATACTAGTAGTGAATTGGTTCATGATTTTTTTTTTCAGGAGTTCTTATCATGGTCTAACTTGAGAACCAGTTAGAGTGAATGGACCCCCTCTTTCAAAATGTATTCTGGTGTAGGCATGTGCTATTTGATCACACATCTTTTTAAAAAAATTTTTAAATGTTTATTTTCAATATATAGAAAGAGAGAGAGAGGGAGAGCTAGGGAGGGGCAGAGAGAAGAGGGAGACACAATCTGAAGCAGGCTCCAGGCTCCAAGCTGTCAACACAGAGCTGAACGCAAGGCTCGAACCCACAACTGGTGAAATCATGACCTAAGCCAAAGTTGGACGCTTAACCGACTGAGCCACCCAGGCGCCCCTGATCCAGTGTATTTTAACTGATTTTATTCTTCTCTGTTATATATAATTAAAATTTATATTCGTTTTAGTAAAATTATTTATTACATTAGCATAAAATGCATTCTATATGTATATGCATATACATATAATGTATAAATAAACAATACAAGGTTTTAAATAAAAGTCTATACTTCAATAAAGGAGCACATAAATGTGTCTTTTTTAGCAATATAATAAAGATGCCCTGGCAACCATATTTTATAGGTTAAAATGCATATAGTAATTGCTTACTGTAGCAAGGAAAACAAGCTTTCATTTTTTATCTAGTGACTTCCAAGAAGTATTTCCCATTTTCAAGAATAATGTTCTTATGATAAAAGTCTTCATGTGTTCAGGAATGTGTTTACATTTTGGTAAAGAAGAAAAATTCATGAATAAAACACAAAGATAACTACAAGGAAATGATTTGTGTAGTATGTCAGTATAAGAATAAAGGCTGGACAAATGAAAAACCTATCTTAAAACCACATATACTCAAAAATACACAAAATACTGAACTAAGAAGAAACATGAAAAGCAGGTAAATGATAAAACTGCCATTTTCTACTTCACAAAGAGAAATGGCTGCCTTCTATTCGTCTTGGCCAATTATTCCCATTATAGTTTCCAGATTAGTCTGCTCTTTTTCATCTTAAGCCATTGAAAAGAATCTATAACCTACTAGTTGTCTTTATGAGAGTTGAAGTTTGTTTACATTAAAGAAAGTTTTCTGAGACTGTTTTTGTTGTCGTTAAAGCTTGTCTACTCCGCTTCACTTTTTTAAAGGAAAACTATCATATATTTTATGGCATTTCGAACAACTTTATTTACCATTATATTATATGGCAGCAGCATTATCTGGCAAGTCAATGTACATTTATCAAGCCTCTACTCAATACATTATTCCAAGCATGCTTTTGAAATGTGTACTGACATTGACACTGACATTTTCTATTATCAGCAAGTGGGTTATTTTAATTCAAAATGACATAATCAATTGGAGGAGAAACTCTTTCCCAGAGAAAATAAGTTACTCTTTTTCTAGTAGAGTGTGTTTTTGCATATCTTAGAAGTTTAAGTGTATTCTGATAGTTTATATTCAGGTTTGATTAGCCTTAATTTTTGAGATTCTACTAAAGGTTAAGTTTTCTAGAACAGCTCTGTGGTAAAACTTAACATGCAAGACATTTATTAGCGAGTGACCTTGGTTGAAATCAACCCTGGGGGAAGGGAGAGAAAGGAAGCAGGAGTGGGCAAAAGAATAAGTTCAGCTGTGATGGAGGCCTAGGATCAGCTTTGCTTGAACCCAGTGAGAGCTGCTGGATGCTAAGTCACCCACCTGATTTGTCCCAAGTGGCCAAGATATCATACCTCACTGTCATCAGACAGCGACTATAGACATCCTTGAAAGGGCATGTCTTCTCAGAATGGATCAGTCACTGAGGCTATCATTCCCAGCAATTGGTCATTGACCCTTCCATGAAGCAGGATTTGGGCAGCACATTGCTGTGTCTGCTACGGATTCCACATATTTTTCGCTGGCAATGTACTTAAATCATGTAGAATCCGTGGTCTAGAAAGTTATGCATTTTTCATGGTATAAATTTGGGGGATATATTTTAGAGAATTAAGTATTAGGGACTTAACTGAAGAAACAGAGATAAATATGTATTATAATTAATACAGCCAGGCACTCTCAGTATTTGCATTCCAAATTACATGTGAAGCATTTGAAAATGTCTTTTGTAGTCATTGCAGCCTAATTTAACAAACTATGGGAGGAGTCGGTGTATTGCTTGTAATTGATCTGGGTAATAAAGAACTTTACCAACATCCTAGCACAAGCTTCCATCTTCCCCAATCGTAAGGATGAAAGCATAACTTCATGTACTACTTGTAGCTTCTTAGTCCAGGATAGTGTTGGGCATGGATTTGTAACGTAATTTCATTCCCCTTCACCAAATACAACATAAGACAGTTCCTAACATTTAGTGTCATAGAATTTTTTTTTTAATTTTTTTTCAATGTTTTTTATTTATTTTTGGGACAGAGAGACACAGAGCATGAACGGGGGAGGGGCAGAGAGAGAGGGAAACACAGAATTGGAAACAGGCTCCAGGCTCCGAGCTGTCAGCACAGAGCCCGACGCGGGGCTCGAACTCACAGACGCGAGATCGTGACCTGGCTGAAGTCGGCCGCTTAACCGACTGCGCCACCCAGGCGCCCCTAGTGTCATAGAATTTAAGTATAAAGGCCATTTAGTTCTGGCTACTTCAGTCTTGTCTTTTCACTTCTATAGGTACCCAGTACACTGCTACCTCTGGCCACAGACATCTCCTGGTGGTGATTATGAAAGTGTTTCTCTTTCCTTCACCCAGAATTCCTTCCATAGAGCGAGTTTATTTTTCTTTCCAGTGCACTTTCCCACCCAAAATGATTACTGTTACCTTACTTCTACTTTTACCTCCCTTTTTGTCCTTCTCCATTTCTATTAACGCATAGACCCATACATGTGACACAGGTAATAATAACGTAAACCTAAAAACCAGCGATATGATATACGACATAGCTTACCATCTTAGTTCTCGAAAACATATTTATTTTCAAAGGAGGGGGGCAATAAAAAATAAAACTTTAACTTTGGAGATCTCAATTGTCTTTGTTGCCATTACAAATTATGAGTTGGCTTATTTGAAAGGTTTCACTATCTCTAAAACTTTTGATGGGACTATTAAATTTGAAAGGCTAGAAGTGAAAGACAAATTAAGCTTAAAAAGCTTTCTGAAAGAGAAGATTCTGGCAAGATACCAAGAGGCTTCTTTCATAATTCCAGAGTGTTCCACCTATGAGACTTAGTAATGAGAGTGAACTTCTCCCCATGTTGTGCTGCACACTTCAATTAAGTTAGTAATGAGATCAGATCACGATTTCAAAACCTTCTGATAAGTTTAAATGTTATGTATATGTTTAACTTCAGTTAAATAAAAGTTTATGAATATTTATTAGAAATCAATAAATAGACTAGGGGACTAATTGAAAGCATAATTTCTTAGATACCAGAGGGTGTTGCTTTTAAAACATGACTACACATTTGCTGACAATCATCTTAATGCAGGTAGGGCCCCTTCTCCTTATATCTTATAGTGGGTTTGTAATTGCTTTGACAAAAAGAATATGGCAGAAGTGACTGAGATTTCAAGGCTAAGTTCACGTGTCCTTCGTTTGGTCTGTGGAACACTTGCTCTTGGGCTACAGGGACAAGACTTAAGACGTGTGATTGCCATACTTTGAGGAAGCCTGAGCCATGCGGAAAAGACTCAGGTGGGAGCCCGGGTCAGCAGACTCATCTGAACCCAAGCTTTGAGGCACTTGATCCATGTGCCAAAGAAACATGCACGTAACATAGCCTCCATATGATTCCAGTTCCTGGTGCTTCGAGTCACCCCTCCGGAGCTGAGATTTTCAAGCAGAGGCCCCAGACCTGGAGATAAATCATCCCTACCATACATATTCAGACTCCTGACCCACAGTTCTCTGAGCACGGTAGAAAGGTTGTGGTTTAACACAGGTGATTGTTACCTGGAATGTTCAGGTACTGTAACTGTATAAACAATCTTATCCCAATAATAAAAGAAAGAAGAAAATACTTCACAAATTTCCAGCATAACTCTCTAAGATGTTCACAGAGTCAGACCCTCAGCAAGTGTCAGAAATTTTTGTATGCAAATCAATGTTCCAATTTATAAACTACTTTTGCTTTTAAAATTTATGTACTGGGGCACCTGGGTGGCTCAGTTGGTGGGTGTCCAACTTCGGCTCAGGTCATGATCTCGCAGGTTCGTGAGTTTGTAACGATCTCATGGTTCATGAGTTTGATCCCCACGTTGGTCTCTGTGCTGACAGCTTAGGGCCTGGAGCCTGCTTCGGATTCTCTGCCTCCCTCTTTCTCTGCCCATCCCTTGCTCATGCTTTCTCTCTCTCTCTTTCTTTCTCTCTCAAATATAAATAAACATTAAAAATTAAATTAAATTTATGTGCCAAGTTTAACTTGAAGCAAAAAAAACCTTTCTATTTGTTTAAATTATTTTTGTCTATTAAACACGAACAAAATGATTTTCATATATGTACAATGAAAATTTGGTAGAAAAATATAAACCTTTTGTTGGCAGTGATTTAACCAAGATTGCTTGATAACTTTTTTCAGAAGTACTGAGATGTATGTTTCCCAGAAGGATAAGATAGCCACTTCACAAATTGATTTTGGGTATGTTGCACAGGCATTTCAATAAGCTTTATATTTGAACCAAAATGGACACTTAGTAAAACTATTTTCAGGGTAAAATGTTCAATAGCTTTTCCTATTCTTCTAAATAAAAACATTTCAACTTGTTTTTTTTTTTTTTAAAGTCCTTCCTGATTTAGCATTTTTTTTTTTTTTTAGACTTCTCCTCAGACTTATAGTATCCTGGCTAATCAGCAAAATTCCTGTAAGTACTTATCTAAGAAGAGAGAGAGAACAAAAGACTATAAAATTACTACATACATTCAAGCTTTTAATGATTTGGAAATCTTATTAAAAATTTACTGAGAGTTCCAAGTACTTATAAGCCTGAAGTAACAGCAAGCTACTGATATGTTCTCTGTTCAACTCTCAAATTGCATTAGCTTTGGCCTCTATTAGCAGTGTGTATCATGAAGTGCCATGGGTTATGTGTAATATTATGGACAGACCCATGTGTTACCAGAGCTGGAATTGAACTTGATGGCCTAGTTCAAACCACCAATTTAATTCCAGAATTGAACTGCTTCAATGACTATGTTACTGCCTCAACTATCTTAAAGAGAAGTTGCTTACATCATTTTTACCAGATCAGGTTTCAGCAAAGTCTCAACCAAGCTCATCAGTCAAGTAAAATTTTGATTCCTACTAGAGGGAATCTGGCAGATTCTAGAATAACTACAGCACAGCCAGAATATTGATAACTCATTTTCCCATAGTTTTTGAAATAAGTATCAGAAGAACTTGCAAGATATTAAATATAAAGAAACCTCCGTATCTATGCTGAAAGGACTCATGTAATAGTATTATACAGAGATTTATTCTCTTTTATGGTTATTTGTATTTCTTTGTGAGTAGTTGACAATCTCTACTCTATTCTGACATCATAGAAATTCCTTCATCTAAATCTTATCACTAAGAAATGGATATGGACCACAAAGCCAATCTTTACTAGTCCATTTTATTTCCCTTCTTAAATCTCTAGGTTAGTAAAATTTTTAAGGAGAGGTTTGGCATGAAAATGCAAGCAGCCCTGAAGGTAAAATGTTATATAGTACCATGAAGAGAAAATAAAAAATGGTTCTGATGGGACATCTCAGAAATCTGAGACATAAAGCAAACATACATTCCCTTTTTCAGATTTTACTGATATTCTGGACCTAAGTGCCCCATAATGCTATACAGGAGTCCTTTATGGATTACAGAGTATTAGGGGCCAGTCCTTCAGAGACAGAGTCATGAGTGGAGTTCATTACAGCATCTGAGGATATCATATTTTATCAGCCACAACAACTTGAAGTGCTTAGCCAAAAAAAAAAAAAAAAAAAAAAAAGACATGGTATTATTCCCTGGAACTTGTCATTAATAGGGTAAATGAGTAAACAAATATCATTATATCAAACATGAGAAACAGATGATACAAAAAGCAACTATGTTGGATGCCAGAAAATCAGTAGGTCCAAATGTGCATTCTACTGTTGGACAGTTATGCTTCCCTATTAAAAACTCATAGTTTGGGGTGTCTGGGTGGCTCAGTTGGTTAAGCAGCCAACTTCGGCTCAGATCATGATCTCGCTGTCTGTGCGTTCCAGCACCGCATGAGGCTCCGTGCTGATAGCTCACGGCCTGGAGCCTGCTTCGAATTCTGTGTCTCCCTCTCTCTGCTCTTCCCCTGCTTGTTCTCTCTCTCTCTCTCTCTCTCTCTGTCTCTCTCTCTCTCAAAAATAAGCATTAAGAAAAAAAAGCACGTAGTTTTTAAGAAGGTACATAGAATTTGCCTCTTTGTCATTTTAATAAATATCAATCAAATGACTAAATCTCCACTCTTCATGTCCTGAGTGTAAACGCACAAGATGTCTTCATTCCATACCCAGTGGAGTTATGTGTTTGAATGAGAGCTCAAACTTTGGCAATAATAACAAGTAAAAGTTAGAAAGCATCTAATACTTCCGTACTAGCAAATCTAAAGACAAGTCAATGTTTTTAAAAGGCTATTCTAAAATCTTTTTTTTCAAATAAAGAACATATTTACCTAAATAACCCTTGTAACTGTAGCCTGTCAATAAATAGTCTTTACCTGCATGTAAAGAAAAGTAGTATTATTTCAATACAACTTTTTTGGCAATACCATTGTCTATATACATATTTATCATATGCTATGAAATATATAGTGAGTACAGATTATTAATGAATTTTATAATTGTGATCTCAGGTCATATATATGATAGAAACAACCTATAGATGATGTTTAAAGGGAACACACAGGGGTGCCTGGGTGGCTTGGTCGGTTAAGTGTCCGACTTCAGCTCAGGTCATGATCTCACAGTCCGGGAGTTCGAGCCCCGCGTCAGGCTCTGTGCTGACAGCTCAGAGCCTGGAGCCTGTTTCAGATTCTGTGTCTCCCTCTCTCTCTGCCCCTCCCCTGTTCATGCTCTCTCTCTCTCTGTCTCAAAAATAAATAAACATTAAAAAAAAAAAAAAAGGAACACACAGACTCTTTACACTGTGGAAATTCAGTAGTAAAGACAAACGGCATTCTTCCTTATGGGGAGTTTATAATTTAGTAAGGGAAGGAACACCTTAAGGAAGTAAAACTTTAAATATTGAAAACTTTAGGTAAACAGAAAATCAGTTCTTTCAAATATAATATGCTTTATTAAAAAACCCCACAATACTCTGATCTTCTATAGTACAGCAACAGGATGGAAAGGAGTTAAAGACGTGTGGTGAGTCTTCTCTGAAAGGTATTATTTGAGCCTTAACCTAAATAGTGAATAAGGTCACTGTTTCAAAGATCCTGCATAAAAAAACTCCAGGGGGAGGTGTGAGCAAGTGCAAAGATACTGAGGTAGCTAAAATGGGTAAGTGGGAGCTAGAAATGAAGAAAAACAGAACTGACTGTGGTTAAAAGCTTAGTGAGTCTTTTTTTTTTTTTTTAGTGCTCTTTGAGAAGCAATTTCTAGCAAAGAGGCTTAAAGATTCTTGATCTCTCATAGCTTAGTGATTAAAGGGGCATACTGCCTTATTTTATAATCACAGATTTGTGGTCTGTGACATCTGGGTTATACAGGATATGTGGATGAACACATTTATTTAGTTTGGGACAGTGTAATAGCAGTCCAGCACTGAGATATGTGGGGTAATTTCCTTTAAAAGGTGCTGTCTTTGAAACAGTTTTTTGAACTACAGATTTAAACACACAAGTGAATCAGTGTGTCTTATTCATGATCCATTCACTCGTTTATTCAATAAGTCATTTCACAAACAGCTATGGTACACCTGCCTATTTGCCAGACCCCCTTCTGCCCTCCAGTAGAACATGCAAAGAGCCCACTGCCAGGAGAATTTTGGACGCATCATATTTAGAAGGAAATCCTGTATCAGTCAAGTGAAGACCAGAATTGTATCACAGAGACTTATTCATGAAATGATCACAATGGGTAACTGATAAACGGCAGGATTGAAATCCCAATCTTTGTCTAGATAATCTCTCTTTATTTTTCTCTTTCATTCATTCTTTCTTATTGGATTCTTGATGTTTGTTTGCTGCTTTTTCTATTTTCGTTTTGTTTTTATTTGATTGTTCTCAGGTTCTTTCACCATTTTTCCTGTAACTGTCTTCCTTTATATAAGTTGTCCTCTCATCAAAATCTCTCCCTGTGAATCATAAGGGGTGATAATGTTTCTTATAAGGACTCTGATTGATAGACTGATCAAAACCCTGAGATGTCAAGATGTCAAAAGGAACACCCACATGGGGCAGAGTCACAGACAAAAACAGTGGGGCAGGAGCTAAGATCTTCCATGAATAAAGTTGTGGGACCAGGATGTAGGCTGATGATGGGGATTTTGTCAGATGTTAAAGGATCTAAGATTTTTGGAAAGAGAAATGAGGAGAAACAACTTGAAAGTGACAATGGGGAACGAGGAGAGCATCTATTCCATTTCCTGACCCTGTGTTACTTAAGAAGCATGCAGACAAGGAAGTTTGCTCAAGAAACAGCCAGATTTATGTTAGGGCTGGAAGTGACTAGAAAAGCAATTGGAGAAAATGAGACACCAGAAACATATATCCTACTTTATGTATAAGGTTCCTAGGATTCAGGAAGAGGCAGGAAGGAATATTTGGCTGTTATTGAAATAGACAAAGATATTCAAAGGTTGTGAAATTCGAAAACTGAGGAAAGGCACGTTTGTGGAAAGGATTACATAAAGGCTGGGGCAGGCATTTTGGAGATACTAACAGTAACACCATTGCAGATTTCTATGAATAATTCAAAGGACGAGATAAGACAAGGGGAAACTTTTAGCACTTGGCATAACTTAAGCATTTAAGTAGCAGTTGCCTTTCAAGTATAGGACTGAAAAAAAAAAAAAAAGACCTGAGTTTAGAAATTCTGGGAGAAATCAGAATATCTGCATTCTGCGGTCAACATGGATATATATGATGTTTTCTTAAACACCAGAGGACACTTTCAGTCTCTAAAAGCTCATTCTCTTCTTCCATCTTAGTGAAGATCTGGATTCAAGACTGTTCAGCTGGTCTACATTTACCAGCTCCCAGGGCAATCAGGTGTGGCCATGTGATGGAGTTCAAAACAATGGGTGTGAGAACAATTCTAAAATTGTTAGTATCTTAATGCATTTCTGAAGTTTCTTTACAAAGTGTAAGCCACTATGAACCAGTATTTTCTTTTTTCTACATTTTATACAAATATGGCATACTGTATCCCTTTGCATCTTGTGTGTGTGTGTGTGTGTGCGTGATTTAACATATGCCTTACACGTATTCTACAGAACAAAGAAAACATAATCATTATTTGGCTTTTTGTAGTGCATGGTATTATATTTTATGGATTTACTATATTATACCCTCACACCCAGCTTTAATGGAGATCTAGATTTATTCATTAATGCAGCACACATTTATTAAGTGCCTACTATGTACTAGGATTATTTCAGACTTTTATCCGTGTACAAAACTGGTAAAAATTAAAACCTTCACGGACTTTACATTCCAGATGCAAGAGGCAGATAATATGGAAACAGTGTTCCAATCAAAAGGAAAGAACTTATTCCAGCACATGCCTGACATGTTGGCAGAACAGCAAGAAAGTCCATGTGCCTGGAGCATAGTAGGTCAAAGGACAACAGTAGATGATGAAATAAAGATCAAAGAGCAGCCACTGACAGTACTTGGGTACAGTCTTTGAGTGAAATGCAGATCCATTTTACGTTTTGAGCAGTGAGTTGATTTGACTCACATTTTTTATCACTGGCAATATTGCAATAAATAAACTTGTGCATATTCCATTTATGTATGCACAAATGTCTTCGTGGGATAATTTCCAGATTAGGATTATAGGAAAAAAGATACACACTTTTACAAATATGAAAGATATTGCCCCAAATGTCACCCAATGGAGGTTGAATCATTGCCTACTGCCCCCAGCAATAAATGAGTATCCGTTTCTATTTTATATTTATCTCTGTTCCCTTTTGCTGGTATTCATGTATGTGTGTTATCATTACTTTTTTTTTTTAAACATGAAACAGCTTACTTTTTCCTTTTTCTATTTTCTGTGTTTGTTGGTATTTGAAAAAACTCATGAGAAAATAGGGAAGTTTCCTGGATAAAAGGTACAGTTTGATATTCTAGAAGAATGTGAGTTAATAAATAGTGTTAGGTCCCAAAGAGTTTGGATAAGACAAGGCTTAAAACATAGGAACAGATATAGGTTTGCCTTTGGTGAAAAAACTTCATGTTAATGAAAGAAACAGGTATGTATAGATGCAGGTAAGTTTGCTGGCTTGTGGAGAGCCGGAATTGGATGTTACTTCTCAGAGAGGTTTATTTCCTTTGTGAAATAGGGGGTTTGATCATCTATTGGGAATAAAGGGAATCATGGAAGAAAAGAAAGGAAGTACAGAAGATAAAATATTTCTTGTCAGAATGAGAAAGAACACTGCCTCGTGAAACATAATTCAGTTGAAATCACTGTTAGAACACTGATCAAACAGGCAACCATGAATGCGTAATGTCACCAGTTGGCTCAGGTGTGTGATTTTCTCCACAGTCTCAAAAGTCTATGTACAGACAAAGCGAACACAGGCAGCAAGATTTTCCCAAGGCTGGATGCTTGTAGGGCAAGTGGATGAAAAGACATCAGGTCAAGGTTGTTTAGAGATTCTTCAGGAAGAACTTAAAGTATTCAGCTATGAAACTGAAGCTAGAAAGTAAGAAAATGCATTATAAAAGCTTTAGAGAAAATTCTAGTTTCCTCCTTCCATGTACCCCTACATATCATGGCTTGTATCATGCTATATATCATCATAGCACAGCCTCTGCTCTATTAGATAAAACATTTTGACTGACATCCTTAATTAACAAAACTCATGGAAGGCAACCAGAAGGAGTTCATTTCCCCATCGCACACATACTTTTTAAATCTTTTCATGAAGAGTAGTCTGCCTTATGCCACATGATGACACCAGGCAGTCCCTCAACATTGTGTATCACTATGAGATTTTTCTTATTTTAAGCTTTTTTTTTTTTTTTTTTTTTTTTTTTTTTTTTAATTTATTTTTGGGACAGAGAGAGACAGAGCATGAACGGGGGAGGGGCAGAGAGAGAGGGAGACACAGAATCGGAAACAGGCTCCAGGCTCCGAGCCATCAGCCCAGAGCCTGACGCGGGGCTCGAACTCACGGACCGCGAGATTGTGACCTGGCTGAAGTCGGACGCTTAACCGACTGCGCCACCCAGGCGCCCCTATTTTAAGCTTTTTTAACTCTCATTTTAAGTTGCAAGTGCTTAACAGTATGAAGATTCCCACCCCCCCCCCCCCAAGATGTGGTTTAATATGTGTGAAGTGATTGTTGATTTTCTTTTTTCATGCTTATTTCCCTTTTACTACAAAATGCCATTTTCACATCTTGGTAAGAGCCTGGGGAGGGAGCATTGGTAAGGGTACAAGAAAGTTCTTTATTGATTGCTATTTTTAAATCGCATTTGTGACCTCAGGGTCTGATCAAAACTTAAATCTCAATTTCTCCCCTGGGGCATTTATTCCTATGGTCTTCAGAGAATTTAACAATGCTGTTGGTCTTTCATGGCTATTATTCCAGAACAGGATGTATGTGGTTTTTGATGCTTATTTGTTTGTGATTGCCCTTCATACTCGGGATCAGATGATCAACAGTCAGCCTCCAGCTTCTCTTCTGTTAAGATCTGAAAGACTTAAATGATTCCCATGTAGCTCTTATATTCAGTGGAAGTTCAGTTACTTCCCAAAAAAGCCTTGTCCCCGCCTCCCCTTTCTCTCTATCTCTTTGTCTATATCTTTCCTGCTGCCTCAGGCCAATGGAAACAGCCTCTTGTCTTCAGACTCCTCAGCTACATGTCAGATATGAGTATGCTCTCCAAAATCCAAAGGATATATATTAAGCTCTTTTATTTATCCCATGGAAGCTGGACCTCTTATGTTGAAGAGAAAAAGAACATCTTACTTATTCTCCTTGTTTTTGTTAGAAGTTTGAAAGGGCAGGCAAGTGTTAGAGAACAGATTTCTTCAGACAATCCTCTTTACAAATTGTGCTTCTTCCTCATTTCTAGTATTTTATATAGGTGTGGCTGGGCCATTCCTAGGCTGTGTGGGTCCTTGAGTCAATAGTTTCTGTGGGGATTTTGTCTATAAAACCATTTGATTATAAATATATATGTATATATGTGGATATATATACCTCTCTCACATGTGTCCATGTGATATATAATCATTCATGAATGAAGATTTAGAATAATTTAGAAGATTTAGAATATCTCTTTCTGTATTTAAGAAATATAAGAAAGAGAACTTATATTTTTGTTAATTGTCCAATCACAGCATGTGAATACTAAATATAGTATTCAGGCCCCATTTTTTCTTCTTCAGATCTTCCAGTTCAGACATTATCTTTTCACATCATTCTTTTGTCAAACACACCATTCCTGGTTAATTTCATATCTTCCATCCAAAGAAAAAGGTAGCAATACCGTTATTTCACAGAATGCTCTGATCTTTGAAAAATGTTCATTTAAAATCAATATCTATCTTCTTACCTCAAAATTTCCCTAATACCATGTATTTAATCCTAGTTTTATCATTTATACATCACGATGTATTATCCATCCTGCTGCCCATGGATACTAGACCTGGACACCAGAGAGGAACTTTAAAGAGTTTGAGGATGGCGTTCCCAAGTGTTGAGACCCTGTATTGTTCCCTGGGACTTCTATAAACAACGTACCACAAAATGTGTCATTTAAAATATCAGAAATGTGGGGTGCCTGAGTGCCTCAGTCAGTTGAGTGTCGGGCTTCGGCTCAGGTCACGATCTCACAGTTGACCCATGCAAGCCCCGCACCCAGCTTTGTGCTGACAGCTCAGAGCCTGGAGCCTGCTTCGGATTCTGTCTCCCACTCTCTGCCCCTCCCCCACTCATGCTGTGTCTCTCTCTGTCTCGAAAAATAAAATAAACATTAAAAAAAAATTTTAAATATCAGAAATGTATTCTACCAGCTCTACAACCTAGAAGCCTGAAATCAATGTGTCAGCAGGGGCATGCTCCCTGTGAAGGCTCTAGCATGGAAATTTTGCTTCTTCTAGCTTACAGTCATTGCTGGTAATCCTTGATGTTCCCTGTCCGGTAGATACCTTACCCAAGTCTCTGCCTGTGTCTTCACATGGCCTTCTCTGTCTCTGTGCCCCAATCTGCTTCTTGTTAGAAGAACACCATATATATTGCATTTGGGAGCCACCCTATTTCAGTATGACCTCACCTTTAACTTGATTACATTAGCAAAGACCTTATTTATGAATAATATTGCATCCTGAGGTTCTGGATAGATGAATTTAAGGGTGAGGACACTATTCAAATCAGTGCAATCTCTAAGGCACAGAGACCTAGATAAAGACCCAATCTGCCAGGATCTAAGGACAGCAAAGGGACATGAGACAATGAGTTGCAAAAGGAATTTGAAGTATTTCCTTTATAAGATCAGCCTAATGGGGGTACCTGGGTGGCTCAGTCAGTTAAGCATCTAGCTCTTGATTTCAGCTCAGGTCATGATCTCAGGGTTCCTGGGATTGAGCCCCACATCGGGCTTTGCACTAACAGTGCTGTCAATGCAGAGCCTGCTTGGGTTCTCTCTCTGCCCCTCCCTCCTGTGCTGTCTTTCAAAAATAAATAAAACATTAAAAAAATAATAATAAAATAAAATAAAATCAGCCTGACGTGATCTGACGCATATTCATTTTGAAGTTGCAATCCATTTTACCTCGTTGCTACACTCAAAACATCCAATTAAATATTGTGTTATAAGCATGTATGTCCAGCCAAAATGAACTTGCAATCATGTCAACAAAAAAGTGTCTATATAAAATAACTAGGAAGTAAATATTTAAGCTACAATAAATAACACAGTCAAGTAACATCAAAAATGTTGTAACAACAGCATATGAAAATATACAGCTCAGGGTAGTGGTTGATGGTTGCACAATGGCAAATATGAAAAACCTCTGAATTATGTATTTTAAAAGGGTGAACTTCATGATGCATGAACCTCATCTCAATGAAACTGTTCCACAAAATGGTACAAGAATCATTCTGAGATGAGGTTAACTGAAGCCCACTTTTTGGAGTAAATCCACTTTAAGATGTCTTCAAGAAACTGAAAAGTATAAATTGAAATTTGTAAATTAGTTTTTTAAATATCTATAACCTAAGGGGTGCATGTGTGTGTGTGCATGTGCATATGTTGTGTGTGTGTGTGTGTGTGTGTGCATGTGTGAAATTCCTTTTTAGAAATAAGGCTCACATTTGATTTCATTAAAATACTAACATAAACTGTTGTCAACTAATTAAAATGACAACCTCAAGTTATAGATATCTTAGACTGAAGGGAGACCACAAATCTGCAAATTATCCAGTCTAATTCTTCACAGGACACTGGACTGAAACCATATTTTGCTTCCATTGAAAAAGCACATTTCTGGGGCACGTGGATGGCTCAATCCCTCAAGCCTCTAACTTGATTTTGGCTCAGGTCATGACCTCACAGTTCTTGAGTTTAAGCCCTACGTTGGGCTCTGCACTGTCAGTCCCTGGGATTCTCTCTCTGTCTCTCTCTCTCTCCCTCTATCTCTGCCTCTCCCCTCGTCTCCTGCTGTGCACCTGTGCAGTTGCCTGGACATGGGCTCTCTTGCTCTCTCTCTCTCAAAATAAATGAATAAACTTTAAAAAAACAACAACATATTGCTATCTAGTTGAGGAGAGATTCAGGCAGTGAAGGAAGGGCATTGTTATTAGGTTGTAATCTTATTTAACATCTCTATTAATCATTGAGTGGGGAAAGAGATGCAAGCTAAGGAAACAAATCACAATAGATTGTCAAGTGTTTTAACACCAATTAGTACAGACATGATAAAAAGGGACCTTCAGTGATTAAAGGGCAGCTACAAATTGAGATCCAACTCAGAAAGTATAATATGGTTGGCAAGTAGCCCTTGGGAATAAAAACAAAAATGTGTAATTGTTTTTAAGGTCATCATTCCAAAGGTACATGAAGGATATTCAGTGAAAGTGAAAAAACAAAATCCTTACTTTTGCAATAAAGATTTTAATGTCAGTTTTTGTATTTTAATTTGGTTTCACTTTAAGTTTTTAAGTAGGACACCTTTGCTTTTAGATAGCTTTTGAAATTCATGGACAAAAATTTGCCTCTGGATTCATATTTTTTTTTCTTGCCATAGGCTCAAAATTTGCCATAGAGGATGATAGGGAAAAAGAATGAAAAGGCAAAGAGAAAGAAAGAAAAGTAAGAAAAAAAGAAAAGAAAAGAAAAGAAAGAAAAAAAGAAAAGAAAAGAAAGAGAAAGAAAAGAAAGAAAAATTTAAGAGGATTACAAGCAAGTTACCTTCATTGACCCTTGTACAGAAATTAAAATAAAAATTTATAAATATTCAATAAAATATTTGGAGTCAGTTTGTCCTACAATGGGTTAAGAGAAGTGTTTGTTTTTACTAGAGATACCTCAGGAAATGAGCTTTCATTAGTTTACTAACCAATTTTTAATGGTTTGCAAACTACTCAGGATAGATCTAGATTTGAAATTTTAATACAACATCCTCAGTTAACAAAAAACCGATGCTAAGTATTTGACATAGAGAGCATAATAAATGTAAGCCAAAACAGGAATATTTGAGCAAACAGTACCTTGCAGATGTAAAAAATGTCAACAGGACTGCAGTGGAGTCACTTATGCTAAGCCCCATGGTCTCCAAACTAAGACTTAATTTAATTTACAGTTTCAGAAATGGAACCTTAAACCACTGAGTTAGGAGATACCTAATCAAACCTAGTGAGGTAATATGTCTGATACACCCTGAATGCCCTAAAAGAAAGTGATCTTACCAGGACTAATCCGCTTTTTGTTAAGTATAACCTCCTAGTCTGGTTCTCCTCTGCCTATAAAAGTCTTTTATTTTGTACAGTTCAAAGACTCTTTCCTAACTGCTAAGATGGGATGTTGCTAGATTCATAAATCCTTATATATAAAGTCAATAAGATCTTTAAATTTTACTCAGTTTAATTTTTTTTTTAATTTTTTTTTAACATTTATTTATTTTTGAGCCAGAGAGAGACAGAGCATGAACGGGGAGGGGCAGAGAGAGGGAGACACAGAATTGAAACAGGCTCCAGGCTCTGAGCCATCAGCCCAGAGCCTGACGCGGGGCTCGAACTCAACAGACCTCGAGATCGTGACCTGAGCTGAAGTCGGACGCTCAACCAACTGAGCCACCCAGGCGCCCCTCAGTTTAATTTTTTTTTTTAACACAGATAACTCCAACAGTATGTGAAGAAAGAATGAATACCTTTTCAGGTAATCATTTCAATGTGATTTTAATTATTTGCTTTAGGAAGGGCTTCAAATATTAATCTTTATACTTTTATCATATATTTTGTCATAAACATATAAAGAAAAAGAATTAGTTTCAAGACAGAACTTAACATTTGCATGCTAAAAACCTATCTCTATAGTTAGCAATTTCATGCTTTACATGTCTGAGATGATAAGCCTCAAGAATAAGTTTTAAATATACAATAGTAAAACTTATCACATATATGATATGGGCCATTTTTCCACATCTGAATATCTTATATTTGGTAGTCATGGAAAACTAGCATCCTTATAAAAATTATAAAGTAATTATTTCATCTTCAGAGTATACACATCTTTTAGAAAATTTAAAATAATGTTTTATAGGAAAAAATTACAAACAATAAAGAATAAAATATTTTTATTCTAATCAATCTCAATAACATTCATATTTTACTGCTTAGCACAAAACATTGATTACTTTTATTTTTATTTTTACAAATTTTCAATATTTATTCATTTTTGGGAGACAGAGAAACAGAGTGAAAGCAGGGGAGGGGCAGAGAAAGAGACACACATACGAAATCCGAAGCAGACTCCAGGCTTGAGCTGTCAGCACAGAGCCTGATGCAGGGCTCAAACCCATGAAACGCAGATCACGACCTGGGTTGAAGTCTGACACTCAACCGACTGAGCCACCGAGGCACCCCTTATTTACTTTTAAAAGTGAGGGGGCGCCTGGGTGGCGCAGTCGGTTAAGCGTCCGACTTCAGCCAGGTCACGATCTCGCGGTCCGTGAGTTCGAGCCCCGCGTCAGGCTCTGGGCTGATGGCTCGGAGCCTGGAGCCTGTTTCCGATTCTGTGTCTCCCTCTCTCTCTGCCCCTCCCCCGTTCATGCTCTGTCTCTCTCTGTCCCAAAAAAATAAATAAAAAAACGTTAAAAAAAAAAATTAAAAAAAAAAAGTGAGAATAATTTCACTGGAGTCAAAATTACTCCAGTAAAATGTTCAAATAATTGAAAGAGAAGATATTTTGAACTGTCTTACAGGAATCAGTTAAATTACTGACTTTGATAATTTAGAAAAACACAAAAGTACAGTGAGTGTATGTTGTAGAATTGAGTAACAGCTGCATCCAAAATCAGTCCACAGTGGCCCTGATTTACATCAGCTTCTGTATCCCCTGCATGTCTGTACTGTGTATGGTCCTCACTTTGAAGCTAATGACAGCATGAGAGCAAAGAAGAGATAAAATGAGAATAAGAAGCAGTGAATTTTTCAAAGACAACAGCAGATGGGTAATCTGTATTTAGAGTCATTCACCCAAAAATACGCCTGGCTATACAATGAATTTTATCAACTGAAATTATTTTTGAATAATAATTTAGCTTTGGATAACATCTATTCTGCACTTTGGGAAGTTTAAAACTTAACTTGTACTTTTGCTCTAAGAATGGATCCCTTAGACAACATCAATTATATCTTAAGAAAAAAAGAAGAAGAAGAATGGCCAGGAAACAAAGCAAAGAATGGACCATAGGCAGACAGAATTATGCTTTGGCCCTAAATTCTCATTTTGTCCCACTCATTCTATTTCCCCATGCATGCATTCAGTTTTGTCCAGAATGACATCAAAATGTGTCCTCTCTTCATATTTTTCCCTTAAATTGTACGTTTATTGTAACTCATTCTAGAATATGACATCCCTTCAGTTTCACGTGAGGTAAGATAAATATTAATCTCATCTCACCCCCTTAGCACAATTTGGCATAAATCCAAGCGCCTCTTGGCTTTATATATAAAATGAGGGGCCTGTGGTTCCTTTTAGGCTCCTAAAAATGCAGAGTGGGGGTCTCACAATGGAAGTGGAGTGCTTATTAGCATGGAGATAAGGCATATTCGAGCCCAAAACTATTGCCATCTTCCTGGTGCAAATTCATTGTTTTTTCATGGATCCCAAAAACTTTAGAAAGATTTGAGATTAGGACAAGCTTTCTGGAGTCACTGAAGACTGAACTTTTGTCAATTTGTGCCCATCCTAATTCAAACACCAGAACTCTCACATAACCCCAGGTAGAGAGGTCACAACTGCTAGCATTCTTCCTGGCTTCTGTAAACAGATCATCTGTGTGTACTACCCTATGAAGGGTTCTAAGCACCTTAATTCTTTATTTTTTTCTTCCAAGTTTTTATTTAAATTCCAGTTAGTTCACATACAGCATAATATTAGTTTCAGGTGCAGGATCCCGTGATTCATCACCTACACACAACACCCAGTGCTCACCACAGTAAGCACCCTCTCCAGTTACCCATCACCCATTCAACCCATTGTGCCCTGGCCACCTCCTCTCCACCCCAGCTTATTCTCCATAGTCAAGAGTCCATTCCGTGGTTTGCCTCTCTCTCTCTCTTTTTCCCCCCCGCTATGTTCATCTGTTTTTATCCCTAAATTCCACATATGGTATCTGTCTTTCTCTGACTGACTTATTTTGCTCAGCATAATACTTTCTAGCTCATCCATGTCATTGCAAATGGCAAGGTTTCATTCTTTAATGGCTGAGCAATATTCCATTGTATGTGTGTGTGTGTGTGTGTGTGTGTGTGCATGTGTGTCTGTATACAAACACACACACCTCTTTATCCATTCATCAGCCAATGGACATTTGCGCTCTTTCCGTTAGTTGGCTATTAATGTTGCTATAAAAATCCAGGTGCATGTATCCCTTTGATCAGCTTTTTTTTTTATATGGTGGGTAAATACCCAGTAGTGCAAGTGCTAGATCGTAGGGTAAGCACCTTAATTCTATCTGAAGACTATGACAATGGATTTATTTTTTTCAGTGACTTTAAAAGATGAAGTAATTGAGGCAAACACTAGTTTGCAAGTCTAATGTGAAGATAATTATTTACATATTTACACATGATGTAAGTATAATCGGAATAAAGATTCCACATTCAAAAGTTGGTAATGATTTTATAAAAATAAGGATAATAAATTTTATTTATGGATTAACTGCTATATGCCAGGCACTGTATTCAGTTCTTAGATGCATTAAAACAATTAACACTAGAATCTTGTACACAACAAGGCCACTGTGGATCTGGGTATCTCTTTAGGACAGCTGCCCTTGATGTTTTCATTCAGTGATCCATTCAAACAAAAGGGGGATGGGAAAGAGGAATGTGTGTGTCTGTGAGTGGGGAGAGCCATGGACACTGGTGAGCATGAGGAGCCTAACTTCGCAGGTCTCAGTAGAGCTTGACTCTGCACCAAACTTGATTCCTTTTCTTTCACTTTTCTTTTACTTTGGATACTTACTTTGTGGCATTGTGACTGAGGTCTAGCCATGAAATGGGAGTACTGGTGATAAATTTCATTCCCAGCCTGTTTCATACACCGTTTTCAGGCATAGTCCCCCAGGTTCTTTATTCTCTTCCTCCATCTTTATGTATATAAGCACAAGGACCCTAGAAATCATATGTTAAAGATGGACCAGACTCAGCACGGAAAAATTCTGGATCCCTGAGTCAATTCTCAGAGGGAGGCAGCCATAGTGAGGAACACCCATTACATACATTAGTGAGGAATACATTTGTATTTTGTTTCAGCCACCATAAGATTTATAGTTTATATAACATAGCTTCCTCATGTCATTAAATCTACATATATATATATTTTTCAAATTTAACACCTCTGAAGCAAGGATGCATCAGACAATCAAAAGTGTCTTAAAATTATTTGATAGCATTCTTTCCTTCATTATAATGTATTGTTAGTTCTCATAGTCAATAATGTCCTAGATTTCATGACATATGGTAATTCACAGGTTTTCTTGATATTGAAATCCATGATCTTAATCATTACCTACATTATATATCTCCTTAAGTGATTAACTACATTGCATAAGATAGCTATCTGGTTCATGATACGATGCTTTGTTACTAGATTTTTACTTCAGAGTGTTTTTTGCTTCCTGTCAGCAAATCCCCTGGAAAATATAAACATTTTTGTAGACATCTTTTCTAATTGCATTCCAGGTGTGTAGGTGCAAATTAATTTTTTACATGTATTTTCTACTGTTTAGAAAATCCAGAGCCCATGATATAATCTGAAAATAGTCCACACATTTTCCAAAAAATAAGCTGCCATGTGCTCCCAAATAGAATAAGATTTGGCATGAATTAAAATGACTTCTACCATAAATTAGAGTTGAAGTCCCCATGGTGGTAAAGGCCACATGGTTAGCATGATACGAATATGGACTTTTTTTCCTGTGATATAATAGCTTTGTGAACTTGGAGATGGTGGGCCACTGACGCTAGTTTACTGATCTATAAAATCACAATAATATTTATTTCATAAGATTATTGTGAGGATTACACATAATATGTTCATAATAGTTGCCCAGTAAATGCTAAATCTTCTTCCCCATCCTTTTTGACATACCGGATTTTCAGTTGAACTTTTACATTTATCTGATTTATGACTTAAATAGATGAAAGTGAATGCAAAATTAGCTGCAATCTCACATTGCTTGCTTCAATGAAAAAAGTGAAAGCAAAACTAGACCTTTTCCTGTGTGCCTCATTAGCTCAGTAAAATCTAATTTTCTCTAATTTCTTTCACTTCCTATGGGAAAGACCAAGTGATTATTGGAATTCATAGTCACATTTCATGATCTTTTCATACCTCTGTAGATTTTTGCTTTGTGAGATAGAACCTGAATTTGAGTTCAATTTCAGACCACATAGGTGAGGAAGGTGAGGGTATATTTTGAGGAGAAATGACAAGAGACTTCATCAATCACTTGTGAAATTTTCTCAAAGTTGCTAAAATCTCACAAAGGAATTGGACACAAAGGAATTGGACACATTCTCATAGCTATGGACAAAGAAATAGGCCATTTCCAAAAGCAGAGGCCATAACAATTCCTCTGGGGTAGCTATACTTCTATCTTTCTTACATGGGGAAAAAATAAACTGCCGAATTGGATGGCCAGATATCTGTGAGAATGCCTCCTGCTTACTGTGGGCTAGCAGGTATAACTAGAAAATCCATTTTTACAAATAGTTATGATGCTGTTTTCCCATAGTGCCAGCAGTTTACAACCATCTCAGATCCTGTAATACACTGATGCCAAGAAAATTCGAGAGTGGAAACTTTCTTTTTCAGAATTTATTAATGGCAAAGCTGTCACAGAAAATTTTTCCACTGCAGATCTGGAGAGAGATGTCACTGTGTACTGTGTCTGATTTAAGAGCAAAACAATGATTATAATGAGTTTCTCCTTAGAAGGAGTGCTAATTTAAGGAACGAATGTACATTTCAATAATATTGGAAGCGAGAAACATTAGTAAAAGATGGCAATGACTATGGTTTCATTAGACGAGGACTTGACAGTCTCATCATTTGGATATTAAGAGATGTAGGGGCGCCTGGGTGGCGCAGTCGGTTGAGCGTCCGACTTCAGCCAGGTCACGATCTCGCGGTCCGTGAGTTCGAGCCCCGCGTCAGGCTCTGGGCCGATGGCTCGGAGCCTGGAGCCTGTTTCCGATTCTGTGTCTCCCTCTCTCTCTGCCCCTCCCCCGTTCATGCTCTGTCTCTCTCTGTCCCAAAAATAAATAAAAAAAAAAAAAAAAAAAAAACGTTGAAAAAAAAATTAAAAAAAAAAGAGATGTAAGACAGCCAAAGACTAAAGAGGTTGTGCTATTCTTAAGTAAGGCTTTTATCAAAGCGTAATACATATAGTGTATAGCATGACATATAATAATTATATATATGTATGTATATATAGATAGATAGATAGATAGATAGATAGATATAGACAAGTGCAAAAATACCTGTACAGATCAACTATTTTCATGACTGAACAGACTCCTATAATCAACAGTCAGATCAAGAAATAGAACATTATCAGATATCCTCCATTATCCCTTTTACAGTCACTACCTCCCTTCAAAAAAAGCACTTTTCTGACTTTTGTTATCACTTAGTTTTGCTAGTTTTCAACGTCATGAAAATGGAATTATATAGGGTATGATTTTTTGTGATGATCTGGCTACATTCAATGTTATATTTTGAGACGAATCCATTCAGTGGTTTATTCATGCTCATTGATTTATAATATTCCATTAAATGAACACATAATGTCATTATCCTATTATTAATAGGCATTAGGGTTATTTCCATTTTGGGGTCCTTTCAAATAGTATTGCTATAAATATCCTTATGCATGCCTTTTGGTGAACATATATGCACAATTTTGGGAGTGTATACCTAGTAATAGATTACTGGGTCGGGATATAGGTGAATGTTTAATATTTAAACTTAAAATTTAAACAGATTTTCAAAGTGGCTATATCAATTTGTACTTCCAACAGCAACTGGTTATAGATACCAGGAAAAATAAAACAAAAACAAAACTTACCCACCTTAATGGAAATGTGATAATATGTTTAATTAGGCTTTTACTTTGCATTTCCTGACACCCTTTCTTATGTTTATTGACTCTGAATATACTCTTTTGCAAAGTACCTGTCCAAATCTTTAACCTATTTTCCTATTTTGTTTTTGGCCATGTAGTAACTGATTTGTAGTTCTTCTATGTTCTAGGTATAAAATTAAGTTTGAGACTGTGGAATTTACTGATCATTTTAGGGAGATTGATATCGTTACAACACTGAATCTTTCAAATTATGATTGCAGTCCATGCTTTCACTTATTTAGGCCTTGTAAAATTTCTCTAATAAAAATGGGCAGATTCGTAGAAAGAGGCTTTGCCCATCTTTCATTAGATATATTGTTAAGTCTTTGTGACTTTTTAATACTATTGTAAATAGTAAATACTATTGTAAATAGTAAATACTATTGTAAATGGTAATACTATTAATGTAGATTGATCCTCCAGTGGAATGTTGATTAATGGTAGTGAGTGCCTGTGTCTTTTTGGTCCAGCCTTTGAGAAATTTCACTAGAAATTATATATTAGTTAATTTTTGTAGCTACAATAATCAGGTTAAGGAAGTTTTTCATACTTCTTGAATGCTAAGTTTATTTTTAAAAATATAAATGGCATGAAATTTTAGCAAATATTTTTATACATATTAAGATGATTATATTTCTTTTTCCTTCAATATGCTTGTCACTGTGGTTAATTATGTTGGGAGATTGTTGACACCTAACCCAGAATTTGACATAAGAAATGCAAAGTAGTTATGGTATATAATCAAGTTTTATATATTATTGGATTCTATTTGCTTACACTGTACTCAGGATTTTGCATTTATGTTCATAAGAGAGCTTGGCCTCTAATTTTATACCTTTTAAAGTCCTTATCAGATTTTGTTTTCAAAATTATGCTGGCCTCATACAACGAGGTAAGAAGTGTTCTCCATTTCTCCATTCTCCAAAATAACATTTTAAAATATTAGTGTTACTTGTACCTTAAAGTTTTGACTAAATCATCACTAAAACTGTATAGGGCTGGTAATGTTTTATAAGAATGTTTAAAAATACAAATTCAATTTCTTTAATAGATACAGGACACTTATGGGGTTTTTTTTAATCCTGTTTTTATTTTGGCAAATTAACTTTTTTTGCTTCTTATTTCTCTGTTCCTGACTGAGATCATGTTTTTTCTATCTGAGAATTTCCTTTAGTATTTTTTTTTTTAATTTTTAAGTATAGTTCTGCTTTTTTGCTTTCCTTTTTTTAAAGAATTTTTTTTCTGAGCATAGAATTATAGTTTGGCAACTATTTTTATTTAGCACTCTGATGACTGCATTATATTTTCCTCTGGTTGTGATAACTTTTGTTTAAAAGATAGTTGATGGTGTTGTATGTTGATATGTTAAGGTTAATATATCTTTTTTCTCTTTCTCTTTCTGGTTTCAAAATATTATCTGTCTTTGGCTCTCAGAAGCTGGCCCAGGGTACGCCTAGTCACAATTTGCTTTTATTCCTTAATGGTTGGAATTGTAGATTTCTTGGATATCTGAGTTGAAATTTGTCATTGGTCTTGGAAAATCCCAAGTTGCTATTATATCTTGAAAAATTGCTACAGCTTAATTTTCTGTGTCCTTCTAGGAACTCTGTTACAGATACATTAGTTATTTCATTGATACACGTGTGTGCACCCACACACATACACACACATAATTCTTGGTATATTCAGTTTTCCTTTCTGTATTATAATCTGTATATTTTCTGTTGATCAGAGTTCTCGATACTCACTTATTGAATTTTTCAATACTAGTATTTTAATTTGATGAGTTTATATAAATTCCAATTTGTTGAGAAATTCTCCATATTTTATCTCTCTTCCCCATATATGCCTCCATTTTTCTCTTTAATATCCTTGCCTGATAATTCTAAAAGCTGTTTTATTACCAGTGGGTCTGTTTTCATTCTTTTCTATTGACTTTCAATCATTTAGTCTTTCTCTTGGCATGTTTTGTTAATGTTTTGAGCAATACCAGACATTAAACTAAAAGCATTTTTAAAGCATCTAGATCAGATTACCTTTTCTCTAGGAGGTTTACTCTCTGCTTTGTTAGACAAATAACAAGGAAGCTGGCCACCTTACTCCAATTAAGCACTGACTGGGCTTGAATGTAAGTTGTTACTTTGGTAAGACTTCCAGTCCTGGTCTCCTCCACCTGCTACTAGGTCAGTCTTTGAGATGTTCTACCTTAGATGCTTGGTCTTTAAAGTGTCCTCTTTCTCCATTGATCTCTGAACTATTACCTCTTAACTCTTCATAGCTAATCAACTGCTGAAAACTCCATCCACATTGCTCAACCAGGTTTCGTCAGCTAATAAGCCCATCAAAGTTATCCTTCATTTCTGTTACAATGTTCTTTGTTTGTTTGCTTTTATCTCTAGCATTTCTTTTTGATTCCTTCTTATGATTTCCATGTCTCTGTTTACATTGCCCATCTGTTCCTGCATGCTGTCTTCTGTAGCCATTAGAACCCTTAGCATATGAATCATAATTGTTTTTAAATTCCTGGTCTGATAATTGCAGCATCCCTGTCTGGTCTGTTTCTGATGCTCCTCTGTCTCTTCAAATTGTGGTTTGTTGCTTGTTTGTTTGTTGCCTTTTGGTATACCTTGTAAATTTTTTCTTGAAAGCTCGATATGATGTACTTCAGAAAAGGAAATGCTATAAATGGACCTTTAATAATATGGTGGTGAGGTGTGGGGGAGGGGCAGGTTCTACAGTCCTATCTTTAGGGCTCAGTCTTTTAGCCAATCTGTGACTCTGGACTATGAACTTCACAAGTGTTTCTCAGGTTTTTTACTCCCTGATTAGGTAGGAAAGCATGGCTAGAGTGGGTGGGGCTTAGTAGTTCTCTTCCCCAGATCAGTGAGACTCTGATAATTCCCCAGCAGGTTAGGCTACCCTTAACTAGTTTCCTTGTGGGCAGGCCTTGTTAAGAAGAGTGCTCTGGCATATTTGAAAACGGTTCCTTTTTTACAGTCCCCCTGCCTGAAGCCCAAGGGGATTTTCTCTGATACTCAGGCTCTTGGAGGAAATTCTTGTGGGAACCCTCCTATGACAGGATTCCCCTGGAGTCTTTAACTCTCAAAATTGTCTGCTCAAAGCTTCCAGCAGTTTGTCAGTTACAGCTCAGGTTTTCCAATCTGCTGCACTGGCTCCCACTCTCAGGTCCTGAATCTGTGCTCCAGGAAGTCCTGACTCCTGACATTTGCCTGTCTCTCTCCAAACTTGGGGGCACTGGCTTGCCTGGGTCCTCCCCTCTCTCATGGACCCAAGAGGCATCATGGACAGTTCAGTCTGTGCAGCTTTTTACTTGTCATGATGGGCAGTCGTGACTTCCACCCTCCTTCCATGCAGAACCAGAAACTGGAAGTCCTTAGTTTGTATAGGATGCCATCTTGGCTTTCTAGACCGGTCTCTGACTTCAGAATAACTCAATTATCAAACATGGGAAAACTGAAGTGTCTGACTCTTTTCTTCGTCTCTCTTTTTTTCTGGTAGAACCTGATCCCCAGTACCCTAATTTGTGTTCCTTTTTTGTTATTCTGTCCCTGGGAGACTTGTTAACACTCTGATGTTTTCCAGACTCTTGGGTGCTATGTCTTTCTTTGTGCGTGACTTATACCCTACTCAGACAGGAGGAAAAAAGAAACTGCACAGTGTTGCCACACATCTCCAAAAGGTTTGCCTTCTTGGGAACTTTGCTCCCTTAAGTCTAGGGCTGCTTCGAATTTGTCCTTTAATATTTTAAAACGCATACACATACATTTAAGTACATTTCAAAGTGTCTTAGACTTTCTAATCTTTGCTAGAAACATGGAATTGCTAGATGTCTTTTTATAACTTTGAGAGATGGCTACTTAGATTGTTTCTAACATGCTCATTGACACATGACATTTTTTTTCTCAAATTATATGTTCATTGTATCCAGAAAGTTCACCAAGTCTCACTTTCATTATATAGTTCAAAATACTTATAATTTCCATTGTGATTTCTTTTAGACCCAGGTTATTTAGAAGGGTTTGATGTTTTTTAGGCATTTGAGGATTTTCTAGTGATCCTTTTATTATTGGTTCCTAGTGTAGTTCTACTGTGGCCAAATTATTCTCTTCTCCTTCCCCTTCTTCTTCTTCTAGCTAGAGAGAGAATGTCAGTGTAGAGCCTGATCTCCCGAACTGTGAGATCGTGACCTGCGCCAAAATTTTGGTGTTTCAAGCACACTGGGAAAGAATAGATATTCTTCAGTTGTTATTGGTGTCATTCTTTGTCAACTAGGTTCAATTTTTTTTTAAATATGTCATCTCATCTTCTATATCCTTACTGTTTTGTTTTTATATTTTTGCTCTATTACCAAGAGAAATATGTGAATAGTTTCCACAGATTTGTAGTAGTTTCTATTTCCCTTTTAGTTCTATCAATTTTTTTCTTGACATAGTATGAACGTACGTTAGTATATGCATGCAAATTTTGAATTGATGATTCTGACTGATTGGCCCTATCATCATGGTGGGGTATCTTTCTTCAGCTCTAGTAATTCTATCGGCCTTAAAGTCATCTTTGATGTTAGCATAGCTATACCAACTGGTTTACTGCTGTTTTGTTTAATTCAGTATAGTTCCCATACTTTTGCGATACACTGTGTGCTTTTTTAAGATTTTTTAAATTTAAATTCCAGTCAGTTAACACACAATGTAATATTAGTTTTAGGTATACTATACAGTGATTCAGTGCTTCCATACAACACCCAGTGCATTTTGCAATGATGTGGGTGGGCCTAGAGAGTACTGTGCTAAGTGAAATAAGTCAGTCAGAGAAAGATAAATCCCATATTAATCTGCTCATCTGTAATTTAAGAATCAAAACAAACAAGTAGAGGAGAAAAAAGAGAGAGAAGCAAACCAAAAAACAGACTTAACGATAAAGAACAACCTATACTTTTTTTTTTAATTTAAAGTTCATTTATTTACTTTGAGAGAAAGAACACAAGTGGGGGAGAAACAGAGAGAGAGGGAGAGGGAGAGAATCCCAAGCAGGCTGCACAGAGCCTGATGCGGGGCTCAAACTCACAAACTGTGACATCATGACCTGAGCCAAAATCAACAGTCATACTCTTTTTTTTTATTATTATTATTATTTTTTTAACGTTTATTTATTTTTGAGACAGAGAGAGACAGAGCATGAACAGGGAGGAGCAGAGAGAGAGGGAGACACAGAATCTGAAACAGTCTCCAGGCTCTGAGCTGTCAGCACAGAGCCCGACACGGGGCTCGAACTCACGGACTGCAAGATCATGACCTGAGCCGAAGTCGGATGCTTAACTGACCAAGCCACCCAGGCGCCCCAACAGTCATACTCTTAACTGACTGAGTCATCCGGGCACCTCAGTACTGTGTGCTTTTTAATTTCAGGTGTGTCTTTATAAAACCACCTATATTGAGATTCTATTTTTTAATCCAGAGTGATCATATTTTATTTGATTATTTATTTTCCTTAGAATTACTAGGGTTATTTATATATTTGGATTTATGTATATTTATTGAACTACAATTTTTTTCTCTTCTTTCTTGCTTATTTTGGACTGATCAAGTTATTTTAAATTTATGTTTCTTCCCTGTGAGACTTTTAGTGGCAGACTTCTTTTTACTCCTTTATTACTCAAGAGACAGAACATGAATCCTTGCCTTAGTAAGATTTGCTATAAAATGAGTACTTTCACTACTACTCTCAAGATGCTAAAATTTTTTAATAATGTGGCATCATAGACTCCCTCCTACCTTTAATTCTATTGTTGCCAAACATTTTAATTTAATTATACATATAATTCAAACAACAAACATTATTATTAGTATTTTGTATATTTAGGTTTTTTATTGTTCTTGGTATTTTCTTACATTTCCATGATTCTGTTCAGGGTAAGAGAGAAAAGCTAGGAATTCAACACAGGAGATAAATCAAAGAAATTGAGAAGGAAGGAAAGAGTATTAAAACCCATTGATTTACTACTACATGTCAGGGATTGTGTACTGTGTTAGTGACAATAAAATTAATCATTCATTTCCTGCATACCATAAGCCAGATACTATCCAAACTCTATATCCAGTACATTTTTAAAGCTTTAGAAACACCTGGAATTTGGTTTAGCCCCTTATGTATACATGGAAATAAGGAAAATTCCCCTTTCAGTCATCATGTATATAGTGTGTCCTTTTATGTGCTAGGAACTGTGTGAAGTGCTGCGGATCTAGCAAAGAAGTAAACAGGCAAAATCCTGGTCAGTCTGGCAGCTACCTTCTGGCCTCAGGAGATAGGCAATAATAAGAAACAAGTTGGTATATGAATGTATATGTCAGTATATGAATGAAGAGTATATGATGTGAGAAATCATGGTAAGTGCTATGGAAAAAAAAAGTATACATTTGGTTTGCTATTTTATATAGGATTGTGACATCACATCAGAGACAAACTTTGATAGAATTCCTGAAGCAAGGGTTGCCTGGGCGGCTCAGTTGGTTAAGTGTCCAACTTGATCTCGGCTCAGGTCATGATCTCAAGGTTCTTCAGATTGAGCCCCACAATGGGCTCTGTGCTGACAGTTTGGAGCCTGCTTGGGATTCTTTCTCTCCCTCTCTCTCTGCCCCTCTCCTACTCTCTCTCTCTCTCTCTCTCTCTCAATAAATAAATAAACATCAAAAAAATTTGTATTCCTGAAGAAAATATCAAACTTTAAAAATCAAAAAAAGCTCAGAAAAAGTTAAAAATTACAAAAATTTGTAAAACTAACAAAATGCTGAATTGGTCTCCTTAATTACAAAGTCTAGGCTTATTTCACTGGTCCATAGAGGTAGGAAGACTAGAGGTAGGATATCCTGGGGCAGGGAGGGGGTCGGAAATCAGGCCAAGAGCTAATTTTAGCCTTTTCCATATTAATATTTTCTAAACCCATCAGTCTAGTTTCCTTATCTCATCTATTCTGCTTCCTTGCTTAATAACAAGGAAAATTATTATTTCTCAAAATCAATATACATAAGATGGCCCAAAAATCTTAATGCAATTCTAAACTTAAACAGATAAATAGATACATCTACCTACCTATTCATATAGTCAATCTTTTCATGTTCTACATGAAGAAATAAGGATACAGACCTTTTAGATTTAGTCAGGACGTCTGGGTGGCTGAGTCAGTTAAGCATCTGACTTCAGCTTAGGTTATGATCTCAGGGTTCCTGAGTTCAAGCCCGGTGTCGGACTCTGTCCTGACAGTGTGGACCCTGGAGTCTGCTTCAGATTCTGTGTCTCCCTCTTTCTCTGCTCCTTCCCCTGCTCATGCTCTGTCTCTCTCACTCTCTTTCTCAAAAATAAATAAACATTAAGAAAATTTTAATTTAGTCAAAATTCACTTAAAAATCTCTCTGTTTTCTTGTAATCAGAGTTGATCAATACCAATTAAAAATGCATATTTTGATGCGGCGCCGGGGTGGTTCAGTCGGTTGAGTGTCCGACTTCGGCTCAGGTCATGATCTCACGGTCTGAGATTTCACGGTCTAAGTTTGAGCCTTGCATTGGGCTCTGTGCTGACAGCTCAGAGCCTGGAGCCTCTCTCTCTGCCCATCCCCTGCTCATGCTCTGTCTCTGTCTCTCTCTCTGTCAAAAATAAACAAAAAAACATTTTTAAAAAATTCATACTTTGATGACAAAAACCAGTGAACTTTGTTTTTATGTAGGGAAGTGTCAACCAATGAAAGGCCAAACTGCAAGCTGCATAATAAAATATGTGTGTTTATTTGAGGTCTTAGGGATTGCAATCGGGAGACACAGATTCCATCAATCTTGAAAGTGAGCTCCAGAGAGACACAGGAGGATAGACATTTTGAAAAGAAAGGAGGAAATTTGTGGGTGTTGTTTTGAATGAAATGTGATTGGTGTTGGTATAGCTACAGTTAATACTAATCTATATGTGATTGGTTGCTAGGGCTAGTGTTAGGCACAAAGTCCATTTATGTCCATTTTAACGTATAGTGGGCGCCTTGGTTTTTAGCCGTGTTCAGTAAAAATTCTGAGAATTTGAGACAGAAGACATGCATTACCCCTGCTTCTTCAATGTCCTCATGGCTTCATTTTTTATAACCCCTTTGGAATAGCTTTTTCCATTTTATTCTATTATCAGAGGAAATATAAATTGTGTGTTTTTTTAAAAGTTATTATTTATTTATTTTGAGAGAGAGAGAGAGAGAGAGAGAGAGAGAAAATACCAAGCAGGCTATGCACTGTCAGTGCAGATCCCAACACAGGGCTCAAATTCACAAACTGTGAGAGCATGACCTGAGCGTAAATCAAGAGATGGACATTTAACCCGTTGAGCCACCCAGGTACCCTTATAAACTGTCTTTTAAAACATCTCCTATTGTTTATATGTTTTTCCTCTATCTCTCCCAAAACATTTTTGGAAAGTTTTGTTGCTGTTGTTGTTGTTGTTGTTGTTGTTTTAAACTATTGTAAAGTATTTTACATGGAAAGAATCTCATTGCTGTGGAGAGGCAAGAGAGAGCAGAACTAATGCAAGAAGCTGAATTCCACTGAAGAGCAATAAGGAGAGTAGTCACCCAGTTAGACGTTTCAAATAAACAATGAGATGAACAACAAATCAGTCCCAAATATTGCATGGGACACACTTAGGCTAAAAAAGTATTTGTTTTTATCTGAATTTCAAACTTAAAATTCTGGATGTCTATTTGTTGAATATAACAACCCTAGCAGTAAAAAGAACTCATAAGATGACCCAGAATGGAACCAATTTAGCACAAAGAGAACTTACAGTCAGAAGGAAAGTAGAGTCCCATGAAACGGGCCATCTTCCTACTTTCTGTGGCTTCAAGAGTTTTGAATGCCCAAAAGTAGTAGATGGGATATTGGAGGCTTGGGGAGGAGGGGATGGAGACAATCAAATCTAGCTATTGGGTATGGGGGCAGGAAATTTCACTTGAAATTTGAAGTATTTTTATGTAAAAAAAAAAAAATTATAATAACATTCCTTCCCCTGAAAGCAGTATGTTGATTGAGTTTCCTAAGTTTAATTAATTGATTGAGCTTTATTATCTCTCTCTTGTCTTAATCTCTTTTCATAAATACTTCGGAAGATTCTTTCAGCTCTATTTTTGTATTTCGTAGAGGCAAATTCACACACAAGTGCAATGTGAACATGACAAATCACTCTTGAATGCCACCTACCTACCTGATCTCCAAAAGATTCTAAATAAAACAGTTTTAATAAGGATCGTTGATCATTATGGTGACTCTTTCAGAATTTAATTATGATGTATTTTAATTACATGGCATATTTTAGACAACATCCCATATATTTACCAATTGATATTTTCAAATAGAAATAAATATAGATGTATAAAACCATGTTGAAGTTATACACATAGAGTAACATGACTTAATGACATTTGTGAGCAAACTCTTCTGTCTTTGAAACCATATGGTAGAACCATAACGGTGTGTTACGTAGAGATTTCGGGTTAAAAAGTGTTTACTGACATTGCTTGAAGATGTAAGACCAACACGAGGCAATAAGGAAACACAGAAGTAATTTTACAAAATTGTAAGTTTATAGTGATACCTTGTTGAAATGATTCAAGCGTTGACACAGATTACTATGACATGCAGTATTATTTGCTAGTTAACTATTGATTGGATATATTCATTGATTGTGTTTATCACTTAGTCCATTTCACTGAGGACAGCTGAGAAGGGTGATCTGCATCTATAATTAAGCTTAGATTATTCATTTTTCATTTTCCAATGTCATAATGCATTTCTCATTCATATAAAATTTCATCATTTGGGTAAAGTATTTAAATTTTTTCACAACTAACATAAAAATACACAAAATAATAAAAACCAAAGCTAGGGGCGCCTGGGTGGCGCAGTCGGTTAAGCGTCCGACTTCAGCCAGGTCACAATCTCGCGGTCCGTGAGTTCGAGCCCCGCGTCAGGCTCTGGGTTGATGGCTCGGAGCCTGGAGCCTGTTTCCGATTCTGTGTCTCCCTCTCTCTCTGCCCCTCCCCCGTTCATGCTCTGTCTCTCTCTGTCCCAAAAATAAAAAATAAAAAAAAAAAAAAAAAAAAAAAAAAAAAAAAACGTTGAAAAAAAAAAAAACCAAAGCTATATGGGAGTGACTATAATTATTAGTAACTGTCAAGTAGGCATTAACAAAACATAAACTTGTTTTTACACGGCAATAGAGGTTTCAAGTACACTAAGCTTGTCAGAAATGTTTAAAGGCAGTTTGCATTTATATTCCAGTGCACTGCTTCTAAAGGTCGTTTTTTTCTCAAGAAAAAGACAAAGAAGATCCGTTTATTCATATATTACCTTCTCATCAAAACCAGGACTGAATTGCCATAAGGGAATATGATATTGGTGACATTTTCTAAGACAGTGATATCTATTTTTACCTGGACCTTTTAAAGTCTCAGACTTAAGAGGTAGAAGAAAAAATAATATCTAACATTTAATATTTTGCCTACCTGTGCTTCTATCACTCCCACAGGAAATAGATTTCAAGACATATCTTTGAAATATATCTGAGGAAATATTGAGGAAAGAACTATTTACCAAATGTGGGCAGTTAAGGAACACCAGGAAGGTTGACTGAAGCACATCAGAGCTAGCAAGAGATGTGAGCTGCTAAGACTCAGATCAGAAGAGGCAAGAGGATAAAGCAATTACTAGAACCCGGAAAATGTAACTATAGTAGCAAGAAGGGGCTCTGAGCGAGCAGCTACAGTGTTTAATGGGCTTTGCAGGAGTCTGAGGAATACATACCCCAATCTCAACTTCCTCTTTCCGTCACATCTTTTGCAGATGCTTCCCATTGGTCACACCCAGCCCTGGGGTAAAGGAGCTCTTTGATGCAGTCTATACAGTTAACTTCTCAGGAAGAATAGGGTGGGAAGGGTGAGGAAGAGATCTGGCTAAGCAAACAAAAATATCCAGCACCACCCACCTCTTTTGCTTTGCAATATCTATTCTTGTTCTTTTTCTGGATGAAAAATTTGTGTACCCATACAATATATTTATTTCATTTTATCATATTTAATCACAGATGATAGCAGTACAGATAGACTCCCACATAAAATATAAAATTTTGGCTACTGCCATTGCCTTTTGTGAAATCGTTTTTTAAGTTTATTTATTTTTAGAGAGGGGGAGGGGTAGAGAGAGGAGGAGAGAGAGAATCTCAATCTCTGACAGTGCAGAGCCCTACGTTGAACTTGACACATGAACCTTGAGATCATGACCTGAGCCAAAATCAAGAATCAGAAGCTTAACAGACTGAGCCATCTAGACATTCCAGGTACCCCAGCCACCACCATTTCTTAATAAAAGGAGGAGGGAAAGAAACAATTAATATAAAACTTGCCTTTAACAGTCATATTTCTGAAACTTCCATCTTTCAATATGTGAGAAGTAAGGGAGATGATTCCTTTTCAGAGATACCAAATAAAAGCTGTGCTGTCTACTTAATTTTAAGTTTACAACCTATTTGAAATATGTAGGAACCACCGCCTCCCCCCCCCCCCCCCCCCCAGTGGAGTCCCAAACCCTTAGACACTCCACTTTCTGGTTCTTCTTTGCCTCTAAGTTTTGCGGGCTTATTTTCATGGACTTTGCAATGAGCATGCACCAAAGAACACAGGGAGGAGGGACTGAAAGTCCCCGTGTCACCTCAGGGGATGTACATTTGTTCCAATCAGACTACTTTTTGCATTACATGGGCATAGGCAATGTCCGGGTAAGGCTGTAACCTCTGTAGCACTCAGCCAATGAGGAACCAGGGGAGGGACTTGCACTCTAGGAGATAAATTGTCTGCTGTAACTGCCCAGAGTGTGTCCATCAGTCAGACACCCGCTCTTGCAAGAATGTTGATTAAAGCCTCCCTTCACTGTGTTCTGCACCCCTCCTCTGATTGGGTTGGTGAGCTTATTTCTCACAATTAGCCTTTTAAGGCCCCTCTCACCCTCTGCAATTACCTAAAATAGATAAGATTCTTTACCAAACGGTGTGGCCAAAACCCCTATCCCTGGGATCGGAATCTTTTCTGGCTCTGTCTTTATTAGACCACTAAAGTGTTCCATTGACTATTACTGAGTACGGGGGCACGAAAAGGTACTAAAAGCCAGTGAATCTTCTGGTTCCAGACATTGTCTTCCTTATCCCATTGTGTAGCAGCCATCAATTTTCTCCTTGATAATGAAGATCAATCACCTCACCAGGAGAGTGACTCTTTTTCGCATGGCATGAAAAGCACAGAGAGCAATTTCAGTTTCTTATTTAAAGGAGTGTTACTGTGTTTCCTGGCACAAGCATTTCTTCCTTGGACATTAAGACTTCTAAAGCCACTAAAATCAAAGTCACAGAGAAAAGAAGCAAAAACTTTTCCCGTGAGCTACTTTGCGTAATAGTAAGAACAGTCTCACCTCTAACCCCTTAGTTTCTACATTCTACGTATCTAGTTTTGTAGTGATGATAACATCATATAGTGGCTTTCGGTTTCTGGCATATGCTACATGATGAATGGATCTTTTCTGATGGTCATCTACACTGAACCCAATTATCTTCAACATCGGTGCCTATACGCAGAAGTCCATCCAGTTACTTATTGCCCAGACTTATCACCAATCTGGCAAATTATGTTCGTGGCAAAGCTTTGATCCACCTTCCAACCCATCAGCTAGCTTAGGTATTTTTCTCAGACAGTCTCTCCTTCCACATGAAGGGGACAAACTGATCCTCGGCCCCAAGTTCTGTCCACTGGGAGGATTTCCCTTTATTGTAACTTTCAGGTCTTCCCTGAGTGGAGCTGTAATGCAGCAGCCATCCACTTCCAGGTAATGTCAACACACTGTGCAGGTGTATGCTTTTCCTCTGACATAAGGTGATCACAGGGAACTCCTTGTGCAGCTTCAGTAGTGATAGGAAGGCGAGGCAGTAAAGCAGAAGGAACAGTTACTGTGCCTGTCTGAGGTATCCACTTGTGTGGTGTACTTTCTCCTTCTGGTCTGGCTTTGTTATGTTCCTACACACTTCATCTCCAGTTTTCAGCAGATGTTGGAAAAATATCCCCAATTTTATGATTTGGTGACTTAGTGCCCAAATCATCCTGGGCATTTTAGGTCACACTTTTACATGGCACTTTATTATTAGGAGTTTGGATTCTAAGAAACACTCCAGGAGCAGTTTTTCAAATGGTCTCTGAGGTTGGCAGGTGAGACATTTTATAGTAGAAATATGTAGATTACTTGAGTGAGGGGACTTCCTGATGTTGAACCCATGACAACTTTTATTCCTGGAAAAAGAGAGCATGGCCTTGGTATAAAACTCAGAATCTGAGCCATGGTTTTTTTCTTGAGGACTGCCAGAGTCTCCATGGCAAGTCCCTGTTTTGTTTTGTTTTTTTCTTTGTTTTTGTTGTTGTTGTTTTGCTACTTCAGGGCGTGGCAACTTTCTCTATAAAGGTACAGAGAGTGAATATTTAGGCTTCATGGGATATCCAATCTCTGTCTCTTAGTTGTAGCATGCCAAAAAAAGTGGCTTTATGGACATGGAAATTTGGATTTCATGTAATTTTCATGTCATAAAATTTTCTTCTTCTTTTGGTATTTTCAACTATTTGATAATAAAAAAAACCTCATCTTAGTTCATAGGCTACACAAAAGCAGATGGGCCAGATTTGGCCTGCAGGCTGTGATATGGCAACTCCAGTCTACTGGGTTGTGAGGCCTTAAACAGCAGGCTAGACCTACTGAATACGTTGCTCTTGACTCTCAAACTAAGTTTTATGGGTTACCCTGTAAAAGGATTGAATGAAGTATCCTACCAAAATGTGGTGTGAGTTGCCGTTAAAATTCAAAGACACCATGAAGCATGGTGACTCTCCTGGTGATGGGACAACTTACCTCTCACTGAAGAAAGGATATTCTGCTGTGATAAAGAACCATAGATTCTGAGCAACTCTACCAATGTGGCAGGCCCCTAACATTTATAGAATTTATCTCCTATTCTCAGGCATACATGAATCCTACTGGGGCTTCTAGAATGTTTACTGCTCTCTGAACACCGTATCTGTCTGGCATAGTATCTTCAATATAAGTGAGTAGCACAAAAGATATTCTGCGATATATCAAGAAGATCAAGGTCCTCTAGACTATAGGATACCAAAGAGCTGAAGAGCTGACGTAGGCCTGTGACAGCACAGTGAATGTATATTGCTGTCTCTGACACATAAATCCAAATTGCTTCTTGTTGTGCTTGCCTACAGAAAAGAATTTTTTTCATATGCCATTTTATTAGCTGCACATCTGCTGATTTACTTTAGTAATGACAATCTATCTGGAACTACAGCAGTATGGCAGAATTTATTTATCTTCCTTTGTGTAATAGATTATATAAGCAGTCCAGGCTTGATACAGTGGTTAAATAGGGCTAGGAACCCAGGTCTTTCCATGTGTGAATGAAATCTTCTTGGGTGTTGAGTGTTTTTTTCTGCATAATTCACCACCAAGTGTGTATCTTATTTAGCAGGAAGGAATAAAAAGAAAGTGAAGGGTATGTCCATTCCTTTTAGTGGGACATATTGGAAAATAAATACATTGCTTCTATTAATATCTCATTGGCCAAAACATGGTCACCAGGCCAGAACTAGCCACAGAAAGGGAGGCTGGGTAACATATCTTTAGCTGGCTCCCTATGTATCTAATTTATTTTGATATAGAAATGTTTTTTTTTTTTTTTTAAAGAATTCCAAGTTCTTGTCCATATAGCCAGGATTCATTCACAGATATGACTAGGTTTAGCATAATAATTATGTTATTGGATAATAGCATGTTAAAACTAGAGAGAAATTTGATATGATTTAATCCTACATCTTATGCATAAGAATAAAGTGAATCCCAGAAAAAAACAGAGAGTTATTTAACACAACAGAACTACCTCCTGGCAGAACTGGGACTGTATCTCAGTACCCAACTTTATAGTCTCTCCTTTCCACTAGCTTATCATATTACACCTCTATCTTCTTGTGTGGATAAAAACATGGGTGGTACATAGTCTGGCAACTAGAGTCTAACCCACAGGAACCAACAATCTAACAAGAAAACATGTATGCGAATAAGGATAAAGTGAAACATGATAAAATAAGTGATTCCATAGAATATTAAAACAAAAAGTATTGCTTTCCCATTTGTGAAAGTTAGGATGTTCAAAACATGAGGTATCTTTTGAATCAAGCACATCTTTGTGGTAAGACTTTATTAATTATAACTTTAACAATGAATGAAGAATTACCTTTGTTGTCTAAAATATTTCAAAAAGTACATTGGGCTACATTGTACTAGAAACGCAAGCACAAAACTTCAATAAGATAGAATTTGGTGCACCTTGGTGGCTCAGTCAGTTGGGTGACCGACTTCAGTTCACATCATGATCTCATGGTTTGTGGGTTCAAGCCCCACGGGGGGCTCTGTGCTGACAGCTCAGATCCTGGAGCCTGCTTCAGATTCTGTGTCTCCCTCTCTCTTTTCTCCTCCCCCCAACTTTGTGTTCTCTCTATCAAAAATAAATAACATTAAATTTTTTTAAAATAAGACAGAATTTAATTTATAGTAACGTATTGAAGACTCATTAGCAACATATTTTTATATTCCTCCAAAAATGCTAATAGAATTTATTTACATGGTTAGCATCCACCATGGTCATGCACTATTCGAAGTACTGAATCTAAAATGGTGAATGCCACAGAATTTTATCTCCAAGGAACTAAATAGAGTTTAGAGACCTCAATGAGTCAATACACATAAAGTGCATATATCATGCCTGGCATATTGGAAATGCTATAGGAGTGTTGGTATTTCAGTATTGTTTTCAGTACTATTCAGTAGTATTTTTTTTTCCTCATAATGAATAGTCACATCTATATCATTTTGTTGGTATTGGATTGGCTACTGCTAATCATCAAGACATTCACAATGTTCCTCTGAGTAATGGTTATGTCCACATGTAAATTTTCTTATACGGATAAATATATTCATTCATTGTTCATTTTTTACTAACTTTCGTGTAGTGGTAACTGTAAATATGTTATGGATTCTATATCATGACCTTACCGCAGTTATGTAGGATAGGGAGTAAATTATAAAATAATAAATTATAAGATATTATAAATACAGTGTATGTGAGATTTATAGAGAAAGGTATGGCGAATTTTCTTTTGGGAATAAAATTAATCATATATTTTTCTGGAATGTGGTGCATGAACCGAAACTTAAAAGACCAGCAGGTTCTTGCCAGACGCATAGGTCAGGAAGAGGAGAGAGGGAGGGTGAGAGCAGAGCTTGCACATTCCACAGAAGGAGGCAACAGTGAGGGAAAGCACAGGGAAGCTCTCAATATTTATGATGTGGGATACTGTTCTCAACAGGGATGCAAAAGCTGGTTCTTGAAATACCTTATATGCCAAGGTAGGGAATTTGATTTCTTCTCTAATCACATAGAAACCACTTAATGGGGAGTAAAATGACAAGACTTGTCCTTTAGAAAAATTCTATACCTGTATAAGGTAAAGGTTAGAGAGTGGCAAAACTGAGAGCAAGGAAACTCATTATATGACATTATTGAAGTTTAAAAGATGAAAAGTCTATGAGCCAAGATAGTAGGCCCTGGAAAAGATTTTCTTGAACACACATACAGCCACTAAGTCTCAGGTTGAATTTAAGATATTTTCAGTCATTTAGGAAACAAAATATAAAGTGTAGGATATCTTTAGATAAATTTGGGTGCGTATTTGGATAAAAAGTAAACAAACAAATGCATACAGGTGCATGTGTGTGTATAAATATAAATTGCAACATCTTAAGGAGCCCTAATATATTTTCTTTTCAACTATTGAGGACATAGAATGTCTTTCGGTTTTGCCACAATAATTTTTGGTATAATGACCTGGCAATATTTGATCTAAAACATATTTTAGCTGATTTTTCTCTAGATTTTCATGATTCATGGCAAAATCATTTCAGGTGTACTGTTACTGCCACTGATATTTAATTTAACATATTGTTAATGAATTTATTCTGAATGCTAAATACTTGGGTTTGGGCCATAGAATTGATAAGATATGAAGAGCAGGTCACACTAGCCATCATTGTCATTGACCTTTAATGCTGACTTGAAGAATCTCTCCCTTTGGAGAAAAGAGAGATGTTCAGCCTGAATGCTCATCTGATATTGGCCCTTGTACAGAGACCAGTAACCACTTCGTCAATTACAGTCCACCGAAATACCTATTCTTCATAAATAATAAAAAATTTAGTTTCCAAATTCATGAGAAATGTTCCTACTATCCCTCCCCTGTTTCTAATTACTTTTTGATTCAATTGTGTAAAAAATATATTGAATTATTTGGGGCTCCTGGGTGGCTCAGTCGGTTGAGTGTCTGACTTTGGCTCAGGTCATGATCTCACGATTTGTGGGTTCAAGCCCCACGTCAGGCTCTGGGCTGACAGCTCATAGCCTGGAGCCTCCTTTGGGTTCTGTGTCTCCGTCTCTCTTTCTGCCCCTCCCCTGCTCATGCTCTCTCTCTCTCTCTCTCTCTGCCTCTCAAAAATAAAGAAACATAATTAAAAAAAAAAGACATATATTTAATTATCTAATGAAAATTACATTCTCTGAAATCTAAAGTGGAAATTGGGGACCAAGTTTATTTGTAAAACTTTATTCAAAAATCATTGACGGGTGCCTGGGTGGCTCAGTCAGTTAAGCCACTTGATCTCAGTTTAGGTTGACCCTTGATCTTGGCTCAGGTCATGATCTCACAGTTGATGAGATCAAGCACTATGCAGAGCCTGCTTGGGATTGTCTCTTCCTCTCTTTTGCCCCTTCCCCATTCATGCTATCTCTGTGTGTGTGTGTGTGTGTGTGTGTGTGTGTCAAAATAAATAAATAAACAAACTTTTTAAAGAAATAATTGAATATTAAAATAGAACAATGTCATTTTCACCCGGGATATTCAGGAAGACTTTATTGGATTAGATAAAATTTGAAATAGATTTTGGAGGAAGGAAGGAAATTTTCTAGGACACATCTTGTGCATAAATCATCCTAGAAGCTGAATCAATATCTAATAAACACAAGATGAAATCAGTGGGCAGTATTTAATAAATTATAATTTTATTGTATTAGAGTGTTCAAAAGGGAAAATTTAGATAAAATTGGAAGGGCAGTAGAGATTAGATTATAGAAGCTTTTGAATTGCAGACCTAAGAATTTTAATATTGTTTAGACAACAAGAAGTCCGAGTAGTTTTGTGAGCAAGGAGGCAACATGATTAAAGACGCTTTTTAATATTATACTGGTGGCATTTACGCAGGATAAATTGATAGGAGAAGGAAACAGAGTTTGGCACAACTGTCCAGAATATTTCCAATTTCCACATATGAAGAGATAGGGCCTAAATGTAACATTTGTAAGAAATAAATTTAAAAATAATTCAAAGTAGTCAAATGATATCATGATTAATGTCTACTGAAAATAAAATAAAGGTTTTTAAGTATGGCTTTAAGGTGTTAAAACTGCCAGGCCATAGACTTCATACTTGTGAATAATGGCAAGAAATGAGAAGATTATTTAAACATATTAGGACTGAGTTATTCACAAGAAATAAAAGTTAAAATGTTCTTAAGAAATGTATATTTAGAACTCAAATGACTGGTACTGAAGATATGAAGATGAGAAAATACTATGACATATTTGTTGGGGGAAAAAAAAGTGTGATACGATGGAAAGAGTGAAATAATCAAGAAAAGTACACTGTAACTCTGATCATTTTTCTCCCCAGGCTACTAAAGGAGTCTATGTATTCCTAATCAACAAAAGGCTTTTGTTTTTGTTTTTGTTTCCAAATTCTTGTCTATCAATTCATACATAGTCATAATGTTCGTAAGTCATGACCCCCGGAAGAAGAAAGAAAAAGACAAGTATTCTTAGCAGTTAATGAGGTAAGATGAGGTGAAGAAATAATCTGAAAAATAAGAAAATTAATTTGAAGTAAATAAATTACTATGTCAAAAGGCATAGTCATAAGTGATTTATTTAGGAAAATATAGTGATGTCAAGGAAGATTACAGTAGATTTTCACTACAATAGATTTTCACATTCTTATAAATTTTTGGTTGATTTATTTTAGCAGGAGATGCCTAAGTATGTTTACTTAGTGATAATTACTAAAAACTAATAAAATAACAAATCCTTTCCATTCACCTCTAGAAGAAATGCAGACCCATTTTCCATAAATCTAATAAGGAATAGATGATATGATGTCAACAGGTAAGATAATAATAAAAGAACCAGCCTAGTTAACAAAATACCACTGACAAGATGTTTGTGGAGTGTGTTAGCTTTTTTTGTTTGTTTGTTTGTTTTGTTCTTTTAACCAAAATTTAGCATCTTTGAACAATATCTATTTACTATTCCCAGAGCTCTGAAGGTCAAAAGTCCAAGTTGGCTTAACTAGTTTCTCTGCTTAGGACCTCACAGGGCTGAAACCAAGGCAGGTAAGCTCTTATTTGGAAGTTCTCAGGAAGAATCCCCTTTAAAGTTCATGCAAGGTGTCATCAAAATCCAGTTCCTTGTAGCTATCTGCCTGAGGTCCCTGTTTCCCTGTCGGCATCAGTTGTGGCCTCTATAAGCCCCCAGAGTCAGCTTTCTAATCTTCTCCACATAACTTCCTACCTATTCAAGCTACCAATGGTGCATTGAGCCTTCTTCATGTTTCGTGCAATTCCTCTGACTTGCTCTGCTGCCTCCAGTCAGAGAAAAAGTTTTTAAAGGGCTCATATGATCAAACTGTAACCACTTAGATAATCTTCTTTTTGATTAACTCAAAACTAACTGCTTAGTAACCTTAATTGCACTGACAAAGTTCTCTTTGCCATACAATATAACATAATCACAGTCCCTAAAATTAGAGAGAGAAACCATGGGCAGAAGGCTCATTTTGAAATTCTGCCTACCACATGGAATATTTGTTTTACTTTTATAATAGACTTAAAATTTTCAAGATCTCTTGAATGTAAGATTTTTTTTTTTTTTTTTTTTTTTTTTTTTTGCATTTTATGACTTTGCTACCCGTATTTGTGCCATTGGCTTTAGGAACTCCATTGCCTTAGTTCTTAATTCTTCCTTTATTTGTTTGTTTCTTGTTTGGTATCTTACTTCTTTGATGTTTTGCTCTAACTCGGAGATTTATTGCCTGTTTATTTTTGTTTTTGAAAATACCTGTTCAGCAGTTGAGAGTTATGGATGATGAAGATACTATCTGGTCTTCTGGGTGTTGACAGGCCCCCCTCAAGGTGGTTAGTGGTCCCTGGGAGCACGGCCTTCCAACTTAGTCCAAGCATCTAACTCACTGCTTTAGTCTTTGGCCAAATGCCCTGGTCAGCTAAGCTCACAAAAAGGCAGGCTGTGCGGCTGCTCAAACAAAGTGGCTCCACGTGGCTCCTGTGACTCTCCCTTTAGCCTTTGAGCTCTCCCAAACTTTCTCTACTTAAGCACATTCTGCTCTTGCTTATGATTTTTTTTTCCAGAATTGTTTCTCAATGTATCTAACATTACCTGCTTTCTAGAAATCCTCAACATGGTATCCTTTCTTGTTTTGTTGAGGTATGAGTTTATTCTGTTGTTTCATAGGGTTTTAAAACAGTAAGAGGATTATCATCATAATCCTGTTATTGACCTTTCACTTAGCAAAAAACAAAAGACAAAAAAACAAAACAAACAAAAAAACACCTTAGCAAGGGCTACCAAGATATATGAGACATGACTCTTTGCTTTGGAGAGCAAGAAATTTTAGATAATAAATTCACTCGTTTGAGTCACACATTTAGTAAATATATACCCAATTTCAAGTTACCAGACATTATGGTACTAAGAAAATGAAAATCAATATGGGCACAGTCCCTGTCCAAACAGAGGTTACCAACTGAATATGATATGCAAAAATAGACAAGTATTTATAATTAAGCAATCATGACAGGTGGAGGATAGCAAGCTGCAGAAACACACTACAGGTTAAAATATCCTACATGTGGTGGGGAGGGGATGGTTGTGAAGGAATTGTCCTCCTAGTCTGAGATGTGAAAACAAACAAGAAAAGAATATGTCTGGCAAGGCTAATATTCTAGGGAGAGATGTCTTCTCTGATTTGAAGGTCCATGCTTGTGGTTACTTAAGTTTCTTTGACTTTGGGCTCACCATTTCCAAAGTACTACAGTCTTCCAGCAGATTTTCAGTTAACTCTCAGATAGGAACTATATTCCCATGCAATTAGTTATGTGCCAAAGGTGAAACCGATATGCGTGATATTGACTTCTTCATAGTAATAGTAGTTCCAAACGTGAACCCACACATTCTTTTAATAAATTATTAAGTACATGAGAACAATTATATGCTAAGTTTTGTGGAACTATATGAATGCATGCTTATAAAAACATAAGAAAAATAGAAACAAAAAAGAAATGTTATCCCTAAAAATTTAGTCAGGCGATAAATTATAATACCTTAATTAATTCCTTTGCTTCACCTTCAGTTTTTTAAAAAAAATAAGTAAAATTTCTGAAGATATTACAGAATTCATGGAGAGGATCACAATAGTTCCCAAAGGAATCAAATTACATCCTAACTATATGGCTGAAAAATAAAATCACAATTCTTTAGTAATCCAAGAAAGGAAATACCTTTATAGAAGAATTTCATCAAGTAAAGGTTTTCTTTCCTTATTGAATCTGAGCTGTATTTAATCAAGGCCTGTGCCGACTGCCAAGTTCCTTTTTTCATGTTTAACAAGGAAAAAGGCCTCCAAAAATAGACTTCTGTTTCTTAGTACACCCTCAGTCACTGACGTTTCGAATCTCAACTAAGATTGTATTTTAACAGATTTATTCAAGTGGAGGGCAGAAAGAAAATTCCATAAAACTAAAAACAAAAATGACATTAATTTTACAAAAATGATCAGCTTATGCTCCCTATATATTAAAACAGAAGAGGATAATAGGTCCTTTTCAATAGATTTATTGATATAAATCAATATACAAAGAACTGCACATATTTAATGTGTATAATTTGATGAGATTGGACATATGCCAATACCTGTGATACCATCACCACAACTGAGGTCATAGATATTTCCAGCAGAGCTTTCTTTATTTTGTTTTAATGTTTTTTCAAATTTTATTTATTTCTGAGAGACAGAGAGAGAGTGGGGCGGGTTGCATAAAGAGAGGGAGATAGAGTCTGAAGCAGGCTCCATGCTATCAGCACAGAGACCAATGTGGGGCTTGAACTCGTGAGCCGTGAGATCATGACCTGAGGCAAAGTCAGACACCTAACCCACTGAGCCACCCAGGTGCCCCCAGCAGAGCTTTTTTTGTGTTTCTTTGGCTGTATGTGTGTTGGTGGGAGTGGGGGGTGTCTTTCTTCTAGCCACATTTTGAAATGAAACAGGTCTGTCTTTTCATCTTTGTAAAAATAGAAGTTCCCTCTAGATAATCCAATATCCACCTAACAGTGTAATCAACAGTTGGACTATCTCTTGATTGCCTTTCACTGCCAAGTAAAACTTTGTTTCCCAACACCCCCCTAAAAGTATACTGGATTGCGACTATAAATGCACCTAAATGAACATATGGCTGTATGAGCTCTGAAACAAAGATAGATTAGATGCTGAGACTCACACAACAATAAATCGCAGGCTTAACTGCCTGAAGCAATAGTACATATGACCTATTTTATGGCAATTATATTTATGGAGCCAATTCAAACATGAAATTATTCAAGGTATCTTTTTGAATGAAGAAATTACAAGAATAAACTGCACATGTCCTCAGGATTTGGTTTAACCTTGCAAAAGTGTACTGACTGTTCATAGATCATTTTTTCATATGTGAGGAATATATGTGGTTAAAAAACCATATATTTGTGTTTTTGACACAAAAACAGGTATCAAATTTAATAAGCAAAAGCCATGCCATGGCTCTTCTCAAAAAGAATATTATCTTTCAAAAGGATTTAAAAAAAGGTCTAGTCACAAATAACACTACAGCAAACCGTCACCAAGAGAGTAACATTTGAACCACATAATGCTTTGGTGGGGTTCATTTCATTGTATTTCATCTCTCTTAAACCATTAATTGTAAGATGTACCACTATTTTATCATTTATACCATCATTCAGGAAAAAAAAAAGCTACCAATTAAAAAATGACTCAGTGTTTTAACAATAGTCTTCGTTGATGCACAAAGCAGGCACCTTAACTTTTCATCTATTCTGGGCATTTGGCAATGACACTCGCCGTCACTCAGCTGCATTTTGGTGAGCAGTATTCTACTACCAAACTCAACAAGGAAAGTTAAATAACTTGAGAGCATCTTTCTAAGATCCTATAAACATTTGGTTGTTGACTGCAAGAATATGAGGAATTTTGCTCATTTCTCTAATGGTAAAGTTTCCATGAGTATCAAACTTACTCCCCATTGATCACTTTTCATGCCTTCCTGAATACACAGTAACTTCATTTAATGCCAAATCATGGAGTAATTTGTTAAAGATATTTTATTTTATTTACTTTTTAAATTTTTTTAATGTTTATTCATTTTTGAGAGAGAGCATGAGTGGGGGAAGGGCAGATAGAGAGGGGGACACAGGATGCAAAGCAGGCTCCACGCTGTCAGCACAAAGCTCAATGCAGGGCTCGAACCCACAAACAGTGGGATCATGACCTGAGCTGAAGTCGGACACTCAGCTGACTGAGCCACCCAGGCACCCCTCTTTAAAGATATTTTATTTTATTTATTTATTAAAAAAATTTTTTTTTTAACGTTTATTTATTTTTGAGACAGAGAGAGACAGAGCATGAACAGGGGAGGAGCAGAGAGAGAAGGAGACACAGAATCTGAAACAGGCTCCAGGCTCTGAGCTGTCAGCACAGAGCCCGAGGCGGGGCTCAAACCCACGGACCGAGAGATCATGACCTGAGCTGAAGTCGGACACCCAACCGACTGAGCCACCCAGGCGCCCCTTTAAAGATATTTTAAATGGCAATGAAACTTAACATGTATTGTAACAACATTGCACATAATTTTATTTAAAAGAAGAATATGCAGCTGTGGCTAAACCTGTCTACGTACAAGTAATGAAAACATCATAACTGCTACCTGGTCAAAAGTGACTGTAACCAATTATAATTCACATATCGACTTCACATCATCACACACACACACACACACCTAAGAAAAAACTATGATGAAAAAAATTTAAAACAAACAAAAAAAAATGGGGCGCCTGGGTGGCTCAGTCTGTTGGGCGACCGACTTCGGCTCAGGTCATGATCTCGTGGTCCGTGAGTTCGAGCCCCGCATCGGGCTCTGTGCTGACAGCTCAGAGCCTGGAGCCTTTTTCAGATTCTGTGTCTCCCTCTCTCTCTGACCATCCCCCATTCATGCTCTGTCTCTCTCTGTCTCTAAAATGAATAAACATTAAAAAAAAATTTTAAATAAAAAAAAAGAAAAAAGAAAAAACTATGATGAAAAAAATGTGTCCCGAGTTTCTTACTTTGGTTTGTCTGAAGTTCTTTGTTATAAATTTTCATTCTCACTCCTAAAATGTGTTAGGTGGTTACAAAACTTTTACCTCAAATCCTGGCTTTCATTAAACGAACACTGAGACTGAGTTGAGGAAGAAAACATTTCAAACACTTCCTAGACACTGAAAGATATTGGATAGAAGTTTTCATTTTTTTCATTTTTGAGGGTTTGGGGTTTGGCATTTTTTTTGAGAATATATGCCCAACATTACTTTAGGAATATAACAGAATTTTAAGTAGGCATCATATTGGAAAAGGTGCCATAGGATCTGACTAATCAAGTACATCACCCCCTCTCTATCTCTGAAGATTCTGATAACCAACCTCCACTGAGTCTTGTGAATGAGATCTATTGGCCCTCCTCTAGTGGCCTAAGGCTTTTGCCCACTGCATTAGTCCCCTTGGGCTACCATAATAAAATAGCAGGGACTGGATGGCTTAAACAAAAGAAATGTATTCTCTCACAGTTCTGGAGGCTAGAAGTCCCAAATCACAATTTAGCTGAGTTGGTTTCTGGTGAAGATTCTCTTCCTGGCTTGTAGATGATACCTTCACTTTATGTCCTCACTTTCCCTTTCCTTGGTGCATGTACAGAGAGGAAGAGAGACAGAGACAGAGACAGAGACAGAGAATGAGCCTCTTCTTATCAGGATACCAAGCCTATCCCATCCTATCAGATCATGGCCTCAACTTTACGATCTTGTTTAACCTTACTTGAGCTACTTCCTCAGAAACGTCATCTCCAAATACAGCCACAATGGGGGATAGGGCTTCCACATAGGAATTTGAGAGGGGGAACACAAAATTCAATTCATAACACCACTACCAGTTTAAAATGTCTGCTTCCCATGTAACTGCAATGTAACTTATTAGCAACAAATACTGATATACTTCTACTGTTTAATAGGACAACTTTTCCCCAAAGCCAAATATTTATCTCAGCCACTTCTGCTTAGGGAAAGTAGAGCTTGCGTAGTTCAAGATCAAACTAAAAGAGATTTTACTGTAAGACCCCACGCGTTTGATAAAGGGACACAAACTGACATTTGCTTCTCTTGGAACTTGTATGTGGCTGAGACCATCTAAGACCTGTGTTTTGTTAAGGTCAGGGCAGTACGGGGGCTTGGCTCTGAAAAACTTACAGCAAGAAGAGAAGAATGCTTTCTTCCTACAGGCAGTTCACCCCATGGAGAAAAAGGGAAGAAAAAATAACTGACTTACACCTGCTAATTTCTCTTTCCAGCTTAATATACAGATAAAAGTTTGGAAAGACTAGAAGTTATACAATAGTGGAGTTGCTTCCACATGAGAGGAAACATTAGGAGGAAAAAAAATGCATTCTTTCCAATAGACCTCAAACAAAATGCTAAACATTTTATCAGTAATGTTTTGCTGCCAATAATTAAGACAAAAGACAAAAACAAATTGCAATAGCAATATTACCAGATGAAGTAATATCATAGAGAATAACTGAATTAACATAAAATCTCTGTATCACTCTGTTGGTTGATATACGTATAATATATTGCAGAGGGCATGCAATGTTTCATATTGTTTCATTTCATTTTGTATTCTTTTGTATCCACCATCCAGATTTTGTAATAAAACCCTTAATTTTCCTTTGGGAAAAACACCTCATGGCCTGACATCTTGGAGACTGTCAGTTAAAGTGATCAAACTATGCTCAAATAAATATGTAAATCAAATACCAAAGAGACTCTTTTTAAGGGCTTTTGAATCTTGAGCAGTGTTCCACAAGTGGAAAGCAGCCATGAAGGGATTGTTTCCCAGATGCCATCACCTGTCCTAATTCTAGCGTGTTTTTTTTGTTTTGTTTTGTTTGTTTGTTTGTTTGTTTGTTTTTAGTTTATTTATCTTTGAGAGAGAGAGCAAGCGGAGAGGGGGGGCAAGAAAGGAGACAGAGGATCTGAGGCGGGCTCAGCGTTGACAGCAAAGAGCCTAATGCGGGGCTCAAACTCATGAACTGTGAGATCATGAACTGAGCTGAAGTTGGAAGCTTAACTGGCTGTGTCTCCCAGGCTCCCCTAGTTTTAGCATTTTTCAAAGATAGGTTGTTTAGCTTTTGCTTAGGTTCTTTAATTATTCTGCAAATTTTAATTAATTTTTCAATTAATCCATGCTTAAATACCTCTAGTGATAGAAACCAATTATCTCATCTAATATTTATCTTTGTATGTTAAAGACACCCTCTCTCTTTTTGAACTGAAACTTGGACCCCACAGCTTCCTCCTTTAGTTCCACTTCTATCTGGTTAGGGATATAAAAAGAGATCCAAAATTTCTTCCATGTTGCCATTTCTTCAAATTATTGAAATCATGATCTTTTCCATATTAGTTCTATATATGTCCCTAGAACTCCTTATTTAGGACATCATTTATATCTTTACCATCCCTTTGAAATATTTACTAACCTTACTACTCTTAGAGTGAAGTGTACATAACTGACTATAATGGTTTATATAAAGTGCTCAATTGAATACAGACAAAAATGAGTCTAATACCTATTCCTTGTCTCAGGTCCCTCCTTCACTGGGATTGTGCCCCATGAGTACAAGCTAAATTTTGTTAGATGTTGGCTTTGAATATAATAATGCATTATTATTTCATAGCTACATATATATATATATATATATATACATATATATATATATATATAATTATTCTATAATTATTTCAAAGATGTTACCAAGTAAAATGACTTAATATCTTCACTTGTACAGTTGTTTTTTATTCCTAAGTGAAATGATTTTACCTATTCATTTGTACAGTAAATATTTTTTAAGTTGGAATTGAACCAAAATGTGAAGGAAAAGAACAAAAGATGTGAAAGAGAAAATAGTTGTAATGAAGTAAAAATAGGAACAAATGAGGAGAGGCAGAGATGATAATTAAGAAGTTTAATATAATAAACTCTATAAATATGTGCTTGCTATTTCTTCTCTCATCTTCTTTAAAAGATTAAAATTATATAAAGTAATAATTCTGACAATTTGTCATTGGTTTTTAATATATATGAATGTAATATGTATAACAATATTGGTAGGGGTACAGAGTTAGTATAAATCTGAAATAGATTCTGATGTTAAGTTGTATATGGTAAGCCATAGAATAACCACTAAGAAGATAACTCAAAAAACATATAAAAATCATTAAATAATTAAAATTTTACACTAGAAGATATGCATGAAATGCAAAAGAAAGCAGTAAAGGAGATGGGGTGCCTGGGTGGCTCAGTTAAACTTCTGACTCTTGATTTCAGCTCAGGTCATGATTTCATGTTGATCATGGAGCCTGCTTAAGATTCTCTCTCTCTCTCTCTCTCTCTCTCTCTCTCTCTCTCTCTCCCTCTTGCTCTGCACCTTCCCTCCCTGTTCTCTCTCTCTCTTCTCTCAAGAAAAGAGTAAAGGAGAAACAGAAGGAAAAAAAAACATGAAATATAGAAAACTGAAAGTAAAATGGTGTGCAGTTTGGCAAGAAAAAGAAATAAAAGGTCTCCAGATTGGAATGGAAGAACTAAAACTATTTCTATTTGCAGATGGCAAAATCTTATATACAAAAGATGCTAAGGAATACTCACAGACACATACACAGACACACACACACACACATACACATACAATTATTAGAATTAATAAGTTCAGTAAAGTCACAGATAAAATAGAAATAAATAAAATTTCTGTTCCTATACACTAGCAATGAACAATTCAGAAACAAAATTAGGAAAATAATTCCATGTATAATACCATCAAAAACAGATAAATTATTTAGCAATAAATTTAACAAAAAGATATGCAAACTCATACTCTAAAGCTACTTCTGTAATAATGAGCTTAGGTATGATTCTCTTCGGATTTATACTGCTTAGGATTTGTTGAGATTCTATCTATCTATATATTAACCTTTTTCATCAAATTTGTGAAATTTACAGCCACTATGTCTTCAAATATTTTTTCTTTCCCTTTCCTTCTTTATGACACTTACATTACATGCCCCTTCCTATGTTTAATGTTGCTTTGTCATCTTTCTTCAGATTAGATAATATCTGTTGATCAAACTTCAAAGTCACTGATTTACTCCCCTACTATCTTATATCTGCTGTTCAGCACTTCGAATGGATTGGTTTTTTGTTTGTTTGTTTGTTTGTTTGTTTGTTTGTTTTGGCTACTTAATTTTTAAACTCTACAATTTGTATGTAATCTTTTCTTAAACATTTTTTCTTTATTGTTAAATAATTCAAAAATACCTTAAATCAACAGAAAAATTATAGTGGTGCTCAAAAATATTTGTTTTACACAAAAGAACACAGTACAAAAGGAGCTGAGAGAGAAACAAAAAAGTGAAACATAAAAATCGAGTGTGTTTATGATAATCTGTAAAACAGCCATTAAGTAAATAACTCAAAAATATAGTTTAAAAAATCTACAGAGGAATTAACACAGCACACTTAGAAGTATTTATGTAACACCAAATAAGGCAGTAATGAAAAAACAGAGAGCTAAAAAACAGGAGATCTATAGAAAATCAATACTAGAATGACAGATGTAAACCTAACCATATAATTTACATTAAATGTGAATAGACTAGTCATTTCAATCAAAAAGCAGAGATTATTAGATTGGATAAAAAGCACAGCTTTCCTATATACTATCTACAAATATACACTTTATATTCAAAGACCCAAATAGGTTGAAAATATAGAAAAAAATATTCTACATATAGAATCTATAAAATAATGGAGCGACTACATTAATATCACAGAAAATAGACTTGGATTTCTTGGGAGAAATACTCCTAGAGAAAAAAGAGGGGCATGTCATAAAGATAAGAGTGTCAATATATCAGGAAAATATGACCATTATAAATATATATGCACCTGCAAGTCTAATAATATAAGAATTATAAATGTCTTCACACCTCTATACTCCTCCCCTGGAGAGGAAATGAGATAGCTTGTGCAATCTCTCTACCCATGTGGCTTTGTGCTGTGAGCTCTTTACGGTGAAGGAGAATACTTTCCTTTGCTAGTATCTGACAAGTGTGATTTCCCAAACAATTTGCTAAGAAAAAAGGATACAGAGGTAACTGAGTGTTGAAACTGTGTCCCTAAGTCATAAGCATAAAGGGAGATACCATTTTCTTTTAGTTGATTTGGGAACAATTGGTCCACAGGAGGACCTGTTTATATGATTCATGTGGGATTTTTAGCCAACGGCTAAAACACCTAAAACACGTCGTTTTTTGGTTCATGCATGATCTTATCTCTCACTTTCAGGTGTTAGGAGGATTCACTCTGCTTAGGCTGATTCTAACTGTACCAGGAATATTGCATATCTTGCTTTTTCATAATACATGGCACTGATTGTTTTAAGGAGTTTGTCATTTTGTTCTCATGAAAAGATCCAGCTTTAGAGAGTTACAAGCTACCTGCCTGCCTAAATGAAAGCTGATCTTTGACATCACATGTTTTTGTGAAAACGATGTTATTAAGTGATTTCCATAGCTAATTTTGGCTACTGCTATTTAAGAAAAAATGAAACTTTTGGGGGGTGTGGGGTGATACACAGCACAACACATTGTCAGAAGTCTGGTTTGAGACCCAGGAAAGTAATCTCTTGTTGTGTGTTCTATTCTCTTGACATGGAGCTAGTTTTCTCAGTAATAGCTGCAATGGAAATAACAAATACAAAAGCTTCATTTCCCCTTCCTTCAAAGAGTCTTTTAGCCTACTTTGAAATCCCCAAAGAATATCTAGAAAAATACCTATCAGCTGAAAAATGTCAAGTTTAATGCTCTGCTTCAAAATTAAGGCACAGAGAAAAGACCCGCAATACAGCTAACTTTGGTTTCTCTGGAGCATTCCTGTTTGTGTTAACTCACCAGGGCTTGTTCTACTGCTGAGGGCACTAACACAGTTTGCTTCCACTTCTGCACACAGCACATCCTTTCTTGTAAGTAATGGAGTAAGAATATAGGAACGGGGTCTATGGAATGGACACGTGCTCAGCCCTCTGTTCCTTGAAATACGTGCAGCAACTTTGGAAGTTGCACTGATATTTCAAACCAAACACTATGGCTTATCTATGCATGAGGGGGTCACATGTTGAATAGAATCTTACGGCTCTGAAGCATAAATCCAAAGTAAGTGTCCCAGCATTCCAGGAACTCTGATTATAAAATGCCCGATTTCAAAGCTAAGTAAAATAGTGACCATCTGAATTCTCTCAGTTTAATAAAACCTTATTTTATTTCAGTTTCTAAAGCGTTCCTCCTAAGAGTTCCCTGGTCTTCTCTTTGGTGTTTCGGGTTGTGGAGGCTATCCGTTCAAATTCTCAGAGTAGTCATGAGGGAGGAGCAAAAGGTAAGCATTTAAGAATTCTACATTTCCACCGCAGACTCTAAGTGGTAATGGTGCCCCAGCTCTTGCTCACCTTAGCTGGTATACGGACAAGGTCGGTGCTCTGCTCGGAGAGCCTTGGATGTCTTTTTCCCCTTGTGTATGGAGGTGGGCTTGGGGGGTGGTGGTGGTGGTGGTCACATTTTGTGCCTTTATTTCCAAAATTCAGCATGTGCAATTCTTTTCCAGAGAACTGCCCTTAGGCTACCAGAACCTCCTTTGCCTGTCTTGTACAGAGATCAAGAAGCACCTGGGAATCAGGCCAGAACAGTGAGGCATAACTTACTTTTCAGAAATCCCTTGTAGGATCAGGCTGAAGCCACCCTTCGTAGGACTTTGCCTGCGATGGGACCTCATTTAGATTTTCCATTTCATACCCTCCCCTGTCCTGCTTTACCTACTCCCTGTCAGCATTTTCTGAATAAATATCCCACCTGTCAATTCTCGTCTCAGGGTCTGCTTTGGGGAGTCTCAACCAATGACACAAACTAGCACCTTGAGATTGAGCAAAAGAGCAAAGGCATTTTGGTGGAGAGTAGAGTAGGGGGAGAAAGGGCTAAGGCTTCAGCTAGTCAGCTAGCTAAGGACAACAGAAGTGCAAGGTATCCTTTTCTATCGTGTATCTTACCTTGGCCGCCCTTTTCTCCTGTGCTGTTTTTGTCCTTCTTCAAGACACTGTGCCTCTTAACTCCCCCTAGAGTTCCCTTGTGGGAATACCATCCTTCACTGCCCTCCTTGTTCTTCTGACGTCAAGACTTAATTTGTTCACTCTTCTGGACAGAATTTTAGACACTCTCCCCTACTCTGATGAAGTAACTCTAGAAAGAGGCTATTCATAATTGTTATGTATTACTAATCTCACATATCTATATGTACACAAAAATATCTATAACATATATATTAAAGAAAACTATTAAGATAAATAATAAAGGCTCAGTTCCTACCCTAAAGAAAGGTAAGATATTTTTAGTATAATAAGACCAATTCACAAAGGAGAACCTTTCAAATGTCATAAGAAATGTATGCTCAAAGTGCTACTGAATGTTCAAAGAAAGAGAGAAAAGGAGCATTCAGTGTTAAATTAGATAATGTAAAGTATTGACTCCCACTTTCCACACATAAGCAAATAATGTAAATATTGCAATGTAAGCACTTGTCCAAGGCACACAGCAGGTACATACCAAAGCCAAGAATTATGGCACTACTTTCTGCACCCAAAGGCTGTGCTTTTTCCTCTACATAACTTTCATGAGGAAGAGCAAAGACTGCTTGACATTTAAGCTATATTTAGGAAGTTGGGTAGTGGATATTTATATCAGGCATTGAGCTACCTACCTTACCCATATTATTCGTTTTGCACCAACCTTGCAGAGTGAATATTATTTCTTCCATTTAAAGATTTAAAAAGGGGGTGGGTGCCTGGGTGGCTCAGTCGATTAAATCAATAAAGATTTAAAAATAAATTCAGATGAAGTGACACTTGCTCACGTTCACGCAAGTATTTGGTGACAGAGATAGTTTTTCTTGTCTGTTTTTTGTTTTGTTTTGTTTTGTTTTTGTTTTTAACATTTATTCATTTTGGAGAGACAGAGACACAGAACACAAGTGGGGTTGGGGCAGAGAGAGAGGGAGACCCAAGATCTGAAGCAGGCTCCAGGCTCTGAGCTGTCAGCACAGAGCCCAGCCTGGGGTTCGAACCCAGGAACCATGAGATCATGACATGAGTCGAAGTTGGACACTTAACTGAGGCACCCAGGCACCCAGTGACAAAGATCGTATTACTCCCAGGTCTTTCATCCCAAAACCTGATATTTTACCCAATTTTGGGGGGTTATATAGAGACTGAACGGAGAGTTTGCCAGACTAAGTGGAGAGTAGGGGCAAAAAATGAGAGCAGGCACACTCTGAATGTATATGGGGAGAGGGAGTGTTGCAGGTTGGTTAGGGTACCTGGTAAATGAAGAGCAGGAGAATGGCACAGATTGGTAGAATGCTCTGCTTGAGTCCAAAGAGATTGAACTTTAATTAATGAGCAACAGAAGATCATTGAAGGTGTTGAAAAAGAGACAACAGAACCAAAATGGAGTCCTTGGCTAAGGCCCACACCACCAAACCAAGACTAACTGCAATTTCAACTTTCCTGCAAATGTTCAACATTTACTCCCAGGAATGTAATCTTAACCAGTCAGTCTGGAATTTCCTGGTCAACATGAACAAGGAAATCTGCCTAACAGACTCCCACTTTCCCCCAAAAGAAAGTGACCTTGCCTAAATCAATCCACTCTTTAAAGGAAATCTTGAATTATGAACATTTCTAACTCAACAATGTAAATTCAGGGGGCATTGACCAATGAGGTGTCTCAGTTTGTTTGTAAATAGTTAGGGGCACAATTAAGTAACTTAAGAGGCATTACCTAATTGGGGCTTCTGGGTGGCTTAAGTTGGTTAAGCATCAGATTTTTTATTTTGGCTCAGATCATGATCTCTCAGTTTGTGGGTTTGAGACCCATGTCAGGCTCCACACTGGGGATGGTGTGGAGCCTGCTTGGGATTCTCTCTCTCTCTCCCTTTCTCTTTGCCCCTCACCTGCTCACGTCCCCCCGCCCCTCAAAATAAATAAACTTTTTTTTTAAACAGGCATTACTTAATTATACACCAACCATCTAGGCTTTCAGAGGCCCAAAGACAATGATAACCACAGACAGAGATTGTTAGAGATGTCCCAACAGATCTGCCCTTTGGGCACAAACCACTCCTACTAAGGTAGCACAGCTCAAGGATTCACTTGCAGGGGTTGGTGCATTAGCCCATTCAAGCCACAAGGCAGTTAGCTTTTCTGCATATTCTGGAAGAAAATCTTCTAGACTGAGATAAAATATTGCTCTAAATTCCTTGCATAGATGTGTACTGCAGTGAGGTCTTTTTGTGATGGGGGACATATCTAATTTAGATAATCATAAGATTGTGAAGGTGTATATGTACTATGATTTAGGTAGGTATTTGTGTCTAATTGGGTGGCTATCATTATCACCGAAGAAAAGTGAAGACAAGGTACAAGGTGTTCTGGCCATAAAAGTTGACCTTGCCTGAAACAGTCAATTCTTTGCTAGAATAACTTTCTTGCCCCACCTTCTTCTGCCCAAAAGTGTTCTATTTTCCACAGTTTTTTCTATTTGCTCGATGTATGCTGCCCAATCATGAATCATTAAATAACGCCAGTTAGATCTTTAAATTTACTCAGTTGATTTTTTTTTAAGAAAGATTTCTAACGAAGAACATAACATGGTCAGAGATAAGTTTTAATATGCTAACTTATAATTTTGTGGTAACAGAGGAATACATATACACATGCTAATCACAGAAATAAGTAATTACTATTTTAGTCAAGGTGTGCTTTTAATGAGGTAGATTTGAGGATCAAGTTCGTTTCCTACTGCATCCTTTAAATCATACCATATAGGATATTGCTTATTTTATCTTTATCCAAGACAGACTGTTCTTAACCCTCAGGTGCAACTTTTTTTCTAATGGCATCACGGTCGATAAATAGCGAAATGCCCCTGTGTCAAACTGCTTGTGTTTCCAGAGGGTCTAAGCCAGTCTGTAAGAATGAAAGCCAATCAACCAAACACAAACCAGCATGTGGGAATTTAGATCTAATCCAGTAAGGAAGGTATCAATGACCAAAAAGCTTAAAGTTGAGCATTCTGGGCAGTAGTAACATTTAATGTCAGGTGAAAGACCAGATCATTGCCAAGAGCACTTATTTACCATAATGCCAAAATAAAGATAATTCTTGGGAGATCAACAGCTTTAGGGACCTGGCAAGAATGTTAGATGTCCTAAGACACCAGCCTGGGATTAAGGCGAACTTCCAGATTCCTATCCCACATTTGCCTAAGGGGTAGGAACTAGGGTTAGTGGAAGCAGTTAGAGGTATGAAGAAGCATTAGGCAGACAGAAACTAACTAGAAAAGTTGGGGAGGAACACTGGCCTCAATATTGGAGAGAGAATAAGATATTGGAGAGAGGATAAGATAATGTGGTGCTCTGATCAGATCTAAGATGCTGTTTATAAAACATAAAATTTGCTCCATGTGCAAAAAGGGCATTTCCAGACCCAGATTTCACAAGAATATATACTCTCATGCCAGAAAGGACAGACATAATCAATGGCCATGACCTTTGTCAAAGATATTGGGACAAAACAAAGATCTAAATCCATTTATTTATTGAAACATTTACTTGTTCTATAAAAATGGATGGGGTACCTACTATATACTAGGACTTCTCTCAGGTACTGACGATTCATCAGTGCAGAAACAAAAAGGCAAACAAACAATGAAAGAGAAAGCTTCCTTCTCTCTGGAGGCTTACATTCCAGTGGGGAAGATAAACAGCGAACAAGTATAGTGAACAAGTAAATACATAACGAATCCGTTATTGCTAACTGCTTTGGGACACAGTAATTACATTTAAAATGACGTTCCTCGTGGGTACAAGAGGCCACAATGCTCATGTGAGAGAGGAGGACAGAAGAGGATGTAAAACCCCCAACTGGCTGGCCCCAAGGGTGAGTGGAAAGAAAGGTCTTTAAATGTTTCAAAGCAATCCACAATGTCATCAAGTCACTTGCAGAGCAGAAGGGAATGTGTTATATGCATATCGGCATGCCTGCCTCTCTGTCATTTCTGAAGCTATTAAAGGTACTGAAGCAGAGACCTGAGAAGGAACCCACTTCCTTCCCCTTAGGGACAGCATAGTGCAGTTGGTCAGCTACTTTAAATAAGAGTATTATTTAATTTTTTGAGTGAAACTAAAGTTTATGGTATTACATATCTAGGCGGTTAAAGTTTTTTTTTTTTTTTTTTAATCAATTACAGAGCCTAAGATTCCGAATTAATGGACTCTTACTGTAGGTTCATTAAAGTAGGACTAATTTTCACTATGTTTTAATCCATGTCTCTAGTTTTGAAATAATGGAAGCTCTTGGAAATTGCTTTCAAATTTTAAAGCATTATCTGCTATTGAAATATGTACTTCTAAAGCAGAGTCTATGTGCCTGTTGAACGAGTTAGCCTTACCATATTACCATGAACCCTCACCCATTGATTAAATACTAATGTGACCCCAAAGCAATTTCAACTAAAAAGTTGTTTTTTTCTTTCTATAGGCCTCATGCCTCCAAAGCTATTAAGCTACTTTGTTCTTCTGTTAATTATCTGAAATGTTATTAATCTGAAGCCTAAAACTCCTAGAACTTCTTCAAAGCTACTCTACAATGACAATGGAATAGAAGTTAAAAATATAATTAAGAGATTGGAAAAAGAGATTCTAATGGTTAATTTCCAAACTTTTAGACCTTAATGCTTATGCCATTGTCTTCTTTTGTCTGATTTTGTTCTTGTTCCTCCAAATTATTTTTAAGTGGTGAAATTACTGTCTTTTGCAAAAAGATTGGGAAACGGTCGCTATTAAAAAAAAAAACAAATAAATTGCTTTCATACTGAAGCTGACATTTTTAGCACTTTTGTGCAAAAATCTATATAACCTATAATTTATATTATTACCTTCCCAGTGGGAACCCTCACCCCACTGCCTTTACACCACTGAAATTGGACAGTGCCCTCTGGAGAGATGAAATTCTGGTGGTCCTGCTATGGAGTTGTCACTCTCTACACAGGTCCTGAATCTCAGGGAATGCAGAGATAAATAAAATAAGCACACATTGGGTCTATTTGTCTCGGGGAGAGATAAAAATTCAGGACAGTCAGAGATTCTGTCTATTTAACTCAGAAAGAGACATAAAGAACTGGGAATTGGGATGTTTCTATAAGGTATAGGATAGGCATAACATTTAGAGACTAATTAATAGTTATTTCAGTTGTCAACAGCACAACTTTTTAACATAATAAATAGTCCTTAATGAATGCAACCAAGTTTCATGGATCTAGTTTGGTTGGCTTCTTGTGTGCATGAAAACTTTAAGTATTTTGACAGCTATCCACATTAACAAATGTTTCCAGAAAAGATGAATAATATTAGATGTGAAGGATGTTTCACTTATATCATCCTGGCCTCATAATGTATTAGGAAGATGGCCCATTAAGTTCTAATGACTACCAAATCAGTTAGTAAGCACAATGATCTTGACCTAAAGAAGAAAAAAAAAAAAAAGGTGCTCGGATTCAGGTGTGGGGTCTGTCCCTTGTTATAAGGGTGACGCTGAACAATGGATTTCACGTTTAGAAACTTATTTTTCTCATTCATAACATGGAGCAAATAAGAGTACTTATTCATGGTGATGTTATCAGTGCCAAATAAAACAATGCCAGGAAAATGTACTTGGTACAGTGTAATCTCCTGACAGCCCCCCTTTGCCCTCTATTCCAGTTAAATCCATTCTTTTCATTTTTCTGAATGGACCATTCTTATTATTCCTCATTTGTTTTGCTTTGCTGTTTGGCACTACCAAGAATGCAGTTCTTTCCTATTGTAAACTCCTATTTAGTTAGTTAGTTAGTTAGTTTTTCCCCCCTATCTTGTTTTCTAAGACTTTAATAGTTTTAGTTCCTACCTTTAGGTCTTTTGTTCATTTTGAGTTATTTTTTTAACATTTATTTATTTTTGAGAGAGCACAAGTGCACGAGGGGCAGAGAGGGAGGGAGACACAGAATCGGAAGCAGGCTCCAGGCTTTGAGCTGTCAGCGCAGCTTGAACCCACAAACTCTGAGATCATGACCTGAGCTGAAGTCAGAGGCTTAACCGACTGAGCCACCCAGGTGCCCCACGTAAACTCTTACTTAACAGTGAAGCACCAGGTTACACATCATTCTTGTCGTAAAACTTTCATTGAGTCTGCCTCCCCTCCCCATCCCAACAGGTAGAATTGACCTTCTGCACTTTTACACTTTCTTAGCGTGCTGTGGAGGTTTCCTCACAGCAATCACAAATTTGTCTCACTTTTTGTTTACATTTGTGTTTCCTTCATTAAGTATAAATTGCTGAAGCCTTAGCTATACTTTATATTCATATGCTTTTTCTAGGAAAAGTGCCTGAAATATAACTAATATTCAATAAATGTTGAATGCATGGCAGCATGAATACATGCATATTATCAGGTTGTGCAAAGTTCAGTGAATGCTCAGAGAACTTACTACTCACAGTTATCGGGGCTAGCAGCTTCATAAAAGGCATATTATACAACCCACCAAAACCTGTATTTCCAGACAAGAAAATATATATGAAAATTAGATAACTTTCTTAAAACCATGGATCGGGCTTGAAGGTTGCCATGGCTTAAAGCCTCTCTCTCTCTCTCTTTCTCCCTCTCAGAGAAAGAAGAAAGAGAGGTAGAGAGAGGAGATATATATATACTTATACTCACACATTATGTATATATATATATATATATATATATATATATATATATAATAATTATGTGGTAATATAATATATATTATATTATGGACTGGAGCATCTCTCAAAATTCATATATTGAAGCCCAGACCTCCAAATACTTCAGAATGTGGCTGTATTTAGAGATCATACTTTACCTTTAAAGAGGTTAATTACGTTAAAAAGATCCCATTAGGGTAATCCCTAATCCAATCTGACTGTTGTCTTTACAAGAGGAGGAAAATTGGACATACAAAAAAACATCATAGAAAGAAAAGACTATGTGAGAATATAAGGAGAGGGTGCCATATTCAAGCCAAGGAGAGAAACATCAGGAGACTTTAAATCTGCCAATACCTTGATCTTGGACTACCACCTTTAAAACTGTAGGGAAATAAAGTTATGTTGTTTAGCAGAACCTAATCTGTGGTATTTTGTTAGGCAGTCCTAGATAATTAATGTATTTACACACACACACACACACACACACACACACACATGCACACACACACATTTTTAATTTGTGTGAACATAGCATACATACCTGGTTTTAAATAGTCAAATAGCATTATAGCCCTCACAACTCAGATCATGATCATCTGCCTTACCCTGGATTTCTATTCCTCAGAGACTACCAATTTCAACTCTTTTAGCGGTTTCCTCTTGTATTTTCTCATTTCTAAATCTCATTTCTAAATATAATATTATATTATTTTTCACATTTCAGATGTAGATATTATTAACTTTATACCAGAAAAGATGGAGATTGACTTTTCTTACATTCTTCTCTCATCTTTCTAGAATATGTATTCCATAATTTTGGCTAAATAAATATGCAGTGTTCACATAATTATGACTCCAACAATGTTATTCTCAGCTCAGTTGCAGACTAGCAGGATACTAAGTAGCAATCCTGCAGACACTTCCATCCATGAGAATCAGCAACCTTCTCTTCAACCTGCAGAGGCCATGCCTGCCTTACTTACAGATTCCATAATGTCTTTCCATGAGACAGTTAGTTACCTTGCAGAACAAAGTAATTTCACCTCATTTGTCCCTCCCAGTTAGGTGCTCATTAGCTTTCAACCTACAGTGTTAATTAGATGTCAGTATATTTCAACAGATCAATTACAGAGTTCAAGCTACAAGACAGGGTTACTAATCAAAAGTATTACAAGATTTTGCTAAATTGTATCAACATAAATCTGGAGAATAAGTGTGGGAGCTATTTTTATGATACTGAATGAGGGAGGGGAAAAATAACTTCAGAGATACTGTGGGTCAATCTACCTTCACACCCACCCCCAGTCTAGGTCCTATGGTAAAGTCCATGAGAAAGATGCTTCACCATGATTTTCAGAAATATATAGATGGGATAAGAAGAGAATCGTTGAGAAGGGTATGACTAATTTCTGTAGGCCAAGGGGGTAAGGGGAGATACTGCTAGTGAAATGGATATTTATTTATTTTTATTATTATTTTTTTAAATTTTTTTAACGTTTATTTTATTTTTGAGACAGAGAGAGACAGAGCATGAACAGGGGAGGGTCAGAGAGAGGGAGACACAGAATCCGAAAACAGGCTCCAGGCTCTGAGCTGTCAGCACAGAGCCCGACGTGGGGCTCGAACTCGCGGACCGCGAGATCATGACCGGAGCTGAAGTCGGCTGCTTAACCGACTGAGCCACCCAGGCGCCCCTGGATATTTATTTTTGATAGTGATGCTGGAAGCATTCAAGCAGCAGCTCTAATTTATAGGATGAATATATATTTATTTACCCTACTCAGCACCAGAATGGTCTGAAACAGATAAATCTTTGGTGGTTACTTATTGATCATGGTGCCCTTAGCAATACATTTTATGGCTACTCAGAAAGTTCCTGGAAATATTTCATGTGTGCCAGTCAGAGATCCTATGTGAGCCACCACAATAGCCATGCCCAGATACCCAATTCCCAAACTTGTATCAGATCATAAAATCCAAGCCTGTTGAAGTACTCTAGGTACACTTGAGTAAGGAAACTCTGTTAATATAATAAAAAGGTACTGTAAATTTCTTTCCTAACCTTCTTTTGTGGCTATTTTCTGGGTTTACTGTGTACTAAGGAAAATGCCATACTATTTGAAGATGACTGAATACTGATTCTGAACTAATGCTCTAACTTTGGAAGATCCACAATATCATCATGGACGACAAAGATAATGTGGTCTTACAGATGTCTGAGGATAAATGGATAGAGTCAACAATGATCAGAATCCCTACAGAATTAAGAGATGTTGGGACAAGAAGTGTCAATTAGGAATCCCTGGAATTCTTCTTCCCTTCCAAAATAATAAATCAAAATTAATACTTGGCGAGGGGGAGGGGGGTTGCAGTGTATAACACAGACATCAAAGATTTGAAAGATGCCAGAGACATGATTCCTATCACTTTCCCCACTTAACTCCCTTTTGTGCAGAAGACAGATGTATCCTGGAGAATGACAGTTGGTTATTAAGAATGTAAACAAAAGCTAAATGCAATAGTGTTGTCTATTCTTCCTGTTGTGTCTTTATGGTAGGAAATCAGCAAAGGCCTTTGTCTCTGTTACATTTGTTTCTATTACCACAAGGGAAAGAACACAGAAGTGGTTTGCATTCAGTCAACAGAGATAGCATTGTATCTTTGTTCTTATGCTTTAGAGCTAAATCAACTGTAGTGATCCATGCAATAATTCAATTTTACAGAGACCTGATCATCCCAAAATCTTAAAGTAAATGAAATTGGGCTACTGAAGGGATTGGTAAGCTCTGGTCTATTAGCCAAATTCAGGCTACTACCTGCTTTTGTAGGGCCTGTGAATTAAGAATCATATCTGTAAAGAGTTATAAACACACACACACACACACACACACACACACACACACGACCATGTGACAGGAACTAAATGTGACCCACAAACCCTAAGATATTTATTCTCCGGTGCTTTAGAGAGAAAAAAAATTGCCAACCCATGGTCTACTATATCAATAATGCTGTATTAATAGAATCTAATAAATAGGAAGTTTCAGTTGACTTACAATACAATCTTATGCCATTGCATATAAAAATAAATCCCATGAACAAATAGGTCTGCAACTCTGTAAACTTCCAGTGTTTCTGATGTTCCAGGGCATTTGGAAAATCCACTCTAAAGTGAAATATACTCATTAGACCTAAGAAAGATACACAACGCTTTTACAAGGTCCCTCTGGCTTTGGGACAAAACATTTGGTTCTAAACAATTCATTAAATAATCTCAGTGGCTACTAGCTTTGAATAAAATCTAAGGCAAGAGAAGGCTCTCCATCTTCTCCAAGCCACAATACTACCATCTGTGTACTTGGCTCTATGAACCAGAAGATCCAAGATGCTTAAGATTTCGTGGAAGAGTGGAATGCTCTATGGAATTAGTGACAAGCCCAGATAAGAGCAGGGCTCAATAAACCACAGCCTGTGAGGTATCTGTCCGATTTCATAAAGTCTTATTGGAATATTACTATGCACATTTACTTACATATTGTCTTTGACTCCTTTTGCATGTTCTACAATGGCCAAATTGAGCTGTTGTGACTAAGACCAAAAGGGACACATACCTAAATTTTCTACCATATGGCCCTTTAAGGAAAAAGGAAAAAAAAAAAATCTTACCTAGGGTAGACAGATCATAGAGAATCCTTTTAAGAGTTGGAGAAATTTACTTGTCAATACCACTATCCTTTCAGAAAACAGGCTTTGGTTTACTTTTAGTCTCTACTAGAAACCACATGATTGAATACCAGGTGACAAAGTGACCTAAGATGCCAATAATTAATTGGATGTTATCGGAATTGTTAGCCCTAGTTAACTCAAGAATGACCAGCAGCCCACTATCATCAGGTAAAAGTGGCATCTGGAGGACTTGCTTCTTGTAGGAACCTAAGGCTTGGCAAATTGTACTCGAATGTGGCCTATACTCTCAATGCACCTGCTCTCACTCCTCTGCCCATTTTCACAATCCCCATCTTATTCTCATCGGAATTGCCCTATGACTAATTCACTAAGGAGAAAAAGAACAAGCCTGGTTAACAGATAATATGCTAGGAGACTGCTGTAGCATTATAGCTCCAGGCACATGGGACCTTGAAGGAAAAGCAGGGAAGGAAATTCTTCAAAGGGAGAGAACTTCAGGAGGTAGGATGTGTGGTTTATTTTTCCTGGAAGAAGCATATATCTTCCCAGAAAGGAGATTTCTGGTGGAGATGCCTGGAAGGAGATATAATCTCATTTGTGAGTGGTGACTAACTGGGAGATGTTCAGGGGCTTGGAAAAAAAACATACATGAGGATAGGTAACAAGGAGTTCTAAGAAAGAGTTACATGGACAGATTTCTTGGAATGGGTCTGGAGTGTGATAAATTTTCATTCCATGTAATTTATTTAGCACAAGTCTGTTGGAAAGGAAGTTTTCAATAAGTAGATAAAAAAGATTAACTCACCTGTGGATATCAGGTTTTTTTCTACGCCATGCCATTATTTGCTCAATTAGTTCATGAATGAAGTAGCCATATTTGCAGGGATGGAGCATTTTCATGGGTCCTCGGTTAGACTGTGCTCATCAAAGCTGGACTGCTTTTACTACTATCCAACATGCCAAAGTCATGATTAACTCTGAGTCCTGATATTCTGGAGGGCCTCTATGTAAACAGGTATCAGATACACATGTATCTAAATATATATCTGATATCTATATCTTTATCCATAGATATATATAGATAGACATCTGATATATCTATAGGCATCTGATATATTTTATATTTGTGTGTGTGTGTATATAATCAGGTACTTATTATCAGGTACTATGAGAAAGAATTAATCCTCCTTTTTTGTAGGTTTTGATTTGCCTTCCCTTCCTGACATCTCTGTCTTATTCAAATAAGCACATATTTCAGAGCAGAAAACTAAGACAATGGATTGATGTTTGTGATGTTCACTGGCCTTAGGATAGACTCAATCACTCAGATGCAGCTGGCCCTATATTCAGTAGAATCCAGACACCAGTATTTTGTGAGGTTAGTATGTTTTCAAAATGATGTAGTTCATGCTTTGAAAAAGCTACAACATGTGCAGCTGCTACCCTAATAGCCAGTTTACATTGGTATGACAAAATGGATTAATTTGGAGGGACAATTCAATAAACTTATTAGTAAATTTGTTGCCTCTGTATTTATAAATCTGGGCTCTGTTGGTTTAGAGTCTTAGTGCTACAGAGAAGGTTGCTTCTGCCAGGAGTCAAGAACCCTGAAAGGTCTGAAATTTCATCCTACTTGCAAGGTAAATTAGCTGGTTACAGTTTAACAGATGTAGACAGAAGATGAGACTCTTGGGTAAGAGACCAGAACTTTTATTACTCACAGCCCAGCAAGTAGAATCAACTTACTGGGTGTGTTGTTTCCCCTCCCAGCCCAACCCAAGCCCACAAATCAGCCCAGGTAGGTGCTGAACACGCAGTTTGCATCATAGCTGTTACCCACTGAATGTTTGGGTACCCCCTACCCCTTATCAACACATATGTTGAAGCCATAACACTCCATGTTACTATAATTGGATATAGGACATCTAAGAAAGTAATTAAGGTTAAATGAAGTTCTAAAGGTGGGGCCCTAATCTAAAAGGTTTAGTGTTCTTATGATAAGAGACACCAAAGTTCATATTCTCTCTCTCTCTCTTTTTCTCTCTCTCTCTCTCTCTGTCTCTCTCTCCTGCATGCACACAAAGACGTCATGAGAACACATAGAGAGGTGGAAGGTGCCTGTAAGCAAAGAAAAGAGATTTTGGGATGACCTTCTTTGCTGGCACCTTGATCTTGGGATTCCCAACTAAAAGAACTGTGAGAAATAAATCCTTGTTGTTTAATACACCTAGTTTATGGTATTTTGTTTTGGCAGCCTGAACAAGCTAAAACAACAGCTGAGGAACCTGAATCTTAGGAAACTCCTTTTTTTTTTTTTTTTTAATTTTGTAGTCAGCTGCAAGTAAACCCATCCAAAATTTGTCCCAAAGGGAGGTATTATCTTTATTATGTATGATAGCAAACAGACCTGCCTTCTGTTGGGGAGGAGGATACTATTTCCATCTTCCAAGACTTTTTGCTATACAAACATCCTAGAAGAAATAGTCCAAAACAAAAGCTCTCAGTACTTACATAAGTAACTGTTCAAAAATACAAGTGCTCTGGGAGAATTATCTTCCAAACATAATGAATAGAAAATGTCTTATATTACAAACACTTTCATGGCCCTATACATTTTATTTTCTCTCTTTCTTTTACCTTTTCTCTTTGTTGAAACATACTTTGTCCTCCTCTTCCCCAAAACAATTTTTATTCATTTTTAATTCTATTCCTGAATGTCACTTTCTCAGAAAACTCTTTAGGTGCTCCTAAAGACATGTCATGTCCTTAGGAAATACTTGTTCAATGAATATGTGAATGACCTATACATAATGATAAGTTGTCACCCACTTCTCAATATTTAAATTGATTCTGTCTTGTTCTTTTCCAGAGCCTAGAATTTCCATATTATTACAAGTATTAGTGATTTTTTTATTGGTCCTATGATTGGAAGGTCTCTAGTGTTTATTTCCTGAGTATATTTACCATTTCTTTTAATTAGACACTTTCCTAAACTCTTCCTATGGAGTCCATTGTCTATCACGATTAGTTGATAAATTAAGATCCAATATAGTACATTTCTAATAGTGTAGTCTCACATTCCTTGAAATCTTCTAACTGAATGATACCTCAATAACATTTCAAGACTGTATTACCATTTTCTGTATTTCACTCTGATCACATTTTCCAGCTATCTCATGCGATAATTTCATAAATATATTGGGTTGGTTAATTTTATATGTCAACTTGCCTGAGCCAGGGGATGCCCAGGTAGTTGATTAAACAATATTTCTTAATGTGTCTCTGAGAGTGATTCCGGAAGAGATTAGCATTTGAATCAGTGGACTGAATAAAGCAGAAGGTCCTCCTCCATGTGGGTGGGAACCAAAGAATCCATTCAGGATTTAAGTAGAACAAAAATGTGAGGGAAGGTTGAATTCACTCTTTGCCTAACTGCATGAGCTATAACATCAATCTTCTGCCCTTGGAGCTTCTGGTTTTCAGCCTTCAGATTCAGACCAGTGGCTGTACCATTGGCTCTCTGGCTTGCAGCCTTTCAAACTATACTATCAGCTCTCTTGGATCTCCAGCTTGCAGATGATGGATCATGGAACTTCTCAGTCTCCATAACCATGTGATAATAAATAATAAATCTCTTTGTGTATATTATAAGTGTATAGAATCCCCTATTGATTCTGTTTTTCTGGAGTACCCTATTGCATGCATGATACCACTATTAAATATAATTACAATAACAAAAATTTTCATTCTTTGGTTATTTTCTGTGTGTCAGGCATAATACTAAGTACCTTACAGACACTATTTCCTTAGGTATTAACCCTGTGGAGCAAAGTATGAGCTCCTTGTATCCATTATCCAACTCATTCACTATTGTGTATCCAATGAATAGGGTAGTACCTTACTCACATATTACGCCCTATTAAATATTTTTTGAATAAATGAGTTGCAGGTATTATTAAGCCCATTCACAGATGAAGAAATAGAGGCACAAATGTGTTACATAACTTGCGCAAAACCAGTTGCTAGGTGGCAAATTGGTAATTCAAAGCAAAGTAGTTCTGATTCTATATTTCACTCTTGAATACTATGATACATTACTTTTCTCTCATCTTACACCTTCTGTTTCTAAACTTAATAAACCCACTTGTACCTACATTTCCTTCTGTATCTAACCATGATCTTGTTACTTTAATCGTTCTCTCACTGAAATCCTTCATGTTTCCTTGTTTAACGAATGTTTTTATAAAGTAAATGAAGAAATGATGATATGGAGACCTATGTGGCACTCTAAGAATGCACAATAATCTGATTATATTAAGACAAATAAGATAGAAACTAGTTCTGGAGAGCCTAGGTGGCTCAGTTGGTTAAGCGTCCGACTCCTGATTTTGGCTCAGGTCATGATCTCACAGTTCGTGAGACCAAGTCCTGTGTTGGGCTCTTCACTGACAGTATGGAGCCTGCTTGGGATTCTCCCTTTCCCTCTCTCTCTGCCTGTCCCCTGCCTCCCCTGCTCACACTCTCCCAAAATAAATAAATAAACTTTAAAAATGATAAAAGCTACTTCATGTGCTAGTTAATAATTAATTATTATATTTAATGCTTTAAACACATCAGAGTAGAGCAATATGGAAAGCATGATGGTAAAGCATACAGACCAGGGGAGGTAAAGTGAAAAGACATCATGGTATAAACTTAGTGCTTTATGAACACAGTATGCAAATAATATTGTAAATAGCATTACAGATTCTCACCGTACAGCAAGGAAATTGAGAAAATTCAAGAGTTTTGACTGCAATGGTTTTAACGCAGAGAATGTGGTATTCACTGGACACTAATAAAATTTTAAATGGCCAGCACACTCACACATTTAGCATTTGAAGCCAACATGAGGATGTATTTATAACGAAATTACCTTAAATATTTGAATTTCTGACAGTGTTCAGGGCAGTAAGACATACCGTATCATTGAACTATGCACCTAATGGTTAGTTTTATGTTTCAATACCCAGTTATTTAATCAAATGCTAACCTAGAGATTTTGTAGACATGATTAAATAATTAGTTGGCTTCAAGTAAGGGAGATTATCCTAGATAAACTGCATGGGCCTGATTCAATCAGTTACAAGTAAAACCGCAGTTTTCCTTAAGAAATTTGACCTGTGGATAGCCATTCTTGGGTCTAAGTGTTCCTGCCCGCCCTTCCTGGAGGCTTGCCCTATGGATTTCAGACTTGCTTCTCCAGCCCCTACAATCTCATAAGTTTATCCCCCGCAATAAATCTCTTCCTGTAAATATCTCGCAGCTTCTGTTTCTCTGATAGAGCCCTGACTCACACAGTGCCACATGCTTTTGTGATAAAAATGATGGAGTGGTGTCTGGGTGTGTGCATGCACGTGTGTGTGTGCATGTATCCTCATTCACAAACATAATGCTCATCATCCTGAGAAATTATTAACAAAGCTTTTCTGTTTTGTGAAGTTCAGGGCTGGGCTATGAGTTAGAGTAAATATAAATTCAGTCTTCTTTTCTCCATAATGCACACAAGTTGAGGGTTTGTCAATATTCCAGTAGAGTATTTTGAACATTTATCAGTCAGCATTGGCAGTTTTGACAGGCAAACTGCTTGCTGAATACCAAATGCAAAAGCACGAAGCTGTCATTTTTAGACAGGTTATTACTTTGAAATGATTATTATTTAAGATAACTTCCTCCATATATTTAATTCAGACTCTCTACCACCTCCATTGTGAAGTGCTTTGATGTAAATTTTATCTGTGTGCAGTATATGTAATATTAATGCTTTTAATAAGAAGATTTTTGTATTCAAAGGAATTTTGATTATTCGGAAGACATCAAGGTATGAGATATACAACAATCTGTTTATATTGATGTCATATTAGTTCTTTAACCTGCCAAATGGAAATTGTTACCGAATTTGATGATTACATAGGCATAAAATGTTTCTTAAATTATTTCTCCAAAATCCATTCCAAGTATCATTTTAAACCAGAATTAAAACAATGTCAAGATTCTTCAATAATCAGGCTACAGATTTGGGTTTTTTTGTTTTTTGTTTTTTTGTTTTTTGGTCTATGAGTAGAAAAAGCTCACAGCATATTTTATTGAAAAGAGAGTTATAGAAAAAAAAAGACAACTGCAGGCACACATACACACATACATAGAATGGAACTATTTCTACATCATTACATATGCATTGGCTTGATTCACCCTTGTTATGAGTTTGTATTCTTAAGCGAAAGATGAGAATAAACTCATCAACTAGTGAAAAAGTACATTTGCATGATATCAAATCCTGTAACTCATTAGAGTTTTTCTAATCAACTCATCTGAATAAGATATGATGATGATGGTGATGATGATGATGATGATGATGTTGATGAAAATGAAGACATAAGACAGCAATAACTATTTTTGCATAGTAAGGCTAGTCTATAAGAGTATACTCCAAATAGATGGAACGGAAACATTTACCCCATATGATTTATTTATCTACACAGCTGCATGATGTTGATGGGAATCAGGAATGCCAATTTCATTGTTTGTTCATAATTTTAGGGCTGCCTCTGGTGATTGGAGCCTCAGTTTGATTTTCCCCCAAGCAAGCTAGGATGGAATGTACTCAAAGATAAAGTGAAATAACAATGGAAGATCTCTCAGCATAATTCAGAACTAAATTCATTTCTAAATAACCACTAACTGAAAAGATATTGATGACTTTTATAAAGAAAATTAAAAAATAAATAATAACACAAAAAAATGTACTTAAAAACAGTGTTCCTAATAAAATAATATGAATTACTGTATTATATAATGAGAAATTTAAAAATATGTATGTATAGTTGTGTGGGAAAATGTATAGAGAAATTTTTTAAAATGACTTTATTTAAATCAATATCAATTGGCATACTTTAAAACCAGGTATTCACAGAATGCTAAGTATTTGCAATAGAAACTTATAATCTTCTATATCACAATAATTACTCAGATTGTAAGTCTACACTATGTCTTACTATATTTTAAACCAAATTGAATAAACTGAAGAACAAATTCAATTCAATAGACAGAAGCAGTTTAATTATCTCCTGCCCCCAACTAAAAAGAAACAATGAATTCAGCGATTTGCTTGGGTAGATGGGTATGGGGAATGGCAGAATGGATGAAAAGGGAAAAGAACTGAGGTGAGTTACCAACTCCCGGAGGCAGAGATAGGGGATAAATCCAGTGTTATATGCAGAAGGGCAATGAGGACTTCACTCCACTAATAAATTTTTGCTCTATGTTAGTAATAACCATCAGAAAATTCTTAAAAGATGCTTGAAGCGAGGGTTCTGCATGTCAGATCTAAAGAATTGGAGTTTCATTCTCATTAGAACACAGATCTGCTATGTGACCTTAGGCAAGGCAAGCCCCAGCAATCTTGTCCCTCAACAAACTTGTCATTCAATGACACTACTGTGAGTAGGCTAAATGCTCACTAGCAGAAAAATAAACGCATTAAAAAGGAGATGCAAATGCAGTTCAAGACCTAGGCAAACCAATAATTTGGTTCTTTCTCTTGAAGCAATTACAGAAATTTCTAATTTTAACTTCTTTCAATACAAAGTATTCATTTATGACACAACTAATACACATTTTCTGTAGAAAAATTGAAAATCCAAACAAAAATAAATTCACAAGCAATCCTAACATACAGAGATATTTATTTTCACGTGTGTACATATGCAGCTACGTGTATGCACACACATTTGTGTACAATATATTTTTTTCTTTGTTATATGCTTTAAAATTATTGTGTAGTACGTATATATGAAAAGCTATAATGTAAGCATAGTTTAAGGAAGAATAATGAAAAAAATTCTTATGTGCCTATCATTAAGCTTAAAAATAGAAACAATATCTGTATCTATTAACTGGTAAATGGCAGAGCTAAATCCTTCCAAATATATTATCTTGAGAAATACAAGGTTTACCCTTTGCATTGCATACATATTTGAGAATCAGCTTGTCATATCTTATAAAAATAAGTCTATTAAAGTCATCTTGGAAGTAATTTTGTATCCAATCTTTATAATATTGAGTCTTCCTGTTTAAAATGTGACGTAACTGTCCACTTGTTCTACTTTGAAATTTTGAATAATATGTTATTTTTTTTCCTGTCAAGATTTTGAACTTCATCTAAGACTTATTATTGTTTTTAGCTACTGTAAATGTACTTGTTTTTAATTACACATTTTCTATTGAGATGATTATGGACTCACATGCTCTTGAATGAAATAATAAAGATTTCATGTGGTTTTTGCCAAATTATCCCTGATGGGAACATCCTATAGAAAACTATAATATGATATTATAGCCAGGATATTGACATTGATAAAGTCAAAATACAGAGCAGTCAAGATACCTCACCATAAAGGATCCCCATGTCAGCATTTCGCAGCTACATCTGACTCATAACTTTGGCCAACCACTAACATGTTCTTCCATTTTTATAATTTCGTAACTTCAAGAATATTATATAAATAGAATCATATAGTATATAAATCTCTGGAGTTATAATAGTTGCATGTTTAATTTTATAAGAAACTGCCAAAACTTTCCCAGTGACTGTACCATTTTACATTCCCAGTAGCAAAGTATGAGTGATTCCCGTATCTCTACACCCTCACCAACATTTGCTGCTGGCACCATTTTTTATTTTAGCCATTCTGATAGGAATATAGTGACGTCTCAGTGTGGTTTTAATTTTCATTCCCTGAACAGCTAAGAGTTGATCATCTTTTCATGCACTTATTATCATCTGCATAGTCTCTCCACTGAAATGTCTCTTCGTATCTCCTATCTATTTTATAGTTGGATTTTTGTCTTTGTTGAGTTTTGAGAGAGTGTATATATTTTAAATACTAGTCCTCTGTCACATATGTGGTTTGCAAATTTTTTTCTCCCAGTTATAGCTTATCCTTTTACTCTGATAACAGGGATTTGAAGAGCAAAAGTTTTTAATTTTGATGTAGCCCAATTTATCAATTTTTCTTGTTATGGATCATGATTTTTGGTGTCAAGTCTAAGAACTCTGTGTCTGAACTCTTGATCTTTATGAGTTTCTCCTGTTTTTTTTCTCCCCCTAACAAATTTGTAATAAAGAGGATGGCTCCATTTTTGATGTTTGAATGCTGACAATTTTGAGACCCCACAACATCCCTTTCTCCCTATGTCCCACGTCTGCATAAGCCATTTAAAAAGACCACATGTTCCCTCCTTTGGCACTGAAATTTCAAATCAAACATCACCTTGCCTGGCCCATGTGTGAGAATCTGCACCCCAGAACAATTTCCTAACATAATACATCCCGAGTGAGTAGTCCCTCCTTGCCACTTCTAGCCATTTTAGTCCTGCATGGAAGCAGGACTGAAATGCACAGAAAACCTCATTATGTGAGTATAAAACTTTATAATTTCTTTATGCATGTATGTAGCATCATTAGTCTTGACATCTAAACTACATTTAAGGAGGGAAATTGTAGTGGCTTATATTATGTGTCAACCTGGCTAGGTCACAGTACCCAGATATTTGGTCAAATGTGTCTGGATATTGCTGAGAAGGCATGTGTGGTTTATTTTTTTCTATGACATTCCAATTTAATCAATAGATTTTGAGTAAAGAAGGTTACTATCCACAGTGCATGTGGGCATCGTCAACCGATTAGTTGAAGGACTTCAGTAAAAAACTGATCTCCCCTAAGGAGGAGGCTACTCAGATGGCACACTACCTTCAACCTCAAGCTATAACTCATGCCTGCAGCCTGTGGACTTGTCCTACAGATCTTGGACTTGCCAGCCTCCACAACCATGTGAGCTAATTCCTTAAAATACATCTCTGTCTTTCTCTCTCTCCATTCCTCTTCCTCTGTCCCCCACCTCTATTTGTTCTATGTCTTAGGAAAACTCTGGCTACTACAAAGGTACAAAGGTTCCTATGTTTATGTATGAGGAACTTTAACAAAATTTTATAGCTTGACATTTAGCCTAATGGCTCGTTTTGGGTTATTTTTGTATTAAGCATGAGATTCACTTTCTGACCTGTGTGTGTTCCGTTGCTCCCACACCATTTATTCAAAAGGCTATTCTCTTACTACTTTTGCATCTTAGTCAAAAACTAGTTGGACACATCTGTGTGGATTTATTATTGAATTTCCTATTTTGTGTCATTTCTTTATGTTTTCATTTCGACACCAGTGTCACAGTCTCCTGACCTCTTTAGGCACATAGTAGAGCTTCGTGTGAGGTAGAGTAATCCTTCCATTTTACCCCTCTTTTTCAAGATTATTTTAATTATTCTAGGACCTATACTTTGCCACATGCACTTTAGAGTAAGTGTTTATATTTGCAAAATACCTCTGTAAAAATTGTAATGGAATTGCATTCAATCTATAGAACAATTTGAGGATACTCAATATCTTTACTATACTGACTCTTCCATTCTGTGGACTTGATAATTGTCTCCATTTATTTAAGTCTTCTTTGATTTCTGTCATGAATATTTTGTAATTTTCAGCATCTGGATTCCACATTTTGTTGTCTATTATAAATTCTCCATTTTCTCTAAAGTGAATGCAAGTAGTACTGTGTTTTTACTTTCATTGTTAGTATATAGATACAAAATTGATTCTTGCATGTGTTTTGTGGTTTGTGAACATTCTTCTGTAATTGAGTATTTTATCTGATTTTCTCATATATATATATATATATATAGAGAGAGAGAGAGAGAGAGAGAGAGAAATGCAATTTATTTTGACTACTGATTGTTTAATCTATCAAGCTTGCTAAATTTTCTAATTCAAATAATGTTTAAATAATTGGGGGGGGGAATTTTCTGTGTAAACAATCTGTTCATCTGCAAATATTGACAGGTTTTTTTGTCTTTCCAATTTTTACACTATTTATTCTTTTCCTATTTTTATACTCCTCTCTATTTTTTCCTACCTAGCTAAAATGTGTAGGCACCAATACAGTTAAACTGTTTAAAAGAATTAATAATAGCAAGCATTCACGTCTTGATTGCTTTTTTACTAATAGTTTCGGCATTTTATTATTATTTCTAATGTCATTGTTGACTTTCTATAAGGAATTCCTGTCTATTTCTTAGTTTTAAAATTCTTTTGTATGCCTTGCTTGTTGAATTTTGTTAAGAAGTTCTATATTATTTCTAGTTTGTTAAATATTTTCAGCTATAAAATGTTGGATTTTGTGAAATGTTATATCTGCAACTATGGAGATGATCATATGTTTTTTCTTCTTAAAAATGTAAATGAAGCTAATTCAGTCTTTTTCTGATATTTGGTTAAGCTTGCATTCCTGGAATAAACACAACTTTATCATGGTATATTATCTTTTTAAAAATCTGTATTTGCTAATTCTTTGTTTGGGGTATTCTATGTTCAGGAGTGGGGTAACCATGTAATCCCCTCCCTCTTTATTGGTCCTTACTTGATTTTGAAATTAGGTTTTTATTATTCTCATAAAGTACTTTGGAAGTGATTTTCTATTTTTCTCTATTCTAAAGGAGTTTGGATAAATTTAATTTATCTTCTTGTTAAATACTTAGGAGAACGTCCTATATAGCCATTTAGGGACAACTAAAATTTAGATGTATTTTGCTTAAATGGTTATGATTTTTTTGGGTTTTCTATTTCTTTTAGAGTCAGTTCTGACATTATATATTTCTACAAATGTAATTCTCCAAGTAACTTAAAAAAATTTATTGACATAGAAATATCCATAAATTCTTAACTATGTAACTTTGAATTATTATATACTATACATACAGAAAAGTGCATAAAGCATAAATATAGTTTAATAATTTCCCAAGCACACACTGTATATTCAAAACCTACATGAAGATAAGGAACATTTCCAGCACCTCAGAGGCTTACAACTATGAATCCTCCTTCCTCGAAAAGTTTATTACTCTAAATTTTGTGATTATCACTTATTTTTTCCCCATATACTCTTACCACCTAATTAAGAATTGTTCATCATTATAGCTTAGTGATGCCTATTTTTGAACTTTATATAAATAGGATCATAAACTATGTTTATCTCTGGCTTCTTTTGTTCAATATTGGTTTTGAGAGATTCAACCATATTTTGGGTGCTGGAGTATTTCACAGTATTTCATTAATTCTCAATTCTATATAGGATTATATTGTATGATTTTGCACAATATATATATCCATTCAAATATCACAATGTGAGGTTTGGTTTTGGGGTTTATTCATAGCATCTGTTTTGTGTCAAGGAGAATTAAGCTGATTCTTAGTTTCATCACTTAATAGTTCTTTGAGTTTAATTGGTTACTTAATCTTTCTAAGCTATTGCATAAAATATATATTTCATTAGACTGATTAAATAAGATAACATAATGTAAAATAATCTTCTTTTTCATTATTATAGTGTAGCATTTTCCTTTACCGGCTTACAAAGTGTATTATCTTTTGAAGATTTTTGGAAGTTTTTCTCCTTATCGAAATTTAAAAATATGTATGTCCATATTATGATGTTTGGTTCATAAGGCAGTCTGGAATATAAATATAATCATCAAGGGGGTGCCTGGGTGACTCAGTGGGTTGAATGTCTGACTTCAGCTCAGGTCACGATCTCGTGGTTTGTGAGTTCGAGCCCTGCATCAGGCTCTGTGCGGACAAGCTCAGAGTCTGGAGCCTACTTCATATTCTGTGTCTCCCTCTCTGCCCTCCCCTGCTCATCTTCTGTCTCTCTCACTCTCAAAAATGAAGTAAAAATTAAATAAATAAATAAATAAATAAATAAATAAATAAATAAATAAAATCACTTATTTCCATCTTAAATATCATTTTTGAAATGACTACAAAATTACTCACGCTTTTTACTTCTTCATTAGTTTTAGATGTTGCCGGAATATGATAATTACGTGTTTTACAATATTTCTTCTCTTTTAGAGTTACAGGTATGTAATTCTTCAGATCTTTACTAGGTTTTTGAAATCCATTCTTCTGTAATTAAATTTACATGCCAATCCCTGAACAGTTTTCCTTTCTTTGGGAATCCCTGTGTACCTCCAAATCTCTATCACTCCACCTCTTCTCCATCACACAAAACAAAAATGTAATCTCAGTAAAAATGCTGCAGAGTCTTTGTAAATGTAAATGTAAGACTAGGCCCCCAGACCTAGAGTGACCATGTAGCTCAATTGCTTGTGATAATCCCCATTTATTTCTGCTGACCAGGGTTATTATGAATAGCCTTTTTACTACCCAAATCTTTCAGTTTGAACAATAAATTACAGGGTTACCCTACCTAGTCTTCATTTCAACTAAATTGTTGGCAAACCTACTATTTCACTAGCTGACATAAAATGGCTACTAACTTCCTATAGCCTCTTGCTGTCTGAGATAAGTCTGGAATACTAGTTTTTATTCTATACTCCAGCACATTAAAAGATCATTAAGTTCCTTAAGAATCTTACGCGGTAAGTCAGAGGTCTTATTAATTTGCATTATCCGAGTACGAAAATGAGTCACAGAGGAGCTGAGTGACTGTTGACCAAGTTTAAGGTAGAAGAGAAGATGAGTATCCTGATTCTTGATTTTTTAGTTCTCTGCTCTTTCTACTAAAGATCAAGTAACACGTATAACGTTTGGAAATAATTGGCTGAATGAGTAGGACTTGTGCAGATATGAGATAAAAGCTATACTGAAAGAACAAAGAAAAGAGAATTCTCAACCATTAAGGCTTTGGTGCATGAATTATATCTGGTAGCACAAGCAGAATTATCAGTACACTTTTCATTTCTTAAATATTTACATTTGGTAACATTAGAAGATTGAAAAAGATGTTAGAGTCCAAATTGGCTATTTTAAAAGACAGGTGCATTTACCCATGCTAATGTTAGTAAACACATGTTATGACTCAATAGAATGGTTGATTCAGCAGAGGTAGTTTTTCAATTAATTTATTGATTTCACCCACTTGCTCGCATACAGTCCTGTGTGTAATGGGACGAGTTTGAGCCATTGCTACAGCCCCTTGCTCCATGTTCTGCCTTCTTATATCCCAAGCCATATACTTTCTTAATTTTCACCCAGTTCACTTTGTTTTTATGATCTCTGCGAAGACACTCCCCTGCTCAACTCCTTATGCTTCTGTTCCTCTTTAGTCGCTTATCCCTTCAAGTTGGCTATTTGCCAAACAAAAATATGTAGGAAGTTTTGCTTCCATACTTAGCTGGTGACAGGAAGTTTGCACCCCTATGAAACTGGATTATATGTGTCACGAAAGTTACTTTTACATGTTTTACTAGGGGCACATATCATTTGAAAGGTGAAACATATAGGAGTAAAGGCTAGAGTTGCCAGATAAAATGCAGGATGCATAATTAAATTGAATTTTAGATAAACAAATAATTTTCACTATAAGTCTCAAATATTGCATGAGATATGAAACACTTATATGAAAACAATCACTTATTGTTTCTCTTAATTTCAAATTTACCTAGATGTCCTGGATTTTTCTTTGTTAAATCTGGCAACTCCAGAAAGAGGGAAGGCTGTTTGAGTACTCATAATGCTGCCTTGGTTTCTAGAATAGAAGATTAAAATCCCTCAACACAAAAATTAGGATAGTGAAGGTAGCCAATGATACTTTTTCTTCCTTTTCTTCCTTTTCTCTCTTTTCTTATTTCCCTTCTGCCCTTTTTTTTCTATTCTCCATTTCTCAGAAATAATAGTAACAGTAACAGTAGCAACGAATACTAATACTATTGATAATGCCTGCTTTTGTATACTTTCAGATGTATCGTCTTACTGGATTGTTATTGATTTAGTGATTTTTTTTCCCCCATATAGATACTGGAATTGGGGGAAAAGGAAAAATCATCACAGAAATATACTTAACATTTCTCTGTGTAGACATATTCTTGCTGTGAAAATAAACTAAAACTTAAGGAAGGCAGGCAAAATGAAGTTGAGACAGAAACCAGATGAGTTCAGAGCCCAGAGCTTGCTCCTAATGATCAAACTTGTACAAAGGCTTTATTTCTTAGATGAGTCACCATACTGTCTTCATTTATTAAGTAAAAGGATTTTAATTAAATGTATTCAGCCTGGCAAAGTATGGAGGAAATTAAGCAGACCATACTTGGACAACTCTATAATGAACTGAAGAGGAACACTGAGGCCAATGTTAGAAGTTAAATCATTTTCACTTCTTGGCCTCTATGATTTTAGCAATATAGGTCAAAGTGTATGCAGAGCTTGGATAGCCATGTAATCAATCTTATTTATATTTTTAGTAATGGGGTAGTTCTTTTAAGCATTTGGTCTTAAGTAATATTTCTAAAACATGAGAATTTTAGTAGATGATTGAGAATCGTAATGTGAAACACACTGGTGGATTTTGTGCGGCAACTAGATAGTGATTTTTAAATGTTTTTTTGTTTTATCTTTGAGAGAGAGACAAAGAGAGAGAGAAAGAGAGAGGGAGGGACAGACAGAACAGAGGGCAGAGGAGCTGAAGTGGGCTCTAGAGAGAGGGAGAGAGGAAGGGACCGGGGGGGGGGGGGGTGGGGGGGACAGTCTGAGAATTTTTGCTTTTTAACTGATGTGTTTAGATCATTTATCTTTAACATTATTATTGATATGTCTTGGTGTAAAATTACCATCTTGCTATTTTCCTCTTATGTCTTCTTTGTTTCTCTTTCCTTTTTCTGCTTTCTATCAAATTAATTATATAGTTATTCTTTTTATCTGATCTCTTTCTTTCATGTGTGAGCTACAGCTCTTTATTTGTTACATTAGTGGTTTCTTTAGGATTTATCGTATACATCTTTACCATATCACAATACACCTTTACATTAAAGTATACTGTTTAATGTATAGTTATAGAGTCTTATAATAGTATTTTTCTATTTCATCCTCCTCAAATTTGCGCTATTATTTTCTTAGATTTCACTTCCCTCTAGCCTATAAACACCACAATATGTTGCTATGTTTGCTTTAAAAAATTGATTCTGGGGGCGCCTGGGTGGCGCAGTCGGTTAAGCGTCGGACTTCAGCTCAGGTCACGATCTCACGGATCTCATGGTCCGTGAGTTCGAGCCCCGCGTCAGGCTCTGGGCTGATGGCTCGGAGCCTGGAGCCTGCTTCCGATTCTGTGTCTCCTTCTCTCTCTGCCCCTCCCCCCTTCATGCTCTGTCTCTCTCTGTCTCAAAAATAAATAAAAACGTTAAAAAAAATTTAAAAAATTGATTCTGTTTTTAGATATTTTAAAAAATAAGAAAAATTCATGCCTACCATTTCTTTATCCTGTTTTGTCATCCAGCTTTTCATCTGCCATCCATCCCTTTTGCTTGAAGAACTTTTTTTTTAAGTTTAGTTATTTGTTTTGAGAGAGACAGAGACAGCATGAGTGGGGGAGGGGCAGTGTGAGAAGAGGAGAGAGATAGAACCCCAAGCAGGCTCCCTACTGCCAGCACAGAACCTGGTGTGGGGCTTGAACACACAAAGCTGTGAGATCATGACTTGAGCCGAAACCAGGAGTCAGATACTTAACGCACTGAGCCAGCCAGGTGCCCCGAAGAACTTTTGTTAACATCTCTTATAGTGTAGGTCTATAAATGTCAAATAATTTCACTTATGTATATCTGAAAAAGCCTTTAACTTTGAAAGATATTTTTGGTTGGTAAAGTTACCTACATTGAAAATTCTTTTCTTTAAATACTTTAAAGCTTTTTTTTTTTCTCCCATTTTTCTTCTAGCTTGTATTGTTTCTGACAAAATAAAAAAAAAATTCTGCTCTTATCTTTATCTTTGTTCATTGGTATGTAATGTGTGTCATTTCTCTTGGAATTTTAATATTTCTTTATCTCTGGTGGTAAATAATTTTATTACGTGCACTGGTATATTCTCTGCGCTTAGGTTCATTTAATTTCTTGGATCTGTGGGCTGATAGTTGTCACCAAGTTTGGGGGGAAATGTCAGTCTTTACCTCTTCAAATAATTTTTCCACTTCTGATTCAGGCATTTCAATTTAATATAAATTTAACTTCTCGATTTGCCCCATAGTTCACTGAAACTCTGTTCTTTCTGTCTCTCCTTCATTTTGAATAGGCTTTATTGCCATTGCTTCAAGTTCATTAAACATTTTTCTGCATGGTCTAATCTACTACTAATGACATCCAGATCATTTTCATCTTAAATATCATATCTGAATCTCTAGAAGTTCAGTTTGCGCCTTTTTCTATATCTTCTATTTATCGATTTTACATGCGCCATTTTTTCTCTACCTTCTTTAACATATGGAAAACAAGCATAATAACTGTTTTAATGTCTTTTTTCACTAATTTTATCATCTTTATCATGTCTAATTCAGTTTAGAGAGATTAATTAACCTTTCTCATTATGGATAGCATTTACTTATTTCTTTGCATATGTGAAAATTTTTGTTTGACAGCTCAACATTGTGTATGCTGGATGCTGAATCTTTTCATGTTATTAAAAATTTTATTGAACTGTGTTCTTTGACAAAGTCATGTGATTTGAAATCAGTTTGTTCCCTTCAGGTTTTTCCTATAAGTTTTGTTATGTAAGATCAAACCAATATTTAAACACTTATTAGTGTGCTAAATAATGCTTCACAAATAATAAATCTTTCTCCTCTGACTGCTTGGAACAGGAAATATTCCCTGTTATTTTGATGTCCCAAGTATCTTTTACTAAATTCTCTCTTTCTTGTCTTTAGTATTTTCCTCATATGCATTAGTTGATCTCTTCTCAACCCAATTATTCAGATGGATCCTCTGAAGGTCTCTAGGTTTTCCCTCCTTATGTAGGTCTTTCTTGGCAGTTACCCTGAGCTGCAGCCACCTTGATTTCCCTGGGCTCTCAACCCAGGGAGACCCTGGACTCTGACTGGCTTCCTCTTCCGAGAACAACAGCCTGAAAAATTCCTCCAGCAGTAAGATGTGACAATCACAGAGCTCACCTCGTTTCTCACATTTTAGAGATCACTAGCCATTGTTGTATGACGTAGAATATCTTGAAAGTCATTGTAACATACATAAGTGCCATGATTTTTAGTTGTTTCATGCAATGTGGTTCTTCTTACTCCATCTCGGATTGAACTGGAAGTCTTTGTGAGGCCACTTTTAAAATTTTTACATTAGGGCAATTTGAGCTATGTATTTGAGAAGATGTAGCATTGTCATCTGAAAAACATAAAATTGAAGGCAAAACTTATACATATCATGTGCATATGTTGTTTTGTGTTTTAAACTTAATAGAAGCTCTTGGAATTTATTTTTGTATTTAAGGAAGTTTTCTGTTTCCTAACTTGTCATCCTTCAAAAAAGAACAAAACAAAATAAATCTTTTCCTTATATTGACCCTGTATCATGTATTTAAAGTGACTCTGTGCCATGGACAAATGATGACTTTTTTGTAATTAGCCAATTTTTTATCCATGCTATTACAACAAAACACCTTAATGGAAATAATCTATGGGCACCATTTTTATTTTTATTGAAATATTTTTAAAAGTGACGGGTTCTTGGGTGGTTCAGTTGGTTAAGCATCCAACTTCGGCTAGGTCATGATCTCACAGTTCATGGGTTCTAGCCTTGCATCGGGCTCTGTGCTGACAGCTCAGAGCCTGGAACCGATTCTGTGTCTCCTTCTCTCTCTGCCCCTCCCCCACACACATTCTGTCTCTCCGTCTCTCAAAAAGAAATAAAGGTAAAACAAAATTTAAAAAAAATTTAAGTGTACTTTTATGTTCATTTTCATATTAGCAGTTATAATTTATGACATATTTTCAAAGCCCAAGACTTCAATTCCCATAGTAAACAGATAGTTAATAACTGATTATTTGTAATAAGGTCTCCTGTGGTTTTTCAATAGGTGAGAAGAAAAATTGAAACAACTGTTTGCATAATTCAAGTTAAAAACAAATAAGCAAATACAATAAACCTATTATTTGGAATCTTTCTAAGTAGGACAAAGGCTTAAACTATTGAGGCAATTCCCATACAAACCAATTTGCAAATGAACTATGGGATACTGTTTGCAAATATCTGGGATACTGTCCATGTTCTACTTTGCATCTCCACATTCTGGGAGAGGATAGGGGAATTAAGACAAGTACCTGGATAATTCAGAAAAGAATTATAGCCATGTTAACAATTGTTAGCTAAGAGTTTCACATGGCACTTATAAAGCAAAAGGCCCATGACAGACTAAAGTGGGAGTAGAGAGCAATTACTTGATTTTTCACAACTAGGAAAGTAATGTTTCTATTGTAACCTTCTCTTTACGGGGAAACTGATGTATTTTAAGCCAACAGAGGGGAATTTCTTTATTATGTTGGTGATGGAGGTGTGCTACCTTATTGACTTAGGTATTGCAATAGAATGCTTAATACTTTCTTCGCTGAATTGGCATCATATACTGGTGGAAGATTGAAATAATGGGTGTGATATATCAGGTTTGGAAAGTGTGAATAAAACAGTAATTATAAAGACAATGAAATTGTATGATTTTTATTAAATTCTGTTGATATTCTAGATTTAAAAAAAGATAACAAAAAGCTAACTGATTAGTAGGCAACTGAAAGCCACCTATGGAATCCAGAGGGTCTCCTTGGTAGCATAATCTTCAAGAGAAAAGCAGAGAAAGCTGCTTACCAGCAAGAACTACCAAGGTCCAAGAAATGTAAAGCAGATGAGTTATGCCAAAACCATGGTCTTGGTTGAGAAAGAATGGACAGCAAATATGTGGGATAGGATTATCTGGATCAATCTCTACCACAATGTTGAATCCTTAGATTTTCTTGAACGCTCTGAGCCTATGGAAGTGACCTGTCCTCTCTTCCTTATTTTTTAAATTTCTTTAGTTTTTTGTTTGTTTGTTTACTGGTTTATTTTTATTTAGACTCAATTTAGTTAACATATAGTGTAGTATTGGTTTCAGGAGAATTTAGTGGTTCATCATTTACATATAATGCCCAGTGCTCATCCCAACAAGTACCCTCTTTAATGCTCATCACCCATTTAGCCCATCCCCCCCACTCACCTCCCCTCCATCAACCTTCAGTTTGCTCTCCAGACTTCTGGGAAGTTAATTCAGAACTCTCTCTCCTTCCCCTGATTGCTACCTCTACCACTACAACAAAAGACAACACCATCCTCCCTTGGGATCTGCCATCACTCCTCCTGTTTACTACATATAGATCTAGTATTTACTAAGACTAATTTAGAGCAGCATGACCCAATCCAAAATGTGTTGGTTCTGTAACACAGGAAAAGGACTATTCCAAAGAAGCTGCAAGATCAAGCCAACATGTCCTGGCAGGATATGAGGGAGCACGAAGGTAATTATGTTCTAATTGATTAAGGGGGCAAAAACAAGAGATTGGACAAGTGAAACTCTTGGGAGCGTTCTTCTGATATACAGGATTTAACTACCTGGCAAGAAATCAAAGAGATGGTGGGGACGATCTATTAAGATGGTTGCTAGAAGCAGAAGAAAAGAAAATACCCATGTAGAGTAAGGTAGAAATATATAATTGGGGCACTTGGGTGGCTCAGTCTGTTAAGCGTCCAGCTTTTGGTTTCAGCTCAGGTCATGATTTCGTGGTTTGTGGGTTCAAGCCCTGCGTTGGGCTCCCTGCTGACAGTGGAGGGCCTGCTTGGGATTCGCGCTCTCTCCCTCCCTGTCTGCCCCTCCCCCACTTGTAGTCTTACTCTCTCTCTCAAAATAAATAAAATAAATTTGAAAAATACTTAAAAATGCCATAATTACCATGGCAAAGGGTGGAAGAAGGGATCCAAAGCTGTTGGGTCTTTTTTGAAAGTTGTCTTTTTAATGGATTCACTGAGGGTTTTCAGTATGTACGGCTAGAAAACCAGAAAAATTATTAATCACCACATAAAGGAATGGACCATTTCCTAAGGTCAAAGAGAATGAACTATAAGGGGCATTTACTAAGAAACTCAGTGTTGGCTGTTTTCTATAAGCCACAGCTGATGGTAGAGGAGATTAGATAAGTGGATTCCCAGATAAGAATGGGAATGGTTGAAACATTAGAAGCCATGTGGTAATGATACCACCAGTCTTATCCAAAAGGGTTCTATGGACAATTACATAGATTATCGAACATTGAGGAAAAGGAAGTGAAAGATACCTAGATTTGTACAACCCTTTGAATATAAACAAATAAATCTGCCTGGGAGAGATACGTCTCTAAGTCACAGGAGTAAAATAGAATCTCTAGCTTCCTAAACATGTCTGCTTTATGAAGCCCAGAAGGTATTGAAACATTAAAGTATTCATGGAGCACTATCACTCAATTAGTATGTGGCTATGAGTTTGGTGATTGTATTGTTTGCTATTTTTTTCATAAAAGATCAGAAACTACATTTATAAACAAACAACATTATACATTTATTCTCCTTACCTTTGTCATACTATAGTCAGAATATAATATAGTTTGGATGTTCCACAGAACATTATATGTATCTATTATAATGACATCACGTTAACTAGGTCAGTGATCAAGAAAGATATAGTATGTTGGAGACCTTGGAAAAATACCTAGAAAGGAGAGTAAGCTCTTTTCCTTCCATGCACCACTGAAGATCTCGGTGTTGCCACGGGCCACTGCCCCACCCGGTGTTACCGGTATTGTAAGAACAAGTTGTATCCAACGTCTTGCTTCGGCAGAGACCTCCCTGATGCCAAGACCCACATTTTTGACCTGGGGTGGAAGAAGGCCAAAGTGGATGAATTCCCACTCTGTGGCCACATGGTGTCAAATGAATGAGTAGCTTTCCTCTGAAGCCCTGGAGGCTGCCTATATTTGCGCCAACAAGTACATGGTGAAAATCTGTGCAAAGATGGTTTCACATCCGAGTGCAACTCCACTCCTTCCATGCCATCCATATCAAAAAGATATTGTCCTGTGCTGGAGCGGACAGGTTCCAGACAGGTATGTGGGGTGCTTTTGGAAAGCCCCAGTGCACAATGGCCAGGGTCCACACTGGCCAAGTCATCATGTCCATCTGTATCAAGTTGCAGAACAAGGAGCATGCGATTGAGACCCTACAGAAGGCCAAGTTCAAGTTCCCTGGCTGCCAGAAGATCCACATTTCCATGAAATGGGGCTTTACTAAGTTTAATGCAGACAAATTTGAAGACATGGTGGCTGAAAGGCAGCTCATCCCAGATGGTTGTGGGGTCAAATACATCCCTCATCAGTGACCCCTTGGACAAATGGTGGGCTCAGCAGTCATGAGAACCTCAGCACTGCGTCTCCCCATTCATGCCTACCAATAAATCCTGCTTCCTGTCAAAAAAAAAAAAAAAAAAAAAAGAATGAAAGTAGAATATAACCACTGCAAATTTTTATGTGTTTGCCATAACAGCAAAGTTTTTAGTGGTTAAGAGGCGGCCAGAATATCCCATTCAGAACCAAATATAAATAATTTCATCTTGCACCTCACACCATGACAAAAGAAACATAACCCCCATTATGTTTCTTTGTGTTCCACAGCTGGTATTTGCCATACCTAGGAATACCACACCTGCCATACACTGTGTGATATGAAAGGCTACGAGCTTTGATAGGTCTTAGAACAGAAATGGATTAGAGAACATGTCCAGCCACTTAAGTGATATACCCCAACAGATCCTGAGCAATTAGAAATATCAGTGTTGGGGCGCCTGGGCGACTCAGTCAGTTGAGCATCCGACTTCAACTCAGGTCATGATCTCATGGTTCCTGAGTTGAAGCCCTGTGTGGGGCTCTGTGCTGACAGCTCAGAGCCTGGAGCCTGCTTTGGATTCTGTATCTCCGTCTCTCTCTAACCTTCCCCTGCTCAGACTCTGTCTCTCTCTCAAAAATAAATTTTAAATTAAAAAAATAAATATCAGTGTTGAGAAAAACTGTTGTGTGGAGTTTATGGCAAGTCTGGCAAGTCCCAGTAGGAAAATCAAAAGGTCAACTTCTGGTAGTAGGATAAAAACTATGTCACCTCCAGTGGAGAATTTTATTCTTTATTGTTTAAAACAAGTCCTGACATGCTATTGTGTCCTAATAGAGATAGGACACATGACCATGGATATAGAACTACCTTTCATGAGGTAGGTTCCAAGAGGGTTCTAAGAGGGTATAAGCCAGTTTGTTCCCTCTTAAAGGGCACAAACACGAGCAGGAAGCCCATGCCTTCTGTCCTTGCTTTGACTGTGCTTCAACATCAGCTCATCTTAAAGCCATATCAATGATCTTTTGGTACAGATAATGAAAAAGGAAAAAAAAAAAACCTAAGCTTGGCTTGTAGAGGGATTGATCTGGTATATGGGTTCAAGCAAAAAATGAACACTAGCTGTGCTATAACCTCACACGTTAGTGGCTGTAAAACAAACTTGTGAAAAATCTTACCAAAAGCTCCCAAACATCTTTGGGAGGCACAACTGTTAGCCATTTTATGTAGAATGAGAAGTAGCCTGATTTATCAGCAGTGGGGAATGGCTTGGTCAGAAACCTGAGATAAAAAGAGATAAAAAGGTCTGGGGTAGAGGATTATAGAGGTACAAGTGAAAATGGGAGAATAGGGATCTTTGTACCATATGTTAATGCCTATCAGAAATAATTTTTCATGGAAGAGGCACCGAGCAACCACATAGACAAAATCACTCAATTAGTTGAAATCATTCATCTTTTGTCATTGTCCACCCTATTGCTAGTACAATGGGTTTATGGACAAAGTGGCCATGTTGGCAGAGATGGAGATTATGTACAGACACATAGGCAAGAGGTCTTGCTTACCCATAGCTGATATAGCTCCCGAGGATGGCCAAGGTTCAACCTGCTAACAACTGAGATAAATGCTGTACCCTGATAAGGTACCATTCCTTGATAATAATTATTCACTTGGTGGAAGGTTGCCTGTATTGGAACCCCTTCCTTTTCTGGCTGCAGGACCTCATTTTACAGTAAAGGAGACATGAGAGTGGGCTGATGATCTTTCTGTTTACTGTCATATCACACACTATGCCACCCAAAATCTGCCTGGAATAGTCTGTTAAACAAATAATCAAAATCCTAGCTCAGAGGAGAAGCACGAGTTTAAAACGCCATCATCCGGGGCGCCTGGGTGGCGCAGTCGGTTAAGCGTCCGACTTCAGCCAGGTCACATCTCGCGGTCCGTGAGTTCGAGCCCCGCGTCAGTCTCTGGGCTGATGGCTCGGAGCCTGGAGCCTGTTTCCGATTCTGTGTCTCCCTCTCTGTCTGCCCCTCCCCCGTTCATGCTCTGTCTCTCTCTGTCCCAAAAATAAATAAAAAAACTTTGAAAAAAAAATTTTAAAAAATATAAAAAATAAAAAAAAATAAAACGCCATCATCCATAGACACCTGGCTGGCTCAGTCAGAAGAGCATGCGACTCTTGGTCTTGGGGTCATGTGTTTAATCCCCACGTTGGGTGTAAAGATTATTAAATAAAATTTAAAAATTAAAATAAAATAATAAAATACAATAAAATAATAACACAATTTATTCTCAGTGGGATTCTCAGTGGGTGAATTGGGTGAATTTGTGTTTCCCAATCTTGTAATTCTGGGTTAAAGATATTATTATGCAAGAGGGGAGCTAATTTGGCACTCATACCCCACAGCATGAGTCCTTGAACTATAAGCTAATGCTACCATCTGGGTATTTCAGGCTTCCTGAATCCATGGACCAGTAAGAACACAGTCACTATTTTGGCAGAAGCACTAAACCTTTATCATCAGGATACTTTTCCACAATGAGGTCAGGAAAGAATACACGTGGAACCAGGTAATCCAGTTGGGTGACTCCTAAATGACTCTTAAATGACGTACTTCCTCATTTAATTTTGGCTGGCAGGTGCCTGAAAACAGCAAAGATACTCAGAGGCTCAGATTCCTCAGAAATAAGTGTCGAAGTCATGCTACTAGCTAAGGCATCAAGACCAGCAGAGGATGGGCATTCTGACCACAAAGATATGGAGCTGGGCCGTGCAAGACGGGGGGATTGTAGTGGATACAGAAATATTTAATCTGGATCCTCTTTCAGGAAAGATTGCTTCAGATGGATAAAGTGCTGACAGAGAGTCTTCAGCTGTCAATAACTTCAGGCATCATCTCAGTGGCAAAGAACAGCTTTCTCCTCCACTTCATCTCTCACTGCAAGTACCCAAATTTCTGTCACATCACACCTCTGCTGAGTGGCCCAGAGCTGATAGATGTGGTTATAAAGGCCCGTCCGTTTCTTCCCAACATGGAATGATTCTGATAGTGCATTTCAACTCCAGAGTTCCCCAGGATCTTGGAAAAAAATTATTGTTGGGTTTGCATTGCCGATTGATTTCTTTATCTATCCAACCCTGCTTCCTTTTCACAAATGTTGGTCTTTTTTTTTTTTTATTTATTTAAAAAAAAAATTTTTTTAACATTTATTTATTTTTGAGACAGAGAGAGACAGAGCATGAACGGGGGAGGGGCAGAGAGGGAGGGAGACACAGAATCGGAAGCAGGCTCCAGGCTCTGGGCCATCAGCCCAGAGCCTGACGCAGGGCTCGAACTCACGGACTGCAAGATCGTGACCTGAGCTGAAGTCAGACGCTCAACCGACTGAGCCACCCAGGTGCCCCAACAAATGTTGATCTTAAAGATATTCCCTGCAAACTTAATTCCACCTGGGAATCTACTTCCAAGAGAGACCAACATACTATAATAATGTTGTATTTTACAATAATCAGACCATACAATTTGGAGTCATAGAGAGCTGAGTTTGTAATCCAATAGCTCCATACTTGTAGACAAGTTACCTAACCCTTGTAGATCTTGATTTCTACATGTACCTCTCTCTTTCATATAGCTTTTCCTAAAACAAAACAATAGATCTAATCTATGCATTGTAGTATAGGAAGGATTGTCTGGAGTATCTCATATTTTGGATTAAATCTCAAGTACTGCACTTATGCTCAAGTATATTAAAACATCCTCTTTAACTGTGTTTACATATATACAACTATGTAAGAGTTTAACCAATTCCTTATGTTTTTCAGGAGATATAACTGTTGTAATATTTTTAAAGCACTCATATAAAGTGGTTATGATTTGAGCCTACCTCTCTCATGGCTGTGTGGTGCAGAAGAAACTTCTCTTTTTTTTTGCTAGTAAATTGATTTACACAAAAGCTAAGATAGGAAAGGAAAAAAAAATGAATGGAAGTATTTACAATTCAAATATGATCACCCAAATGCATATTAAAATAGATGACTTTTGGGTAGTGTTAATGAACCAAAACTAATTCAGTTCACAAGTTGAAAGATGGGAATATTCATACATCAATAATTGATGAGTTGTACATTTCAAGCTAAGTTGTTTCATTACCAGTTACCAGACAAAGGCTAGTATTATCTTTTAGCTAGACTAAATTGCCTTTCATTATCCTCAAAGTATCTAGACATGCAAATAACTTTTAGTTTCAGGGCATAATCATCCTTAAAGGATTTTGTTTTTAAGTTTTTTCTTCCTTTGAACTAATGCCAGTTTTGTCTATATCACTCCCTTGTTGACTAATCAAATGACATTTACTGCTGTTAAGTGTTTTATTTTTTTTATCTTTCTATTATTACTTAACTTTTTATATACTTAGTACTTACCTTGCTGGCAAAATTGTAAATATATTGAAGGCAAAGGCAGAGATATACATTTCCTTGATAAAATCAAGGAAATATTGTAAAATCAATCAAATATTGTACACAATGACACAATTAATATTTTTGAAAATTCTTTATTTTGCTTTTACTTATAATGAATTGAGGTATCAATCTTCAACTTCTTAAGTAAAACATATCCTGCATGATTAGTCAGATTTTAGACCATAGAGGCAATAAGTTAGGTCATAAACTGCCAATTAGGAATGATAGAATCATTTGACTCTCTTATGAGTAAACCTGTTTCACTGTGCCTCTATCTGCTCTGTACTCTAATATTCAAGTTAATATAGGATGGTTCTTATCAGTGAGGTGCTTCAAAAATACAATTGAGGGCTCAATATTATAATCTAGAAATCTAGAAATGGAAAAGACAAAATTTCACAAATATTGTGAAAAATAAATTTTGATTTAAAAGCCACAATTAGGGTTTTTACCAAATTTCAGATTTTCAGAACCCTGAGCAAAAACAAGGTAATCCTCAAAGGCAAAATTAAGTTTAATGAGTCCTGAAATAAAGTATAGCAATAAGTTAATGCATTTGTTTTTTAAAGAATAATTTAGACTTCAAATTACATTTGAGCTAAAAAGTCAATTCTGACTTTTCTTGAGAAAGAATGTTATTCATGTGAAGAATATTAATTGTTTATCAAGTAAACCAAAACAGTGCAAAACAAAATTGATCTTTGAAAAAAAGGATTCTTGATACACTACTGATAAATATCATTTTTAAAGCATTTGTTTCAAAACTGGGAAAAACTATATTCATTTCAAAACTATAGCATAGTGTTTTTATTGATTTATGAGAACATACCTTCAAATATATTTCATTTACCTTTTAATTATTAAAAACATAGGCTTCTGCTTACAGGTTTTCATTTTTATTTTTTCCTGAAATGGCTCATGATGAATACATTTTAGTGTTAAAATACTGTTGCGAGCTTATCACTATATGTATCATAATTCAATAGGTTACCATGAATAAACAAATCAATGAAATGAAGGCAATATGACTACTAACTAGAAGGTAATATTAGCATCTTGGTATACAAATTTTATTTCAACTTTTTAAATGTATTATTACCTACTATATACAGCAATGTTTAAAAGTGATAATTTTGAAAAAAAACTTACATTGCATAAGAAGTTATTGCACTGTCTCACAAACTATAAAGGAGCTGATAGAGGAGAAAAGAAAGGGACATTCTAATGAGAAATATACACACAGATATAGTGATATGAGATGTGTATATTAGAGTACAGAGCAGATAGAGGCACAGTGAATCGTCATCAAAAGCTACTTACATAACAACGAACACTCGGGTCATTAATGTGACCATTTTATATTCAGGTTTACACAGGTGGGATCTCATGAAGTATTCATTGAAAATTAAATCTGAATAGAATTGGATTCTATAACCATTAAGAGAAGAGGTCCTTCCAGACAATGGCGCATACATCCCTCTGGAAGGTAGCTCCTCAAAACAGCATTTATAACAGGAGAAAGTGGTCAGATTTAAAATGATCTGAGGAAAGTAGAAACTGATTAGCTTTATTTTTTGCAGGACTGTGCTTTTGAAAAAAGAATAAGCTCTATGTATGTAACTTCCAAAATAGTAAGGGGGTGGGGGAAAGAATGCAGTGAAAGAAAGTTAAAGAAAACAGAAAAAGTCATGGTAAATAAAAAGCAGAAGATAAGATAGAGGAAATAATTCAAATAAATAATCTATATTGTCAGTTAAACGATAGATATTCTAATATTAACTTTTAAAAAATATAGTTATTTAATTTTATAAAAAATAAATATAAAAACCACAGAAATGTTGAAAATAAAATGTTAGAAAACATACACCAAGATAAGAACAACTTAAAAATTGTACTGGTGCTAATATCATATAAAATATACTTTAGAGAAAAGTAGTAACAGTATAGTTTTAAGAAAAACCTAAATTCACCGGTGTTATTAAAAACTGTGTAACATGGATGAACATAATAATGTATCTTCAAATATATAAGGAAAACTTGACATAATTGCATGTAGGTATGGACAAATCCAACATGATAAAATCCCTCTAATATCCCTACCTCACTAACTGATGGGTGACATGAACAAAATAATTAATAGGGTTTTAAAAGGCTTGAAAAACTTAATTGACAAATTGGTTGAAAAGACATATATCTATGCTACCTACTTCTAGCAATTATAGAATCCATTTCCTTCTCAAGCACACATTTATGAGAAAATAAAACAATCTTCAGGCTTTAAGACAAGTCTGAAAATCTTTCAAAAAATCAATCATATAGACCATGTTCTTTTATTCTATTGTAATTATTTTTCAAATGAAATAAGAAGAGATAACATAAATCATAGACAACTTGTATAAGGACATGATGAACTTGTGGCTGGTGTCTGATACAGGGCTATGACTGATTCTTTGCACCTAGTTTAACCAGTTCCCCAGTCTAGTTTTAGGACCAGGGAGGTATAGAAGACTCTCCTTGGCTTTGCACCATAGCTTCCTTGAGGCTAAGGTATCTTTCTGTGTATCTTGTTGGTTAACAATCTGGAGACAAAGCATCCTGTGCAACTGAGAAAGGACGCTGGGAGCTGTGCCCGGAGTTTCTGGACCTCTGTTTACCTGCTATATGGTACCTTTAATGAAAGCCTACGTGAGTATGTTCACTGAAGTTTTCTAGGTCCTGTCAATGATCCCACCCTGTTACCATAGCAGCTGGTACTGTGAGCACAATTAAATGAGGAAGGTTTATGGGAATCTACCAACTCAGCTCCCACAAATGAGGTTAAGTGAAGGAAAAAGGTTAGCATTATTCACGAAAAAAAAAAGAAACAATAAAAATAAGAGGGATGAAGAAAGCCTATGGATGATTAAACTGGATGGAAATGTTCAGATAATTCATTTACAAATTACCCCAGAAAAGAAGGTGATAGATGGGGTAGCCGCTAACATTTTAATGGATCAATATAAGTGAGTAGATTTTCTGGCTACTTCATCAAGCCCTCAAATCAAACTAGAAAAGGACCATATCAAATTCTTTCAAATTATCCTAGGTTTTATGACTATTAATAATCTAGTAATGACCCAAAGAGAAATCTAGAGTCCCTGGGACCCATGCTGATTAAAAATGCATGAGATTAAGAAGAGAACTATGATTCGGAGAAATACAATAGCTATGTTTTCTGTGCAAACGCTAGGGAAATCATGGTCTTGTGTATAGGTTTAAGAAAAGTCGCCCAGGGTGGTGAAGATACATCTACAGGGATTGCTGGACATCAGCGCACAACATGTTGTCATAATCTAAATATACTGATAAACAGTTAAAGGTCGGGCACCTGGGTGGCTCAGTCGGTGACTGTCCAACTTCAGCTCAGGTCATGACCTCACAGTCCCTGGGTTCGAGCCGATCAGGCTCTGCACCGACAGCTCAGAGCCTGGCGCCTGCTTCAGATTGTGTCTCCCTCTCTCTCTGCCCCTCCCTGTTCGTACTCTGTCGCTGTCTCCAAAAAATAAAATAAAAACATAAAAGAATTAAAAAAGGTGAAAGGTCAATGTAACTAAATTAGATATGACTATGATTATGACATGATTATTCAGGTTTACAAGTGAAAGTATGTTTCAGAAAAGGATTTTATTTTATTTTTTTATTATTATTTTTAATGTTTATTTATTTTTGAGAGGGAAAGAGACAGACAGCATGAATGGGGGAGGGACAGAGAGAGACACACAGAATCTGAAGAAGGCTCCAGGCTCTGACCTGTCAGCACAGAGCCTGACGAGGGGCTCAAACCCACGAATTGTGAGATCATGACTGGAGCCAAAGTCAGGCGCTTAACCAACTAAGACCCCCAGGCGCCCCGAGGAATTTGTTTTCAAAAGCTAGGAATATTTGTTGCTTCAGCCCACCAAGCAATAAGTAGTGCTTATTGAGATACTACGTAAGAATGAGAAGCCAAACCGCTGAGGAACAGAGCCTCACACAAACCTATTCGTCGTCATGTTTTAAATGGGCATTAAGATTGAAAACTTTAGAATTAAAGACTAATTAGAATTAATCTAAAACAATGTAGAATACTTGGAGCCATCAAGAAATTTCAGGTTTAATTAAGAATATGTTAGACATCGAGGTATTTATGCCCACAAATTCCTTCTTTAACAGTGTAGTCTGGTGTGTGAGAAAGGCTAACGACTACTGGTGATTGATAGACAATTATAGAGATCCTAATAAAGTAATAGCCCCATTGCATCAATTATGCCCAATACAGTATTAAGACTTCAAGTCATGCAGCTAGTTGCAGAAGATTGGTGTTCTTTGATATATTTGGCAACTGCTTTTTTAAAAAATTTCTATTTCTGGGGAAAATTCAAGATAATGCACAACCATGGGGAACTGACTCCAGTAGATATTTACTGTGCTCCTCTAAGGGTATTTAAATTCTTCTATTTGTCATAACCTCGTAAAAATAAACATATTTTATTCAACTGGGAAGTGCATTTTTAAAACAATTCTAATGATAATGTAATGTTGATGTTCCAATCAGAATATTAATCAAAAACTGAATTTCAAATTCTGGTTGATCTGATGACCACCAGAGAGGTCCATCAAAATGTTTAATGGGATTAGTAATTAATCCATCTTTTAAGTTCTCATCAAATTACAAATATGTTTGTCCAAGATCCACAAGGAACCCCTTTTGAGATTTTGTTGTAATTGCATTGCACTGATAAATTTGGGGAAAATTATTTCTTTGCCACATAAAGTCTGCCATTCGTGAACTTGTTATACACTTTCATCTATTCAGAGCATCTTTTGTTCTGCGACAGGTCATAATCTTTGATTCCATAAAGAACTTGTACATGTGTGCCAACTATCTCCCCCTAAATATTTTAGTTTATGTTGGAATTGCAAATAGATAATTTTTACTACCCCATTTTTTTAGTTATTTGGTAATTGCTGATCTAATATACAACAAATTTGCTGAATATTCTAGTTAGCTCTAATAATTTATAGATTCTCTTTGATTTTCCTGGAGACAAACATTTTCAACTTTATGAAAATGAGCAAAAATACAAGATAATTCTGAGGTAAAGAGTAAAAAAGAAGAATAAAAGGTTCCTTTTTGTCAGATATCACAGCTTGTTATAAATGTGATTCAGGATTAGAAAGAAAATACACAAGTGGAATAGAATAGAAACCTAGAAATAGGCCCAAGCAAATATAGGATTTGGGTAGAGAGAACTTTACAAATCAGTGGCTAAGGTAACACTATTAAGTAAATGATGTTAGAATGATCGTCTTGGCATAAAAGATGCACAAAACATTTGGTCCTTATATTATATAAAATAATTCCAGATGGTGGAAATAACTTGGGAAAAATACAACTTAAAAATATTACAAGAGAATGAGGTGCCTGGGTGGCTCAGTTGGTTAAGCATCCGGCTTTAGCTCGGTCATGATCTCGCAGTTTGTGAGTTCAAACCCCGTGTCGGGCTCTGTGCTGACAGCGGGGAGCCTGCTTTGGATTTTGTGTCTCCTCTCTCTGCCCCTTCCCTGCTCACGCTCTGTCTCTCTCTCTCAAAAATAAATAAACATAGAAAAATTTTTTTAATATTACAAGAGAATGTAGGAGAATATGCCCCATATATGGTAGTGAAAGATTTCTTAAATCCAATACATAAATAAATCTTATAAAATACAGTTTGATTAATTTGATTATATCAAAACTATGAACTTCTGCATGAATAAAGTCACCATAAGAAAAAGTCAAAAAGTAAGCTAAGGCAGACTAAGACACAATAATGCTGCTCTGTAACAGATAAATGATTTTTATCCATTAGCATTTTTGTGTTCAATAAGAAAAAAACATAAATCCCAATAGGAAAAAAAATGACAAGATTTAATGTAAAGCAATTCACTGAAGAGGATTCCAAGAGCCCAATAAAAATATTATAATAACGCCCAAACATTTTTTAAATAATCTGAGAAGTGCCAGTTTACAAAGAAAATAATATTACTTATATTGATCAAATCCTTTAAATTTGATATTACATATTGGAAGGAGTTTGGGGCAAATTGTCATACATATTTATGAGAGTATAAAATGTTACAATAATTTGGGAAAAATTTGGCAAAAGCCAGTTGTGAATTAATTATATGTCTTTCAAACCAGCCATTCTATTTTACATATAAAATATTTTAAACATTGGTGCACAGGTGCACTAAAATATGTGTACAAGGATTTCCATTTTAGTTCTTTCTATAATAAGAAATAATTGTAAATAATTTTATATGTCCATCAACACACTTACAGATAGATAAGATGTGCTATCTACTCTATGGTGCAATACTATATATAGAAGGAAAGGAATGAACTACCTAGCATATACTGTTATCATAGAGGGCAAAATGATGAAAAAAGGAAATTGCAATATTATGCTCAATATTTGAATGAAACTCACATAAAGTAATATTATACATTGCGCTCTCCCACGCACACGCACACACACACACGCACACACATATACACACACAAAATCAGGAGATGTACTGGAAATTTATACAATGTGTGTTAAGCATTGTTTCTAGCACAACAGGGTACAAGGGAAGGACACTGGTAACTTTAACTTTATCTATAATGTTTTACTTCATTAAAATAGACTTAAAACAAATACGAGGAAATGTGGCAAATACAAAAGAGCAGAAGGAAAAAAATAAATATTAAACACTCCATCACCAAAAGAGTACTAAGTACCACTAAGATGGTTGAAACTTGGTGAACATCAATTCAGAGTTTTGTTGTTGTTGTTGCTGCTGTTACTTTCCTAATCAGAAAAGAAAAGGAAAAGGACTTAAAACTCTTGAGGTTATAGTTTGGATGAGTTTATAAGTAAAGCAAACCCTACAGGGAAAATATGTAAAATATACCTTACTATTATGATTCTGAATCTCTTTGCAATCAAAATCATCTCACTATGTAACTTCTTATATGCAACTTGTTTTCCTAGGCCAACAAAATTTTAAAGACTATAGCACATTGAGTACTGTGTCATATGATACCACTTTTTCTTTTCTCTACCACTGATCCAAAATATCAATATTTCTCACCACATAGCTGAGAAGATTCTACCTTAAATACTTTTAGCAGTTTGTTTTAAGAATCGAAAAGAGAAATAGATTTTTTTAACTTCTTTGTTCAGAGTATTTGTTCAATTCAGTTTAAGTCTCACTCCTTGGCGATGAGCTGATATCTTTTTAATGTTTGTTGAACACAGTTTCTAACACACCCATCTATCGACTTCTTCAACCATGTGGTAGTGAATGAGATCTAATTGCAAACTTCTGGCAGCAAATAAATTGTATGATTGATTTTTCTGATAAAAGAATAAACCATTTTGAACTTTTGAATCTACAAATCCATGGTTATGAAAAAACAACAGGCATTACATGGCTCCAAGCAGAGTTTATGAAACATGAGTGAGGAAAGTTTGTTCTATTTTCACACTCAGAAATGTGCCTTACTATTACATCCTATAAAAAGGAAAAGAGATCAATTTGCTTTGATGGCACATAATGGTTTTAATCTGCCACATTAAAAACAACAACAACAACAAAACAGCTCTTTAAGACTGAACTAATGGGAGTGCACCACACCCCCTTTCCAGATATAAGTCACTTACAATTAACTTGGTGAAGAAAATACTTTTATATGTAATCCTAATGCTTCTTTGAAATTAAAAAATCATCTGAAAATAAAGGCACTTCAGCTGCTTGAGTTCATGGTGATACGTGCATACACACACACACACACACACACACATATACTATATGTGTGTATATATATATATATATATATATATATATTTCTTTAGTTCTTAAAACAAAATGCTAAAAATATTTAAGGCAGAATCTTCTCATCTGTGTTGTGAGAAATACTGGTATTTTGGATCAGTGGTAGAGGAAAAACAATGAAATAGTATGACATAGTAATCCATATGCTGTAAACTGTAAAACTTTGTTGGCCTCAAAAAACAAGTTGCATGTGCACGTGTGTGTGTGTGTGTGTGTGTGTGTGTGTGTAGACACAGTTTTTGTTGTTGTTGTTGCCCTTGTTGCTGTTTTCTGAAACACATCATATTCTTGCTTCTTGGAAGTCATTTGAATGATTTTTCTACTTTGAGGTATTTTGGTCTTTAAGGAACTTTCAATGAATATTCTTATATTCATAGCTGGATAATAGTTACTTCTTCAGTTTACTTAATATTAGTGCCATATTATTTGATATTTCCATGTCTATGCAGGCATAAATAAAAATATGAACTAAAATATAAGCATAAACATAAGTAGGTAACAATCAAACACTACTTCACCTCACTCCATTTAGGTTTTACATTACAGATAGAAAATAGTATCTGTAGAGAGAAGTTCACAGAATGTCTTATACTAACACTGATCCAGGGAATTTATTAGAATCATATTTGTTTATAAAAAAAAATAGAATTAATATTATATACAGAGATTATACTAATTCATAATTTAGCAAATATTTGAGAATCTATGATATCATCCCATTTGTTGTGCTTTGCCATGTTGAAAAGTATAAAAGATACTATTTTGGCCTTAAGATCTAAGTTCTTTCTTTCTTTCTTTCTTTCTTTCTTTCTTTCCTTCTTTCTTTTTTCCTTCCTTCCTGAAATGGAAGTTTTTCACTGTAGAGAATGAGAAGGAAACACTTATAATAATAATTAAAAAAAGCAGCATTTCACAAATAAATATAACATAAATTTAGCAGGGGTCAAAATTGTTGGAGGATTATGAACAACTGCACCTTAAACTCGTTTTTGTAATAAAGGTTAGGTTGGGATCAGCCAAGAGGAGGTGTTCAGAAAGATGAAGACATGGAAATGTTATGGAAAATGTTTATCATCCAAGTATGTCTTAAATTAGAACAGTATCGGGAAAACTGAAACACAGGTTAAGGTGATTACCAAAACAAAACAAAACAAACACTAAGAAAAGAAAAAGAAAAAAATTATAGAAGTGTTAAACTGAACAGTTACAAGAGAGCTTTGTGTGTGTGCCAAAGGAGGGATTGGAGGACAAGAAAAGGAGAAGTGGAGACAACAGTATTTAAGCAATTGAAATGTGTTATTATAAAGCAATCAAGAGAAAAATGTCTCTGGAAAGTAGTGAACTAACAGCTTTTAAACTAAAGGCTTTGAATCAGTAACTAAAAACCTCACATCGAAGACCATGAACAGATAACTTCACTGGTGAATTCTATCATTTACACCATTCCTTCTCAAACTCTTCTTCCAAAAAATAGAAGATGAGGAGACTCTTCCAAACTCAATTCATGAGGCCAGCATTACCCTGACACCAACACCAGACAAGGATGCCACGACAAAAGGAAATTACAGGCCAATATCCCTGATGAAAATAGATGCAAAAATTCTCTACAAAATAATAACAAATCAGGGCACCTAAGTGGCTGTTGGTTAAGCATTGACTCTTGATTTTAGCCCAGGTCATGATCTCGTGGTTCGTGAGTTCGAGCCCCATCAAGCCTGCTTGGGATTCTCCCTCTCTCTGTCCCCACTGACCCTACTCTGCTCACACACACAGGCACTTTCTCTCTCTCCTAAAATAAAAAAATAAACCTAAAAAATATTAGGAAATCAAGTTCAACAATACATTAAAGGGATCATACACTATAATAAGTGGGATTTATTCCAAGGATTCAAGAATATTTCAACATTTACAAATCAATTTAATAAACCCCATTAACAAAATGAAGGATAAAAATCATATGAGCATCTCAACAGATGCAGAAAAAGCATTGACAAAATTCAACATCCCATTCATGATAAAAACTCTCAACAAAACACGTACAGAGGGAGTATACCTCAACATAATAAAGGCCATATATGACAACCCCATAGCTAATATCATATTCAATGGTGAAAAACTGAAGGTTTGTTTTGTTTTGTTTTGTTTTGTTTTGTTTTGTAAGTTCGGGAAAAAATGCTCATTCTAAACACTTTTATTCAACAAGGTATTGGAAGTCCTAGCCAGAGCAATTAGACAAGAAGAAAACAAAAAAGACCTCTGATTGGAAAGGAAGAAGTAAAACTGTAACTATTTATAGATGACATGTTATATAGAGAAAAATCTTAAGACTCCATCAAAATATGTTAGAACAGATGAACTCGAAAAAGTTGCAGGATACAAAATCAATACACAAAAATCTGTGGCATTTCTATACACTAATTATGAAATATAAGAAAGAGAAATTAAGAAAATAATCCCATTTGCAATTGCATCAAAAAGAGTAAAATACCTAGGAATAAATTTAACCAAGGATGTAAAAGATGTATATTGAAAACCACAAGAAATTGATGCAAGATATTGAAGAAGACACAAATCGATGGACAGATATTCTATGCTCATGGATTGGAAAAGTTAACATTGTTAAAATGTCCATACTACTCAAAACAATCTACAGAATCTGTGCAATTCATATCAAAGTCTCAATGACATTTTTCACAGAAACAGAACAAACACTCCTCAAATTTGTATGGAACCATTAAAAAAACCCTGAATAATCTAGGCTTTTGTTCTTGAGAAGGAAGAACAAAGCTGGAGGCATCATGCACCTAGATTTCAAACTATGTTACAAAGCTGTAGTAACTAAAACAGTATGCTGTTGGCATAAAAACAGACATGTAGATCAGTGGAACAGAATAGAGAGCCCAGAAATAAACCCACACATATATGACAGCTAATTTATGACAAAGAAGCTAATTTATTACAATGAGGAAAGGACAGTCTCTTCAACAAATGCTGTTGGGAAAATTGGACAGTGACATACAAAAGAATGGAACTGGCCCACCATCTTACACCATATACAAAAATTAACTCAAAATAGATTAAATACTTGAGCACAAACATGATATCAAGTTCTGAGAAGGAAACATAAACAGTAAGCTCCTTGACATGACTTTTGAATCTGACACCAAAAGCAAAAAAAAAAAAAAAAAAAAGGCAAAAATAAACAAGTGGGACTGCATCAAACCAAAAAGCTCTACACAGCAAAGGAAACCATCAACAAAATGAAATGGTGACCTACTGACTGGAAGAAAATAGTATACCTGATAATGGGCTAAATCCAAAATATATATTAAAAAATTCAAACAGCTCAATAGCAAAACAATCTTACTAAAAAATGGGCAGAAGGTCTGAATAGACATTTTTTCAAAGAAGACATACAGATGGCCAACAGGTACATGAAAAGATTCTCTGTATCATTAATCATCAGGGAATATGAGTCAAAATCACAATGAGATATCACCTCACACCTGTTAGAATAGCTATTACCAAAAAGACTAGAAATAATAAGTGTTGGCAAGGATGTAGGGGAAAGGAAATCCTTGCACACTGTTGATGTGAGAATGTAAATTGGTACAGCCACTTTGGAAATCAGTGTGGAGGGTCCTCAAAGAATTAAAAACAGAAACACCATACGATCCAGCAATTCCTCGTCTGGGTATTTATGTGAAGATGATGAAAACACTAACTTGAAAAGACGTATGCATTTCATATTCATTGTAACATTATTTATTGTAGTCAAGATATGAAAACAACCTAAGTATCATCATTGGATGAAAGGATAAAAAAATTGTGGTGTATATGTACAGTGGAACATTGTTTGACCATAGAAAAGAATAAAATCGGGGCGCCTGGGTGGCTCAATTGCTTAAGTGTCCAACTTCAGCTCAGGTCATGATCTCACGGTTTGTGAATTTGAGCATAGGCATGTGTGCTGACACCTCAGATCCTGGAGTCTGCTTCAGATCTTGTCTCCCTCTCTCTCTGCCCCTCCCCTGATTGCTCTCTCTCTCTCTCTCTCTCTCTCTCTCTCTCAAAAATAAACATTTAAAAAATTTATTTAAAAGAATAAAATCTTATCATTTGCAATAGTATGGATGGGCCTTGAAGGTTTCATGTGAAGTGAAATAAGTCAGACAGAAATAAGATAAGTACTGCCTGAGCTCTATTATATGTGGAATCTAAAAATAAATAGATAAACAAAAACCAATCTCACAAATTCAGAGAACAGATTGCTGGCTGCCAGAGACATGGGTTGGGGAAGAGGGTAAAAAAGGGGTGAACTGTTTTTGTAAGTTTTTTTTAGTTTAAACAAATTGATGAGAGAGAGAGAGAGAAAGGGAGGGAGAGAGGGAGAGAGAAGGGGGGAAAGAAAGAGAGAGAGAGAGAGAGAGATAAGGAGCAGAGCTCCAAAAGTGGACAAAATTTTAGGCTCAGAATGTTTTTTACACAAAGTGCGGGCCTTAGTTAACGTGGATTACAATTCTAAAACATAGGACAAGGAAATTTGGGTCAGGTCCTTTAAGGAAGGTTGACCAAATTTAATTCCATTAATGGAAAGGTATTCCTTGGCAGATTAGTACGACAATGTCTTAAAAGACGGATTCAAGGGGAAAGAAACTCTGTGTTAAAATGATCTTATGCTGGGGGCACCTGGGTGGTTCAGTTGGTTAAGTATCCGACTTTGCTCAGGTCATGATCTCACAGTTTGTGAGTTTGAGCCCCGTGTCGGGCTCTGTGCTGACAGCTTGGAGCCTGGAGCCTGCTTCGGATTCTGTGTCCCCCTCTCTTTCTGCCCCTCACCCGCTCACACTCTCTCTCTGTCTCTCAAAAATAAATAAACATTAAAAAATTTTTTAAATAATCTTATGCTGTAATCCAGATATGAGGCACTCATAAATAACAGGATAATGGCAAATTTGAAATAAACTGAGACAGTAGTATTTCTTATTTAGTCAAGTTTACCAAGTATTTGGGAATCATATTTTGAAGTCATCTGTCAGAACTCTAAATCGGGAACCAGTTAAGTCCATTAAATCCAGTGTTTCTCTATCTTGCTTAAAATGTTTACCTTCTGCTTTTATTCCTCACTGTGATTATTCAAGGTTTTTGTTGTTTTTGGGTCATTCAGTCCTGCAGGCAACAATTCTGTTCAATTATTTTGCTTTATGTTGTTGAAATTACCTTTTTTTTTTCAGTAATGATGCTTGTCTGAGATGTGAAACACCCAGATGCTGTCATGATGAACAGCATTTAAGTACCTGAATAAACAAACTTATCTTAGGGCTATCAATTTTTCTTTTTGAAGTTCCCTGAAACATTTCTTAATGTATCACCCTTTGTTAACAACTTCATCATGTTTCTAATTAATTGTGTCCCCTTCTGGGCCAAGAAGTATGCAAACTAAGTATTTCTGCGGTTAGGGAACTATGTATAGAGAACGTTCCTGCAACTTTGATTTCTAGATCTCAGGAAGAAAAGCCTGAAGTATACACCATGTCTTAGGTGCTCCTCATGTAAGGTAAATATTGCTAAAGAATACTCGCAACAGAAAATAGTTTCCAGGTTTCCCTTTACATTTACACTCATTATATAAATTTCACTCACCTTCTGCACATTTTTAAAACTAAGTCCTGATTCCATACCTTTCATCTTTTGCCTTTGACATTTCTTTGTCTCCATGATTGACTTATGAACAAATGACTATTACCTGGTTAATAGTTACTGCAGTTGGAATCAACTTTGAGTCTCCCATGTATCTCATCCAGCCTGTCTCTTTTTAACTGTTGGAACCCTGTGTTTTATTTCCTGACCCGGTAACCATCAGAACATGAGCCTTCCTCCAGATTCAGAGACATCGATGTCAGGCTAGGGTGGTCTCAAGCATCAGTTTTTTAAAATAATACATATATGTTCCCCAACATTATTGCACTGGGAGGAAGCACACTGAAACCAGGCTTCCTGCCTTCAGGTTGATTCAGTTTTGCCTTAGACCTATCCTTTATCAAAGACTTGAAACAGCCAGATGAACTTCTTGAAGGAATGGTCCTTCTCACCTTCATCCACAAACCAATATAGAGTTCCTGGCATCTTTGGAAAGACACACGAGATTGAGTAATGTTATTTTCTGATATTATGTAGCTGAAAAATATTACACCATTACTCCCAGCCTCTACTTAGTTTGTTCTTACATGTGCTACAGTTTACTTGTAATTTCTCCTATATGTAAATTATTATCTATTATTTTATTAGAAATTTCTTTTTTTAAGTTTTAATTGTGACAAAATACACTTAACATAAAATTTACCATCTAACCATGTTTAAATGTACAATTCAGTGGCATTAGATATACTCGTTGTTTTGTTACTGTCCCATAATTAATTCATTTTTTATCTGGCAGAACTCTGTATCTTTTCAATAACTCCTCACCCCAAGCCCAACCCTAGCTTCTAGCAACCACAATTCTACTGTTTCTAGACATCTAACTTACTCAAGGTACTTCATCTAAGTGAAATCATACAGTATTTGTCTTTTTGGTGACTATTTTATTTCACTTAGTTTAATGTCCTAAAGATTCATCCATGTTGTTGCATGTGTCAGAATTTCCTTCTTTTTCAAGGCCAAATAATATTCCTTTATATGTATAACGCACTTTGTTTATCTGTCCAACTGCTGACCAACATGTGTTTGCTTCCAGCTTCTGGGTGCTACAAAAAAAATCCTGTTTTACTTTTTTAACATTTTTTTAATTTTTTAAAAGTTTATTTATTTATTTTGAGAGAGAGAGAAAGAGATGCAGACAGAATCCCAAGCTGTCTTTCTGCTGATAACACAGACGCAAGGCTCAATCTCATGAATCATGAGATCATGACTTGAACTGAGATCAAGAGTCAGATGCTCAACCGCCTGAGCCACTCAGGGACCCCCCCAAAATGCTGTTATTAATATGCATGTATTTATCATAAATTTATTGCTTCCATAAGGAATTTTACAAATTAGATTTGAAGCAATACTTTAGTAAAATCAGCCCATCACAAATGAAAATGATTATAAGGGTTTTTTTTTGAGGGGGAGGGACAGAGAGGATACTGATTTTGACACTTGGATGACTCAGAAATACCAGAATTAGTGGAAGCCAGATATAGAAGTGGAGTGAAACAGTTTGCTAGGTGGATACTTGGGAGATGAACATTATGACAGATTGAAAAGCAAAGACAAAATCCTTGATGTAGGTTAGAGGCAGTAAGATACCCAGTGTCAATGGAACAGCATATGCAAGGGAAAAAGCATAAGAAGTCAACCAAAAAGGTGGTCATAGAAAGGGGTTAGGCTATATGTTGGATTTCATTTTAAATGTGGTAGGAAGCTATTTGAGGGCTTTGAGCAGAAGAGATACACAACTTAATTCATATATTTTTAAAGATCACCCTGACTGCTGTGTGAAGAGTAGTTTGGAAAAGGTTGAGGGCAGAGATAGAAGAGGAAGACTAAATTATAGGAGAAGTCTAGGCAAAAAAAAAAAAAAAAAAGACTAAAAAAACCCATAGTGACTTTGACTCAACTAGCAGTGATGTAGCTGGTGAGGGCTATAGGGTTTAGCATTCTGAAAATGGAGCTTCTAGCTCTTGCTGAGGGTTTAGAAATGGGATATGAGAGAAAAAGAAAAATTGAGGGTGACTCCAAAGTTTCCTCCAGAATTTTAGTTCTGAGCATCTCAGCAAATGACATCTCCTTTACAGAGATAGGAGAGACTAAGAAGTGTGGATTTGTGGAGACGAATCCTGAGTTTCACACTGGACATGCATGTTGTGGCCCCATCTGGAAATGTCAGATAGGCAACTGGACAAGTGAGTATGGCTTCAGAGGAAAAGCTCACGCTGTAATCATAAATCTTGAAGATACCAGCATAATCATCATTTCTTAAAAGACAAAACTGAGTGTCATGAAGGAAAAAAACCAAAGATAGAAAATAAAATCAATCTGAGTCCTGAGCCCTGGGTCACTCCACTATTTAGAGATAGGAAAAAAGAAAATCTTGGAAAAAGAAGATGAGAAGTGACCAGTGAGGCAAAAGGACAACCGGAATAATGAAGTGCTCCAAATGCAAGGAAGAGAGGTTTCCATGACAGAGGGAGTGATCCAGTATTCTAAAAATGGTACTGAATTTTAGAAGAGAATGGAGATGACAAGTAGATTTAGCAACATGGGGATCATTGGATCTCTTGACGAGAGTAATTTTTAGTTGAGTGAGACTAAGGAAGATGAATTCTAATTGAGGTAAGTTCAAGAAAAATGAGAGTTCAGATAGAGAACGATACTTTTAAGGAATTTTTCCAGAAAGGGGCATATGGTCCCAAGAGTTTTTTGTTTTGTTTTATGGGATGCACTGTAGTACATTTTTATCCAGACAGGCATTTGATCCAACAGAGAGGAAAATATGAATGCTGCAAGACAAGGGAGGTGTAATTGTAGGAGCAAAATCGAGGAATGGGAGAGAAAGGAGAGAGTACACTACAGCAGTGGAGAAAATAACCATAAATGGAAACGGGGATATTTTATCCATTGTAACAGAGGGAAAAGAGTATATAAAAAACACAGAGATAAATTGGTAGATTTTTAGTGAAAAAAAAATGTATACATTCTCTTTTCATTGTTCTATTTGTTCAGTAAAAGAAGAGGCAAGTCCATCAGTTGGGATTAGGGTGTGTAAGGGATTATGGAGATTTAGGAAATATGCTAAGAAAGGAAATAGGTAGAGTTTCCAGGTATGGCTGAGGGCCCTGCTGGAGGTTTGTGATCACAAATTGAAAGTGGGACCCTCCGTACATTGTATGTTTCTCTGGTACATCCCTCATTATAACCGCTCCATTGCAGGTAAGGAGTAGACAGGAGAGAACAGGAGCATGAGAGTATTAAAAGACAATAAAAATGTATTAGACTCCATGGATTAAATTTTCACCCATTTTTCTATTTATTTAGTCCCCATAGTCACTGTTTCGTCCTTGATGCCAATTACCCAGGTTGATGGATGCGAAAGCCCAGAGAAATAATGACCGTCTTGTTGAGTTACAGCAACGGCAATAGCGTGTCTGGTGATCCTAAACAGATTATGCAGTGTATAAATACAGGTGTGCATACATACCTATGTTTATAATGGTAATTCAATATTCAAACACAGACAAATATTACATAATGGAATGTAAAGTTCAGGGACAGTAATTTTATTTTATTTTATTTTATTTTATTTTTTTTTTTCAACGTTTTTTATTTTATTTTTGGGACAGAGAGAGACAGAGCATGAACGGGGGAGGGGCAGAGAGAGAGGGAGACACAGAATCGGAAACAGGCTCCAGGCTCCGAGCCATCAGCCCAGAGCCTGACGCGGGGCTCGAACTCACAGACCGCGAGATCGTGACCTGGCTGAAGTCGGACGCTTAACCGACTGCGCCACCCAGGCGCCCCAGGGACAGTAATTTTAAAGATGTGTGAGCTTTGGATCTTTTAAAATAAGAATAAACAGGTTGAAAGTATGTGACAATTGTTCTTTGTTATAGATCTACTATGTTTGCCTTTTCCTAAAATAAACTCACCAACTACAGTTCCCTGAGCCTTCCCCTAAAAGAGTTATATTTGCAAACAAATAGTCTTCTGGCACAATGTTTCTTTGAAATGATTGGCTGTGCCTGGCCAGCTGTTCCTCAGTTTTACCCTAGAGTTCCTTAAAACCCTCTGGTTATTACCATCTGGTCCTGGTGATTAATCCACATTTACTTTGTCAATTTTGTGAAAACATCCTGAGTATTGACCACTATTTGATCTTGTATATCCAACCTGCTCATTTCCTGGAACAATCTGGATTTAGGGATCTCCCTAATATCCTCCTAATTAAAGTCTAAAGCAAAGCTCTAATTCAGTCTATCAGGTATCACATTTTTATCCAAAGTCACCCAAAGATCCCAGTGGTGTATCCTACATGGAGTTCTGCATTAGATAACACGGAAATACTTTTTATTGGCTTTTGATTCTCTCATGAGGTATTCTTTCCCCAACTTGCTTGTAGTTTACATCTATGAGCTTCACTTTTCTCCTCATTCTGTCCATCTTTGCACTTCCAGCACATTTGCCAAGAAGTCTATTTTTTGCAGGTACTTGGCATTTTTTATAGTTGGCACATATTTCTGTTGTTCTCAATAAGGTATATGTCAGTATTCTCCAGACATTTTGTACATGTTGATTGAAAAATAACCACACTTTTTTTATTTCTGGACATGTAAACAGCTTTTTCCCTCTTTTCTACTTAGGTGTTGAGTTGAATTTTCACAATAACTATCATTTAAGAAATTAGGAACTATTTTTATTAATGGGGATTTTTTTTAATTCCTTTCTCGAAGTGTCTGAAATTCCTGACTTTGTCAGTTACTTGCTTAGATGCACACTCTGTTGGGAAAACATGGTAGCGATGATTGAGCTCCTTGTATAACATCAAAAGAATGACAAAGAAGCTTCTGTATAGAGAGGGCCCCATACCTTCTGAAATTGCATTGATAAATGAATGTCTAGAAATACAAAATTCAAGGTGACTAGATATATCTATAAATTTGCATCATATACGACTAATATTAGCAATTATGCTTATTTTTCTCTGCAGAATTCAAAACAATTAACAGCGTTGTCACTATAAATCTCCCAGCCAGAGCCGTGAGCTAGAAATGACCAGGGGAGAGGTTGGTCTGGTCAGTATCCCTTCCCCCGCGATTGCTATTTTCTAGGCTGTCTTTACTCTGCTGGCAGATAGACTTGCAGTGTTTTCCACACGGACACCACAAAATATTCTGTGCAGCAATAACCCAATAAAGCTCTTCACCTGTACGAAATCCACAAGTCATTTTACTTTCAGCCATAGTCAAACATTTATAAATATAGCAAAAATAAAACTTTAGTAATTGAGCAATTTCAATTCAGTATTCATCTGTTTAGAAATGATTGCTTGCAGTGAGTCAACAACCAAATCTAATAAGTAAATGAAATTGGGAGACATTAATGAACACAAAGGAAGTGTTAGCTGTAGAGGAAATAGCGGAAACTATGATTTGCCACAGTATTCATTTCAGCCAGGTAAATAACTGCTTATTATACTCTCCCTAAGGGATCAATTAAAAGTGAGTCTCAGGTGATGAAATGCATTTTCAGCAATGGAGACAGACTCATTTTACTATCGCTCCTATTTTGTTTGCACTTATTTACCATTCATTAGCATAATAATATTTTTCAGCATGATATACATTAAGTAACGTATGGAAAACCAAATGCAGAAAAACACACATACCAATTACATGCACATATACACAAATGCACAAACACCACCACATATGTATACTTTATAGCCTTGTATAGCAGACCTACTGGTGAATTTTCACCTTGGATCTGTTGCTGGCATGATGTACAGCTTTAGGCAAAGAGTTTTAATGCATGACTTTTAGAAGATTTTGGAAGCAGTTAAGATATTTTGCCTGAGATCAATGCTACAGATTCAGTTATTCAACTACATTTGCATATTGAGATTTATGCTTGAAATAGATGAAAATTGATTTGGGTTTTCCTAGTGCACAGTTAATGGCACTTGGCTACCTGGGAGAATAGTCTGGACCATCTTTCCTTCTGTGGATTCGATAATAGACTCCGCCCCATTGGACTAGTTTTATTCCTCCCAGTCTTCTGCCTTTACGTTTTGAAGCTAATGCTCATTTCTGTTCAACCACTATTTTTTATAGCCTACTGCAACTCAGAAGTCCCCTCTACTTCCTGATTAAAATGTTGATTTTCACCTCCCTCCTGTATCTTTGTCAGTGACTTTTGCACTCACATAGAAAATTTGTTAAACCTCCCTAAATTTTTATACAGATTTGACTTTGTTGCCAGAGTCCATTAGATTAGGCCATTTTACTGTCTAATCCTCCAGTATTATTTTTGTGTTTGGCATCTGCCCTACTTTCTATACCCAGCAAATATGCCTCACAGTCCCTCTGGAGCATTCTGTCTCTCGAAATTGTACCCTTTTCTTTGATTGTGACCTTTTTGGTCACATAAGATTTTCCTCTCAACCTTAGTGTTCCATAAATAGTTGCCTTAATAACACTGTAAATAGTGCATGAGACTGATTCCTTCCTCTAACCTTTTCTAGATAGAGAGTTCCTCTTTTGTCAAAGACCGTGTCTTAGTCATCTGTATGTTTGCCTTAGAAGCCAATATGGTACTTTGATCTTGATAGGTACTCAATAAACTTGTGAAGTTCAACTGAATTAAGAGATGTGGAAAATTACGGAAGGAACTTCTATTTCCAATGATAAATGCATATATTTATCACCTGTCCTCCCCATATACCAGTGAAGTGACAAAATACTTGTTAAAGAATTAATATATGGCAGCTCTGGAAAACAAGAAAGAATTCCTCTAGCACATTAAAGACCTAAGGATATTTCTTTTTTTAGTTTTAATTCGGTGCAGTTAACATACAGTGTTACATCAGTGTCAGGTGTACAAAATAGTGTGATTCAACAATTCCATACGTTAGTCAGGGCTCATCAAGGTAAGTGCACTCTTAATCCCCTTCACCTATTTCCCCATCCCCCGCCCCCCTCCCCTCTGCTTAAGAATCTGGTTTTTGGTTTATCTTTTTTTTTCCCCTTTGTTTTGTTTCTTAAATTCCACATATGAGTGAAATCATATGGTATTTGTCTTTCTCTGAGGGGCTCGTATCGCATAGCGTTATGCTCTTTAGCCCCATCCGTGTTGTTGTGAAGGGCAAGATTTCATTCTTTTTTATAGCCAAAATATTTCGTTGTATACATATACTTCATCTCTTTTGTCCATTCATTTATTGATGGACACTGAGGCTGCTTCCATAAGTTGACTATTGTAAAAAATGCTGCAATAAACATGGGGTGTGCCAAAAATAGCAAAATACTTAGGAATAAACTTAAACCAAAGAGATGAAAGACTTGTACTCTGAAAACTATAGGACACTGATGAAAAAAATTGAAGATGACACAAACAAATGAAAAGATAGTTCAGGCCTATGGACTGGAAAAACAAATATTGTTAAAATGTCCATATTCCCTAAAGTAATCTATAGATTTAATGCAGTCCCTATCAAAATACCAACAGCGTTTTTCACCGAACTAGAACGAACTATCCTAAAATTTGTTTGGAACCACAAAATACCTCAAATAGTCAAAGTCATCTTGGAAAAGGGACATTTCTATTAAAAAAAAAAGTTTTGTTTTTTTGTTTTTTTTTTAAAGAAAAAAACAGTTTTAAAATGATGTTGGAGACGTATCCAAAAAGACCACAAACCAATAGCAGGTATAGAAAAAAGTTGGTACCCATCTATATGTCCTTCCTCTTACTGAGCCTTGGAGAAACTCTAAGCTCAGAACCAGCAAGTACAAATTGTAGTGGTGGCCCCTAGAGCAACCAAAAACACAAAGAGCAAAAATATATAAAAAATGTAAAATATTAAGCACCTGGTTGACTCAGTTGATTGAGCGTCCAACTCCTGATTTCAGTTCAGGTCATAATCACAACGTCATGGGATCAAGCCCTGTGTCAGGCTCTGGGCCACTCATGCTTGTTCTTTCTCTCTCTCTCTTAAACAAAAAAAAAAAAAAAAAAAAAAAAAAAAATATATATATATATATATATATATATATATATATATGGGGTGCCTGGGTGGCTCAGTTGGTTAAGTGTCTGACTTCAGCTCAGGGGTTTGAGCCCCGCGTTGGGCTCTGTGCTGACAGCTCAGGGTCTGGAGCCTGCTTCAGATTCTGTGTCTCCCTCTCTCTCTACCCCTCCCCAGCTCTCTCTCTCTCTCTCTCTCTCTCTCTCAAATAAATAAACATTAAAAAAATATATGTAATACATATGTAATTTTAATATATAAAAGAAGCTTGAAAATATTTATTTTTTATTTAAATTAAGAAAACCATAAGGCTTTATTCTGGATTTGAATGGAAAGAACTTTCCATCTTTAATAAATAGTTTTTTTTCTTGTCTTTTTTTTAAACAATCTGTATGTATTTGGCAGATGCAGTTTCCTAATACCTTTACTAACTTCTTTCCTGCTAATGAAATCCAATGATCAATGGTGCTGGTCTTAACTAATAAAAACTCTCCCATTCCCTAATTTCTAACCCTTTCTAGAAGCTAGCATTTGGTCATATAGTTTGGTCCTGACCAACAGAGCACACTCAGAAATTTCCTGGTAAATTCTGATAAAGGGGACAGATGTCAGCACAGCCTGCTTTCCCTTGGTCCTGCTTTGAATGTGGACATGATGTCTGGGCTATAGCAACAATTTTGATACATGAGGAAACAAGCATGAGTATAAAGGAATACAACTGTCAGTGAAGGAGAAATTTCAGAGGACTGGGTTGCTGACGACATTGTTTGCCTCTGCGTGGCTGGTTGTGCCACACCTCCCTTAAGACTACTGGTTAGGTGGGAAAATTTAATCCTCATTTGTTCACTGAGTTTTTTTCTGGTTAACTGCTGAGTGTACTACTAGTTAGCTTCATTGTGTGTTTTTTTGAGATAAAAATATAACATGTTCCAGTTCTTCTGTTTTATTTTGAGAGAGAGCGTGCACACAGGGGAGGGAGGGGGCAGAAGGAGAGGGAGAGAGGGAATCTCAAGCAGGCCCCACACCCAGCACAGATCCCCCCAAGGAGTTCTAGCTCATGACCCATGGTGACATCATGACCTGAGCCTAAATAGAGAGTCAGACGATTAACCAACTGAACCCCTCAGGTTCCCCCCAGTTCCTCTGTTTTTAAAGTCTAATTGGACATACATGATGAATGTAAATTGTAAACATGCCTACAGAAATACACAAAAATATATATCATGAAATAATATGGAATAAACTAGACCTAACCTACAGACCTAAGATGCGCTGATAATTTTCATGTCAATTTACTATGAACTTTTTATGATTCAAAATCTTAAAATTAACATTTCTTTAATAACAAGATTTTGTCAGATTCCTGTCAAGCCCATTCAGCTGAAATCATGCTACCGAGCATTCCACTGGGTGACTAAAATATTCCCAAATTTAAAAGAATGTCCGTTTTTTTCATCTAGTTAGCCCTAAGAGGAGATTCTGTTATATTAAGGTCCTGGACTTTCCAAATTTACAGACTGCCTGAGTAAATCGGCACTGTTGTAATTCAAAACACATAATGTTTTGTGACTCAGGATCTGCTTCTTTGTTTCTGGCAAATGCAGGCAGGATCAAAAGAGCTGTCAATTCTCTTAGATGTGTAATTTTATAAGGGGCTAATTTTTTCACACTGCCTAATGAGATTTTGCTAGCAAATAAGTGCCTAAAACATATGGGGATAATATTCATTAGATCCAAGGGAACTATTATCTTTAAAACTGTCAAAATTGAAATTTTAAAGGGATAAGACTGATTTTTTCCAAATTAATTGCTTTTGTCTACTGTGCAACACACATGTTAGAGCTAAAGAGAGAAATTGTGCTAACATCTCTGACAATTCATTAAACACCATCGTGTTTACAATTTTTTAGAAAACTGAAATCTATCCAGACCACCTGACTTTATGATTGGCAATGCTTTATATTAGAAAAATATAATACACCCCTAAACTCCTATCTTTCTTTGGGTCTATACTAGGCTTACAAGTGTTATTTTTAGAGTTTAATGTATTTTTATGTATGTACTATCTCCCCAAATTGATTGTAGACCCCCATAACAGAGATTATATGTTAATTTTAAAGTAAGAACATGTGATTGCCAATTGCTCTGCCATACGCAGAAAAAGAGTTCGATGTGTATGTCTGTGGTTGATGTTGATAATTATGATCATTTAATGATAATTAGAGTAAGAATAATTTGCCTGCGTTCAAAGAGTATTTATGAATTGCACACACCTACCTTTTGGTTGGTAATTTACTTCAATCAATATATTCTGTCATCTCAGAATGGGAAAGTCAGGTAGAAATTGGCTTGTGCCTAAGTAAGTAAATTAACACTCGCATACCCTCACACAAGCAGGCCTAAATGAGAAGTAGACTGATTGGAAAGAGCATCGGTGTTGGTGTCTGAGCGATTATCACAGGAGAGTCTGATTGGCAGAAAGACATCATCAAGAAGGAACCACTTCCCTAAATGCAAGTAAAGTCTACAATAACTCTTTTTTCCCAAAGACCAGGATGTGGACAGCACGCATTCAGATAAGCAAGCCTTTTTGGCTCTGAATCACAAGGCATAATTCACAGCCTTCAACACGCTGACAATGAAGATCTTGTCAGATCCTTTGAGACACCCAACTGGGTCCCTTTCTCAAGTTATTTTCATAATCCTGTGTCCCCATCCAACTGTTCCTAAAGGCATACAGGTTTCTCTGCTATCCAAAAGTGGAGCTTTACTATGGAAACTTTGGTAAGCCAAAATAGGGTGAAGTGAAGAAGCAATTACCATTAATTTATGTGGAAACATTTTTGAGCATTTTTAAGCATTCCTAGACCCAGAAAATAACGTCTGTTAGGCCTTTTCTAATACCTTAGGTCACATTTTGCTAGAGGGTGCACACACACACACACACACACACACACACACACAAATGGATATAAAGCACAGATGCTCACAGACACAGTTCAAAACTATGAGGCTTGAATGAAATGCTGAGTGTAGGGCTTGTTGGGACCACTCTCGTTGCTTGGGGTGAACTGCCTTGCAAAACAAAGCCTGAATGCCTATTTTCGCCTTTCACCTTTTCGAAAAAAACAGAAATCCTCTAAGCATTTCTTTCTGTTAGCAAAAACAGATACTAATGTAGGCCTCTCACGAAAGCAAAGTGGAATAATGTGAACTTTCGAAAAGCGAGGGATACCTACATAGCAATTCTGGTATGTGCGTCGGGCTTACCTGTAGCCAAAGGGGAACCATAAACAATACTGGACACTTAATTTAGAAATGCAAAGATACCTCACCCTTGGAATCTTCGTTCCCATCATTCCTATCATCTATGTAAATAAGACTTTCCAGTCGTCACTGGGTTTAATGTGAGATAAATCCCAAGAGTCCCTGGGATGTAACTCAGCAGGTCTAAAATTTAGTCTCATCTGTCAGGGTTGGATGTATGTTTGCATCTCCTGGTTCCTCTATTTACTAGGTGCTCTTAGACAGATGATGTCACCTTTGAGTCAGGATCCTCATTGGTTAAAGAGAGTTAAAATGGCAATATAATTAAATTAGATAGTGTACACAGCCTTAGGACAGTAGCTTGCATTCTTTTGCCTCTCAAGGCATGGAGGGCGAGAACTTGGTTGTTTTTCCACATTTACTGAAAATGATGAAAAATGGGATCATACTTCCTGTCAGAGTTATAGATCAGATTTGGTCTTAAAATCAACACAATATCAAAAGTTGGGGCACCTGGGTGGCTCAGTTGGTTGAGTGTCTGACTCTTGATTTTGGCTCAAGTCATAATCCCAGGATCATGAAATAGAGCCCTGAATCCAGCTCCTCGCTGCGCATGGAGTCTGCTTGGGATTCTTTCTTTCCCTTTGTCTCTATACCTCCCCTGCTCACGCCCCTGCTCTCTCTCTCTAAGAAAAACATTTGTAGAGTTAAAACCCAAATAAATTTCAGCAAAAGCACAACAATATAGTCACAATTCTTTTCTTCTCTATCACACTGGTCATGAGTCTACCCTTTGGTTAATGTTTTGTCTTGCCTATAACCTCTAGAATCAAAAATGCAAAGGAATTTTTGTGATTATCCATCCATTTATTTGTAAGGACAGATTGTTATTTCCTTTATCTATACTGAACTGAATATGCAAAATCTTATAGTTTGTAGTAGGCAAGACTTTTTAAAAATTTCGAAAATGAGATCTTTCAAGACTTAAAATGCATTCTCTCACTAGGACTGTTTCTGCTTTAATTATAAATGTGGCTGTTAAATATAAATATTGTAATCAAGTATATATAGTTACCTATTATATTCTATTCAGAATATGAAAGTTTGACTTTTCTTATTTGAGCATGGGCACATACATCTGAGTATGTGATTGTGCCTTGCACCTGTAAGTAACAAATGGGGAAATTCACTTAACCTATACCATGTAAAATCAATGATCACTTCCTAACAAACTCAGAACTGAGTAATCAACCTCAATATTGGGTAAGCTACAATTTATTTGCTTTCTTTAATGGAAGGTGAGAAATTCATTCTTATTTCAATGTTTTTTTGACAGATAAACATGAATTTGGTTTACAGATTCACATTGTATCTGTTCTTTTAACATCACTCAAATATATAGAGAGGGAAACAAAGCCAACACTGATGGTGTTGTTGGCCAAACTGATGTCAAGAAAATCAAGTAAGAATATTTGAAAAATTGAGGACCTAATAGAGAATAGTGAATTTTAAAAATCTCCTGGAAACATTAAGCAGTAAAAGAGCACAGTAGCTAGAAGCAAGGGCACAGAGGGGGAAATATCACTTTAATCCCTTGCTAATTCTCACAGATCTGAGTTCTCTGTGGAAACTGAGATATGAAGCTCACTAGCCTTAGGCGTCTAAAAAGCATCAAAAGTGAAAAAGATCACACCAAGTTTCAGCAAGGCTTGATCTTTATGCTAAAAAAAAAAAAAGTGGGGAGGGGGGTAAAGCCTAATCTTTTGCTAGCTCCGTACAAGATGAGAGATTTCCAGACAAGTCTCCAACGTTAAGAAAATGCTTTCAAAAACAAAAATAGCATCTTTGAAAACATGAAACTAAACGTAACGAAATAAAATTATTCAGGATATCAAGGAACACATGAAACTACGCTACTAAAATAGTTATATCTTCAATGTGAACATATAACAGCAACTGGAAAAAAACAAATTTAACAACTATATTGGAAGATTTCGGTGATGAAAAAATACCCTGCTGAATAAAATATAAATATGTATAATATTTTATCAGTTAGAGTTTTATTTAAAAGGGCTTTTATGAAGTTGAATTGTTCAAACCAAGATATTTAATAAAGATTTAAATCAAGGAATGAAATAAATTTTGATCACTGAAAAATACATGATAATTAAGTAAAATCAAAGTTACCCTTAATGGTAGCTAACTTATAGTTCTTAACCATAATTGACTGTTTATTACATTTATTTCATTCACAACATTAAAATTCTGAGTTGGGATGGATACAGAAGGTTAAGATACCAAATGACAAAATCTCTATGAAAGCTAATTCATCAGTGACTGTCTTTGATCTGAAGGATAGCAATGTCATTTAGAAGATAAAGATGCATCATAGAGAGAGGTCCACCATGAGTTTTTGTTTTCGTTTTTGTTTTAAATTTTTACTCCTATCATGTTAAAGAATGAATAGTCTTTGGAGAACTGATACTCACTACAGCCTATAGCTTTAAAATTGAGTGCCACCTTAGATTTTTGTGGCAGTAATTCTCAAATTGAATGCATCTAGGAATCACCTGTCTTCTTGATAAAAGTTAAATGTTCAGGTCATACCCTGGAGACATCGATTCAGTGGGTGAGCTGAAGGCCTGGAAACTGTAATTTAAATAAGTTCTCTAGGAGGTTGGGATACATTTGCATATTGGCTCTCAATTTAAGAAACAGTATTCTAGAGACTTAAGTAAAAACCCAATCACCTTATTTTCACTCCCTCGTGATAGAGAATCCTCAGACCCTTTTGAAATATGGAGAAAAGACTACTATTGCACTGGTAACTTCAGGAAAGTCATGGCAGGGAGGCCAGATGTCCGCCAAAATCTATTCTCCTCTGTATTCACACAAACTATAGCTGTGACATGATTGTCCAGTCAGCCACATTTTCAGACAGATGAATCACGTGATAAGCTCTCACCTATAGAACATGAATGGAAGTGATATGTCCTCTTTCTGCTAAGTGAATTTAAAAACAGTGTCATACTTCTATACTCCTGCCCTTCTTCTTGAGAATAGAATGGTGATGATCAGAGAGAACTTAAAAGTCACGTTTTAAAGTTGAAAGAGCGACCATCAGCCTATCCGCAAAATGACTGCCCACTGTTGTAGATCACCATCCCTGGACTGTTGAGCAAGACAGAAATCAAGTCTTATGTTTTAAAACCTCTAAATGTTTTTTAATTACTTATTAGCTATACTATTATACAAAATATAAAGGAAAATGCTAGTATTATAATACTTTCATGGTAATTAATCTTATTGAACTCGTAATATAGGCCAAGCACTAAGTTATTGCTTTAAACATCATTTTCATTTCATTATCTAAACAAGCTCATGTTATGACATGAATTTTCCTCATTTTACCATAAGGCTACTGAAGGCAGAAAGAGGACACATAACTGGCTTCTGCTTACTCAGATAGGATTCTAATCCAGATGTGTCCATTGAGATTTGTGCTCTAACCACTATAAATTCAGGGAAAAAAAATATTTGCATCCATTTCCATGGAAAATTTATGATTTGTTGTGTCTATAGACACATATTTAAACTGATCATCTGAGGGGTGTCTGGGTAGCTCAGTCGATTAGGCATCTGACTCTTGATTTCAGTTTGGGTCATGCTCTCACATTTCATGAGATCGGCCCCTACATTGTGCTCTGTGCTGACAGCACAGAGCCTGCTTGGGATTCTCTCTCTCCATCTCTGTCTGCCCCTCTCCACTTGCTTCTGCTCTCTCTCTCTCTCAAAATAAATAAACATTTAAAGGGAAAAAATAAACTGCTAATCTGAAAAAGACTATCTCTTTCACAGATAGAGAAGAGACTTTAATATTTCATTGACAGAGAAGAGACTTTAACAGCAAACATCCTGAAGGAGGGATCTGAAATAAGTTCTCCCCAAAAGGATAGGTGGTTCTTACTTCCACAGCACATATTCTAAAAATGGAATGATACAGAGAAGATTTGCATGGCCCAAGAGGATTGATCAACAGTGCATTGAATTGAGGACAGGGTAGGCGTGAGGCTTCCTAGAACCATACCAAATAGATCGTCCGGGGTTTGCAACAAACTACAGCTAAGAAAATTAGTGTTTCCTGTTCAGCGAGAGGGTATAAGCTGGGATCTGATCTCTGGGGAAAATAGCAGACTTAAAAAAATATTTATTTCCTCTGTTTTCTTAATTATGTTCTTTTCATGATTGCATTTGTACTTGGCTGTATTTTGTTTTTAGGAATAAATGTTGAAATAATGACAAGGAAATAATTATCCATTCTTGGTCAGGCAAGGCTATAAAACATGAGAAATCCAGTGGCCAAGCCCATTGTTCCAGGCGGAGTCCTACAGTGAAAACCCTGAAAAGCCTGTTGGAGTTAGAAACCCTTATGCTATAAACCACAAGAATTCAGGGTAGCAAAATCTGCTATTTCTTCCTCATAGGATCAACTCTCTTAAAGTCCTTTATGAACTTGAAATTCTGGGGTCCTGGGTATACACTGAGCAATTTCCTTCACTCTTTGTTTCAGGCAATATAGACAACAAACCAGACCCCCCCAAAAATTCAGGGTAGCAAAATCTGCTATTTCTTCCTCATAGGATCAACTCTCTTAAAGTCCTTTATGAACTTGAAATTCTGGGGTCCTGGGTATACACTGAGCAATTTCCTTCACTCTTTGTTTCAGGCAATATAGACAACAAACCAGACCCCCCCCTGTATTTTGACAGGACAATAAGTGGATGTCCCTTCAAACAGAATCCTTAGAAATAATTATTCATCATGATTTTACAAAGACAGTTGAATAGTCTGGAATAAAGTGGAGGGGGAAATGCTGAGGCCATGCTTCATGGCATATCATCTAATGTAGAAAAAAGGTTCTGTATTTCAGAGGAATCTTTCCTCAGAAGGCATTTTCTGGGGCATTTGGGACATAGGTGAGGATTCTTTTGACTATCACAGTCTGAAGGGAATTGCTGAAATTGATTGAAGGAGCCATGAATAGTAATTTGCAATGTATGGGATAGATTGTCACCCAATGAGCACGTACTCCTTGTCCTACTGAGTTTTAAATGTCTTTACGGGTAAAAAAAAAATGTATTTGTGACTTTCTGAAGTTGTTTTTGCAAGATTTTAGAAGGCACTGAATTCTTTAATCATGTAACTGGTGAGTTAGGGAAAACTTTAACACTCTCCTTCTATTTAGAACACTACCAAGAGTTGTTTAACATTCCAAAAAATTACATACCAATGGTGGTGTTCAATTCACTATTTAAACATATCTATAATTTGTGACCATTGTATTCATGGTGACATAACCTTTACGTACACCAGGTAATTATATACACGAGTGTGTATGAGTGTGGGTGTTTAGTTAGGCCTCATTTCATGACGTCAAATGAAGGAAAAATGTTGACAATATTCAGTTGAGTATTTAAAGTTGGGTTTTGTAGCTTTGCCCACAAGTCCACGGTTACCAATTACTTACTCTGCTGATACTTTTTCTCTGCTGACACTTTTTTCTTTTTCCAATTAAACTATGGGATGGCTAAGATTAAGTGTACATTTTACAAAGAAACACACCATTGTATTTGACAAAATTATACTTCCAGTATTTAAAGTAATGTCTGAGAACTGTAATATTGTCCCACTATGCTTATAAATATTCTAATCAAAATGATAAAACACTCATTTCTTAAAGAATAGCAAAATGATAGCAAAGCATCAAAAGCTAAAAAACATTAGAGAAAAATAAATTTATCAGTGGCAGCAGGTCATTAGTTCAAGAAAGGAGAAAAATCTAAATCAAATTACTTTCTTCTATTGAATTAAGCAGTGAACCTGATTGAAGAAAAATCAATGAGATGGTGAAAGTTAAAAAAAGATCCATTTATGTAATGAACAGTGGATAAGCATCTTTTCTTTAGAAGTGAATGAAAGCAGCCTGCATAAAAATAAAGTCCTGCTGCTTAGAGATGTATGGTTTATCACTAATTAAAAAGTCATAGAGGAAATGTGATTTTCAGAATTACTAACGTGGCGGCCAGGGAAACGTGCTGCTCAGATCTGCTGCAGGGGGCACCGGTCACCAACAGCCTCAGCAGAATCCATTAGCCTCTGGATTTACCGTTGTGTTCACACTGAGGCTGTGTTTCTGGCTGCAGTCCCATCGCCAAGTACTGCGTGGGTAGCGGTCCAAATCCATTCCAACAGGGCACTGGGCTTTTTCGATACGTGACCTTATCTTGAGGATCTCGCACCTGCTCTTTCAAATTTCTCTTAAAGCTGTTCTCTAGTCCAAGTTTCTTCTTCCCCCTTCACAGGTGTCAGACCTCTCTGCTCCACTCTGAAGATATTCCCTGCCTCCTTCTGTTTCTGCCCATTTGTTCGTCACAGGCATTTCCCCCAGTAAATGTTTGAATGTCTAATCTTACTTTGGTGTTCACTTCTTGGAGAACTGGAATTGTCACACCAACAAGAAGAAGCATAAAGAAAATGACAAATTTCATAACCTTTATGTACTAAGGTTTGCGTGAAAAATTTCCTGCCTCCAATATCATTGCCGATGAAGCAGACGGAGCTGCAGGTATGGTTAGTCGGTAAGGTGGGTTCAACATCTCATTTTAAAAATGGAGTGAAGTTCATTAGCATTTGCTTCACTATTCGTCAATCACACCTAGTCACCAAGAATTTTAAAGAGTTTACAAACTGAAGAACATTGCTATCAGCGATATTCATATAATTAATGTAATCCATTGAGTGATAAATTTCATAAACTGTGAAAAGATAATAAAGAAAAGAACAATTGATCCTAAAATTATCCTAAAAGGATTTTGCTCGCTAATAGATTCTGTTGTAGAATTGTTTTAGTTAATCAAATAAAAATTGAATACCAATGTTAAAATATTATGAGATGATGTGACATATTTTAATATGTATGTGAAAAGATAAATGAGGTCCTTCTTATGAAGTAAAATAAAAAGAGTATTAGTAAATTTAGAAACAATCATATACGATTTTAAAACTCCTTGCTTGCCAAGAACTTTCAGTTTCTATCTTTGCAGCAGTTAAATAAGGATAAGATCAAGCATACAAAAATGGAACTATACTGCTCTCATTTGTGTTCTATTTAAAAAGTTATGTTTAAATTTAAAAATCTGTATGAACATGCAATACTAGATTGGATGATTAATCTGTTTGAAATGAAGGTGAAACATGTTAGCCAATAATTCAGGAAGAATTAATTAAAAATGATTTTGAAAGCCAAAGCAAGATCTAATATATCTAATTATGATAAGTTTTAAACACAATTAAAACTTACATAACTCACTCCTTGAAAAGAACTAAATTTATTATTAGAGCATTTCCAACTACATATTTCAATTAAAGTGGGCATCTGCATGCATTATAGAGATACCAGAATGCAACCAAGCCGATCACAAATGTATAAGAAAGAAACTTAAGAGTGTTTTGTTTATTTAACAGTAGAAGAACAAATTCTGTTTATTTAGCAGAGGTGCATGAAATGCATTGATCTAAAGGTGATTTAAACCATGTGTTATAGTCACTTACTATTATTTGAGAAAATTATACATTAACATTATTTGTTTGTTAGAGGCATTTTGGTTCTTTTCAGTCCTATACTGACATAGTCCCAGAGGGTCTAATCTATGTCTCTAAAGTTTTTGCAGTATTCTTTTTTTTGTTTTGGTTTTGGTTGTTTTAATTTCCTACTTTTCTTCTCGTTCTCTAAGATCTTTTTAAATAATGGAAACTGAATGTTTGTCTCAACAGAGGGTGGGCTTTGGGGACAAAGCCCTCCTTTGAGTAAGAGATCCCCCTATAGCTTAGCTGGTCACGTGGTCACATTCTCACTCAGATGGGTCGTGTGGCTAAGTCTGAGTCAATGGTGTGAAGAGGAGAGAGTGCCTGCAATTCTGAATTATCTCCTTAATAATGGAGCCCCGTATCCTGCATGTTCCTTCCCCACTTGCTGGTGGCTGGGAAATAATGATGCTGCTGCCACCTTGAAAGCCACTTTTCGCATTGGTCAAGCCATCCACTCTGTCCTGGATGTATCCTTCAAGATGTCCTTCAAGACTGTACCACAAGTAAACTATATTGTACATAAGCCACCAAATTGGAACCTTTCTGTTAGCCAATTTCTTAATAATACATATTTTAAGATATGGTTTCTTTTCTGTGACACTTGCTACCACCCCATTCTATGTCATTCCACAGAATTATTTTGACGTTAACTTATGTCTAAAGGCAGCTTATTTGAGAGAATGCTTTTTCCTCATCGTGTCCACCTTCACAGACTGTCATTTGTCTTGGCATATATCGTTCCTATGCCCACTACTGTCATTTCCTTATTTCTCTCATCAAATACAAAAACAAAAGAAAACCAAAACCCGGCCAATTCTTACTCATCATAGTAGCAATTTTTATTCAGGATTTTTCTTTACCATTTATATAGGTAGCTTTTGATTTTTTTACTTTCTTTAAACCAGTATTTATTCATTATAAGGGAGTTCCAGCATCAAGATGTTTCATTATGTCTTCTTGTTTAATAAGGTGCAAGTAACTGACATTGAAATGCAGTATTTTGTTATCGATTACTCTTTTATTTGCCTTTATGTTGCAGTGAGGAAATATATGTAACTTGGAGGGAATTTTGTGTCTAGTTAGGTTATGCTATCTACCAACTTTATCTCAGGATAGTCAATGGGGTATGTCTTATAAAACTAGTATCTTATAACAATATGTGCTATGAAAAGCAACTTGGTATCATTGCTCTGGCCTGTGTCTCTTGGCCCAGATGACTTATGGAAGACTACCTTACAAATATATGTATTACTTCTCCTGAAAGGAAATCTGACAAATACAATCCACCTAGGCCAGCAGATTGGTGCCTGTTGGGTTGAGACTCATCACCGGGCTTCATCTAGATCTTTAATTATTCACCTCTGACGTATCTACAACAATAAGAAATGTTTCCAGGAATGTGCATTGCGGGAGAAGCTAGATTTCACTTAAGATGAAGTAATGGAACCTTATGAATTGACAGTGTGGATGATGTTCAGGAATCTGTTCTAGAAGAACAGAGATACCACAAGAGCACGGGAACTTAGCTCCTGGGGTAGAATAGATACATTTAGAATGGGATTTGGAGTCTCGTATATAGTTCTAAAGATCATAAACTGGAAAACAAAGGAATGGGAAAAAAATTCAGCTCAAGAATGGGACCACAGGAGAGATTCCCATGTATCCATTAACATAGTTATGCTGTATCTCTTTCACAGGTTGGAGCAAGTATTAGAGAGAGAATGTGAAGAAAAATGATTCATGATTCTCATTAGTCTTGTAGTATAGTGGTTAGAAATATGAACTGGATTGACATTGAGATGGTGAATATCTACTACTTACTGAAAGATTATCGTATAATGTGCAATAGACGAGCCAGTTTCTATATTTTCTCATTGTCAATATTCATTGACTTATACACTTTAAATTATACATTTTATTGGGTAAATTATACTTCAATATCCCTGATTACAAAAGCAAAGAAACGTCCTGCATGTATACCCATTTAGATGAAACTCTATTACCAGAATCAACTAGAGTATATTTAGTTTTCAATTTGATTAATTTTTATGCTGGGAAAAACACATGAGTGCATTTATTTGGGGAAGGAATTACAATATCTACAAGCCTTGATCTGATTGCAAATGATGGTGAAAACAAGAAATTATGCTGCATAATTTGGAAGAAGGACAAATACTAAAAGGGTATGATATAAGTGAGTATGTATACTTTTCAATTTGTCTGAAGCTGTCCCTGAACAGACCATTCTGAATCAAGAACACTAATTTTGATTCTATTCCCTCTAGACTTTATTTGCATACGTTTATCTTACACTGCATTTAAGAAAATCAGACTAATTGCTATAAACAAACATACATGAGAAGCAATATTTGGACAGTGATGATCATCTTAAAATGCGACTGCATAAGGTGATTGGAATTTCATTAAAATTAAAAGTTAAAGTACCTGAGGAAGAAAACTTATATATGAATAAACTTGATTCTTTAATATTACATTAACTGAGCATGTTATTATTATGGTAGAAAAGGAATATAATTCTGCCACATGCCCATTCAGACCATTTAATATTCTTTCAATGGAATAAAAGAGAGACAAAATGTTTGGTGCATAGATGGTTTCAAAAGTGTTTACTTTGGTACATTGTCTTGGCATTAAAGAATTATCATTAAAAAATCATTATCACAATCTGAAAGATAGTATTACAAAAGTAATTTCTCTAGACATATAAGATGAAATGTAAACAAAGTGATATCTAACAAAGTTCAGGAATATACATTAAAGTAGAATGAGGAGGTCATTAAATAACCATTTAGTGAATTTATTTTATGCTTCAAGCACTTACCCTACTGGACATTTCACCTGTTCTACTTTTCAGTGGGGAAAAAAAAGTAGACGAAGGTATTTAAATATTTCCGGCAAATTACTTTAGTCATTATATATACAAATACACATTAGTTTTAAGAGTCTTCAAGGTAAATAAAAGCAGAGAATTTTCAGTACACGGAAAACAGTATCTTAAAGATTTTAACTCTAAACGATGGTGAAGGGGAACAGGATTTGCCACCTTAAAATATGCCTGTTTGGCATAAAGGATTATCTGACTAAATCTTCAGAAACTTGTCAGTGGAGAAAGCATGGATTTCAACCTGCATAACAACCATACTTTTATTTATTGTTCTTTGTCTGATAGCCTCTTACAACCAGCTCTCCCCACCCCCAACTTCTTCTTTTGTCTCTGTCTGGAGATGGTATTTAAGGTGATGGTTTGGGCCATTTCAGGAAGTTACCTGGGTATCTCCTATGTATACAGGAAGTATAACTGTTTTTAAACTTCTGTTTGTTTTTCTCCGGTTAATCTGTCTTTTATACAGGGGATGTCAACCAAGAAGCTAGAAGGGTAAAGGGAAAATTATTTTTCCGCCCCATACAATAGTATTTTGTTATATAGAGAATTGTTATAACAGTACTAGAAACTATTTTTGATTTAATGGTATTCTGTTCTTAGCACTCCTTCCCTGTCCAGAATTTTAAATTATATTCACAAATTAATTCTAATCACATAATTTTATCACAGCTTTAATTATATTAATTAGAGACTCTATCAAATGCTTACTAGCTTATTGTAGGCGGATACACTGATGACTAAGACAAAAAATTAGCCAGTCCTCATGTAGCTACTATTTATGGAGTATTTTATTTGTGGGTTTTTTTTTTCTGTTTATTCATTTAATATCAATCTTCTTTTCTACATTATAAATTCATGAAAATATACATCACAACCATTTTGTTAACTATTTACATTTGGCATATAACACAGTACTTGGCATATAGTAATTATTCATTAAGTGTTACTAAATAAATGGAGGAACAAATGAAATAATGTATACTTCAAAAGCTTAATAGTATTGCTAAAAGAAATAGTAATGACCTGAAAGCTCAGAAACGAACCACTCTATTATGTTTTTTTATTCAGTTTTCCTTCAACTGCTTAGAGATAAAACAAAAAAGCATAATACATGGCATCTACACTAAGTAACCATAGAAGTTAGTAGGAGACAGACTTATAAGCAAATGTTTGCTCCAAAACATCATAAATCTCTGAAGAAAAGAATTCAAGGTGATGGCTGGCTTAATCCTTAATAAATGAACACCAGGCAAAACAAGATTTCTGTCCTCCTTATCTTTCTTTCTCTCTTTCTTCTTCCTTTGCTTCCTTCCTTCCTTGCTTTTTCTCTTTCTTCCTTTCTTCCTTCCTTTCTTTTTTTCGTTCTTCCTTTCTTTTTCTTTTCTTTCTTTCTTTCCTTCTTTCTTTTTTTCTCTCTTCCTTTCTTTTTCCCTTTCTTTTTGTTTTCTTTCTTTCTTTCTTTCTTTCTTTCTTTCTTTTCTTTCTTTCTTTCCTTCTTTCTTTCAATGAAAAATCCGAGAATGATCTACAAGCAATTCCTAAAATACTTCTTTCCCCTATGTTGTAATTTGGGATCATTCTAGTTTTATTTCCCACTATGATTGGTATATAGTACTAAGTATTCAATAAGTTGGTGAATATCACTATGAGAAATGCTCCAAATTATAAACAGCACATTGTTCAGCAGATCGATTAGTATTCATTTTAGTCATATGCTCTTTGGACCGCTCTGTGTAGGATGTCTGTGGTGATATATTTAGCTGCTATTTATTGGGTGTGTGGGACAGCAGCAAACACCATAAATATTAAAAGTCACCTATTCTAAAACTCCAAGTACATATTCCTGCCCGAGTGACAGCAGTAGTAGAATGGTGGTGAAAATAGGAGGGAGGAAATGATATTGGAAACTGTGGCAGTCTCAAAATGCTAATATTATTTGGTCACATAGGTTATAATAAATATTATAATGTATAATCATTATTTAACACTTACACAAAAGAGGAATTGTAGTAATATATTATAAAGTCAAGAATCGGAAACATGTTACTGTTTGTTTTCCCAATGATGACTGTTCTATAAGAGAGAAGTAATAAGAACTACATCACTACAAACATGAATGATTTTATTTGATCTAGTATTTACATGTTCGATGACCTTGGGGAGTTATACAATCCCTTTGAGCCTCAGTTTCTGCCTACTCTCCATCTTTCATAGCATTCTTTAGGTTATACAAATTTCAATTATACAAAGTATTAGCAGCAAGCTAACACATGGAGTTATTCCAAAGTGTAGTAAGTTATGAAACCCAAAGAAATTTAAAATATTGCATGTTATAAAGTAACTTCATGGGGCGCCTGGGTGGCTCAGTGGGTTAAGCGTCCGACTTCGGCTCAGGTCATGATCTCGCGGTCCGTGAGTTCGAGCCCCGCGTCGGGCTCTGTGCTGACAGCTCAGAGCCTGGAACCTGTTTCAGATTCTGTGTCTCCCTCTCTCTGACCCTCCCCTGTTCATGCTCTGTCTCTCCCTGTCTCAAAAATAAATGAAAAACGTTAAAAAAAATTAAAGTAACTTCACTAGTTACAAAACAAGAAGAATAACAGAACAAAATACCCATATGTCCAAATAAAGATTATTTTATCGGAACATTTTTAGAAGGAACTAAAATAATATAGGTGACAATATTGCACTTCATTTGAGCCCAGAGAACAGTGATGATTAAAAGATCCTCTACCCTTTTGTGTTCCAGAAAAGCCTTCCCACAAAGACCCTTTGTTCCATATCATAGGTAACACTCTGTCCACCCTTTCTCATGATTCCCATGAAACTCACAGATAATTCCCTTATTTACCTGTGACAACGTCAAATATAAACCTTTCCCCTTTTGCCTGAACCTCCTGCAATGCCAGATACAGATCTTCCACTTCCAGTTTTGTGTTTCAAGAAGGATTAGCTGACATTAGAACTGTTTGTTCCCTTGCAGCTAGCTAGACACAGGCATAAACCTTTCCCGTTCAGCTACCCGACTGAGACATCTCCTGATTGCAAAAGCGATCCCACTTTTAGCTTGTCTTCTCCTCCTCTACAAAAATCTAAGGTAAAACCACACTGCTCAGATATTGACTTTCATATCTCCTTATTGCACTAGCCTAAATGAAATCAATTTTCTTACTTATTTGGCTTTAGCCAAAAAGATAGCCATTTATGTATTATCCAAATATTTACTGAGTACCATTCTTTGTTGATCACTGTTCCAAATTCTGAGAATTTACTAGACAGCTAAACAAACAAACAAACAAACAAAAATGTCATGGTCTCATGGAGCTTATATTCCAGTGTGAGGTAAAAGAAGATAATAAAATAGTAGCAAATAAATGTTTCTGTGCCACGCAGTGATGGGTGTTACGAAGGAACAATATAGCAGGGTAAGGGATGGTGGTAGATGGAGGGCCTCTCTGTGAACGTGCTAATGTATCAGGAGGTCAGTGACAGGATGACCTGAATGACTGGAGAGACTGACATCATGCGGCTGGCCGGTGAATTTTCATTTTAGAAAGAAGGAAAGGTACAATGCAAAGCTGGGAGTGTGATTGGTCCAGAAACAGAGGAGAGCCGTGCGAGTAGAATGACAGGAAGAGGTGCAGAGGATTGGAAATAAGATATAAAATATGGGAGCCTCCATCAACTGGGACCTTGAGGTACAGGGGAAGGCATTCATGGGTTTGAACACAAAATAATAAAACTTCACTTACGTGGCAAAGATTTTTGTTCCTATTTTCTAGAGAAGACTATTGTAGCAACAGAGAGACTAGTTCACATTCATTTGCTAAGATCAGGCTGGAGAGAAATCAGGAAGAGAAGCAAATGATTGGGACGTCCTTAGATTTTGGAGGTGAAGATGGGAAGATGTGGACAGATTCCAGATATATTTTCACAGCAGAGCCCACAGGGCAAGCCGTTGAATTGGATGTGTGATGTCATAAAAAGGGAAAAAGAATGGATCTATGACAACTCCAAGTTATTTTTTTCTTCAGTTTTGTTTTTTTTTTTAATTAGTACTTACAGAGATGGGAAATAATGGAGAGGAAAATATTACAGTAGGTTGGGAGTAGAAGTCAAGGGTTGTTTGGGGGATATGTTCAGTTTAGAGACGCACATTTGACATCTAATTAGATATTTCAGATGTAAGGTTTGGTATATTAATCTGGGGGTGGAGAGTGGAGATATACATCTGGCATTACTCAATGAAGCAATATTACTTAATGTCATAAGACTCAACAAGATTTCCCAGAGGAGACTCAAGAGACAGGAAGGAAACAGGTTCAGAGGCAGAACAGAGCAGTGGCCTCAAACTGTTGCCCTGTTTCATAAAATGATTTCAAAACAACTAGGTATCCCCTTGCATATTTTAAAATTGACACCACAATTTTTCATTATGATCCCAAGTTGTTATAAAGAATATAATTTTAGTGTATTATAAATATTGATATTTTAAAAGTTTAAAATAACACTGTTCTGTCACCTTTTAAATATACTTAGTAATTTTAAGACCACATAATTTGATGGTTACTTTGTTGATCTAAAAATACCTGACTGAGGCCTCTTTGACAGATTGAATTTTTTATTTTTTGAACTCATTATTTCTATTCTACTTCTTTTGCAAGATATATCAAATATTATATAGTATTATGCTAAAAAAATTGTATAGGTCATCCACTATAACATTTCTCTGACAAAAAAAGGTCTTTGTGTATTTTTAAATGTAAGTTTGTAATGTCTTAAAGCCATTGGGAGATAAGACTTGAAAAATTTCCATAAAGTTCTAGATGTTAAAATTATTTTCTGATTAAATTATTGTTATAATTATTAGTAGTATATTATACATAAAAACAGAAATATAAATTTTGATTATAAAGCTATTAATGAGATAGAGTTTAGCATCAATTTTATTAATATTTGTCATTGTGTGTGTGTGTGTGTGTGTGTGCATAAAAACACCCAAAAGACTTGCTCACATAAATACATGGGAATCAGTGGGGCCACTTGGTTTTAAAACTCCTAAGTTTTATGCCAAAAACATAGAATTTTTGAATCACTATATCGTACACCTGAAACTAATATAACCCTATATGTTAACTATACTGGAATTACGATTAAAAAGTAATTAAAAATAAATAGTGATCTATAATCAAAGATTGTTTTTAATGGTTAGATGCCAGATGCCCAAATATCAGCAACATAACCTATTGATAATGCAAAGCTGACTTTCTTGCCTAGCCTGGTAAGAGAGAATACCACCTAGTCAGAACGTCAGTAGTGTCTCACAGTCATGGCAAAAAATAGGGCCAGATTTTATTGCAAATTTGAACTTTGATTTAAGGCAAGAGTTTTAGTTCAGGCAGGAGGATGGTAGAGGGACTTGGTTAGCATCGGGTAAGGGTCACGCCTGTAGCAGGTTTATAGTTACTGGTACCAGAATATAAAGGTTAAACTTTCTTTTGATGTTTTCTGTTGAAGAGTTGATAAGTCCTTCTCGAAGTTCCTGTATTGAACAATTAAGTTATTTGCCTCTGTTAATAGTTTCTCTTGAAATAATAAACCTATAAGTTCACATAACTTTAACTCCTTGAACATTGGCATAGAAAGCCATGTTAATGTAAGCCATAAGATCGGTACATTGGTGATAAGGCTGGAGATAAAGTAGGTAATTTTGATCCCCAATGTCCAAGCCATATGTGGTTGGTGTGTGGTTCCTGGTACTCATAAGATTTAAGCAAACAACTCAGTGGGTTCTCCTTCAATCTTATTAAAAATAAAGATTGGAGAGACCTGGTGAACCCCGATTTGCACAAGTATTAGTCACTCAATCATTATACTTTTTCATTTTCTTAGCATCAACATTTGCATCCATTTGGACCCTTGATGTTTCTAGGGCAGTACACCAAGGCAAATTTCAGGACAGGTAAAGGTGCATTTTTCTTTTGCAAAGTGAGAGAAAGGTGAGTGTGGAAGGGGACAAAAGAGGCCCAGCATGAAATGGCCTCGACAAAGATAGAATGGATGCAATGATTCCCTTAAAACTATTTGCCACTGTAGCCCTTTTAGAAAAGTCTTTTTTTTAATTTTAATTTAAATTTAATTTTTAATATTTACTTATTTATTTTGAGAGAGGGAGAGAACAGCAGAGGGGCAGAGAGAGAGGGAGACAGAGAATCCCAAGCAGCCTCCACACTGTCAGTGCAGAGCCTGCTGCAGGGATCCATCTCACAAACCATGAGGTAATGACCTGAACCGAAATCGAGAGCCAGTTGGTTAACTGACTGAGCCACTCAGGCACCCCAAAAAGCCTTTGTATACCTCAATTTGTATGTACTCATAAATTTTAAAATCACTGCTAGAGAGGGGAAGGCCTCAGAGAAGGAGAATCCACTAAGAATATTCTCCAGAAAGTGATTTCAAGAGAGAGTTTTAAGAAGGGGGAGATGGTCAACTGTATCAAATGAGACTGCTTGTTTGAGTAAAATGAGGATTAAGTGTTGACTATAGGACACAACACATAGGCTATGCATGAACTTGATGGTGGAGTTTTGATATTATAGTTTAAGAAAGAATAAAATAAAAGTTACTAGGGCTAGTGAAACTGTAAAATTTCAAAGGGAGCAGAGATATAAGACAATAAATTGCTGGAAACCAGAAGCAAACTTTTTGTTTTCATTATTCTTTAATTATAGCATATATATATACATATTTGTGTATTTGTGATTTTAATTATAATGCATAACTATAGCATATATACATTCAGAGCATACAAACACACATACACGTACACATACATGTACATGCATATAGTCAATACTCATTGTTCACAGATTCTGTATTTGCAAATTCACCTACTTGCTAAAATTTATTTATAAGCTCCATATCAACATCCATGCCTTCCCAGCCATTTGCAGACTTGCAGAGTGATGAAAAATTTGACTAACTTAATGTGCACATTTCCAGTTGAGATCAAACAAGGCAGCACTCTGCCTTCTTGTTTTAGCTCTTATACTGTAAAATAAGCATTCATTTCATCATCTTCTGAGAGCCACATTTTTGCATTTTTGTGCTTTTTGTTAATGATTTCCCTGTTTAAAATTCCCCCAAGTGCAATATTGAAGTGCATTTATCTAGAACTCCTTGGCATAAGAGGGCCATGATATGCCTTATGGATATGTGTGTTAGATAAGTTTTATTTGATCATGAGTTATAATGCCATTGGCTCTGAGTTCAGTGTTAATGACTCAACAATATGGTACAATCAGAAAAAAGGAAGAGGAAATTCAAGGAACTGTATGTGAGGCACTCTAGAAAGGGATGAAATGGCATCCATAGTGCACGTTAGAGCTATGGTAAAGATGGAAAAATCCCTAAATTTGTGGATTCATGAGATGACAGCTAATTCAAAAAGGTGCAGTACACTATATTATTGTGAGGCTGAAAGGCAAAGAAATTTACAGTCACATCCAGGTTCAGGAAAATGTGAGACCCATCTCAGCTAGTGCTGGCAGGCTCACACATTTCCAAAGGAGATGGGGCACGACACTGTTAAACAGGAAGGCAAGGCAGAGTCCACAGATCAGGAGACTGTGGGAGAAGTTAATGAAAATACCTGCTAAGTGCCATACTGGAAAAGGGTTGCATGGAAGAATAGGGTTTCAACACTGATGAGAATGGCTTGTTTTACAAGGACCCTGGCAAACAAACCTGTATAACACAAAGAACTCCAAAGCTCCTTTATATATTCAAAGACCATGCGATTAATTATATGTAAAAAAAAAAATATATATATATATATATATGTATATATATATACATATATATATATATATATATATATACATATATATATATGTATAATCTGGTGTATTTAAATAGAAACACATGTAAAATAAAAATTTGTGACCTGAGGCTCTCAGGAGCCTAACTCTGTAATCTGCCTGGAATGATATCTCCATATCTGTCATTCAGTATTCCCAGCAGATTTAGAGAACATAACTAGATTAAATAATGGGAATTGAAATATATACACATACACACTCTGTAAATTAATGAGATATTGGAATCCATTGCATAAATTGAGGTGCTGTCATTAGATTGTGCCAGTCAGCCCATCCATTGTATCATGAGGACAGACAAAATACGTACGTACAGACAAAGTTGACTTGGTAGACCATATAATTGGAAGCATCTGGAAGTTTTCCAATTTCTCTATTAATGAAAAGCATGATTAACAACTGAGAGGAAGAGAAGAGGTTGTGCAGTTTTGAGGAAAGAGGAGCCGATGAGAAAACACTGAATGATAGAGCAGATCTATAGCAGATACATAGAGCAGGATTGCCTGGCAGAACCAAAGTCCCTTTGAGGTTTGTAATCATGAATTTAAAGTGAGTCCAGTCAGCATCTTTATGGCTTTTCTCAATCCACTTTCCGGTTTTCAGGTGTAAGCAAGCAGTATGTGTAGAGTTGCAATTAACCATGTTGAAATTTTGCTAGAAGGAAGATTGTTAATGCTATGACTTAAATATATTTTTAGACTTTTAGGCTTGGAAGAAACTTTAGAAATTTTTTATTACCTTTGGGAGGAAAAAAATTCAGAACACAAGTTTTGGAGCTGGGTGAACTTGTTTCCAAATGCCAGGTACATCTATTTTTAGACTTAGCAATTACTGAGGTCATTTAAAATAGTAAATGTAGAAACAATAACAATTTTTGCAAAGTAATTTAAAATTATAAGACAAAGAAGAAAAATATAAAGAAAGCACCTATATAGAACCAGGCACATAATTTGTGTTTAAGAGATGTCAGTTTTCAGGGTGCCTGGGTGGCTCAGTTGTTTAACATTCTGACTCTTGATTTGGCTGAGGTCATGATCTCATGGCTCAGGAGTTTGAGCCCCAGCATCAGGTTCTGTGCTGCCTGTTTGGGATTCTCTGTCTTCCTTTCTCTCTGCCCTTCCCCTGTTTGCTCTCTGTCTCAAAAATAGGGGCACCTGGGTTGGCTCAGTCGGTTGAACATCCTACTTTGGCTCAGGTCATGATCTCACGTCTTGTGAGTTCGAGCCCACATAGGGCTGTGCTGTGCTGACAGCTCGGAGGCTGGAGACTGCTTCAGATTTTGTGTCTCCCTGTCTCTCTGCCCCTCCCCCACTCGTGTTCTGTCTCTTTCTCTCCCTCAAAAATAAACAAACATTAAAAAAAATTAAAAAATAAATAAATAATTGCAAAGATATGTTAGTTTTCTTCTACCTTTATCTCCACTCAGAAATGATAGACTGAGGATGTTTAGAAACACTTTTAGAGTCTTAAAAGTATTTACAGGTTTTTTTTCTTTGTTGTTGCTGATTGTTTTTGGAATTCTTCAATGGCCTCGGCTAAAAAGAAACTTTAGTAGAAAAAGTAAAGTTCTCTGACTCTTCTTCATCAGACAAAATTTGCCTTTGTTTAAGGCCAGAGGGTGAGCATCATGTCTCTTTAGTGTTTTGTCCTTTTGGGTTTTGCTCATTACATCTTTTCTTGACCAGTATTTGCTATAAGGCAAAAAGCTTTTTCTGATGGCAGTTCACCATGAACAGAGAAAATGGCAACTTGGAAGCCACTTCAGGAAAAGTGTGAAGCTCTTCAGAGAACATTCCACAGCACCTGAGTTAACTTCAGAATGCATGTTTCAGCACAGGATTTTTTCATAGTTAACTGATCCCCTTTGGGTGGTCATCTTTTCTATAGAAAAGTCCACGCGGTTCTGAGTGCAGACTTGGGTCCGTGGCTCTGACACTCAGTGCTCGGGTGTCAGGTTTTAAAATTGTTCCATTACACTATTCTGGATATATAAATGAGACGATCACCCATGCTCCTAGTACTTTTCTGATGTTGCTCCTCAAATCTATGCGCGATTCTTGTTCTAAAATGAAGTTCACCCGCTCTTCCTTCTGATAAGGCATTACTAGTCAGTAAATGACCAGGCTCTGTTGTCTCATCCTTATGGTTCTTCCCTCAGCCCCCACCTGCAGCACACATCCCAGCAATCATAGAAACATTATTTCAGTGAGAACACACTGTGTACAAGTCACCTTACTAAGCACTTTTCCTGCATCGTCTATTTATTCCCATAGTAGAGGCTTCTATTATAATAATTTTACAAATGCTGAAGATAACTTGTCCTTGCCCCCTTGAAGCTAAATTCTAGCAATGGAGATAATTATTAAATAACTAGTAACAAAGTAAGTCAAAAAAGTGTAGTGATAAGTGCTATGACCAGACCTGATACACTAGGAATGCACCACAGACTATAGACCTGATGATTCTGGGGAGCCTGGAAAGTCAGGGAGAGTTTCCCTGGGGAAATGTTATTTGAGTACCATCCCAAAGAGTGAGCTGAAACTAACTCTGGCTATGGAGAGGAGGAGAAGGGTGGCCATTTTAGAAGAAGAAATATCTTTCTTAAAGACAACACAGAGGGGCGCCTGGGTGGCTCAGTCGGTTAAGCGTCCGACTTCGGCTCAGGTCATGATCTCGCAGTCCGTGAGTTCAAGCCCCGCATCGGGCTCTGTGCTGACAGCTCAGACCCTGGAGCGTGTTTCAGATTCTGTGTCTCCCTCTCTCTGACCCTCCCCTGTTCATGCTCTGTCTCTCTCTGTCTCAAAAATAAATAAACGTTAAAAAAAAAAAAACTAAAAAAAAAAAAAAAGACAACGCAGAGATGAACACAATGGGGCTGGAGTGTCAAGATGGAAGGAAGAGTGGGGTAAGATGAGGCTAGAGAGCAAAGCCACATCGTGCAAGACATTAGGGCTGCCCGAGAACTTTGTTATTTATCCTGAAAACCAGGGAAAGCCTCCCTGAGTGATCTGGGGAGTGCAACTGGGGACCCAGCAATTAGGTGGCACAATAATCAAAGCTAGAAATCAAGGGTTTAATTATTTGGCAATGTGGATTTAGGTATTGAATAGTTTATTTAGAACTCTTATTGACATCTTTGGATAATATATGTTATTTATGAACAGTACAATAAGATGATCATTACTCTTTATTGAGTGCCTACTTTCTATCCAGCACACATATGACCCGATTTCATCAGTTCTCACGCTAGCCCTCTGGATTCATGTTCTGAGCGATCCCAGGCGTCCTTCCAAAGTTAGAAAGGTAGTGAGTGGCAGAGGTAAGACATGACCTAGGCACAAGTTGTTCCTCAGCTTTCCCCCGAGTTGCTCTGCATCGTACCAAAGCACCAAGGGAAAGAAAGTCTCTGAGGAAAGTGTCTCCACTCCCTCCCCTGCTGCCTGGTGTACCTCAGAACTAAAGTCTCAATTGTGAGCCACGTCTAGTTAAACCCCAAGATGAGGTTTTCAAGGGAGTAGAAAGCCTCTAGTTTTCCTTTTGATTCAAGCTTCACCTTCTGATTTGTCCCACAGAAAATGGATTAGGTGAGTCCATTTCTGCCTATTATCCAAAGCTTTATACGGTGAGGAGTGGGTGTAGGTAGAAGAGATAACTGTGGCTGAAAAAGCTGGGTGTATTTTGGGCACATGGATAGGACGGTGCAAAGTATGAGGCATCACAGAAGTGCCTGACAGTAGTTTAACGCTTGCAAAAGTATCGGATGAAGGCACAGTCATAGTTTGTTTTACAGTTACTCTCTAAAAATAAATCTATTGTTCACTGAAAAAGAAAGATCTCTAGTGTCTTTTCAGATATAGAATGCTGAGATTCTTTTGCCCCTATTGTATCAGTGCACAGATGACCACATCTTCCGAATCCCATTGTAGGGTTGCTTCATGACAATTTTCTTCCTCCTCGAAGATTAGCCAGGCACCCGCTAGTTTTCAAAGCTCCTTTAGCACACAGGATTCTGAGAAGCCAGGGTTATTCGCGAAACCACGATTTATGGCATGATTGTCCGATGTGTTTTCACAGTTTGCTTTTCTCGGTATGAAAACCGCAATCCGACCCTGTCCTTAAATGCAAGTCTGCTGAATCTGCCTTTGTGTACACCGCCATTCCTAAGTAGTCTGGATGCCTGAATGATGGGTGCAAAAAGGACCATGGTACCCGTTGGAAGCACTTTCCCTGCCCTTCCTTAAACTTTCTCATGAGCTGCGTGTGGCACTGCAGGTAATGCGTTCCATTTGTGTGTCGCCATCTTTACCCACAGAGAAAGAGCATTCAAACGTTCTGAGTCGAGACCTACCTTCAGAGAACACGTAAAAATATGTCACCAAAAAAATTAAGAAGCTTATTTTTGGAGCCCAGAAGTACTTCCCATATTCCGACATCTTACTTCATTCTCCACTAAATGAAGCCCTTCAGAGGAACTAATAGAGAAAGCCATCCAACTAAGTAGCTCATCATCAAAACCCAAAATAAAGGCTCTTCCTATGATTTTCTCCAACTTCCCTTTATTTCGTGTGTGGTGGAGTCAGAGACCCTTATAACCAGGAAACTAAATCCGTTTCGAATTTTTACACGCACCATTAGAATCACAGAATTTAGAGCTGGAAGAGCCAAAGCTGATACGACTTAAAGCGAAATCACTCTTTTTTAACAGGGGTAAATCAGCGGTGGTGAGTTGTTTCCCCTTGGGGAATACTTGAGGTCACGTAGGTGACTCACGGCTTGAGTTACGATGCAAAAAGAAATTAATATAGGACCATATAGAGACGATTGGTGTTCGAAAGGAAAACATGTGGCCAAAACACTGGGATGAAACTTATTGCAAATAAGCTGTGGCAAACCAGTTTTCTGGTTCCCCCAAACACCGTCTAGCAGGAAATGGGTTTAAATTACAAAAGATATTTGGGTTAAATAGAAGAATAGCAGAAATGTGGCACTATGGTAGAGTTTAGGGGACTTTTTGACTATAGAGTCTGAAGTGTTTTCTTACAGATTGCCTCATGCATTTGTGCAGCATCGTAATGAGGATGCAATTATGCTTGTTTTACAGATGGAGAAAGTAAAACACACAGAAATGTGATGGGATCAGAAAGGCTTTAGCAGAGTCTCGGAACTGAAATTCAAGTATCTGGGTTTTTCGTTTAATACTTTTAGTTGTTAGATTTCAATGTTTCCTGACCTTGGGCCTTACACAATACCTGAATGTATTATTAAAGTGATCTGTAAAAACTTCCCCAAGGATCTCTAAGAACAATCCACACTGCTGTTTTGCTTCTGGTACAATCCTACTTTGAAGGTGGAGGAACAGTATTTTCCTGCATTTTAGGAGCTGAATCTCTCTATCTCTAAATAGGTCAACAAAAAGCATGCAATTTGCTAATATTGGAAGCATTTCAAAGCATCCACAGTGGACTTGAACTTCTGGAATAACTGTTTTATGTTGGCCTAGTTCAATTTTATTTTCCCAAATGGCTATAAGGCCCATTGTCGAAAATTGGGTTTATATGGTGCCAGTATACACGGGTCTACAACAAACTCTCCTTAAACTGACTGTTCAAGCACCAAATAACTTCTAGATCTGTGGTTATTTTGTATGCATTACATCTTCTTGAGAATGAAGGACAGACTGATCCAGATAGATCATATTAATGGAAATCAAAGATCAGCCAAATCTCAGGACCAAAGAATCTTGGAGGTCATCTGTGTCAATGCTACCCCTAACTCTGACTCTATAATGTCATCTGGGAAATTTTAAAAAACATATTTCCAGAGTCTCATCCTACACAAATTGAATTTGGTCTCAGGTAGAGAGATTTTATCAGTACTTTTTTTTTTTTTTTGTAAGTTCCTCAGGTGATTTAATATTCAGGCAGGTTTGAAAGACACATACTTATAGGAACTCTGCCAAGTTGAGAAGGAAAAAAAAAAAGGAACAATTTAATTTCTAGGAGGAAAACCAGTATCTTACAGGCTGGTGAAGTATAAAAGGCTCCTCTAACAACCCTCTGCTCCTGGAAGAAGAGACCACAGGATTTTCTGACCCTCAGGGTTTGGAATTTATACCCTCAATCCCTGCATCCTAGCATTTGAAAACTGCCAATTTCACTTAAAATAAAAGTAGCTATAGTCCTATTAGAAAGCATTTTTATTTTTGTTTGTAGCAAACTACAGTCCAGTGCAACATGACATGACACGCAATAAAAATTTTTGAAGAGCGTCAAGAAATACCCACAAAACATAGTTTTTAAGGAGCAATGTATAATCCTGGATGCTGAAAAAAAGTTCCTATGGTAAGACTGATGTTTAGCTTAAAATAGATACATATAGTTACACATGGAAACATTTGTAGGTAAGTGAATACACATGCACAGAATATCTTCTTGCTCTGTCATTTAAGAGGTCTTGGAAGCAGTGATATCCCAGTTTCAATGAGCGTACCTAGCACTGAAAATTTGTAGTGCCAGAAAGTAAGTACTAAAAACAAATAAAATTCAGAATAAAACAATGGCAGGAATATGTCAAAGAGATACGAGGCCCAACTAGTGGCCATAAAGAGCTCATTAATGGCCAAAGCTAAAACTATTTGAACAACAAAATAAGTAAAATGGTATTGAATTATAACCCAAAGCAGATGTTCATGACTCGGTTAGTTATAAATAAATGACGGACTAAATAAATAAATGGAAAAGAAACAAATCTCCAGTACAAAAGAATTCCAAATAACTGACATAGATGCTCTGCTTTTAAGGAGGTAGGGCATAACACCCACTCCATAAGTGCGGGCTATGCTAGTGACTTTCTTTCAAATAATACAGTATAGAAAGAGAGGGATAAAAGGTAAGTGTACAGGGAGAAACCGGACAAACATACATCAAGTCGGGTGATGAAGGTTATCATCAATAGTAAGTCATATCAGTCGTATGTATCCTTGATATGATGTAAGGAAAATGGCACTTTGTCTCTTTGGTCTTCCTCCCAGAAATACATCACCTCCCATAAATGTATCATGAAAAACTACTAGACAAATCCCAGTTGAAGAATATTCTACAAAATACCTGACCAGTACTCTGCAAAAGAGTCAAGGTCATCAAAAACACGAAAAGTCTGAGAAACTGTAACAACCAGGAGGAGCTTCAGGGGACATGATGAACAAATGTAATTAGGTATCCTGGATGGGATCCTGGAAGAGAAAAAGGATGTTAGGACACTAAGGGCACCTGAATAAAATATTAATGTTAGCTAATACTAATGTAATAGTTCATTGTTCATCAGTAGTGACAAATGTACCATAATGGAAGATGTTCATAATAGAAGAAACTGAGTGTGGGCATATGGGAACTCTTGTGCTGTTTTCATAATGATTTTGCAACTCTAAATCTGTTCTAAAATAAAAAATTTATTTGAAAAAAACCAATTTCCCCTTCCTTATGAAAAAATGGACTACTAACCTTTTCTTTGTTCTTTCACACAATTATACATGATTCCTATCATAGGAAGTAAAGGACATCATGGTCTCTATTTGGAGTTGCCTTGATATCATCAAAAATTTCAAAATCCAATCATGGGGAAATTTTTCCATATTAAATCTGGAGCCAGCCATTACAAATATTATCTATGCCATCATCGTTTCACATTACTGGGGACTAGTTACATATTCTATGGAGCATAATTCAGATATTCAAGATAGAAAATCTCCAAACATTGTTCTCCCACTAGTAATGAAGCCTATATTTTTTCACGGTCACTAGCTCTGCCAAGCTATTTTTCTCTTGGATATTCTGATGGATTTTTTTTTTTCCGACGGTGGCTGCTGTTCAAACTTACATAATAGAATTGTCACACTTTATAAACTGTGTTGAATATTCTGATCCCTTTCATTTGAAGAGGTCTTCTATTTCATGCCCAACTAGCTTTGAGGTCCTTCCGAGATAATCAAGTAGTCATTGGCACTTTGCATGTAACAGCCACTGCTGCGTGAAGAGTCCATAAATTCAATTCTCTGTGCAAAAGCCATGGAAAACAGAGCCTTCCAGCTTAAATCACTGGCAAGCTACTCTATTAGATTTCTGAGGCTGACCCTGATAAAGAAAATTTTGGAGGAAATCTTCTGTTATTGATTGCACAATATCAGGTGGCTTAGATGTAAATTTCAACAACCGCTTTCTCCACAGAGTAATGTTATACACCGGTTTTTCAGGCTCCTTTTTATTATATCGATGCTATTTTAGTGGCTCGGCTACCTCAATGATTTGTGATCACAATCCCCGCAGCCGTAGATAGACCATTGTCCTGATTCACTGTGATAATATGATCTACTTTGAGAATTCAGCTCACGCTATTATTCCTGCTACACATCAGGCAGTGAGTTGGTGTTGCGCATCCTAAACTAGTTACAAGTTAGAATTGCATCTAACTAGTATAGATTGCCATGTATTTATAGCTTACCTGAGGCAGTTTCCGATGCAGGTGACTCTCTTTAACTTGCTCTAATTGAAGTCTCTCCATGTTCTCCTGAAAAGAAGTTATTACAGACTCAACTTCATCACTATCATGAACATTATAAATCTCACCCTAAAACCATAGTACCCTTCCTACATGTTTCAGCTAGAAATATCTTTCTAAATATATATTTCTTCTTTATCAGAGCCATACATCTTCCCTTATCGGTATCAAAGCACAACAGCAGGAGACAAATGGTCTCATTCTCATCTTTTCTTTTTGATAATGATGAAAGATTGTGTGACATCACTAAGGTAGCCTGAGCATATATTAAATAAAAAGAAAAACTTCAAGTTCGCTGGGGACTAAATGAAAAGAAGCATAGCTAATACACATATATGTACACATATATGTATGTTCATGGCTAATGCAAACATACATATGTAAATTGTCAAGTCACAGAGATTTCACATAAAGCGATCCCTTGGTTTTTGTTACTTTTTATTTTCAACAAATCCATTTAAATTTAATGATGAGGATGCATTTTAAATCAAAAGATGAGTAGAAGAAAGAATGCAAAAAGAAATATGGATTTATATGTTGACTCATTCCTTCTCAAAGGATTGCTGGTTTTTTTCTGAGAGCAATGGAATTCCTAATCAAGATTTTCCAATATTTTCTATTCCTTTATCAATCTCAAACTTAGTCCTTATCCCCATCAGGACCACAAATATTGTAAATAAAAAGCAGTTCTCCTTTATAATTAATTGCTACTCGATTTTTACAAATTACCCATTTCTGTTATCTTCTATAATTAACTGTATATCTAATAAACACAAAGCATAATAACAGTCTCAAATCATTTTACATTTTCAATAATTTCTAATACCTATGTACCAAAGACAACCTTGCTAACACTAACACAATATAAAATATTTGTATTTATCAAGTATGGAAACAGTGATCATTTCGCAGCTCATCTGAATACAAGACAATTATTTTTGTGTCTTTTTGCCTTCCTCATCACATTATCCTGGAGAGAGCTTTAGACTTATTAGGCTTTCATCCTTTCTTCATTCAACAAATATATACTAATCACCTTGGCAAAGCCGGGCACCGTGCTAGGCATTACTTCAGCGGTTGATAAGAAGAGACATGGACTCTACTTTAATGTATCTTGCATTGACATGAAGACTGTTTACTTGTGTGACCTTGAGCAAGTGTCTAAATGTTCTTTTGCTACAACTTCTTCATTTGTTAATAAGAGATAATGACTTGAATATCACAAAGCTGAAATTAAATGAAAAATCAAGTATAAAGCTGAATTGCAAACTATAAAATGTATGGAAACTTGATGTATTATTGTATGTGTTCAAAAGAAAGGTTTACAGTTGCTATAATATTAACACGAGAGGAAGACAGAAAGTACTTGGTATTTCCCCAAGAATTTCAGGTAAGGTGATGAAATAATTTACCCATTTATAAAATAAAAGTAACTTTCCATGCAGTTAGATTTGTATACTGGAAACTTTATTCATGACAAAACCCACTGATCTATAAACATCAACAAATGTCAGGGATGGGTTTATTCTGTTCTTCTTTGTATCTCCACTGAATGTCAGAGAAAAATCCTCTTATGCTTGCAGCAGAGTGAAGGGAAAATTAACCATTTTGTAATACACCAGAGCATTCTTTCTTCTTAAGGCCTGTCCTTCAAAGAAAGTGTTTACCAGAGCCTTAAACTGCTCATGCTTTATCATGGTCTAACCTACTCTGGGAAAAGGAAATACCCAATTCCAGCCCCTTTTAACAATCTTGTCCCATCGAAGGGGAGAGGGGAGGAAACAGAAGCTTTGGTGAAGGTCATAGTCCAGGGCACAGGCTCACAAAAGAACAGACTCCAACATAGGACTGAAGTGTACCCCCCCACACACACACACACAACTTATCACCACAACATTAACGGCCATTTACTACAATTCCTATTACCCAGAACATCATATGCACTTTCTACAAAAATTACAAGTCATGCAAAAAAAAAAAAAAAAAAAAAAAAAAAAGCACAGTTTGAAAAGTCTGAATGAGCATGAGAATGGCAGCAATGATATAGGGACAAAAGGGAGGGATTAGGACTACTTTGTTATTATGAAAAATTTGCATTATCCATGAAGCAGTATAATGTTATTAAAAAGTGGACATTGATTACTTGTAACTGTATATTACAAGCCCTAGGAAAATCACTAAAAAAAGTTTAAAAAAAAGTAAAATTGATATATTAAGAAAAAGGAGAAAATGAAATAATGTAAAATGCCCAGTTATAACCACAAAAGGTAGAGAAAGTGTAAAAGAAGGGCAACAAATAGAAAGCAAATATGGTATAAACTAATCCAACTACACCAATAATCACGTCAAATATCAATGTTTTAAATATATCAATTAAAAGACAAATTGTCAGAGTGGATCAAGAAACAATGTTGTCTATAAGAAACCTGCTTTAATAAAAAACACATATAGATTACAGTTAAAGGAATGGAGAAAGATATACCATGATAGTACCAATTAAAGAAAAGTAGGAGTACCTACATTAATGTCAGACAGAGCAGACTGTAGAGCAAAGAAAGTTATCAGGGATAAAGAGGGGAATTACATAATGATAAAAAGGTCAAAACCCTGAGACATAGCAATCCTTAATGTACATACACCTAACAAGACAGTGTCAAAATATATCAGGAAAAAACTGGTAAAGCTGCAAGAAGAAATAGATGAATCTACCATTATAATTGAAGACTTTAAGGCCTCTCTGTCAGAAATAGACAGTTCCAGCATGCGGAAAATTAGTAAGGACATAATTGAATTCAAGATCACCATCAATCAACTAATGCAATTGACATCTATAACCCATTTCATTCAACAAAAGCAAATTATACATTATTTTCAAGAACATGTGAAATATGCACAAAGATAGAGCACTTTCTGGGCCATAAAAGACACCTATACAATTTTTTTGAAAAATAGATATCATACAATTTCTGCCCCAGGACCACAACAGAATTAAACTAGAAGTCAATAACAGATAGATTGCTGGAAAATCCCCTAATACTTGGAGATTAAATATGACACTTCTAAATAACACATGAGTCAAAGAAGAAATTCAAGAGATATTTTTTAAAATATTTTGAACTATATGAAAATGAAAATGCAACTTATCAAAATTTGTGAGATGCAGCAAAGCAGTGTTTAGAAGGTACTTTACAGCATTTAATGGATATACTAGAAAAGTGGAAAGGTCTGAGGTCAATAATCTGAACTATAATCTTAGAAAAATAGAAAAAGTAGAGCAAAATCCAAAGTAAGCAGAAATCAATGAATTTAAAACAAAAAAAATCAAGAGAGCTGTTTTAAAAAAAATGAATAGAATTGATAAGCCTCTAGCTAGACCAACTAAGAAAAAAGAGAAAAGACACAAATTACTAATATCAGAAATGAAAGTAGGGATATCATTACAGACTCCCTGGACATTAAAAGGATAATAAAGCAGTATTTTCAATAATTCTATGCCCGTAAATGTGATAACATAGAACAAATGAATAAACAAATGAGCCAATTCCTTGAAAGACACAATCTGTCAAAACTCACACAAGAAAAAATATACAACCTGAATAGGCCTATATCTATTAAATTGAATTAATAATTAATAACCTTCAAAAACAGAAAGTACTAAGCCCAGATGAATCCTCCAATAAATTTTACCAAATATTTAGGAAGGAATTACACCAATTGTCTACAATCCCTTCCAGATTATAGAAGCAGAGAAACTACTTCTGAACTCATTTTATGAGGCCAGCATTATTTTAATACAACACAAAGACATTACAAGGAAAGAAAACCACAGATCAGTGTCACTTATGAACATAGATGAAAAGTCTTCAACAAATCTTAGCAAGTTCAATCCAGCAATGCACAAAAGAATATTGCATCAAATGAGATATATCCTGAGTATGCAAGACTGTTCAATATTTGAAAATCATGGCAACAAGCTAAAGAAAAAAAATCATATAATCATGTCAATAGATGAAGAAAAAGTATTTGACAAAATCCAACACCTATTCATGATAAAAACTGTCAGTGAACTAGGAATAGAAGCAAACTTCCTCAAACTGATAAAGAACATCTACAAAAACCCTACAGTTAACATCATACTTAATGGTGAGAAACTTAGTTTTCCCATTAAGATCAAATATGAGGCAAGCTTACCCTCTCTCACTACTCTTTTTCAACATCATAATGGAATTTCTAATGAATGCAATTAGACAAGACTAGGAAATAAAAAGTACATAGACTGAGAAGAAAGAAATAAAACTGCCTTTGTTCACAGATGACATGATCATCCATGTATAAAAGCCTAAAGAATCAACAAAAAAATCTCCTGTAACAAATAAATTATTGAAGCATTGCGGCAAGATACAAAGTTAATGTACAAAATTCAATTACTTTCCTGTATACTAGCAATGAATAAATGGAAATTGAAATTAAAATCATATTATCATTTATGTTAGCACCCCTAAAAATGAAGTACTTAGATAAAGCTCTAACAAAATATGTACAGGATCTATGCAAAGAAAACTACAAAGGCGACTGGGTGACTGGGTGGCTCAGTCGGTTAAGCATCTGACTTTGGCTCAGGTAAGGATCTCATGGTTTGTGATTTCCAGCTCCACATGAGGATCTTTGCTGTCAGCATGGAGCCCGCTTTGGATGCACGCACTGTCTCTTCCTCTCTCAAAAATAAATAAACATTTAAAAGAAGAAGGAGAAGGAGAAGGAGAAGAAGAAAGAAGAGGAAGAAGAAGAACAACAACAACAACAATAACTACAAGGAGAAGGAGGAGGAAGAGGAGGAGGAGGAGGAGGAGGAGGAGGAGGAGGAGGAGGGAAGAAAACTACAAGACCCTGATGGAATATATCAAAGAACTAAATAAATGGAGAGATATTCCACGTTCATGGATAGGAATGTTCAATATTGGCAAGCCATCAGTCCTTTCCAACTTAATCTATAGTTTAATACAATCACAATAAAAATCCAAGCAAGTTATTTTGTAGATATTGACAAATTGATTCCTAATTTGTGTAGACAGACAAAAGACTCAGTGTAGGCAGCTTATTACTGAAGGTGAAAAACAAAGTCAGAAGACTGGAACTGTCTGGTTTCAGGACCTATCATAAAACAATAGTAATCAAGACACTGTGATATTGATAAAAGAACAAACAGGGCAACAGAACAGAATAGAAAGCCTGAAGATAAACTCACAAAAATATAGTCAACTAATCTTTGACAAAGAAGCAAAGACAATATAATTCTATTAAATATGTTTATATATAATATATAACTTCATATATATTACAGATGTTTACATTAATAAATAGTTTATTCATTAAAAAACATGATAATAGACATAAGTCCTACTTTGTGTAATAACTACAAATGATAAATACTAACCAAATAAAATTGCTATGGTAGGAATTTTAGTATTAAGTAAAATAGAATATAAGCTGAAGAAATTATAAAGTAATACAGAACTAAACACTAAAAAAGAAAAAAATTTCAAGAGAATGTGTCAGACACACAAATGTATACATTCACAATATATCCTTATATATTAAAACAATAACTGGTAAGATTATGTGAAAGAAATAGAAAAACAATTATAATTAGACATTTTAATATACTATTTAAGAAGTGAATAGATGATACAATCGAAACAAAGGCAATTATTGGAAAGTAAAAAAAATCAAAATTTATGTTTCAGTTTATATATGTATATATGTAATGCATAGATGAATATATACATATACACACACATACATATAACAACTTCTCACACAAAAAATATACAGTGCAAATACTTTTTGAGCCTACATGGAAAATGAACTATGTACTAAGCCAAGTTATAAAGTTTCTTTTTTTCAAAGTTTTTTTTTTTTTTTTTTTTTTTTTTTAATTTATTTTGGGACAGAGAAAGCCAGAGCATGAACGGGGGAGGGGCAGAAAGAGAGGGAGACACAGAATCGGAAACAGGCTCCAAGCCATCAGCCCAGAGCCTGACGCGGGGCTCGAACTCACAGACCGCGAGATCGTGACCTGGCTGAAGTCGGACGCTTAACCGACTGCGCCATCCAGGCGCCCCGTCAAGTTATAAAGTTTCAATGAGGCCACAAAGTACAGACAATTCATGTGGTTTTTTTTTTGTTTTTCTTTTTTCTTTCTTTCTTTTTTTCCCTAAAAGTACAATGCAATTAGGAATCAATAGTAAAAATTAATTTTGTTATGTGTGGTGTCTGAAAATAAGAAATAGTAACTCTACATAATGTTTAGCTAAACATTTTCTGAAAAATATTGCGAAATATATAACAATGGCAATGAAAGCACTAAATAAAACTTGGAGCTTATAGTTAAGGCAATACTTAGAGGGAATTTTGTATATGTTTGTCTATAAGGAAATAAAGACTGAAAATAAATGAGCAAGAAGAGTGAAAATCAAGAAAATAAACCAAGAGCATAAGAAAAGCAGAAAGAGTAATTTTTAAACGGCAAGACAATAAAAATTGATTATGAAAAACAAAGCTGATTCTTCTCAAAGACACATAATCTAGACAAAAGAATGAAAAAGCTGATCACCAGAAAGCAAACAGTAAGTCAAACAAACAAAACGCCAGAGGGCTAGGGACAGAAATTAAAGATAAAACAAAGGAGAGTTACATATTATTATGAACATCCCTATGTCAAGAAACTTAAAAACTATACAATGTGTGTAAATTTTGGAAAAAATAGACTTGCTTTGTACCAATAGAAATGATAATTCAAATAGTCTTTAATAATGTAAATTTCAAGCTCTGACACAAGAAGTATTATTTTCTAAGGCCACTATCAATTCTAAATGACCCTCCTGAATTTAGTCATGTATTTTTATTGAGAAAATATGTTTTGATATTTGTAAGATGATTTATGTAAAAACGCATTTGCGTTTTTAAATAAAAATCAAAATTCAGTCACTTGAATTCATTTTAGCATGTGTTTTCTGAAGACAGAACCATGATTTATGCATCTTTGTGTTGCTAGTGTTTAGCTTAGTAATGTCTCACACATAGTATGTGCTCAATGGATGGTTATTGAATGGATGAACATAGATAGTGAAGTCAACAGATGAATGGATACCATTTGTAAACATAAAATGTGATTAGCAAAAAAAACTAGTAACTACTCAGAGATATTGATTGAAATGAGATGCCAATACTCCTATGAGATGGAGGCTTCTTATGCTTAATTGAATGACTAGATTCTCTTCTGTTTACAGGAAATTTGCAAATGCGTGTTGTCATTTTAGGGTATCAGACCTTACATTCAGCCATGATAACTGGTCAGGCATATCCTTACACTTTCCCCTCACTACTTTTCTGACTGATACAGGTACTATATTGGTCATTCGATATTCTGGGCATTATCATTTTTGTAGACAGCTAATAAGTATCACTCTTCTCTTTCCAGGTTCAGAATTGGGGGTGGGGATGGGGGAAGAGGTAAGACATATCAAGTCAAAAGTTGAAGATCATGATATCATTTTTGTTACTATTAAATCTGATTGAAGACACAGCTTTGAATCTTTGGTTAGATGGTCATAAATATACTTGCTTGAAATACTCATATTTACCTAGCAGAATATGGTAGAGGAACATAACTTGCCCCCCCAGTAAGCCTCCCACAAAATAAGAAACAGGCCAGTAAACACTTGCCCTGCAGATAATTATTCTCAATGGGAAAGGGGAAAGAGTTAAAAATGACGTATACATGTTTTCCATACCTACCACAGAAATGTGTAAGAAGTTAGGAAAGAAGTCGAGTGGCACCCAATGGCTAATGAAAGTCACTCCAAAAGGAAATGAAGTCAAGGAAGAGGGAAGTTACCCCTACCGGTGAACATAGTATTCAGGGCATTTTGTTTTCTTATAAGATATACCAAATTTAAGATTTTTATCTCTTCTACATATACAATGAGGCATTTTTCCATGTTTCCAGATTAAAGTCTATTCCACAAATAGGAATGAAGATGAGATGAAAAGTTTTCCTTACCTCTCCAGATGCATTAATTCTAAAACCAATCATATGAAACAGAACCTATGTAGACATGAAAGAAACTACTCAGAAAAGTGAGTGCCTAAAAAGCAAAAGTATACTGCATGAATTCAGCAGTGAAATTAGCTGAGTACTGGGTATGTCAGATTGTTTGCATTACCGAAAATGTCTCTGCATTACTCGGGAACATAATTTGATCAGGTGACTTAGTCACGTGGTTAGTGATTTCATGAAAAGTAAGTGAAGTTTAGCAGAGTTGGTCAGGCTCAGATAGAAGACTCCCCGCCCCTGTCTGTAGTTCAGCCTCTTCTGTTAAAGCATATAAAATAATGAAGCCTCACAAGGCCATCTTTCAAGGACTTTTATCATATAATTCTATTTATTTCTCTTTGGTGTAAAGAATCTGAGCTAGAGGCCAAAGTCCCAAACTCATATCTAAATTCTTGCCCTCCCTAATACTTCACTTTAAGGGATTCACTTAATTTCCCTGGGCATCATGTATAAAATCATAGAATGTCTTTCACTATGGTATTCTGTGGTTGTGAGCTAACAATATACTCATGAAAATCTAAGACCTTTCAATGTCAATTCTTTGTCATTTCCTTAAAACCATAGCGCACTTTCATCATTATTTGTTACCCTCAAACTATATTTTCTAAGTTTACTATATTTATTAATGATAGTATTTCTAGAGTTTTATGAAGGAAGATCTTACTTTCCAAAAGGTAAGAAATTATGGTGGGGACTTCCAGATTTTGAAAATAGCAAAAGCAAGAATTAGATAAGGCTGGCTTCCTTGTGTGTTCATACTGGGATGTGTTTCAAGAAAAGACTTTCCAGACTCAGCAACCTTACAGATTTAAGGGTCAGCATTGTTCAGGGGGGAATGACGTGGAAACAAAGTCAAAAGAAATGTAGATAAAATTAAATCTCCTTACAACTTGCAGTCCATTGACAAATACTTGACACAGGCAGAGTATGACATTCCTCCAGGAACTTCCAAGTGTCTTTTTTTTTTTTTAATGTCTGTTTTTGAGAGAAAGAGTGAGTGGGGGAGGGGCAGAGAGAAAGGGACACAGAGGATCTGAAGCAGGCTCTGTCCTGAGAGCAGAGAGCCCAATGCAGGGCTCAAACTCAGGAGCTGCTGAGATCATGACCTGAGCCTAAGTCAGATGCTCAACCCACTGAGCCACCCAGGTGCCCCTTCCAGCTGTCTTAATATTAACTCTTTGCTACAGGCAGAAAGTAACCTTAGCTTGACAACAGTCAGACCTCCAGGATCCTGTAAGTCTTCCTTGACATATGAAAATCCTTTCAGAAACTTCTTTGTCTCTCTCCTCCCAAACTTAAACATATATAACCAATTACTCTTCACAATCTCAGTGCAGCTCTTTCTGCCCATGGGTCATGTCCCAGTGCTTTAATAAAAGCACTTTTTTTTGCACTGAAAAACAAACAAACAAACAAATACTTATTCACACAGTCTAGGGTAGATCCTGACTAGAAAACCCTTCAGCCAAAGTAAGGAAAGAGAACATGGTGATCCGGAAAACAAGGTTGAGGAGCTTCTTTATTAAGATTATATTTCAGATTCTGGATCTAAAGTTACTAGGATTCACATTCTGCAATACATCTAGTTAAAATGAATGGAATTCAGGCAAGTTTTCTGGCTGCAAATTATGCGTAAGTAGAGTTGTGTCTGAGGAATCAATCAGAGTTTACCCACACATGACTACCTCACTTCCATGGTTATGATACAGACCAGGATCTTAGCAGGAAGCCACCGAATTCTATGAGAACACCAACATCTACGAATCAAAGTGCATGGACTAATGCCTTTGCTTCTTGGGCAGCACTTTGGGGAAAGTTTTAGTTAAGGCCTACATGCCTTTATTTTAAGCCAGAATTTTACTTGGTGTGGTTATCTTAAATCCAAGAGTAGAAATAAATTGATGAAAAAAGAGAAAAAAAAGGAAAGAGATTGATGAAGGGATAGCAGCAAAGGAACACAAAACTCAGGTATACTGATTAAGTACCATAAAATAACCAAGAAAGAGAGAGAAGAAAGATTTTTTGCAAGTAAGTTACTCAAGTGTAGAAGACTTACCAATCTGGGGTCATTTGCATAAAGCTAATCAGTACAGCTAACTAGCTTTCCAGTTTCTTTTTTATGATAAAAATAGATGCAAGTAATTATCAAATTTTAAATTATGCTGATGATGCTTGTATTATATTCCAAAGTCCACAACACATTAACATCAAATTTTAAAACTTTACCTCAAAAAATGTTAAATGTAGGACATACAAACAAGCAATGACCTTTACAGGAAGAGATTTCATTTGTGTGAAATGCTTTATTTCTACATAATGCTAGAGAAGAAAACCATTGTTTTACTCCGGAGCGGACAACACTTCAAGCGCTTCAATTCTATAAAATTAACCATCAGGATTTTAGACACACTCAATTCTATGTTGCCTTAAGACAAATAAACATTTGCTTTACCTTTACATTTGCTTACTTCCCCACTAGAAGAATGGGAATTTTTATCTCTGTTTTTTATTGTTATGTCCTTGCACCTAAATTAATGCTGGCACATTCTAGTTGTACAATAAGTTTTACTTCTGACTTATCATTCATGACGAATAAAGGAGCATTAAAAGAAGATCTTGTGATACCAAACTACAAGACCAGTATCATAGCACCACACCTTTGCTATTTATCTATCTTAACTCACCAGAACACCAAACTTTCTAATTGAAAATCCACTCCTAACAAAATTAATAAAACATGAATAAATAAAATGATAACTAATGCTAATAGAGTAAACAGTAATGCAGCTCTTTGTTCTTTGCTTTGCTTTGCCTTTCTTCGCTTTAACGTTTAAAAAAAAAACTAGGTTTTCCCAATGTACAGGAAAAGAGAAGAAAAAAGGAATAGATGGATAGATTTTCTTTCAAACCTATAAACTTTGTACATGAGTTACCTGATACAAAACACATGTGAATATAAACAGAAACTCTACATGAGTTTACATACAACAGTTTAGGGCTACTTTTATGATATACAAAATAAGGTGTAAGATACCCGAAACAATACAACTGATTAAAGGGATTGTAATAGTCAAAGAAAAAAAAAAATATGGTTAAAATAATAATTATGATTTACTAAATCCCTAAAATATGTCAGGTTAGCCATCTATGCACATATCTATCTATCTAATCTCGTTTAATATCCACAATGCTCCTGTATTAGTTTCCTATTGCTGGTGTGACAAATTACCACAGAATTAGTGGATTAAACAACATAGATTTATTATCTACAGTTCTGTAGATTTTTGACTTAAGATACTGTCAGGATTGTGCAATTTCCGGGAGCTCTAAGGAAGCATAAGATTTGGAGTTAAATGGGCATAGGATTGAAGCCTGTATACTCTTTGCCAGAAGGACAGCTCTGGGCAGGTTATCTACATAACTTCATATATGCAATGGAGATAATTATTCCTCAGCTGCAGTAATTTTGTGACAAAGAAGACATTATGTGTATGTAGCACCCGCCACAACGATTGACCCACAATAGTTACCTACCCATACCATGAACTACATTTATTATGCCAATCTTGACCAATACACTTAATTTCTGGATTTCTGTTTGTTAGCTACATGACTTAGAATAAACCACTTTGCCTCTTTGATCCTCGTAAAAAAGGAACTTAAAAAAAATTGATTTGCCGTGAGGATTAAATGAAATCCTGAATATAAAAGCACCTGTAAACTGTTAAGACGATTCATTAATGTTATTCAGGGACTACTGGTTTGAAGTTCAGGAATTCTTAAATCTTAAATGGTTTTCAGTGTTTCATATCTCAGAATATCAAGGGTCAATGAGCTATCTCATTTTTAATCCCAACATTGTATAACTATTAAAGCAAAACCCGAGAAATATTTCTGAGCCAAAATTCAGAAGTTTTCCCTAGGCTCCTAACGCCAATTGTCCTCCTATGTAATACACTCTAACAAAAAAAAAAAAAAAAAAAAAAAAAAAAAAAAAAAAATTCTAGGAACTGTTCTCCAAGTGCATGTCTGCAATTTCAAATAGACTCACGCTGCCATCTGCTCCTTCTGATAAGAGACTCATCTGTCTGCTGGGAAGGTAGGGAAAAGGCTCACTAAGAAAGAATAATGCGACTCTGCAACCCCGACAGCCTCGCTGGGTGGCTCATGGACATGCACCAACTAATTAGGGGTCAAACCAACATTTTTAGGATGTATTTGGATGGGATTTGAATTCATTGTGACTGCACTCTAAACAGCATTACGTACAGCTACTGGTATAATTTGGACAATGAGCCCAGCATCTCTAGCAGCAAAGCATAAGAGAGAAGTGTGATTAAGGGAATCCACCTCCCTCAATGGTTTTTATGCTTTTTAAAAGCTGAAATGGGAAGTATTCCTACATAGACAAGGGAATATATGTGTATGAAGTAAGAATAATTATAATGTAGCTTCTCATAGTAATAAGAACCCTAAAATTAAACTTTTGAAATCATCTAAATAGAAATTGTTCTCCAATTAAAAATAATTAGCAGGACTTCAGTTATCAATATGACATATTGAATTATATAACTTATGTATGTGTATACAACTCATATTTTGTCTACACTGGGTTTGTAGTTAGAAAGTGAATTGAAGATATATGCCTGCATATGCACAGAAAATTCCTGGAGGCATACACGCAAAAAATTGTTAATAACACATACCTCTGGGGAGTCGAATAAAATTTTGGTTGGTAGGAAGTTTGGACAGGAGAGATTTTAAGTTCTTGCCAATTACCTTCCTCTAGTCTGATTTTTTTTTTTAAATTTAAACCTCTGTTACTTAATATAATTTAAAAAAACGCTCACCTAATTAACAAGAGAGAATTGGAAATTAAATCTAATTTGAACTAATAAGTCTAATTTGAAGTAATTTTACACTTGGAATCAAGTTAGTTCTCTCTCTTCTGCTAACAGTACTACAATTGATATTAAAAGACATCATCTAAATGATCTTCCTTTCCTATTAATGAAATTGGAACAATATAATCTGATCTAGTCCACCTTTTCAAGTTGTGTTATGGCTAAAACCAGATTTACTGTAATATACTGAATTATTAGTGTTATTATGGTAATAAACTGTGGTCAGGTGTCTAGCTTCCAAGTAGAGAAGGCAATTTTGTATATAATTCAGAAGAAAATTTCCATTTGCTTGAATAATTCAGATAATGCTACCAACAAAACTAGCTATTCAGTCAAAATACGAAAATTACATTTTAAATGAATGCTATATGCTGACAATGTTGCATAATATTTGTATCCTAAAATAGCTGTATCGTTAAGTTTTCGGGACAAAAAGTACCAGATGATCGATATTATTATTCAAAACCCCACATTTGACATTTCTTCCACTTAGCACTCATTCCAACTGATTAGAAAAGACTAACAAAGAGTGAGAATAAGAACATACTTTTTTGGTCTTTGACTTTTACTTATATTTTACTCTATTTTTTCCCTTAGGCTATAATCATCACGATTCTTGATTTGTATTCTTGAAAGTGCTCCTCCCAGCTTAAATAGGAAAGTAGCCTGTAAAACAGAGATAAAAGAGTGCTGAACTTTTCCATTTTTTTCTTTTCTTTCTCCCTCATTCTTTTCTCCAGCTAATTCTGAGCCTATCTGGTAGGGTAGGGTGGGGAGAGTAAAAATCAGGATAAATGAATGAATAAATACATTAAAGAATAAACCAATCCTGGCAACCTTGGTTTCATGGTTTTAGCTAACAGAGAAAAGATGAAAAGGCATATTTATTTGTTTCAAGGTGGAGAAAGACAAGGAGCAAATGTAGCTAACAGGGAAAACTTCGCAAAGTTTGCAGGATCTGTGATTTTCTGGAGTTCTGTGAATGCTTAAATTCTATCACTTACAGAACACCTGAGCTGCTTCAGGTGTTGCTGTATGTGTCGTGTGTCACTTGTTAATATATACATTATATATATATATATATATATATATATATATATATATATATATATATGGGTGCCTTGGTGGCTCAGTCGGTTAAGCATCCAACTTTGGCTCCGGTCATGATCTCGTGGTTCAAGAGTTCAAGCCCCGTGTCAGGCTCTGTGCTGAAAGCTCGGAGCCTGCGGCCAGCTTTGGATTCTCTCTCTCTCTCTCTCTCTCTCTCTCTCTCTCTCTCTTTCTCTCTCGGCCCCTCTCACACTCAGGCTCTGTCTCTCTCTCAAGAATAAACATTTGAAAAAAATATACATGTATATATACATATATATATATATACATATATATATATACATATATATATATATACATATATGTATATATATATAATTCTTAGGTTCTAAATTGCTAGTAGCTGTGCTACAAAGCTCAAAGAGTCATCACATTTCTAGCTAATTGTATGTATGCTATGGTTGGATTGTTGTATGCCTTAGCAGAAAATGGAATAATGGAAACAATAATGGCAAAAATGCTCTATGCAGGGAAAAGGGCTCCTCTTCTTTGCAAAGGTTTTTAGAAACTTAAAGGAATATGGAACATTCTTCCCCAATAGGATATTCTTTCCTCCCAGCCAATGACAAGTTAATAATAATATAATACGTCATGTATCTCTCATTCCTCTTCCCCAAGGAGGCCACAGCATTTTGCAGATATTATTTCATAAATCTCCAGCTTTCTGTGAGTTTTGGAGGAACTGTGGATTATTAGAGTCACTTAGCAGAACCAGGACACAGAGAGGGAATATATATTCCAAGAAAAACAGCAAGATGGCTATTGGACTTAAACTTCATCCCACTGAGCCTGGGCTTCTGTTTGTTAGTTGGGGATTTGTTTTCATGTAATGACCAGATTAACTACTATTTTGTTCCTATGGACTATTTTGTTCCTGGTCCTGTGGACCAGAAGCATTATCGTCACCTGGGAACCTATTAGAAATTAGAATTCTTAGGCCCAACTTTAGACCCACTGAACCATAATCTGCATTTTCTGAGATACCCAAATGATTTGTATGCTCGCAGAAATTGGAGAAGAGACTTGCATTAAAAAGGCCTGCCAATATTTTATTATTATTATTATTATTATTATTATTATTATTTTGCAATACTAGTTGCAATACTAGTTTGCAAATGAGTTGACCAAACTCATTTCTCTTTCCTTCTGAGAATACTACTAGATTACACTTTCCACTTTCTCCTACAGTTAGATGTGACCACATAATTGAGCTTTGGTAAATTAAATATGAGTAGAAGTAATAAATACTTCTTCTAGTCTTAGCCCCCATGATTCTATGCTCTTGATTTGATTTTTATCTCAACTTACAGAGTAAGGGGGGAACTGGTGAATGCACTGAGGTTAACAGAGCCTTCTGCAGCTTGACCCCTTAAAGACCTTGTGGAGTAGAGACCCTCTCCCACCTATCTCCACCCCCTCCCCTACCTCCGTCTCTCCTCCCCCTCCCCCCCACCCTTGGGCTATGTGTGAGGGAACGCAGTTGTTCTTGCTTTAAGTTGTAGAATTTCAGGGTTTCCGTTAGAGGGGGTAGTATCGGGGTAACATTATAAACATTTCAAGGGGTTCATTATTAAGTTTTTTAAAAAGTGGCTCGAATTGTGATACAATTAAAAGAATGGTCGATAACTAATACTGGGATATTTGGGGGCCTTTCAGCTGAAGGAGTGAAGAATCAATCCCTCAATTTTATGACATGTTTCTCTTTCTTCTTCATACCTTCCTTATTCATCTCTCCTTAAAATCTATTATTTATAGCTTCAGAGATTTGAGAATTCTCTCCTTGCTTAATTATTCTCATTTTCAAAGTCAGGGAAAATTTAAAGAAAAATTACTATAGTTCCACTTTGGTAGATGTGCAATGCCCCCTGATCTGTATTATTACCAGGGAGACTGTGGCAATTTATAAGCATATTATCATCCCTTATTCATTTTTCTTTTTGGAAAGATGTTTAATAATTCATGTGTCTATTCAGAATGTTTGTTTATTTAGTCTTTATTATAAGTGAGCCACTTGTGGAAAAATTAGAAATTCCCACTGGTGGAAAAATTACCTCTTCTGATTGACGGAGTTTTAATAAATGATTTATAATTAGCTTTCTGATTTCTTGTTATGACTGGTCTCCTCAAACATACCACACTTAGAGACATAGATACAAGCACAGTTTCTATTTCCAATGAAACTCTGCATTCATGTGTAGAAAATGATCTAAAATGGAGAATCACCACACATCTTGTTGTAAACATTTCTCTGTAGAATAAAACCATAGAATGGGCATTGTCCGATTAGGTCCTGCACAGCTCAAGCCACTTGCCAGACACGCACTGGAGGCAACAGTTTATTAACAAATGTGAATACTTATTGCAAACAAAAAACTAAAAGTTTTCACATAAGAAATTAGATTTTTTAAGAAAAGACTAAAATCAAATGCTAGTTTCTCTCTTTCACTTTGTTTTACTTATAAAATATTCATAAATTGAAACATATAAAAATCAGTGTTGATAATAGCTACAATTAATGGAAAATGATTTGCTTATGCTCTCTAAGCTAAATTCATTTGCAACTAATAAGAAAACAAGACTATTTTGAACACCTTGAGGTGAATTATTTTTTAATACTATGTGGGTTGCTCTATTGTTTTCTTTGAATGTCTAATGTAATTTAAATTCTTGTGCAAAGATTTTGGAAAGAACAGTAAGGGCTATTCTGTTTTTTATAATCTACAAGTTGTTCATTTGCATCTTTTTTGTTTTTTATCCTGTTTCCTCTTATACCTGAGAATACTTCAATTCATTATACCATCCGGCTCTTTCCCGTTTTCTTTTCTGCATATTTTCTTTTCTTTTCATATTTTGAAAAAAAAAAAACAAAACCCAGACACAAATCAAGCCATCCTATTCAGAGACCCAGAACCTGCTTCCTCAAGAATGACTGCAGGTTCTCCGTGGTGATTCATTGTGACTGCTCCTGGGGGCTGTGATTTCAAGAGCTTCCCGCTCAGGGTCATTGAGGGTCTGGCCTGCACAAGGATTTTTCCCCATCACCCATTACTTATCACCCCTCCCCTCTCCCCCAACACCATCCAGGAGTCATTCTAAAAATGCTGATTTGTGGAACTTGATGCCTATCCCTCCAGGAACTGAATGTTTGTATGAACATCGAATTCTGATTATAGTTTTAGTAGGTCCTCAAACTACTTTAGGTGCTTTTGTTGACCTTTGGTGGAAAACCTCTGTCGTACATGGTTTGGCATCAAATCTTGATTCTCAGCTTCCTTCTTGGATTGGAATGAGCACATGTAGCATGTCTGTACTTCAACATATACTCTCCCGTGATTGGGTAGGACTGGGAGCTTGTCACTCAAAGGTAGAACAGGTTTGAGAATAATTTCCTATTTTTAATTCCGTGAGAAACAGTCACATTGTTTACTGAAAGTCTGCAACTCCACAAAGCTAAACATATTTACCCACTCTTCTGCTGGGACTTTTCTTTTTCCTTCCCTAATATTAAGCTAACCACAGTTATGGAAAGTGTTCTAAGATGCCGTCTCTTTTCCTATGTCTTTTTGGTTTTTTGGTAAATTATAAGGGAGAGGAAACCAGGAAACACAAAGAAACAATCACAAACACCTTTAAAAGAGCAATGCATTTTTGCTTATGTTGTTGGAACAAAATAATCTTCTTGAGGGGAAACTTAAGAAACCTTCATCAGGATTTTGGAACTGAAACCCAATGCTGCCACAGTTATTGATGGCATTGCACTGAAGACTGACTTGGTGGTGTCCTCCTTGAGCAGGACATTACAAGTAAATAACTGCCTTTGTTCGTTCTTCAAATGTGGGGAAGCACCAGGGGAAAATTAAAGTCGAGAGTACCATTCCTCTCTTTTCCAAGAAGCTGAATAGGCATTTGTGTTTGTAATGTCTGGGTTTTGAAAGAGCTAAACTCAAGGAAGAAAAATAAGTATTTGTGATTTTCCAAAAGGGAACCATTTGTAATGGGCAATCAAAAACAGTTGTTTAAGAAGAAATCGTTAAAGAACAGGCTAAATCCTTTTGAAACTGAGAGCCGAAAGATGATGACCAGGGTCCTGGAAAGAGAGTTTTGGAAGAAAGATGAAAATCTGGAGGCAGATTTCTGCGCTGCATCCCAATACAGGTTCCAGGCTTGGTTCCTGGTTCAGAGGGGACTGAAGGAAGTAGACTGAGGAAATAACTATTTTGAAGAGTACTATTTGATCACACTCACTAGAGGACCCTTCCCAGACCCCATCCTCCCCAATCCCACCATGTAAGGAGGCTTATAAACATTTCCTCCTTATATTATCCCCACTCATTTTATCATCATGTTAGCATATTTCAAAAAACATTGTTACAATATATTTGAAAACTTAAAGGACTACTGGAAATATAATGGTTTAGGAAGTCTAACTATCTAAAATTTATGGACAGAACTTAGTAAGTTAATAAATCTTAACCTGGCAACTGAGAGGAATAAATACACCTATTACAAGTACTATGTTTTAAGAAATATCCTAGCATTGGGGTGCCTGGGTGGCTCAGTCAGTTGGGCATCTGACTCTTGATTTCAGCACAGGTCATGATCCCATGGTTGTGGGACTGAGCCCAATGTTGGGCTAAGCGTGGAACCTGCTTAAGATTCTCTCTCTCTCTCTCTCTCTCTCTCTCTCTCTCTCTCTTTCTCTCTCCCTCCCCTGTTCATGTGCTCTCTCTCACACTCTCTCTTTCTCTAAAATTAAAAAAAAAAAAAGAAATATGGTGTTATTTGTACTATTATTTTTAATTTTAAACACATGTATTGAATAAGTAAGTATGTTAAGTATATTGTATGTGATAGAAATGTATTGAATAAGTAAGTATGTAAAGTATATTGTATGTGATAGACGTACTATTTTTTATATTGATAACAACTCTGGGGTAGTTATTATTATTCTAATTCAACAATTGAAGAACTTGGAATCCCCAAGGTTAATTAATTTGCTAAAGGTCAAGCAGCTATAAAGCTTCAAAGCTGTGGTTTAAATCAAGGTATATGTGAAATGCATGTTTTTGCAGAGTTAGATGCTTGTATGTCATATTAATTTTTTACCTTTATATGAAACACCTACATAAGTTATTTTATTTTTTATTTTTATTTTTTAAATTTTTCTTAACATTTATTTATTTTTGAGAGACAGAGTGTAAACCAGGGAGGGGCAGAGAGAGAGGGAGACACAGAATCTGAAGCAGGCTCCAGGCTCTGAATGTCAGCACAGAGCCTGATGCGGGACTTGAACCCAAAAACTGTGAGATCATGACCTGAGCCGAAGTCAGATGCTTAACTGACTGAGTCACCCAGGCGCCTCTACATAAGTTATTTTAAAATGAGATTACCATTTTTGATGGCTTTACAGACTTTAATCCTCATCAGATATTATCTTTAACCCCGACCAATTTGAGTAACCTGCTGATTATCTGGCTAGACAGTTCTCTTGGTCACCCCAGCATACTGGGTACTTAAGTATAATCCAGCTCCATGTTTAAGAATTAAACTCTTTGCTTTCCCTATTCCTTGTAAGGACTCTTATAAAACATGTAAAGGTATTCTCAGAGCAGTATTCTCATATGACTGGAGTTAAGGCAATGTCATTCAAATTTATGGTAAATGTCTTACGGTCATCTCCTGTAGAACACGAGCTTCCAAACATCATCATAACGTTAAATTTCAAGGCCTGGATCTTTTTAGCTTAATAATCATCTACAGTCTTTAGCAACCCTCATGACTAAGTCTTTTACCTTGCCAATGACCAGAACTAACACATTTCAGAAATCTTGAACTCTAATATGCCATTGTTTCCCTATACCTTCAGTTGCACAGCTATGTTACCCCCAATAAACCTGTGCATCAAATCAGAAATTTTCAGGCTCTAGCTTGCCTGGTTTTTATCCAAGTCCAATATAGTCACTTGGGTTTTCTTTCTGTCTTCTCTGTATTAGAATCTGTGATTGAGCATCCAAACAATACTTGCAATAATACCTTGCATTTTCCTACAGCTTTATGTTTTATTTGCACCTAGTCAGCAAAACTCCACCCTTGGGTCCTTTGGATCAACAACACAATCCCATTTTTTGTTGTTGTTGTTTTCATTAACTGTCCCGGGGTTATTGAATGCTAGTATACAGATTAAACCTGAACTGATATATAGATTAGCACCAAGTAAAATTGCAGAGTGTTTCAACTATAATTTTAGCCAGTCCATTTAGTCATTTTCCTTATTCTTATTTATCTTACTTTGTCATTTTTTTCATGTATTCCAGAAATTCTCCTCTTGAAAGTGATTTCAATCTTCACCCATTTCACTTTTAGCAAACAATCTAAAAATTATAATCTCTCTGATTTTCTTCCTTTTTAATTTAAGAAAAATTCATCTTGTCATCATCTTTACCTCACTCCTAGTTGACAATGTAAGAGAACAATGCAACCCGCCTCATAATAGCGTGGTTCATTCATTACTGCCTCTGACATCACGACCTCCCATCTTTTGTTTATTTCCAGAGCTTTTTTCCATCAATCCTATCACTCTCCAGCTGTTCATTTTGCAACCTATATACAGATCCAAATCTCTATTTCACCTTCAAAGAAAACCTCTCTTTTTTTTTTTTTTAAATTTTTTTTTTTTTCCAACGTTTTTTATTTACTTTTGGGACAGAGAGAGACAGAGCATGAACGGGGGAGGGGCAGAGAGAGAGGGAGACACAGAATCGGAAACAGGCTCCAGGCTCCGAGCCATCAGCCCAGAGCCTGACGCGGGGCTCGAACTCACAGACCGCGAGATCGTGACCTGGCTGAAGTCGGACGCTTAACCGACTGCGCCACCCAGGCGCCCCAGAAAACCTCTCTTAATCATGTGCCTTCCTTGTTGGGATGAGCACTGGGTATTATATAGAAACCAATTTGACAATAAATTATATTTAAAAAAATCATGTGCCCTTATTCTCCTGAACAACCTTTTTTTTTTTGCCTTCATACAAATAACTAAAAGAAGCAATCACATTTATTTATTATTTCTACCTTCTCACTTCATTTCCACTCTATGAATTCCAGTAACTCACTTTTACTACTACCACACAACCAAAGCAGCACATTTTGAGGCCACTAGGGATGTTTTGATTCCTACACTCCATGAAAATATAACATACTTAAATCTGTTAGAGACCTTGCTAACTGTATGTTCTATGTGGTCACTACCCTCTAAGCGTTGTTTAAATCTTTGGCTTCTATAATTCTCTACTCTTTTTTTTTCCTTGGACTCCTCCAATAATTCTTATTCTGTCTCTTTTTCTAAAAATACATTCTGGGGGCGCCTGGGTGGCTCAGTCTGTGAAGCGTCCAACTTCACCTCAGGTCATGATCTCGCAGCTTGTGAGTTCGAGCCCCGCATCGGGCTCTGTGCTGACAGCTCAGAGCCTGGAACCTGCTTCAGATTCTGTGTCTCCCTCTCCCTCTGCTCCTCCCCTGCTCACGCTCTGACTCTCTCTGTCTTTCAATAATAAATAAACGTTTAAAAAATTTTTTTAAATAAATAAAATAAAAATGCATTCTGCCATTTCTATAAATTGCTTTTTCTTCCAGGGTTCTTTTATCATCTATTATTATTATTGTATTCATGCTTTCTTTTCTTCTTTCATGATTTTAACTCCAACCTGTGTTGGCTACTGCTAAATTTATATATCCAGATCATATCTCTAATTTATCTTTAGATTTATATAGTAAAAGCAATTTAACATAGTGGTTAAGAGATAATGTTCTTTAACCAGATTTCCTAAGTTTAAAATCTGGCTCTACTACTTAGCTGCTATGTGATTCTAAACACATTACTGAACATCTCTGAGCCTCTCTTTCCTCATGTATAAGATGGAGGCAATGGTAGTATCTGTTTCTTATATTTAATTAATATAAATAGAATGTTTTCAACAATATGTGGCACAGTGTGTTATGTATCTAAAAACGAATCTTGATAGCATTTTCAAATGTGTGCACTTAAATGTCTCCCAGTCACCTCAAATTCCAAGTGCTTAAGACTCACTCCAGCCTTTTTCCAGCTCAGCCATTATCCATCCACCCATGCAAACTAGAACGTAAGCTGTCATTCTTCTGGTTTCTCTTGAACTCATTTCCAATGCTAATAAATATCCAGGTCTACTGTTTATATCTCACAGATATTGCTTAGATCTGTGTTCTGTATCTGCTCTTTTTTCTGTCTGCTATTTTGTTTATTTTGTAAATGTATCCTTCTCTATCTGATCATCAATATCAGCATTTGTCACAAATTGCCCTAACCCTTCTTCTTTTCTCATCTATACTCTCCAATAAATTTCAGCCCCCAAACATGGCTTTCATCACATTCTTTATGCAGATAGCTTCCAAATTTCTCTTTCCAGCCAATTCTATTCTGAGAACTAGATTTATATGTTCACCAGCCTAGTTGACATAGTGATTTAGATGTCTTAAAAGTATCTCAAGCTTCTATATCAAACCTGATTCTTCCTGTGGTCTCCTTGTCAATGACTGGCACCAACATTCATCAATTTCTACAAGATGGATGCTTGTTTACCATTCTTGACACCTTCTTCTTTAATCACCACAGCTTCCCCAAAACCTAATCTACCATCAAATGCTATAATTTTCCCACTAAACACTAAATATCTTAAATATGTCTATTTCTCTCCACCTCCATCTCTGCCACTACCATCCTTTGTCAACCAGACCACGTTGATAAGTTCTTAAAAGATTTCCTTCGTATTTTACTCTTTCACTTTTCCAATCCATCCTCCACAGCAGACTACTTACAGCCAGGGTTACCTAGAGCCAGAGGTCTTTGAAGCTGATGCTGACTCTACAAAATCCAACCCTGGTCAGTTTTTTTCTCTTATTTGTGATCCTTCAATGGCTTGATATTGGACTTAGGTAAAGAACAAAGTTATCGATATGATGAACAAAAAACTGTTTTGTCTGGCATCTACCTAACTCTCCAGGTTCATTTTGCCTCTAGCCGCATTTGATGCTGCTCTCCACCTCACTTTCTATACGATAGCCTTACCAAACCTTTTCACTAGACTTCAATGGTACCATGTTACCTCAGACTGTACATACTTTGCATTGGATACTTTGCAGCAGGCACCATTTCAGCTCCACTTCCTCCTCATAGCATCCGCAGTAGTGACCAGGTCAATACATGCTTTGAACAGCTTCCTACAGGTGTATCTGATAGTACCTACTGTTGGTCTCGACCCGATACAAACATGTGGGTATCTCTCACTTCTTACCCAAAGCCCCTCGGATGCCAGTGTTTGGATATGCAAAGAGAAAATTCTAAAAATTCTGAAATGTCTCATATGAGTTGCCTCCAGTGAGACCAACAGGATTTGGATTTCCTTCCTTTTTGGTTTCATTCTTCCAGTCTCTAACTTCTGTTCCGTTGGATAACTTTTCTATAAAATAATCCCATGCAAGCCTTTGTTTCAAAAGCTTTCCTTTAGAGTAATTATCTCAAAGACACATAGGTTGCTCCCTATGCTTGGAATTTTTCCCCCACCAACTTCATCTGGTTAACACTCAATAAGGGCTTGAATCTTTCTGAGAATTTCTCTCGCTTAATGTTCCCATTCTCCCTTCCCTTGTTGCACATTCTTATAGACACATTTATCTCTGTAGTGTTTCAGTTGTAATTTTACATTCGTTTGTGCCAGGGAATAGCCAACATTTTCTGTAAAAAAGTCATTTAGTAAATATTTTGGGCTTTCTTGGCAAAATAGCCATTGTCACAAAAATTTAATTCTGCCATTGACTTAAAAAAAAGGATGTGGCTGTTTTTTAGTAAAACTATATTTACAAAACCAGATGTGTATTAGTTTCCTAGGGCTACCAAAACAAAGTGCCAAAAATTGTCTTAAAAACAATAGAAGTTTACTGTCTCGCATTTCTGAAGGCTAGAAGTTTTAAATCAAGGTGGCAGTAGAACCATGCACTCTTTAGCACCTCTAGGGGAGAATAACTCCTTTATTTGCTCTGGCTTCTGGAGTTGGCCAAGAATCCTCAGCCTTCTTCAGCTTGTAGATCCATCACTCCAGACACAAAGCCACTCTTACCTGGGTATCTTCACCTTACTTTCCTTCTCTGAAGGTCTAGGTTCAAATTTCCCTTTTTTATAAGGGCACCAGTCATATTAAATGACCTCATTTAACATTTTAACACCTCATGATCACCCCCTATTTCCAAACAAAGTCACATTCTGATGTACGGTGGAGCGGGGGTTGGAATTTAACATACCTTTTTGGGGGGACATAATTCAACCCATAACAAAGCTGAAGGCCAGATTTGACATGGGAGCTATTGTTTGCCAATTCCTGATCTATGTGATTACTTTGTTAAAATCTGTTTTCCTTACTATGCTGTAAATCTCATGAGAATAGGAATTATGTCCAGTTTTGCTTAACTCTGTGTTCCCAGGATTTCAGATATGGCCTGGTATAAAAAAAAAAAATGCTCAGTAAATTTAGCTTAAAGAAGGATAAAATTGGCACAATCCAGTCTCAACAAACTCATGCTAGATTATTAGTGAGGCACACCAAATGTTCTCTTTTCCTATATTCCACTTTCTCTAAAATCCATCCTCCACATAACAGATTACATTGACAGTCTTGAATGCCAAATTGACAAATTATCTTCCCTAGATAAAAAAAAAAATGAGTGATGTTTATCTCTGTGGATACATTCTAAAATTCTTAAGATGGCACACAAAGTTCTCCATTTCATGACTATTGGCTACTGGGCTAGCTAACCTCATCATCTGTCATTCTCTGGCTGACACTTTGTGATACAACAGCATTATAAGACTTGGCGTTTTTGAAATATACCAAATTGTTTTAGATTTTAGGCCCTTAGTTTATGTTGCTTTCCAGTCTTGAAATTTTTGGCCTATTCTTTTGTCTAACCATCAGTTGTTTGACACAGAAGAGTAAAGTCAGGCATTATCTCTCCAAGAAATCATCCCTAGTTTGCCAATGAAGGGCTAAGTACTGATACTTATTGTCACCATAAATGTACAAATTTCTAAAGGGTAAAAACTGACTGTATTTATCTGTCTTCAGAGTTTACTGGCACAAAGTAAGCATGTTCAGTTAATATTTATTGCACAAGTAAATAAATTAGGGAATGAAGAAAGAGTGCTGGTGGTAAGTGTTTAAACACTTTCAGAAGCTACCATAATGTGTCCCTGACAACTCCAAGTGAGATGAGATGGAGAGTCCTAAGGTAAAAACATCAGTTTTATTTTTCTCTTCTTTTAGGCATACTAAAAGAACGTTCTGAAAGAAATCACTTCTTCCAACAAATCCCTCTTTGAGTCACTAGCCAATAGGGACAAGTAGAAGAAACTAACTTACCAAACACAGAGAGACTAGGGCAAAGGTAATATGGCAAAGAGGAAAATAATGGGTGCCAAGGGTTGGACTTCAACATTCTGTGTTGGGCACCTTCTGTCTCCCACCTCCTTGTGCATTAACTTCTAAATTACTACTTGTGATCTCTTATCAGCAATTATATAAATAAATGCCATGGATACAACTAACAGAAAATATTTCAGAAGTTCCTAATGTCTAAAGAATTGATTCATCTTACCTATATACAATAGACAAATATTTTAATAGGTAAATACAAAGTGATAAAGTCAGACAATCCAGAAAAACAAATATATAATAAAGAAAAATGATGGGTTTTGGTCAACTCTCAGATATTTTTCTGCCAGTTTGCACTTTAGTTTCCATATAAGAATATTTTTGACAGTGTCAAAGTTATAAGAACACTTAATAAATATTATATATATAAAAGAATTCATAAGATAACATTCCTTTGATATAGCCAGGATAAACCAGGGAATCATGGATGAAATGCAGTGTTATACACAGCAGAAAGAGGTATGCTGAAAAGGCCTTTTTCTGAAGTTCATACATAATTTTGAAAGGAAGACTATAAAAGCAGAGATCCTTTCAGAAAAATTAATCTAATAGGGGAAAAAAGCATCATCTAAGATATAAATACACTTTCATCCAACTAATACAATATTTGGGTAAATAGAAAAAAACCTAAACTCGTCTTTTCTTTTTAAAAATTCTCTTTTTTTTTTTTCCTGAGCAATAGAGGGGTCAGAGACCAAGTCTAAATGTCCAGTTCTGTCCAAAGTATATAATTTTATGAGCCAAAAATAAGTCTTTTATAGAACACTTTCTTTGTAGTTATTTGGCCATTTCTAAAAAAGGAAACTCATATTTGAGTCTTTATCTTCCTTTATAATAACCTGGGAAAATGACAAAAAGATCAAAATGATGCAAGTTACTGAGGCTTTGGAAGCACTGTTTTTATTTTATTTTTTAAAGTTTTTATTTAAATTCATTAGTTAACATACAGTGTAATATTATTTTCCAGTGTACGATATAGTGATTTAACACTTCCATACATCACCCAGTGCTGATCACAAGTGCACCTTTTTTTTTAATTTATTTTTGAGAGAGAGAGTGAAAGTGGGGGAAAGGCAGACATAGAGGGGGACAGAGGATCCAAATTGGGCTCTGCACTGACAGCAGACAGTCCGATGTGGGGCTTGAACTCACCAACCATGAGATTGTGACCTAAGCCAAACTCAAAAGCCGGATGCTTAACCAACTGAGTGCATTTCTTAATCCCCATCACCTATTTCACCCATCCCCCACCCATCTCTCTTCTGGCGATCATCAGCTTTTGTTGTTTTTCAACAGTTTCTGTGTCCTTTAGCTTCCACATAGCCATGCAAATGACTCTTCACCAACATCTATTACTTATATGCATAAACTCGCTACAAGAATGTACACTATGACTTCCTGTCATGGTACTTGGGCACGTTGAAATTTTTTAAATAGTTAAAAGAATTTTATTGGAATGGCATTTCATTTTACCCATATTAGTAGAGTTAAATAGAGTGCCGGTTTTCAATTTTCCTTGGCTGTGCTTATTTATTTTGGTATGTTTCTAGATGCACTTCAACCAACTTGTAAATTATTCACAGTTGAATGAAGTCAAGAAGAATTCAAGGATGGAATGAGTGAGAATCTGAGCTTCTGTGTCACATTCTTCAGAGAAAATATAAAACATTTTTTTAAGATTTATTAATTTTATATCATACTCATCATTTCTACAAGTTTATATAAATGGTAATTAACTGTATGTAAATTTGAGATATGGATATTACAAATATATATCTATATGTATTTTCACTAGTAATTTTCAGCATAGCATAAGATGAAGAAGTATAATATGGGTGATGTGATAGGAATGTGGCACCAAGGCCAAAAGAGCTAAATTGGCATTTGACTGAAGACTAGAGCTAAATCCAACACAAGGGACGGGATAATCCTTGGCTATTGTACACCGAATACAGGGGGGTCAGGTGCAGTTGCACTTAGCATCTAGAAGAGAAAAATAGAGAAACTGGAAGACTGTAAGAAGGCAATTACCAGAGTAGAAAGGGAAATCACAATCTCATAATTTCAGAAAAAGTAAAAATATTAGTCTGGAAACTGAGACATAAAATTGTCCTAATTTAAAAGATTTTTACATGGAGTAGGAATTCTACCTATATTCTTCATAGTTCAGTGAGGTCAGGAGCCATAAATGCTACCTTGGATTCCTCTCAAGAGGAACTATTCCCCTGTTGGAAGGATTCGATGAAATTACGCAGGAAAAGTTGTTTAACACAGGAGTTTGCACATAGTAATAACTCAATAAGTATTTTCCACTAGTACAACTACTACTCGTAGTAGCAGCAGCAGCAGTAAAAATAAATGGTCTTTAACTTAGAAATTCTGTGATTTACAAATTGGTAAAGTGGAGTGAATTAATTTTAACATTATGACACTATCTGAATATTGTAAACAGATAGGATTTTTCATTTGCTGCCATGTCAAGTTTTTTTTAGTTTTTTTTTTTTTTTTTTTTTTTTAACATTTATTTATTTTTGAGACAGAGAGAGACAGAGCATGAAGTGGGGAGGGTCAGGGAGAGAGTGAGATACAGAATCTGAGACAGGCTCCAGGCTCCGAGCTGTCAGCACAGAGCCCGACGCGGGGCTCCAACTCACGGACTGCGAGATCATGGCCTGAACCGAAGTCGGATGCTTAACCGACTGAGCCACCCAGGAGCCCCATGCCATGTCAAGTTTTAAAGGAACATTTTAGATTTTTTTCCTGCCCTTTTACATCTATTTAGGATTTGCAGTTTCCATGACCCTGGGGTACACACAATGAATACCTGAGTACTTAGATTAAGAAACTACATACCGTCATAAACCATGAAATTAGTGGAAGGGACTTTGCCATTTATCCAAACATAATTGAAAGCAAGTATGGTTCCATAGTAATTCACATTTCTGACATGTGATTTCAGAAGATCTTAATAAGGATTGGGTTACATAGGCCTAAAACAGTGAATTTTTTTTCAATATATGAAATTTATTGTCAAATTGGTTTCCATACAACAACCAGTGCTCATCCCAAAAAGTGCCCTCCTCAATACCCATCGCCCACCCTCCCCTCCCTCCCACCCCCCATCAACCCTCAGTTTGTTCTCAGTTTTTAACAGTCTCTTATGCTTTGGCTCTCTCCCACTCTAACCTCTTTTTTTTTTTTTCCTTCCCCTCCCCCATGGGTTTCTGTTAAGTTTCTCAGGATCCACATAGAGTGAAACCATATGGTATCTGTCTTTCTCTGTATGGCTTATTTCACTTAGCATCACACTCTCCAGTTCCATCCACGTTGCTACAAAGGGCCATATTTCGTTCTTTCTCATTGCCATGTAGTACTCCATTGTGTATACAAACCACAATTTCTTTATCCATTCATCAGTTGATGGACATTTAGGCTCTTTCCATAATTTGGCTATTGTTGAGAGTGCTGCTATAAATATTGGGGTACAAGTGTCCCTATGCATCAGTACTCCTGTATCCCTTGGGTAAATTCCTAGCAGTGCTATTGCTGGGTCATAGGGTAGGTCTATTTTTAATTTTCTGAGGAACCTCCACACTGTTTTCCAGAGTGGCTGCACCAATTTGCATTCCCACCAACAGTGCAAGAGGGTTCCCGTTTCTCCTAAAACAGTGAATTTTTGACAGATGTTGATACATCAGAATCGCTAAGAATGCAGCATGAAGTTTGAAAACATTTCCCAGCTGATTCTGACACATACCCAATCCCTCTGCTAACTGGTGAGAACAACTGATTCAAATACTAATACATTTTAAAAAAAAAAAAAAGAAAAAAATAAAAGAAATCTGCCCACTCCCCAGGAGAAATGTGGACTCAAGAACTGAGTTTATTACACCCTAAATTATGTGAATTTATAATTCAGTTCAGTCTCATTTATATAGTTTTTATTGTTACAAGCTTTGTATATTTTTTATGCATATATTTTTGACTGTGGGAAGAAGCCAGCATTGACTGATCGGCTGACGCGTGCCTGGCACGGGACATTGTGCTTAGGCGCACAACCTAACCAGTCCTATGCGCAGATTCCATTCTTTAGAGGCAAACGGCATTGTTCCCATTTAACAGGTGAGTATATAGTGTCAGAGTGATTAACTCTCTCAAGGTCATTATACCTGATATAGAGTAGGTGTTCAAGCCTGGACTGCCTGATTGCTATGCTAACTTCACAACCCTTAGCTGTTCAGTGAACATGGAATTCAGAGGAGATGGGTTGTAGAGCATACATTTTTAATAAGTGAATAGGTCTCATAATAGCACAACAGAACAAAGTCCACTGGCACGAAGTTTACTACACTGAATTCTTCCCCCCAAATTGTGTCTCTTAGATCTTCCTTCGTTGTAAATTTTTACTGAGAAGTTTATTCCCTTTATCTGTGAAATTATAATGGCGTATCTTCATAGTTTTGGAAAATGGAATCCACATCAGATCACCTAGAAAATTCAGCAAATGACAAATGCTCACACACACACACAAAAAGTCCAAAAGTCATAGGTTTTTCACAGAAAGTGTAATCATCTCAATCCAGGGAAGTATAGTAATTAACAGATAAGAGGTTTGTTAAATGAATATGCAGTGTCATGATGCTGGAGTTTGGCACTGATCACTGTTAGTCTTACAGGTTTCCCCCTGGCCTGGAAATTCTGACACCACATTTATCACTTGGTCTATTTTTAGAACTTTAATGAGCAGATGATCAAGACTTACCTCATTAACTTAGCTTCTGAGAAAACATTATTTACAGAGATAATAGTTGGTTAGAATGGTCACTGCCCCCAAATTTGTTAGAAAATATACATGTAAGCCAAACTAACATTTATTTCATAGTGGGAAAGTTTACTTTGTTTAACAGGTAAGCTTTTACTACATTTGTTTTCCTGGAATTAATCCATCTTAAAAATATGTGTATTTTCAGGGACACATGAAATATTTACCTCATTTCAAAGTTCCTATGACTCACAAAACACATCATTTTACATAATATTTAGTATTTTTCTGCAGTTTAAAATTAATAATTATTGCTATTCCTAAGGTCTGTGCTATTTTCAGGAAGTATTTAAAAACAATTTTAGTCTTTGTTTAGCTACAGTAATAGAGGGTTATTTTATCATTATGTGAATCTTTATGTATATTTTGAAGTTTAAAGTCACGTACTCAGGGTTTTAATAAATTAAATACAGCATCTAGAAAACATAAGCCCCTTTCCCAAATTCTATAAAAATGATAGTAAAAATTTTAAAATACTCGTATAGACCCAGAGGGACAAAGAAAGGGGAAAACATAATGGGAGATGGGCAATGTCTTTCATATTTTGCAAGTTGAAAAGCAGAGATACAGAAATGGCAGCGAACTAGCAAGTCAGAAGAAACAAAGAAGAGGGAGACCCGCGCAAGGCAGTGGAATTTCTTGCCTGGAACCAGGGAAAGTCTGGGGGATGAAGGCACGAGGGAAGCTCTGAAGAGCAGGACAAAAGAAAATCAAGATACCTGATTGCACGTCACTATCAGGTGCAGTTAAAACCCCACATCCTCTTCTTGAGTCCCTTCAATTACAAAATTACCCCTTTCCTGTGTGGCAAAAGGCAAAAGTTTTCCTATGTGAAAATGTTGTATGAAGGAAAAAATATGGATTCTGCAACATGAGCCAGAGATGGAAGTGGTGGTGAGGGGAGCTTGGGAAAGAGGGGGGTCTACCCTGCAAATGCATCAACTACAAGTTTCTTAGTACTAAATCCTGAAACCCCAACCCCTCGTTTTGCTTAGCAACACAGCAGATGTGTAATTTGCAGTCATACAATTGAAAGAGTTTTCTCTGGGAGAAATAACCAACCCAAGAGCAAATGCACACAGGTACTGACAGCTTTGTGCCGGGTCACGGCCCCATCACTTTTCGGGAAGCCTCACATCAGCAAGATCTACTCAAGTATTTAGTTTTCTATCTGCTTTTAGTGTGTCAATCTAAATATAAATTAACCTTCAAAGATCATCAAACAGTGCCTCCAACTGGGAGCACAGAAGCCTAAGAAAAGAAACAGAAAACAAGGGACTCAAGAGAAAAAAGACAAAGGAAGGAAGAGGATAAAAAAATATATACATTAAACTTTAATGTCTTTAGAGACATAAAAGAAGATATACATTCATTTAGAACAGAGTGCTTTTTAAAAGAAACAGAGAATGAGAAAGAGCTCTTAGAAATTAAGTACCATAGGGCAGAAATATTTTCAAATCTATTGGAGATGTTGAAGTAGAATTTGAAAAATCCCCAGGAAATAAAGTAAAATAAATAAAAAGATGGAAAATTGGGGGAAAATAAATGCTTAATTCAGAAGAGTTGATATACTGAAACTGTAGGTTTCAACAGGAGGAGATACAGAAAGAAAAATGATTAAAGGAATAATATATATTTAAAAAAAAACAATAAGTAGATCTGAATATTATCAATTTCCAGATAGTGGTATTCCATTAAGTGCTTTAAACAATAAATAAAATAAACCTCATACCAAAGCAAACCAAATGCAATAAAAATTATAGCAAAGCATCCATGAAATTTCTGAATTTTGAAATGAAAATAAGAGCTGAAAAGCTTTCAAAAGGGTAAAAAACTTTTTTTTTTTTTAAATAACAACATTAGAAGTTAGGAGAAAAATATATTCAACATTCTGAGGAATAATGATTTTAAGGTATATTTTTGTTTGATCAAACTACGAATTAATTCTAAAGGACAGAAAACAGTGTTTTCAGATTTGTTAGGCCCTAAAAAATTTGTAACCATCTATTACCCTTTCTTAAAATGCTGCTAGAACATGTGCTGCATGAAATGAGGGAGGGAATAACGCAAAACGTATGGGACCCAGGGAAAAGCATCTCCAAAGAGACACTGGCAACACAAATTTCCAAGATGGTAATGGGGATCCCAGGATGGCAGCTGTGCAGCAGGCTTAAAGTGTCACTAATCCAGGCTAAAGGCCCTCGAAAGAATATCTGTGTATTGATTAATCATTATTGAGTAAAAGCCATTCCAAAACTTGGTTGCTTAAAAAAATCTTTTGCCATTTCTGACACGTTTACAGAGCAGCAGAGCAGTTCTGCATAACTGGGATAGGCCAGACGGATCTTGGCTAGACTTACTCATCCATGTGGTCAGCTAGTAGGTTGGCTGGGGGCTGATTGTGCTATAATGGTTTTAGCGGACACCTTGGCTCTTCGTTATATTTATCTCATATTTTAGCAGCAAACTAACCAAGGAATAATCTTATGCGAGCAAGCAGAAATGCACAATCACATTGTCAAGCCGCTCCTTGTCTCAAGTTTGCTGCTTTCCTCGAGGCCAATACAAATCATATGGCCAAGCCCAGAGTCAATGTAAGAGTTCTATCAAAGGGCATGGAGATAGGGCAGTGTGAAAAATTGGGGCAATGAATGCAATCACTCTGTCATAATCTCTAAGAAAAATATTAAAAGATACCTTTTTGTATTTCCTGATATTTTGGGGGAAGTTTTACAGTTCTATGTGGATGTTTAGGGATAAAGTAGTAACAGGCACAAAGAAAACCAAGCAAACACAGGCAAGCACTATTAATTCTAGGAAAAATAGATCATTGTAGGAAAGAAAATGTAATTATTGCCTTTTATGTGGCTTAATTGTGAACAGTATTTACAAAGTCAGAATAATGTAATAGCTGAATATTGATCTATACTGAATCTATATAACCATATAGGGAGGTTGGGGGAAAGGCAATGTGTGTGTAGAGGAAGTGGCCTAAGGGGGGAAAAAATCAAATTTGAGGATAGGAAGTCCATAATTATGTTGATACTGGAAGAAATCAAGAACTAACATAAGTCTGTAATTAAAATCACAAGAAATCCGGTGGACAGGCAGAAGTGAGAAAGAAACTGCTGAGTCTGTTATAAGCCTTACAATGACATTTGAGTTTTAAACTAGGTGCATATATTTATTTGTTAAATAGTCTTATATACAAAATAAAAGTAAATCAAAAGAAGAGTAATATATTTGTTCATAAAGAACATTGTACAAAGATATTGAGATCTGAATGACCTTGAACTTCCTTACCCTTACTTTCCTCATAAGAAAAAAACAAATGGGCCAATCAATCTCATCATTCCTTTTTATTTAAAGGTTCCAAGATCCACAATTCCAATGAATCTTGCTAAAGACATATTCTTTGAAATTGTGTATCTTTAATTTTATTTTTATTTTTATTTTTTTATTTATTTTTTTTAATTTTTTTTTTTTAATGTTTATTTATTTTTGAGACAGAGAGAGACAGAGCATGAACAGGGGAGGGTCAGAGAGAGAGGGAGACACAGAATCTGAAACAGGCTCCAGGCTCTGAGCGGTCAGCACAGAGCCCGATGCGGGGCTCGAACTCACGGACTGTGAAATCATGACCTGAGCCGAAGTCGGCCGCTCAACCGACTGAGCCACCCAGGCGCCCCTTTAATTTTATTTTTAAATAATAATGCAATGTCTCTTAATTTGATGTCCTTATTCTTTTATGTATTTGTTCTATGTTTTGCTCATATGTATTTAACCCAAAACTCTGCTATTGAGATCATCATTACTTGTTTAATAGTAGAACTTCTGTGCTTTTTTCCCCAACTGCCTGAACCAAAATTACTGCATTTATTTCTAGGACTAAAAAAGATTTTCAAACAGCTAGAGTGATGTAAGTACCTCAGGCAGGGTGGTAATTTAAAGCTCCTTCAAACTGATGTCATTTAAGTATTGATTCAACAACTATATAGGAAGATATGGCCAAATATTTCATGGAAATGTCTTGTCTGCAAAAGACTGTAAGCTCCTCAAGGCTAGAGATGCCATCATTTTGCATGTGTTTGGTGGTTTCTAGTTCAGGAAACATTCTAAATTAATTATTTGTAAAACTTACACAAAGATTTACAGAAAGAGGATTGTGAAGAAATAAAGAAAGATTATGTTCCCTTTACTATCCCAGAAACCATTTTATTTTTGTGGGACAGGAATGAATAAAAATTATTAAGTCAGTCACATGTATATTTTTATATACCTAAAACAAGATCATGACTATATAGATAATGGGATTTTATATAATGATTTTGCATTTATATATAATCTTCATAAAAATAGTTCAAAGAATTTTATAAATATTCTCAGTGAGGTAGAAAATGAACCAAGTCTGATTAGTTTGCTAATGTCAAGAAAGGCCTGGGCACCTGGGTGGCTCTGTCAGTCAAGTGGCTACTTTTTGATTTCAGCTCAGGTCATAGTCTCACGGTTCATGAGATCGAGGCCCACATCTGGCCCTGCGCTGACAGCTCAGAGCCTACTTGGGATTCTCTTTCTCCCTCATTCTTTGTCCCTCCCCCACTCGTACTCTTTCTCTCAAAATAAGTAAAATAAACTTAAAAAGAAAGGAAAGGTCAAGTGGTCTATTATATAACACTACGAAATTTTGTATCCACACTTAAAACAGCATAATCTGTATCCACCCTTAAAACACCCTTGCAGAAAAGACAAGTGTAAAGTTAAATAAAACAATAATCTAATACCCCTTAAAGGCAGAGACTAAGTTGACTTCTTCTTTGTAAAACAACCAGAATAGTCATGATGATCATATTCATTTAAAAATTAAAATGTCTTTTGTCATTTCAAAATTGATGCATAATAATTTGGGGATGTGTTAGAAAAGTATAAAACAAACACTTAAAACTATCTATGAAGACTCCACCCAGAGATAGTCAGTGGTACTAGTTTAGTATATAATATTTCAATGTTTCAATGCACATAAAAATCTCAGGGCTCTTGTCTTGTTGGGAAATTAAAGAAACTGAAGAGAAAGATGACATCAGAGTTGCAGTCTTAAAGGCACCCTGGGAGATATAACATTTTCTGCCACATCATGATTCAATCTGTCTGGAAGCAGTCCACACCATATAAGAGATTCATTGGTAAATATTTATTGTGTTCTTCCCCAATTCTACAGAATTGGGCCAGGCAGTGTGGGATATCAAAAAAAAAAAAAAAAATTCTGGCCCTGTTCTGGTTAGAAAGATAATACAGAAAAACAGGTGAAAAATTAAACATCAACAAAGTATTTAAGTGACAATTCAGGGCAACAACCAAACAGGTATCAGAAGATTGTATATGATTAATTACCAACTACAATCCACAGATAATAATTGCCATTTAAGTTCACAAGCACTTGAGTGTGAGTGGTGGCAAGGTGCATTTAGACAGCAGCTCTATTATAAACCCTAAACTTCCCAGGAGAGCTCCATGTGTAAAAGTGACATGTGCAGGTATACTTTCATACACAGAAGCTATATTATTTTGGCTAGTTTGCCATATTTCCCCACTTTGATGCATTTTAAAGTAAGCATAAGGACTCTGGACTGAGGAATCCAGTAAATACATACAATGTTAGTAACAACAGACAGCACTGTTTTGCCAAAGGAACAGAATTCTGACCACACAGATTCATATCCTTGTCCAACCACCTACAATGGTTTTAGTCCCCTTCTGTAAGAACAATCTATGAGCAGAGGATCAATCCTGACAAAATCAGTCATTACTGTTGTGTAGTTTTCCTCATAAACACACACAACCTTAGTCATGTGGAAGTCTGTGTTTTTGCTAAACTAGCAGAGAGTGTAAGTGACCTCCCTCTCCTATAAGACCACTGGCACGTACCAATAAAATATGGAGGAAAACAATGTGTTCTCTGAAAGCATCCTGAAAATCATAATCCCAGAAAAGAGACAGATTTCTTTCTAAATGCCACTATAGTCATTGTGTAGACCAACCATCTGAGCCTGAGAAACCAGTGATCCATTCTCAAGCAAAAGCGGCCTCAGTGCCATTGTACCTCAGTATCTGAGGAAGGAATGAATGAGTCCCCTAGATGCCTGCATCCTGGAAAACAGCTTGTGCCGGAATTTCACAGAAGAGCTGAAATCACTCTCCTCAGCTTGGGAAGTTGCTGAGAGTGAATCACACTCATCTAGCAAAAATTCCTAAAGTTTTGGGACTCTAAAAGAGATGATGCCCATTTGGGGTCCAGTTGCATTCTTAAGAGTATGCCTGTCCACATCAACACTTCCTAATACGGTGGATGGAATAATAGTAGATAAGGGATTGAAAAGAGGAGGAAATGAGATTTTGGGGTCCCCTTGAAAGTCAACAATAGGGGCCAGCAGAAACTTTCCATGATTTTCAGACTTCTGCCTTTGTTCTTTCTAGAACCCAAGGTTCCAGAGAAAACAGTTGTAGGCTGTTGACAGATTGATTTTTTATTGGCCCAGAAAAAAAATTTTCAGGTATACATTTTGTGGGTGTGTCAGATAGTATATAAAGTAGCTCATTCAACATCTTCCGTCTTCTAACTTGTTCATATAATGTGAGGGTTGGAAAAGTAAAATGACATCCCTTAAACTCCCTTTGAGCCCAAGATTTTCCATGTCATTTAGCATTTCACCAGTCACATAACTGTGAACACAGTGAGATGGGGAGAGCAGACCTTTTGGGAACCAGAGTGGCAGAGACACCCGTTTCTTCTGCAGTGGGGTTCAGGCCTCTAGGCAGTTCAGGCCTGCCCTTCAGCCACAGCAGCCCTGCGGTGGGTCTGGGCATTCTTTCTGGCCAAGTTTTTTCTGACTTCATTATTCTCAAATAAGTACCATCCACAGTGGACTTTTCTGACTACAATTTGCTTATGAATTTGGAGAAAGTTCATGATTAATTGAGAGCAGTTTATCTGGGCATCCTAAAAAAAAGATTTAAACAAAAAGCATAGGTCAAAAAATTATTCTACAGCTGAAATGCATTTATCCACCCATGAACGTTTAATGAGCACTGGTATGTGTCTGGTGCCATGCTAAGTACTGGGACTACAAACTTGAATAAGATGTAGTCCTCATTTTAAGAAACTCACGGGTGAGGTAAACAACCCATAATAAGGGCAATGATAGAAGAAAACAAATGCATTATAACCTAGGAAAAGTAAGCAGTTTGTGAAGGTCAAGGCTCTCAAGAAGACTGCCTTTAGGGGAGGAGGTATATACCTAAAGCTGAGAGTAGGGATATGGGATCCTTTCAACATGTCAGAGAACATGGAGGGAACCAGGAATTCAAACAGGAAGCGAATGTATGCTACGTGAAATGCTTCGTAGGGAGGGCTCTAGGATGGAGGTCAGAGGTAGAGGTAAAAAGGAGTCAGATGATGGAGGTCATTGCAAACTATGCTAGGAAGCTCAGATTATACCTATAGTCAGTATATTGGAAATAGGTATAACACTTCAAAATGATGCTAAAATATAGATGTTAGTTTTAGGTAGGTCACTTCATCACAATGAGAACTTCGGAATAACAGTGTAACGGCTGGTGGTATAGCCTGTACACGAAACAACACAGCTTTGAAGTAAAACAAACCAAATGCAAGCCATGTTTGAAAAATATTTCAGAGATAAGTGATTCAGGACTTGATATTAAGAGCACAGAGGACCCTTCCATGACTCCCTGGTTTCTTTCTTGTGTACGTAGAAGGCAACTAACAAAGCACGTCACACCTGCATGTCAGACACTCAATAGAAGGAGTATTGTCCAATTGTCCATAAGTAGAGTTTAAGGGTATGGCAACCACACTAGGAGAATTCACGGAGACAGTGTACGGTTCTAGAAACAGTGCCTAATGAAGTGATGGAATGGTGTAATACACAAGGAGGGGCTTTTTTTCCTCGATACTGTTTTTTTCTTTGCATTGTTGAAACAACATCTCCTAGCAATCTATTGACTGATCCACGCTGCTAACTATACAATTGGGCATATACAAAAGAGGTAAAAACACTCCACCCCTTCTCATGGGAGACAAGAAAACATAGTAGAAAATAATTAGTAAACATTCCACGTCACCTTCAGAGTAAATATTTGCTGAAAACAAATTACCCACATTACCGATATGAGCATGAGGTGAGTGTCATACCTCACTGGTAGATGGGAGTAGATGCTATATTGCATTGTTAAAGAATTGTGAAATTATCCTTCTAATATATCAGCTTCATGCTTCCTACATACTGCTCAAATTTAAAAAGATTGCCTCTCACAAAATTCATGCTTAAACAACTTTAATGTAATTTAGTGATTCTGTCAAGCGAATTCAACAATGAAAATATGAGGACAATCCCAATTAATATGACGGAATGGCAAAAGAAGTGGCTAGCTGAACCATATTTTTACCTCTGGATGTTGTCTTCAATTAAATTTTCTATCAAATAAAAGGATTGATTAGTCTCTTCAAGCAAGAAGTCTTGCTTCCTGCAAGTAAACAGAATTGTTTCCATTAAAGCTTTCAGTGCCTCTAAGAGGTTGTCATCTCTGGCTGGTGAAACAGTTTATGGCATCCCAGCAGCTGCTTTCATTACATGTAGTTTTTTGGCAATCAGGTGCATGCTGCGAGTTCAGGAGCATACTCTACAAAGGCCAGAGTTGGACAGCTGAAAAAGAGACCCAAAGGTCAGCCAGTTATCGTCAAATGTTGTGACGTGGATTTCTATGCTTTGATATATAGCTGTGCATACACAATCTAATTAGTGTCGACAATAGCTTTATAATGAAAACAATCCATTTTCGAACTCGGTATCTAATTTTCTCATTTGTGACATCTTTGATTAAAAAGAACACACCACACTGTCTTGTTGATTGCAGCAAGGATGATGCTCATTATTACATTATTAAGGCAATAGACTAGGTGGTGAAATGAATTTGGCCAGGAAAAAAAAAATCACTTTTAAAATAATTATGTCGAAGTGATTCTAATGGAGATAATCACACATTCATTTAAAAACACACATGAGGGGTGCCTGGGTGGCTCAGTCGGTTAAGTGTCCGACTTCTGCTCAGGTCATGATCTCGTGGTTCAAGAGTTCGAGCCCCGCATCGGGCTCTGGGCTGACAGCTCGGAACCTGGAGCCTGCTTCGGATGCTGTGTCTCCCTCTCTCTCTGACCCTCCCCCCATTCATGCTCTGTCTCTCTCTGTCTCAAAAATAAATAAACGTTAAAAAAAATTTTAAAAACACACATGAGTTTCTAAAGCTTGAGGTAAAATTGGAGCTGAAATATCTTTGATATTCAATATGTAAAAGGTGTGAAATTAATAAAGATAAATTTGGTAGTTCTTGGTCCTAGATGTAAATATGAGTCAATTCATGTGTTAGCTGTTCATGTATCTTAGTCATCAATTATTTAAAAAAATTTTTTAAATTGTGCTTGCTGATAATCACTTAGCTGTCTTTACTTATGTTAACTTTCTGATATTTATTCATAAATAAATATTTGAGGTACACATTCTCAAATAAGGTAAAATTACTTAGGTGACGTACTTTTATGTAGTTACAAAGTGTTTCTCCCTACCTTATAATGAACCTCTATGGTAAAGAATATCAGGCTTCCAATATTTCTTTCCCACACTGTTTTTATATCACTTCTAAGAAATTTTATGTAGTCTACTATCAGAACTAATGTAGCAATCAAAAGACTTTATAAATATATAGGTTACTATTATTGAGTCTCATTTACAACTGCCCTGCATGTGTGCGAAGGCGTGTAAACAGTGAAGATGAGGCATGTCAACATCTACTTTAAAATGAACCTATTTATGATTGTATAATGTTAGCATATAAAGAAAGATGATGCTTTTGCTTCAGAAACTTGCGGCAGCTACCACTCAATATTGTATACAGGATGCATTCACACACCTTTTCTGTATCGATACAATTCATGCCGTAAATTCTTACGTAAGTCTGAAACGGTCTATCACAAAAACGGAAAATTATTCTATGAGGTAATTATTAAGTTGAGGCATTAGCTGGAAATATAATTGCAATTTGATTTATTTTTTATTATTTTTTTTTATTAAAATTTTTTTTCAACGTTTTTTATTTATTTTTGGGACAGAGAGAGACAGAGCATGAACGGGGGAGGGGCAGAGAGAGAGGGAGACACAGAATCGGAAACAGGCTCCAGGCTCCGACCATCAGCCCAGAGCCTGACGCGGGGCTCGAACTCACGGACCGCGAGATCGTGACCTGGCTGAAGTCGGACGCTTAACCGACTGCGCCACCCAGGCGCCCCAACATTTTGATTTATTCTTACTTTGATTTTCATTGTAATGATCTTTCCAGTGTTGTGTGTTCCTTTAAGTACGTTTTATCAAAGGAACGCTGCCAGGAACACTGCTCTATACATCGTTACATCTAAAAAACATGCACTTCTTGGTTCTTTGATCCATGAAACATCTTGCCTTTCTTTTCTTTTTATTATGACATCAATATATATCATTAAAAATTGACAAACAGATACAGGGGGAAAATTACCATAGTCATACCACATAAGCACAGCTATTACAAAAATTTTGTTGTATTCCTATGTTTTATTTTCTAATATCATTTTTAGGCAGTTGTCATACTCAATATAATTACATGTCCTGTTTTTTTTTTATTATTATACCACATACATTTTCATGTTTTTTTGGATAATATACTTTAAAGGTTATTTACTTATTTATTTTGAGAGAGACAGAGAGAGTTCAAGCAGGGGAGGGGCATAGAGAGGGAGAATGCCAAGCAGGCTCCATGCCACAGTGAAGAGTGGGGCTCGAACTCACAGTGAGATCCCCTCACAGTGAGATCATGAGCTGAAATCAAGAGTCAGATGCCTGACCAACTGCCCCGGTAATACACTTTACATTTTAAAATAGTTTTAGATGTTCAGAAAGTTATAAAGATAGTATAGAGAGTTCCCATACACCCAACACACAGTTTCGTCAATTGTGAACATCTTACAATAGTGTATTTGTCACAATAAATGAAATTATATTGAGACATCATAATTAACTAAAGCTATTACTTTATTCAGATTTCCTTCGTTTTCCCTAATGTCCTTTTTCTGTTCTAGGATCCCGTACAGGACACCACACTGTGTTTAGTGGTCATGTCTCCATGAGCTTCCTTTGAAAAGGTCAGTTCCTCGGACTTACCTTGTTTTTGATGACCTTGATGGTTTTGAAGACGACACTTACATATTATGTAGGATCCTCGTCTATTGGAACGTGTCCGTTTTCCTCATGATTAGACTAGGATTATGTGAGAACGACCTCAGAGGTAAAGTGCCATTTGTTATCATTACATCAAGGATACATACCACGACCATGACTCGCCTCTGCTGATGTTGACCTTGTTCGCCTGGAAAGGGTCATGTTTGTCAGGTTTTCCCACTGTCACGTTTTCCTTTATCCCCCTGTCAATACTGTACTCTTTGGGGGGCGCCTGGGTGGCTCAGTCGGTGGAGCATCCGACCTCAGCTCGGGTCATGATCTCACGGTTCGTGAGTTCGGCCCCGCATCGGGCTCTGTGCGGACAGCTCAGAGCCTGTACCCTGCTTCTGATTCTGTGTCTCCCTCTCTCTCTGCCCTTCCCCCACACACGCTCTGTCTCTGTCTGCCTCTCAAAAATAAAGGAAACTAACTTAAAAAAATAAAAAAGAATACTGTAGTCTTTGGCAGGAAGTCATTATGTGCAACTCGTCTTTGAAGACTGCAACATTCTGCTCCACTTTCTTGAGAACAGAGTGTCTTCGTAGATCATTTGAAATACTTCTCATGAGAGGCCGGCATCTTCTTCCTCGTTTTTTTTTTGTTTTTGTTGTTGTTGTTTTTTTTTTTTTTTTTTGCACAGCCATTAACTTATTTATATTATTATGGAATCGTGGATATTTATTTTAGACTTTGGTTGTGATCCAGTACTACTTTACTTGTCTTGTTGTTTAACTACGTGTAGGTTTGACGATTGGAAGCTCTTCTAGTTGGCTCAGGTGCCCCTTTGTGGCATCCCTATCAGCACGGTGGTTGTTTTTTAACACTTTCACATTTTCTGGCCTTCCAGTGAATCACCTTTTCATCTTCTTCTATGTGTCATCAGTTGTCGAATGCAGTATTTTTTCCTCAGACTGCAGCCGCTGGGGGTTCATAGAGTCATAATAACTGTTAATAAAATAGTAGGCCTCAGATACACCATGGTCCTGCAACAGAATCACTGGCATGCTATTTTAAATTTCTCCCTTAAGGTTCAAGAGACTGTCAGAGGTTTTCCTCAAGTGATTAGGAATAGTCGTGACTGGCCACATCTTCCACTTGGTAGTTTCAATCATTTATTTATCCTGAGGGTTAGCTCTTTATTCATTCCTACTGACAAGTGCAGTTCGTGTCATCATTCTGCATATGACGTAGGAGGATAAACCTTGGATAAAGTAACTCTTTCTCTGATTGTCTCCTTATCTGCCAACTGACAGAGAAAATATGCTTGCTAATAGAACCATAAGGAAAATTAAGTATTATATGAATTATATACATAGTATGTAACCATACCACATCATGTATATATATAAATAATACATATATAGTCACATATATGTGATATATAGTTACACAATTATATGCAATACACAAAAATTTTAAAAATGCAACCTTTACACAAACACGCCCATACACACCCACAAATGGGCACCACAGATATCTAATACTTCTAAAACTCCCATTTTTGCTCTCACATTTAGTGCATCTCTATAATAATACAATAGCTTCATTAGATGGCTACTTTATGAAGCTTTTCTCATCCAACATACTAGCCCATGTTCCTGAGGTCTAGTACAGAAAAAAAGTGAATACTATTTAGAGATAACCTTTTCCTGAGTCCAATCATTGTCCCTGAACCAAGCTTTGTTGAAGCTTCTCACCCTCCCTTGCCCTCTCCCCCTTAATTTGAGTCCCTGATTAAGGAGACCAAGTTGTTTCATAAACTCTGGACAGGTGGAATACTCTTAATATTTCCTGTGTTTATGCTGTTAGGGGACACCTTTAACTTTCTCATGAATATACTGCCTGACCTACCTGTGCTTTCTATATGACCAGACAGGTCTGAATCCACAGTGGCACACAGGTCCCTTCCTCTAGGCCCTTAACTCTACTTAATTTCTGATTATTTTCCTTCTCCATATCTGTAATACCACTGCCATACTCTTGAAATATTACTTAACCCTTGGCTCCTTTTTGAACACTTTCCTGTCAAAATGGAGTAAGATGGGGAATTGCCTAGCTGCCCCCTTCCAGCTGAAGCTGAATGGATGAAAGATGTAAACTGAGGAGAAAAATAACCAAGAAATGTAGAGCAAAGGGAAAGAAACTCATTTGGATTTATTGCCTTCTTTCTTTGCTTTGCATATCATTTTATTTTATTCAGAGTATAGTAAAACTATATATTTTGATATTTGAATATATGCTAAATCAAACTTTTTAAGGTTTACTACCATTGAATGGAAAAAAATATTCAAGCTTTCCATATGGAAATTTTTTAACATATACAGAAGTAGGGAGAATTGAATGTCCATGAACCCATTACCCTATTGTATTTTGAGGTTCCCTTAAGTATGGTAAATTGCCCAATCTAGAATCATTCCTTCCCACCCCACTCTCTTATTTGTTAAGAGAATCCTGATTTGTGTCCCGATGGCAAAATGCACACTGTGATAAATTGAAAGTAACTTGTTCCACTTTTCCAGCCATCCCTGAAGGAAGATGTCCTGTCTCCAACGATCAGTGGAAACACATGGATAGGGGGTTCCTTGCTCTAATCTGCAAGGCCATGTCAGACCCAGAGTCCTATTGTTGAAGACTTCATTGTGACCTTATTGCAGCCCAACTTTCCTCTCTGCCTCATTTGGTTTTCTTAAATTCCTCCAGGTACGCTGATTTGAAGCGCACTCCCCAGTAAATTTCCTGCACACCAATTCCCTTCTCAGTACCTGCTTCCCCGAGTAACTTAATACCTGACTTCTGCATGACTGCTCACCACATTGGGCCTCATGTTTCTAATTTGAAATTAAGGAAGCTGGTTTAGCTCCCTAAAGCCTATACCCAGCTCCATGGTTGGAACCAGAAAGGAGGAGTAGGGGTGGCACATTGGCAGCCTTAAATTACAAGTAGCTTCTTCCTCCTGAATCAGAGCTTTGGTCCTAAAACTGTGTGAGGGCCTGTGAGGGTCAGAAATCCCTATAGCAATTCTTCACTGTCATTGATCAGTGTGACCTATTATGTATTTTATTCTTTTCTAGGCTTCTTTGTTGTTGTTGTTTTTCAACATGTAGTTATGTATGCCACGTGTGAGATCATTTTTTCCCTTTCAAATAAATCATGTAACTTCTGTGTTTGTCAAGAAACCCAAAGTAGAGAAATGTGAAATGTGAATTGAGAAAAGTTCAGCTGACTGAGTTCCATTAATTCTCAGGAATGACAAGTCAAGGTCAAAGGAAGAAGAATGAAAAATATCACAAAGTGATTTTCTTTTAAATGGGGGAAAAATAAGCCGTAGGAAGGTGTTCACCTTGGTTCTTTTGAAAATATTTATAGGCTATAAAGAAGATATAGGGTTTTATAAAACAAAGCACAAAATCAATACTTTAGAGAAGTAAAAAGATTGACAACTTGATATATTTTGACTATATTTAATATCATTTCAAATGAAATCACTGTGTTCTTTCTCCATGACATCAACACTTCCTAAAAAATATTAAATAGCTATTCAATTAGTAGTTTATTTTATGTTAAACTTTCAGATTTCATTAAATTGATGTTAATATGTTTTTATGTTTATATTTAGTATTTAGGGTTATATTATGTAATTTAAGAAAACATAGAGTTGGTAATATAATTAATTTTTTAATCCAAATATTTTAGCATCACATAAATAAATCAGTGCTGGGAACAAGGCCAGAGTAATGAAAGCATAAAATTCCCCCAGATAAATTTTGTAAAGTATTTCACTAGACTGTTTAATCCTTCTTCCTTCTTTTATTTGTTTTCAATGTTTATTTATTTGTGAGAGACAGAGCACGAGCAGGGAGGGGCAAGAGAGAGGGAGACACAGAATCCGAATCAGTCTCCAGGCTCTGAAGCTGTCAGCACAGAATCTGACGGGGGACTGGAACCCATGAACTGAGAGATCATGACGTGAGCTGAAGTCGGACGCTTAACCGACTGAGTCACCCAGGCGTCCCATCTTCTTTCTTGTATTAAGGTCCCAGACATCTCAATATACAAGGCAAAAGATTATACTTATTGCCCCCAGACCAATAACAGTTCTTTAAAAACTGACATTTCTGATAAACTTCAGTGTATTCATTGATGCCAGTGTTGAAACTAACCAGTTATCCTCAGTTTTGTTCTGAGCTGTATGAACAGACGAATAGGTTATTTTTCCTAGACAACTGCCATAGTATCCACATTGATTGCTCTCCTTATTCACTTCTCTCTCTATAATCTATTATTCAAACAGCAGCCAGGAATGTTCTACAACATAAATATACCATCGTTCTGCTTAAAATCCTCTAAAGGATTTTCATCACTCTTGCAATATTTTTGTTACCATAGTCTAGAAGCCCTTACATGGCCAGTCACCTCTCTCTCTCTCTCTCTCTCTCTCTCTCTGTCTCTCAAGTGCATCTTCTAGTCTCTCTCTCTCTCTCTCTCCCCTTCTCTTTGTATCTATAGTACCATGAACTTTTTGTTCCTTTAACAGAACAAGCTTGTTGCCACCCCAGGGCCTTTGCGTTAGCTATTCAATGAGCATAAACATCACTTTTATTTTTACTACACTAAGGAGATGAATTATACACCCTTCATATTAACAGTTTCCTTGAATTTGCATGTCTCAGATTTTACATGACTATCTCTTTTTCATAAATCTATATCTCAGCTTTGATTTCACATCTCAGAAAAGCCCTCCCTGACCACTGAGTCTAAAGTAGTATCCAGGGCACCTGGATGGCTCAGTTGGTCAGGTGTCTAATTCTTGATTTTGGCTCAGGTCATGATCTCACAGTTCATGAGACAGAGCTCTGCATCAGGTTCCATGCTGTCAGCGGAGTCTGCTAGAGATTCTCTCTCCCTCTCTCTCTCTCTCTCTCGCTGCCCCTCCCCTGCTCTCGATCTCTCTCAAAATAAATAAACTTAAAAAAAATGAATAAAAGTATAGTAGCATCCTACCTCCCCAGCATACAGTACCACAGAAGTCTGTTTTCTTTGTTATTACTATCTGAAATTGCTTTATTTAATAATTTGTTTATTTAATGTTTAATGTTTGCTTTCCCTCACTAAATAAAGGCCTGCAAAGTCAGGGGACTTGGCTGTATTATCAATATTTAAACAATTCTCAGAACATAGCAGACATTATGATCTGTGTTCTAATAGATAGATACTGAAGCAAAAAGGAAAAAAATAGGTCTTTGCCTCATAGCTTTCATCAAACATTTATTATCAAGAGAGATAATAGGAATATATTAACTGAATAATTATAAATTAGCTTTTAATCAATTCCTACATAAAGTATGTAATTTCCAGTGCTCAACTATGACTTGTTTTTGGTATTCCTTTAACTCATTGAGTTTGTTTACTCCCTTGAATGACTAATAATATAGATAAACCTATTTAAAAACCAATGAAGAAAATGCTGATAAAAAATGATGACAATAATCTGTGATTTTATCATTTAACAATAGTTGAAATTTTGTGTACAGTTTTCCATGTTTTTGTTTCTTTGTTTTGGGAAAATACAGGATTGAAATTTTGACTTGAAAATCAAAATCCTTGAAAATGTAATCCTGATGCTTTGAGTAGAAGTTACAAGGCTAGAAAAAAATTGTAATCAGCAGTGGGAAGTTTTGCCATATCAAAATTGACATTTAATAAGAGTGTAAATTTTCATTGAGGTAGTGGGGATACAAATAATACATTTGAAAGATCATTCACAAAATCTAAAACAATTAGAGTTGAAAGGCAAGAAAGAAAAGCAGTAAAATTATTATGGAAATTCATAAATTCATTGATTTATTGAATAGTTCTTTATAATGAGCTTCACACATATCACATATTGAGATAGGTGCTGCAGTCTAGCAGAAAACAAATTAGAAAAGAAACATTCTGTCATAGGAGTTCACGTTTGAGCCTGGGCTGTGTTCTAAACAAAAAGACATAATGGGAAAAGATGTAAATTCAGTTATGGAACTTGGCTACTGCAAGGAATTCAAGAAGTGTGGAATTCTCATCAAAGGAAGGACAGATGATTCTCTGGAGATGAGAAGTTGAGAACTTCCTGGTCAAGGAAAAGACCCAAAGCCACTTATACACACCCAACAGTAAGAGTGATATATGACATTTGTGAAGGGGCCGCTTTTAGCCCCTAAGTCTCAAAAGCAGTCCTAAGTGTCACAGATGAGTCAGGGAGTGAACTGCTGTGAAGACCATTTCTGAGTCCTCTGAGATCAGAGGGTTCAACTTCATGCAGCCAAGCATGCAAGAGCAATGTTGGTCACCTTCTACAAATCAAGATCTGGCTTTCCCCTCTTTTTTATATATAATTTTTAATAACACATAAACTCTTGATTATAGTATGATCCAGGGCAAGTAGAGGAGGAAAATGATAGAGATTTTGCTTTTGAAATGAAAAGGTAACATTCTTCAGATTCTAGCATTATAGATAGACAATCATACTTGTTACTCAAAGAAATAGAATAAAAGATATTGTCCATAACCCTCAGGACAGCTTACATTATAGGGAATAGAAGAGAAAGAAAATAAGAGGAAAAGCCAGAGTAGAGTGTCCGATTGAGTAAGAGGCTATCAAAGATATTTTGATCAATAGGTAATCAGTAGCATCAGGGAATGGGAAGATCAATCAATATCGAATACTGTGAAAGGTCAGGACATAAAGCCTCAGACAGGTCTCTTAAAGGTGTCATTTTAAACCTGAGACATTTTCAAGGGAGAAATTTCCTATTGTGATAGGAATATGGGCTAACATTTTTAAAGTATGTAGACACTGATGAGAAGAAGTTTGCCTCCTTTTAAGAGGAGTGCACATAAAACCCCCATAGAAATATCGCTCCAGATTACACAGCGCTAAAGTGTTTTCATTCAAAAATTATGTCAAAGATCATCTCCAGAAAAGGTTAGAATATCATAATGAAGAGAAAATTTTGCAGTGTGAAATGCCACAATGACACTGAGCTGTGCTAATATTCCCCAGGTCTACCACTATGCTTTGCCTACTCTCCATATCTATTTTTCATTCTCCTCCCCTCTTCCCAGGATGCTCAGTGGAAATCATCAGGAGGACAAAAGAGGCTGAAGGGCAGAAAGGCAAAGGGGTCGTGCTAACTCTTCCCTGCTGTTTCTGCATGTGCAGCGTTTCTAACATCTCTCCTGTCCACCCACGTCTACAGCTTCTGTCAGGTCACCGTCGTTCTTGGCTCTTGGGTCCAAGAACACTCTCCCCATCCTGGAGTTTTCAGAACTGAAGTTGTTAATAGCTTCCCACTGCTTAGTCTCTGGTGCTTCATGTTGTTGTTCTGTTCCTGACCCTGCCATGCTTCTGTAAGGAGCCCCTTAAGGTAAAGTCTCTTGAGCCATCAGAGTTGGATACAGTTCCCTTCTAGAACTCTGCTGACACACCAGAAGTTTTGTGTAAATCCTAAGTTTGAATTATTATTTTTAAAAGATACCGCTCAAGTTTTGTTAGGTCAGGAACCCTTGTTTCCTTTTTAAAGAAAAAACAATCTCTATTTATTTGCTTTGAGACACAGAAAGAGAACAGGGAGAGGGGCAGAGAGAGAGGAGGGAGAAAATGTCAAGCAGCGGCATTAACAGTGCAAAGCTACGCGAGACTTAATCCCATGAACCATGAGATCATGAGATCATGACCTGAACCAACATCAAGAGTCAGGTGCTCAGGGGCGCCTGGGTGGCTCAGTTGGTTAAGCGTCCGACTTTGGCTCAGGTCATGATCTTGCGGTCTGTGGGTTCAAGCCTCAGATCAGGCATTGTGCTGACAGCTCAGAGCCTGGAGCCTGCTTCAGATTCTGTGGCTCCCCTTCTCTCTGCCCCTCCCCTGCTCGTGCTCTGTTTTTCTCTGTTGCTCAATAATAAATAAACATTAAAAAAAAAAAAACTAAAAAAAAAAAAAGAGTCAGACGCTTAACCAACTAAGCCACCCAGGTGCCCCAGGAAACCTTGTTTTCTTTAAAACATCTTTGGTTCTTCTTTGAAGATTTTGGTTATTACCAATTCATCCTCTGTTAATCACAGAAAGACTTAAAGCAATTCTGAAAAGTCTTAAGCAAAAAATAAAAATTAAAAAAAAAAATTGCCTCTAATAGGAGACAGCAGGAACCTGATGGAATTAGGAAGCCCCACTTCCAACTTGTAGCTTGTGTTAAAATTGTTCCTAGCATGCAGTGCTAATACTGTGGCTACTTGTGAATTGCCGTCCTAAACTCTGAGGCCAAGTTCATTTCTGTGTCATATTATGAATGTGTTATTGTCACAGTGTGCAATAAAAATTACTCTCAGGGTGCACACGAAGTCTGAATAGCAAATTGTCCCCCAAACAGGCTTATCTCCAACTTATGATTTTGCAGGCTTTACCTCTCATAGTGATTAATATCATACCACCGTATATGGCTTAGGTCATTCTACAGTGTAGCCTCCACACTTCAGAAGTCAGACAGTGGAAAAGCATTTACTATGCTATGAAAATAACGCTGTTTGACATCCTGATTAATGAATATTTTTGTTATACAGAATAAAGATGCAGACAGTAAGTATCAGGAGTTAATCTTGTAAATATAGACACACACACGCAAAACCTTCTCCCTAAAAGAAAAGGTAATTGCAAAAGACATTTTGGCAATAAAAAAGCAATAACTCACAAAGTCAACTCATTTAAACTGAAGAAAATTCCAGGGGATTAGAAGGACAATTTCCATCAGTGAAAGGGTCAGAGGCTGAAGTAGGAATAAGTAAAAATACGAGCTTGGGCCGTGGGTCCAGACCCATTTGGCTAAAAAAGTTCCTAACATTGGATGGAGCACACTGTAGATCCACTGAATGAACGTGTTACCGGACAAAGACCTTTAAAGGAACCTAGAAAAAAATTAAAACTCAACTTAAAAATAAAATCCAGAAAGCCCGTACCTCATCTAGGTCACATAATTAAAACAAACTTGGTCAAAATAATATTTTTGTAGTTGATTTTCACTTGTTTTTATTTTTATTTTTTGTTTTGACTTGAAAGCTAATTTCTTTTTTCTACACACATTCTTTTTTTTTTTTTAATGTTTATTTACTTTTGAGAGAGAGAGGTAGAACATGAGCAGGAGAGGGGCAGAGAGAGAGGGAAACACAGAATCCAAAGGAAGCTCTAGAGTGAGCTTTCAGCACAGAGCCCCACAGGGGGCTTGAACTCATGAACCATGAGATCATGAACTGAGCCAAAGTCAGACGCTTAACCAGCTGAGCCATCCAGGTGCCCCTCTACACATTCTAATACATACTGTCAGAAAAAAATAAACAAGTTACTTAGAGCCTTCTAAAACTTAAGTTGAGAGCGCTTTTTCCTTGTCAAACACCCTTTTGAACCATTAGCATACCTTGTACTTTGTACTTAGCGTTTACTGTTTTAATGTAATTGCATTTAGTGCACTATGAACTGTAGGCAAACACTTTGCCTGGTGCTGAGGATGCTAAAACAATAAAAACCTTGTTCCTGCCCTCAAGAGAGGTACAGTCTTCAAGAAGAGAAACATTATTTCAACAAATAAACCCAATAAATGTTACAAAGTACACATGAAACCAGAATAATGGAGGAGCACAAGGCAGCAACCTATGGAGGAGACAGGTACACCTCTGATAGAAGTGACCTTTGAACTGCATCTTGCAACTGTAATGTCTAAGGAAACAGACGTTCTGTAAAATGTATTTTAGGCTATGGAAGCTCTGTGAACTAAGGCACAGAGGCCATGATGTAGCCTTGGTTTTGGGGCTATAGAATGACAAGTTATTTCATATAAACTCATGTACTCATCATTTATTTTGGTAAAGAGAGTGAAGGTGCAGGGACAAGGGTGGAAGAAATAAAGCCAGAGAAGAATACAGAAACTTAACTGTGTATGGCATAGTCCTTAATAATGATTTTGGGCTTTATTCAATAAGCATTTGAGGGTTTCTGGAGAGTTTAGAGCTATCTGAATATGTTTCCTGTCTCCTCTGAAAAATGAGCACGATAAAAAATAACATCTACCTCACAAAAGAACTTTAAGTGAGAAAAATGATATAAATCTCTTAGTTTTTTGTGATTCCAAGTTGCTAGTGTTACATATTTGGTGTGGGAATATTTTATTGGTCTTCTAAATGACCTTGTAATGGAATGGAAAACATCTCTGCAATGAGATAAAATAAATTCCCTAATATTAACATATATAATTATCTTTCCTTTGAATATCTTTTAAACCTTAGCAGTTCCTAAACGTTCAAAAAGCAGGATCAGCTCAAATGATTATTCATTCACTTTAAATAATTTTACTTTACAATGCACATGATAATAAATCCTAAATTATTAAAATTTAATTTTCTTTTTTTTCAATATATGAAATCTATTGTCAAATTGGTTTCCATACAACACCCAAAAGATGCCCTCTTCAATACCCATCACCCACCCTCCTCTCCCTCCCACTCCCCATCAACCCACTATTTGTTCTCAGTTTTTGAGAGTCTGTTATGCTTTGGCTCTCTCCCACTCTAACCTCTTTTTTTTTTTCCTTCCCCTCTCCCATGGGTTACTGTTAAGTTTCTCAGGATCCACATAAGAGTGAAAACATATGGTATCTGTCTTTCTCTGTATGGCTTATTTCACTTAGCATCACACTCTCCAGTTCCATCCACATTGCTACAAAGGGCCATATTTCATTCTTTCTCATTGCCACGTAGTACTCCATTGTGTACATAAACCACAATTTCTTTATCCATTCTTCAGTTGATGGACATTTAGGCTCTTTCATAATTTGGCTATTGTTGAGAGTGCTGCTATAAACATTGGGGTACAAGTGCCCCTATGCATCAGTACTCCTGTATCCCTTGGGTAAATTCCTAGCAGTGCTACTGCTGGGTCATAGGGTAAGTCTATTTTTAATTTTTTCAGGAACCTCCACGCTGTTTTCCAGAGCAGCTGCACCAGTTTGCGTTCCCACCAACAGTGCAGGAGGGTTCCCGTTTCTCCACATCCTCTCCAACATCTATAGTCTCCTGATTTGTTCATGTTGGCCCCTCTGACTCGCGTGAGGTGATATCTGAGTGTGGTTTTGATTTGTATTTCCCTGATGAGGAGCAACGTTGAACATCTTTTCATGTGCCTGTTGGCCATCCAGATGTCTTCTTTAGAGAAGTGTCTATTCATGTTTTCTGCCCATTTCTTCACTGGATTATTGGTTTTTCAGGTGTGAAGTTTGGTGAGCTCTTTATAGATTTTGGATACTAGCCCTTTGTCCGATATGTCATTTGCAAATATCTTTTCCCATTCCGTTGGTTGCCTTTCAGTTTTGTTGATTGTTTCCTTTGCTGTGCAGAAGCTTTTTATCTTCATGAGATCCCAATAGTTCATTTTTGCTTTTAATTCCCTTGCCTTTGCGGATGTGTCAAGTAAGAAATTGCTGCAGCTGAGGTCAGAGAGGTCTTTTCCTGCTTTCTCCTCTAGGGTTTTGATGGTTTCCTGTCTCACATTCAGGTCCTTTATCCATTTTGAGTTTATTTCTGTGTATGGTGTGAGAAAGTGGTCTAGTTTCAACCTTCTGCATGTTGCTGTCCAGTTCTCCCAGCACCATTTGTTAAAGAGACTGTCTTTTTTCCATTGGATGTTCTTTCCTGCTTTGTCAAAGATGAGCTGGCCATACGTTTGTGGGTCTAGTTCTGGGGTTTCTATTCTATTCCATTGGTCTATGTGTCTGTTTTTGTGCCAATACCATGCTGTCTTGATGATTCCAGCTTTGTAGTAGAGGCTAAAGTCTGGGATTGTGATGCCTCCTGCTTTGGTCTTCTTCTTCAAAATTACTTTGGCTATTCGGGGCCTTTTGTGGTTCCATATGAATTTTAGGATTGCTTGTTCTAGCTTTGAGAAGAATGCTGGTGCAATTTTGATTGGGATTGCATTGAATGTGTACATAGCTTTGGGTAGTATTGACATTTTGACAATATTTGAATAAATATTCAACCCATGAGCACGGAATGTCTTTCCATTTCTTTATATCTTCTTCAATTACCTTCATAAGCTTTCTATAGCTTTCAGCATACAGATCTTTTACATCTTTGGTTAGATTTATTCCTAGGTATTTTATGCCTCTTGGTGCAATTGTGAATGGGATCAGCCTCTTTATTTGTCTTTCTGTTGCTTCATTATTAGTGTAAAGAATGCAGCTGATTTCTGTACATTGTTTTTGTATCCCGCAACTTTGCTGAATTCATGTATCAGTTCTAGCAGACTTTTGGTGGAGTCTATTGGATTTTCCATGTATAATATCATGTCATCTGCAAAAAGTGAAAGCTTAACTTCATCTTTGCCAATTTTGATGCCTTTGATTTCCTTTTGTTGTCTGAAGTGGTTTTTTGGCTATAAAATCATTAAATAGTCCTATATATTTGCAAGTTAAAGTCTAGTTCCTTTGAAAACTCTAAATTTAATCATGGAATAATTCAGTAAGTTTTTTAGAATTTCAGGTACTAACCCTTGCACAAGTGATGGTGTAATGTTTGGTTTGTAAGAATATGGACGTGATGGTAGGCAACAAATATTTATTCAGTTGAATAATATTTTTATGATACTTGAAGAGTGGTGTGAAATTTATATTGACTTATGCAGAGATAGAGGTCAGAATCTTATCATGCAGGGGAGATTAATTTTTATCAAGTTGACAACTGATAAAACTACACAATGGTTGTAAATCTACTGCTACCTGTCAATATAATGTGAAGTAAATGATTTTGAGTGAGATCTACAGAATGAGGATACCAGCATGGAGTAGATTGGACCTTCTCATCCAATTTATTCAAACATTGGTCTTGACAATAGGACACCCTCAGGCTGGCAGCTGACCTTATTTTGAGCTCAGGCCAGGTTCACAGCCCAATCCAGTACCATTTAGAAACTGTTGTTCTGCATCTGTGAGGGACAAGAGTGCTGTAGCTTTCAATGTTTGTGTAACAAGGAACATGAGGAATTGACTCTTGTAAAACTCGTTTTATGACTTTATCAGGAAAGGCTTTCCATGGTTCATTGGTCTTCTGTCACTCATTAGCAAAATTGCTTCCCAAGGTCAGTGTGACACGTCTCAGTATTAGAGTGCACTGTTCACACACCAGATGTCCTGTGGTGCATGGGATGGTAAACAGTGAAAAATTAGCTGTTATTCAGGGATGGATGCTTACTGTGTTTGAGAAGTGTTCAGATCAAATAAGTACGGTAGCTATTGTCCAAATGGATTAAATAAAATTCCATTTGTGATTTACAAGAGAAGGAAAGAAGACAGTATTATGGAGTTTTATTTGCATGTTTTGTTCTAAGAGATTTATGGATAAAATTTTGTCCTCAGATTTACATAAAAGGTATACTGATTTCATGTGCAAATTAGAGCAGAAAATTGCTTTTGTCTAGTGGTGATAGTTTCCTAAAATGATACTTCAGTGCAAAATTCATTCATCATAATTTTTTAAATTCATATGGATCTTAGTTACTCCAAAATTAACCACAAATGCATTTTTAATCAAATAATAAATAAATGATATTTCTCACTGCAAGTGTACCAGCTCTTCCTGCAAATCTTGTCACAATGTAGATGGGAAAAAATAACATTTCCTAGATATTCAAATTATGCAAATTTTCTTTGGGTTCAACAGTGAATACTGTTGCTGTCTATATTAAAAAAAAACAGTAGGCCCAAGCCTCACTTTTCTTATCTGAAAAATGAAGATAAGAATGGGCCCAACCTCATAGGGGCCCAGCAAATACATAGTCAGCACGCACTAAATATTTGTGAGTATTATTACCTCAAGGAATTGAATGATCTCTTTTTAGTAATTGTTTGCCTAGATTTTTACATTTTGCCTTATTTGGTTCCCTAGTCAATAAAAATGTAATAGCTGCATATGCTACTTACAAAAATGAAATTTTTTTCTGCTATCTTCTGCCTACTGCATTGAACTATTTGATGTTGATTACGAATTTTTATTAAGTGAAGTGAAGCATACAATGAAATGACAAACACAAAGAAAAGTTAAAATTTAATCAGGCCTCATACATTGTGCCCTAGCCTGATAACTTAGTATTAGCATGAATTTTAGAAATGTATTTTTTCATGTTTATTTACAGTACGTGTTACATTGGTCCATCTCATTTACTTCCTGCTTTATCCAAAAACCCGCCAAGTTGTCTCTGGTAATTTCCAGTGAAATTGTTCTTTCTGATATCAGTTAACATCATAGCGAGCGAGCTCAGCCTTAATACATAAGACTAATATGGAATAAATTACACACATGAACATACACATACAGTTACACAAAATGAACAAAATTCCCACTCCAATGTCTTAAATATGGAGATCTAATCTTATGGGTTTGGTTATGTTTCATATTGTTTCCAGGTTGACATAAATATAATGGTGAAAGTTCAAATCCTTTGTCTTTGAGCAAGTTCAAATAAATTCCATCATGGTCTCAGAGTAACGAGATTTTGACGATACAGCATCAGCGGTATACCAGGTAGTGACCTAGTAACACTTCCTGATTGTCTACCAAATGGGATCATAACCTGAGGTGCCTTAAAAATCAGAGTAAACTCATGTACAGAAAATCTGGAAGATAACAGTCATGTCTCAAGAGGCCCTTGCTTTAGAGGCTATTTGAATTAAAAAAAAAAAAATCAACTACCAGATCAAATCAGTGAACACAACATTATAGCATTAATCTGAAGTCTCTGTAAAGGGGACTACCCTTAATTGATTATCCGTATTGGCTATTTTTGAACTATCCTTGCTATAAACTGCTTGTCTTCCTCCTGAAAGTAAAGTCCAAAGGTGTGTAAAAATGCTAAAATTTCCTTTGAAATATAAACTAGTTTTTAACATCAATCACCTCTAATCTGACTTAATGCAGTCTAAAAGGTAATGTTAAAGGGAATAAAGTTAATATAAAGTTTTTTAATCTGTAAATATATTTGAAAATTTTGCTGTCAAAGAACCTTAAAGTTTGGTTTTTTTTTTCTGCTACTTTTCAGTATTGGACATCCATTTTGACCATGTTGTTGTTGGATCAATCAAGTTTTGATTACTTATTACCTTTGAAAACAGAAAACCAGAAATTTCATAATTTGGTTGAAAAACATCTAGAACAATTATTTACATGATACCATTATGAAATGTACTTTAATTCAATGCAAGTGTTGCACATCCTTTCACATTCTTATGAAGTCTTAAGATCTGCATTAGGCCTCTAACTTTTCATGGGTAAAGGCCTGAGTAGGGATGTACCACACTTAATTTATGATTTATAAAGATAACTAACATGTGTATTTGTTCCAGTCAAGGGAGAATTCCCTGTCTAAATTGGGACATACCAAGACAATCAATGTAACCAAAATTTGTCTCGACTCATGAAAAATGGTCACCTAGAAAAAGAAATAGCAATTTATTTTAATCTTTGATTTAAATATATGTATATGTTGTCTGTGTTTTATAAGGGCTTTCAAATGCATATGGTATAGAAATTTTTGTACTGTTTTTTCCCTTTACCTAAATTATGTTCCACTAGCCTAGATATAGAATCTTGTACATTTAACATATACTCTAGTGGATTAGCCACCCTCAGAATAGTTCCTCTCTAATGTTGGGAATGTGGTAGTTAGCAAGGTCAAGATCCATGACCTCTTCAGGTCACTGGGCTGCCGCTTAGAGCATGCAACTCCAGGGATTTAGAATGAACTTAATTAAACCCTATCTGATTGAAGTTAATACATTATTTCTCTAATACCCTAAAAGGCTAGGTCTTCATGATGTAATAAAAAATACAATCATTTAGCCTCATGTATTTATTTTTTATTTTGTTGTTTATTTTTATTCAAAAATGTAGTTTGCCTACATTGAGTGGTCCAATAACTATTTTTGATAATCCTAGGTCACCATTTTAGATGTGGGACAGAAAAATACTTCATAGAGGAACATTTAGAATATATTGCTTGATTTTCAACAATTTACCATGCTCACCCCTTTATTGATCCACAATAGTAAATTGGAAAATTTGGATATTAACTCTTTCCTCTTACTAAGATGGCTGAGAACATTACTGTAATGGCCTAAAAGACTTAATATTCTTCTCAAACTTTCTAATTAATCAGGGACCCAAATCATGAATTATATTAAATTGCACAGTCATAGAATACTATCCTGTGAGAACTTTAGAAGTCATCTATTCAAACCTCCCACCAGGTGAAGCAAATGGAAGCAATGGTTTGTTCTCAGAATGATTAACTAGCTCATTAGTTCTGTAATTACCCCACATACCTCATCTTGGTTCTATGCAGTATTAATCCATCCTCTTTAACCATGTCCTTGTCACTTCCTTTAATAATATAGTTCAAACATCTGAGTTTGAAATCTGTCTATATTTTCAGATAATAAAAATAAATCAAAATATTAAAATTTGAATTTATATTATTATTTCAATGTCATGGAGCTGCTTAGTAGTCTATTTCTTGCTAGTAGCAGGTAGTAGTTGTTAATAGTCAGTTTCTAAGTCTAGCACTGTAAGATGCTAGAAAAATTGAAAGATGCATACATTGAAATTCAGGCACACATTTGATTTATTCTGCTCTCAGAGAAAATGTAAAATTGACATTTTGTATCATTATGAGAATTTTTTTTTCTCCTCTTAATACTGATTTACCTTAACTTTCAGATCACTGTAGATTGAATCACATTGAACTAAATATATTTTTCCCTGGGGATTTCACATCAAATGTTATATCAAAATATGAAATATTATCAATGATGAGATTGTGAATTAATAACATGAACAGTATTACCATTGTAATCATTATTATTTTACAATAATTATAATATTCACAATAAAGTATATAATAAATACATCTTATATTTGAGAATTATTTGTAACAATTTAAGAAACAGTTTATTGTTACCCTTATCAGAGTAGTACCATCTTTCAAAATGGAAATAAAACTATAATTCATAATCATAAAATATTTCATTGCCATAACTTATATGGAATAGGATATTCACCAACATGTTCAATTTGGTGATGTAATTTTCTTAATAAAAACCTAAGACATTTATTAAATTACTATTAAATTGTCATATGTGTACGTGTGTGTGTGTGTGTGTGTGTATAAAATTACTATCGAACAAAGCAAAGAAATTTATAAATTACCTGTGATTTCAAAGAGATGGTTGCCTGATCACTCACACAATTTCCCTGGGAATTTGACAAGCCTATCTCTAGAAAATTGATCTGGAACAGGAAAATAAAAGACAAAGACATTGGTGAACTTCCCAATGACTCATTTTTGAGGCCTAGATATTGATTTAATTATCATCAAGACAATGATCAGCAGCATGTGATACAAAATAAATAAAAGAAATTTTAGTTGAAAAATGATCAGTATTTAAATAATAGATGAACTTTACAAAATAAGATGATACAGAAAGAAAACACTACTTAGCAAGTCTGTGTTTAGCTCCAACCACATTAATAAAACCCTTTTAACATCCTCTGAACTATAGTAATAAAAAGAAGCAGGTCACAGACTGTGTCAGAGCAATAAATATTTTATTTCTCTCCCCTTTGAATAATATCTCTCGAGTTCCATAGGTGAAACTTCCCATTATTTCATTTCTCTAAGCCTGAGGGGTGAGACAGCCAAGAGAGGGAGAAAAATATAAAGGGGAAAGGAGGTCAGGACAGGTGAAGAAAGGACACCGTATCAAAATATTGTCTTCTTTTCTTACCTTTTCTCTCATTCTCCTCATTTTCTTCCTAAGTGTCACATTTGTAGCTGAATGCTAATTCCTTAGTAGAAAAACCAGGTCCAAAAGTGTGTGTGTGTGTGTGTGTGTGTGTGTGCATGTGTGTGTGTGTGTGTGTGTTTTATTAACATGAGAGGGAGGAAGAGAAACAGATGGAACTGATAACAACACAGAGGCAGAGACAGAGGCACAAAACAGAGAGACAGAGAAAAAGGAAATTAGGTGAACAAATGTCAAAGATAAAAAGCAAGAGAGGGAGGGTCACTTTCCACATTTATTCATCATGATACTGGAAGTCCTAGCTAGAGCAATTAGGCAAGAAAAAGAAATAAAAGGAAGTAAAATTGTCTCTTTTGGCAGATGATATAATTGTATATAGAGAAAACCTTAAAGAATCCATCAAAATACTGTTAAAATTAATAAATAATTTCAGTAAAGTTGTAGGATGCAAAATCAATAAGAAAATGTGTTGCATTTCTATATACCAACAATAAACTTTCAAAAAGAGAAATTAAGAAAAAAATATATACAATAGCATTGAAAACACAAATACTTAGAAAAAAATTAGGGGCAACTGGTGGCTCAGTCAGTTGAGTGCTGACTTCAGCTCAGGTCATGATCTCACAGTTCATGAGTTCAAGCCCCACATCAGGCTCCCTGGTGTCAGCCTGTCAGCACAGAGCCCGCTTCAGGTCCTCTGTCCCCCTGTCTCTGGCCCTTCCCCACTTGGACTCTCCCAAAAATAATAAAATACTTAAAAAAAAAAAAGAAAAAAATTATCCAAGGAGATGAAAAACTGTACACACAAGAAAACTATATGATTTTGATGAAAGAAATTGAAGAAGACACAAATAAATGTAAAGATATTCTTTATTAATGGACTGGAAAAATTAATATTGTTAAAATGTCCATACTACCCAAAGCAATCTACAGATTTAATATTATTCCTCTCAAAATTCCAATTGCAATTTTCACAGAAGTAAAAAAAAAATAATCTAAAATTTGTATGGAATCACAAAAGACCCTGAATGGCTGAGACAATCATAAGAAGGAAGAACAAAGCTAGAGTCAACACACTGCCTGATTTCAAACTATATTACAAAGCCATGGTAATCAAAACAGAATGATAATGGCATAAAAACAGACACATAGATCAATGGAAAGAGTGAAGTCCAGAAATAAGCCCATGCATATATGGTCAATTAATTTTTGAAAAGTTGTCAAAAATATAAAATAGGTAGTGTCTTTGATAAATGGTAATGGGAATGCTGAGTAGTCACATGCAAAAAGAAAAAAAAAAGAAACTAGACCCTAATCTTACACCATACGTGAAAATCAACTCAAGTGGGTTAAAGACTTCAATGTAAGACCTAAAACTGCAAAAGTTTTAGAAGAAGAAGAAAAAAAAAACCTAGCAAAGAAGCTCCTTGACATTGGTCTTGGCAATGATTTTTTTTTTTAAAGCAAAAGCAACAAAAGGAAAAAATAAATAAAGCAGGCTACATCAAAATAAACAGCTTCTGTCCTGCAAAAGAAACCATCACAAAATGAAAAGGCAGCCTATGGAATGGGAGAAAATATTTGCAAACCACAGCTTCAATAAGGGTCTAATTTTTAAAACAAGAAACTCACGCAACTCATTAGAAAAAGACCAAATAACTCAATTTAAAAAATGGGCAAAGGATGGAAATGGACCTTTTTTGGAAAAAGACTTAGAGATAGCCAACAGATACATGAAAAGGCGCTCAGCATCATTAAGCATCAGAGAAATGCAAATCAAAACCGCAAAGAGACACCACCTCACATCTGTTAGATGCTAAGTGACATACGCCAGACGAGAAAGACAATTAGTGCCTGGTATCACTTAAGTGTAAAAATGTAAAAAAAAAAAAAAAAAAAAAAAAAAAAAAAAAAGTCAAACTGAGAAATAGAAAGGAAAAGAGTTATTGCCAGTGGCAAAGAGTGGAGAAAATAAAGAGAGGTTAGTAAAAATGCATAAAATTTCAGTTATAAGATTAATAAGGTCCAAGACTCTAACATATAACTGGTGACTGCAGTTGATAACATTGTGTTGTATAATTGAAATTTGCTAGGAGAATGGAAAAATGTTCTTACCAAAAAAAAAAAAAAATTAAGGTGAATATGTGAGGTGGTGAATGTGTTATTTGACTCAGTATGAGGAATTCCTTCACAAAGTATATACATATCACATCATCACATACTGCACATTGAATTTTTCTTTTAATTTTTTAACGTTTATTTATTTTTGAGACAGAGAGAGACAGAGCATGAACGGGGGAGGGTCAGAGAGAGAGGGGGAGACACAGAATCCAAAACAGGCTTCAGGCTCTGAGCTGTCAGCACAGAGCCCGACGCGGGGCCTGGGCTCACAGATGGTGAGATCGTGACCTGAGCCAAAGTCAGACGCTTAACCGACTGAGCCACCCAGGCGCCCCTGCACATTGAATTTTTTTTTTTTTTACAATTTTCTCAAGTGTAACTTAATGACACTGGAGGAAAAGTCAAAATGGGAAAGGCTGTTTGCTGCTGTCTAGATCACCTTATAATAAACACCATTCAACTGACCTTTCATGTCACTTCTAAGAAAAAAAAGGAAAGTTCTATATGCTGTGACTCTCACAGCTATTTGCAAGGCACTTAACTTTGTTAATAACGTAATTTTATTACAGGTTAAGGGTCAATTGCTTTACTGTGTACTTTATAAAACTGAAACGTAGACTTGTCACATATTTAATCTTTTAGCATGTTTTTCATCTGTAAAATGAGCTCTTAATATCTTCTCAGATTATTTTAAGGTATAAAATGAGGTAGCAGATAAGAAATTATTTTCAGATTTAAAGGTCTTAAGGGCAGGTTACTGATGCATCCATCCTTTAAAAGCAAAAAATATGTGCTTATAATGAAAACCTGGTATAAGACTATTGGCTATGCATTGAAATTGAGCCAAATATGTGTTTATCTAGAATGAATGTAATAAGATTTGCTTTCATTTTTGTTCGTTAAAAAGCCTCAAAACAAAATAACAACTTATATACGTAAGTGACTAATGGACTAACATAATTTTCGGTGCCTGAAAAATCACACCTCCTAGCAGAAATAATTTTTAGGAAATCTGACTTGGAAGAATTGTACATATACATCTTAACATCACAACATGTCAGAAGAAACATATAAAGTAATATTTGAATGTCGAATAGCACTTATCTATTTAAATGATTCTCATAAAGAAATGCAATAGCCTAAATGCCAAAGTAAACATCAAAAGGAACTATTTGGAAAATGAACATATTTATAGATGATTTTCACTAAGCTATTTTTAAAGGATGGATCCAATTCTTCAACTTTGAAGAAAGAAGTCATGCCTGCTCCATGCATGCTTTGAGGGGAGACTTGTTTTTAAGAAAGAATCTCTATTTTCAAGCTGTCAAGACTCACTTTGAGGCAATTGAAGAACAAAGAAATAGCTACATATGATTTGTGAGTCTGTTGTTTATAGCAACCATCAGTATTTTCTCCGGCAGGAATTCCCTGCTGTCATTTTTGAGTTGGCAAAATAAATTTTTACTTCATCTCTGTGTTAATGATAGTTGCATTATCTTACCTACATCCACTGGACATCTCGACCTGGCTATACCATGGGTTCCTGAACCTCAACATTGTTTTACCACTTCTCACTTTCCCCTCAAGCCTGCTCATTCTTTTGTTTTCTTATCTTCCCTATCACCAAATACAGTAATTGTGGGATTATTCTAAACTGTTCTCCATCTTCTATACAATATTATCAAATTGAATTGATCCCCTCTCTGAATTTCCTCTTTCATTTCTTCTCTCATCTTCTTCCACGTGGCTACTGTTTTAACTTAGGTCTTTCTATTTCCTGCCAACATTTCCAGTAACTTTAACTTGTCTTCCTATCCAGCGTCTTCCTACTCCAATCTACTCTTCATGTGTGCCAGATTCTCCTAAAGCACAGATGATTTGATCACCTCCCTGTTGAGAAATCATTTGGAGGTTCTATACACACATAAAGAAAAGTCTAGGTCTTTTATGTAGTTTAAACAGATTGTCCTTGACCAAACTCCTATACATCTGTTGAGACCCATCCCTCTCCCCTCCACTCCACGCTTCATAGTTAAAATCCTAGTCACTTCAGACTGTCCACATCTCTCAGATGCCAGCATTCACTCAATACCCTTTTTATCTGTGAAGATTTTCCACGGCTTTCTCCCTTGGTAACTGGTATAAAATTAACCACTTCATTTATCCATTCTAACACAACCTTGTGTACATACTTCTATGACAACATTTGTCCCACTCTAATAATATACGTTGTGAGCCTTGGCTTTGGAGTCAGAGAGGCCAGAGTTGAATGTTTGTTCTGCCATGGACTTGGAGACTTGGAGCAAGTTAGCGTCCCTAAGCCTCAGTTTCCTAATCTGACAAATGGCATTCTGGTATCTACTTCATGGTATTGTAGTCATAGTTGAAAATGAGATCACTCATGAAAATAGGTACAGTCTCTGGTGTATGGTAACCACTCCAAAGATAAAAATTATTAACCATTTTTATCATAGTTAGCAATAGTTGATGCACTGATCTCCTCCACTGTATAATCAGCTGTATAAAAGGAAAAATAATTACATTTTCATCATTGTATCTCCAGTCCCTGATCACACAGTGCTTGGTATCTAGAAGGCAATTTATAAATATTTACTAATTTAAAAAAGAACATGGAATAAAAATATCAGAGAAAAAATAAAATTTTATACTCCTTGAATTTATCCTTAATACATCCAGATTGGTAACATGATCTATTGAACAGAGTGTGTTACATTTACAGTATCACTAAGAAACCAATGACGTCTTGATTCCAAAAGACAAGAGACAGCATATGTAAGTAACAATAACATACATTCTTTCTACTATCTCTTCCAATTTAGACCGAACAACTTTTTGATGCATGAATTCAGCCCACTGAGACATGAAAAGGTGAGGCCTTTTCTTTACAAATTAAAAGGAATGGCTATTTTGGAAGTAGATGGAAATACACAGTATGAGACTTTGCAAAATCATATCCTTCAGAAGCACAGAGTCCTGTTATCAATTTTCAAAGCCCAACTGCAATATAAATTTTATTAATGTCCTACATATCATGTCTTTCTTTTCATTTACTTACATTACTCATGCTCCATTTAATGATTTCTCTTTGCTCTAAAACTTACACTCTGTCACTTCTAGAAGATTCATAATTATTTTGTTTTTTATAAGACTAGAAAAGTGTTTGAAAAGTTAGAAGTGATGATATGATAGTGTTTGAGAAGACATATTTAGCATAAAGTATCCAGCTGTGTTAGAGTACATTCATCACTTAACCTCATAGATAGTGATGTCAGTTTTTCATTAACCTGTCAAAGACCAAAGAACTTGGGGAATGATAAGTGTGTGTGTGTGTGTGTGTGTGTGTGTGTGTGCGCGCGCGCACGCGCGCGCAGGAGATAATTTTCGAATTGCATGGTTTTTCTTTCAAAAACAAACATGAAAAGAAAACCCTACATCAACCTGGTGAGATAATCACTGATACTTCTGTATTCAATTGGATTATTGAAGCATAGTACATGGCTACAGGGAAATTTAAAAGTACCAGAATATACTAAGCTTTAAATACAATTTTTGAGCAGGTAGCAGCATCAGGCTTATTCTCACAATTTATATATGAGAAAAGTAAGACCCAGACATATTGTTTTTATGTTTAAATCAGATTGATTTAAGAGGAAAGACTAGAATGTGTATATTAACGTGTATATTACTTTATCATTATGTCATCCCTTATGTTCATACTTTAAGTTGACCCTTCTCACTTTGTGAAAGAGAGGTTCATCTGCTTTAGTCCAAGAGGGCAGAGTGTTAGCATCTTTTTGGAGGCTGCTGAGTTAAACAAATCAAATTTATTCATTGATAAATACCCATGCATGATGTTGATTGCATTAATTAGGGTGATGCAGAGTTAAATAATTTATTCATCAAAGAGAGTAGAAGAAAGTAATGATCATTATAGTGGTTCCTATACACTCACACTGGAAGTCATTCACAGAGTGGTTTACCAAAGGACCTAAAGTGTGACCAGCATTTTGGAGCTCTCTGGGGAGCAGAATCCGACCCAGATGAGCACTCACAACTTTTCTTGGCCAAAGTTACCAATAACATCTCACTGTAATTCCAATTATGGCTTCTTGGCCAACTGCAGAAGCTTCCTGTGTATTCCAACAAGACTTTCCAATTTTTTTTTACTTTTATCTGCTCATGAATATCCAAGATCTACAGGTAAACTTTTAATTTAGTTTAATTTTGTGCCAAATTATCACTTAAGCTGGAATTTCCTATGTATATCCAATATTTCTTCAGGTAAAATGACTCTCCTGTCAGGTCCTTGAGCTAACATTACTTCCCACTGAGTGTGACCCCACACATAATAATTCAAAATTAGCAATTACTGAATGAATAAGCGAGTGAATGAATTCGAGGTTTCGATTCCCTGAGATATAATTTAAAGTAAGATTACAATTGCAGAAGCGTGCAGCATTATTTTGGTAAGAAAGATGATTTTAATGCCCAGAAGACATAAATTTATGCTGGTTTCAATGAAATCTAAATAGTATGATCACCATACACTTCTAGGAATAAAACTTTTAATCTCTTTGCTTCTTTAAACTGGGTTCAAACCCAGCATAATAAAAAAATATTGCCCAGATTTTGTTATCCAGTAAAAGCTTGGGAAATAAACATAAAGTTAAGTATGTAGGTAGTAATAATGCCTTACGTTTATAGAATGCTTTCCAAATTATAGAGTTCTTTTTCTTAAAGTTATCCAATTTGATCTGCAGAACTGCCTTTAGCAGAACTGTGCTATATCAATATAGGTATATGGTCTTTCACCTGCTATTTCAAAATACAAAAACCTCTAAGGAGCAAAAGATGTTTATTTTTATTTTTATTTTTAAATTTGCTGCCAAAACTCATTTAAAAGTGAAACCAATCTGAGCTTTTGTGAGGATGTTACATATCTTACTTTCCCCACTTAGAATAAATATTCATGAATCACTGCAAATACATGAGTACTACCCTTTTGGGGATTATACCTCAGACCCCATTTAGTATTAAATAATATATGATAGATGCACTACATGATTTTTCTTAATCTGATTTTTTTTTTGAGAGGAAGAGAGAGAGAGTGGGAGCACGTGCAAGGGGGAGGGGCAGAGGGACAAGAAGAAAGAGAATCTCAATCGTTTCCATGCCCAGTATGGAGCCCAAAGGAGGGTCCCATCCCACAACCCTGGGATCCTGACCTGAGCCAAAATCAAGAGTCAGATGCTCAACTAACTGAGCCACCCAGGCACCCCTCTTAATTTGAATTTAAACGTGACTGGATCCACAGGTTTCAGCTAACATGTTGTGGGCCATTGGTAATATGGTCAATTTAATGATGAAGTAACCAGTTCCTAGTGGTTATAAAAAAGTGCACCCAAGGTCACACGGCCAGGTAATTCTCATTTCAGGTCCAGTTTCTTGATGACCTTCCTCAAAAACATATTTGGTAGACAAAGAAGGGGATTTTTAGTCCTGCAATAAATATTTAGTAGAGATTTTTAGATCACAGTAACTCCTTTTCAAATATACTACTTGCCAAAAATGAGTTGAAGGCAAAATATATTTTTCATTCTTTCATAAATAGACCTGTGGTCAACCCATTCACAAGTGCTCTGAGAAGAAAGCAAATATAGATATATTTCTCAATCTATAACTTACTAACGTGATGGTCCCTCAAAACTTTAAGTGGCTTTTACCCAGAGTGAAAGTCAATTTTTTAATGCACATGGTACACCTGCCAATAAATATTCAGCTAATAGCGGGAATGCGCTGATGTTTTCAAAATAATCATGTCAGAGGAAAAGGAACACATTACAGATCCAGCTATCCTATTTCTTCTACTTACCCTCCACAAACTTAGAATTCCTTTTGGAAACATAGAAGTTTATGAACCAAAATAAATTAAAGAACTTTTTAGGGAGTTATTAATAAGTAATACACCACTTTATAATGTATCTTCGATTCACCAATAGATTACATACCACTGGTTATGAAAGATGGTTTGTGGATATGGGCATAAATCTTATCATTAATATATGCTAAAACTTCCCTGTTTTCCACTCTCAATGTTCACTATAAGACAGATTTTCTCTTTCTTGATAAACAGAACAGAACTGGGGACCTATAGCATTATTGAAGGGGTAAATAGATTCTTCTCTGCCTAAAAATATTACTCACAATCATATAGATCTTTAGAATCAAAAGACATCTCAGAAGTCATCTAGTTTAAAGGTTATCTCCTGTACTTCGAGAAAAGGAAACCTTTCTCCTGGAGTTACATTTTTGTCATTTCTATTTATGAGAAATTCAAAGTAAGTCTCCTTGCAGTTTGCATACACTTTAGCATACTGTCCCTGAAAAATAGCGAATAATTCCGATCTCTTTCACATAAGAGCCCTTCAGATGGTTGAAGTCTGCTACTAAGCCCTCCATTTCCCACAAATTTTCCATTCCTATGATACTCTAAATAGATATTTTTACTTGATTTTGTTAATCATAGTTTTTTGTAGCCACAAAGGTAATTAGGAAATGTATTGAAAGGAAACGATAAGCAGCAAGGTTGGATGAAAGACAAATAGCAATTATTATAATGATTTACACTTACATGATTCTTTACTATGAGCCAGGAGCTTTTTTTGCATTATTTTAAGTATGTCCTGTGTAATAATATTTAATCCTCACAGTAATCCTATGAGCTAATTACTGTTATTATTTTCATTTTATAAATGAGGAAACTGAAGCACAGAGAGGCTAACTGACTCCCTCGTGTCCATACAGTAACTGGCCAAGCTAGAATTTTAACCAGGGCAGTCTAACTCCGTGGCACATATGCTTCTCCTCTCTGCCATACTGGATAACTTCCAGAAGATTAATGGAGCAAAGCAGGGCCCCCAAAGAATTAAGCAAATTGTCAATCAATAACCCAAATATATGAGGACAAGGAGAAGGAACAAACAAGAAAATAAAGTTAGCACATACTGTAGCTCACTACTCTCAGCATCCAGTGATGATTTTGCCTGCAAAACTTATTGCCATGATGTTTATTTAACATACAAAGAATACAGTTCAGCTAACATAGCAGTATGTTTAACTTGCAATTTCAACTGAATTTTAAACCTTTAATCTTCAATTCATGATTTTTCCAGAATAGTTTTTCTTTTTTCTTTCTTTTCTCTTTCTTTTTTTTTTTTTTTTTTTGTCTGTAGGTAGGATCACATGGTTTCAAAGCTGTATTATTAGTGAGAAGAAAAACCTAGAAATATATTAAATCGATGTCCAGCTGCATCTTCAGTGACATCCTAATAATACATACCATCCTTCTTTATAAAAATAATGGGATAAAAACAATTTTACTCTCTATTATTGGTTCACTTTACATAAGGCCCAAACATTCATTATACGAATCATTGTTGTGTCATTACTATATACCAGGTACTACTGGGTATCAAAATCCCATAACAAAAGACACTATCTCTGTCTTAAAATCATTCATAGGTTGGTGGAAGGAACAGAGAAGTAAATCATAAATTACAAACCACTGTAAGTTAGAGGGCACATGTAATCACAGCTATTACGAGAACAGAGATGGTTTACGTAACCCTGATGAAAAGAGGGAATCTTTGCACTGAGTCTTAAAGAATATGTCAAGTTAACTATGGGGGAAAAAAATGGAACAAATAAGCCTCCGAACAGAAGTTGGACAGAAGCCTAGAGGTAAGAGAAAGCATCAAGCATTGGGAAAATTGCAAGCAATTTGTTTTAGCCAGAGGTGAAGATGTGCCTAGACTGATTGATAGCAGATGAGTCTGTCAAAATGTGGAGGAATCAGATAACCCAGGATGCGGGTTAGATGACTACATGGTTTGGCTTTTATTCTGCCGAAGATGATAAGGTATTCTAAGATTTTCTTTTTCTCAAGAGTCTCGACATAATTTTTTTAAATGAAAAATCTTAAATTAAATGTATACATATATGTTATACATGTATATATTATATGTATATAATATATATATGTATTATATATATATTTTAAGGACCTTCCCTTTTATTTTGAAAGACTTCCTATATACCTTCACACAGCTTTTCATAATATTAACGTCTTTGTCTGAATACAATTATTGAAACCAGGAAATTAACATTAATACATCACTATTAAAACTCCACAGAACTGAATTCAAATTTCATCAGTTTTACACTGCCATTTTTATGGTCTAGATCGAATCCAGGATCCCAAGATGAATTAAGATGGCATGTCTTCTTAGTCTCCTTCAGTTCCTCAGTCCTTCTTTGCCATTTGTGACCTTGACAGTTTTGAAGAGTACTAGTTAATTATTTTGTAGAATTTCTTTCAACTGGGAATATTTGAGAGCTTTTCATAATTAAATTGATATTGGGCCCTTCTTAATGGATATATTAGGAGATATAGGATGGGAAGATGTCTCATTACTGGTGATATTAATTTAACTCACACTAAAGGTGGTGTGTGCCAGATTTCCTCACTGTAAAGTTAGTATTTTACCCTTTGTAATGATAAGTGTGGGATGATATTTTGGGCTTGTATAAATTTCCCATCCCTCATCATTTTTAGCTCACTACTTTCAGCATCCAGTGATGATTTTGCTTGCAAAACTTATTGCCATGATGTTTATTTAATTATAACTCCCTGTTTCCATTTCTTCTACATATTTTTAAGTAAATTCTATCCCCAATGTAGGACTCAAACTCATGATTCCAAGATCGAGTCACATGCTCTACTGACTCAGCCAGGCAGACACCTCCTACTTCTTCTACATTTATCGATTGGAATTCTACTGTGAGAAAGGACTAAACATTATCCTCTTATTATTTCTTGAATTATTTATTTATACCAAGAGAGTCTTAGATATCCAGGTTATTCTGTGGGTAGTTTTCTATTGCTACCATTATTTTATTTTACAAACTGATCCAGACTTGACCATTGGAAGCATGTTCGAATTCACTCCTGAGCCCCTTTAACATGGGCCATCCTGCATCCTTTTTTGAGCACTTCTTTACTTTCTGATTTCTAGGCATATCTTCTATATTCCCCAGAATCAACCATTTCACCATGGAGTTCTGGAATCTTATTAGTAAATGGTATTTAAAAACCAACCTCTGCAGAGATTTTAGATTATTTAACAACATCTATGACAGAATTATGGAATGTCGATCAAATATATGGTATAAATAAAATTAAGGGAAATTTAAAAACTATGTTCTAATGTGTGAGTCAGAGTATTTAAGGAATAGAATGAGCAGGATTTGATTAAATATATCAAAACAAATAAAAATAATGTGATTTAAAAGAGGGGCTCCTGGGTAGCTCAGTCAGTTGAGTGTCTGACTGTTGATTTCGGCTTAGGTCATGATCCCAGGATTGTGGGATTGAGCCCCATGTTGGGGCATGGAGCCTGCTTAAGATTTCCTTTCTTTCCCTCTGCCCCTCTCCCCTGCTCATGCTCTCTCTCTAAAATGAAATTTTTTTTAATGTTATTTAAAAGAAAACCTTTTTTAAGCATGGAAGAGTATTTCACCTTCCTGTCACAAAACACTGATTCGCATAGCATGTCCGCTTGCTCACTGAAAGCTTTTCAGTTCAAAGTGATATGGAAAGTAAACTCTATCTAGATCATTTTGTTCTCGTTTGTTTTCATAGCCAGAAAGTGAAAAAGAATACCCACAACATTTTAAATATGTACGTTTTTCTTCATTTCCTAACAACATGGCAGGAAAACCCTTTCTCAGAAGACAATTAGTTATGCCAGATAATACATAAGAAAGCTTATTTTTGAATGCAAAGTTAAGCCCCTTTAATGCAATCAAAGTCCTTGGGGCTGAAAATGAAGAGAAAAATGTAAATCAGAGCTGGCAATTTGTTGGCTGACAACGGTAATAAATTCGTGTTTGTGTGTAGTGCTTGCTACTATTTGTACGAGTTATGATGAGTAAAAGGAAGGTAAAAGGTAAAAGTAAAAGGTAAGTCCTTCCCTAGATCTTCTCCCAGATGGGTGTTCAGAGGCGCATTTTTTATGGTAATAAGAGACGGAGTAACCAATCTTCTAAGATCGAAGGCAACTAAATAATGTTATCTTTGCACTAGCTCTTTTTCCTTCTTGCTGCACTCATTCTATCCTTAACTTTTGTCTTCTGGATGTCACCCCCCAATAAGGTACTTGAACTTAATTCACCATTGTTTCAGGCTCTATGTTTTTGGGAATCCAGGCAAAGAGAAGGAACCAATACTCACTACCAGAAGTGGAAGAGACATTACCATAGCTAAAGGTAAAATTTTAAAAATAAGAAAATATATTTTGATAAATTTGAAAAATAACAAATTATATTCCCAAGCTTCTTTATAATACAACCTGCTAAAACTGATTAAGAAACAGTGGAATGCCTGAATATACACTATTATTCACCTGTCTATGTCTCATATAAATAAAAGAAACGGAATTTAAAGAAAATCACACACACACACCTGAACACGCACACACACACACAGAGGTGCTGACAAGTCCAGATAGTTTTAGAGGTGAGCTTTGCAAAACACTCAAGAATCAGATCACAATGCAATATTCTGCAACTTATTTAGAGACTAGATAAGGAAAGAATGCTGAGTCACACTTAAAAAGTTTTTTTGTAATATTTATTTTTGAGAGAGAGACAGAGACAGAGTACAAGGGTGGGGGGAGGAACAGAGAAAGAGGGAGACGCAGAATCTGAAACTAGCTCCAGGCTCTGAGCTGTCTGCACAGAGCCTGACATGGGGCTCAAACTCACAAACCTCAAGATCATGACCTAAGTCGAAGTCAGACGCTCGACCAACTAAGCCACAGGTGCCCCATGAGTCACACTTTTAAACAAGATAGACTAAAGTGGACCATATTTGCCCTCTTGTCTTGAACAACCAAAAATAAATAAAACACAAAATATGTGAAATAATTATTTTAAAGATACTGTATATCGGCTAGTAATGGAAAGTGATTCCTGAGAGACAGAAAACAAACATTATGAGTCCCATGATTGTCCCAACTTACTAACCTGAGAATATTTCCAGGCCACAGTGCAGACAGAGGAAAGTCAGCAGGATACCTGTGTTGGGCTGAGAGTTCAGGGTGACCAAAATGGCTAGAGCTGGCAGGACTGAGTACCAGTGAGCAGAGGGCTGCTCATAGAGCATATTCGAGATGTGTCCCCAATAATTATTCACCTGAGTACCAATAAGCAAACACACAAAAAGAAACTACCTTAAGGCAGCAGGCAGTCCAAAAGGATTAAAGAGAATGGTACTGGTGCTTACAGGTGATAGAGAAGAGTGCCTGATCCCATTAGCTACACTAGAAAAACTCATGACTTGCTGGACATCGGCTAGAGTACTCAGAAGAATCTTGCCTCTGAAGTAGAAAATAGTCACACTCTGAGTCCTGGCCTGGTCCCATGTAAGAAATCTTAAAATCAAGAACTTAAGGGATAAAACTGTTCTAAGTATCTAGATGCATACTACAACCAAGCTGAAAACTATTTATAGAAATACAAAAATATCCAGGATGAATGAGTTAAAATTAACAATGTCTGAAATTCAATAAAAAAAAAATTCAGGCTTGCATAAAGACAGCAAGTATGTCCCATAATAAGGAGTAGATTGATCAGTCAAAACCAACTCATAACTGTCACAGCTATTAAAATTAGAACTAACACATAAAATTAGTCACTATAACTATATCCTCTATGTTCAAAAAGTTAAGTGGAGGCATGGAAGAGTATAAAAGATCCAATTTGGAAATGAAAACCATAATGTCTGAGAGAAAAATATACTATATAGGATTAGTGAGATAGTAGAAATTAGAATATCAAGAAAAAAATTGGTGAATTTGGAAATAATAATGTAAACTATCTGAAATGCAACACAGAGGTAATATAAAATTTTTAAAATGAACAGAACATCAGTGAAGTGTGGGGCAAATTTATGTGACCTAAGATACATATAATTAGAATTCCTGAAAGAGAGGAGAGAGATGGGAATATAGAAAAAGTATTTGAAGAAATGATGGTTGAAAATCTTCCAAATATGATGAAAACTATAAAAACAAGACTTCAATGAACATCAATCACAAAAAATATGAGAAAATTTATACCATCACACATTATAATAAAATTTCTCAAAACCAGTGATAAAGAAAAAAATCCTAAAATCACACAGAAAAAAAGACACATCAAACACAGAAGAGCAAACGTAAAAAATATCGTATTTGTTGTTTGAAACAAAACAAGCACGACAGCAGCAAACGTCATTAAGTATAAAAAGAAAAAAAAGTCAGCTTAGAATTCTACGCTCAACAAAAACGATCTTAAAAAATTATAGCAAAACAAAGCCGCTTCATATGTTTTTCAGACATAGAAGTCTGAAAAACAGTGTGAGTTGATAACCACAAACTCACACTACAGGAAATGTGAAGAAAAATTTCTTCAGGCAGAATAAAAATGATTCCATATGGAAATCCTAATATACAGCAAAAAGGAAAAAAGGAATGAAATATATTGGAAATGGTAACAACATGAAAGATATATAATTTGTGCCTATTATTTTACTTTTTTGAAGTACTTACCATTGTATATAGCATGGATTATTACTCAGCCCTCAAAAAGAATGAAATCTTGCCATGCAGATGGAACTAGGGTGTATTATGCTAAAGCAAAATAAGTCAGTCAGAGAAAGGCAAATACCATATGATTTCACTCATATATGGAATTTGAGAAACAATACAGATGAACACAGGGAAAAGGGAAAAAAGAGGGAAACAAACTATAAGAGACTCTTAACAATAGAAAAAAAACTGAGGGTTGGTGGAGGGGAGGTGGGTGGAGGGATGGGCTAAATGGGTGAAGGGCACTGAGGAAGGCACTTGTTGGGATGAGCACTGGGTGTTATATGTAAATGATGAATCACTAAATTCTGCTCCTGAAACCAATATGCTACTATATGTTAACCGACTGAATTTAAAGAAAAGTTTGAAAACAATAAAAATAAATAAATAAAAGTAATGATCTGCTTAAACAAAATTAATGTTAATTTTTGTGCTGTTTATTATATATTTAATTCAAAACATATGATAGCATCACGACAGGGATGGGAGAAATGCAAGTATACTACTGAGTTTTCATATTGTACATTCAGTGCTATGATGCCACTTGAAGATATACTGTGATAACTTCAGATGTCAGATGTACACTATAAACCCTAATACAAATGCAAAAGTAACAAAGCAAAGAATTATAACTAACCAGACAGCAAGTGAGATAAAATAGAATCATAAAAAAATAACCTAAAAGAAGAAAAAAGGGGAAGGAAATAAAGAACTGTTAGAACAAATTTTAAAAAATCAAAAAGAAAAATAACCAATCTTATCAATAATTGTATTAATACACTGCCTAAGAATCCCTTTCAACTACAGATATTTTCAAATTTGATAATAAAAGCAAGACATTACTGTATGCTGTTTATGAGAAACATGCTTTAAATGTAAAAACATGGATTAACATTTAAAGAATGGAAAAGATATATCATGCTAATATTAATCCAAAGAAACTTGGCTATATAAATATCTAATAAATCAGAGTACAAAGCATAGAACATGGCCAGGGATAAAGAGGATCATTTCATAATGATAAAGAAGTCAATTTATTAAAAGAACTTAACAATCCTCAAAGTTTATGAACCTAAAAACTTAGATACAAAATGTTCATAACAACTTTGTAGAAAAAATATTTTTAAAACTTCTAGCCTACAAGAAAATTAATTATCAAACTATATAATGGAGTCATACGAATACTGAGAAAAATCTAAACCTACCACAAAATAGGAGAAGCCTATTTGCAAGAAATGAGCAGAAAGAAGATATCCAAATAGCCAATGAGTAAATTCTCTCATTCTCTCTAGTAATCACCAAAGGTAAATGACATTCTCTCTAGTAATCAGCAAAGGTAAAACAAAAGTAAGATAGTATTGGGGCACCTGGGTGGCTCAGTCGGCTAAGCATATGACTCTTGATTTTGGCTCAGGCCATGATCTTGCGGTTTTGTGAGTTCGAGCCCCACATCGAGCTCTGCACTCGCATGGAGCCTGCTTGGAATTCTCTCTCTCTCCCTCTGTCTCTGTGCCCCTACCCTGCTCACATTCTCTCTGTCTCTCTCAAAATAAATACAAAAAGTTTAAAAGTGAGATAGTATTTCACAATCATCTGTTAACAATGACAACAAAAAAGTCACATAAAACCAAGTACTGGTGAAGATATGGGGTAATTCGAATTCTCAAGCACTTGTTATGAAATACAAATAAGTAAAACTTTGGAGAGTATGTTTTTCAGCTAGCCTAACTGAAAATGTACAAAACTTGACCAAGCAATGCCATAATCCCACATGTGCATGAAAAGGATGTTACATAAGTGTAAATTGCAATATTATTTATATAAAAAAGTTTAAAATGCACACAACCTAAATCTACTATGAGAATACTGTAGAAAAATAGTCTTATTTGTATACTATAGTATATCTATATAATGTAATATTATATGAGCCCAAATACCATACATTCTATTAACCATGCCACCCACTATTTTGAAAGATTATTTAAATGCTTTGACATTCCATCATTTTCTGGTTTCTAACTGTGGATGAAATTTGTCAACCCTTTTTCTCTTTTTGTTTTAAATTTTTTTCACATTTATTTTTTAGAGACAGAGAGAGAGAAAGCACAGGCAGGGAAGGGGCAGAGAGAGAGGGAGACAGAATTCAAAGCAGGCTCCAGGCTCTGAGCTGTCAGCACAGAGCCCTATGCGGGGCTCGAACCCATGAACCATGAGATCACGACCTGAGCTGAAGTCAGATGCTTAACCAACTGAGCCACCCAGGTGCCCCAAGCCTTTTTCTTTTTAACATATTCTAATTTTTTAAGACTAGAGACCTACTAGTTTAAGTTGTTGCAAGTCACTGTTATTCCATCCACAGCATGATAGGTTAAGCCAAGTAATTCAGATTATTACATTTTATGGAGCAAATGAAAAAAAAAATTAAGGATAATCAATTTTTAAGTCAGTGGACGTTTCAGTGTAAATAGGAAATATTGCGTATCTCATGTATGTGTATCCTAATGTAACTCTAAATCATGACATTTAAACATAATTGTGACTTTTAAAATAACACAGCCAAGGGGCGCCTGAGTGGCTCAGTCAGTGAAGCACCTGACTTTGGCTCAATTCGTGATCACACTGTTTGTGAGTTTGAACCCTGCGTCCAGCTCTGTGCTGGCAGCTCAGAGCCTAGAGCCCACTTCAGATTCTGTGTCTCCCTCTCTCTTTGCCTCTCCCCTGCTCAGACTCTGTGTCTCTGTCTCTTTCAAAAATAAATAAACATTTAATAAATTTCTTAATAGCACAGTTGAGGTGATACATTATTTAGAATCTCTAATTTCAATTATATGAGAATACAGGCATGATGTACTTCCAAAATATTATACTGATTATAGTCCCTGTTTTTATTCATATGTGATTAACCAGCCAATAATGAAAAGAAATTTCTCTAGTACTATAAATATGATGATTATACTAATCTAATTTATTTTTTCATGAGATCTCTCCTTTGCCTTCTTAGGCATTAATATACACTGCTTGTATTACTGCGAGTGGATTTTCTATTATTATTGTGCAAAAACTAATAAAGACATTAAAAAGACAAAAGACTTAAGAGCATCTACTGCCAACTAATGATTACTCATGAAATTTATTGTCAATGTGGGAACAATGTTTTAAAGCTTTAAAAGTCAATAAAATTATAAAAATTTTAAAATATAAACCTTTGGTTTTCATAGGAGAATACAATTACTCATTATCTATGCCCCTAGTGGCAGTTAAGGATTTAATTGAATATTTTTATCATCAAAAATCTTAGCAAAGAAGAATAAGACACATAGATTCTACTTGCTGTTAAGGTAAAAATAAGGGGCGCCTAGGTGGCTCAGTCAGTTAAGCGACCCACTTCAGCTCAGGTCATGATCTCGCAGTTCATTGGCTCGAGCCCCATGTCAAGCTCTGAGCTGACAGCTCAGAGCCCGGACCCTGCTTCAGATTCTGTGTCTCCCTCTCTCTCTGCCCCTCTTCCTCTCACATTCTGTCTCTCTCTCTCTCTCTCAAAAATAAATAAACATTAAAACACTTTAAGTAAAAATAAAAGACATAATGACCTATTTTATACAAAGACAATTTGGGCAGGGGCATGCCATCATGAAAGTACCACCCACCTCTGTTTGCCACCACCAAATTCATTGGACGGATGTCTGTCTCTGTGCTCGAACAAGTTTCTTCCACTAGAGTAGGTGTAAAACCTGATCATGATCTATGTGGAATTTAGAGATAAATTTAATTTAAGCATCCATATAGGGAACTTGACTAAATAAATAAACTTTTTGTAAAAACGTAAAGTTGAACATGCTATTTATTAAAAGCATAAAAGAGATTGGCAGTCACAGGTCACTTACATCTCATCTTTATGAGAGAAAAGTTGAGTTTCCACATATAATTGCTATATTCAAGTCCTAGAGTTTAATTACAATGTATTCTTCTAAATGTTGTTTCTTATTGCAAAGACAGCCACATTCTCTGACTGAATGCTTTGCTAAATCAGGCAGCTCTTGTGGAATCTGGTTGCTATGAAAAATTCTAAACACCCCTTGTTTTATTGGACAGAGTTGCATTCATCAGGGAATGAGTCATTAAGATATGTATATCCACCTCAGCTGTGTTATCACTGAAAGGGCTGAAAGCTAAAGGCAAAAACCAAACCCTTCCAATATTTCAAAAGTGGACATGTGTCTTTTTGTAGTCAAAATCTGCGTAATTGACTATACCTACAAAGCGAATTTTCATTAGCAATTTTAAAAGCAATTATTCCCTTCCATGATTTTTTAAATTTTCATTACATTCATATAAAAGATTATGTAGGGAACACATTAATATTTTCAGAGTTCTTTACTGATTTTTTATCATGTCATTTTCTTTTGCCTTAGAGAGTATGAATCGTACTTAAATTTTGAAATCTGTTGCAGCTTCTAATATTTCTCCTACTTGAGCCTAAATTGAAGAACTGTTTAAAATTGTCAAAATAATGATACGTCCATATACAATGTTGAAAAAGAGATAATAAGAATATAAGTGTAAACCCATCAAAACTATGTTTTGACCTATATAATGATAGTCAAGGCATGAAAATTTAAATACCCTTCCATCTAAGCAAGTGGTATATTCCAAATACTTGAACATGCTACAGTTAACCTTCCTTAAAAAGAATATGAGAAAAAAAAAACCCAAAACTTATTTCAAAACATGGTGAAATATATGAGAATGTCCTTTGTGCAACATTTTATTAATTTTGTGCTATCTTTAGATTCCCAACTTCTTGCTCTACATCACATTTTCCACTTTGCTATATAATACGGTTCAGAAATGGTGCAAATTCTAACAAAGGTACTTAGGAACTTTTGTAATATTTTCTCCAGGCCCTGTCGATATATGAGAACTATTTATCAAAAAAACAGCTAATGATGTCCGAATTACTAGAATGAACTTTACATGAGGCAGCTCTTAACATGGCAAATGGGATCCATTCTCAAAAAAACACTCCACACCATCTTAGATGCTATGTCCCCACCTTCCAGTCTTCTGGCCATCACCTCTTCCCTGTGCCGCTGTCACTTCCCCTTGACTGCTTCCACAGGGGTATTGCCTCTGTGTGTCTTTCCTTTACATTTCTGCATTACAAAACTGCTAGGAAGATATTTGAGCCAAGATGTGCTGCCCTTGAAGAATTGTGTTTTTTATTTTATTCAATTCTCTCTCTGTCTACCTTCTTTTCAATAAGGGACTGCTGTTAGAACTACTCTCACTAATCATGTCTCATCCACCTCCTTCCCTTGGCAGAAATTCTTTTTTGTGGTTCCAACTTTTATGATTGTCCCTCTAAAAACATGGCTAACTGAATGGGTAGGAAGTGGAAGATGGACAGTAAGCTGGTGCCCTCCACCCTGTTCTCCTGCAAATTTCTACTTCTATTTCTATTTCTACTTCTACAGTTACTTTAACTGGGATGAATGTTAATTTAAATTTTCTTATAAGAAATGGGTATATACAATGGAATATTACTCAGCGATCAAAAAGAATGAAATCTTGCCATCTGCAATGTGAATGGACTTGGAGTGAATTACGCTAAGTGAAATAAGTCAGTCAGAAAAAGACAGGTATCATATGATTTCACTCATATGTAGATTTAAGATACAAAACAGATGAACATAAGGAAGGAAAACAAAAATAATATCAAAACAGAGAGGTAGACAAACCGTAAGAGACTCTTAAATACAGAGAACAAACTGAGGGTTGCTTGTGGGGTATTGGGTGGGGGGAAGGGCTGAGGGCGTGAGAGGCATTAAGGAGGATACTTGTTGGGATGAGCACTGGGTGTTATATTTAAGTGATGAATCACTAAATTCTATTCCTAAAATTATTACATTAAATGTTAACTCACTTGGATTTAAATTTAAAAAAATAAAATTTAAAAAAAGAAATGATTACTTCAATAAATAAATAAATAAGCAATGGGTAAAAAAAATCCACAGTACTGTTTAATTTTCTACAACATCATTTCTCCTTTGCAATCATTATTTTCCTGTTTCTATATCTTTCCTCCTGTTTTCTGATATTCAGCAGGAGATTTAAGGGATTAGGCTACCTTTTAACCTCAGTTATCCTTCTGAAACTTTCTAACAATTTTTATGTGGAACTAGTCCATCCAGACAATGTGTACATTATTTATCTTGTTCATGCCTTTAATACCTTGACTGGATAGTGATACTTGGAAGAAAAAAAATAATAGGTGTTGTTCCATTACACTTTATTGTATCTATACACTTTATCAGCTATATGACAGATTAAAACAGCCTTTCTGGATTTCTCTAGGAACTTAAACCCATTAATGATACAATGATTGATCAGAATACAAATTGACAAACTGGGAGTTGAAATTTTTAGTAGGAGATTTTAAACCAACCGTTAATTAATAGTCTTATCAACTTTCTATTTTAAAGACAACAAAAGATCTGGGTTTTTTTGGTATTAAAAGAGTATCTTACATTCACTCCCTAAGTAGGAGCCTATTGACACTAAGAAGCTCATAACATGGTGATGATGGGTTTTAGTCTTTCCTTGAAAGTCATGGTTTTCTGTCTGTGTACAACTTATTGCTAAGAAGTTTCTTAGAATCTAACCCTATAGCACTGTAGCTGCTGAACTAGTATTATGATCCGAAAATAATACCTGAGAATTACTTATCCTTGAACAGCAAAATCTTACTTTATCACCTGCTTTACGAAAAGGAAGAAAGGCACAAAGGATTGGTGAAGTCACTAGACTATAATGACCTGCTTTAAATTTTCTATGATCTGGCTTAGTTTATGGATTCTATGATTTAATTCTTCATTAAAGGGATACAAAACTGAGCTTTAGCCACATACCAGGAAGGACTCGGGGAAAGTTGAGTTGATTTGCCCAAGAGCTTTGGCAGAATCATGAGGAGCTAAGAAATGTAACTTAATTATGCATGAGTAAGGAAGAGCCAGAATTCACAGTAAAATCACGCGTCAGTGATTTAGCTCTGGCTGAAAGTTTCAGGGTCTTGGAAATGATAACTTTATGTAGGCATTTCTTTCCTCAGGACTTTTCTTTCAAGTTTTTATAGATTTGAAAAAAGTTATTCAGCTGCTAAAGTACTATTCACATTTAGAGAAGAAGGATCTTAATATAACTACTGATATGGAACTATCTTCTTCACCTTAGCAGTGAAATCTCCTCATGGAAGAATCCACTGTGTTGGGGGCTGAGGAGAGTGGGGTGGTTATTTTGGTAGGCATACACAGAGACTGTGTCTCCATTTCCTGGCCCTGGGGTAATCTTTGAGAAACCTGAAAGAAAGCCTTTTCTTTGTTCCAGAAGGGCAGGTGTTCACAGGAAGTACAAAAGGGATGGAGGGAAGGGGGCCTTTGAGGGAACTTAGGATTGTATGTTTTGTGTGACCTAAATTCTTATCCTTTGTCTCCCAATAATTCTTTAGTAAAATCTACATCATTCACTAGCATGTTGCAAAATCAGGTTTTTTTTAATGTTACAAAAATGTTGTTTCAGTGTTGGCACAGAGGGCAAATAGAGGCTGCCTCCAGGACAGCCAACCACAGCTGGATTAAATGTAGCATGAAATAAAGAGGTTGTTAAAAAGCAGCAAAGATAAATCTTAAATCTCAAACTTGTTTGCCTGGATTTGTGGGAAAGCTGAGAGCTGGAATGCTCTCTCAGCTTGGACAATAAGAATATTAAGAGCTCCTCTTATGGGTGCCTGGGTGGCTCAGTCAGTTCAGCATCCAACTTCAACTCGGTCATGATCTCATGGTTCCTGAGTTTGAGCCCCGCATCAGCTGACTGCTATCAGTGAGGAACCCATTTCAGATTCTCTGTCCCCCACCCCTCTCTCTCTCTCTGCCCACCCCCCCAAAAATAAATAAACATTAAAAAGAAAGAGCTCTTCGGGGTGCCTGGGTGGTTCAGTCAGTTGAACTTCCAACTTCAGCTCAGGTTGTGATCTCACTGCTCATGAGTTCCAGTCCCTCGTCGGGCTCTGTGCTGACAACTGGGAGCCTGGAGCCTGCTTTGGATACTGTGTCTCCCTCTCTATGCCCCTAACCCACTCGCATCCTGTCTCTGTCTCTCTCCAAAATGAATAAACATAAGAAAGAAAGAGAGAAAGAAAGAAAGAAAGAAAGAAAGAAAGAAAGAAAGAAAGAAAGAGAGAGAGAGAGAAAGAAAGAAAGAAAGAAAGAAAGAAAGAAAGAAAGAAAGAAAGAAAGAAAGAAAGAAAGAAAGAAAGAAAGAAAGAAAGAAAGAAAGAAAGAACTCTTCTTAAAAATTTAAAAATTTGGGACAGACACAATATTTGTGGTCACCAAAACTGCAAAAAACACTCCTGAGAAGGTTGCAGATACATCAAAAAACGTCAGGATGATGGTGATTGAGATGGTCTTCAAGGTCCTCTCAGCTTGACTAAACTTTAGACAGATTTCTTTCTGACTATAACCCCTGACCTCCCTTTTCTTAGAGCATTTACTTTAGAAAACTTACAGTTGTAACTCCTCTCTCTGCCTCTTTGAAATATATGTAAATCTTCTCCCCATCTCTTGCAAGCTTTACAACTCAGGAAACATCTTTTTCAAAGACCTGAAAACCATCTCCTTAAATCATAAACATTATGAAAGGACTTAACACCCTCCCAGTCTCTGTGGGAGGTCAGAAGCTTACCTTGGATGAGAGTCAGTTAGCAAACACAGATGACCTAGTCATAAACACATTTACAAACTCAGGGAAAACTCAGTGCGTTCCACTTATACCATTGATCAACTTCCCCACAATGTATTCCAGGTTTTTTCCACTAACTCACTTCAGCACTTAAAGAAACACTCCACCCTTTGTTTCAGCAGAATTGACTATTCAGACTTGGTCTGTGCTCTCTCCCCTCTTGCTGGCAATAATACTGGAATAACATCAACTTCTGCATACTCCTCTTTTCTGGTGCAATGTTTTCTTTAACAATGGGTAATTAGCTCTGGAAAGATACCAAACACTGAAGAGAAATGTGCTGAGAAAAAAAGAAGTGAGAAAATAACCAGCTATTTATAAGCAAGCCTCCTTGTTTTTAAATACTTGCTATAAGGCAATGTTATATTACATAACATCTTTAGAGATTATCATTTAAAAACTGTTCAAATACATTTAGAGATCTAATTCTATAGAAAGAAAATAGATGTATTTCTGACCCATCAACTTCAGAAAAGTTTAGTTCCTATCCTAACATAGCCCCCTGGGTAACACACCTGAATTGTAAGCCTGAGCTTCCAAGAAACACATTTAAAAAAATAAAGAAAGAAAGAAAACCATATCTAAGGACATTTAATATAGCTCAAGTCTTAGAAATCATCATTTTAAATAGTGGATCTGAGTATTAAATTTAATGATGCGGGTGAAATTTTTAACACAGTGCTTGGCATCTAAAAGATGGTGAGAATTTAGGCAGTCATCCATCATCTATGAACCTCAGTTTCTTCATCTGTTAAAAGGGGATAGTAATAATGGCTATTTCATAAGGTGATCATGAGGAATAAAGGAGATAGTGTGAATAAAGTACTTAGCAGATTGTTAGGCACATACTAAGGGTTACCAAATTTTTCTTTGAGTTGCTATTATTAATAGAACCCTTGGATCAAAAGGAAACCAAGTCCATAACACCCACGTAGACTTAGAGATTGCTGCTCTAAGCTACTTCTTGTATGAGGCAGCTCTGTTACTGGATTTGTTTTCTAACCTTATCCACCAGAGTCCATTGATACTTTCAAAAATCCTTTTATGACCCTGAGGTTCTAGGAGAGACCAAGCCACAATGTTCTTCATTCACAACTTTCTCAAAGGAAATCACAGAGTGAGGTTTACTGGGGTAAAGAAAACATATTCTGAGCCTTGGAAAGTCCATAGTGTGCAATATGTGTTTGCCAACAGCTCCTTTCAGGAGCCTACCCAGGTAGACCAAAGTCTATCGACCCAACAACCTTCTTCAAGCCCTCCCTCATCACACTTCCTCAAATACTGAGGCTCTTGGAAAATCATGCAAAAACCAAAGAGCCTTTTATGAGAACTTCTCCAACTATTTCCTCTTAGAGGATAGGGATATTCAATCACTTACTCTAAAGTTCTTCCACTTTCCTTAGGCCTCACCTGTACTTAGGGATGGAGTCTTACTAAGAGGAATAACTTCATTTTTCTTTACCATCGCTTTAATATTTCTTTTTTTCTTAAATATTTATTTATTTATTTTGAGAGACAGAGAGAACACAAGCAGAGGCGGGGCAAAGAGAGGGAGAGAGAGAGAATCCCAAGCAGGCTCCATGCTATCAGTGCGGAGCCCAACGGGGAGCCTCAATTTCACAAAGTGAGATTATGACCTGAGCTGAAATCAAGAATTGGGCGTTTAACTGACTGAGCCACCCAGGTGCCCCTGCCTTAATATTTCTGATGAAGGATTATTGGTCGCATGAAATTTTTCCCCTGAGTATTTCTTTGATTCAGGGGTTCCTCATATACACCTAGAAATACATCTATTTCATCTAGCACAGTGTTGCTTAAGCAGTGTAGGGGGTGACAGGATGGGTAGGCAGCTCCTTCTGAGCACTACCGAGTGTCCCAGAATGCTACCATGATGACAGTGTCCCCTTGGTGACTTCTGTGGTTTTAGCCACTTACAGTGCTCTGACAGCAGCATGTGGTAAAGTGGGGGAAAGGAATGCTTGGTTTCTACTTTCCCATAATGGTTTATTAATGGGCCTTCATGGTTGTATTTCTTCTGCTCCCACAGTACTGGTCATAGGCCAATAATTCAATAATACCAAAAAGGATGTACTTGAAATATCTATTCTTTTCAGAAATTCATGTTTAGTATTTATGGCTTATTCTTCCCTCTGGTTGAATGAATTTTCCTCAGAGGCTCCTCATTCCTCATGTAGCTAGAACACTGGCAACAAATCAGGATTCTGGTCTCGTCCATTTTGCTAGACATACCCAGGCCCATCGGATTTTCACTTGGTCTCCAGAGGGGTGTCTGATACTTCAAAACTAAAATTATGGAATTTTTACCTGCTACATTTAAATGTAAAGTATTGGTCACCTTATTTTCAAACTATCTTTCATTATATCATTTCATGTTTTAATTTAAATTCTCTAAACCTAATAGATTTCATCACTTAACCAATTTTTCTTATCAATCACTTTCTTACATTCTCTACTCAATTACAGCTCAACTTGATTGTTTTAATTTCAACTTTAAAAATACGTTTATAGGGGTGTCTGGGTGACTCAGTTGGTGAAGCATCCCACTTTTGATTTCAGCTCAGGTCATAATCCCACAGTTCATGAGATGGAACCCTGAGTTGGGCTCTGTGCTATCAGCAGGGAGTCTGCTTGGGATTCTGTCTCTCTCCCTGACTCCCTGCCCCTCCCCCACTCTCTAAATAAACATTTTTTAATAAAATAAAATAATAAAGATACATATATACTTTTGACTTCAACCCAGACACAAAAATGATAATATTAAAACTCATGTCTGTGCTAATAATATTGTGCTGGTAATAAAGATGAACTCTCTAAAAACAAAAAAATATATATTGCTAAAACCCTCTTTTAAGATATGCTTTGTTCTTTTTTCCCTATGGGGTACTGTATAAGAACTTAAATATATTTGCTGTTAGCAAATACTTCTTTATATTTAATCCTACTGATATTTGACCAGATTACTCTTCGTGTAAATATGCATAAGTGACTGCACTCTCAGATATTATATTTGTGCCAGACAATCAGGAAAAAATTGAGGCAGAAATAATTTATAGTGTTCAAAAATAGTTTATTACATAAACATATCTTGAAAATATGCTTATTGGCTTCTCTCTCGGACAGTGTTTATTCGGCATCTCCAGGGCAGGGGTTCTAATTTGCTTGGTGTATCTAAGCATGTGTCTAATGCTCAAGAAAATACACTCTCTAGAAGGTGGGAAAGTCCTCCTTTATTGTATCAGAAAATGTTAGCATCTTCCAATATGTGGTTAGAAATGAAATTGGTATTTTATATGATATTTTCAAGTTTTATGGAGAAGAAGTGTTTTAAGAATCAATTAATGCTGCATCCTCAAATACAACTTTTCACTTTGCTTCTCTATCAGGTAAAATCAAGTGTTTGGATTAAAAATAAATACAAAATAAATAAAAGGAAAACCTCTAAAGAATAATACCGTTTAGTAGTTCTAAATCAAATCTATTTTGTCACCAAGGAGATAACATGCTTTCAACTTGTTTTTCATACCAGATGTCCATTAGGCCCATTTCCAATTTTACATAAATCTGAGATATCAATGGATCCTAATTAATCTGATTCCACACACAAAGGTGAGCATCCATGTCATAAAAATTGAAGGAACTCGACAAATAAAACCGAAGTGTAAATACTTAAAATGACATGAAGGAAAAGAAGTGTTGAAATTAAAGAAGTAAATCCTGCAATATTATCCTAAATCCAAAATCAGCAAAGCATGAAATCCTAGGTCTTGGAAGGATTTTGAAAATGTATTTAACCCAGCAACATTCCTTGAGCTCCATTCAGACCTACTTTTGCTCTCTGGTTTACACTGTGCTAATCACATAATTTCATTTTATCTTTGCAGTAACCCACGGAAGAAGATATTATAATTACTTAGCAAGTTGGTACAGCAAGGCTGGAACATAACTGCAACCTTCAGTATCATTTTCTGCATTCTTTCCATTATATAACATAAGCAACGATTTATCCTGTCTTTATTCGGCTCCAGTGACCACACTTTAATTATCAAGAATTATTATGCACCATCTGTTATAATAAATATGTACAGATTTAGTCATGGAGGAAAGGTAACCCAGCCTAAGGGGTTTTGTGCAAGCTTGACTGTTGAAATAGGACCTGAACTCACTGAAGAATAAATAAAATATGATTAAAGGGGAAAAGAGTCTAATGAAGTGTGGGACTGGAAACTTGGAATCAAAATCAGAAATTTCTGCTAGTAGCCTTTCGTCCCTACTCTGCTACTATTAATTTGGGCTATACTTATGTAAAGGCAAATGCAAATTAAAAATAAAAGGCTTTATTCTCCCTGTTAAAAATAAGGAAAGAGATTCCTCACCTCCCATATCATACCATTTATTTTAGAAAACTTATAATAAGTTCTTACTCTGTCTCTTTGAAAAATTTGTAAATCCTTTTAAAATTTAAATTAGGCTTTTGCCACCTTAAGGACCCAAAAATGTCTTTTTCAAGGACCTGGGAAATATCCCATTAAAAAGTAAACACCAAGAAAAATAGCACTGTAGTCTCCCAGTTTCTGTGGAAGGGCACTTATTTTAATAGTTATATACTTATTTTATTTTTCCATTAAAGCAATGATAATTACTACCTCAAAACTATGATTTTATGGGCATTTGTCCTTGATTTGAGAGTTCCCCTAACTTGAGGCTAAAATGATATAGTGAGTTGGTTTAAGGTAAATTTAAAGAAAAATACAGCTATCTTTCAATGGGACCAAAAGATTTGCAATTTGGTAAACTATGGTCAATAAATTTGAAATCACACTTGTATGTTCCTCAAAACCCTAATTGATACATTTAGAGAAAAAAGGGGAGCCTGGGTGGTTCAGTTAAGTGTATGACTTAGGCTCAGGTCATGATATCAGGGTTGGTGAGTTTGAACCCCACATTGGGCTCTGTGCTGATATTTCAGAGCCTGAAGCCTGCTTGGGTTTCTGTGTCTCCTTCTCACTCTGCACCTCCCCGCTCGGCTCTGTCTCTTGCTCTCTCTAAAAAATGAATAAATATTAAAAAAAAATAAATAGAAAGAGAGGAAAAAAAGAAGAAAGAGGAGAAATAAAATATTCTTGTAATCATTGTATAGAATCTATTATTTTTAAATTTAGGTTAGACTTGTTTTCAAATGTTTAAATTACTAAACACAAAACCTAATTAAATATTATCATATGAGAGAGCTGTTTTGATTCTACCTAAAAAGTCACCATAATTCATAGAAAGCTGGTGTATACAAGACTGTGTACAGGTCTTTTATTGAGCACAAAACAGTAGGTCTTGTTATTTTTACAATTGTTTAATATTCATTCATTAATTCATCCATTAATCAATAAATATTCCTTTTTTTAAAACTTCTCTTACACACATATAAATGTATGCAAGTCACAAGTTTTACAGCTCACTGAATTATCACAAAATAAACACACCATGGTAGCCAACGTCCAGACCAAGTACCTTTGAAGTTCACTACCTCTCCTTCCCAAAGTCATTACTGTCCTAATTTCTGACCGCAGAAGTTACTGTTTCTTCATTTTTGAGTTTTACATAAAGGGAATCACAATATGTAATTATTTTGTGTCACGCTCGCTTTATGGTAGTCCATTGTTTGAATACACCACAATTACTCCATCCAATCTACTGTTTTTGGAATTTGGGATGTGTCCAGTTTGAGACGATTATGAAGAATGTTATTCAGACATTCTTGTATATGTCTTCCGGCGCACACGTGAATGCACTTTGGGGGGCACCCCTAGTTGTGGAACCGCTGGGTTTGCCAGCGTCAGCTGTAGAGAAAATGCAGGCAGCGTTCCGAAACGGTCACACGTCCACACTCCCACGGGAGCTTCCAAAAGCTGCTCCAGATCCCAGCCAGCTCTGCAGTTTTTACTACTCTGGCAGTGCTCGGTGCCACCTCCTGATGCTTCCGGTACGGCTTTCCCTGATGAGGAGGTGGAACACCTGTCCATCTGTCAGTTGGCCTTTCTGGTACCCTCGTTTGTAAAGTGTTTTCTAGCCTTTTGCCCATTTTTTTTAAATTGGGTTGCAAATTATTTTATTTTATTTTATTTTATTTTATTATTTTTTTACTGATTTGTAGTCATTCTTTATATGCTCTATATGTCTGGATGCGAGTCCTTTGCCAGTTACATGTGTTGCCAGTTACATGTGCCTCTCCCAATCTGGGTCTCGTCTTTTCATTGCCTAAATGTGTATTTTGAGGAACAGAGCTTTTAATTTTAACATTGTCCACCTTATCAATCTTTTTTACGGCTGACGCTTCTTCTATTCTGTTTAAGAAAACTTCTTTGAGGAACCTGCATGGTTCAATCTTAAGGGTAAGTGTTTGACTTTTGATTTTGGCTCGGGTCATAATCTCACCATTCCTGAGTTGGAGCCCCCACATGGGGCTTTGTGCTGACAGTGCAGAGCCTGCTTGAGATTCTCACTCTCCCCTCTCTCTCTTCCCCTACCCCACTTACTCTCTCTCTTAAAATAAGTAAATGGACTTAGAAAAGAAAAGAAAAGAAAAGAAAAGAAAGGAAAGGAAAGGAAAGGAAAGGAAAGGAAAGGAAAAGAAATCTTCTACCCTAAAATTTTAACCCCCTTCCCCTATTTTACCCATCTCCCCCACCTCCTCCTCTCTGACAACCACCAAATTATTCTCTGTATTTATGAGTCTGTTTTGTTTCAATGAACAAATATTCTTATGTAGTTATTATAAGCCAGACACCGATCTAGTGTTAGGAATATAATGATGAATGAGAAAGACCTAGAATCCGCCCACATTCTAGTATGGAAGGCATGAAATAAATAACTGAATGTCTACTTTGTTATAAAATACTACTGGGTTTTGAATTATCTATAGATTTTATACTTATATTCATTCTATTCTTCTCATTGGAATGGTTATCATGTTAGTAAATTTTTTTCATAAATGTTTTGATATAGATAATGCATTTTTGGTCAATAAGGTCAATCTGAAAGATTCAAACATGTGGGCATAGACTGTTTTTTAATATATATATTCGTAAAATATAACAGTTAATGTGGGTTTTCAGTATTAGAATTTCAATTGTGTTAACTCAAGGAATACCAGCTACATCTGTTTCTTCTTATCAATGTTGCAACCACTTTTGTTTTAGAGCTTCTATTTAAGTCATCTTTTAACCAGTTCTTATTTAAAGAGCAGAGAACACTTCATTTGTAGTCTTCTCAAAAAAGCACAATTTCTTTCTTCTAAAGAGCTCAGAACAATGATCTTTTAGTCCTGTGTCACTCTGATATAACTGTTTAATTTTGATTTTAGACTGCCTCTTTTCAGAATGAATACAAAAGTTAGAAAAAAAAAACAATTTTTTATAAACTCCTCTTTATTTTTTATTGTCCTTAAAAAAAAGAGGCTCAACCACTGCACCAAATTTAAACTTAGAAAAATAGGTGGGACACAACTTTGCACGTATAAATCCTGATTTGGTAGAATTGATTAGTGAAAAACAAACATTTCAGAGCATTTCAGAGAACTGATGGACATATGTAGTGCCACACTACTGCCTTAACTTCAAGTAAGGAAAAGTAATTTTCTTTAAAGAGCTATCTGTCATAGAAGTGAACATAGCTAATGAATTATTTTCTTAATTGCCACTATTTCCACCATTAAGATTTCGTTGCCAAGAAGCCAATTTTAGGAAAGCCTAAACTTTGATCAGATGCAGCTATTTTCTTCTGCTCACCAACTTCAGGTTACCTTGACGTCCTGGATGTATTTCTTCAATTTGCTCACTACAGTAATTGGGATTTTTGTGATAATTCCAATACAAACTAAGAGACTAGACAAGGAGCTTACAGTATTGATTTCACTCAAGAGAATGATGATCATGTTGGCAAAGAAGTGCTATTTCTGTCAGAAATTGCCAATGTAATGACTTGAGAGATTGATTTATAGAACTCTTCCAGAAAAATCAGTAAGACAATTGATTATGCGTATGTGGAAGTTAAGGCATTTTTTGTTTAGCAAAGGTAGGAAGATTGTGCTGAGTCTTCTGAGTTTTACAACATGACACACTGTATATTAAAGTCTAAATCGGTGTGATCCGGAGAGCTTTAGTCATTTAGGAAATCTTCATGGAGAAGGTAAGACCACATGCGGCTAAAGGAGAAGCAGGAGATGGGGGGCAGGTAGGTGAAATAGATAAAGGGGCTTAAGAGGCACAAACTTCTAGTTATAAAATAAGTCACAGAGATGAAAACTACAGCATATGGAATATAACCGATAATGTGGTAATAACATATAACAACAACCACTGCACTTATAGCGGCGAGCCCTGAGTAATATATAGAGATGATGAATCAATATTTGTACACCTTAAAACTAATGTAACCTTGCATGTTAATTGTACTCCAATACATTTTTAAATAAAAATTAAATGATCTTAAAAAAAAAAGAATCAGTAGACCAAAGTATTATAAATATCAGAGGACATAGCAATGGTAACAAAATGTGAAAGCATAAGAAACCCAGAGCATTGGGTTTGTGTAGAAAAGTGGTGGTTGTTTTAAAAACAGGGTTAGAATTCTGCATAAAATACTAAGAAACTTAATGTAATACATAGGAATAGAAAACTTGATTTTTTTTTAATTTTTTAGCTGGGGAATTAATTTAGAAGATAAACATGTGTTAAAGGATATCAAAGTGATACTTCTAAATAATGACTCATGACCAAAAGTTTATTTTTTCTATTTCTCTAAGAGTATGTAGTAACTGTGCTCTTTGCCTATTGGGAGGCCCGCCATATCGTGATGGAGCCAGCTAAGTGGGCAGGGTCACATTCTGCCTTTTGGAAAGTAAATTCATTGGGATGAACAAGTTCTATTTCGGGCTTTAGCCACAGGCTAAGAATTTGGGTATCCTGAGGATGGGCACATGGACTCTGTCTGGGAACTCAGAGCTTGGAGCTGCAGTGCAAAGTCCTAAATCCACAGCACAGTCATTGTCCGCTCTGGCATTCAGAAAGCAAGTATTTTAGAATAAATGCTTCACTCAAAAATAAATTTGGCGAGGGCCCATGCGTCGCTCAGTCCCTTAAGCGACTGACTCTTGGTTTTGGCTCAGGTCATGATCTCATGGTTTGTGAGTTTGAGCCCTGCCTTGGGCTCCACGCTGACAGCACAGGGCCTGCTTGGGATTCTCTCTCTGCCTCTGTCTCTGCCCTTCCCCTGCCCTTCCCCTTCCCTCTCTCTCTTTCTCTCTCTCCCTCCCTCCCTCAAAAATAAATAAACTTAAAATTTTTGGAAAAAGAAGCAATCAATATGAGTGAAAAATCCAGAGATTTTAGAGAAGAAAAAAAAAAAGTCCCCAAACATGAACAGGAATATGAAAAATATGGAGAGGTTTGATAGCACGTGTGCAAAAACGGATAATGGAGACAAATTCTGTTCAATATAATGCTGGTGAACTAAAGGATAAATAAATCTTGTTAACTTAGAAACTTTCACAGATAGGAAAACCTTTCTTGCCAGAACAGTATTTCTACACTGCTCTGATATGTTAAACTGGTGAAAAATATTCCTGATCTTGTATCCCCAGAGTGGAATGAAACCAGAAGAAATCTCTAAAAGGCAATGTCTCCATCTCCATAATAGCTATGCATTTACAATTTCACCATTTTCTGTTCATCAACGCAGTCAGAACTTTATATTAGTTCATGCAGAGAGCCTCATTCCCCTCAAGTCTTGGCACAAGAATCTGGACTTATCTTTGTGTTGCATAAAGGTTTTCCTGACAGACTGTTACCCTAGGGGAATCCAATATTCCAAATGTAAGGCCCTGGATTGAACCACCTGGTCTCAATTTCAAAACCTTCAAGTTAATATCTGTAAAAAATTCAAAGTTTTGGATAACAAATTGTACAGGCTAAACTTTCCAAGATTCAGAAAGGAAATAAGAAAAGGGAAAAAAAAATCATTCATTTAACAAATAGTTGTTGAGCTTGATTAGCATAGAAATAGTCCTCCCATATAAACCTCATATGTATCTCATCTTACAAGGTTTCTCCTCTGGTCAGTTTTTGATATTTGCTATTAGAGTCCTGATTACATGCCAGAAATTTCCATTTAGGTTGAAACAGAATTTTATAAATATGACTCGTGTCCATGACCAATTTGGAAAGCAGGGAGTAATACATCCATAGGGGAAAATTTTTCATGGGGCTACAGAGGGAAGGAAGTCACTAAGAGGTAGCACAAAGGTTCACCTTTCAAGATGCATGGCCTACCTCAGAGGTGAGGACAGGACATCCCAAGCCATCTTGTAGACTGAGATATGGAATTGAGCATCCTTTCAGTTACTTCGCTGCACGTCTCTGAAGTATTCAAAGAAATAGCACATCTGAAAGTTATGAAGCTAGAGATTTGGGGACTGCAACGCTACCCTCGGGCATTGAGACTGCAGGAGAGATGTAGAGGAAGCTCTTCTCCCATCTGTCACCCAGCACACAAGAGAAATGAAGGAGCACATTTCTCATTTCAGATGTAGAGACCATAAAAGAAATACTTCAAATTTAGATCATTGCTTCGTGTTTAGCATTCCTGCACATGTATCACTTTGGTCCTATCAAACCTGATTGAATACTCAAAAATAAAATCCTCAAGTATGACTAGTCGAGAATGTCTAGTTAAGGAAAAGCAATTTATTGTTTACCTCAGTCTTGCGTGTACGCAGAACTAAGTTTAAATCGTGTTTGCTTTAATAACTTTTAAACTTTTAAGCTTTAAAGTTTAAACTTTAAACTTTTAAACTTTTAACTTCTGAGTTGAAATATAGTTAAAATGTGATGAATGTAACTGACTATACAGTTGTTGATGATGCAGATGGAATGAAATTATTAGAAATTTTCCAAAATGGTAGAAACATCCTGAATTAAGAAAATGTAGGACTTCTGGGAAAGGTGGCAGTGTAAGGGAGGACCCTACCCTGACCTATTCCCATGGATACAACTAGATAGCACCCACATTAGCATAAATAACTTAGAAAATGACCCAAAGGCTGGCAGAACAGACTCTCCACAGCTACATAGAGAGAGGCCACATCAAAAATGGTAGGAAGGGCTGAGACGCAGTCGGGAACCGAGCTGACCTTTTATTCAACATAGTACTGGAAGTCCTAGCCACAGGAATCAGACAATGGACAGAAATAAAAGGCCTCCAAATTGGTAAAGAAGAAGTAAAACTCACTATTTGCAGATGACTTAATACCATGTATAAAAAAACCCTAAGGAATCACCAAAAAACTACCGGAACCACTATTGGAATTCGGTAAGGCCACAGGATATAAAATCAATGTAAAGAAATCACTTGCATTTCTATACACAAATAATGAAGCAGCAGAAAGAGAAATTAAGAAAGCAATTCAATTTACAATTGCACCCAAAAGAATAAAATACCTAAGACTAAACTTAATCAAGGAGGTGAAAGACCTATACTCTGAAAACTATAAAACATTGATATAAGAAATTAAAAATAACACCAACAAATGGAAAAATATTCCATGCTTATAGATTGGGAAACAAAATATTGCTAAAAAGTCCATACTATCCAATGCAATCCCTATCAAAATACAAACATCATTTATCACAGAACTAGAAAAAATAATTCTAAAATTGGTATGGAGGCACAAAAGATCCCAAAAGTCTTGAAAAAGAAGAACAAGGGGTGCCTGGGTGGCTCAGCTGGTTAAGTGTCTTTCTCTTGATTTTGACTGAGCCCATATTGGGCTCTGGACTGACAGCACAAAGCCTGCTTGGGATTCTCTCTCTCCCTCTCTCTCTGCCCCTACCCTGTTCTCTCTCTCTCTCCTTCTCTCTCTCTTTTTCAAAATAAATGAAAAAAAATTTTTAAAGGAAAAAGGAGAGCAAACATAGAGGTATCACAATCCCAAATTTCGAGGTGTACAATAAAGCTGTAGTATGGTACTGACACAAAAATAGCACATCGATCAATAGAACAGAATAGAGAGCTCAGAAATAAACCCACAATTAAATGTTTATGTTTGTTGGTCAAATATGTTTATATTTGACAAAACAGGAAAGGCTATCCAATGGGAAAAAGACAGTCTCTTCAACAAATGGTGTTGGGAAAACTGGATAGCTACCTGCAAAAGAATGAAACAAGACCACTATCTATCACCATACACAAAAATAAACTCAAAATGGATTAAAGACCTAAATATGAGACCTGAAACCATAAATCCTAGAAGAGAGCACAGACAGTAGTTTCTGTGACATTGTCCATAGCAAAATACTTCTAGGCATGTCTCCTGAGGCCAGGGAAACAAAAGCAAAAATAAACTGTAGGGACAACATCAAACTAAAAAGCTACTGCACAGCAAAGGACATAATCAACAAAGCATTAAGACAACCTACTGATTTCTACCAAACATTTAAAGAGGAGTTAATACCTATTTTTCTCAAACTATTCCAAAAATGGAAGGAAAACTTCCAAGTTAATTCTATGAGATCAGCATTACTCTGATACCAAAACCAGACAAAGACATTATAGCAGAAAAGAGAGTAATACAAGCCAATATCTCTGATGAATATTGATGCAAAAATCCTCAACAAAATAATAGCAAACTGAATCCAACAATACATTTAAAAAATTAATTCACCATGATCAAAAGGAATTTATTTCCAGGATGCCAGTGTAGTTCAATATTCACAAATCAATCAGTGTGATGCATCGCATCAACAAGAGAAAGAATAAAATCCATATGATCATTTCAGTAGAAGCAGAAAAAGCATTTGACAAAGTACAACATCCATTCATGATAAAAAAACACTCAACAAAGTAGGTTAAGAGGAAACATAGCTCAACATAAAAAGGTTTTATATGAAAAACCTATAGCTAACATCATTCTCACTGGGAAAAAATAAAGCTTTTCCCCTAAGGTTTTTGCATTAAATTAACCTAACACTTAGTGGCTTAACATAACATTTTTACTGCACCATTTCTGTGAGTCAGGAACCTAGGCATAGTTTGTCTTGTTCCTCTGGCTCTGGGCCTCTCACAAGGCTGCAATGAAGGTGTTGGACAAAACTGTAGTCTTACTTTTAAAATTATTTTTAGTAGTTTTATTGAGGCACAATTTACACACAACTGTACATATTAAATGTGTACAGGTTGATGAGTTTAGATGTAAGCAAACACCTGTGATACCATGATTGCAATTAAGGTAAATATACACATCACCTCCAAAAATTATCTCATGTCCCTGTTTCTGTTTTTATTTTTGCAGCAAGAACAGTTAACACGTGATCTACCCCCTTAACCACATTTTGAAGCTCACAATACCTGTATTGCAAACTGTAGGTAATGTGTTGTATGGTAGAATTCTGGAACTTAGTAATCTAGCATAGCAGACACTATGTCCTTTGAAAAACAGCTGTCCATATCCCCCTCATCTCAGTCCCTGTTACTATAGTGTTCTCTGCCTCTATGAGTTTGACCATTTTAGATACCTCACACAAGTGGAATCATACAGTGTTTGTCCTTCTATGCCTGGCTTATTTCACTTACCGTAATGTCCTCCAGCTTCATCCGTGTTGCTGAAAATGGCAGGATTTCCTTCCTTTTTTATGCTTGAAAGATATTTTATTGTATGCATATACCATATTATCTTTACTTATTGGTTGACACATACAAGTCATTTCCATATATTGGCTATTGTGAATAATACTGCACTGAACATGGAAAAGAGACATGGTGTCTCTTTAAGATTTGATTTCAGTTCTTTTGAATATACACTCAAAAGAGGGATTATTGGATCATATGGTAGTTCTATTTTTAATTTTTAAGAACCCTCCCTACTGCCTTCCAAGGCTGCCACAGCATTTTATGTTCCCACAAACAGTATACAACTGATTTACAATAGCATCAAAAAAAATATGATACTTAGGAAAAACTTAACCAAAGAAGTGAAAGATTTCTAAACTAAAAACTATAAATATTTATAAAAGAAATTAAAGGAAACACAACTGAATGGAAAGATATTCCCTGTTTATGAACTGGAAGATTTAATATTGTTACTGTCCATACCACCTAAAGTGATCTATAGATTCAATGCTACCCCTATTAAAATCCCAATGGTATATTGGACATAAATGAAAAAAAAAAAAAAACAGAATTCATATGGAATGATAAAAGTCCCAGTGTAGCCAAAGTAATCTTGAGAAAAGCTTGAGGCAGCACACTCCCTGATTTCAAAGTTATAGAGCTATAGTAATTAAAACAGTATGGCACTGGCATAAAGATACACATAGAGCCCAATGGAACAAGTTAGAGAGTCTAGGAATCAGCTCATCCATGTAAGTCAGCTGACAAAACTTGAACTTTGACAAGAGAGCCAAGAATACACAACTGAGAAAGGACAGTTTCCAATAAGTGGGATAGAAAAAGCTCTGGATATCCACATGCAAAAATAAATAAATAAACAAAATTGGACCACAAGATTGCACAAAAATCTACTCAAATTGGGAGTGCCTGGGTGGCTCAGTTGGTTAAGCATCCTACTTTTGCTCAGGTCATGATCTCACAGTTTGTGGGTTCAAGCTCCATATTGGGCTCTATGCTGATAGCTCAGAGCCTGGAGACTGCTTCAGATTCTGTGTCTCCCTCTCTCTTTCTATCCCCCCCCCACTCATGCTCTGTCTCTGTCTGTCTCCCAAAAATAAATAAAACATTAAAAAGTTGTTTTAAAACTCAAATGGACCAAGAACTAAAATGTAAGGCCCGAAGCTGTAAAATTCTTGGAAGAAAACAAAAAGTAAAAGCTTCTTGACATTAGTCTTAGCAATGATGTTATTGGAGGACATCAAAATAAATCACAGGCAATAAAAGCAAAAATACACATCAAACAAAAAAGTTTCTGCACAGCAAAGAAAACAATAAGCAAACTGAATGGCAAACTATGGGATAGAAGAAAATATTTGTAAGCCATGTACCTTATAAGAGATTAATATCCAAAATATATAAGGAAATCCTACAACTCAATAGCAACAAACAAAAAATAACTTAAAAATGGGGAAAAGACTTGAACAGACATTCCTCCAAAAATGGCATCCAAATGGCCAACGGGTATACGAAAAGATGTTCAACATCATTAATTATCAGGGAAATGCAAATGAAAACCACAATAAGACACTACTTTACGCTGTTAAGATGGCAGTTAATCCTGTGAAGATATAGTCTTGTTTTAAGACTTGAATTGGAGTGAATTCACAATAATGGTTTTGATAAGATTCAGTGCTTCACAAGCTTTTGGCTTCAGATCCTTGTTTCCCTGCCATGGAGAACATACTACTATGTAAGCAAAGGGGAGAGGGAAAATAAGTAACAAAACAGAAGTCACTATATTCTTTAATTTGATCTAGGAACCAACATCCTATAATTTTTGCCATGTGCTAGTCATAAAAAGTAGGTCACTAAGCCTATACCTTACACAAGGGCATAAATACCAGTAGACAGAGATCACTGGGAGCTATTTTAGATTCAGCCTACCATATATTAGAAAATGAAACTGTGCTTCACTGAATCTTAGGAATAAAACTACGCATACTTTTTCAGAGTTGTTTTTTTTTTTTTTTTTACTGTTTTCTTACTTATTTGTAGGTTTTCTTTAAAAATTACTGCTCAACTACTTTCCACACTTTGGTTCCTGAACTCAATAGTTTACCATTGCTTATTTATTTAGAGTGTATACTTCATCCTGAAAGACAATATCCTTTCTTTTAGGGTAATGTCTCAAACTGGCACATCAGCAGAATATTGAAAAGACCATTCAACTGTTTTATCAGGTTGGCAACTTCAGAGTGTGGTATGTGATAGACCAGTGTGGATCCCACGCTCTTCTGCCCATTGCTGTGCCTCTTTGCTAAGAAGTGGATGCCTTAGTTTGAGATGATGTTGTGAAGCATTCAGTGTCAATGGCTGAAAGTCTTTGTAAGTCCTCAAACAAAGTTCAGGAAGCAAAGGAAAATGCATACTTGGAATGTGTTGTATAAATGTTCGTGTTCCCCCAAATTCATATGTTGAAATATCAACGTGATGGTATTAGAAGGTGGGGCCTTTGAGAAGTGCTTAGGTCCTTAAAGCCATCTTGAATGGAATTAGTGACCTTATAGAAGAGGTCCCAGAGACCTAGCTCAATCCTTTCCCATATAAGGACACAGCAAGAAGTCACAGTCTACAGCACAGAAGAGGACCGTCACCAGTACCTGACCATACTGTTATCCCAATCTTGGACTTCCAATTTCCAGAACTGTGCGAAATAAAGTCCTATTGTTGAAAAGTTACCCAGTCTTTTTTATTTTACTATAGCATCCCAAACAGACTAAGACAATGTGTGAATCTCAATCAAGAGCAATTGATTTCAGGGGTGCCTAGGTGGCTCTGTCACTTAAGCATCCGGCTCTTGGTCTCGGCTCAGGTCATGATCTCACAGTTTGTGGGATGGAGCCCCCTGTGGGGCTCTGCGTTGTGGGTGTGGGGTCTGCTTGGGATTCTGTCTCACCCTCTGTCTCTGTCCCTCTCCTGCTGGTGCTCTATTTGTCTCAAAATAAATAAATAAACGTGTTTTTTTTTTAAAGAGGAATTGCTTTCAGGGTAGAAGGGGTTCAAGAGAATATATGGCCACCACATTGGCCTTCTTAAGATGGTGCCATATCAGGCGCTTACCATTGGTCTCTGTTGCTGGCAGTTGGGATAGTCAGCAGCGATGAGTAGCAGTCTTCATGAGGTGATCCAGGCTTTCGGGTTTACGTATAGTCCTCGTCCCTGTCATCATGGTTACTGCATCCATTTGTTTAATTTGCCAGCAATGGTTCGCCAATAGCTAACTACTCTGTGCGGTGTAATTTTATCTACTTGGTTATTTAGTGCTTCTTCTATTGGTAAAGGTGGATCAATTCTACAAGGCAGTCATTTATATGAGTGATACAAAAACCTTACACACTTTGTACCCACTCCTATCTGTCCATCCACACACCTCTTCACAGCCCTCCTTACCCTTATCTTCCAAACTTTATCCTCCAGTCCCCTGACTAATCTGTCTACATTCTTGCTTTAGGCACATCTCTTGCTCCACCATGTTGATGACTACGTGCATAGTGTGGAAACTTTTGTACAGATTCTCCTTCTGCATCATCGTTCAGAGCCACTTCTAAGTATGAGTATTGTGCATCAGCATTCCATTTTCAGATAGCCCCAACAACCAAACTGACATATCTATGAACCAGCCTTGACTTTTTTCCCATTTCTGTCAGCTTGTTATAAGAGAACTCACTCCATTTTGGCATAGGTGTAAGATGAAGATAGGCAGATAAGCAGCATGTAACTGTGGTGGATGACTATAGTTAAGGCCTGGCCCATCTGCTAATGCAACTTCTTGTACCTTTTTTTGTTTAAGCTTATTTATTTATTTTGTGAAAAAGAGAGCATGCATGCTCACAGACTAGTGGAGGAGGGACAGAGAGAGAGGCTGAGAGAGAGAATCCCAAGCAGGCACTGCACTGTCAGCATGGACCCTGATGTGGGGCTTGAACTCACGAACTGTGAGATCAGAACCTGGTCCGAAATCAAGAGTTGGACACTCAACCAACTGAGCCACCCAGGCACCCCATCTTCTTGTGCCTTTGACATTGATCATGCTTATCCTAGACATATCACTTTTATCTAACAGGGGATTGTTACTGAGCCTACCTAAATTTATGATTTGATTCATTTTACCCATGATGGCTATCTCTGATGGCATAGATGCTTGATGTCTCATGGTTACACAGTTCATCAATATTAGTTCTTAACAAAACAACAGAATGCTTTATGCTTTATGAGTGGTGCTACAGATGGCATGGGGACTTTCTCTAGAAACACAAAAGTATTTGTTATAACTTTTCTATTACAGCTTGCATGACATCTTTTCCCACCACACATACAAAAAGGCTTCCTATATCTGTGACTCAAGAGACAGAGCTCCTTGCAACACACTTTGGATCTGCCTCAGAGCCATACTGGAAGCTAGTTCTCAGCCTTCCATGTCACTGGGTAAATTGGTTGGAGTAATACTCTCAAGTACACAATATGCTACCTTCAGAACTTGAAGATGCCTAACAAATGTTCTCTGCCTCTCCCTCAAAGTATACCTGAGAGATGTCCTTTCAGCCCTAATAACACACACTTATCCCACATGCAAAAAAACAAAACAAAACAAAACAAAACAAAACAAAACAAAACAAAACTCATCCCCACTCTATCCAAAAATCCTTGAAAGTCTTAACGAATCATAATATCAGGCTTAAATTCTTGGATCTGGTAAAGTATATCAAGTCTAAACATGTATTCTCTTGATTTAGAGACCTATAAATTTAAAGAGAGAGAGAGAGAGAAGAAAACATACAAGTAAATTTTTTGACCTCATGCATACATCACATAGTTTTGGGAATAGAAACCAGAGAACTCTCTAAAACACACTCCCATTTGAAGAAAAAAAAAGTGCACAGAAGTCACTACTCCTTGGCAACTCAGAATTCCTGCTATGCAAGTGTTTCCATGCCTCTGTCCTCTGGAAGTCAAAAATGTTCTTTGATTAGGTCCCAGTTCTGCTTCCTGGGAGTGGTTCTCAGCCACTTAAGGGGATTAGTCTTTTGTCATCATCTTTCTCCAGTTCTAAAGAGGTTGTTAAAGGATGTGCCCTCTTTCCTTTGACTAATTTCTGCCTACAAAATTGGGAACCCAAAAGTTATTTTAGATATTAAACAGCTTCAGTCCTTTTTAGCCCTGGCTAGTGGTACTTTAGCCAAGCATCCCCAAATCCAGGGCTTTTATTTACTTGATCCCAATCAACTACATTTACAAAAGAACAAACGTGTGGGTTTTATCATGTATTCTGTTTCCATGAACCGTATTTCTAAGGCCACAGACTTTTGGGTGCTTTGAGTAGTATGGCCCATTAGGAATCTGCGGGGCTATGCTTTCTAGAGGCCCTTTTATTCTCTGCAAGACATACTAAGTATCACCCTAAATCTTTTAAATAGTTTAGGAAAGCACAGGAGGACTACTCCCTAGGGTCTACATCCCTAAGCTACATCTTAAAGGCCCTTGATTTTTTCTTTGCCCTCAAACTGCATCTATCTTAATTTGATAATATTTTACTGGTTTGCAGGGTTAGAGAGCCTGAAGAATTTTAAAGAGTTTTATAAACCAGTGCATTGTGGAAACTCTCTATTGCCCCTTCATTCTGTTTACTAACTGGACAGTCCTTTACTGAGCTCATGTCTCACTTTCACTACCTGATTACATCCACCTAAATGAAGTTAGATCTCTCATTCTGCACTCTGCCTGGAGTCCCTCTTATCCAAATCTACAAATTATTACATGTGATATCAGTCTTCCCAAGAATCAAAAAGGGCAGTTTTTACAAACATTTCATGACAGCATCATATGGGCTACCATTTTCTAAGCCTCCTATATCAGCTTCTTTCTCTTGCCATCCAGGCTTAAAATCAGTGCCCCATATTTTAGTTTTTTTATCAGCATTCCACTTCAAGTACCACTTTTTGCATCAGATGACTTTTGCTTTATAACAACCACAAAAATCAGCGAGATACCAAAACAATAATTTACTTCTCACACATCTTACCAGGTTCCCTCTACTTTTGCCAGTTGAATTCACTCACACGTCAGTGGAGCTACTGAGTTTGGGTAGTGCTACTTCAAACAAAGGTCCCTGGAGTGGCTTTTCTACATGATTCTCACAACCTCGTTGGACCAGCAAGCTAGCCAGGAATGGTATTCTCAAGGAAATAATAAAAGTACCAAAGCGTATGTTCAAGCACATTTCAGTCCCTACATGCTGAAAAAGCTCTTGCTTTTAGCCTCCCATTGGCCACACCAAAGTACTTTATTAGCTAGCCCAGAATCCAAGGGGGCAAATACACTTTGTGTTTTGGGGGAGGATTTGCAAAATTACATGGAAACAATGCCATCTGAGGAAACAATGATACCTACTTTACTACTAAAGTAGTTTTGCAGAAAAGATAATGAATATGATGCATTTTATACTCAAAAATACATATAAACATCCAGGGTATATCCAGGAGGCAACTGAGGTCAAACACTTGGTGATATCAAAGCTAGAGAAGTAGATTTGGGCAACACTGGTATATGGATATGCAACGATTTTGCAGTACATACAAAATCATAAGGATAAAAAGATTGTATGTTATAATAAATACAAATTCATTGGGGTAGACATTAGATGACAAGGCAGAAGAGGATGCTAAAGTGTATAAAGTACAAGTGAGTATATGGTGGCGACCAGAAATAAAAGAGTTTGAGAGAAGAAGTTGTAAGATGTGCAGAAAGGTAAATAAGGCTGAAACCCAGAAATAGATAATTACGTTTGACAAGTAAGAGGTCTAATTTCCATGTTACAGACGTATGAAATAATCACATAATTTATACGTGGGTTTAATGATATCTAAATACAAATCATGCATCATAGCATCTGACTTTAGGGCTGCCTGCCCTAAGATCAATTTAATAAACATAAGACCTTACTCATCATATTCCTAGGGGCAAATTAAATATTAAAATTCTTTGATATCTACATCTAAGAAACTCTTATAATTAGATGCATATGGAAGGAGAGTAATTCAGATGACAAAAGCTGGAAAAAAATTAGTATGGCAATGCCTCTTCAGCCTGTCTCATTTACAATATGAGTAATAAAAAATATAATTAGAATAAAGCACTTTAGGAAGAACAAATTCCCCAAGCCTACCCTACAAGTTTCAACTCTGTGTTCCAGGGGAACTTATCTAAATGAGCAAAAAGAAAATGCAACCCACAGGGAATAACAAAATCATAAGTAATATCAGTAAAGTTGTTTGCTCCCCACAAGAGCACACTCTATAATATCAGTTGGAATTCCATACAAGAAGAGATAAAGTGTTAGATTCTGGTCCATTAGGAATAATTTGCTATCTATCCGATTCTAATTTGTACAGATAGATTAAATAGTTAAAGAATGCTATAATGGAATATGCCTAGCAAAGCTTCATCTATTTTTTTTTTTACAAACATAGTACAAAACAAAATTATTTTGATCACACAGGTTGCTTTTGTGTATGCAAGTATTATAAGCTGAACTGTGTGTTCCCCAAAAGGATATATTAAAGTCATATTCCCCAGTACCTAAGAATGTAAATTTATGGGGCGGAGGGGGGGCATCTGGGTGGCTCAGTTGGTTGATCATCTGACTTTGACTCAGCTCATGATTTCACAGCTTGTGAGTTCAAGCCCCACATCAGGCTCTGTGCTGACAGCTCAGAGCCTGAAGCCTGCTTTGGATTCTCTCTCTCTGCCCGTCTCTTGCTTGTGTACACACATTCTCTCTCTCTGTCTCTCAAAAGGAAGGAAGGAAGAAAGAAAGAAAGAAAGAAAGAAAGAAAGAAAGGAAGGAAGGAAGGAAGGAAGGAAGGAAGGAAGGAAGGAAGGAAGGAAGAAAGAAAGAAAGAAAGAAAGAAAGAAAGAAAGAAAGAAAGAAAGAAAGAAAGAAAGAAAGAAAGAAAAAGAAAAAGTTATTGCAGATGTAACTAATTAAGATGAAGTCATGCTGGAGTAGAGTGGGCCTTCAGTATAACATCACTGTTGTACATATAAGATGGCCCCTTGAAGATGGAGACACAGAGAGAAGATCATGTGAAACAGAGGACTGGAGTGACACATGGATAAGCCAAGAAACATCCAGGATTGCCAGCAAACCACCAGAAGCTAGAAAGAGGCAAGGGATGATTCCTCTATATATTTCAGAGCCAGCATCATTCTACCAACATCTTGACTTGAGACTTCCAGCTCCTAGAACTGGTAGAAAATAAATTTCTATTGTTTTGAGCCACCCAGTCCGTGGTAGGTACTCTGTCATGGCTGCCCTAGACAGCTAACACAGCACGTCTCAATCTGACTGAATATAAGCAACTTAAACATACATTTATGTCCTATATGAAGATTTGGTGGCGACTTTATTTTTTTTATTCTTTTTTTCAACGTTTTTTTTTTTTTTTTTGGGACAGAGAGAGACAGAGCATGAACGGGGGAGGCGCAGAGAGAGAGGGAGACACAGAATCGGAAACAGGCTCCAGGCTCTGAGCCATCAGCCCAGAGCCTGACGCGGGGCTCGAACTCACGGACCGCGAGATCGTGACCTGGCTGAAGTCGGACGCCCAACCGACTGCGCCACCCAGGCGCCCCTTGGTGGCGACTTTAAAGGTGCCCATTTCATAAAATAATTAGCCAGACACAAATTTTTAAAAAGCAAGATTAGCAACGTTACTGGTGAATATTCAAAAGGGGAGGATGTAGATTAGCAATTGTTTAAATGACTTAACAGAAAAATACGCCCTGTTGATAAGGAGGCAAATTTTAATAAGATATGATGTTTGGTGGCTTTAAAGTCAGGCAATCTTGATGTAAAAACATCTAGTTCCACCATTAACTAACTGCTTGAGGTCAAGCAGTTTATTTGATTTTCCTAAGATCCAGTTTCCTTATGTGTAGAATGAAGATTATAATAATATCTGTCCCACAGAGTTTTCATAAAGACTTAAGTATATTTTCTTTAAAGCATAGTTCCAGTGCATAATGAGGGTGTTATTCTCTTACCTGATAAACTTTTGTATCTTTTTAGAAATCCTCATTCCTCACTAATGCAAATCAGAATATTTGCCTTTCATTTTCTTTTTTTAAACGTTTTTTATTATTTTGAGAGAGTGTGTGTGTGCACAAGTCAGGGAGGGGCAGAGAGAGAGGGAGATAGAGAATCTTATGCAAGTTCCACGCTCATTGCAGAGCTCGACACGGGGCTTGATTTCACATGTCATTTTCTTTTATCATCATATTTCCACATCCTCTAGCCAATCTGCACTTCAAAGATGAAATGTATGCTCTATCCTATCAGTGATTAGGTGTAAAAATGTACAGTCTCTACAGTCAGACAAATCTAGTCTTCCTCCCAGTCCAGAAAGACTCAGACAATGCATCTAAACTCTCAAAGTATCTATTTGTTGTGCTATATAATAACATTATAATAATGTGTACCTCATATTAAGTGCAAAATATACACAAAGTGTCTGAAACATAGAAGCTCAAAAGTTTCTGGGGCGGACCTCTCCAACCCCTCAATTCATTCACGCACCAGTTTCAATTCAGGTTATCTCCATGGTTTTTAGCTTTACCAGGGCCTCAGCCCTCATTGCCTCACGACAGAATCACTCAAACACTTTTCTAAGCTAACTCCCTCAGCTTTGATCTCTCCACCCAGTCCTATGCATCCAGCATACTAGTAATGGAATGAACTTTATGGTGCTATTATGCCTTAAAAAAAAAGACACCTGTTCACCATTGATAATCCTTCTTTCTGACTTGCTATAGTCGTTATAATCTAGTTTCACCCCACTGCAATCAACACTGTAATACACCACCCAGATCCCTACCGATGAAGGAGTACATCATTGAAGTTGCCCCAGTTACAGAGTCCTGACAGTAGACAGCTCTCAACTTCCAGGAACATCAGAGATTGCCTTATTGCACAGAGTCACTGCAGAGGTTATGCCCCCTTCCCAGGCTTCCCAACACCCAATGGCTCATCAACGAAGGTGGCTCATCAACGAAGGCATACAGAGTCCTGATCAAGTTGGCCTATAAAGCTGAAAGGTCATTCTAGCTCCAGAGCTCTCTCCATGGGTTTGGCAGAGGCTATGATTGGAATTGCATTCTCAACATCTCCTTCTTCCCGCTCCTGCCTGAGTGCCTTTCTTTCACAACTGTGGATCCCAAGGGCTGCCCCTAAAAATCACCCTTCTCAACAAATTCCATCTCACAGTTGACTTTCCAGGATATGAATCTGACACATCCACCTAAGCCAGCTTTGTTTCAAAGAAGCCATCACTATAAATGGTTGTCAAGGTCAGCTTTTCTTCTCTCTTTAGCAAACTAATCACACATATACAATCATTTGTTCATCTATGCCTTCATTTTTTGAAAATGAGTAGAGCATGCTTCCTTCCCTGTAGGCTTCTTTCCTGTAGAGTAGGAGGGGAACATAAGCATTTAAAATGAATGTGATGAAAACAGGATAGTAGCTCTTCTAGAGGTAGGTGTGACGTCCATATGAGCACACATAAGGAGCTAGAAATTGTTATTGCTGTGCTGGTTCATAGGCAATTCTGCGGCATCTTTTTTCTTCTCTCTGTTAATGACAAACTCAATACTCACCTCTTCAAGGGAGTTCCTCCTGGCAAGTCTTCTCACGCCATTTATTTAGATTTTTTGCTGCCACTTATGTACATCTTTCTGGTGAAAATAGTACTTTTACTTTTAATTTAAAACATGTGCCTACAATAGGCAAATGTATAAAGAACAGAGTTTCACAGAATTGATTGGGGAGATGATATGTGTAAGTTAGCCATTTTCCCAGATACCCCAGCTGTCAGTCTGAATGTATGTCACTCTGGAGTGTATGGAAATGGCAATAAGAGATTTCAAGATAAAACATACAGGTTCCATTGAGACAGGGTTCACTATTTTCCAAAAGTAAAATAATATTGATCTCTACAGCTCTGCTAAAGTGTTCTCTCTCTTTCCATATCTCCAAATAAAGGCAGGGAAGTTTTTTAAAAAGCTGGGAACACAACAAAAGTTAACTTTTACTTTACCTAGTAATTCTTCACTTATTACTCCAATACTAAGATGTTCTACTTATGTCAAAATGACACCCTATCACCTTACCCAGAACCCATAGAACAAGTTAGGAGCTCAATAAACATGTAAAATGAATACTTGATGAATAAATTAATAAGTTACCTGCAGCTTCTTTTCCATTAAAAATCTCAAAAGCATACTCTTTGAAAAGCATTTTTGCATGCATATACTGTAAATATATATTATAAGGCTTTGCCTCTAAACTTCTAGGGTTAAAGGAATAAAAAATAGAGTGCTAAGATAAAACCAAATAGGCAAGTAAGAAGCCATGTCACATAGGATTGTAGAATCGCTACCATATCCCACAAGAAAGAGTAACATACACGGAAGTTCTAATTTGCACCTTTTTCAGTGGGTAATTGCATTTTCAGGACTTATATATTTAAAGTTATTCTGTACTATTTGCTTTATAGAATTTTTCAGTAATAATTATGCCAAAAGTCATGTCTAAATCACCACTTTTGTATGAACTTGCTCTAAATTTAATACTGTACTCAATAGCTGTTCCTATGTTTTCTTAGCAACATTTCAATGATTTAAAAAGAGAATATTTTAAAAAGTTGTAGATATTCTATTTGGGATGAACATACTAATCAATTATTCTTTCCAAGACACTTAAGTATACTTCAAATAAAAATTCTTGACTTTTTCATTATACGTGTGGGTAACATTAATAGCTTTGAAATAGCAAATTGCAGTGAGCTGATTACTTCACCACGATTATACTACCATAAATTACAGGAAGGAGGAACCCAAGGCTTAACCTCCTGCGTGTTTCTCCTACAATGAGATTCTTACTGATTGTCCAAGACTTTTAAGGAAGCACTGATATTAAAATATTTAGTGTGAGCGCTGTAGGATATTGGATCAAATGGAGAATTTAGGGTTGGAACAACACAACTGGATTTGGGATAAAGCAGTAACAGGAGGTGGTGGACTTAAATCTAATTCTAACATTGAAACTCAAATGTGATCCTTCCTAAGCAAAGATGGCAAAAACATTTGCTTGTTTCATGTATGTATACATAGATATATATGTGCATGTGTGCGTGTACAATTGCATATACTATGTATGCAATTGCATATGCTGTATATATAATTGCAGATATGTTTTGCATATTCATATTAAATTTCAACCTTCTTTCCACTTCTGAACTTCTGTCCCCCTTTACCCTGCTCTGCTCTTTTGATAGGATTTATCCCCTCCAATTACATAGAATTGACTGGCTGTTGATACTGATTGTCTGTCTCCCTTAGAATGTAAGCTTGAGGAAGACCAGGATTTGTAGAAATTTGTGTGCCTTTTGTTCATTGAAGTATCCCAAGCACTTACAGCTGTACCTGGCACATAGTGGGTGCTCAATAAATATTTTGTGGGTAAATACCAAAAAAAAAATCTCAAATGTGATCCAATACTAATCTCTCTAGCATTTTATCACCTACAGTTACATTAACCTAGAAAATCAATCATTAAATGCAACAAAGAAAGGTACATTTCTATATAAACTGGACAAGTTGACAACAATTCATCATATGCTTTTTTATATATTCTGCATTTATTAATTTTAGTACATTTGTATACACAGAAAAAATCTTACTAAGAGCGTCTTCAAAGGGCAGAACTGCAAACTGGTTGAGTATATTTAATTTGCTGATGCTTAATTGCAGGAGATGTGAAAGCAGGATGATGAAAGAGAATAGGAAAAATATAAAAAGATAAAGAAAACGCCCTTCCTAAAAAGATTTTAGTCCTTCCTTCCCATTTTTTCATGTCTAGAGGCTGGAACACTATGTTTCATTCTTTGGTTGACCTTTCTTTCCCACTTAATAACTAATGAATCAAAATCTACAAGGCATGTTTTACAGAATTAAAATTTTGTGAGTATAAATAACTGTGAGTATAAATAACAAGCAAAACATATAAGGAATTCGCTGTAAATATCTCCCCAAGATATGTTAATCTTGAAAATGAGTATAAAGCGTATTAAATTTTATAAATTCTTTACTCTTGGTATCTCTTTATAGTGAAAGATTTTACACAACACTTAAGTGTTACCTAAGCTCTTCCTGTTATCAAGCCTAAGATCTTTGAGGGAGGATATTATATATGATTTAGTTTGTCCATTTATAATGTGTGTGTGTGTGTGTGTGTGTGTGTGTGTGTGTGTGAAGTAAAAAGAGAGTAAACAGAGAAAAAGAGTGAAACAGAATAAAAAGAACCAGAAAAAGATCAGGCTTGGGCAGGCTGGTCTCTTTTAGGTAACCATCATAACTGCAGAAATGAAGATAGAAATAATGAATGTTTAGCTTTGGTATAAAAAGTTTAAAATCAAACTTTTGGCAGATTATTTAGCTTTTTAAGTCACAAGAAGCTAGATCCTTACAGCATCAAAAGCCAAGTTCTTGCTATCAATATAGGCATAGAGTGAATAAATAATTGATCAGTAAGTGATATCTCCAGACACTTGAAACTGCAAGTTGGGAAGAAGTCAGAAGAGTCAGAGAGTGAGTCATTGAAGGAGCACTGAATCTTGCCCTACCTAATGTTAAGTTCACCATAGATTGATCTCACTGATGCTTCAGGAGGAGACATGTTTCTTGCATGTCAGGAAGCAATCTGAGGCAGTGTCAGGAGAGTCCTCACATGCTCTGATAGGACATAAGGAGCACGCAGTCCCTCAGACCCTTCTATGCTCCTTGGCTGGGAGTGTCCAGGTGCGACACCCGAAGCTGGTTGGCTGAAAAAGATTTGCAGTGGTTACAAAGACATGCGTTGGTGGCCGTGGAGAATGAATCAGATGAGAGGTCTCTCAGCACAAGCTAATGGGAAATATGTCAATAGCAGTGACTGGGTGCCTCCCACTCCTTCAGATATGATGATATTTTTGGTACATCCAGGAAAAATGTCTCCCCCAAAAATGCAAAATTGAGGAAGAACTTAAATTCATTTTTTTTAAATCTCAAATTGACTAAGTTCATATGAATTGACTAAGAAATATTATGTTTTCTCTCATCAAATTGAATGGGAACATTTCTATTGAAAAACAAAAATGTCACCATTGAGCACATTTGACTCATAGCCTGGAACTGTGTTCATACTACATACGTCTTTCTTTTTGTGAGCTTTCCATGATTCTCTTAGGTTGTCTTTGAAAAAATCTAGTCTAGTCTTTTATTCAATTTACCTGTCTTTGTTATAACTCTGAAATCTTGAATTGGGCCTATGGCATTAAATTGGCACTCAATAAACATACAGGAAGGAAGGAAGGAAGGGTAGAAGGAAGAAAGCTATAAAACTAATGCCTCCCTATATCTTACTCAATATTTCCAAATGCATTGGAAATTCACTAATTATTTTGCCATCATATTTGTTATATGATCTACTTGTTCCATTTAAAGAATAATAGGTAAATTACATTTGGGAAGGAAAAAGATACTAGTAAAGACAAGTGCTCCCAGGAGAGGGAATTCTGTCCAGGCATCTGACTTAAACTACATGTATTATGGTTTTTCAGGGCTCTAGAAGAATGTTTTAGGTTACACCATTTTTTAAATCATGGTGAAGGGTGAATTTTCTAAAACATGAAACCAATACAGATATCATTAAGAGAAATATTTTAGGTTATATAATAAAATAAGTAATTGAAAGGTAGACTTCAAATAGAGAAAATTATTGTGTGCATAGGACAAAAGATTATTGTAATAAATCTTTTAAGTCAAATAGAGAAATATAAAATTAAAAAGAGAGAGAGAGAAAGAGGGGAGAAAATAGATAATGAGAATGTGTAGGACATAATTATGAGATCATTTTAAAAATATAGTCATTAAAATATGAGTAATATACAACTTCACTAGCCATTCAATAAGCGCAAATTAAATTAGTTTTTTCTGAAAATAAGATTGGCAAATAAAAAATTGATAATAAAAAACAAAAAGACATAATAAAAATGATAATAAAAATGATAGCACCCCAATGCCAGGTGCAACATTTTGGAGGGCAGTTTAACAGTAGGCATCATGGTATTTAATGTGTGGATACTTTGACCTATAAATGTCACTTCTGAAAATTTAACCTAAATAATCAGACATATTATAAGGAAAGGGTGCAAGGATTTGTACACCTGAGTTGTTTAGAGTAGTGCAAAATAACATTAGCTTAAATGGTCAACAGTATTTAGATACACAGTCTAGATACATACAATAAAAAAATACTCTGTGGAAATTAAAAATGATTATGTAGTTGGCTTTTGGATGTGTTCAAACTATAGTAAGTGAAAAATGAAAGTCCTAAAAAAATGCAACATATGAAGGTTATTTTTGTTTTAGAAGGTGAAGAGGAGGGAAAGAGAAAGGGATGGGGCAGGAAAAGAAGTGGAGAAAGAGAAAAACGACAGAAACTAGAAAGACATTCTGCAAATATATTGAAAACCATTACTCCTGGATTGTGGGTAATTATAATCTTCATTAAAATTTTTATTTAGAAATTTTATTTAATAGCTTACAATGAAGGTTCATTAGGTTCAATGTCAGAAGAACAAGATAATAAAGACATTTCTATTCTGGAAAAATAGAATTAATTAACAAGGTAATTGTTTATGGAAAAATAAGGTCCTTGACATCAAAATGACTGCATCAGAGTAAAGGGTGGCACTGGCACCTGGAGGTCTTTGGGTGCAAGCTTAAAGCACTCTGAGGCTGGCCAGAGGAGCTCCCATGGGTGGGAGACTGAGAAGTGAATAACCATTATTTGAAGGGCCAGTAAATGCACAGTGATAGTGGGCTCTGGATTCCTGGGGCAGCACACGGTGGAGCAGTTTCTAGCCAGCTACTCTATCAATGTATTTGATATGCAGCAAGGGTTTCACAATCCCTGGGTGCAGTTCTTTCTGGGCGAGCCCTGTAGCTAATAGGATCTGTACCCAACTCTTAAAGGTATAGGACAGTTGTCCACTGTGTGTCACCCCCACCAACCAGTAACAACAAAAACTCTTTTATAGAGTGAGTTGCGTTGGCACAAAAAATGCCATTGAAACTTGCCCAGAGGCTGGGGTCCAAAACTCATTTTAACCAGAAGTACCAGTGTCATCTTTGAGGGCGTCAACATCAAAAATGGAACTGAAGATCTCCCTTGTCCCATGAAACCCGCAGACCACTGCACAGAGACCAAATCTTACAGGAGAGAGCAGTCCTGGGCATCAACAATCCTGAGAGGCATTTCTTAGCCATGGCCACCTGCCATCATGGCATTTTCAGCCCAAGAGACCCCCAGTTGGTCCCCATCCTCATCAAGATGGCTGGGAAAGGCAAGGTGAAGTTTGTGATTGGAAACGGAGAGAACTTGGTGGACCTCACTTTTGTGGAGAACCCAGTGCACAGACATATCTTGGCTGCAGAGTACCTCTCCTGAGATGTGGCTTAGTGAGAAGGCACTTCACATCATCAACCATGAAGTCACCTCTTTCTGGACATTCCTGTCCCACATCCTGACAGGCCTCAACTATAAGGCCCCAAGTACCACATCCCCTACTGGGTGGCCTGCTACCTGGCCCCCTGCTTTCCCTCCTGGTGATGGCGATCAGTCCTGCCATCCAGCTCCAGCCCACTTTCATACCAATGCCAGTCGCATTGGCCAGTGCATTCCACTATTACAGCTGTGAGAGCCAAAAAGGTCATGGGCCACCGGCCACTGGTCACCATGGATGAAGCCATAGGAAGGACCATGCAGAACTTTCACAACTTGCGTAAGGTTGAGTGAAGCACCCCAGAGTCTGGACCCTCTCAGTGCTTTCCCTGGCTGCTAACTTTCCCCTGTGGACCAACAAACTAACGCTCTTCACGTGAGTTTCTTCTGAGCTTAGGTCTCCTCCTGCCAGTTAGATGAGAGTTGACTCAGCTCTTCCGTGACCACAAAGTGGGAGAAAACAGCAGACATTTCTCCTTTTGTAGGCTTGGATTTGAATTTCTTAAAGCAAGCAACTTCATATTCTACTATTTTGTGTTTTCTCCTTCCTTCCTCACTTTTTCTCTCCCTCCTTCCTTCTCTCCCACTCCTCCTCTCTCCTGGGATACTCATCATTCCAATGTCCTTGCATTTAATCAACTCATTTGCTCATTAATGATGGGAAACTAAATTTACTTTCAAGGAAACCCACACTAGAGGAGAAGCCTAGTTCAAAGAAACACATATTACAAATATCTTAGAAAAAAATCAGAAGTTACAAACACTTCAAATGTACATTTCAAATAGATGCAGAATTTAGAGCAAAAACTTTGAAAAAATCTCAGTAATTATAGCCACACCACCACCACCACCAATCTCCAGAAGGAAAAGACTGCTGGTTGTTCACCTCCTTCCATGCTTCCAAGTTCCCTCTCACGTACAGCTGGTGTGCCTGCCTGCATTGTTTTTTTCATAAAGCATTCTCTCACAGACACATCTCTGTTTATCAGTGGAGCCCCATTGTCCTTTTTCATTGCAAGGTTGTAGCCTGCCCCAGTGGCCTGCCATTTTAGCTGTATAGCTCCTCTTCTGACATGGGACCTGGGGCTGGTTGACGGTAAGCCATTGAAAAGGTCAGAGAGAAGAACCTCCTTCATCTGCTTGGAGTTTAAGCAGAAACTCCATGAGATGATGCAGAAAGGGCTGTTTCTCTACAGCTCATGCTCACAGAACCCTTCAGGCCAATTTCCAAAAGGTAAATTACATAAAATGCAGTGTTCTCTATTTTCTGGTGATGATCTGCTTTCAGAATGTGGTTTTTTCCAAGACTAATCAAAATGCAATGTTCAAAAAAATAAAAATGATTTTATTAAAATGATGACTCCATTTGCTATTTTAGCAAATTCATTTCTATATGTTCTTTAAATATTGTTTATGTATTACAAATATTTTTGGAGTTTGTTTTCTCTTTCTCATTTTCTGATGTGTTTCGGTAATGGCATGTCTATTTTATTGTCATATATTCTTTCTGTAGGAATTTTTTGTTTTATAGTATCTTTGAAATGATAACCAGCACTCAAAAAATGGGAAACTAAATTATGTTTTCTTCTAGCATTTCTATTGTTTACTTATACATGTAAATTGATACGGAGTTAATTCTGATGCAAGTAGCAACATATTTGGGTTATAGCTTTTAATCTGTTATTTAATTGTCCATAAACTGGAGAAGATATTTGCAAATGACATAGCAGATAGGGTTAGTATCCAAAATCTATAAAACAAACTTATGAACTCAACACCCAAAAAACACATAATCCAGTGAAGAAATGGGCCAAAGACATGAACAGACACTTTTCTAAGGAAGACATCCAGATGGCTAACAGACACATTAAAAGATGCTCAACATCATTCATCATCAGGGAAATACAAACCAAAACCTCAATGAGATGTCACTTTACACCTGTCAGAATGGCTAAAATTAACAACTCAGGAAACAACAGATGTTGGCGAGGATGCGGGAAAAGGGGAACTTTTTCACTGCTGGTGGGAATGCAAAATGGTGCAGTCACTCTGGAGAACAGGATGGACGTTCTTCAAAAAATTAAAAATAGAGCTATGCTATGATCCAGCAATTACACTACTAGGTATTTATGCAAAGGATACAAAAATTCTGATTCAAAGGACCACATGCACCCCAATGTTTATAATGGTGCTATCAACAATAGCCAAATTATGGAAAGAGTCCAAATGTCCAACGACTGATGAAGATAAAGAAGATGTGGTATATATGTACAATGGAATATTACTCAGCAATCATAAAGAATGAAGTCTTGCCATTTGCAACAACGTGGATGGAATTAGAGTGTATTTGCTAAGTGAATTTAAGCCAGTCAGAGAAAGATAAATGTCATATGGTTTTATTCATATGTGGAATCTAAGAAACACAACAGATGAACACAGGGGAAGGGAAGGAAAATAAGACAAAAACAGAGAGGGAAGCAAATCATAAGCAACTCTTAAATACAGAGAACAGAGGGTTACTGGAGGGGTGCTGTGTAGGGAATGGGCTAAATGAATGATGGTCACTACAGAGGGCACTTGGGATGAGCACTGGGTGTTGTATGTAAATGATGAATCACTAAATTCTACTTCCGAAACGACTACACTATATGTTAACTAGTTTAGATGTAATAAAATATAAAATAAAGTAAAATGAAATGAAGCAAAACAAAATGAAACAAAATAAAATAAAATAAAATAAAATAAAATAAAAACAGCCCATAATATCCCTATTGACTCCAAATGACACACTTATCCAATATTATGATAAATATAGGCTACTCCTGGGCTTTGTATCCTAATCTCTTGATCTCTCATTTTATTTTTTTAACTTCTTTTAATGTTTAATTTATTTTTGAGAGAGAGAGAGAGAGAGAGAGAGAGAGAGAGCACGCACGCGAGTGTGAGTGGGGAAGGGGCAGAGAAAGAGAGGGAGACACAGAATCCGAAGCAGGCTCTAGGCTCTGAGCCGTCAGCAGAGAGCGCAACGTGGTGCTCCAACTCACAAACCACAAGATCATGACCTAAGCTGAAGTCGGACGCTTAACTGACTGAGCCACCCAAGTGCCTCTCTGTCATTTTATTTTTTAGCATTCTGTTTTAATTGCCTAGTACCATTCTCCCTGTTCTCCTGAATTCACATGTTTATTTCTCATTTTTTATGGTCATTTCATGTAAGGAGATATTTTGAATATGAGCATATTTCAGTAAAAAATTATTCTAATGTAGAAAATTATGTATAGTTTTGCAATGTTGACAACTCTTGCCTATACAAAAGGAGAGCTAGAGTCATAGGACTAATCTATTATTAAACTATTCTTACTAATCAATAATATTTCGTAAATCTCATTTAAAGAAAATGCAAATTATATGAATAACAATTTCACAAAAAATGAAAACAAGATGGGAATAAATTTAGAAACGGTTGGATCATTCACACACATACACACAAAAAAATATATATACTATCAAACAGCAACAATGCCCATTTTCCAAACTGCCAAAATGATACCAGACAAAATATTTTATAAGATCTTATGTTAGTGAAGCTATGACAGAATAGGTATTGTCATTTTTAGAGATGGAAATGTCTATTTTTGGAAAGCAATTTAGAAGTATAGATACAAAAACTCATGTTGCAAATCAACACATCCACAAGCCCACTATAAGGAAATACCCAACAGCTTTCTCAAAGATAAAAATATTTGAAAATTCAACTGACAATGTTAATATCAAGAAGTAGGAGACAGATCTAGTAAACTACTATAAAGCTGTACAATGGGGAGTATTATGCAAGGGATTAAGAAAAATATGGTAAATTGACATGAAATGGCACAAAAAGCTGATTGTAATAAGTGACCAGTAAACATAAAATGAAGGGCCAATCACAGAATGGTAGGTTAAGAATGATTCTATTGTATAAATTATTTATAAGCCACGTTTCTATCATACAAAACTGACTAATTGTGGGAAAAGGAAGCGATAATCATAAAGACTGACTTTTTTAACCATTATTCATATAATGTACCTTCTGTATCTTTCTCTGTGTGCCATTATTTTATCATATATTGAAACATGTATTACCACTTTTTCAATAGACCATTTTAAATTGTGAAATATTTAAATAAAAGATATCAAGCAGTGTGGTAAAACTAGTAACCTTTTGTGTTATGGTTAGATTTCGATTTCTATACTTATTCAAATATAAAAGCCGTTATTACCAAATGGCTTTTAAAATTCAAAACAGAATAATACAGCCTAATAAATTGATGCTTTTATAACTTTATGTCTTAATATTCTTAATGCTAAAAAGGCATAAAATTAAAGTATTTTGTGTCATAAATGTAAAGTAATTGTTAGTACTAATGTAATAATAGTATTTATAATATCCAACATTTTTTAAGTTGTCAAGGGCTTGTACTGTACATTATTATCTTATTTGAGCTTCATAACAGCCCTATAAATTATAGATGAATATAATAAAATTTTAATGGAAATTACCCCCAAATCCCCTATATTCCACAAATATAAACATCTTAGGGACGAAATGTCGCATTTTAAAATGCATTGTAAATATTAGCTGAAACACAGATTTCAAAAATGTACCAATCTTACAATTTACCTCACTAAAGATCCGGACGAATAAAAGGACCACATTAGCATCTCCTATGTACAACAGTAAATTGTTTATCCGCATTGAAAACCAATGCTTGGGGGAAAATAAATAAATAAAACCAATGCTTGGAATTGTTTTCGTAACTACTAGTTTGTTCCACATGCAGAGAATTGTATAAACTAGGGTAAAAACGAAATTCCCTTCTTCCTCACTGCAGCCATGTCTGAGGCTGCTGCCAGCCATAGCTGCCACCTGGAACACCACACAAGTCTGACTCTCAGATGCCATCATGAAATTTATTTACTTTTTTTCCGCTCTTCGTACACACCCTTTCAGTGAGGTTTAATTTTCTCCTTTTCTGGATGAATCCTCAAGCAGAGCCCATAACTTTTCCAGCCATTATCTGCTTTATAAAAGCTTCCTGTCACATTAATGGCTCCAATGGATGCAAATGATCCATTTCAGTAACTGTTGTGTTCAGGCAGAGTAATAACCAAACTCCACATTTTTCTAAAATGCACAATTACTCCCTCCCTCTCTCCTTGGGTCTGCTGAAGGCAGAAGGGGATGGCGGGGGGGGGGGGGGGGGGGGGGGGTGGGGGAGGGGGCTCTTTGACACTTCTCTTTCTTCTTCTCCTCCTTCTCCCTCTTCCTCCTTCAAGCTAGAAGAAGCAAGGGGTCAGGAGAGTCTTACTTCTGTCTACTGTGAGAATATGGTAAGTTGTCCACGGATTCCCTCCCACTTCCTGGGAAATATGTCTCCTATCTAGGCGTTCTGGTCCCTCCAACATACTTCATATTACTCCAAAAGACTATTGAATGGGACATATAGTATATGTTTCCTTCTAATTCGTCAACGTGAAACACTGGGGAGAAGCATAAGAGTGAACGTGGCTGGTGATGTCAGTGCCTAGACAACGAAAGGGAATCTCTAAACACATAAACCAAATGCAACTGTTTGGGAGAACCATTTTCACATATGACTACACCTAAGCCAGCATGTGTGCTTGAACTCTGAAAGTTTTTGTAAAAATTTAGTATCCAATTTAATCTTACTCATACTACTTCTCAAACATCCATCCTCTTATTTTAATCTTGACTATAATTACATTTATGTGTCTATACTTAAAGGCATGATTTATGCACATGTGTATGTTAAAGATATGTGATGTCTTTAGGCTTTTTAAAACTAACTTAACTTTGTTTTTTGCATTGGGTAGTACATAAGAAATTTTTTTAAATATTCTCTGGATCAGGAAAGATCCAAGAGTAAATTATTTTAATGATATTTCTCCTATGTATGCATAGATTTAGTTTATCAGGAGGATGATAACAATTGACAAAAGAGGCAATTTGTCAGGTGAGGAATCTTCAAGTCATAGTTGACACTATCACTTTGTATTAAAATTTTGGTGAAATTTGCCACTTCAGATAAAAGAAATTCAAGTTTCATATTTATTAACAAAACTAATATAAGGATGCATAAAACGATGCTCACTTTTACATCCCTAACAACCACCTAACTCTATGTTATCTCATCAGGAAATTCACTATCCACCTGCTATAATCAAAATCTATGTTTTTGAAATTGATATGTATCTTGTCCTATTCCTTGCAGGGGAAAACAGAGATGAGTATCTTATCATTCATTTAATGCCTTAGGGAGATAAAATGTATGTTTCTACTACAATTTGGGTGTCACAGAACAAGTATAAATATTTGAATTTAGGATTTCTACATTTTAATAGATAAGATTTTCTACCTGATGGTCTCACAACCAGTGGGAAGCAATTCCCTTATTACTGTTTATCACCATTGGCAAAAATTGTGGAAATCTCAGCATTCTGTTGTACTTTGTTTCTTGAAAAAAAAACAAATCATTTTAAGAGCTAGGGATCATAATGCAGTTATGAATGAGGAATTATTTAATATTAATCACAATTTGGAAAACCTATAATGTCTTTTTGTATTTTTGCATCCATACAAGAGATTATTTGGCAAATTTGTTTATTTGTACTGTACAAGTTTGTTTTATTTGTACAAATTTGTACCTGTTCTACTCCATTCAAGCTGTATATTAAGTACTCAGGACACAAATATGGGGGGCAGGATTGAACTCTACCTTCTAGAACTTTATAGAATGGAGATAGAAAGTATAGGCACACTGACCAAAATTATTATGCAATGTATTCTTGCTATATTAAAGTTATATGCCAGATGCAGGAAGAACTTAAGGCAGATTGCTGATTGTTATCTGAGAGAATCCAAGATGTATTTAAGGAGCAGAGGAGCCTTGAGCTAAGACTGACAGGATGAAGAGGCACTTGGGTGACAATCAGCAGCAGACATGACAGATGAAAGGAATATCAGGTATGAAAGCATGAGTTTGACAAGGTCTATGAACACTAAGTAATTCAGAAGGGGAAAATGGAATGTTGAATCAGTTGAGATAAAACATTTAAGGAAGCCTCACACTAAGAAAAATTTGATATATTTTGCAAAACATCAGATTATTCTCTAATTAAGTTTTCCAAAATTATATTTCCATTCTTAGTTGACCAGTCAGATATCTGTGTTGGAGAGATCATCTTGGAGATGATATCGAGCATGGACTAGAGAAATATAAGCATAGAGAAAGAAAGATAATTTAAAATTTTTTAATGTTTTTTAAATTTATTTTTTAGGAAGAGAGAGCATGAGCAGAGCAGAGAGAGGGGGAGACACAGAATCCAAAGTGGGCTCCAGGCTCTGAGCTGTCAGCACAGAGCCCAACAAAGGGCTTAAACCCATGAACCATGAAATCATGACCTGAGCCAAAGTTGGATACTTAACCAACTGAGCCACCCAGGTGCCCTGAGAAAAAGAAGATAATTAAGGAGAGCAATACAATTAATCAACTGAGAAGAATAAAGGAAGAGAATTAGGGTAGGTAGGTACAGTGAGGATGAAGAGGAGGGGACCAAGAAGAGAGATTTTTAAGACTGAGAAAGTGCCAAGTTACTGACTCTGGAAGGTAATGAAGAGGAGAAATCTAGGATCAAGTTCTTCTGATGAAGAAGAACTAATGAAAGGACAATGTTAACAAGATTAGAAATATAAAATGGATATAAGTTTGGTTTGAGTTTTAGTGAGAGTTTGAGGGAAAGAAAGTTATACTGAATTGGAAGTTCCTATGAAAAGCTTTATGGATTTTCCCATTGTGGAATAAAAAATATTTTTAAGTCTATTTTTCTCTCTGTTTTACATTATTGGAGATTTTCATGAAATTACTACAGATGATTAAATAAGGTTGGTATCAAATGTTAATATTTAAATCACAGATATTAAGGTAATTGAATCAGAAGCTGTCTTAGAACTACATAGTTTAAAGAAAATATAAAGTAGTGATTCCCTATGCCTTGAAAAAGACTATTAATCCCAAGGTGACCTTTGTAGTATCATTCTCCAAGGCTTTGCTTCTCAAATATTTTTGAACAAGGCTCCCCTAATGTACCTTTTCACACTTTCCACTGGAGTCAAAGGGGGGTAAAAGTGAGAAAATTCAGTGATAATAAGAGTGTCACCCCTTCCACCAAATTATACCAAGCTGGAATGGACACAGACCCTGCAGTGTAGTAGGATGGACAACAGTGTGCTTACCAAAACTCATCTTAAGCAGAATATTGGATGTAGCTGAAAGGAAGATATTGATAAATCATGTAGGGTCAGAGTGGAGGTTAATGAGAATCCCATGGACCATTCTTGAACAATAACAGATGGTCACTAAACGGTCTTTCCAGAAAGATGAGTCCCATTATATTCAAGTTCTTTCTTGAAAAAAAGCATGCAACTTCTCAGTCAGAACTAATTTCTTGGTTACAATATAGGAAACCACTGATTCTATCTCCATGGGTCCTGCCATTCTGCCTTGGCCTCAGCCTCTAGGACAAAAACAGTCTAACTTGTGTTTAGAAGGATGGCATCTTACTTGGTTTGTGTGAGGCACTTAATTATTAATATTCCTAAAGCGCCCATACATTTAAACCCCTTAGTCCAAAAATACTAATTTAAAATATTCTTATTTCCTACCCCCACAAAAAAAGCCTTTAAAGGGCTCAAAGATTTTGTCTTTCCATTTTTTTTAACCTCTACCATTTATTATTATCTATTCTATGTTTGAATGTGAGAGAAACACCTCTTTTAGGGTCAGCGTGTTTTATATTGTCATGTTTACCTCTAGTATCCAAACTTGAACAGTTTTATGATTATGAAAAAGAGGCAATATGCTGGGGATATTAGTACATAAATCATTGTCAGGAAACCAATGCTGTGTTTCAAAGCAGGAAAAAGCTTTTAAAGTATTGATATAGGTCCAACCAAAAGGGCATGCAGAATTTTCTCTTTTGTTCTAACTTGATATTTCCTAAGCACGTGGCTTTTAAGTCAGGAGAAACTCCGCTGATTAAACATTCTTATAAGTAGATTCATTTAATGGACCTTAATTAAAGAAAGGCTGTCAAAACTGAATTTCTATTCTTAATATCTGCCATTTTACACATCATTTTTTAAACGTTAGAGTTAGAAATGTAAATTGTTCTTTTAGAATTAAAGCACTTACCCCAAACAACAACTGAAGCATTTTTCTAAAACAGCAGGAACAAAGACAATCATTCTAATCCATGTTAAGAATTTAGAAGAAAAGGAGTAAAGATTTATTATTAAATTCTAACATGTCAATTATGCTGAGACATGCAAATAGTGTATTTTTAAAGCATCATTCAAAAAGTCTCCATTAAGATGTTTACATTTAGCTTATAATTTCATCCCTTGACTTTATGAAACAAGTTTTCTGGGTGATGTAATAAAAATGATCTAAATGATGATGTTAAATAGAACTTTTAGGTCTCAATTTATCTACCTTATTATGAAAATATTTTCACATTTTCTCTGTATGTAGGACATGCTCAGAAGAGGAAAATATTTTTATTTTTATTTATTTTTTAAATGGTATTAATATTTATTTATTTATTTATTTATTTATTTATTTAAACTTTCTTAAAGAGTTTTATTTTTTATTTTATTTTTTGCTAATATGAAATTTATTGTCAAATTGGTATCCATACAACACCCAGTGCTCATCTCAACAGGTGCCCTCCTCAATATCCATTACCCACCCTCCCCACCCTCCCACTCCCCCATCAACCCTCAGCTTATTCTCAGTTTTTAAGAGTCTCTTATGGTTTGGCTCCCTTCCCCTCTAACTTTTTTTTTCCTTCCCCCATGGTCTTCTGTTAAGTTTCTCAGGATCCACATAAGAGTGAAAACATATGGTATCTGTCTTCCTCTGTATGGCTTATTTCACTTAGCATCACACTCTCCAGTTCCATCCACGTTGCTACAAAGGGCCATATTTCATTCTTTCTCATTGCCACGTAGTACTCCATTGTGTATATAAACCACAATTTCTTTATCCATTCATCAGTTGATGGACATTTAGGCTCTTTCCATAATTTGGCTATTGTTGAGAGTGCTGCTATAAACATTGGGGTACAAGTGCCCCTATGCATCAGCACTCCTGTATCCCTTAGCTAAATTCCTAGCAGTGCTATTGCTGGGTCACAGGGTAGATCTATTTTTAATTTTTTGAGGAACCTCCACACTGTTTTCCAGAGCGGCTGCACCAATTTGCATTCCCACCAACAGTGCAAGAGGGTTCCTGTTTCTCCACATCCTCTCCAGCATCTATAGTCTCCTGATTTGTTCATTTTGGCCACTCTGACTGGCGTGAGGTGATATCTGAGTGTGGTTTTGATTTGTATTTCCCTGATGAGAAGTGACGTTGAGCATCTTTTCACGTGCCTGTTGGCCATCCAGATATCTTCTTTAGAGAAGCGTCTATTCATGTTTTCTGCCCATTTCTTCACTGGAATATTTGTTTTTCGGGTGTGGAGTTTGGTGAGTTCTTTATAGATTTGGATACTAGCCCTTTGTCCGATATGTCATTTGCAAATATCTTTTCCCATTCCGTTGGTTGCCTTTTAGTTTTGTTGATTGTTTCCTTTGCTGTGCAGAAGCTTTTTATCTTCATGACGTCCCAATAGTTCATTTTTTCTTTTAATTCCCTTGCCTTTTGGAGATGTGTCAAGTAAGAAATTGCTGTGGCTGAGGTCAGAGAGGTTTTTTCCTGCTTTCTCCTCTAGGGGTTTGATGGTTTCCTGTGTCACATTCAGGTCCTTCATCCATTTTGAGTTTATTTTTGTGAATGGTGTGAGAAAGTGATCTAGTTTCATTCTTCTGCATGTTGCTGTCCAGTTCTCCCAGCACCACTTGTTAAAGAGACTGTCTTTTTTCCATTGGATGTTCTTTCCTGCTTTGTCAAGGATTAGTTGGACATACTTTTGTGGGTCCAATTCTGGAGTCTCTTTTCTATTCCATTGGTCTATGTGTCTGTTTTTGTGTCAATACCATGCTGTCTTGGTGATTACAGCTTTGTAGTAGAGGCTAAAGTCTGGGATTGTGATGCCTCCTGCTTTGGTCTTCTTCTTCAATATTGCTTTGGCTATTCGGGGTCTTTTGTGGTTCTATACAAATTTTAGGATTGCTTGTTCTAGCTTCGAGAAGAATGCTGGTGCAATTTTGATTGGGATTGCATTGAATGTGTACATAGCTTTGGGTAGTATTGACATTTTAACAACATTCATTCTTCCAATCCATGAGCACAGAATGTTTTTCCATTTCTCTGTATCTTCTTTAATTTCCTTCATAAGCTTTCTATGGTTTGCAGCATACAGATCTTTTACATCTCTGGTTAGGTTTATTCCTAGGTATTTTATGATTCTTGGTGCAATTGTGAATGAGATCAGTTTCTTTATTTGTATTTCTGTTGCCTCATTATTAGTGTGTAAGAATGCAGCTGATTTCTGTACATTGATTTTGTATCCTGCGACTTTGCTGAATTCATGTATCAGTTCTAGCAGACTTTTGGTGGAGTCTGTCGGGTTTTCCATGGATAATATCATGTCATCTGCAAAAAGTGAATACGGATGCAGAAATTCTCAGTAAGATACTAACAGACCGAATTCAACAGCATATAAAAAGAATTATTCACCATGAACAAGTGGGATTCATTCCTGGGCTGCAGGGCTGGTTCAACATTCGCAAATCAATCCATGTGATACATCACATTAATAAAAGAAAAGATAAGAAACATATGATCCTGTCGATCGATGCAGAAAAAGCATTTGACAAAACTCAGCATCCTTTCTTCATAAAAACCCAAGAAAGTCGAGGTAGAAGGAACATACTTAAACATCATAAAAGCCATTTATGAAAAGCCCACAGCTAATATCATCCTCAATGGGGAAAACTGAGAGCTTTCCTCCTGAGATCAGGAACACGACAGGGATGTCCACTCTCACTACTGTTGTTTAACATAGTGTTGGAAGTTCTACCATCAGCAATCAGACAACAAAAGGAAATCAAAGGCATCAAAATTGGCAATGTTTATTTATTTTTGAGAGACAGAGACAGAGTGTGAGCAGGGAAGGGTCAGAGAGAGAGGGAGACACAGAATCTGAAGCAGGCTCTAGGCTCTGAGCCAACAGCATAGAGCCTGACGCAGGGCTTGAACTCACAGACTGTGAGATCATGACCTGAGCTGAAGTTAGATGTTCAACCGACTGACCCACCCAGGTGCCCCGGAAAATATTTTTAAATGTCGAATTAAATTAAATTAATTTTCTAAAAATCATTGAAATTCAAGTCAAAAGAATTGAGACCTGGTTCTGTTGTGGGTTATTTGCATCTGGACTCCAAGCAACTTTTAAATCTTTGGATCTCAACCTTTCCCAAAAACAAATGAGTGGGAAAAAGTAAAATTATTTGTACACACTCTTTTCCACTGTTCTATGGCTCTATGATAAAATAAGTTTAAACAATGAATTATTACACTATTTATTTCCTAATTTTATATATTTCTACAAATTATCTGACAATTCTTTTTTTCTTTAAAGTAACAACACTATTCTATATGATGAAGTAAAACACTTTGACAACAAATTTACCTTCACCTGAATAGACACCACAGTTATTTCTGTGGAAACCTTGTGTATGAAAAGAAACCCACATCAAAGAAAGCATTGGAAGAAGTAGAAAGAAATGAAATATGAACTGGAAACATTTCCTGCCCAGATGCAATTCATGCTACAACAGCATGGTTACCAGATGACGGAAATCGACCTAAATTTGAATTATGATACTGTAATACTATAGCTTCCGAATTGTATGACCTCAATCAGATAAATTACCCATCACCTTAAACTTCAGTTTTCTAATCTAAGCAATGGGGTTAAAAATAAAAAGCAACTCTTGAAGTTGCTTTGAGGGTTAGATTAAATACTATGTTAACGTTGCTTAGCACAGTGCCCAGCATGCGTTCAACGACTGGAATGGGTCTCAAGCATTCTGTGTTATTGGCTGAAGATCTTCAAGTAATGATCCCAGTTGAATGATATGTTACCTTTAAGTAGCTACCCCCAAACTGTGAGAAATGCTTAGCCTTTTGTTGTATGTTTGGTGGTGTTTGCTTCTAATAAAGATGTTGCCTGTCCTTTCAAATATTGTCTTTTGTATCAAATCCAAATGCCCTTAAATGGGATTATTATTGTCATCAAATTAGAACAAAAAAACAATATCCAAGGAAAATTTTAGTTGAAGTGAGATTTTTAACATTAACTCTAATTTTGAGGGGATGAAAGTTTTTAGTGAATTGTATGTTGTTAAATTCAGCTTTTCTTAGTCTTGGCAAAGTGAATTAGAACAACAGGCAACTGTCCAAACTTCTAAATGTAACATTCTTGGAAACAAGCCCTTTGTTTTGCTTGGTTTGTTATTGCCCATTCACACCATGACTATAGTAAACACTTTATATGTGTTTTGTTGAATGAGTCTTGACCAAATCCATACCAACACCATATAAATCATGGAGAAGAAGGGACATTTATTTATATTGCAATATCTGAAGTGATTTTCTACACTTATCTAATTAAAGAGATAATTGGTTTTTTTGTCCTCTTCATTCTGTCTAGTAGATTGTTTTCACCCTCTCCTCCTTCGTTGTTATGGGGTTTTTTTGAAGGGTGGAGTTTGGGGGAGCTCATATTACAAATTGAAACTTTTTAGACCATTGAACAAGTAGTAAGTATAAGTAGTAGAAAGCTAATAAAATCATTGTGAATTAAATGACCATCAGTTTTGAATAACAAGAGCAGCAACAAATATATATATACGTATATACGTATATATACACACATATATGTACGTACATATATACGTATATATATACGTATATATATACATATATACGTATATATATACATATACATACGTATGTATATGTATATATATACGTGTATATGTATATACATAGTATATGTACATATACATATACATATATATACATATATATACATATACATGTATATACATATACATATATGTATATACATATGTATATGTACATATACATATACACATATATACATATACATACGTATGTATATGTATATATATACGTGTATATGTATATACATAGTATATGTACATATACATATACATATATATACATATATATACATATACATGTATATACACATATACATATATGTATATACATATGTATATGTACATATACATATACATATATATATACATATATATATACATATACATACGTATATGTATATATATATGATCCATAAGTGGGAGTACTTGGATGCTGCTGTCTAGAAAGGCATTCGAATTATTGCACAAGCTTAAACAATGAACACACTGACACTGCCAGGTTTATTCCTATCTTTTGGAAATTTCAAAACATGAAACAAATACATGCCATCGTAGTCTTTAAACTATTGAAATGAAAGAGTTTGGGAAAACATAAAGTTAACATTTTGTAACTTAAGGAGTCTACAATAATCATTAACACTGTGATAAATTTGTGAATTCACGGTAACACTTGTGACCAACTCAGTGATCAAAGTTAAAAGGTCAGCATGAAGAAAAAGCTACAAAAATTCAGATTTACATAAATATCCAATGAGCTTGAGAAGAAGGGCAAAGAAGAAAGGCCAGTATAGTTTTAGGTCACCAGCAGCTCAGGAAATAAATGTTTAGGACATAGGGAAAATCTTCGTCTACAGAGCTGGGTACAAGGGCATGACATAACAGTGTAGCATAATCCAATAAGAGAGGAGACTACTAGGAGATCTTCAACCATACTAACGTTAGGAGGCATTCTCAGATCACTAGGCAGTAATTACAAAGTATCCATCGACTGCTCAGACCAAAAATCAAACTACACCATGAATTAACTTTGAAAACATTATGCTGAGTGAAAGAAGCCAGTCACAAAAGACCACGTATTATATTTTTTCACTTATATGAAGGATCAAAAATGGGCAAATCTAGCGACTGCCTTGGTCTGTAAGGGACTGGGATTAGAAAAAAATGAGGAGTGATCACCAATGGGTTCCTCTGGGGGTGATGAAATAGTCCTGTGAAATTAGGTAGTGAAGATGGTTCCATAATTCCTTGAATACACTAAAAAACATAGAATTGCACATTCTAAATGGGTAAATTATATGATAGCTGAATTATATTTCAATAAAGCTGTTATAAAAAATGAAAATGAAGAAAAGGCTTCCCACAATCTTGGAAGAGATCTGAGAGGTAATTGGAGTGCTCCCTGCTAAAATAATTCCTGTGGTCGGGAAAATAACAGCATGGGTGGGCAAAGCCTACATATTGCAAATCTATGCATAAGACCAGGGATAGAATCAGTTTCTAAAGAACCACACAGATCTCCAAAGGCAATTCAGGAGTTTGTGAAAGGAGAGAATGGGGGGTAAATGATGCTATTGAGGCATTTGTAAGTGTTATCAAATATAGTAGTCGTTTTTTCTTTTTATTAATTTTTTCTTTTTTTATTTAAATTCAAGTTAGTTAACATGTCGTGTAGTATTCGTTTCAGGAGTAGAATTTAGTGATTCATCACTTACATAAAACACCCAGTGCTCATCCCAACAAGTGCCCTCCTTAATGCCCATCACCCATTTCGCCCACCCCCTCACTCACACCTCCCTTCCAGCAACCCTCAGTTTGTTCTCTGTATTGAAGAGTCTCTTACAGTTCACCTCCCCTGTGTTTTTATCTTATTTTTCCTTTCCTTCCCCTATGTTTATGTGTTTTGTTTCTTAAATTCCACATATGAGTGAAATCATATATTTGTCTTTTTCTGACTGACTTATTTCACTTAGCACAATACACTCTAGTTCCATCCACATTGTTAATCTTTTCTTGACTAAAGTAGGGATTATTCTACTTCTTTGTAAGGAGAGATAATCCCACACATTGCTTTCTTGAAGCTTCACAAAAACCTAGCTATATAAAATATTTCTTTAATTCCCATTTTGTGGATGAGTAACTAAAAAAATAGAGAGACAGAATGATGTGAACAATCCAGAGTCAGTAGAAGGAAAAGCCAAAATTGGAGTGTGAGCCTTTTAGCCCTGAGCCCTATGGTCTTCCCATGTGTCACGTTACCTGTCTCTCAAGATTCTGCTGACTTATCAGATTTGGAGTTCTATCTTGTTTTGAAACCAATAACCCTTGGGAAATGACTGCAGAGAGGAAACATTCCCCTTTTTTTGAAGTTCTTACTTAGTTGATATAGTAGAATGACCATAATTTGAAGACGATGACTGCAGTTAAATACATGTTGTATTCTGTGCCTACCTATTTCCATAAAAAGTGAAAAAAATAATAATATTCCAAGGAGGCTACACTTCTTTTGGAAGTAAAGTTGGTAAGGTCACTTTGAAAATCTGTCAACATTGACTTGAGGTGAACAAATGCACACTCTGCAGCCAAGCAATTCTACTCCTAACATGGTTGCCAAATGGCATGTCCAAGAATGTCCATAGCAACCTATTCTTAATACGCCCAAAACCTGGAAATGGTCCAAATGGAATACACTTGCTCTCTTCAATTAGTGGAATACTATGGAGCAATCCCCCCAAATAGGTAGCTATACACAACATGGACAAATCTTGAAAAACCTACAATTGAGGGGGGAAAGAAAGGCCATAAGCAAATGAGTACACACAGCACAATTCTGTTTACAAAAAGTTCAAAGCCAGAAAAACTAACCTAATCTCCTAGAAGTGAGGATAATGGTTATCCCTGGGAGTGGGAGAGAGGTAATAGTAGCTGGAAGTGCAAAACAGTGTGGTTTCTCAGGAGCCAGCAATGCTCTTTTTCTTAATATGGATACCGGTTCACGGGTATGTAGACGCAATAAAAACCGACCAAGATACACATTCATGATTTTGTATTTTTATGTGTGTAAAAGGATGCATATTCGAATATATATTTTGTGAGCTCCTGAAGGAAAGTTATCCTGAATTTCCAGATTTTTGCATAACAAAATATCTTATCTAAAATATGTATGTGACAGATTTTCTCCCTACACAGTACAGCAGGCCCTGGGAGAAATCCCCCCCCATACGGGGCTATCTATTCACCCGTTTGTTTCCAACCAGCACTTTTTACACAATCACACAACATGGCCCTTTGCACTAATGACAGATGGCTCCGGGGCATCCACCTGAGGAGGACTGATGTCATCTGAGAGGTGGTTTTGAAACCAAAAAGATATAATGTAGTAAAAGCGACCAATGAATCCTTGTGAAAATACTCCAGGAAGCATTCATGAGCAGGTGGCTTTGAGGAGGTGTCATTTAACAAGAAAGAGCTAACAGTGTGAAGCACTCAGGCCAGAGCTTTCTCGGCAAGAAGGAACAGTAAATGCCAAGCCCCTGAGGTGAGAACGAACATGGAATTCATGAAAAATAGAACAAGGACCGGTTGCTGGCTACTGTGGAGGTACAGAGAAGTGACAGAGATGGTCGGACAAGCAGGCTCTCGTTGGGTGGCTCCGGTCAATGCAGCTAAGGAAAATGGATTTTAGTGCAACTCTGTAACCATTGGAAGGTTAAAACAGGTCAATAACATGATCTAATTGGCATTTTTAAAAGTTCACTCTGACTGCTCTACAGAAAATGGATTGTAGGAGGGGAAATAGCAGAAAACCATTACAAGGTTACTGCTGGCGTCCCAACGAGAGCTTGATAGGAGGCGCTGAGAGATTGCATGTAGGGGTAAAGGACATAGAAGAATCAAGTGTTCAAGGGCTTGAACAAGTCAAAGGAGGGCGGTTCCATTCCCTCCGAAAACTTGGAAAGGCCAAGATCAATTGAAGAAATGCATACAGAGCATTTAACATAAAGCGTGGAAATGTTTAATTAATGTCCTTTTTGTTGTCGTTAGCACTATCACATTGGCTGTTTGGGTAGCTATAAAACTCTTAAAATAAAACATGATTTATGCACTTGACTACGGCAGCCATAAGAAGTCCCATTCAAGAGTCCTCAACATCAGTATTTAAACTTACAAGGAATTCTGAAATAAGCTCGCCTTTTTACAGGTAATGAAATTAAATATTAGTGAGCTAAATGATTTTTCTCAAGGCTGACTTTACTCTCAAAGGCACAGAGTCCTGAAATCTGCTCTTATGAACATGAAATATTTTTAAATTGCTATATAGTGGAGCGGAAATATTATTTATAACAAAATGGCAGGGCAGTAGTACAGCTCATGTGAGCTGGGAATTCATCTTTATTTTGCAAATGCCCAAACTGCTTCTATTTCTTCTGTGCCGCTAAATGATGGAATCTAAAGCAGATAATTTATCTGTTTTTGAGCAGAGCACATTAATGATCCTTCTTTAGGGAGGTAGAATCAAAAGGAGTAAAGAACTAAACTTCTTTGTATGTTAGAGCAAATGGAATGGAGTTTGCAAGAAACTTACTCTTTGGTAGTGAAAGGGCGGACCTAGGCCGGCCGACTCCATCTTGTTCTGTGTCCTCCACCTTGAGTGACTATGTCCCCGACATGACCCCTTTTCAGGAAAATCGCAGAAACCTCAGACCACGCCTCCTCCCCTTGAGTAACCTCCCGCTCACCCATTCAAACTTCCCGATCAAAACACGCCCGGCGACCTGCGTAACAGACTCCGACCCTTCCCCAGCCAATCGGCCGAGGCCACGACCCTTCCCCAGCCAATCGGCTGAGGCCACAGCCATTACCTCACCAACTGCCCCTAGACCCCAATAAAACCTTTGTGCTTTTGAAACTCGCTCTCTCTCCGGTATCTCACCGCTGCGTCGGTGCAGGTAGGGGATTGAGCTCGAGCTAGCTCGAATAAAGGCTCTTTTGCTTTTGCATCGGACTCGGCTCCCTGGTGGTCTTTGGGGATCACGAATTCTGGGCATAACAATAGAAAAGCCCACCCACAAATATTTGCATGTAAATTTTATTTATTTTTTCGGAGGTTAAAAATGGGTTGATATTCCATAGCTGGTTAGATAGAAAGCAGAGAAAATGAGGCAGTGGATATACAGAAAATGCCTCGCAGAAAATGAGACAGTTGGTAGTTAGAGGCTAAGTAATAAATTGTACTAATTTGAAACACACACACATACATATGCACACACAAGCACACACATACGTGTGTGTTTAATTAATTAAATTTGGCAGTGACTCTAGCACTTGTTTATTACTCAGACCAAAGATATTTTCAGGGAGGAGATGTTTTATTATTGACAGTATTTAGAATTATTGACATATGTCAATACAAATATCGATTTTGAGTTGGTTTTATTATTTTCTTTAATTATCTAAAGACAATGCCTATATCAAGGATAGATCACACCCTGCCTTCCCTGGGTATGCCACAGTAAGGAAAGAATATGTAGATTAAGATAGTTACTAAAATTAGCATGTGTATATATTCATATACACATCATAGACGTGTTACTATGTGTATATGTTATGTCACGTATTCCTCATATGTATATATTGCTCAAGGTGCTGACATCTGTGACACAGAATGTATTACATATGAAAGACCAACATCTATCAAAGGTCAATACTTTCTAGGAGATGCAAAAGTACAAGCCTGAAATATAAACATCTTTCTTAAAAGGGTAAATTTCACATTTATACAAAATAGGTTGGCTTTCAAAATGCAATCTGACTTTGTAAGCAGTATTCAAATATAAAAGCTTACTCTGTAGACCTAATATCAGACTCCATATGAAGATAATCATTTCCCATGTTTATATGAAATGACTGTAACAAAATTTTTAATTATGGAAATTCATATAAAGATGACAGAAGATGCCCTATGTACAAAAAATGTGCAAGTTCTCATAATTCTGAAAATCTTACGTTTTTTCATAAAGAACAATGATGTCTTCAGATCAGTTTCCTACACTTCAAACTCTGCTGTTTCCCTCCTTTTGTGATAATGTAAACGACACGCACACCCTTATGCCATGAGACAAAATGAAGAACTTGCTTAAAATGTAGTTTAATCTATCTGTGTAAAGTGTTGCTTTACATAAACAAAACATTCAGTCAACATATCACACCAGCAGTGAATCTTCTGGAAGTTTCTCCTCATGTGGACAAGTTTTCCCAGGGAGGCTTTCACAGTTATTCTGTGCTGTCCTTTACATTTCCGTCATAATTTGGGGAATATGTAAAACAAAAGCCTAGAAATCTAGACTGATACAATACATTTGATAAGAAAACAATTGAAAGTGGTCAGGATATCTTTATGCCATTGTACCAACCAGGCACACATGTATTCAAAATGCTGTGACATAAAATCAATAAAATGCATTAAGTCTGACTTGGTTCCACTAGTTAAAAAATAAATAAATAAAAATGAAAGCAAAACCTATTATTCCATTCAAAATGCGTGGTACCTACGCGGTCTCAATCCACACTAAGTTTTGCTATAACTGTAAATAGTATTGATTTTCTTCAAACAGCTGAGAAATATTTGATGTAAATCTTATTTGGCCCATGACAAAGAAGTGCCAGATTTGATCCAAATTGTTAACATATTGCATTAAGGACTAACTACTTTTTAAATTCCCAGTTCTGGTTAGTTTCTTTGTACTCAGCATCAACCAAAGCTATCCTGCAAAAAGCAGTTACTTTTCAGAGACACTTCTAAAGGAGAAACTTTGCCCAGGGCTGATCCTATGTGTACTGAGTCGCTATCTCAAAGAGATGTTTGGTGTTCTCTCTTGCAAAAGCTACTGCTTTTTTGTGGATCCACCTGCTGTTTTAGACTCTGTTTGGTCCTTTGGTCGCAGGTGGTTATCTATTGCTCAGATGTGAAAGAAAGCATTTTGTTTCTGCGCAGTTTGGTGTAGATCCTTCAATTTGCAGACATTCTGAAACCATCATTACTTTGTTGGCTTTCGTTTCCTATTAGCAGAGAGTATACAAAATTTCTTCTGCCACCATGTGCCTGGTATAGAAGAGAAACCCTGCTTCCCTTCAGCTTCCAGCTTCAGCTAGCTTAGTAGACCCATCTGCAATTTGTTACATGAATCCTGATGGACTGTGTTTGTTTCATGATCATGGTAATATCAACTTGTCACATAATGTCAAAGTTTGTTCCAGAACTCTGTGTCCTTGAGCATAACGTTGCATGTCAGAAGGTCTCCAATTACTCATTGGTACAATGAAGGAGGGAAGGGGTAGACATATTCATGTGCTTTTCTAAATGTGAAAAATGAATAAATCATGATCATCTCTGGTAGGTCAGTCGTTCAGAAAAAAAAAAAGATAAAAAAAAAGTATTGGTTACTCATACATTCATTCGTGTATTCATTTACCCATTGAAATACAAACTCCATGCCGACAAGAGACTTTTCTACTCTGGGGATCCAGTACCAAAAACAGAGTCTTGCACATACACCAAAAGATATATTAAAAGAAATAAAATAATGGTAACTTCCTGCTCCCAAAGATCTTACCACTCCATAGGCACTTCAGCTGCGTTATAGTGAAAACAAGTTCAGCGGTAGGGACTCAGAAAAACAGAATTCCTCCTTCCACTTTGAAATCGACTTGCTAGATGCTCATTGACATCATTTAAGCTCTAGGGACTCAGTTTGGTCACCTGAAAATGGAACAATACACACAGGATAAGGATAATATATGGAGCTCACTCATATATAACAGAAAACCCAAGTAATAGAGGCTTAATAAACAAGTTGAGTATGGGGCACCTGGGCAACTCAGTCAGTTAAGCATCTGACTTCAGCTTGGGTCATGATCTCATAGTTCGTGACTTTGAGCCTGGTGTCAGGTTCTGTGCTGACAGCGCAGAGCCTGGAGCCTGCTTCAGGTTCTGTGTCTTCTCTCTGCCCCTCCCCTACTTGCTCTCCATCACTCTCTCTGTCTCAAAAATAAATAAACATTAAAAACATAATAAATAAATAAATAAATAAATAAATAAATAAACCAGATAAGTGTGTGTTTTCTTCAAGCAATGAAAATTCCATAATGAAGAACTGCAATCAGGCTTAACATCTCCATGATACCATCAAAGACTCAGTTTCTTTTTGTCTCCCTGCTCAGCTATCGAGCGTGTGCATCTCATTTTATGGTGACAGGTGGTTATTAGAGCCCTAATATCACAACCATATTCCAACCATATTCCAGGGAGAACAAGAGGCCAAAGGGTCATTCTGGCTGAACTGGCTTCCTTTTAAGGAGTTAGGCACATGCCAGAACTATATCAGATATTTACCAAAAAATGCTAGACAATGTAGTTTTGTAACTCATCACTTGTATATCCAACAAAATCAAAACTGTTAGTAAAGAGATAAGGATGGATAAATATTGAATAATAAACTGTTTTAGTCACAAGTGAAATCTATTTATACAATTAACAATTTTTTGCATACACATTTAAGATTAAGATTTTACAATGGTTGAAATGGAGAGAAAGGAGTGTCCATCACTGAATTAAATGCTTGCTCTAGCCTGTATGTTTGTGTCATATGTTGAAACGTAATCCCCATTGTAATGGTAGGAGGAAGTGAGGTCTTTGGGATGTGATTAGGTCATGAGAGTGGAGCCCTCGTGAATAGGATTAGTGCCCATGTAAAAGAAAACCCTAGGAGTTCCCTCACTCTTTCCATCATGTGAGGACACAGAACTGGCTGTGAATGAGAAAGAGGGCTATCACCAGACACTGGATCTGTTGGAGACTTGATCCTGGACTACTCAGCCTCTAGACTGTGGGAAACAAGTGTCTGGTGTTTAAGGCACCCAGTTTACAGTATTTTGGTATAGGAGCCCAAGTTAAGACAGTGCTGTTCTCAATGTCTTGAAAAAGGAGATGAGAAAATAATATTTATGAATCTTTTTTTCCATCAACAAGTCTATTTTAAAAGCCTGATGAAAACTTAGTGCAGAAGTCCCAAAGTTAGCCTGTATTTAAGAGATGGGGAAGCTAACTGTACCTCTGAGTTGGAAAAGCATGGTAGGAATTGCTACAACCATCTTTGAAAACAATTTCATAAGGTCATCAATGTTATTTTAGTAGGCTCAGTGGCTAACTGCCTGCTAAGCTAGCTTTCTTTACCACAGTCAAAATTCTCTAAAGTACGCACTCACTAGGAAATAGTGCCTAAGACTTTACTAATTTTAAACTATCCCATAAAAAAGCATAAAATTCTCTACTATTCTACTTTGTTCCATTTAGCCCAGTTCTGTGAGTTTAAAATTGGGTATCTTGGCTATGACTGCTAATGTTTCCTCATGCTTAAAGTTGTAATAATTACATATACCTTCTTAACCAAGAAAGCTTACGTATCAGATGATCTAATGGATGTTAGAGTTCTTCACCAGCTGAAAATACTATACAGACATGAATTCTTGTTATTGTCATACTTTGCTTTGGCTCATTTTACCCTGCTCTGTGAATATCATTCCTTCTCCCACACAAAATTCTTTGCTCAGTCATGATTTCATAACAACATATCATCTTCTTAGGTCATGGCAATCCTTTTATACTTAAAGTCAAAGTACAAATGGTTAAATAAAGAAACAAAATTATTTCCTCCTGAAATTCTCCTCTGATTTGACATCCTCCTTACTACCTCTGCATCTCACTGCACTAACCAGTGTGAATTTCAAAGTATATTTGAATATTAGAATAATTATTTATTCATTTCTATAATTTATACTCTTTGTTGTACGCAGCCTTATTCAAATAATTTATTTACAGGAAATTCACCTATCTGGTAATGAAGGGAAGTAGCACATTGATAATCTAAAAGTGGTAAGGGCAGTTTATATTTGTTTTGGGAATGCAGTTTTTTCAGGGGATTTGCTTTCATAATTACATTTTTTTCTTGCTAGAATTAAAAATTTTGCATTCCTTAGGCAGGGAAGCAGGAGATTCTGAGTAGAATTGTGAGTACAGAGAGAGATGATCTGGATATAAACAAAACTCCGTCGTGAAGAAGACACACGGTTTTAAAATATACTAATCACTGAGAGTTGATCACATAACACATTTGCTTTTGTTCATTTCTCTACCACGCTATAAACTGGAGGATCCAGCTGCAATCAAATTCTATAAATATTAAAGTGAAAAGTACCATACCAAACCCTTCCTCTGAATATTAAATGGCTCTTAGTGGCAAGAATATAGTTACCTAATGCTGGGGCTGACCTAAAAGCATATAGGTTGATGTGATTTTATTGTGTCTTTTATCCTCTCTCTTTATATACCAATATTTGCCTGTGTGTGTATGTATGTGTGTGCGTGTGTGTGTGTGTGTGTGTGTGCGCGCATGTGTATGCGTGAAGAAAGAAAGGCAGAGAGAGAGGAGAGGGGAAACTGGATAGAATAATGAGAAAAAATGATGTTCTAACTAACTTTGCTTTAACGCCAAGATTCATAGCAGCATAATGAATGATTTCATGGGAGAAAAAAAATAAGATAAACATTTAAATCTTATATTTTATAAATATAAAGTGATTTTTGGAGTTTACCTCGATGAATGCAATGGACCACTTATTGCTTTTATTTAATTTAGAACGAGATATGCATTAGCTGTCTCTTAGCTAGGTTCATTTATAAACTATTAATGATTTCATTTGCATTTTTACCAAGCAAAAACAAACAAACAAAAAAAAACACATAGTATTGCATAGGTCTCTTTTTCTCCAGACACTGAGTCATTATTTAATTAAGCACTGTTAATAGTTTTACATACCACATTTGCATTTTTATCTAGGTGCTGCAATTGAGTAAACATATATTTAATTTATCATCTCATATATTTTTTAATCTAGGCAGATGAAGATCATTAGCTTCTCTTATAATGTCATGTTTTCTTTAAATTCTTTAACTCACATACAATAGTTTCGCTTCCTTTTCTTTGAAAATAGTGTTGTTAAAAAGTTGGAGACCAAATGAAAACTAAAATATTCTGACAGTCTTTCAGTGACCTAGTTTACAGATTCTATTTTTAAAGTAATTGCATTTTTACTGTATATTGTGTGGTGTTTTCAATTACTTTTTCACACAGACTTGATTTTCCCACTGCATGTCTTCTTTCAAGTGCTGTGTTTTAGTAGTTAACCGTGTTTTGAAAATTCTGCAAAATCCTTAATAAAGTGTAAGCTAATATAAGAGATCATTATCAAAATGGAAGAAATGGATATAATATATAAACTCAGGAGGCCGTGATCATTATCTACAATTATAGGAAGAATTTCAGGAAACAGAAGTATAACATTACAAAATGAAAATTGATTTTGAATATTAGGAAAACAGTACGAAGCCCTTAAACTCTATGAAACTCTTCTGAGCTAGGTAAAATAATTCCCTTGTGTAGAAGGGTTTTATTGGCACTTCTTCAAAAGGACATGAAAGCAAAATGCCAGAAAAAAATCTATAGCTACCTCTGTATCTATCTTTCATCTCTCTATCTCTCTGTCTACATATGTATCCAACATCTATCGTATATCATCTCTGTCTCTATATCTATAGTGCATGTGTTTAAAAGGAAGATTGAAAAACTCACCAACACTTCACCAGAATGGTGATGTCTCCCAGTGTGACATTCATTCTTTATACCACTGCTGTCTTCACCAATGGTAGGAAAAATCTCCATGCTCCATTTTCCCAAAACAAACAAACAAAAACAAACCTAAGCAGGTTTAGAGGATTGCGAATCAGAGCTTCAGTAGCCTGGAGTTGGAGCATCGGAAAACTGGACTTAGATATGAGGCTGAGAGTCTGAGAGGCAGAGAAACTAATACAGAAAAGCAAAGAGTTGGAGTAGACAAGTTGGTGGCTGACCTGAGTCTCCATGCCCTTCGTGATATGACTATAGGAAGAGTAGTGAGTATGGAAGCTGAACTTGAGACATCTCTTCCAAGTTAGTAGGGTGCCGAAATAGTTGTAGATTAGTATTAGCCACTCTCAGAATTAGAAACAAACTATATCTGGAGGAAGGTTTGCTCAAATAGCTGCAGGATTAAGATCATATGTGAAAATTGCCAAATAAACTAGGAGCCAAATCTCTATGATGATAAACAACAGAAAAAGATACAAAGGCTTGACAGTAAGTACTACAGATTTGGGAATTGTCAGATAGAGAGGACAGAATAGCTTTGTAAAAAAATTAAGGGAAAAATGCAATTATAAAGCAACTACAGCATCCTATTTTTGAAATAGTGGCTATCCTAAAATGAGGGCGGTGGGAGAAAATGGGACAGGGAGGAGAACATCCAAAGATACATGTTACAAGTGTGTTGAATTTTTGATATGTGTGTTGGTTCATGGCTTTACATTGTATCATAAGAAAAAAAGCAAGCATGCATAGACCGAGATAGTAGTACATTGTTAACCAAGGACTCTGTTAAAATACCAAACAAAAATAATCTCCATCAATTAAGTAATTGAACATAAGAAATACATAATGACATAAAAATAATCAGCACTATTATTTACCTGCTCATAATAATCTTTAAAAAGCTACCAAAGAAAAATAGCTGTTGAGTTTATGGATGTACTGTGTGAATAGTCTTTCTCATCAGCACCAATAGCTTTTCTTCCCTCAGGGTTGAGACAGAAAGCACAGCTACAGAATGATTTCCTAGCATCATGGACTCTGAATCTTTTTTTCTATTACACACAGAAAAACACCTATCATCAAAATAAATAGTTACTAATCTGCTTCTAATGGTTCCACACAGGGTCAGAAAGAAATAGGGCAAAGTCGAAATGCTGCATTAAGTATAGGAGTCATAATACATGGAAAATAGCTTAAGGGTAATATCAAACATAAATTGCCTGGAGGTAAATGATTCGGTATTACTATGTTCATGAAAGTTCTCTGATTTTATTTTGCAAATTATTGAGCGGTATTATTTTAGGTCATGATGTGTTTTGAACTACTGTCTCCATTAGATCCCTATCATTTAATATTTGTTCTATCATCACCTTAGCCCCATGTAGCAGCAGAATAGAGAAGTAAGACATTGATTTGGATCGGAGTCCTGCCAGGATTTGCTGATTTCATGATGGCTACTGACATCACTGGAATAAGGCTGTAGATAAATTCAGTGAAGCTTAAAGGATACATTTTTTGGCCAACATATATATTAACTAAACACACATTTCCAATTTGTTTTTCATTATAATCACCATGTCCTTTTTAAGACAAGTTTATAGGCATTGTGTTTACTGTTAGTTTTTATTTGTTTGTTTGTTTTACTATGGAACACTTGGTGAATTTGCATGCCATTCTTGCCTAGAAGTCATGCTACTCTTTATATTGTTCCAATTTCAGTGTGTGTGTTGTCAAAACAAACACTATTCGCTTTTAATATGCATTGTCAAAGACCTATATTAAGCTCTTACGTATCCTAAATTGCATTTATTAAATCAACTAGTTTTTCATACATGAAAATATAGATCTCAAATCTATAGATATGTTGCTAATATAGATATTAGCATGTTGTTGAACTAGAAAATCTTTGAGGAGATTTAATAGAAGTAAATACGTTCCTAGAAAGTTTAAGTTATATATTCTTTCAGCAAACAGTCCTATTTCATATAAAAACAGACTTGAAATAAATCTGGTGCATATATAATAATCTTCAATGATAGCAGCTGACATAAGAATAGGCTATAAATAAGTTCAGCTGAGCTGAAAGAAAACACATTTTATCATGTAGCTTCCAGGATTTCTAAGATCATTAAAGATTTCAAAGCAACAACCAATAAATAAATAAAACAATCAATGCTTGCATTATACTGTAACAAACACTTAAATAGCTCTATAGAAGTATAATATTTAGGCTAATAAGGTATACAAGCATAAATAAATATAACAAGTGAGGCACATTAGTCATTGCAACAATATATTTAGCTTCCAGATTCATCCATGTTGTCATGCATGGTAGGGTATCCTCCTTTTCTAAGACCGAATAGTATTTCATTGTGTGTATACACCACTTTTTCTTTATCCATTCTTTTGTCAGTGGACATTTAGGTGGCTTTCACGTCTTGGCTTCTGTGAATAATGCTTTAATGGGTATGGGAGTTCAGATATCCTTTGAAGATCCTGACAGCAATTATTTTATAGGTACACACAGAAGTAGGATTAATGGATTATATGGTCTTTCTGGTTTTAATTTTTTGAAGAGCCTTCATAGTGTTTTTTAGCAGTTTCATCAATCTAGAATCTCATGAAAAGTGTCCAAGGGTTCCCTTTTCTCCACATTCTTACCAACACTTGCTGCTTTGTTTACTTGTTGATAGCTCTTCTAACAGCTATGAGATGGTATCTCATTACCACTTTGATTTAAATTTCCTCGATCATTAGTGATGTTGAATACCTTTTCATATACTTGTTGGTCATTTGTATCATCTTCTTTGAAGAAATGTTGAGTCAGTTCCTTTGCTCATGTATTACTTGGATTATTTGTTTTCTCACTATTGAGTTTTAAGAGTTGCCTATATATTTTGGATACTAATTCTTTATAATACATCAAGTTTGCAAATATTTTCTACCATCCTGTAGGTTATCTTGTAATTTTCTTGATGGTTTCTTTTGTTGTTAAGAAGCTTTTTTTGAATTGTTCTTTACTTCCCTTTATTTTATTGAGGTATGATTAACATACAAAAAGCTATGCATATTTAATTTAAACAATTTGATGAGTTTGGAGATTAAGTACACATCTGTGGAACTATCATCACAATCCAGGCTTTTTATTTGTGAGGAATTTATGTTTTATTTGTGAGGAATTGATAAGTCTTTATTTTATGAGAAATCTAAAATAGCCAAATTCATAGAAGCAGAGAGTAGAGTAGTGGTTGCTGAGGATGAGAGGAGGAGGAAATAGAGTGATATTAATCAAAGGGTACAAAGTTCCAGTTATTCAAGATAAGTAAGTCTTAGAGATCTACTGCACAGTGTAGTACCATTGGTTAATAATATTGCATTATATACTTTAAAAAATTACTAAGGTAGGTCTTAGTTAAGCTTTATTATATCATAATAATAATAAAGAGGTTGGGAGGAAACTTTTGAAGGTGATAGATATGTTCATGGCATACATTGCAGGGATGGTTTCACGGGTATATATCTGTCTCCAAACTCATCAAGTTTATACATTAGTTATGTATAGTTCTTGTATATCAATCCTATCTCCATGAAGTGCTTTTTTAAAGCGATGGTATATTTTCCCCAAAATAAACCCTACTTTTTTCCTCTATGGTTCCATATACATATCCAAAGATCTCTAGTATCACCAACTGAATTATGATCCCTTTATTTACTGTAATAAATTAAATGTTTGGAGAAGATCTCAAATATGATGCAATATCTTTGGAGAGATGCAGTATAGAATATGGGTTTGTAAATATAAACACTTAAGACAAATGTCATTCTGTCTATGAACATGAGCATAAGACATGCAACTGAGACTGAAACTTGGTGCAACTGTTCCTAGCTGGGAACTTTGTGCAAGTTATCAGCAAATAAAGATGGTAACAACCATAGAGGTCGATTTTTAGCATTAAATGATAAATGCATATCAAGATTTCACAGAAGATCTGTCATTTAATATGCATTCAGTAAATTGTCATTATGTCACTAGCCTAGATTGAAGGGTAGCATAGGATGAGAGATGGAAAATAAATGCCAATCCATGTGCTGAGAATCTAAATATTCAGTGAATTTAATAAAATTCAGCATTTAGGCTGAGAAAACTTAATTAAATATATTCATTCTCTCATTGCCTTTCCCACATAATTCAATTTTGGGAGAAATCTGATATTTTTGAGGAGATAGACTCTACTCTTTTTGCAAGTTCTTGCTTGAGCCTCATGATGTGAAACAGCAAAGCAGATATAATGCTAGGAAATATGAGCTGGAAGAGTGAAAATTTGGTGGGCCAAATAGAATTTCTGTGGGTGTAATGATTTTTAGAAACTGACAACAAGCTGTCTAATATCATATTTCCATATTCATCCTCAAGTAGCATGAACCACAAAATTCCTAGCTCAAAGCCTTCCTGGTTGGCTGGGTTATAACTCTGGGAAGCTTTACAGCTGAACTTTAAAATAAATCCACATGATTCTGGGCTTCAAATTCAACGTTTGGAATATTAATCTAAGAGAACAACAGACATTTTTTCTGTCCAAATGTGCCATCGGATGTCTGAAAACCATGCTGCACAATTCTTCTGTGAATGATTGAGAACTTTAGATCGCCTTCTTGTCACCGTAAGTTCTATGAAAGGCAGTAACTCCTTAATGGATATTTGTTCACCTGTCTCATCTATTCCGATAAAAAGCTGAAACAAATATATACTTGAATTCTCGAGGATTTATTCACAGAGAAATTATCTGTCAGGAAGTTAGTTATATCCATGAGATGTTCATCTCTTCTCTGTGTGTAATAGGGCCACCAGATGGTAGCTCTCCACAGCTCTCGTAGGCTGTGAATTGGCACTAATGGAAACATCAACACTCACTTCAAGGCTCCTATAGAGAAACCATGTCCCCAGATCTCCAAATCCTCCTAACCACGAACTTAGAGTGTCCTGCATTTAATGCTATTGTTTTCATTTTGCAAAAAATCAATAACATCTTCCCAGAAAATGCTCCACGTGTGGTGGGAAAAATTCCTTGAAATTTTGTCATTTACATTTTACACAATTTTGTCCTGATTCTAAAGTGTTCCAAAGACCATTTTGTACAAAATGGTGTAAAACGTTGTGTGCAGTGGATTTCACCCTAAGACGAATATTATTTTGAACACTTTGATTCCATTGAAGACACAGATGGAATTTATTGATGGGAAATAAAACCAGATTACTATTTTATTATCTCCTGTATCATTTTCATGGCCATGAGGTAGACAGACAAAAAAAAGCACACTTAAATGGATAACAGCTTCACAAATAAATAAGGCTTCCCCCCCACCATCTCATTATTTTCCCAGCAAATATTTTACATTGGTCAAGTTTCTAATGATTGACAATATACTATTATAAAAACTTGATTCAATTTAGCAAATATTTATCGAAAACTCACATGGACTATTCATTGTGCTAGGTATGGTGGAAGAATCAATATGGCTCTGAAATAATATCTGACAATTTGAAGCTTCCTTTCCAATGAGAGAAACCACCATGGATGCAAACACAAGGAATGATCTCAGAAAAATAGTGGTTACAGTAGAAGCACAAAGGATAACTTGTCCTAGGAAGAATCAGGAAAAACTTGGAATCTAATGAAAAATAAATTGGATTAGATGAAATGAAGAAGGGGCAGGGACATTCCAGAAAGAGTGAACAAAGTTATCAAGTTATAAAAGATAAAAATAGTCAGTGAGGCCAATTCCAGAAAAGAAGTTCAGTAAACTGAATAAAATCAAAAATGGACTCCACTCTGGAGGTTAACTGCTGACTTTACGTGAATATGGCTTTTCACTGACACGGAATTTTCTTAATATTATTAGGAAATAAGGCAGGATAATTGTTTTTATCCTGAGATAAAGGACTCTTCTTGTATCTCAAAGGAAGTTCATTGTTACATCACACAGCCTTTCCTCAGTATAAAATGGTGAAGCTGAAAATCAGATTACAAAGGAATCAAAGACTAAATGGTAACCAAGTAGATCAGCATAGGAAATGTTGATGGGATGGCATGTGAGTAAACATCAGCAGTTACAGATTAGATAGCATGCAGAAAGAAAATATCATGGTTAAGGGAATTCTGTTTTTGATTAATTGGTTATATTTCCCACAAACTTGATTTAGCAAAGAGATTAACCTGAGCACAGAAAATCAGAGCTTGAGAAATTCTGGGAGGCTAATGAGAATAGCACAGTGGAAGACGTTAAGAACACAAATATTGGAGCCAGCCGATCTGTGTTCGAATCCAAAGGCTGGTTGTAGAACCTCCTGCAAGTTCTTCAATGACCCTGCTTTCCCTATGTAACAAGGTTACTGATGTCTACTTTAAAGTGACACTTGCAGATACATTAAACAATACACGTTAAATGCTCAGAATGGTTCTGACATACATATAGCAAGAGCTAGTAAAGGACTGCTTATAAAAAAGATCATGGTTAACAAACTGGATAAGCAAGTGAAAAACTGATTAGAAAAATAAAATTAACTGCTAAAGGAATCTACAACTTCCTCTTTTTGTACATAAAAAAGGATTGGGTTGTTTTGTTTTTTGTTTGTTTTTGTTTTTGTTTTTAATAAAAGGTTCTTTCAGAGTTTAATTTCCACCAATCATTCAGTATCTCCTCAGAGGGGACAGCTATGACAGCGACATGCCCCTAAGAGTATTTTGAGTGACAATAGTTACTTTAAATAATTTTTCAAAAAATTATTTAGCATATATTTAGTGTCTGCAGGAGTCCTAAAGGTCAATGGGTTGAACTGTAAAATACATTGCAGGGATTCCAAGGACCAATACTGACGCAGGTCTTTAGTCAGGTTTGTTGGCTATAATCACAGGATCCGAATCAATCTCCCGCTCTCTGTCTCTCTCTCTCTTTGTCTCTCTTTCTCTATCTTTATCTCCTCTGCCCCTATCCACCTGCATTCTCTAGTAGTCTGGATACCACAGTGGGTCTCATCAACAGAATTATTCCTTCAGATCCGGGATGTAACAGTTTCACAGAGTTCATCTCATTCAGTCAATACTTAGAATGTTATGTTCCACAGGCATTTAAAAATGGGAATGCTTTTAGAATTGTCAGTTAAAATAAGTTGAGTGGTTTGTGACAGCAAAGAATCAGAGATATATGTGTCTCACATCTCCGAATTGAAGAAATAATTCCTGTAATAAGTAGAGGTGAAAATAACAATGAATTGATATGTTTGAATAAGTTTCTACACAGAATATTATTAAACTTCAAAAGTCAAAGTTGTAACACCATGACGCATCAATCAACTTTGCATGCTATGCAACATTGTTTCTTATCATCTTTACTGCATTTATGGCACAATGTATTTTTTCTATATAAAATGAGTATTGAGGGGCACCCGGGTGCCTCAGTCGGTTAAGAGTCTGATTTCTGCTCAGGTCATGATCTCACGGTTCATGAGTTCAAGCCCTGCATTGGGCTCTGTGCTGACAGCTCAGAGCCTGGAACCTGCTTCCGATTCTCTGTCTCCCTCTTTCTGCCCCTCCTCTATTCACACTCCATCTCTGTCTTTCAAAAATAAATAAAAAAACATTGAAAAAATTAAAAAAACAAATATTGCAGGCTACTTCGAAAAACCAGGAAAACATTTTGAAGGCATTTTGTGTAGAGGTCAAGAAATTCTGATTGCCTTGTCGCTAATCCCAGCATTATCACTTTCTACCGTCTACCATGGTCTTTCAAGTAAGAACAAGAAACAGGTTATGGCAAATATCAATTAAGAGAACAGGTGCCAGGGGCCCCTGGGTGGCTCAATCCAGTAAGCTTCCAACTCTTGATTTTGGCACAGATCGTGATCTCATGGTTTGTGGGATGGAGCCCCACATTGTGCTCTGCGCTGACAGCACTCCTGGGATTCTCTCTCAAGAGTACGTATACATAAAATCTGTAGTTTAAAGAATAAGAAATAACATTCATGAGCTTACCACCCACCTAAAGGAATTAAACAGTATCATTACCTTTGAATGTGTTTGTGTTGTCTTCCTTCTTTCCTTCTTCATGTCTCTCTCAGACATAACCACTACCCTTGAATTGTAGGCTGATTGTTCTCTTGCATTTCTGTACACTTTTACCAAAGATGTAGGTGCACCCAAGATATATACAATCATTTTTTGTCTAGTATTTTTTACCTTTATATATAATAGTAATAATAATAATAATAATAGGTATTTTCCAAAGACTTGCTTCTTCTGCTCAATATTAAAGTTTTGAGGTTTAATCATGTTTATTCATATTGTTATTAATTTTTTCAACTATGTTACATACCATTCTATAAATATACCTCGACTTATTTATTTATACATTCTTCATCCAACAGATTTTGGGGTCACTTCCCGGTGGTTTTCTATTACAGAAATGTTACTATAAACACTCCCAGCATATCCTTTGGTGCACTCATGCAAGAGTTTCTCTAGGTAGCATATCTAGGATTTTAATTTCTCAGTCAAAGGATATGTGCATCTTCAATGTTATCACATAATGCCAAATTCTTCCTCAAATTACTTGCACCAATTTACATGCCTACAAACATTCAACAAAAGTTCTGGTTATTACATAGCTCTTCTAATATATGATATTTTTGGACCTCTTCATTTTTCACATGAATCTATACTTTCAAACAGATTCATATTTATTGAACAAAAGAAAGCAAAATGATCATAACATTTTAGTCCTGGTGAATAGATCTTTTTTATTATTTATGACTGTAAATCATATTTGGAAGGGATCCTTGTAATGACATGCATTCAAATGTACTCTGATTTTTCGTCAGTAGCTAGGATTATAAGTAGTCAGCTCTTTAGGGTTTTTGCCAATTAAGAAGGAAAGAATAACCAATGATAGTAATATAGCACAGAAAAATTCAAAAATTCCTTCTACAGTTGAGCCCTGAATAACACGGGTTTGAACTGACCTGGTACACTTATATGCCATTTTTCAAAATAAATACAATACAGTACTTTAAACATATTTTCTCTTCCTTATGAATTTCTTAATAACATTTCCTTTTCTCTAGCTTGCTTTATTGTAAGAATACAGTATATTATACACACAACATACAACCAACTGCTTATGTTATTGGTGAAGCTTCCTGCCAACATGGGCTATTATTAGTAGCTATGTTTTGGGGGAGTCAGAAGTCACACATGGATTTTCAACTGCACAGAGGTTAGTGCCCCTAGCCCACCATATGTGCTCAGACACATACACAATCTTCCCATATTGTGACAAATGAATATTTATACACCTCTTCAATGCTTAGCCTCTGTCTCCGAAGCTCAAAATATACTGAATGCTACTGATAATGTGATGTGATAACAGAATAAATTTAATCACTTGATAAAAACAATAAGATTGTGTTACATAATTATTTCAAAATAACCGGGCATTTGTACCCTTGCATATGAGGGACACCACGTATTACAGTACCATAGGCTTTGCACTGATCGACTTTTCAACTCTATTTCCAATTGGTGAGCAGTACACAGTATTACTAAGATCACAGAGACTTTATAAGTTTAATGTTTCTAGTAGCCCAATTTAATCCTGAAGAGATAAAATATTTAAAAGTTGATTGATTACTTCGAACCATAATGTATCTTGGAAAACTGTGGAGCTAGGATGCTGGGAAGTTAGGGAAATTGCTATTAATTTTAAATGGATTGAGTTCATTTCCCAGTTGTATGTCTGCTTTAGAGGCTTTTGTTTAGATGTAATGCAGAGAGAGAACAACTATTTAAGCTTTTTATTCCTTTTTCCTTTGTTGTACAATGAATGTTTTAAGTTATGTTCAAAATTCTTTAAGTATCTCACTGGCCTACTTTGCATAAGTACTTTGCCTATATTGTCCGCATCGCCTCCGTGTGTTTTTCGTGGTTCTCATCGCCAAAATTAGGACAGAATCCATATAAATCTATAAAATCCTTCATCACTAACACCATTTCCCTCAGATTAAACTCCAATTCAGTCACAAAAATACTAATGAATGCTAATATGGTTCCATGAAAAGTCTTAACTGTGACGGTCCTGAATGTGTGACCAGTGTGCACACCAAGCAGATTGAACCGTTCTTTTTAACAATAGCTTTTGAGTTTGGTGTAGGAAAGAGCCTGCTTTTACACAATGCCAAACCTTGAATAGTTCCAATTTCAGCCTAATCACACTGTCCTTAAAATTTCACTCTGCTTGAATAATGAAAAAGGGTGATATGAAAATTGTATGAAACTAGCATGCCCCAGGACAGGTAGTGTAGGATGTAATTACATATGCTTCAACAGCTGGGGCAATGTGCTGTAAGAAAGGCTTTTAAGGTGACAGGAGTTAATTGCATAGGTTTTAGGACAGAAGAAAATGTATGGGAAGAAGCAGAGGAGAAGGACGCAAACCCCAAGTGTCAGATTTTGAAATGTGAGAGAAAAAAGATTATGCCACATTAGAAATGGACACAAAAAGGTAAATGGTAAGCCACTTTTTCCAAGAGATGAAATAAAAAGGAGAATCTTGGCTAGGTAGGAAGTGGTGTATTCCTAGCTAGCCTCCCAAGCATAAAGCTCTTTATGATGTACCTGCATATAAAATAGGACAGCCTCCCATAAACCAGGCTGTGATATTTCCCCAGTGACACTAGTCCACAAGGCAGCTCAGTAAGAAATAGCACATTTTCCTGCAATACCTGTAATGACAGTGGCGTCTATCTTGGACCAGAAATTGTAGGGCCATAGAAACCACGATGCATTCAGTCTTGACTCCAGCTGAAAAACACAAAGCTTTTGAAAGACACCCTTTGGGTGGCATTTCTGTAATGAAGGCTGAATCACTTTTTGCAAGCTGTGTGAGTTTGTCAAAAGAACAGAAAGGGACTGTATATGATAGTAGGTGTCACGCTGAAAATAAAACTTTCAAAAGGAAAAAGGGAGTAAGTTGTGGTATCAGTCTTGGTCTTATCCATCTTCCCCACAGGGCTACCTTTTTACAGAACTAGTTGGACATGAGCTATGCTGCTCATTCCTGGTGGGTGCAGAATAAACACAATATCTTACCTCCATATGCTTTGCTTGCTGAATGATTTTAGGAATAGTGTGTGATAAATCACCAAAAAAGAAACTTCCTCGGATTTTGTGTAATTATGATCTCTTCTAGAAATGCAGAGAGGTATAGAGGTATTTTAATAAGGCTGATATTGTAAGTTATAATACTTACTCAAGGATGTCACCACTCGATCTTTAATTGATACTAATAAATTAATTGTATGACCCTAAAATACACTGAGGCTTGCTCAGAGAATGAAAGTTTATTGTTGAATTGTAATGCATAATTCAAATATATTGATTTAATTACTCATTCTTCCCCATTCTTTGGACACTTCATTTTGATTAGCTAAATGTGTTTTGAAGACATTTCTTCAGTTTTCTGAAAAAGTCAAAATCTTTCCTAAGCTAGAATATAAACACAAACACTAAATCATTTACTAAATATCTGTCAGCAATTTACAATCCCATAACCTCATTTCAAATTAAAATCTCTTAATGCTCCATCATTCCCCCGGGGGAGATCAGCTTGAAATTCTCAAGGCAAATACAAATTTCTTCTCCAGATTCAACTTAATCCTGATTTCTCATTAGAAGGCTTATTTAGAGTAACATGATGTAATCTGCTTTCTCATTATGGACAGCTGTGTTTATCAGCCTCCAGACATATTAAAGGTACAGATATATTCATTTATGATTGAAAAAAAAAAGTAAAGCTCTTTCAGTCATTTTTGTATGTCTTTTGTATATTTTCCAGGACAGATTTTACCTTAATTTTGTATTTGGTCAAGTTCATTTTCCTCTTACCATTATACTGTTTCTTAAAAAAAGAGCAAAACAAAACAAAACAAAACAAAATGAGGGTGTTTAAGAAGGAAAGTATAACCCAGATTTTATTTGTCCTTAAAGTGTTTTTAATGAATGAATCTGTACACATATGTACAAAATTAAAAAGTCATACCACATTTATGCATAATATACACAGATATTTGTGAGATTCATGGAGGAAAGGTAGTTGAAGTGAATTAAAGATCATCTTTAAACTATGCTCCAGTCTCTAGAAAAGACTGTACTTAAGTCATACCAGAGGAAATTTTTAAAGAAGTTTTTAAGAAGACCTCCAAAGAAATTCACTCACTGTCCTATTTCCAAAAGAGCCTTTGGGTATACATGAAATCCAGCATAGTGAAAGGACATTTTCCCTTTTTTTTTTTTCTTGGTACTGATGAAGAATAATGAGTACAATTTCAAAATAATAATCTTTCTCAGGCCAGACATCCTGCAAACGGGGTCAGGGATCAGTTACATCTTTGTATCCACCAATGGTGGTTTCCAGCACTATTCCATATTTTTTACAAGCAGAGAACCAGTCTGAAAACAGACACACATCTCTGTGGCTTTCAGGGAAGCAGAGAACAGTCCGCCTCCACCCCGTCTGTATGGTGCTTTGACAGCAAGAGTTTATGACAGATAGCTTTTCATCACAGAGGGACAAGAATTAGCCAGATATTGCTTTTTGATGTTGATATTATTTGTAATCCTTAAATCATCTCTATGATTCTAGAATAAATTCTTCATCAGTCTTTCATTGGTTGTTGATATTTAACTGCAATAGCACCAGTCCTGATATAGGAAGATAATTCTGATATCCTTCTTATTTGGTATTATTCACGTTGATTTAAAAAAGAAAAAACAACTCTGTACCACGTTTAATTTCTTATGGTAGTCAAAGTCTGTTTGAATGCACTTTTTACAAGTAAAGTATTTCTTTACTGAGCAACTATTTTTTGAACACTTGTCATATGACCATGATTATTGAAGACATTTTGGGGACACTAAAGAAAGATGAAATAATAAGGCAGTTGCTGGCCTTTAGGAATATACAGGGTATGTGATAAGTACAAGAAGTTTCCATAATTATTTATATATGTATATATACAGATATATGTATATATGTATAATATGTATATGCATGTATATATATATATATACACACATGCATATTTACACATATATATTCACACACCCACATATAAATACACACATATACATATGCACATGTATACATATATACACATACATATTCACACACACATATATGTACACACATATACATATGCATATACATATACATGTATATATTGAAGACTGTGACATTCATAAGTGATCTGATATTTGGACTAGAAATTTCTAGTTGGAAAAGAGCCATTGATATAGATTTAAACTTTAAATTAAAATTTTAAGTTAAAATTAATTAATTTCATTTGATTAAATTTTAATTAAATTAAAAATTAAACACAAAAGATATAAAATGATTTAAGACATCTAAATTACCTTCCCAAGCTCTCTTGTTATTCCCAATTCTTAGGCCTTTTGTTGGTGGTAAGTGGATTCAGGTTTTAGGTCATCTCTCCCACCAGACATAGATAGGCTGTTTGATAAAAGGAGAGGGCAAGAGAATTAAAAGGGACTTGCTGCTTTATTGACATGCTAACTAATAACAAAAGCTATAAGCCCAACCTTTTCTTTCTCCTTTTTATATCAATTATAAGACAAAGTAAACTCTTTGAAAACAATAAAAAATTCATATCTATTTTTATTGGTGAATGATCAATATATCAATCCATTATACAACTGCAAAAGGTTTTCCTTGCTGTAACAAAAGCAATTTATTTATCCAACTGAAACCCCAAATATTAGCTGAATGGTTACAAGACATTTCAATAACACACAGGGAAATACTGTCAGATCAATTCTAAATTCAGAAAATCTCAAGAAAACTTGACGGTTGCAAGTTTAGGGACGTTTCATGCTAACCAGAATAATCATTGCTAAACTAGGTTATGAGGGTGCATGCACAAGCAAGCCACAGGGTGACTCTTAGGATTAAGAGTTGTGGCTTAAAAGTTACCTGCACACATCCTGTAGTAAAAACAAAGAGGTGTGCAACAGCCTCACACCAGCTAACAATGCTAGTGTTCACACTGGATGTCCTGGAACCTAGATCCTTGTGCACAGCCACATGAAACAGCCTACTGCTTTCTCTCCTTCCCCTTAGCTGAATTTTCTGGTCTTAACAGCCTACTTACCCAGATGCACAGTATCTGATGGGCTTTTTTGGCCAGTTAGGTTGATCTTACTCATTTTGGTCAGTCTTATCCTGCTGTCCTCAAGCCACTAGAATGATAAAAAGGTGCCCCACCTTGAGCCAGAAGTTACCACAAATCTTCCAATCCTCCAGACCTATTAGTTATGAATAAATAATGCAGATGGAATCATAAGCAAAAGCTAATATACACAATAGTATTCAGTGGTCACCAAAGAACAATCTAACAGGTAGTTCCCAGGGGAAAATTCTGAAAACTCATACACATAAATATGGAAATAATACTTTCCCTGAATCTTGGCAAAATCAAGGTCATAGCAAATAATGGGTGGAAAAATATGATGAAGGAAATGAGAAAGAGGATATCTGTATAAATCTGTATTTATTTAAATGTGTTTATGATGCATAGAGGCTTACAGAATGATTAGGGCTACAGGTAGGGTGGATCATTTATCTTAGTTTGCCATGGACAGTTGTGAATGTTGCCTATTCCTGGTGTAATTATGAATAGCATCCTTCTTACTCTTAAAAGTGTACCGATTTGGATACTAAAATCTGAGAAAAATCTCATGATAGTTCTATCCATAGTCAGAGAAGTCATCACGGTAAGGATGAATTATTAAAAAAAAAAAAAAGGCAACTGAGAGAAGGCTGTTATGACTGGTAGAAAGTAATGAGTCAGCATTAGGCTGTGAAATTAGGAGAACAGGATTCGAGGTTGGGTCTACAGAGCTTTGTGTGGGTGAGAATGAATATATTTGCTTTTGTGGAGCACAGTGTTTGACTTTAAATGTTACAGAAAATGAGATCAACTAAGCAGAGAGAATCCTAGTGATTAAGAATTTTGAAGCCCGTAATTTAGAATTCTAATTAGACTTTAGCCAGTAGTTATTTTCTCTCTCAGAAGAGGAGCTTTCCTCCGATTTATACTGAAGGATTCTTGATTCTTGTTGCTTCAGAAAGTCTCATAGTGTGGATGATATATAGATCATGTGGGTGCCTATACAAATTAAGAGAAGTCAAAAAGTAAGAAATCAACATCTTAACTATAGACAATGAGGGTGAGACAGAAGCAGCATTTCCTCTCAAAAGATACATACGCATTCCATTTACTTCTAAAGTATAAAGAAAAAAGAAAAGCACGCTAATTACTAACTACTAATATGCATCAAGATTTTTTATTTCAAAGAACTCCGTTTCTTTATTGACTTTTCTCCTACTGTCTCTCGGTAAAAGAAATAAAAGCAAAATCCTAAACTGGGAGTATAAACACAGGTTATTTATTTATTATACCCACAAGTCTTATGTATTTTCATGAACAACAAAAAATCTGAATTGCACCGTCCTGTGCCCTTGACTAGAAACATGATGTCTTCCAGACCCCTTCAGATCAGTGCCTGTGTCCTGGTCCTAAGTTCCCAGGGAACTCTGTAATGACTGTAGCTCACATGAAAAATCACACTGTGTCTTGCTGTACATCAGACCTGAACAGTGCAGCCAACTAATGAGCCAGTTTGGCTTGTATGTTGCTTTTCATTCTCTTTAAATGCTGATTATATTGGATGGGGTGTCCATTTTCCTAGTTGCTCTCAGATCCATCCTTCTCCCATGTAGTTTTCTGTCTGATATCACTGGGGGCTGACTCTGCAAAGTGTAATCCCCAGCCTCCACGGGGAGCTGATCTCTGGTTCAACCAAGGAAACACCAGAAAGCAGGAGGAAGGGTGAAATGGGGGGTAAGTCTCACCCCACCTCTGCTTCAGAGATGTGCCTAGGATAGTGGTTCTATCTCCGTATGGTTCCAGCCTCCACAAACAGCTCATTTTAGCTCACTCCCAGCTCCTGCCTGGACAATTCCACAGTTGTTCTAATACTTAGTGGGCAGCTCTAATTCCCCATTTTTGCTAACAACACCCATACTTGGTTACAGGCCTGGGGAAATATGGTGATTTCTAGGTTGCCTTGTTGTCCATGTTTTGAATTTCTTCTCCTCTAATGCCTTTGTGACATAGATCTCTACTGATCTACAAGTACTGTCTCTGACAATGCAGCTTGGATGGACTTTCCTTCCCCAGCACTTTTCTTTTAACAGAACGCTCTCCCTGATGATGTAAGTAGAGGCTTGGGGACAAAACTAACTTTATGTTTTTAATTTTTTTTAAGTTTGTTTATTTATTTATTTATTCTGAGAGAGACAGAGATTGCACAAGTGGAGGATGGGCAGAGAGTGGGAGAGAGAATCCCAAGCAGTCTCCATGCTGCCATCACAGAGCCCCACAAAGGGCTCAAACTCACAAAACTGCAAGATCATGTCCCAAGCCAAAACCAAGAATTAGACGCTTAACTGACTGCACCACCCAGGTGTCCCTACTTTAAAAAATTTTTTTAAACAAGTCCTTTTTTAAAAAGTTTATTTATTTTTGAGAGAGTGTTAGTGGAGGAGGGGCAGAGACAGGGGGACAGAGGATCTGAAGCAGGCTCTGCACTGACAGCAGTGAGCCTGATGTGAGCCTTGAACCCATGAACCACGAGATTATGACAGGAGCTGAAGTCACTCGCTCAATGGACTGAGACACCCAGGCACCCCAAAACTAACTTTAGAATGAAGTTTTTATTATGTCCATGATCAGAGTGACTGCATTCTGACTTTTACAGAAGACTCCCACAGTTTATGCCTGTTGTCCCAGCATATTTATGAAAAACAGTCTTTTGCTCAAAAGTGTTTCAGTTCACAAATGATATGGTCATTCTACTGATCAGCACCCTACATTTATCACAATATACAAAAACTCAAAGATGACAACATGAAACATGGAATTCACTACCCTATCTATTACTTGACAAGCCCCAATTCTTTCTCAGTTTATGGGTATTCAACTTCTTTCTCTCTTACCTCAGAGATTCTGGAGGCTGACTGGCTTATATTTGCACAGTGTGCAAATAGTTAATGAGCAAGTTCTGGAAATATATGAGTATGAGCCGGCTCAGTATGAGCCGATACTGACTTAGTGGCTGCAGAGTAAAAATCCATATTGATTAATATTTAAAAAACACTAACATTTATATAAATGGCTATGGAAACCAAAATATTTTCAAATAGTACTGTCTCGGGCAGTAGAGTGGATATTTGGTTGGGATAGAAGCTGAACTTTTATATTTATTTATCCATTTAGCAATAATTTTTAGGGCTTTGCACCAGTTTGTGGACTACGTGATGGAGAAATAGTGGGGGGAAAATAGAAAAAGATTCATTTAACTTCAATGGTATTCCATTGCTAGCAGCATTGAGAATTACTATCATGCTTTTTGGGGAAATGACATAGAAATACATAGCAAAAGCATATGTGCCCATATCTTTTAGCTTATTAATACTCTTCAAAAATTAATTCTAATGAAATAAAGACAATAATAAATAGACAAAACCAACATACAAGATATTACTTGCAATGGGGTTTGCAATTCCAAAAATTGAGCAACCTACAGAATATTAAGTAAACATATACAAACACACACATAAACACAATTGCATGTTTGCTGTTAGTACAATTACCTTCAAGACTAGAATGTAAGAATACAAAAATAAATGCAATTTTTTTTGGTTCAGTGATTTTATAGATTTTTTGCTCTATTTTAAAACTTTCTGTAATGCCATTTTCTCAAGTTAAGTCCATTTTAAAATAAAAATAGAATAAAGAATTCACATTGGCCCAACAAATAGTTAAGAATGTAAAACATTAAGGTTTGAAGTTACTTTCTGCAAGATGAAACATTAAGCACTTGTGAAATGAATATTTCTTTGCTTCTTTTGAAACATAATAATGAGATAAAACCCGTGTGTGGAAAAAGACCATAGACTGTGTCACAGACTAAGGGTTTCATCACCTTTCTGCCAATAGCTAAGTTTGACTAAAATTTCTTGAGTGGTTTCTTATCTGTAAACAATGAAACTGAACTCAGTTAAGTATTGGTCTAGAAACTCTTCTGTTCAAGTCTATGAAAGGCTGTTGTTACTAACAGCTATTACTAATTATACTTCAGTTGTAAAGCTGACCTCTCTTGAAATACAGTTTACGTTTATAAACTTGCATTCATCATTTTATGTTTATAGTATACTTCTATAGATCCATGATAAATCCAAGAATACACAGCTTTACTATAAATGTTACAAAAATAGTGGACGGTATCTTCCTCAACGTAAAAAGAAACAGCTATCTTCTCTTCCTTCTTATTGTATGAGTACTGGTATGTCAAGGAGCTGTTATGCAAAAAAAAAAATCTCACATGCCTCATGACATTATCATTCTTCGCTAAATGAAACAAAAGATAAAAAGCTCCCTGGGTAGAACGTCCCTCATGAATAGAGTTGACATTAAAATGTGAAGGCTGACAGACAGAATAACCTGAAGAACTCAAGCATTCTTATTGCATGTATGTGAATACTGAAGAGATGGGAGAGAGACAAAATTGCTGTTTTAATTTATTTTGTCACTGTAATGTACATTTTAATTGATGCAAATTTGTTCACAAGCTCACTTTTGAAGACTGTTGAGTTCATATTGACGCATCCGTGTGGCAGGTACTTGCCAACGTAAGTAAAGGCGGAGCCTAAGCCATATACATATTTCTGTGTGTACCTAGCATGTCCTCAATGCATCTTTCTTTAATGAACAATTACTAGCTCATACTGAAATGTAAGTTTTACGGGAGCAGGGATTTTTTGTCTCTTTTGCTGACTGATGTATACAAGCTCCTAGAAGAGTGACTGGCACATAGTAGGCATCAATAAATATTTGTTGAGAGAAACAATAGATGACAAATGGGAAAAAATACCCACTTTCTCACCTACTTATTAAGTAATATTATAGCTAATATGTCCTTTTAAAAAAAATGTTTATTTTTGACAGAGAGACAGGGCGTGAGCAGGAGGGGCAGAGAGAAAGACACACACAGAATCCGAAGCAGGCTTCAGGCTCTGAGCTGTCAGCACAAAGCCCAGCACGGGGATCGAACTCATGAACCATGAGATCATGACCTGAGCTGAAGTCAGACACTCAACCGACTGAGCCACCCAAGTGCCCCTAAAATGCCCTTTTTAAATATGTAGTGTTTAGAAAGAAGCTTAGCAATTTAGCTGTGGGGGATAACAAAAAAGTTACTGTGAATGCAAAAGTAGATGAATGCAGGCCTATGGACTACCTGCAGTCTTCAGCATGAATTATTAGATTACTGGATATGTAAATGTTTTCATTAATTTCTTTATAAAATGAAGTAATAAAGATATTAGCAAGTAATATAGCTACCTAACACATTTACTCGTTATTTATTGTGGCATATTCAAAACAGCAACTTAAACAATGACGAATTTTAATAGTGCTTACAATTTCTGTGAGTCAGATATTTGGGGATAGCTTGGGCTGATCACGTCTGACTCAGCATCAGCCCGGACGGTAACCAGGGTGAGAATCATCCAAAGGCTTGTTTAGGGTTTGAGGATCTGTTTTAAAGGCGGTTCAGTCTCATGACGGACCCCCAAGAGATCTGAGTCCCCCCCGTGTGGACTTTTAGTAGGACATGCTCAGAACATGGCAGCCTGCTTCTTCCAGAAAAAGGGATAAAGAAAACTGAACATAGGAGCCACAGTGTCTTTTGTGACCTAGCCTCAGCAATCACACACTGTCCTTTCCACGCTTTTCTGCTCCTTTGAAGAGAGTCACTAAATGCAGCCCACATTCAGAAGAGGGGAGGAATTAGGGTGCTCTTTTTGCAGAGAGGAACGTCAGAGAATTTGTGTACATATTTTAAAACCACAAACATGTGAACAACAACTTAACTGATTTCTACGTAAGTTCTCATCCACTGTTACAGCCGTATGGAGAAACAAATGAGGTTGTAAGATTTTCAATTGTATGATTAAATGAGTCACATAATCCTCCAAGTAGATATGCCTTCACACTAGGGATTTTTCTCCAAAACCCATCAAATTATTATCTCTATTTTCCTTTTCATTTTGTCTATGAATGTGTATTATACACATAGGGAAACTTTATGACCAGTGAGTCTAATATTTATTCTCTCGATTATTATACGTATCCATAAGAACCTCCCGAGGACACTTATTAAAAATGTAGATCCTTGGGTTCCATTTCACCCTGACTAAATTAGAATCTTGTGTATGAGATGTCAGAACCTTCATTTTTAACAAGCTCCTAAGGGTGATTTTGATTGAGGTGGTCCATGAACTCTAATCTAGTAGGCTCAGGTAGAAAGAACTGGTAAAACAGGGCATAGCTTGTAGTATACACATGCTAGCAAAGATGCCTGGATCTAATTCCTCATGTCAGGGGCTAGTTAATGGAAATAGGATTGCAAATGTTTTTTGGTTGTTTTTTTCTTTTTTTCAATTATATGAACTATAGCATCAAATAGAGCTTCTGGAGGAAAAATCATGTTTTTCACAACTCAGCTGTAGGCTAGAAACTAAGCAGGAAATATTGATAGGCTTAAATCATTACAGAAACCTGAGAAAGTTTTAAAATGAAAAATTACATCATTTAAAATTAGGCTTTCTGAGTTACAAAGGAGGAAACGCAAAGAAATCAAGCCTCCCTCATCACCAGTTAAAAAGGATATCATGGCAATGTTGCTTTATAACCACAAAAGGAATAAGGAACCCCTGACAGTGACTCTTTCCAGACAACAGTGATGTTTGCAATTAACTTCTTCTCAGAATAAAGAAATAAACCATTGTTTAATATTTATAAAATGTCAGAAAATAATGAAATGAGCAGTTCTAACTTTATTAAATTTTAATTGCGTTGAAGTGATTTTCAATGCACATAATTTTACATTACTTTTTAGGTAAATTTGGAGCTTTGTGAACAATGGCCCACAGTTCTATCTTGCTGCATTCATTCACAATACTGGAAGAACAAGGAACAAATACGACAAGCATGTAAAGGAATGACATTTTTTTAAGACTTCCAAGTCTTTTTTTTTTTTTAAATGTTTATTTACTTTTGAGACAGAGAGAGACAGAGCATGAACAGGGGAGGGTCAGAGAGAGAAGGAGACACAGAATCTGAAACAGGCTCCAGGCTCTGAGCTGTCAGCACAGAGCCTGACGTGGGGCTTGAACTCACAGACGGCCAGATGGTGACCTGAGCTGAAGTCAGACGCCCAACTGACTGAGCCACCCCGGCGCCCCAGGAATGACATATTTTTTAATAGATACCTTCTGAACACACAAAGATAGATAAAAGATACAAAAAGATAATTGCAGATATGCCTTTTTTCAGATCATAGACTTCCTGCAGATACTACTCATGCACTTAAGGGTTACTTTCAAAATCAGTTAATAAGTTATGCACCAAAGAAAACCATAATATCTGTATGATTTGTAAAGGATACAAATATGAGCTCCAAATACAAAAGCTACTGAGTTCCAGAACCAGTATGTGAATCATACCTTCTGAGCCAAAAAATCTATCATAGCCCCCTTCCTCTTCAATTTTGACCACAAGAGTCTTACCAACTTGGAATCCCACATTTTCACCAAACCTTGTGTGAAGGTTTTATTTTTCCCTTGTACTTAGTCAACTCTTAGCTATAATTCTAAATCTTCCTTCCAATGGAAATAACTTTTTCCATGGACTATGTATACAGTTCCACAAAAGAAAACAGGTCGTGGTGGTGATGATAGGAATCAATTTTTACTCACTAATGTATTGGTTTTTTTAATGTTTATTTGTTTATTTTTGAAAGAAAGAGAGAGCAGGGAAGAGGGAGAGAGAGAAACCCAAGCAGGCTCTGCACTGTCAGCACAGAACCTGACTCAGAGCTCAAACTCAGGAACCATGAGATCGTATCCTGAGCCAAAACCAAGAGTCGGACGCTTAACCAACTGAACCACCCAGGTGTCCCCTCACTAATGTATTCTTTATACACACGTTCCACATATGACTTTAAGAGTGGAATTGTAATGGTAACTTAAACTGTGTACAGATATTTATCACTTATGACACACACATATATATGTATATATTCATTTGAAACCTATATTTAGTTATTTAATAAGGTATACCTTATTAACTAAAGAACCAAGATCAAACAAGTTACATAATTGGATTAAAACTGCAATATTGACAAAGCACTGTCTGATGTAGCTCACACCTAAGAAATCAGAAGTCTTATTTTTTACCTCTCAAATGAGAAAGACATCGGCTTGTTTATTACTGCCTTCCTGAAAAAGAAAATCTTTTATTTTTCAGCCCATACTGGCTATACATAACACTAAAAGAAAGAAGGGAAGGAAACTAATTAGCAATAGGTGAATAATTAAGGAACCGTTCACATTTTAATAAGTAAAACAATTATTTTCAGGTTATATTTTGCTGCATAACAGACTATCCCTCAACCTAGCCATATTAGTGTACTACCAAATTTGTGAGTCAAGAATTTAGTCAGGGCTCAGCTAGGTGATTCTTTTGGCTCCATCTAGTATCACTTGTAGAGGTCACTCTGGTATTTGGCTACTTATTTTCCCTAATTGAATGGGTCTCAAACGGATGAACTAGTCTAGAGTCCAAGATGGCTTCAGTCCCGTGTCCCATGCCTTGGCTGGAAGGCCATTCTCAGCTGGGACTGCTCCCCAGAGCACTTACTCCTGGCTGCTGGACTTCTTCCACAGTGTCTCAGAGCTCCCAGAGATTGTATTTCAAGAGACAAGATACAGAAACTACCAGTTTCCTAAGGCCTGGGACTGGAAGCTGGTACAGTGTCTCTCTGCCATTTACCATGAGGCAAGGTAGTCACATAACTTTCCAAGATTCAAGGGCGAGAGGAGGGAATCACAGACTCAATCTCTCAGTAAAGACAGTATCAAAGCATTTGCAGCCATCTTTAATCTGCCACTATTACCCAGGGCTCTTATGGTTGTAAGTCACAAAACTAAGCTGAAACAGAATTAAATAATAAGGAGAAATTGTTGCTCACATAACTGAAAAACTCTTGGGCTTCAGATGCAGCTTGATCTAGGGGCTTGACCACTGGATCCAGGACCTGCTCATTTTCCAAATGCTGTTTCTGTGTTAGCAACAGTCTCTGCAATATTTGGTAACAGCCTTGCTGCCCACAACTTTATATCATATTCCCAGGTTCAAATCCTGTGAAGAAGAAATTTGGGTTTTTTTCCAGTCCCCCAAACACACAAACAAAATCCTGGGGTATCTCTTGGAATGCCTAATTGAGTTGTCTGGGACAAGTGTGCATTCGTAAACCAATCACTGTGCCTAAGGGATGGATAAACTCTAATTCACTTGAACTCAGTCACCCATGGCCATTCCTCAAGCCGGGAGTTAAGACAGCTCCACTTGAGGAACATCAGTGGGGGAATAGAGAAGGGAACGAATCCCTAGAACTAAATCAGTTTACTCTTCTCAGAAGAGTGAAGGATCCAAAACAGCAGAAACAGCAAATGTTCATCACAAAATTACATCTTCATACATGATAAACAAATATTCACACATTTTTAAAACATAGAAAAAAAAAAAAACCCAGCAGTCAGATACAAGACATGCAGAACAGATTTGGAATAAGAAAGCATAGCTGTTACCCATTTCAAACCTCAGAGATCAGGATAACAATTTTGCCACCTTCTAGTGTTTGGCTATGGCTACTTTCTGGAAACTACTTCTGCCGTGAGATTGAATTGTTTTGGATCTCCAAACCTGGCAAGAAAATACTAGACTGTTTCATGCTCTTTAGGGTGATTTACCTGTTTCTATTTGCTGCCCACTCTTCCTGGCCCCTTTCTTTGATAGTTCTACACCAGGATTTGGCCTCCTGCATGACCCACATCCAGGATTCCTCTTTTTTATTACCATGTTTTGTCTTGTAGGTGGTAGCCTTGCTTATGTTGGAACCCAGATGAGTTATTTGCATATCAGAATTTTTACATAAAAACCAGTCTTCGCTTTCTAATGAATTGCTCTGAGTGACTATGCACCCATTCTAATTATGTTACATACATTGATAAAGACTTTTTGTAAAGCATCATCTGAAATGGTTCTCATAGCCTGCACGAATTCTTCTGAACATTTCAGTAAAGGGAATTGTTGACTGTTTTGAAATAACAAAGCTCACTGATAACCATATTGCAAACCTGCCTTTTGAATCAACGTCTAATGAACTTTCTCCCACAGGACTACGTTATGCTATGGCAGGTTCTTTAATTTAGCCATTAAACTTAATTCATGTTATTTGTATATACATGGATATATTTTAATCTGATACATTAATTAATTTTTATTATTTTCTTAATTATTGATTTCTCTAAGTGACAGAGTCTAACATTAAAGTGTGCATTAGAACCATACAATGAGCACTTTAAAAGTTCAATTTCTAAGACTTTCATCCCAAAGGTTCTGATCTGGAAATTCTTAGGGAGGGACCATAGTATACTTGGTTGTTTGGGTTGTTTTTGTTTGTTTGTTTGTCTTAGTAAAAACTTCCTTTAGTTATTTGTAAAACACCACATATTTGTTTATTTTTTTTAAACGTTTATTTATTTTTGAGACAGAGAGAGACAGAGCATGAATGGGGGAGGGTCAGAGAGAGGGAGACACAGAATCTGAAACAGGCTCCGGGCTCTGAGCTGTCAGCACAGGGGCCCGATGCGGGGCTCGAACTCACGGACCGCGAGATGGTGACCTGAGCCGAAGTCGGCGCTCAACCGACTGAGCCACCCAGGCGCCCCACATATTTGTTTAAAGAAAAACTTTTAAATCTAAATATTAATAAAGAATAAGTTAAATATGCACCCGTATTCTTCCTTTTCTACACCTGTTAGGTAACAATCTGTGTGAATCATTCTACGATTCTCCTTATGCTCAAATAAAATGTTTATATGTTTTATTTTATTTGTTTTTAAATGGGGTTATATAATACACATTCTTCTACAACTTATTTTTCACTCAATACATTAAAATATTATGTCAATATATTTAGACCAAATTCGTTATTTAAACTGTTATGTAATATTTCATACCATGATATACTACAATTTTTAAAATCATTTCCTCATTGATGTATGTTGTTTTTAATTTTTTATGATTTTTTTTAATTTTTAGAGAGAGAGCTTACACAAACAGGGAAAGAAGCAGAGGAAGAGAGAGAGAGAGAGAGAGAGAATTTTAAGCAGGCTCCATGCTAAGCACGGAAGCCAGCATGGGCTTCATCTCACAACTGTGAGATTGACCTGAGCCGAAATCAAGAATCAAATGCTGAACTGAGTGAGCCACCCAGTCACCCCTCACACTGATGTATGTTTAAGAATTGCTTCTACACATGTTCTCTTTGCCTTGCATTGAATGGTCCCAGAGGTGAAACCTAAAAGAAATTTTTAGATGACTTCCAAATCTAATGTATCCTTGGACACAATATAGTTTATTGATAATTATAGAAATATACATAGAATTGAGGTTATATAACAGAAACACAAGTAACTTTAGCAAGAACATTAGTCATCGTTTTTATATTGTCTTATATTCCTACCAAAGAAGAGAATATATTCGGTATGCAATACATTTATCTGCTAGTGTTGGAAAATGTGATTGCTAATCAATGCTGTTTGACTTTTAAATTTAAATAGAAATCTCCAAGTTGCTTTTTAAAATGTTACATCAGTTCACTCTTCATAATCAAAGCAAGATGGTGCCCACTTTCTTGCATCATTACTAGCACTAGATATTATTACTTTTTGTAATTTTTCTAAATCTGATGAGAAAATTATGATATCTTGTTGTTGATTTACAAAATACATGACACAATGACTAATATCTCCAAAATACAAAACCTCGTATAAAGTAGTGACAGAAGAAAACACCCCAATAGAAAAATAGACCATTCAAAAAATCCAAGTGGTCAGTATCAGATTAAAAATATTCAGCCCCAGGAGAAGTAGAAGAAATGTCTCCCCTATTAGGATATAAGTTCCATGAGGGAATAACTTATAGGGTGAATATTTGATGACTGTGCAGTGAGGCTGACAACAGCGAAAATAAAAAGGAATCTGCTAAGAAAAAAAAAAAAAAAAAAGACCCCAGATCACTTATGTCAGATATAACCCAGGAAGAAAGTAAGAAGTGGGGTTAAAAAAAAAAGTCAGGTATTAATTGAATACTCTTGCATGTAGAAAAGCCAATAGCTAGGTTTTAAAACACAGAAAAATTTGCAGAAACTCCCTGCAATTTCTGTGTGGTGTTGCCAAAAAACACTCGAGATTCAATGCAATACCCAATTCCCCATGTGCTAAGCAATACTCAACCTCCCCAAAGTTCTATGCATGCAAAGAGGCACCTGGGTGACTCAGAAGTTAAAGGGCCAACTTTGGATCAGGTCATGATCTCACGGGTTTGTGAGTTTGAGCCCCACCTTGGGCTCTGTGCTGACAGCTCAGAGCCTGGAACCTGCTTCGGATTCTGTGTGTGTGTCTCTCTCTGCCCCTCTCCTGCTCATACTCTCTGTTTCTCAAAACTGAATAAATGCAAAAAAACAAAAAACAAAAAAAAACCCCAGAAACCCAAGCCAGTTTCCCATTCCTTCAGTCCTTTTTTTTTTTTAATTGAAGGATAGTTGGCACACAATTTTACATTGGTTTCAAGCATACAACATAGGAATTGACAACTGCATACATTATACTATGCTCATCACAGCACATTTACCATCTGTCACCATACAGCACTATTATAATACCACAGATTATATTCCCTGTGCTATGCCTTTCATCCCCGTGACTTAACTCATTCCATCTACAGTCTTCTGTTCTTCCAGCCAAGCTATCAAAGGGTGCCTATTCCTGTATTCTTATTCTGAATGACCAAGTGAGAATTATTGGACATTTGAGGAATTCTTACAACCCAGGTCAGGAAACAAAGATAAAAAGAAAAGGGACCCTTGAGGATACAAAGATAATTCAGGGAACTGAAGGAAACAAAAAAAGGAAAAAAAGAAGGGAAGAAAGGAAAGAAGGAAAAGAGAGGCGGAGGGAGGGAATCTAAATAGCATCTTCATGGATATTCATTCAATATGACATTCACAAAACAAGAACCAAATCCTAAGAAAAAAGAACAATAAAAAAGTGAGGACTAAATCCTAGCAAAGCACTATGTGAAAACACAAAACTAAAGTTGAAAATCAAGAAACAGAAGAATCAAAAAAAGAAATAGTAGCATAATCAATTTTAAATATTAAAAATATAAGTAAAAGATATATATAATTAAAAAGTAGTTTTCTCTGTGGAGTGAAAAAAAGTGGGAAGCAGTGATACTAAATTTTTCTGGGATATTTATTTTTTTTCATACAGGTATGAGCATAATTTAAAACATTTAAAATGAGAAAAGGATATCCCTTCATAGATTATGAAGGAGAAAACTTAAGGACCTGAACTAAAGTGATAACCACATTTCTACACTTTAAAATCTTTTGTGGGAGGGGAATAAGACTGTATGAGAACAGTATCAGATAGTCTGGAAAGAAGCACTTGTATTCAATTTCAGCCTTTGTCCCTATTTTGCTATTCATCAGTCCACTGTTTTTTTAGCGATGATAAAGAAATCACATGAAATGTGATAGCTTAGTGATAAAGCATTGTGTGCATTGAATGGCTCTCCTAACTGAGGAAGTCAGAATGAAATTAAAATTCATTAGTAAACTACCCATTAGTCAAGTAACATCCCACAGGAGGGCAAATACAGATTATAACCCATCTGCAAATCCTTGTTGCATAGATGTCACAGAGCAAGTCCAAGGTGAAATTTTGAGTGATTATTGGATATTTTAGCATAAAGCTACTTAGATTTCCAAATTATGCAAGTCTATTTTGTTGGAAAGTTAATTCATTATGTCAAAGCTACAACATTAATGCTTGAAAAGCAGCATAGCACTAAGATTACATTTTATTTCTCCTATGCCAGACAGTAGACTTCTGAGTTGTCCAAGCAGCTGGATAATGTGGAAGAAGGAAAATGCTAAGGAGCCACTGTTTGCAGATTGAACTGGAAGAGCAGAATGGAAATGCCTGTGTTTGTGTGCGTGTGCGTGCGTGTACAGAGCATTACTGACCTTCTTCTTTCTCCACAAAAAGGAATCTGTCCTGAGTTTCTTTGGTTCAGTAATCTTTTGTTCCCAGGTATCCAGTAAACAAATCTGACAACACGCTTTTTGACAAATGCATATGGGAACAAGTACCTGTATTATCTTTCCTAGATAATATATATTTTAAAAGCTGCTAAATGTAATTGGTGCCTAACAGTAGAAAGAATTGCAGTGGTGGAAATTTTAGACGGGCTAATGAAGGAGATGTCTTCATGTAACAACCCTTTTAAGCTCCTTACATTGATCACGCTGTTGGTCACTATTCTGCTGTAGGAGCTGAAGAAGTGAGCACATCCATAGACTGGGGAACAGTGCTGGTGGAAAGACGTGACTAATGACCTCATTTGCTCACAGAAAGAAAATACTCAGGGTTTTAATTTTTGTTTTTCTTTCTCTGGATTTCTGTCAAATTTTTCTCCTTCTATATCTATTGAAACTGAGACATAAAGTAATTTTAATGATTTTCTTGGAAATGAAAAGTGAGATATAAAATAGAACTAGGATTTAATTTTTCTCATAAAACTCAAAAATGTGAAGCGTAGTGAAGCATAAAAAAAAAAGAAATGCCAACTGCTAAAACAATTCTGGACTAGAAATTGATGATTATAGCTTCTAATTCTGTCTTTGTCACCAAATCCCCATATGATCTGTACCTGTCATGGGGTCATATGTAGATCAAATGAGCAGTTTGAAAAGGAAAAGAGAGGAAGAAAATTGTTACTTAAATTTTACAGTTATTATTAAACTATTTCATGAGGTATAAGATATAATAAAAGCACCTACTTAGTAATAGTATATGGATTTCATAGAACTACACAGTTAAATCAAACTACTGGTAATAATTTCTCAAAACGCAAAACAAGTTGCTATTATTATTATTATTATTATTATCTAGAACATTGTTCTATCTTCTGGTTCCTCAAGCCAGAAACCTAAGGATTATCACAACACACTCCTCCTTTCCTAGCCTCCAGTTCATCAACACATTTTGTCAACATTCATCTACAAAAATACATCTTAAATTCATTTACTTCTTGTAAACTCCTTTGTTATCACTCTCATCTAATATGCTTTTTTCTTTAGATTTTAGTCCCTTTTTTACTGGCTTCCTGCTTCTCACCGTTTCAGATTGATTTAATTCTGTGCATAAAACCTTCACTCACTGCCATTGCATTGCTTTATTTAAAAATAAATTTATGCTGTGTATCATATTTTGGTCTTGGAGGATAGAATAGCCACTAAGGAAGATAGAAACAAGAAAGGATTGGAGGAAAAGAGGCTTTTTTTGGGTTTTTTTTTTTTTAATGTTTTATTTACTTTTGAGAGAGCGTAACTTGGGAAAGAGCAGAGAGAGGGGTCAGGTCATGACCTCGGCTTAGGTCATGACCTCCCGGCTCATGAGTCCAAGCCCCACGTGGAGCTCTCTTCTATCAGTGCAGATCCAACTTTGGATCTTCTGTCTCCCCCTCTCTCTGCCCCTTCCCGGTTCATGCTCTCTCTCTCAAAAAATAAATAAACTTTTAAAAAAAATTAAAAAATTAAAACAAATTATTTTTCATTTTTGAGATAGAAATCATATAACAAATTGTCTTTAAATACTATACAGTACCGAAAACAGTACAGTGCCACCACCCTAGCAGACATTATACCTTTATACTAAACTTTATTTTTATTTTATTTTTAATTTTTTTTAACATTTATTTATTTTTGACAGAGAGAGACAGAGCATGAACGGCGGAGGGGCAGAGAGAGAGGGAGACACAGAATCCGAAGCAGGGGGGCACCTGGGTGGCTCAGTCGTTTCAGCGTCCGACTTCGGCTCAGGTCATGATCTCACAGTTCGTGAGTTCAAGCCCCGCGTGGGGCTCTGTGCTGACAGCTGGGAGCCTGGGCCTGCTTCGGATTCTGTGTCTCCCTCTCTTTCTGCCCCTCACCCGCTCACACTCTGTCTCTCTCTGTCTCTCAAAAATAAATAAACATTAAAAAAAAAATTTAAAAAAAAAAAAAAAGAATCGGAAGCAGGCTCCAGGCTCTGAGCCATCAGCCCAGAGCCCGACCTGGGGCTCAAACTCACGGACCGCGAGATCGTGACCTGAGCTGAAGTCGGAGGCTTAATCGACTGAGCCACCCAGGTGCCCCTAAACTTTATTTTTAAAATGTGATGGATTTTCATGTACATTTAAGTGATAAAAACTATCTTCTTTGCTGTCAGAGCTGGAAGATGGCAGCACTACTCTCTTAGACACAAAAACAATGTCTCACTTTGAATATCACCCACACACAAAAAAATTAGTTAATTAAAAGTAAAAAAAGAAAAGCGCCTGGATGGCTCAGTTGCTTGAGCATCCCACTTCAGCTCAGGTCATGATCTCATGGTTTGTGAGTTCAATCCAGCGTCGGGCTTTGTGCTGACCGCTCAGAGCCTGGAGCCTGTTTTGAATTCTGTGTCTCCCTCTCTACGCCCCTTTCTGCTCGCACTCTGTCTCTCTCTTTCTCAAAAGTAAATAAACATTAAAAAAATTAATATTACCCACAAAATCCATTCCCAAGATAGTAGAGTCAAAAACTCAATGTTAAATTTAAGAAAATTTTAAGAAACTTAAAATTATTTTAGGGGAACTATTTTTGAGAAAAGGGATAGAATTATTGGTTCCATGAAAATTTTGTATTTCTTCTCTGCAATTTAGCTAAATAAAAGAAAACTAAAGGATTAAAATTTCTCTCTGTTTGGCTAGGATAAAGATGAGAAAAGATAAAGTTAGAGAAGTAGAGAGGGATCGTGTGTATAGTATGCAGATTCCAGAGGGAGAATTTGAGACATTATTCAGTAGGCAGCATTGAATTATAGAAGAGCGCTAGGTAAGAGTGCCAAAATTATAGGCTACTTTAAAGAAGGTTGATCTTGACTACATATGGAGCAGGTCATAATGAAGAGATATTAAATGTAAGAAGATCCGGGGTGCCTGGGTGGCTCAGTCGGTTGAGCGTCCGACTTCGGCTTAGGTCATGATCTCACGATTTGTGAGTTTGAGCCCTGCATTGGACTCTGTGCTGACAGCTCGGAGCCTGGAGCCTGCTTCGGATTCTGTGTCTCCCTCTCTTTCGGCCTCTCCCCTACTCATGCTCTGTCTCTCTCTCTGTCAAAAATAAACATTTTAAAAAAAATGTTTTTTTTTAAAGTAAGAAGATCCATTAGGGAACAAAGGAAGTGATATAATCCAGATGGGAAAGGGCCCTGGAGTATGTGTGAAGCAGTAGAAATGCACAGGACACAACTGATGTGAAGGATACTCCAAGGAAAAATCTGGAAGGCTTGGGGATGATTGGATGTACTGGATAAGGAAGGTAATTCAAAGATAGCTCTGAAACGCTAGGTCTGAACAACTAAGAGAATAATGATACCCCTAAGAATTCAAGAAAGTAAGATGATGGATCTGATTTGGGAAAGTGGAAGAGCAATTTTGCATAAATAGACCACCTTGAAGTGGCCATGTTCCAGACTTCAGACAGCACATGTTTGTTGTTGGCTGTTGTTTGATGTTTCACGCTGGCTTTACCCATATTAATTTTTTTATTCTTAGTTATATAACCTCTGGAAACCTCAGGTATCTCCAAAATGGGGATAACCATGCCTAACACAAGGGTGGTTCTGGGGTGCTTGGGTGGCTGAGTTTCAACTCAGGTCATGATCACAGGGCTGTGGGATTGAACCCCGAAGCCACATTGAGTGTGGAGACTGCTCAAGATTTTCTCTCTCTCTCCCTTTTCCCCTCTCCCCCATTTGTGTGCTCTCTCTCTCTCTCTCTCTCTCTAAAATTAAAAAAAAAAAAGGGGGGGCGGGGTGGAAACGCCTGGATAGCTCAAAGGTTGAGTGTCCGACTCTTGATGTCAGCTCAGATCATGAGCTCACACAGTTCATGGGATTAAGCCCTGCATTGAGTTCTGTGCTGGCAGTGTAGAGCCTGCTTGGGATTCTCTTTCTCCTTCTCTCTCTGCCCTTCCCCAACTCGTGCTTGCGCGCTCTCTCTCTCTCTCTCTCTCTCTGTCAAAATAAATACATAAACATTTAAAACAAATAAACAAAATTTAAAAAATTTTCCAAGAGTGGTTGTGATATTTTGTGAAATGTGGAATTATAACTGATCAATGGGTGGTCTCAATAAATGCAAGCTCAGACCTGCAATCACAGAGCCTAAAAAGAAGTCCCTTGTTCAGCATGGTTTTCTGGTTTTTCTCAGCCACGATGAGTCTCCTATAAACAGGAGCAGAAGCAGGAGTGGAAAAAGTAAACAACGGTGATGATACAAAGTTTGGAACATGCTTCACAAGTAGCAAAGGAGTTTGGAGGATTTAATACTGATGATTGTAGTAGCATAGGCCATGGCTTCCGTCTGTAATTCACCTCTAAGAGTTATTGCATTCCAGAAAAGTGTGGTAATAAGTTTCTGCCATATTCCAGCATCTCAGAAGCCAAGGTACATGAAGGAAACTTCACTTTCATCCTGCCCTTGAAGTCAAGAGTCACTCAATACTTTAAAATGTTGCATAGATAATCAGCACGTCACCTCTCTAAGCTACACATACTTGACTTGAAGATTGTTAATAGCAGGTCATTATTAACACACAAAAAGATATGCAAATGTCCCAGATATACATTTTCAACATCTACTTTGCCTGCTGGCGTTTGCTTCCCTACCTGGTATCTCTGGGCTTCTCCATGTCTTTCCAGATGTGGATTTCCCAGAGGAATATGTGAGATGACCCCAAGACCCACTCCCATAATGTATTCATAAGCATAGTAAATTTTGCCAGGGGAGCTGAAGGAGTACTTTACATCACAGCAAGACAACCTTTAAGGGAGCATGAACCAGCATCATTTTTAATTGGCCTTTAGCTTACCCACCTCCCCAAAGTTTACTAATTTCCATCATTCCAGCATTTCTTCATCTTATGAGCTCTTCCTTTTCCTCTTCTCTTTCTTATCACTCCTTATTCCTCTCTTGTCTTCTCTTTTTGGAGAAAGAAACTATAAATTCCTAATCCCTTACTTTATCATATATATAGCTGCTTTCCCCTACTTATGCTTTGATATCTGACAACATTTATGTCTCCCTGCCCCCATCTATCATAAGAATGTATACAAAAGTGTTTCCCAAAAAAGACACCTATCTTCCTAAAAGGTATCCAGTACTATCTGGTAAGAAAAATAAATACATTTCCCACCCTGCAATTACTCAAAGGTTGAGATCCCACTTACTGTGAGGCAGTTAGCATTGCAGTGATCGAGTGAGGATCCTTGGAGACCATGAGACCTGAGTTCAGTGTCATCCATAGCTGTGAACAAGTTAGTTATCCTCTCTAAATTTCAAAAGTAATAATATCTACTCTCAAATGTGTGGCAATCAAATAAAGGCTGTCTTTAGAGTGTCTAGTACTATATCCAATATGTAATATGTATACAATAAAGAGCGCATGCTTTTTCAGCTCCATTGAGTTATAATTAACATATACCGTTGTGCAAGTTTACATGCTGAGTTGTTACGCTTGTATACTGCAAAATGATTACCACCATAGTAGCTAACACATGCATCATGTCACATAATTACCATTTCTTTTTTGTGGTGAGAACATATAAGATCTTAACAACTTTCAAGTATATAATACAGTATTATTTACCATAATCACTACACTGTATACAACAAAGAATGTATGCTTTTTTGAGAGGTGGGAGGGTGAAATTTGAATCTACCTGCAGACTTCTATCACTTATCTCTTTTTGTATCTTTCCAAAGTTTTATGAATGTGCTTCATTGACTGCATCAATAATAAGAGCCTTTGAGAAGAATTAGCACAGTCCCAGATTTGACTACAGGGTCTAGTCTTTATATCTCTCTGACTATAGTCTCTAGAAGTAACTTTCCAGGTGACTGTATTCTGATTTCTGTCTTATACTGGATACAATAACCATAAAAGGCTCATAATCAGTAAACACAAAGACAACCCAGAATTTCCTTTTCTCTGATCTGAGCTATAGTACTCAAGTCTGAGACTAACATGCCTCCATTATGCTAAGGAAAAAGGGTGCTAATGTCTGGCCAGAGTCCAGTGGAGCTATAGAGAAAGAAAATTATTTCAAGAAAAGACTGTTGTGCTTGCCTGCTCTCAAACTGTGGGAAGGGAAATACTAAAGAAATCACAGTGTGAGGTTGATTTTGGAGCCCCTACTGCAGGGATTCTCTCATTTACATTTACACACATGTATGTGTATGCTTGTCTGCTCTCTCACATACACGTGTTGCTGTTTTGTTTGTGCAAAGCGATTTTAGTAATTTTAAATAAAAGTGTTGATATCCTGTGATCAATAAGGCTATTCTGCTTTTTGTGAGCACAGGGTACCCTTCTCTAACTTTGCTTCATAAACAAAGCTTTACATTAAAAAAAGGAAAATACTGTTGAAAGTTTCAAAGTAATATTTTGTAATTGTAAACAATTTATGAATGTTATAGACAAAAAATTTCATTGTTGCACATATGAGTATTTTTTCAAGATGAGTAAATACAAGACTGAAATTTATTAGATGCTGACACTGAAGCATGACTCATATGGCTACATACTGCTTACAGAAAAGAGAGACCTATGTTTTAAAGTTGACTTGATAAATCTGTATGGAACTGAAAAATTCCAAAATTTAACTTTAATCCCACAAGGTAGAGTGAATAAATATGGTTTGAGATGGAAAAGAAGAAAGATACACTTACAGAGAATGTGTCACTATTCCACTATTAACACTACTGTTATCATAGTTAACATTTCTGAGCAATTTTCATGTATCAGCCACTGTGTTTGAAGATATACACAATTGCTGGCAATTCATTGTTGCAAAAGCCCCCATCTTACTTCATTTTGTTTTTATTTGAGTCTAGTTGACACACAATATTACATTGGTTTCAGGTGTACAACGTAGTGATTCAACACCTCTATATGTTATGCTGGGCTCACCACGAGTGTAGCTATCCTCTGTCACCATCCATCACAATTACCATTTCACTAATTGTATTCCCTATGCTGTAACTTACACTCCCGTGACTTATTCATTCCATAACTGGAAGACTGTACCTCCCACTCTCCTTCACCCATTTTGCCCATTTCCGCCACCCCTTCCCCCTGGAAACCATCAGTTTCTTCTCTGTATTTATATATTTGATTCTGCTTTTTGTTTGTTTGTTTATTCGCTTGTTTTGCAGAAACCCCATTTTAAAGATTTAAAAAAATAAGCTTCAGCATTTTCTTTTTTTAAAATTTTATTTCTAATTTTTTTTTAAATTTACATCCAAATTAGTTAGCATATAGTGCAACAATGATTTCAGGGGTAGATTCCTTAGTGCCCCTCACCCATTTATCCCATCCCCCCTCCCACAACCCCTCCCGTAACCCTCAGTTTGTTCTCCATATTTATGAGTCTCTTCTGTTTTGTCCCCCTCCCTCTTTTTATACTATTTTTGCTTCCCTTCCCTTATGTTCATCTGTTTTGCCTCTTAAAGTCCTCATATGAGTGAAGTCATATGATTTTTGTCTTTCTCTGACTGACTAATTTCACTTAGCATAATACCCTCCAGTTCCATCCCCATAGTTGCAAATGGCAAGATTTCATTCTTTCATTCATCCATCGATGGACATTTGGGCTCTTTCCATACTTTGGCTATTGTTGATAGTGCTGCTATAAACATGGGGGTGCATGTGTCCCTTTGAAACAGCACACCTGTATCCCATGCATAAATGCCTAGTAGTGCAATTCCTGGGTCATAGGGTAGTTCTATTTTTAGTTTTTTGAGGACCCTCCATACTGTTTTCCAGAGTGGCTGCACCCGCTTGCATTCCCACCAACAATACTAAAGAGATCCTCTTTCTCTGCATCCTGGCCAACATCTGTTGTTGCCTGAGTTGTTAATGTTAGCCATTCTGACAGGTGTAAGGTGATACCTCATTGTGGTTTTGATTTGTATTTCCCTGATGATGAGTGATGTTGAGCATTTTTTCACATGTCTGTTGGCCATCTGGATGTCTTCCTTGGAGAAGTGTCTATTCATGTCTTCTGCCCATTTCTTCACTGGATTATTTGGTTTTTGGGTGTTGAGTTTGATAAGGTCTTTATAGATTTTGGATACTAATCCTTTATCTTTATGTCATTTGCAAATATCTTCTCCCATTCTGTTGGTTGCCTTTTAGTTTTGCTTACTGTTTCCTTCGCTGTGCAGAAGTTTTTTATTTTGATGAGGTCCCAGTAGTTCATTTTTGCTTTTGTTTCCCTTGCCTCTGAAGACGTGTTGAGAAAGAAGATGCTGCAGCCAAGATCAAAGAGGTTTTGTCTCCTTTCTCCTCAAGGATTTTGATGGTTTGCTGTCTTACATTTAGGTCTTTCATCCCCTTTGAGTTTATTTTTGTGTATGTTGTAAGAGAGTGGTCCAGGTTCATTCTCCTGCATGTCACCGTCCGGTTTTCCCAGCACCACTTGCTAAAGAGACTGTCTTTATTCCATTGGATATTCTTTCCTGCTTTGTCAAAGATGAGTTGGCCATACATTTGTGGGTCAATTTCTGTGTTCTCTATTCTGTTCCATTCATCTGAGTGTCTGTTTTTGTGCCAGTACCATACTGTCTTGATGATTACAGCTTTGTAGTATAGCTTGAAGTCTGGGTGTGATATCTCTTGCTTTGCTTCAGCATTTTCAAGTCAATGATGTAAGGCTACACAACCAGAAAATGGCAAGTTCACAAGGGCCTGGGACAAGACTCCCTTTTGCCTTCCAGAAGAAATATTTCATGCTTATATAAGCATTGCTTTCTGGCGGCCCCTGGGTGGCTCAGTCAGTTAGGTGTCCGACTTCACTTCAGGTCATGATCTCGCAGTTCGTGAGTTCGAGCCCTGCATCAGGCTCTGGGCTGACAGCTCAGATTCTGTGTCTGCCTCTCTCCTGCTTGCACTCTGTCTCTCAAAAATAAATAATAAACATTAAAAAAAATTTTTTTAAATCATTGCCTTCTGGGACCAAGACACATTGGGACCATACTAAAAACTTTGGGTGGCCTCAGGCACATTAGTTACTTCTCTGCCAGAGAAAGCACACCTCTCCATCAGATTTAATTTGAATACACTTGGATAATGGCAACAATTTTTTTAAAGAAATTTTGTTCCAAGGATTCCATGTTTTTATAATCTAAACTAATGAAGTGTCTAGGTGCCTTGGCAATATAGCAGAAAAAAAAAGTAGTAATGACAACAAAACAACATATTTGGGTGGATGATTGGCTTTGTTAGTCTGATTGTGACTGATAATTTAAATTTTATTAGCATACATTCACTATTGGTTTGTAGCCTGTTTATCATGAATCATTGTAGGTAGCTACATATAATGCATGTTTTATCATTTTGGTAAAAGCTGCCTGGTTGCTATGGTGATAGTCATTATAAAATGAGTAAAATAAAACTCAGACCACTACATGTCTAGAATAAAATCAATGAGTTCATAATTCCAAAAGTAGGCATTTGTTGTCTTATATATTGTTAGAGAAATGAAATAAAAATGCATTTACCCTAAAAGTAGCTATTTCCAATTTTACATTAATGCATCTAAAAGAGGTGAAAAGTAGTGCTAACATAGACTGGGTGGCAAACTGAATTCTGATGTTCGGTATTGAGATTAACCATACACCATAAGCACATTATTTTTGATTTAGGGGTTATAAAAGTAAATATTTGAAAAGGCAATTCATGCCTCATATGTGTTTTCCTAAACGTGTGGTCCCCCTGTTTTCTGCTCATCCATACTCAACAAATGAAAATGGAAAATACCCTCTTTTTTTTTGTAAACTACAGACTCAATTGGGACTTGGTATTTTGGCAGACAACCAAAAACAGACAATTCTCCACATGACAGTTTTATTTGTTCACACATTCGTCCTCCCTAAATTCAAAATATGTGTTTTCTGATGACAACAGATTGAATGTGGATTTGGAGACTTTGAGAAAACACCCTAGAACTCAAGTGCTTTCACGATCTCCACTACATCAGACAACGCTGCCCATCCCTTTCTCAGGATCTGAAAAGCTTGTGGGAGCTTGAAGAACAGATTCTAGAAATTTTAATCTGCTCTCTTCCATTGTAAGAAGTTTGTAAATCGATGCCTTACCAGATGCTGCAGTCCTTTCAGAGTGAAGAGAAACTGTTGAATTCCAAAAGAACACAACACAAAGAAGACCATTAGCCTCACAATTCATAGACAAAATAAAGCACATTACTCCTCTGCTGTTCTAAAATACTATCAGATTTTAAAAGTAAAAAAGAATGCTTACATAAATCTCTTCACCTGCTCAGGAAAAAATAAGTGGCTTATTTGTGAACAACGAGGGTGCAAATTTTGCTGAGAAATGTAGTGAGTTGGAGAGATGAGAGCTAGGTAGCTGATTTAGGATGTAGCAAAAGCTTATTGATTATGTTGAGAGAGTACTTTTTTCCGTTTTGTTTCACTTGTATTATTTTTGTTTTTGGTCTCGTGACCATTTTCTCAACTGGAAATATAAAGGGTTCGGGGCACATTAACTACAGGAGATGATGTCTTGAGATTGTTATTCAAAATACCTCCAAGTTTCCCTTCCACATACAGAAGAAAAAAAAAAGGGGGGCTCAGGATTCAGGAGAGAAGACTTCTTATTCTCACACACACATCTCCAGCCTCTGCGAATTTATCATTCCCTCGATCACTGCCTGTCTCACCTTAGAAATTAACATATATTTTACTTTTCCTCCTCTAACATTAAAAATGCATTGCAATGAATAATATAGCAGAGCTGTGTATAAAACTAAACCTTCTGCATCCTCTTTTAAATGTTTGTTCTTCAGCAGAGACCCTCTGAGGAAAACATATTGAAAGGAGGAACAGTAATTTAATTTTTTATCATAAGCATTAGTGGCAAATAAAGGACAAAAGTACTTTGCAGTGCTAAAGAAAAAAGATGAGATATTCATCAAGGGAAAACACTGCCTTCAGATTGACTGCCAGGTCATGCATATTCTTTTTCTTTTCAAATAGAGAAAATCACAAGATTAATATGCAGACCTTGGAAATATTTCCTATGTATGTTACAAGTAGCAAATATTGAAGACACTGTTGGTGTTTTAGAGAGCTGTCTAAAACCTTTTATGGAAAAAAATGAAGTTACCATACATTTTTATTAAAACATGAATCTAAAATTCAGAATTACATTGTTTCTCAAAGTCTCTTGAATTACAATCTGTTCTAAAAATGCAATAAGGAAAAACATCTGCTATCAGGTTAGGTGGTTAGTTAGCTATGTAAAGTAAGACAAAACCAAAAGCTCATTTTTGACTGGTGCCCACAGTCATAATATCATCTGATACTTCTAGATTAATTTCTTTACTTTGACTAATAGAAAGCTTAAAAAGACTGATGGCAACTACAGGTGAAACTCAGTGAAACAATACTGCCAATCATTTCTTCAGAATTTTTCAGCAGCATTAAAAAGAAGGATAAAAATAAAATATCATCTTCCCTTTCTAAAGGGAAGTTTAGAAACTATTTTATACTTGCTTGTCATATTTCTAGGGTCTCTTGTATTTGATCCATGAGTAATGAAAAAAATATTTAATTGGGAAGACTTTATGGTCTGTGAGGAAATAAAACCAAGCCTCATGTAGCAATAATTCTATTAAACAATAATATAATTAAATTGTTCACCTAGACTTGAATTGAAGGTCTTTGTTTAATTATCTGTCCTGACCTTCAATTGTAGAGCACTGTTTAGGAGCAAAAGTGTAATTCCGGCAGAATCCCACCTTCAAAAACTCTTACCCTAGGCTCCATTTCCAGTTTTCCATTTTTTACCCCTGAGCAGAGGGCCCCAAACCTTTTAGTGCCTGGCACCCTTAGTGTCTCAGTAATTTCTTAACAGTACCCTCAGGCCAAAAGAAATATCTAGGAGTTCCATTTTTTAAGTTGTGAGATGTAAGCAACTGAATAAGTATTTATGTCTTAACAGTAGATATTTAAAAAGATAATACACACAAATTGAAAGAAAAAATAATAATGATTTTTAAATAAGTGTGATTTCTTTCTAATGAGATGTATGTTCCTATAAGGCACTGCACAAATTCTGAAATTTTAGAACCGTATTGGATATCTCAATTTTCCTCCGGCACCCGCTTTTTATGGCAAAAACTGTCAAAAAGAAAAAAAAAACAACCCACAACTTTTGAAATAGAAGATGTAATTGAAAGGAATGCAGTCTGATCTGATGTTGAGTCTATAAACTACTTTCAGCCAGTAACTCTCCCAGCATTCAACATGTATAAAGTATTGATGATTCCCTCAAAAAAATTAAAAATTTTATAGAACCTTTAAATTCACTGATGTACCCAGAGAACCTGCACTGAGTTTGAAACCCACATCCCTCAAGGAAATTCTAGAGGGAAATCAGGTGAGTTGTATATCCACTCTTTCCTTTAAAGCTCAGATTACCATCTTTTCCCTCTAATTTCCTCTCCCTTTCAATCTCTCCTCCCTGTCTACACACACACACACACACACACACACACACTCGATCCCCTTCCCATGCATTCATTCATACAAAAAATTTTAAATAATTTTTAAGTTTATTTATTTGGAGGCAGGAGGGCAGAGAGAGAGGGAGAGAGAAAATCCCAAGCAGGCCCTGGGCCATCAGCAAAGAGCCTGACACAGGGCTCGATCTAATGAACTCTGAGATCATGACCTGAGCTGAAATCAAGAGTCAGAAGCTTGGGGCGCCTGGGTGGCGCAGTCGGTTAAGCGTCCGACTTCAGCCAGGTCACGATCTCGCGGTCCGTGAGTTCGAGCCCCGCGTCAGGCTCTGGGCTGATGGCTCGGAGCCTGGAGCCTGTTTCCGATTCTGTGTCTCCCTCTCTCTCTGCCCCTCCCCCGTTCATGCTCTGACTCTCTCTGTCCCAAAAATAAATAAATAAAGAGTCAGAAGCTTAAGGGTATCTGGGTGGTTCAGTGGGTTAAGCAACCGACTTTCGGTTTCAGCTTAGGTTTAGGCCACGATCTCATAGTTTGTGAGGTGGAGGCCCACATGGGGCTCTGCGCTGACAGTGCAGAGCCTGCTTGGGATTCTCCTTTTCTCCCTCCCTCCCTGTCTCTCTCTCTCTCTCTCTCTCTCTCTCTCTCTCTCTCAAAATAAATAAACCTAAAAACTTTTTTTAAAAAAGTCGGAAGCTTAACTGAGTGAGCCACCCAGGCACCCCCCAAAATATTAAATATTATTCAGTGCCTACTCTAAACACTTTGCTAAATTTTATGGAAATTTAGCAAGTGGAAAAGCTAGAGAAACAATCAACTACAATGCTATTCTCCTAAAGATAGGAAAGAGCCTGGAGTAGTTTTGTATAGGAATTCTTGTGTGGGAACACACAGGCAAGGCAACAAGACTAATCTGTGGGATTGGAGGGGAAAGTACATAACTCAAAAGTCTGAGATTATCAACAGCTATCATATACAAATATTACTCTCTGTAGAGCTCAGTGTTCCCTTAAAAGATGTACTTTAACGTATAAATGTATATGTGTGTGTGTATACATATGAGATATATATCATATGTATATATGTATATCATATATATATATATATATATCATATATCTCATATATAGATAGAGAAGAAACTGGTAGCTGCCAGAGAGAGGAGGATGAGGAACGGGGAAAATAGGTGAAAGAGAGAGGGAGGTACAGGCTTCCGGTTATGGAATGAATAAGTCATAGAGACAGAAGGCACAGCCTAGGGAAGGCAGTCAGTGTTATTGTAGTAACCTTCTATGGTGACAGATGTTAGCTACACTTGCGGTGAGCACAGCATAACACATAGAGTTGTCAAACCATTATGTTGTACCTGAAATTAATGTACCTGAGATTAATGTAAATTAATGTACCTGAAATTAATGTGTGTCAACTGTACTTCAATTTAAAAGGGGGGGAGTTGATAAAGTGTCTAAACTTGGTAAGTATTTGAAGGAATTGAAACTTTTAAGTTGTTAAAGAAAATATAAAGCCTACATCAAACACTAAGGCACCAAAAAGATGTAATCAGAAATAAATATACAAAAGCAAAGTATGCAAACCTAAGAGGACACTCTTTGGAGATAACATTTTAAGGCATTTGGGGAAAAGGACACCTGCTCCATGGGAATTCTGAGGGAAGAGTATCAGATTCGCCAACTCGCTGAAAACGATCATTAGTATCCAGACATCTCTAAGCATGTCCTTTCTGGTTTCGTCTTCATGTTTAAGATCCCATATGTATGTCCACTGGAGTGTGCGTTGATCTCAGTACAACTACACCAAAGATTTCTCTTTTTTCTTTCTAAAAGTACTTCTGTTTGGGAAGTCATTTAGGGACTTACTGAGTATACAGTTTGTAAGCTTATTGTGTCTGGCTGTCCAGTGTTAAATTATTGCCACCATTGACATCCTCGTTCCTTCTGTCTATACATTTACACAGTGAAGCCCAAAGCACCAGTGATGTCAGAAGCCCCAGGGCATATTTCAAAAAGGGATCAAGACCTGGCAGAGAGAATGGGTTTCATCTGAAAGAAACCTGCTCACTGCTAAAACTTCTGCTCTTTGCATCCTTTCCCAGTCTTCCCTGAGTAAGCAGGAATAAAATTAGCAAGCTCTTGTGCCACACGTATTATGAACCAGAGAATTTTCATCCTGCTTTACCTATACAAACTCACTGCGTACAACCCCACGAATTAGGTACTCTCATTATTCCCGGAAAAGAAATTGAGACACAGAAAAGCAGCCAGCAAATGCTGGAACCTGATTTAAAATACAATTCAAAAAAATAAATAAAAAATAAAACAAAATACAGATAATCTGTTTTCAGAATCTGTTTTCAAGCCAGTATACCGTATTGCCTCCCACCACAAGAAGATGCCAATCCCTCCCACCAGAATGAGATAAGGATTCACCTACAACCCCTGGAGAAGGAAAACTGAAGATGAAATGTTGGGGATTTTTCAAAGAGGAGAGCATACATATTCTCAGCTCAGGGGAAAGATTCAAACCTGCAATTATTGCTAATTAAAATTCTCTTCTTGTCTGAGCTTCCTCCAAAGGATGTCACCGTATACCGCAAGACATAAACAGATCTTTCAAGCTAAACACAGGTCTCCCAAATTGGTGTTAACCAATATGTTAATAGAAGGCATCAGGACCTCTCTCTCAGCAGCTATGTAAAACAAGCCCTTCTGTACCTTCGCTCTTGCTGCCTAGATGTTTAGTCAGCCCACGGTTTTTTGTTTTTTTTTTTTTTACTTATAGCCCTAAACTTTATTTTTAAACTTCAAAACTCTTCTGCAATATTGACCTGTTCTCATGGTACTGCCGATGATTCTAAATGATTCTGCTCTTCCCTGGGTCTTCCCCACTCTTCTCGGGCTCTTACACGAAGACATGAGCCCATGCCTATATCTGGTACTCATCATCCCTCCCGAGAACCACATCCAGAAGTCGTCAGACGTTACCACGATGTCATTTGGCACGGGCAGGGAAAGACAGTCTTCTTTCCTGGCACCTGCAACTCGCTTGAGCACTACACCATAGAAGTATGTAGGCATAGGAACAAACTAGAGTCAAAAAAGGTTTTATTTCAATAGTCTATGCTCCTGAAGCAACCATGTTCAAATGCAACAATATTGCATTGGTTTTAACGCCCTGTCTTTTTCTTGTAACCAGTGAGACATCCAGGCCCCTGGACGTCTTGCAGTCTTGCACATATCGGTAAATTTCCCTGCATGAAAGGAAACAACATGTACTGTATTTTAGAACTTTTTTTTCACACAGCTTAACAAGATTTACATAAAGTAATAAGAATAACACGGTTGGAGAATTTTGGGGGGTCGATTTTAAGCAGCGAAGTAACTGAAGTCGAATGCCAGAATAAGTTCCAGGTGACTGTGATATTTTTTTTCTCTTCAGTAAAGACTTACTGCGATGATAACTTGATCATGAGTTTGATAGAAAAATGTGGGCCTGGGTACTGTTCCTAATCAACAGCACCACCTTCTGTCTGTAGAAATGTCAGATGCTGGTGAACAGATAGCTCGCTTTGCCCTGTGTCAGCCTCACTGGGGGCTGAGACAAATTATGTAAATCCCATTTTTCCCTTTACCTTGATGTCGATGAAATCAAACTAATTTTTAAGTAGTGCCAACTGCATATTAGGACACATAAACTAAAAACTTCAACTGAGAACAGCACACAGAAAGAAACATCACAGCTGCACTATAGTTCTGTTAGAACGGCTAAGCTCCTCCAGGTATATCCCTTTATCTAGTCCTTCCACATGGAAATTCTCCAAAAGAGCAACTTTTGCAGGTTTTACAGAAAGGAAAGCGTGAGCTCTAGTTTGTTGCGGTTGGAATGATTTAGAAACCATGTCTCCAATCTCTGAGTCATATCATAGTGGCGAAATCCAGAGATCCAGAGGTGTGAGTAAAATCACAAGCTCTTTAAGTGTGTATACCTTCCAAATAAAAAACTATGTTTAAAATACATAGTCACTGTCTTCTACGGTCTAGTTCAGATGAGTAAAGTAAGTGAAGCCTTGAACAATTAAAGAAATTATAAAGGAAAAGTTAATTTGCTACTAAATTCATGAAACTGATGAAGTAATGCAATGAATAGCAATGCAAACAAGAATGTGGAGAAGGTCCCAGCATGTATCTAAGTGGTACTTGGATATATCCGGGTAAGCGCATAAAACAGGGAAAGGCTTGCCCTAGGAGTCTGCCTTCAGGAAGACTCCTAGAAGAACTCATCCTGAGGCAGAGTGAATCCAGGCACCATGATCTTAACCACTCATGTATCTTCAACTGTTAACAGTAGGAAGATTCTGAAAGCATGATTTTGTTCCTCAGATCTTCCTTCTACACATTTCTGTTGTAGAGCAAGGGAACTACGTAAAAAGTGAGAAGGCTAGGGCCCTAAAACTCTGTAGCACATTGAAATCTCCGGCGACCTACACCTATAAGAACATCACACCAGAGGAGCAAGACTTTCTCTCCAAATTTGCCACACACCACCGTGTAATATTGAAATTGTAGAAATCGTGTTTGTTGTTAATGATGGTGTCTGGCAAAGCATCTCCGGTGCTTGGGGAGAGAACTTTGTGGAAGATGTTTTTGGTGAATCCATTAAGAAAAAAAAAAACCATCCTAGCAGGACTTCTGAAAATAGGTGGCAGCCCAAAGGGGCAGGAAGGTGTTTGTAAGGAGGAAGGATTTTCAGGGGGTAGAGAGGGAGAGAAAAAGAGGCGGGGGTGGGGGGGGAGGGTGGAGAGGGAGAGAGACAGAGAAAGAATCCAATGTCAGTCACCACTGGTATGGTAAACTCATCCATTCCCAGTGGTGAAATCATACAGTCCAGGTGTGAGCACAGGAGGGCTCAATTCTAGAGGAGAAAAGGATACATGTCATGAAATTTTATATTTCTCAGAGGGTCTCAATCATGTAACCATTCTTTCTGAATTACCTCAACATAGAGTACTGCAGAAAGTTATGAGTTAATTTAAGATGGATCCTTCAGGCAGAAATGAAATTTTCTCCTAAAAAATACCCATATTGCCTGTAAAGTCAACCAAAATTCACCAGAGAATTCTACAACTCTTCCATTTACCTTTGGCTAGATAAGAAGACCTTGATGTTATGAAAGTTTTTTTCACAGCCTGAGGACATAGAAGGGAATAAATGATCTCTTGCAGTCCCTTCTTATCTGTGATTCTATTTGTTCCATTGATTAAAACTTTCTACAGAAAGGAGTTCCAATTAGAGCCAGAAGTTTCCAGATAAATTAGTGACAAAACCCTACCCAAGTCCCAAACTCATCGATTCCAAAGGACTAAGCCACAGTGTCGATATGCCTGCGTACATGAGAGAAACGAAAATTGTGCCATGTATAGAAACTTAGGTGTCCTGAATGTCATTTCAATGGCAAACAAGTGACCCTTTTTCCAGTATAGAAATGTTTACATATATCTCAATCATTGCAACTCAATTTTTTTAAATTATTGGCTTCAAGAACCCATTGATCAATGCCAAAATATGAACAGAATCATAGGTTGCTATAAAAAAGTATATAAATTAACCATCAGGTAGAAATATTAGTAAACATTCCATAATTTATATCTCTCTTTAATTTTTCACAACCTACATTAAAACCTCATTATAAAGTTCTCAGAACCAACATTCATGATGCTATATTTTCTTAGTTTCCCTCTTATAACAACCCTGTCTCTGAGAAAATCATTCTTGTTGTAAATATCACTTTAAGATATGCCTTCTTTTCAAAGATGCTGTTAATGAGAGGTAAGTGTTGTTTTAAGGGAATATGCCTTAAGTTTCCCAAAGAGTAGATTCATTTCAAGGTATTAATTAGCAATGTAAATTGAAACTTAGAGGATTTTATTTATTTACTTAATTTTATAGCTGATTATCTGAACAAGTACCTCTCAGCACAGTTGCCTATGTTGTAGACTTATAGAGAATCTATCAGCAACACACAATGACCTGAGCCAGCAGAGCCACAGCCATTCAGTTTACAAAAGTATCATCTGCTTTGTTAACCCGGTCTAGATGGCTGTATCTAGTGTCTCCCTTTGCCCTTGTTCCCTTCTAGTCAATCCAGGGAAAACAGAATAGCTTTCCATTCAAAACTGCCCCTTCTCCTTTAAATTTCAATCCTATTCTTAATATGAAATGGCATCAGGGAAAAATCTTACAGGACAGAAGGCAAAATGTTTAGCTCCTAAGATCCTTGCTTAACTATATAGCACTGGCTTATTTGGCCGTTACAGTATTGGAAAGAAATTAAGTATGTGAACTCTTTCTGCCCAGATCTAGGACCCTAAAGGTTAAGAAAGCTACAGTCAGTTCTAAATAAACCCTTACATGAGGGAAACTGGTGTTATAAAACCAGCCTTTCCATACCTCCCTCCTAAAACTCAAATCTGATCAAGAATGTGGATTACAAAACACTAGAGTAGGTGAACTTCAAGGAACTTTAAGGAACCCATTAAAGGGAAAGACTTTCCAGTCCAAGAAAGTCTCGAGGACATTCTCTTGCAACCAGAGAGCCATAAATAGGAAGTTTTGTTTCTATCTTTCTCATAAATACAAAGACTGTCTTTGGTCAGATTGAAATCAGTCCACATTAGATAAGCATTTGATTAACTTCTATTTAAACCTATGCTATTAGCTTCTGCTATTAATAATAATTTTTTCATTGGTATAGCAAAAACACAACTTGATAACAATATCACAATAATGCAAAAATCACCCTGCTACTTTTTCCCTATTTGCATTAAATTCAACTACGGAAAACTAGCAAGACACTCTTAAGCCAGCACCAGTTTACTCCAGTATTAGAGCCATGGATAAGTAATCATTCCTTAAGAACAGAGCTATATATGTAATATGATAGGCAAAGTTTCAGTTTAAAAGAAATTTTAGGATTTAGTGATGCTAAAGAAATTTAAATTACACTGTTCCTTTCTAAGTTTTTAAAAGGGCACATGCCAACTCTTTATATATTACACACATTTCCTCTGACTCTACCAGCCTTCTGCTAAATCACAGAAATGAGCATTAAACGTATTTATCATATTTCTTCTTTGGGTATTTGCTCAAATATATGAGCTGCCTCTTTGAAACATCCTCCTGGTGTCATAAATCCCAAAGAAATCACTGTCTTTTTTCAGAACATCTGCTAGAAATTTTTTTCTTTTCTGGCATGAAGAAGGGTCTCAACCAAACATGGGCAAGAATCATTTTAGAAGATAAATAAAGGACTATTCATTTACAATTAAATTATAAGGAAAGTCAAGTCATCTGAAGTAAATGAGAGCTCTTTTTTTTTTTTTTTTTTTTTTTTTTTTTTAATGCAGGGGAGCTAAGAGCCTGAAAAATCATTATAGCTTATTTTACATTGGAGAATTGTGAGGTCAAGCCATTAACTTTGTGAATTTGTGGAGGTTTCCCAGAAGCTTACTCAAATCCACTCCTAGGCCAATGTTAAAGTTATTCAACTTATTAGCATAATAACATAAATGACCATTTGCAAAATGAAGACTGGCATGAGTTCCTAAACACTGCTAGTAAAACCTCAGGGTCACATTGAAAAATGGTAAAATGACAAATTAAGAGTCTACACCAGGTAAGTCTACACCAGGTAAGAGATAAGTAGGTTTTTAATTCTCCTATATAAAATGACTAGCCCTATTTCTCTGTGTAAACTTGTTTTTATAATAATTACTACAATTAAAAATTAGTAAATTTTACAAGTAATAAAAAATGGACTTAGGCTGAAAGGAAAATGAAAACACGTATGTTTTTATTAAATGCTCTTGAAGCACTTACCAAGTAAGATTTAAATTGCTTTATGTTGCTTGCCAATTAACAAGGGAAAAAAATGAGATAGTGAATAATCCATTTTAAACAATACTTTCCTTCACTTATGCCAAGCTAAATCATAGGCATATTTAAATCAAGGAACTGAAACAGATGAAAACGTTTAGTCATGATAACTCTTGGCATTCATAACAATTTTGAGTCTAAATTCATAGCTTTTATGTATGCTCCATCATGATTTTTCCTCCAGCCAAACATCTAATATGTAAGAAAAAGATATTACTTCATCAATGCCTAAGAAATGCCTAGAGAGAATAATGTATATTAAAATTCCTATATATGACTTGGTCAAACCACAGAATCCAAGAAGACTGTATTACCATAAAAAAGCAGCGCACTTATTCAAAACTTCAGATTAGAAATGCTGACAGACAATCATTTAAACCGCATGGATTATGCAGAGATATATTCAGACAGGCCTAAATTCTGACCTCAGTTCTACTAATCTCATATGGTGGTAGTCAGGCTTAAATTGGGTAATGTAAGTAAAGTACTTAGAGCCTATTGCTGCAAATAAGATTTTCTTGTATTTTATTCAAATAGTTGATAATGAATAGATACTTAGGGCATACTTTGTAGAAAATACTGTTAGACCCTACAGGGGATACCATGAAAGTGTATGACATAATTTCTGCTTATATAAAGATGGACAGTTAAGAAACATTTGGTTAAATTAAATTTTGGGGTCAATAAAATCTGTAGGATCTGAGAAGATGTAATGATCAAAAAATTAGGAAAATGGAATGCCTGAGTGGCTCAATAGGTTAAGCGTCCAACTTTGGCTCAGGTCATGATCGCACGGTTGTGGGTTCAAGCCATGCATCAGGCTCTGTGCTGACAACTTGGAGCCTGAAGACTGTTTCGGATTCTGTGTCTCCCTCTCTCTGTCCCTCCTCCACTCGTTCTCTGTCTCTGTCTCTCTCTCTGTCTAAAATAAATAAATATTTTTTTAAAAAAAATAGAGAAAGAATCATAACATCAGAAAATGTTCTCACTGGAAGAAATCTTAGAATTGTTATTTGAAACATCAACCAATATGGAATCCTTCTGAGATCATCTTTTATTTCCCAAGTTATAAAGATCTCTAGCTTTTTTAAGTCAAAATCTCCTTTTTTGGTATTTCCCAACACTAGAGCCAGTTTCATCTTCTGCAAAGACTACAAAATTTAGATATTTCGGGGCACTTGAGTGGCTCAGTTGCTTAAGCCTCTGACTCTTGATTTTGGCTCAGGTCACAATCCCAGGGTCGTGGGACAGAGCCTCACATCAGGCTACGCACTGAGTGTGGAGCCCACTTGGGACTCTCTCTCTCTCTCTGCCCCTCCACCACTCCTACTCACCCTTTTCAAAATAAAAAATTAAATAAATTAGTTTAAATTTTTTTTAATTTAGATATTTCAATGTTCAGAGATTTTTCTGAAAGATAAAAGTTTAAGATAAATATAACAAAAATGATTAATAAAATTAAGGAAACAGTTTTATTCTTATCAACAGACGTCGTTCACCACTATTTTATGTTGTTTTAAGAAATTTATTATCTATATGTTCATCCTCTAAGTCTGCTGCAGAGTTAATTCTTCACTAATTATTTGACTTGATGTCATCTTGAAAAGCTACATGCGACTAACACAGATTCATTAACTTCTTCATTTATTCAACAAATATATATGGAATACTTCTATGTGCTAAGCAATGTTATAAGCACGAGGATGGAGCAGTGAACGTAACAGATGAAAATTGGCTGCCAACTTATCCCTCAGAGATCATGTTGACAAATGTGGGACAAATATTCACCTTCTATTTGCCTGACTCTTTCTTCCCAATATGCGAAGGAATAGAAACGTTCCATGCCAGAAGACCTCACAGAGCGCACGTAGAGAGCCTCACTAATAGTGAATTCCTAAAGCCTAGGGGGGAATAAAGTAATTTGTATTCTAATTCCAAATTCATGAAGAGCCTTAGAGTGTCAAGGGAAATTGTACTCTTTGAAGATGATCTAAGTAAAGATATACAGTTCTGCCAAGTACGCTCAGATTACTATAAACTCTTGTCTCTTACCAATTCTTGAAAATAAGGATATCCTTTGCTTTGACACTTGTTTTATGTTACAGTGATATATCTTAAAGAATTGGTCTTGGCCAAGTAATAAAAATACTAAACCCTTTGTTTTTTTTGTTTGTGTATAGCTCAGAAAGTATCTTGTCTGCTGTCATTAAAATTGCTGGGCTAATAGTAAAAACTGAAAAGTTTGACTTTCAAAAAGATCTGTTTAAATAATTGAGAGTTCTGAATGCTTGGCCACTTTTATAAATCACACAAAATCCTTGAAACTTTGCAACTGATATACATCAAAAGAGCGGAATCTGGAGCTTTTTGTCAAGTAAATCAAGCTGAGAATTTTGACATTTTTGCAATTTATTTTATTTTGCTAGTAATGTATTGAAAATAGCTCCTAAAAACACAATTTTGCTCCATATGCATCACAGAAGAGCTCAAAGAAATACCATATGAACTAGTTTCTGCACTAAGCTTAGATAAAATGGCATCTTGTAGTATTCAAAGGTAGCACCCTGCCTGTCTTCCTGTGCAAATTCTGTCTGATACTATTCCCCTAGTTTGGGAGAAGAAAGACTCTTTATTTATTTACACTGTTAACAAAATAGCACTGACCCTTTAGTTCTTTCCAGTCTTTTTCATAATAATTTGGTCATCAACCATACCACTAGACCATCCATTTCACATGCAAAAATACTATTTCCCCACAGTTGACGAAGCAGTACTATGCATGACGATCCTAGAATTTATCTCCATAGACTACAGAGGAGGAGAAAGGATAATATTCACATTTCTTCATATTATTTTCATTCTATTCCCCAAAGACTTCCTGGTCTAGGTCTGTCTGTGCTTAATTACTCTTGTTATACTCTGTATATAGGCTTAATCTGTTCCTATGAGCATTACCAAACACTTGTGTTCTCCTTTTCCTCCAGGAATCTATGTAAATAAATTTTTTTCCCACTGGGTGTTGTAAATAGTTCCCTGGTTTCTCATTCATTAAAGTTTCTGTATAATCTTACAGGTGTTTTTAGCCAAGCAAATCATTTGAATCTATTTCTTCATCTCTAAAATAGGAACACAATTCTTAGGTTGTAGGGCTGTTAGAAGAATCACATTAAATATTACATGTAAAGCACCGGCACTGCATTGTGACAAGCTGGCAAAAAGTATTTTCTAGGCTTGTTCTGTTACTTAAACTTCTCTTATTTAGCTACTGCCCACAAGCCACCACCATTGCCCATCCATCACCTATATGCTTGTGTGCTGTTCTGCTCTCAATAGATCAGTTTTTGATTCATTATTCTGCTGATCATTTATTGCTTATGAATTTATGGTTGCATCTGCTTCACTGTAATTAACATTTATATGAGATTTTTCTAAACAATAACATAAATACAGAGATTCACCATATAAATTTATTTCTCTTATCAGAAAGTACTTGTTCCTTTCTCTATGTTATTGTAACCTTTTTGTAATTATAAGTATTGTTCTTGTCAACATCTGCATTATATATGCGTGTGCATATATATATATGCACACACATATGTAGCATAGATACACAAATGTGTGTGTAGAGAGAAAGAGAAAGAGAAACAGAGACAGAGAAGGACACACAGATAAAAAGGGAGAGAGGGATATTAATTTTTGAAGATACAAATAAAACTCTATTTACCATTATGTTAACAATGAGACCTAATGGGGTATATTATACATAGCATCATAATCTTAAATATGTTTGCTGAATTAAATTTAATATGGACAGAACTCATAAATCACAAAATAATAGGATGCCACAAAAGTGTGACAAATCTCACGGCATTTATTCAATTGACAATTCCATTCTTGTCCCTTGAACTTCAGTGTGTCCGTTATACCACTTAGACTGATGTCTTGTCTAACACCTGCTCTCTCTTGCTGTGTGGACCCAGTAGAGGACCTCTTTTTGCCATGAGTAGAAACCCCAAAGAGACAGAAAGAGATTATTTGTTTCCTTCTGTTTCTTTCTGATAACCCACAGTGCCTAGGGCTCTGAACAAATTGGGCACTCAATAAAAGTTATTAATTGTCACTTTCAGTTAACTGAGATCTCTCATATTCCCAGCATCAGACACCTGCCTGAAGAATTCTGCCTCTGAAAACTCACTGGACCAATACTGATGGGGATGTGGTGGGGGGTGTAGAGGGAGACACAGTCATACTTTGCCAGTGGCCAAGTACCGCTGGGCTTAGGTTCTGTCAAATTTCCTGGGAGGAAAACATTTTGGCTGTGTTAATAAAATCATATTAATTATGTTAATTCACTTAGAGATGCCTGTCCAAGTCAATTTTATTGCTATCACAGAAAATTGCTTATGAAGTCACATGACAAATACTTCCCTAAAATGAATTGAGAATATAAAGTCTCATTCTTTCTTGATCCCCATAATACACATTCATGCTGCCACGGTGTCAGACTCCATAACAACCCATTTGCAGCAATTCTGTCCATGCATAAGTTAGTGTTACATTTAACAACTCCCAATGCTTTGAAGTGCTCGCTTCCTAACGATATTCATCATTTTTTGGCACCTCTAACTATCTTTTGGCATGAAATAGACAGAGTAGAGCTTTACCAATCATCAATAATGAACCAAGAGCAAAGTAAAAAGCTTTAGTACTATAGGGACAAAGGATAAATCTCTTGATGCACAGGAAAAAAAAAAAAAAAAAAAAAAAAAAAAAAAAAAATATATATATATATATATATATATATATATATATCTCAACTGTGAACCACATAAAGAAACCACAACCTAATTTGGGCTTTAGCACTGTTTGAATTTTGGTTTGTTTCTGGAAAGATAAGAGAAACATTATAATTAAAATAAATAATATAAGACATAAATGTTTATTAAAAATGCAGTAATGTATTTAAAATACAATTCAGTTTTATATTTTAGGCCAATTAGTGAACAGTTACAAAGGGAAAAAATAAGAAATGGCAAAAGATATATGCAGGGGTTTTTTTTAAAGCACAGACAAAAAAGGAAAGAGACTCAGAGGAATATTGATACAAACAAAATGTTTTCATAGAAGTTTTATTTTGTAAGCTATAAGAAAATTCTTCCCAAAGCCTTTAGAATTTGTGTTCTTGAGATGACAGGGGAAAAAAAGAAAAGAAAAGAAAAGAAAATTCTAACATTTGTCACCTGACCCATTGGTATAAGAAACCATGAGCCGTATTCAGGAATTGAATGTTGAAAAAAGCAAAGTGTTTTAGCATTTTAATAGGGCTAATTGGATTATTAAGTTATAATGGCAAACCAACACTTGATTAGAGCAGCAATAAGTTAATTATTAAGTTTATGATAATAGATCAATCAGGACAGGAACTAAAATGCAATTAGAGAAAGAGGATAAAATTGATTAGAAGTAGGTGAGTCAAGAGTTACTAAAAATAAAAAGCAAAGACAATCCAATTGGAAGAATAGGTAACAGTAAAAGCAAACTTTAACACTTAACTAGATCCTACAAGGTTCTGCAACAAAGAAAACATAAAACAGGATGCATAGTGAGGCAGAAATTATTCTTAAATATCTTTCAAAGAGTTTGTATCCTGGAAATAGGAAAGTAAGAATTACCCAAAAGAAGGCAAGTTTCAAGCAGGAAAGCTTGGATAAGTGTATTGTGTTTCACATCAAAGGGCGATTCCAGTAACACGGCCACAGAACACGTGTCCCACTTCTCCATGAGTCTAGCTGGCTAAGAGATGCTCCTCTGAGAAGACTCTTCAAAACTGACGCTATATTGGGGCACCTGGGTGGCTCAGTCGGTTAAGCATCTGACTTCAGATCAGGTCATGATCTCCTGGCTTGCAAGTTTGAGATTGACTGTCTGCTGTCAGCAAGGTGCCCGCTTCAGACCCTCCGTTCCCTTCTCTCTGTCTCTCCCCTTCCCCCACTTGTGCTCTCTCTCTCGCTCTCTCTCTCTCAAAAATAAACATTTGTTTTAAATTGACACTATTTCGATACAATTTTAAATATAATATAAGGCCATGAGGGGTACAACTGTGATGAAAAGTAATTAGAGGAAGCAGTATGAGAACAAGATCATGAGAATCAGAGAGTGTAGGTAGGAGAGGCACCTTTCAGGCAAGGCGCACATCCACCGCTGCTATCTGCCAGACTCCCCCCGCCCCCAACTTACTTTTAATTCTCTGCACTAAGGAGTTTGCATAGAGCGAAAACTAAAAATATTGAAGATATGTAGAAGTCTGTTTGGGCTCAATTGACTTAAACAGTTTCTTCTACTGTGTGAAAGCACTTTGTTATTTTGTAATTAGACACGTTTAATCATGTTGTCTAGGGAGAAAGTTTAACTTAAAAGTAGACTTTTAAACATCGGTACGATTGATAGGCAAACGATGTAAATTTAACACACAGTCCTCCGACTCGATTCTCAAAGTTAACAGTCCAACATATCTGATCCAATTCTTCTGAAATCTAACTATGGTCATCAACCATAATCAAACAAAAGCAAAGCTCAAAACAAACCAAAGTTATGAAGTTACTCTGTGTGTGTTTAAATAGATATCAGGATTGTATCCTAATGCATTTAACTATTTATACATTTCAGGCATTCTGCATCACAGTATTTTCATAAGTGTTTCTAACTAACACATTCTAATTAAATATTAGGGAAAAAATGCTCTGATCTAATTTTATTATTTTAGTTGGAAACCGATCATCCGTATATATGAATTCAACCGGTACATCTCTCTGTTAGCTGGTTGAACATTCCAGAGGTGCTAATATCTTCTAAAAATATTAAGAAATAATAAGATTTTTGTGGGGTTTTTTTCCCAAATATTCTCCAGAGTACTTTACTCTAATTCTTTGTATACTGTATGGTGATAATGATGGCCTTGTTATCACTGATACATAATTTGTAGGTTTATTTAAAAATTTTAATAACTTTTATAAGAAGTATGATTTGTGCTCAATTAAAATATCTGGAATGTGATTGGAAACTTATATAATTAATTTAAATATACCCATATCCTCCCATTTACCACAATGGCCTTACCATGACTCTCAGCTTGACTAAACTGTAGACTGGTTTCTTCCCAATTCTAGAACACTGACCTCCCTTTGCTTAGAGCATTTACTTTAGGAAGTTTGTAATTACAAGTTCTTTCTCTACCACTTTGAGATGTAAATAAATGTTTTCCCAGCTTCTTGCCAGTGTTACAAACCAGGGATATCTTTCTCAAGGATCTGAAAGCCATTCCTTTGAAATGTAATCATCAAGAAAGACAGCACCCTTCTCTCCCAGTCCCTGAGGGGTAAGTGACAACTGGCAATCCCATAAGTGACAATTAGCAACCACCGAAAGCCTGATCATATACAGTACAATACAGCTACAGTACCATAGCTTACACCAGTGTCTAAAACTTCTTCAAGCTTTCTGTTTCAATGGACTTGGGTTCCATCTCTCTCCCTGGTGGCTGCGCTCCGCTAAAGTGTTCTTTTCCTGTTCAATCTTTCTAACTCTACTTCTCTTTGACACATTATACCCAGTGTCATGTCAGTGGGGGAAGGAACACATTCTCCGGAAAAAGCAATATTTTAACAGATTTTTTTTTGTTTCAATCTCTTTCATTTTTATTAAAAATTTAAGAAATATACATGACAAAATTAGTTAAGTATAAAATAACATACAATCAAAAGATTTCCCTTTCAATACTGACCAATGTGCTTCCCCACATTTCTGCCTCAAAGGCAATGAAATTATCAACCTCTGTGTATCTTACCAGAAATTTACTATTTACATGTTTTATATGCCTGTGTGTGTATCTATTTCTATAAAATATATCTATAAAATTTGTATAATGTGTGTATAATATTTTTCACCTTTCTTTTTCAAATAAAATCTTATCTGGGAGTTTATTCTATATTAGTATAATATTTTCACTGTTACATAGTATTCCAATGGAAAACCTGTAATTTTTATTTTTATTTTTTTATTTTTTTCAATACATGAAATTTATTGTCAAATTGGTTTCCATACAATACCCAGTGCTCATCCCAAAAGGTGCCCTCCTCAATACCCCTCACCCACCCTCCCTTCCCTCCCTAACAGAATTTTTTAAAGTAATGCATTGATGTGGCATTTTGTAATGATTGTGATGAAAAATAGCAGAAGAAACAATGTAGAAGCAGGATTATGGGATGCATAAGGAAGGTGCTTTCTGTGCTCCTTCCCACACCTAGAACTGGCCCTAACCAAGGCCATGGCCTGGCCTCACCCTAATATGTTAACATCCCTTGAGTTAGAATCTGGGCATACCTCTGTGAACATGAGGAATTACCTAGTACTCACAGGCAGAATCCAGATAGGAGGCATGTTTGGTCTGGACTGCATATGAATTTGAACGTCTCAGAGTCTACCATTGCCCACATATCTTACAGTTTCATTTGTTTACAGTACCTTTCCAAGTGTATTTGAAATATTAAATCCTATAATATAGAGCACTTTTTAAAAATTGAGTCAGAACTTTTTAGTGAAACAATATTTTTTTCCTAAAGTGGAAATGACTTTAATATTTACTAGCTTCAGGCTTACGTACTTTTCTTTTCTTCAAAATGCAGAATTATTTCTCTACTTGTAAAAGTAAATTTATACTTTTGGTTTAAGGTAGTGGACTGAGCACATGCATTATTTACTAACCCTACCAAAATCTTATTAAATAAAACTGAGAAGTTACATAACGGAATAAATCATAAGAGTGCTGAAAACAATAGAGGGAAGGAGACCAGTGGACTGGAGTTTGTAAAGTATTTTTAGACAACACAGATCAGTTGTATTAGGAAATAAAGTGGAGATGAAAATTTGAAATTTGGAACATATACCATAGATGGTTACAAAATATATAGCAAATATTCTTCCTGGTTGGGCCTTGGAAAATTTCTAAGCTTGTAGTCACCAAAAAACAGTGAGCAAGTATGAGATACAGGGAAGTTAACATCTTAATCCCAAGGGAAAACAATGCTACTTAGTTCCTGTTATCTCTCCTACATCCAAAAACAGCAGTCAACAGAAATCTCTCTCTCTTAAGATATCTTTGTATCCCCAAAGAAACTGAACTGCTTGCAGAAGGTCTCTGTTGAAAGATGGTTGTTTCATTCCAGAACCCCTCAAACCCATAAAAACAATACCTATAACACTGACTACCATATTTTATCTAAATAGTCTTTTTTAAGTGGATACCCATGCTGTTTTGAATTCTTTCAGATTGAATATACTTCTTCAGAAAATATTACTGTGTACACTTGTGTATGTTCTTTGAGGTTAAATTTACAATATTTTGACAATTTGTTAAAATCTTATTGGAATTGAAAGTAAGTTCTATATCTAGATTAATTTGGAAAGAAAACATTGACATAATTACCAAGGAAGGATTTAAAATTGACTCACTCATGTATTGATTTGTAACAGTTCCAGCCTCTAAAGTTGAAGTTTGTTGAGGGGCGCCTGGGTGGCTCAGTTGGTTAAGCATCCAATTTTGGCTCAGGTCACAATCTCACAGTTTGTGAGTTTGAGCCCCACGTTGGGCTCTGTGATGATAGCCCAGAGCCTGGAGCCTGCTTCAGATTCTGTGTCTCCTTCTCTCTCTGCCAATCCCTGTCTCTCTCTCTCTCTCTCCCTCTCTCCCTGTCTCTCTCTCAAAAATAAATAAACATTAAAAAATTTTCAGTTCAAGTTTGTTGATGATGATGTGGAAAGGAAGGCCATCGGTTACAATATATATTATTACACTAATTGCCTGAGTGGGAAACAGAAAAAGGTCATGTAGGTAGGAAAAAAATAACACCAGGTAGAGAACTCCAACTGCTGAATGCCTATTAAAAAATTAGAGGAGTGCCTGGGTGGCTCAATGGGTTAGTTACTTGATTTTGGGTCAGGTCATGACCTCATGGGTCTGTGAGACCAAGCCCCCAGTGCAACAAGCCTAGAGCTTGCTTGGGATTCTCTCTCTTCCTCTCTCTCTGTCCCTCCCCTGTGCACACACTCTCTCTCTTTCTCAAAATAAATAAATAAACTTAAAAAAAAAAAAAAGAATTGACTAAAGCAAATGGTACAGAAGGAATATTCAAAAACATTTTTAAAAAGATAGTTCCCTGAGAAAAGAGAACTGCCTCTGATAATTCTGAAAATTTAACATATGTACAGCAAAATATTATGTGAGAGATTTGTTTTTACACATTGTTGTAACGTGTTAATGACAACAGTAAGGTCCTACCATCAGTCAGACAGCTGCCACGAAGACACAACAACCAAGTTACTTACAAAAAAATAGAGTAGTGTTAGACGAAAATGTTCATAAAAGTCAATGTTCTAAATAACATAAAACTGGAAGCTCAGATATGTATGCTGTCAGGAGAATGGCTAAATGAATCTTAGTATAGCAATAAAATAGAATATTAATAAGCTATAAAAATAAATGATTCACAGCTAAAAAATGTGGCTGAAACTCAGAAACTTGATATTAAGTAATAGAGAGAATATTCATTTTTGTACAGCTCAAAAAATACCCAATAATACCCATGGGTATGGTATGGATTACGCATATACGCATTGGATAAAGCTATTTTCAGGTATCAAAGGAATAACAGACATAATAATAATTGTTAATACTGTAGGAATGATAGTGTTCAGAAGTTGGATGGCATAGGGAAGTATACATAGGTGGTTATGTCATTCATCATATTATATTTCGTGGGTCATATGGTGGATTTACTGATGCTACTTACATTATTTTTTATAATTTGCATACAAAGCAAATATATTCCATACAAAGCAAATATATTCTTTTTATGTATCAAATATCATTAAAAAGATAATGAGAAGAGACTTTCACTTCAGGCCAGATGGACAAAGATTGGATTTACCCTCTTATCTAAACTACTGAAAAGTCAATTAAAATACAAAATCGATGCTTTTCATGATATTGGACATCGAGCAACAATAAAATGTAAGTTCTAAGATATAGAAAGCAAATAAGGTTATTCTTACAGTTGTTTCAGCTTTAAAGCACTAACAGAGTTTTCAGGTAGTGGTGTAGGAGGCAGAACGCAGGCAAAGCCAATGAGACTAAAATGGTTAGAGTTTTCAGGGCAGAATACTAGAGAAGTGAAAACTGCACAGAGCAAGATTCTAGACATATGCAGAGGGTTCACCTCAGGATTCAGCAGGGTAATAATTAGTGTATGCATGTAAAGACATTAACTACAGCCAGGAAAAGAACCACCTGAAGGAATTAGAGAGAATGGTATTCAGAAATTACACAAGGCTAGAAGCCCTGTTGTGTCACCAAAAGCCAAATTGGAAATCTTTCTAAATTATACAGAATTGGGCATAATATTCAGAAGGGTCTTGCTTCAGTAAAGGAGAAAACTTAGCACCATACCAATTACTCCTCTGGTTATGCAAAACAAATCTTAAAAACAAGACCTGAATATAAAAAGTTTCCGAGTCACATAGTTGTTTCCCAGAACAAAGTTCATAAATATTTATAGACAAACAATACTACCATGCCCCCAACAAGGCAAAACTTACAATATCTGGCATCCAGTAAAAAATTATCAAACATGTAAAGAGGCTTCAAAGAGCTACTTATAATGAATTGAAAGGTTAACCAAAACGAACACAAAACAACACAGATGTTAAAATTATCATACAAACGTGTCCACTCTCATCCCCTTTCAGCATTCTACTAGAAGCCCCTGCTAATTCAATAAGGCAAGAAAATGAAATACAAAAGCATACAGATTGGGAAGGATAAAGTAAAACTCTTTTTTTCACAGATGACATTATCATCTATGTAGAAAACCCAAAGAAATTAACAAAAATACTCTTAGAACTAAAAGCGATTCCAGCAAGGTTTCAGAACACAAGGAGAATATACAAAGTCAAATGCTTTTCTATATACTAACAATGAATAAGTGGAATTTGAAATTAAAAACACAATACTCTTTACATTAGTATCTCATGAAATGAAATACTTAGGTATAACTAACAAAATGTGTGTAAGATCTAAATGAGGAAAACTACAAAACTCTTATGAACAAAATTGAAGAACAAAATAGATATTCCAATTTTCATCAATTGGAAGACAGAATATTGTCAAGATATCAGTTCTTCCCAACTTCATCTATAGGTTCCGTAAAATATCAGTCAAAATCCCAGCAAGTTATTTTATGGATTTTCACAAATTGAATCTAAAGTTTATATAGTAAGGTAAAGAACCTAGAATAACTGATACAATATTGCATAAGAACAAAGTTGGACCGCTGATGCTGACTGACCTCAAGACTTATTATAAACCCACAACAATTCAGACAATGTTGTATTGGTAAAAGAATAGACAGGTAGATCAATAGAACAAAATATAGAGCCTAGAAATAGACCCCCTATAAGTATAAACTAAATGACTTTTGACAAAGGAGCAAAGGCATTACAATGATGCAAAGATAGTCTCTTCAACAAATGGTTCTGGAACTACTGGACATTGGAACTGGACATCTGGAACAACTGGAAAAAATGTTCAACATGATTAGCCTTTAGGGAAGTGCAAATTGAAATCATGATATCACTACTTATCATCAAAAAACTAAAATGAAAAATAGTGGCAACACAAAAAGCTTGTAAGGATGCAGAGGAACTGAATCACTCATACATTGCTGGTGGGGAGGTAAAAGGGTACATCTCTCTCAGCAATTTCTTATAAAACTAAACCCGCAATTACCCTAAGACCCAGCAACTGCATTTTTGGCCATTCCATCATATGTTCATACAAAAAGCTATACAGGAATGTTCATAGAAGCTTATTCTTAATAGCTTAAAACTAGAAACTAGATATCCTACAACAGGTGAATGGTTAAACTGTGGTGCATCCATGACATGGAAAACTATTCAACAATAAAAAGGAACAAATTACTGATACACACGAGATCCTTGAGGAATCTCCAGAGAGTTGTGCGAAGCGGGGGGGGAAAAGCCAACTCCAAAGGTTACAGACTATATTATTCCATTTGTGTAACCCTCTTGAAATGGCAAAATGATAGAAATGGAGAACACATGAGTCGTTCCCAAGGTTTAAGGAGAGTGTGGGTGCAGAAGGGAGGTATATATTGCTGTAAAGGGCAACATGAGGGACCCTTGCAACAATGTAAATATTCTCTACCTTGACTGTATCAATGTCAATATCCTTGTGATGTTATACTATAGTTTTATAAGATATTGCCATTGAGGGAAACTGGGTAAATGATTTAAGGAATCTTTCTATTTTCACAACTGCTTGCAAATCTGTAACAATCTCAAAATATAAAGTTTATTTTTTACCAAGGGGGGACAGTTTAGGATCTGCATATTTCATATTAAGCCATTTGTCAAGTGTGAAACAACAAGAACAGAGCTGTAAAAATATACTATTTTTTAAATACTTAAAGATATATTATTATCAAAGAAAAAAATGAGGAAAAATTAACCTCTCACGGATAGGATATTCAGTATACATTTTTTAAATGATGACCTCTGAGACCAGCGCAACAAAAACTTAAGTCTAAAAAAATGCTGTATATCTGGCATACACAAAATTGATATGCATATATAGTAAGTTATTTTTTGCAAGAAAGGAATATAAATGAAAATACCACTTTAATAAAAGTAACCTATATGTAAATATCAAATGTTCTTTTAAAACCAAGATTTTAAGAAAGGGGCACTTTAATGGCTTCTGTTCCACATTGAGTCTAAGAATAAGAGAAATTTGTGTTCTCCAAGTCGGGATGCTATGATAGCTTTTGAATCTAGGGCATGTTTCTTTTTATCACTTTCTCACAATTTCTCTATTATTCACTCTAGCTTTTCTCAAAACGAAAGCAAGATCAGATAAAAATCAAAATTGCCTATTAAATTTTATATAAACTCACAAGTATCTGTGTTTATTTCATGATTAAATACCCAAATTTACAATGATTGTTTGCAGTACTTAGTTTCACTTCCTCACCCAGTTATGAATCACAAGATCATCCAGGTGGTTAAGCTCCACAAAGCTTCACCATCAAGAAACAGTCTTTATTGATGGTTGGTCACTTTGTGCGATTGTTTGGTTCTATTGTGTGCTTATGGTTTTGCATTAGGTGCTGTAAAAGTGAGGGTATAGCCTGGGTGGCATGGTGCCATGATAAACACTGAAGAACAGAACTAGTCAGGGCGCCTGGGTGGCTCAGTCCATTAAGCATCCGATTTAGGCTCAGGTCAGGATCTCACGCTTGGGGAGTAACAGCTCTGCATGGGGCTCTCGGCTCTCAGCACTGAGCCCCTTTCAGATCCTGTCTCCTTCTCTCTCTGCTCCTCCCCCAGACGTGCTCTCACTCTCTTTGTCAAAAATAAACAACAACAACAAAAAACAAATTAGTAACATCTCAGTCCTTTTTAGTGTTTATCTAAAGTGATTAAATCTATTCTGAGCCGTCTGGGGGGCTCAGTCGGTTCAGCCACCAGCTCTTGGTTTTGGCTCAGGTCATGATCTCAGGGTTCCAGGGTTTGAGCCCCACGTCGGGCTCCACGCTGACAGCACACAGCCTGGTTGGGATTCTAGCTCTCCTTCTCTCTCTGCCCTTCCCCCTGCTCGCCCTCTCTGTCTCTTTCTCTCAAAATAAATAAATAAGCTTAAAACAAAGATAATTTAAAAAATAATAAAATAAAGTGACTAAACCTATTCTGTAATCCTTTATATAAAATTATTATGTAACTTTAGCACTCACTATATTACACATTCCTTTTAGGAAATTCTAGGTTTTAAAAACCTATTAAAGATTTTTAGTACATAATAAAAAAAAACCTCATATAAATACTACAATAAAAATGCTTAGATCTTAGACCCTATACATTGAATACCACATCCATAGCAGAGCTATGAAATTATCTATTCAGAGAGAGAGAGAGAGAGGGAGTGAGGTGAAACTCCAATCCAAACACATTGTATTTGGACACTAAGGCAAACATTAAAATGGTGCTCAGAAAGAAAGCCTAAAACCTACCAGTGTTATCCATCTAATTGACTCAACTATTTATCGGGTTTTATTTGAGATCCCTTAGTTTATATGTAACCTCTCTTTCAATTCTTAACATTCACAGTCAGAATAATCTTTTCTTACAGCAAAGTTTCCATTATTAATTCTTAGACCCAAAAGTAAGCCTATGAGTTGACCTAAACACAATCTTGATCTTATCCACTTTCTACTATCCATTTTCTACACGACCTTTATTTTAAGAGCTGCTCTTAGAGATGTTATACTATATCCCACAGTGTTTCCTTAGCAACTTCTACAGTGCCCCTAAGCTACAGACCTTAATTCCACCACATGCTGGAAGTATTTTTTAAAAGTGTAACATGTCTAAAGCTTAAGCTTTAGTATATACAAAATTCAGTGCGTTTTTAGGTTTTCCTATGGGCACACATAATAGCATCTGTTAGTAGCTGTAGATAGAAGTAAGACAAGCTCCAAAAAAGACAATGAATAGCATGATTTCGTAAGAATAACTAAATTATGGTTCTTCTGAATTTAACATCTAAATCCTCTTATAAAGATCCACTATGCTGGATCCACATTTAAATCTTGTTTCTGTGCTTGGTCCAAATGAAGAATTACTGTCATCAGAATAGCTTGAAATGCATCTCCCATAGATAGCCCAAGGATATTACTTTTTGAGCCCCTTAATCCTGAACCACATGAATGTGTTTGTATTTAAACTGAGTCCAAATGCTTTTAAGCTTTAATGTGTACAATTATATAACAATGATTTTGCACAATCTTTTAAAATTCAATTCGTATTTGTTGCATTTCAATAGGAAAACAGAAAAATGCAAGAAAATTTCCACTATATTATTAATTTAGCATTCTATATTTATTAAAGTTATCACCCATTTTCTCCATAAAAACAAAGGAACAGATGTTTTATCACATTAGGCACTCAATAGGAGTAACCAACATAGCAATCATGTGTATATATTGACTGCATCTACTTCTCATACTAAGCCTATTTATTCTGTATACACAAACTCACTCTCAATTCTGCATGGGAGGTGCACAGTGATGACTTGAAAAGAGCATGGACTGCATGGGCTGAAAAAGATGGGTTCAAATCCCAATGTGAGGCTTTACCAACCTCTCCTTTTGGAAACTCATTCTGTCCTCACCTACTGCCTGGGCTGTATAACTGAGTAACATACATCTACTTCAAAAGTCTATGAAGAGATTGTTTGTTTTGTTTTGTTTTTTTAATTCAAGTTTGTTAACAGGGGCACCTGAGTGGCTCAGTCAGTTAAACATGGACTCTCGATCTCTGCTCAGCTCATGATCTCATGTTTTGTGAGATGCAGCCCCGCACCAGGCTCTGTGCTGACAGTGTGGAGCCTGCTTGGGATTTTCTCTCTCCCTTTCTCTCTCTCTGCCCCTCCCCCCACCTCTCTCTCTCAAAATAAATAAACATTTAAAAACAAATTCAAGTTTGTTAACATCCAGTATAGAATTCGTTTCAGAGATAGAATCCAGTGATTCATCACTTACATATAACATGTGCTCACCCCAACAAGTGCCCTCCTTAATGCCCATCAATCATTTAGCTCATCCCTCAAGCAACCCTCAAGCAACCCTCAAGCCCCTCAAGCAACCCTCAGTTTTCTCTGTATTTAAGATTCGCTTACGATTCACCTCCCTCTCTGTTTTTATCTTATTTTTCTTCCCTTCCCCTATGTTTACCTGTTTTGTATCTTAAATTCCACATATGAGTGAAATCATATTTGTCTTTCTCTGACTGAGTTATTGCACTTAGCATAATACACTCTGGTTCCATCCGCGTTGTTGCAAATGGTGAGATTTCATTCTTTTTGATTGTTGAGTAGTATTCCATTGTATGTATATACCACATCTGCTTTATCCGTTCATCAGTTGATGGACATTTGGACTCTTTCCATAATTTGGCTATTGTTGAATGCACTGCTATAAACATTGGGTGTAATGTGCCCCTTTGAATCAGCATTTTTGTATACTTTGAATACATACCTGGTTCTGTAATTGTTGGGTTACAGGGTAGTTCTATTTTTAATTTTTTGAGGACCCTCCATTCCCACCAACAGTGCAAAAGGGTTCCCCTTTCTCTGCATCTTCGCCAACATCTGTTGTTTCCTCAGTTGTAAATTTTAGCCATTGTGACAGGTGTGAGGCTGTATCTCACTGTGGTTTTGATTTGTATTTCTCTAGTGATGAGTGGTGCTGAGCATCTTTTTCATATGTCTGCTAGCCGTCTGGATGTCTTCTTTGGAAAAGCATCTATTCATGTCTTCTGCCCATTTCTTCACTGGAGTATTTGGATGTTTTTGTTTTGGTTTTTGTTTTTCTTTTTAATTGAAGTTTTTTGGGGTTCTTGTTTGTTTGTTTGTTTGTTTTTAACAAGCAAGCATTGTCTAGGATAATTCATCAAGAAAAATGGATTAGTCCAACCTGATGAAGCCTATATCCTTTGCATAGTGATTGGAAATAGTGACAGGACTCATAGAGGCCATACTTCCAGATCGGACAATGCTGTATAAGCTTACACGGAAAAAGTGGGAACCTGGTCACATCTTCATGGGTGGCTCCAGTAGAGCTGATGGTGACCCATCTTGATTTCAGAGGCACAAAAGGATAAGACTGTTTTAAGAATTAAATGAGACAATATAATATTTATCATTAGAGCTATCTATAATACTTACTAGGCATTTGGAATAAATTTGAGTTATCTTTTATTTTGTCCCTTTAATTTTCAAATAGCACCTTCTGAAAAACAATATTGTAAATGTGAATATTTTCTAAGTGGTACCATGCACATTTACATAGGTAGAAATATAGATACTATGCAGATAATCAGATAGCTAATAGCAGATGCTTACTCAGTGCCAAGCCCGATGCAGAAAGCTCTACATTAATCCCGAAAACAGCTTTATGAGATGGGTACTATTCCTCCACTTTGCAAATGAGTAAACCAATATTTTTTTGGTAGAACAAATCACATGGCTAGGAAAAGTGGAACCGGGAGTAAATTGTCCAACATCTACTTCCCAACAAATGTCAGTAATAAACCACAATAGTTACTCCAAATACATGTTTAAAATATAAATTTAATAAGGATTAGACACATTTTGCTCTGTAACATAATTTTTTCTTTATTTCAAAATCTGCTAGTTTATCATATAGCTATCTCAAGGCTCAGGTGATAATTTTAATAAAAACTGCAAAAGCCAACTCAAATCTCATTTGTTCTTCTCACAGCTTTTGAATTAGAATTGTCAGACTTTTGTCAGGAACTCTGGTGATACGATCATAAACTACAAATTTGGAAAAGAAGTTTTTGCTTCCAAAGGACCTCCTAGAATTATCAAATTCCTAATGCAAATCCCACACCCAAATATTAACACTGTCTTTTTAAAAAGCCCCGCCCTGGATTCTCGAAAAGATGAGATATCTGTTGGGAAAGACAGCCTGTCTTAGAAGTCAACCCCAAACTATCTAACTCTGTAGGAGATAAATAGAGATTTGCCTGGAGTGGGAAGCAAAATATTGCCATGAATCACCTCCCTCACAGCAGTTCTGAAGCTTTTAATTTTCAGCATTGCTGGTCTCCAGGTATGTGCAGTTGATTAACAGTCAACAGAAATTGAACCAACTCCATGCGGAGTCTGCAGTGTTAGCACATAACACTATTTTAAATGACTTCTTCCTTCCCTCTCTTCACTCTTCCTCTCTTTTTAAGTCTATCCTTATTTTTCTTGTTTTATTTTCTTTTAAAAATGTTCACATTATTTATCGGTTACGTGGGTATCACCAATGTATCCTGAGAAATTAATATGTATCTGTGTTTTTTAATTACTCTTTCTCTTCCTCTGCTACCGTCACAGTCCTCTCTCCCAAACCTTTTAAGTAAACAGATCAAATCGTCTCTGGGAAATGATCCGGCAATGAGAATACATCCAGACCTCTGCCAAGAATATTCTCGATCTTCCCATTCTCTCTTTTGTTTCTTGTTCATTTTTTATGCATCACTCCAGCTTCTCTTATGTCAATTATCCTGTCCTTTATCTCCTTAGGGTGTTTTGCTTTCAGAGCATTTAAAATACGGAATGCTCAGATTTTCCAGGATCGGTGCTCAGAGTCTCCCAAGAAATTTTTTATCTTCATGCAAACGTACGGATTGGGAGAAATGTGTCACATACATTTATAGACAACCGTGTAAATATATGTAATTAATTCTTCAGCAACCAAAAATCATAGCAGGAAAGATTACCATTTGGAGTGTCACTCTCACCTCCACCAGAAACTTAGATAAAAGTCTGCTGGGCCATCTGATATCTCCCATGGTATTAAATTTGCACGGTGTGAAGGAGGTTATTCAGAAGACAGTGTCAACATCAAATTAAGAAATAGCCTCTAGAAGTAAGAGCCTGGAGCGTCATATAACAAATATTTCTCAATTTCAATTATAAACTCTAGGGAAAATGTGAATAAAGCAGGTATCTGTTCCTTGACTTCTGAATCTCATACTAAAAGCAGAGATCAAACTTCATGCTTAGCCTCAGCCTCTCATTGTTAACCCAAGGTCCTGCTTCTGTGCCTGCTGTCACTGTGAGGTCTCCTTCCTAGTAGGTAAAGGTAGTTGAATTGATGATTTCTGGAGCACTGTCACCAACTCACTGTCTTCAGACATTTAGTCAACCTTTGTGTCTTTACCCCCCTTTCAGCTTTTAGGACTGTATTCCTTAGAAACCAATGCCGGCCCCATATCTCCTACGCAGGAGCATCTGTGTTAAGCAACTGGCCCATTCGCCTCCTTCAGTAAACTCCACCTCTTAACAGCAAATTGCCAAAACCCAAGGAGAGAATAGGAAGTTATCCAGAAGAGGTCCTGTCTGTATGTGTCCCCTTTGTTTTGCTGCTTGCCCCATTGCCCCGGGCCTCCCCAAGCCACTGTCACTTAGTCCTCCTCCCATAACATGGCCTCACTTAGGCCTGAGGTAAGTACTATGTGACAGAATCATGAGTCCTTTTAACCCCCTTTGGTATAACGAGAATTGATGCTTAAATATTGTGTAGCTCTAAGAAAACTTCCCTTCTTCCCAGAGCTCAAATAATTTTACATTTGTGATCCAACAGACAAATTCTCAGCTAATTGCATGTAAAAACCAGGTATAAGGGAGCAAAATACTAAATTGTGTATGCATTGGCAATAAATGTTTTTAAAACCCTGTATTATTCATCACTAAGATTGTTGTTAAATGTCAATGATATGCTTTTACATGCCTAAACATGCTTTCTAATATTAATTTCCCAAGGAGGTAATTTGGAGTTAATTGCATGGCAAATGAATTTTGGTGTTGCATACTTAAGAAACCTCAAGCCATTTTCTTCCTGGGATCAATAGATATTTGACATATAATAGCTGCATTTTGTAATCTAATTAAAGGATTATTTGACACACTTATAGCTTTGGCACATTGAGTCAAGACTTTCTGACAGAGAGCACTGATGTTGAATATTTATTTTGTCAGGAAAGCCTCACTTATTGCACTGAGAACCTGTTTTGTAATGAGATACCTCATGTATAACATTAGCAATCATTTGTATCAGGAAGAGTATTCAATAATTTCTATATTGCTCAATACCACCCATATGATAGAGACTTTATATCATATGGAAAACCAGGAGAATCAGTAATTCCAATTAAATCTCAAGATTGAAAAACCTTCTGACAAAAAAGAATTATCAAAATTTTGGCTTACGATTGCAGTTTAAGTCACTTCCAACTCTTCAAGCTAGTATTTGATTTTGTATAACCAGATTTTATGCCCTAACCCATTTGATGCAATTTACCTTTTCCACTTGAAATAATAATTATAGTGTTTCCACGCCAAATGTAATGATAGTGTCTTTTATTTATGTTTTCTTATACAAATTTTCATAGTATACTTACCACTTGTGATGTAGATTATATTGATCTAGCTTTACCAATAGTGAAGTTAAGGTCCAGATACCTTGTCTTAGGTCACATGGCTAGTAAGTGTTAGACATGGGACAGGAATAAGATCTCTGGTTTTCAATGTGAATACTCTCAACATCACATACCTTTCTAGCAAAGCATAACAGTTTATGGAGATGGGAGCCCAGTGGAAAAGGTGTTCATCTAGCCACGTGTTCCATTCCTTGTGCTTTCTTTTCAGATTATTGTAGAGGGTTTTGACCTAAATCTGAAGAACATTCAAAGAGATCACAGATAAATGAACATGATGTTACAAACACCAAATTTCTTGACTTTGGGAACATCGTCTTTTACGTGCCATCCATGTAACCCAATCAATCATCAAATGCCCTCATTTATAATTATTAATGAAGGCAGTGAAAATAGTCATATTTACCCTCCATTCATCCATGTATTCATTCAACAAATATTATTGGTTGAGTACCCAGTACTTTTGCAAGATATTGAGGTGCCTCAATGACAAAAGCAGAACACTGTCATCATTCAACTTGAATCTCTCAAGTGGCTACCACGATTTTGATGAGAAAATTAAAACTCAGAGTTGTTACGCACCAAAGACCTCGTACAACTTCTAAGAGTCAGAGACAGAATTTAAATCCAATTAAGCCTCACCTACAGCAATGCTCTCCTTTTTCTTCCTCCACATCTCTCACATCTGTGACTTCATCTTCATTCCACTGACCCCAACCAAATTTGGTGCTCACCACCTCCCAACTAATTGCTGCATCAGTTTCCTATCTGACTAGTTAGCCTCTAGCTTCCTTCTATTCAACTTTTCTATTTGATTTTGTAGGTCATAGTCGGATAGCTCTTCTTAAAACACTAGTTCCTTCATTCCAGTAGTCCATTCAAAAAACTTGAGCCCTCACCATTCTCTTTTCCAGCAGGTGAAGTCCAAACTGCTTAGTCAAGCATTCCAGCTTCTATGCATTTAGTTACAACACACTATCACAATTTATTTCTCTGACTACCCTTCACAAGCCATGCCTCTACCCCTCCCCTGGTAAGGTCCCTGCCATTCAACCACATCATACCTCTCCTACTTCTAGTCTACATGAGATGGTTTCTCCTACCTGAAATGTCCTTCTCCTCCATTTCAGATATCCACGTCTTACTTCAAAGTTGAGCTGAAGTCCCAGTTCATTTGCTTTTCTCCTTCCATCCTTTCTAGCACATAGTAGGCTCCCTTTTCTAACATTATAATGCACTTTATCAATCCATTTGATTGTAGTCTGGCAACATAATTACTCACCTGCTTCTTGTGTTCCGAACTAGATTGTAACACCTAAAAATCAGAAATCATGTCTTAACGTTGCTTTACAACTTCTCAGGACTGTGTACATACATAATAAATACTATTAATGTAATTTATTAATATGGTAACTGTACTTAATATTATTTTAACTAATATATTTCTTATTAAACTCAGGAATTATAGAGTAACTATAATTTGGACAAGAGATTTTCTGTTTGCACCCACAATGATATCTTGCTAGTGATATATTTGTTTAAGGAAAAAAAATCATACACATTGCCATTTTACCTATATCTTTCACTGCCTTTTATTCCATTAACTTGCCAAATATTTCCATTAAGTTACCACATGTTAATGTTTTCATTTGCAGCATTTTATATTTTATCTTCCTTTCTACATTTATGTAATTACCACTCTAATATAATTTCTTGTCATTTATTTCTGAATTATATTTATAACTCTCTGTGAAACGGTGGTCTAACAAAAGAAAGAATAAATAAAATCAAAAGAAAAACTCTCCAAAGTTCAAACAATTAAGAGAGATGAAGGCATAGTACTTCATAGGCTTATAGTCTATCTATTAAAAGCAGGCAAACAAGCAGATAATTACAATACAGGTATGATAAAGTATATGTAGAAAAGCATCAAAACGAAACTGGAAGGTGGGAAAAGAAAGGTTGACAGAAAGATAGAAAATGGAGAAAAGGGCAAGAGATGGCTTTCTGGAGAAAGGTTGAGTCTGGAAATATTACTAAACTAATCTTAAGACAGGAAGATTTGGGGTGCCTGGGTGGCTCAATAGGTTAAGCATTCGACTCAAGTCATGATCTCATGGTTTGTGGATTTGAGCCCCATGTCGGGCTCTATACTGACAGTGCGGAGCCTGTTTGAGATTCTCTGTCTGTCTCCCAATCTCTATTTCTTTAAAAAATAAATAATAAATAAACATTATAGAAAAAAGAAGATAGGAAGAATTAAGAGAGGTATTCTGGGCAGAAATAATAATTCAAATACTTTCCCGGTGTATTTATACTTCTTTTCATAGCATACTCAAGATTACACAGCTCATTGCTAACCCACTCAGGGTCCTGACAGGACACAGCATGCTCCAAGAAGGTAACTGACTGTTAAAAAGTTATCGACAGGGTAGAGGGAAATCAATAAGGAATAATGAGTGCTAGGACTAGCAACACTCAGAGCTGCTACAATCCTTGGGTGTGCAAGAACAATGGGAGAGAATAATTACCTGAACCTGGAGAAAGCCAGTTCTGAAAGACTCTGAAAGGAGTCATGACAGATGGTGCCAACCAAGCAGAGAAGGAGCCAAGGTAATAAAAATCTTGGGCTTAATTTCTTCCCAACCTCTGATCTCCTAATATTGTCTCTCATGCTTGTAGCCAAGTGGAAGCCAGTGAGCAAGTGCCACTGCTGTCCATAGTTGTGCTCCCTGGAGCATACAACAGAGAGGAAGAATGGAAAGTATATCTGGAGGGCAACCAGAAAACATCCAGCATAATTCTTTAATTTCCCACAGCACAGAGAAAAGTCAGGCTGTATCATTCAAAACATTCTACAAAGCACTTGAGGATAGCAACAAGGAAAAATATCCTTAGAATCTCCTGCAACTTGCTCCTAGCAACACGGCTCCCAGGGTTGAAAATGTTGGCTCCTCGGGGATTGCCTGCACACCTGCCTCCCTACCTCAGGCAGATTATCTTCCTTCCTGGCTCCCAACTTGTTTTCCTGGGACAGAAGTACACCGTTTTTTCCCAGCATCCAGGATGGTTCCAAGCACATCCAGACTCTCTAGAGTCCAGACTTAGGAAAGGAAAAGCAATGGCCCCAGGGCTTGTTTACTGTCATAGGACTTGTTTCATTCCATCATGATTGAAATTGGAATGTACACTTCTTTTGGCAGATTCCTCCCCATCTACCCATGACTTTAATCTATGGCCCTTGCAAAAAAAATAATATGCAATTGAAATAGGCCAATATTAGTACAAGGGGTGCAGTAACAGAGGGTTAATTTGACCATATTTCTTCTGAATTATCAAAAGGAAGGACAGCTCTGTCATCTTTTACATTTCTTAATATTTGTGTTATCCAACTTTAATAATTATTCACGTCATCATCAACACTATAATCCTGCTAGAGCCTCACAAAGCCGGAGAGTTGGGGGTTTCTCCCTCAAAATAAGATAAAGAACATAACTCATATCCTTCCTGCAGTTTGTAAGTCTCACTTACAGGCAATTCCAAGTTGCATCTCAAACAAAAATATATGTATCTCCAAAAAACAAGCAACAATTTGCAATCACACTATAGTTAAAATCTATTTTGAAAAAGATACTTTTCTCAAGAGGAAACATAATATAGAGATGAAATTCTGCTTACAACACAAAAATATTATACATTGTTTCCTAAGGTAATTTAACCACTTGGAGTCACAACTTCTCACATACCTCAACTTCTGCTTGGGGTGGAGACCCCAAGACCCCAAGACCACCCTCAGGTTTGATAACATGCTAGGAGTCACAGAACTCAGAAAAGCTATTCTACTCAAGATTACAATTTATTACACAAAAAGATGCAGGTTAAAATCAGCAAAATTATAAGGTGCATAGGGTGAAGTCCAGGAGAAGCCAGATCCAAACTTCCTGTTGTCCTCTCCTTGGAGTCACATGGACAAAACTTAATTCTCCCAGTACCATGTATGACAAGGCATTCAAAGTCTTGCCAATCAGGGAAGCTCATTAAGCCTCCATGTCCAAGGTTTTCACGGGGCTCTGTCACATGGAGCCCCTGCATTCAGCTATCTAGTCTCCAGCGCCCCCAGAGGCCAAACTCATATTGCACAGCCTATGACCAGAAACAAAGAAAACCAGGCATTCACTGTAAATCACATTATTAGCTTAAACTATCTGGTATAGCCCAAGGTGCCAAGTATGCAAAGACACTCTTATTGGACTGAATGTTCCTGAAGACTCTGAGGTTTTATCTCCCAGGAGCTAGTTTACATCCAGTCTTTTTTTCTTTTTTTAAGATTTTATTTTTAAGTACTCTCTACACCCAACGTGGGGCTGGAACTGAGGAGCTCAGTGTAGTTCAAAAGAGGGAACAATGGATAAAACGAAACTGAAATTCAACGCTACTGATATTAAAAATAGATTGTCTTACATTAGTAATAAGCCAATGTTAAATTCTTCATCTTCTGTTTTATAAACATCCGTTTTGGTAAATACTATTTTCTTTCCTACATTTATTATACTTGATGCACTTATTGACTTCTAGTGAAACATTTCTAAAGTATTCACCTTTCAGACAAATTATTGTTGAATTAAGCTGTTTTATAAAAAAGATACAATGTATTTATAATCCAGTCTTTTGAGTTGTATTCTACTGCCCCTAGAGGGTCTAAAGTGAAAAAGGTAAGATAGAATATAACCAAAGTAAATGAAAGAGCCTTTAAAGAATGTTCATTTGCACATCTTTTATTTGGAGGCACTGTAACAGGACATGCTGATATTGGTGTACTTTAAAGAGCAAAACTAAAAGAACGCATGTAAGCACTTGAGTGAAAGTGACTTGAGTAGCAAGTGCTTTGACTTCCAGGTTTTGCTAGAACTGGAAATTAGCCAGTAAAAGTATAAATTCAATCGTACTACTTTGAAGCAATTAAAGTTGCCTGATCGCTTTGGCTGTGATAGAAAAGGAGCATTTGCTGTGTCAGGATGAGATCAGTGAGAGGCAAGATAGTGCAGCATGAGGTAAAATACTGATTTAAATTTTGCCTCGAGGTCTAGAGGGATTTGCTTTCATTTACTAGAAATAAGCAAAACACAAGAAGGTTTAGTGTCGCACATAAACAGTTATCAATCAAGATCTCTACCTAATGCCAATAGACCTTAGGGGAAAGTTAAATGACTCGTATGCCACACAGTGCTTACTGAACATCAGAAGAAAACCACAGCATGATGACAAAAAATCATACTTTATTTTTATTGAACCATTTATTGTAAATGATAAAATAATAGCAAAGATTAAATGGGGAAAATGTCTGTTTTTCAAATTAAAGTATTTATCTTTCTCCTTTCAAGAATGCATAAGACGTATATGTTTACTCGGATATTCTGAGCTCAAAAGAAGCATGTGGTCAAGTGTTTTGGGTTGGATTTCTTGGCCCGAGTTATGAAGGAATTAATGTAACAATTTATTTTTAATGATGCATTGCCACCCTGTGCGTCTTTGTGCTTGGGTGATCAAAATATCTCTACAGATTGAACACAGCATGATTTCTTTTTCAGAGCTTTCCTATATAATACATATTTGAAAAAAAGGTTATTTAAACCCTCAGTGCTTTAGCCAATATAATGTTTAGTAAAACCATTTGGCTGGCATTCTCCTCCAAGCATTATGGCTGCCTTCTCCTCTGTAAAACTACTGTATTCTCCAGGTCACCCCTAGTTTTGTAATTGTAGCATTGACACTCAACAAAACTAACCTTTGTGAAACGCGTCCTTCCTTCTCCGGGTTTCTCTGTGATTTTGCCAAACCTTCTCCCCTTACCTAACAGATCTTTTTCTACCTTTTATCTTTATTTTGCTTTCTCTTTCCAGTCCATAAAATAGGAATCTTCTAGTCCTCCACTTCTCTACTCTTTTTTCTTAAAGTGATTTCTCTTAGTGATATCATAACTTTCATTCTAAGAGGCTAACCCCCAACTCGATGCCTCTCTCCCATCCCCTTCCTTCAAACTAACTGTATCACCGAGAATGTGTTATCTTCCATAGTCTATCTGTTTTTCCCTTCAGGCCTAATTCAACAAATAATCTGTGAATAGCTACCACATGCTGGCTTTCTTCTAGATCAGGGACCAATAAACATTTCCTATACAGATAATAAATATTTCTGACTTTGCAAGCTGTATGTCTCTGTCACAACTACTCAAGTCTGCCATTGTAGCACAAAAACTACAATATGAGCATGGCCGTATTATGATAAAACTACTTACAAATGCTGAAATTCTTATTTATATTTCATATAACTTTAAAGTATCCTGAATAAATATTTTTCTTTTGATTTTTTTGTCATAGGCCATAGAAAAAAGCGGTAGCAGACTGGATTTGACTTTTGAGTCATTGTTGACCTACCCTTATGGTAGATACCACAGATTCAGCAATGAACAGGGAGATGATTCTTGCCCTAAATAATCTAAAATTATAGGGGCGCCTGGGTGGCTCGGTCAGTTAAGTGTCCAACTTCAGTTCAGGTCATGATCTCAAGGTTTCTGAGTTTGAGCCCTGCATCAGGCTCTCTGCTCTCAGCACAGAGTCTGCTTGGGATCCTCTGTGTCCCTCTCACTCGGCCTCTCCCCCGCTCATATGCGTGCACTCTCTCTGTCAAAAATAAATAAATATTTTAAATAATAATAATAATATAAAATTGTAAAAGAACCTCTCTTACATCTGCTAGTAGTGACTTTCCTCTGTTCGCATAGCAACCTGTCTCAAGTTTATTCCTTATTACCTAGACTAGTACCCACTCAGTGACTGAGTACTTTGATTTCAGGTTTTCACAATACCAAACAAAACAAGTTTACAGTGGGGAAAAAGAAAAAAATAATCTCCTAATCTTAATCATTCAAAATTCTCTCAATATCCACATAAGGATGTTTATATTTGCAAATAGTTGAAAATATTTTGTATTTCAATTTTTTTTTATTTTTCATTTTCTATATGGGCATTACCTTTTTAAGGTTTTTCAAACAGTTTTATTGAGGTATAATGGATAGATGATACATTATACATTTTTAAAGTATACAATTTGGTCATTTTTTTACTTATGTAATGCGTTTCTTATAACAGATCTGTAAGAAAAGTCACCCTTCAAAGCTAACAATTCAGTTTAGTAGATTCAATTTAGTATAGCCAGAGTTGTGCAACCCTCACCACTTTCTAATTTCACAATGAGATCATCACAAATAGAAATCCCATGCCCATCAGCGGTCACTCTCCGTTCCCTGCTCCTCCTAGCCGTTGGCAGACACTAATTTACTTTCTGTCTCTATGAGTTCACCTATTCTGGACATTTCCTACAAGTGGAATCATGGCCCTCGGTGTTTGGTTTCTATCACTTAGAATGTTTTTAAAGCTCATCTGCATGGCAAGCACACATCAGTACCTCATTTCTCTTTGTACTGCGTAATATCCCATTGTATGTAATATCCCACACTTTGCTTTGTCATTCAACAATGGATGGACATTTGGGTTGTTTCCACTTCCTGACTATTATGAATAATACTACTATGAACATGCTTATGCAGGAGTTTATGTAAACATGTGTTTCATTTCTCTTGGGCCTACCAGTGGGAGAGGAGTTGCTGAGTCATGTTGAGCATGTGGAAATGCTCATGTAGTACTTTACGTTTTCAACCAATGACGGTCTCAATTTCTCCAAATCATATGTATAACTTTTGTTTTCTCTGACAGGGTATAGGTTCAAATCTTTTTCACCTTATTCCTAGACTATTGAAATCGTCTCATTTTTGTTTATTCTGTCTTTGGTCTTTCGTCTATTGTAATTCACCCCACAGTCCCATTACGTCCATTTCATCCTCTTAAACAATACTTTCTGTCATTGCTTGTACCCCAGCAAACCCTCAATAGTTGCCTACAACCTAGGAGATAAATTGTTAGTAGCTTATTCTACAAAAACTCTCAAGATTCAAAGGTCAGCAACATTGACTATTTGCTCCCCACTAACTTATCTTTTTTTAAAAAATGTTTATTTATTTTGATAAAGAGAGTGCACTAACAGGGGAGGAGCAGAGAGAGGGGAGAGAGAGACTCCCAAGCAGGCTCCTGCTGTCAGCGCAGAGCCTGACACGGGGCTTGATCTCAGGAACCGTGAGATCACAACCTGAGCCCAAATCAAGAGTCGGACACTTAACTGACTAAGCCACCCATCCCAACAACTTATCTTATTCTGCAATCAAAACTCTCTAATTCAACCAAAACTGTTTATGCATAGCTCTTTTGTGACCAGAGCTGGCTTCCCCAATATGCAACCTGTGACCCATATATAAAACACCATTGCACTTAGTTTTACGTTCTCATGCCAACGTCTTAGAATTTTAATAATGTTTTGACATGAAGGCCCACATTTTCATTCTGTAGTGGGCCCTGTAAATTATGTAGCCAGTCCTGTCTATGCAAGTTGGGTTCCAGTGTATAACCCTATCCAATTCAGCATACCCTTTTTGCAACTCAACCACTTTTGTTAAGATTGCAAAGCACATGCCTTCTGTGTTTCAGGCTAGTCAATTCTTTATGTCCCTTTTATGACATTAATGCTCACCAAGTTTTCACTCTGCTTTCAGTTTTCATCTTTATTCTTTCAGAGAAGTCATGATACCCATCATTATTTTATTTTTAGTTCATAGCCCAAGCTGACATATAACCTGAAATAGTTGAGCAACTTTATTTTTGACTTTGAGATACAGCCTCTTTGGACATTTTCTTTAAAAAAAAAAAAAAAAAAAAAAAAAGTACTCTAGCTTAGAACAAAGGCCCTCATAGTAGAGGTTTTGATCAAATATATACCTTGATGATGTCAAGGCCTTTCAGGCAAAAAAAAAAAAAGAAAAAAAGGGGAAAAAGTTATGCATTGTCTAAGTGGAAAAAAATGTCTTGCCTGTAAGTTTCTTTTCTGTCCTAAAGAGCAGATAACACCTTTCAGCTTTAGCAAGCACATGATTTTGGCCAAGGTGTAAAGGCATACCTCACTTTCAGAGAAGTTATATGCTCCTAAGCAAGTATATGTGAATTGAACTTTTATAAATTAGATACACTCTTTCATTGCTTTAAATTGTAATCTCAGAGATAGGAGGTAGAATTCCACAAGAAATAATTTAAAAGAAGGCTTTCGACCTGCGTTTTAAGGTCTAATCTTTTTCATTTGACTGCTGCCAACAATGTTATGCCAACAGTGGAAAAAGCCCATTTTTAAAACTAGTAAAACTGTTTGCATTTGTTGAGATTTCAGATACATGAAAATGGATTCCACTTTTCTGATTTAAAAAAAAATAATACTTGAAGAATTGCCAGAAGATAGCAGCCTTCTCGTCTGTGCCACAATTAGCATAAGGTTTTTTTTTAAGACTTCATTTTTTTAGAAAAGTTTTAGGCTCACTTCAAACTTGAGAGAACAGTACAGAGATTTCCCCTATTGTCCTTGCCCCTATGCATGCATAGCCTCCTCCATTATCAACACCCTCACCATAATGATATTTGCTATGAACAATCAGCCTACCTCAACATATTATATCACCCAAAGTCCATGGTTAGCTTAGGGCTCATTCTTGGTGTTGTTCATTCTATGTGTTTGGATAAGTGCACAATAACATATATCCATCATTATAATAACCTACATGGTATTTTCACTGCTCTAAAATTCCTCTGCTCTGCCTATTCATCCTTTCCCTCCCCCCATCCCTAGCAACCACTGACTTTTTTTTTTATCATTTCCAGAGTTTTGCCTTTTTCAGAATGTCACAGAGTTGGAATCCTATGGTATGTAGGATTTTCAGGTTGGTTTCTTTCACTTAATAATATGCTTACACGATTACTCCATGTCTTTGTGTGGCTTGAGAGTACATTTTTTTAACACTGAATAATGTTCCACTACTAGATGTACCAGTTTATTTATCCATGTACTTGCCATAGGACATCCTGGTCGCTTCCAAGTGTTGGCAATGATGAATAAAGCTGCTGTAGATATTCTTGTGCATGTTTTTGTGTGGACATAAGTTTTCAGCTCATTTGGGTCAATATCAAGAGCACAATTCAACTGTTAGACTGTATGTATAGCAGAAGTGTTGAGTTTTGTAAGAAACTATCAAACCTCCTTCCAAAGCGGCTGTACTGCTTTGTATTCCCACGGCGACATAGGACGGTTTCTGTCTGGCCACGTCCTCGCCAATATTTGGTTTTGACAGTGTTTAAGTCTCTGGCCATTTTAACAGGTGTGTACTAGTACCTTTTCATCGCTTTAATTTGTATTTTTCTGACAAGACATGAGGTGGAACATGTTTTCATATGCTTATTTGGCCACTGTATAGATCGAGTTTTGCTCTACAAGTTTCTTTAAGGTGGTGCCTTCCTTTCTTCAAAAGTCACTGCCAGTGTTTAGCCAAAGTTTAATACAGTCAATCTCTATCAGACAACAAATTTTGGTAAAGTTTCTCTGAATATGAAATAAGTACGTGAAAAGTGGGTCATTAAACATGCATTAGTATTTGTCATCAGAACTTAAGAAAAAATGGATTCCTGGTAATTGGCTTCCAAATTGGATCTCTGCATAGTTGTAAATTATCACTTCCTAATCTATTTGCTAAGTAACCTCTACTGGCTTATTTTAAAGAAGAGTAGATTTGCAAAAACACCACATCGATCACTTTACTAAAAATGTGAAAGAATTTCCTCCGTTTGGTCAATTTATCTCTTCAGTCGGAATAATTAAATTCAGCTTCTAGGACTCTCTTGTAGCGATATAAAAGAGAAAAAGAAGAAAGCCTTTGAAATTTCACTTTACAGTGCTTAACTTCTGCAGCTCTGAGTTGTTTACGCTTGAAAATCAACTGGATAGTTTATCTTTACTAACTATTTCACAAGAGAATGGCTGCTAATTAATTACTCATCAACAAAAGTATCCCAAGAGAATACACAGAGACAGAGAGTATGATTCAATAGCTTTCAATCTGGCTGTATGTTAGAATCTTTTACCACACGTGGTAGAGAGGAGGTGGGGAACAGTGGTGCAAAAACACCAATGCCTAAATCCTACCCTCAGAACTCTTGATTTATTTGATCCTGGTGGAGCTAGGGGCTGATTTTTTTTAAGTACCCAGGTATTTCTAATGTGCAGCTGGGGAAAATAATTTTTTTTTTGGAAAATCTTTATGGGTTTCAATACAGGATCAGATGTATGAGTCATGGGTTGGTTGTGGCCACATCTATAGCTTTGCATGAAACAGTCTCAATATTCTTTGTCCATGCAAAAGAACATGTTCCATCTCATGCTAACCACAGGCACTTTCTGTAAAGCAGGGTCCAGAATTGTGATGGTGAAGTTTCTGTTTGCTTTATTTCACTTTGTGTTTCGTCTATGGGTAAGATAATTACAGCTGAGTCCCAGCAGCATATGGCAGTGGGCTGGGGAGAAGAAAACCAAATGAGGACAAAAGCACAAACACAAAAATAAACATAAGTCAAGTTTGTGCTGCTGGGTGGTTTTCTTTCATCTTTCTGTGAGGTTAATTAACTGCACAATATGTCTTTGCCACTCTGGTGCATCCAAAGCATCCCAGAAGGCTCCTCCTCCACAATCTAAATTATAATGATGCTTGAATGATAGCAGAAGTTTTAGTTTAACTAGAGTTAAGTGAATCAGTCTCAGCAACAAGAAAGTGTCCCTTCACCATGATCCTTATTATCAACTGCACCCCCATTTCAGGGTCTCACTGAGGCCAAAAGCTGGAGCTGGTGGATTCCCCCACAGGCACAGGACTCTCTGTCTGTGAGAGGCCTCACTCCATATCATATCGAATCCATCAAATGCCCCCGTGAACCACATTAGACTTGCCTCAAAAGTTTTGCAAGGAGTCCCATGAATTTGCTTTTAAAGTTATTTGCCTTTGAGCCTACCACTTAATTATAATTAGCTATTTTTCTCTATAAGTGTTGCCTGTTGAAAAAATTTAGCCCATAAATTGTTTCCAAATTATGAAGATGACATAGTATTACATTTTGCAGACATCTAATTAAACAGTATTTATTTCGTGTGTTTAGATTCTCTCTTTATGTCTTGCATCCAACATTTCTTTTCCAGTTCAGGATACGTTCTTAGGCTCCTGAAATCTCTCAGGCCCTAGACTTGTGCCTAAGTGTCTTATACATAAATGAGTCTTTGTTGCCCCAACTTCAGATTCCAGTAAGAGACTGCATATACAAAGGGACAGTGGCCAGACCATATATATGACAATAGAATTAGGGGCCACAATCACTGCAGCAACCAGATCGGAACAGTCATGACTTGGTCATTGACTGCCAACTTCTCTATGCCCTGTCTTCTCCAATCAGATGTGCCTGAAGCCTTCCCATTTTTCCACTAAGAAGCTTTCCCTCTTCCTTACTTACCTTTGAGTCTCTGCCAAACGCAAGTGATAGTGGCTGATTCTTTTGCTAGAGCAAACTCTGAATAAATACTCTCTGCAAGATCTCATTTGAGTGGCCTTCCTTTATTTCCAACCAGCACAGAAATAGTGTAAAGGGGCTGGTGACTGACTCTACATCTGACTTCTAATGGTATCTCTCATTCCTGCTTGCATTTATGTCTTGAAAAAAGACTAGATGATATTAGGCAATCAGTGAAGGAGGAAGGAACCAGTGGTTTACATTGGTTACTTACTGAAGAATTTGTTAATTTTATGCCAAAGTAGTTATACTCTGTTTTAATTAATAAAATATTAAATACACTGTAAAATAATAAGGTTCTAATTAGGTTTGGAAACAGTTTAATCTGTAAAGAAGTAGCCCTTATTTTAAAGGCTAGATAAATCCTGCCCAAAGCTAACAACCATTTAAGATAATCCAAATCCAACTAGAAGTATCAACAACTGAATGGTTGTCAATCAACTGAATGTCAAAATCACTTCTCTTTTTTGACAACATTAAAAAAAAAAATCCTTAGAGCCATAATAGTTTATATTAAAGGACATAATTAAATGAGTGTAGTCTAATGTTAACCCATTTATTATCTTATTCACTGCTTTTCACTGTATTATCACTCTCAATCCCCCACTAACTCCAACAGCATAATATAGGAAGGCTGCAATTATACGTTAACTGAAAAAATAATAATTAAGCTGTTGTGATTTATATGTAGAAATTTACTTTTCTCTAAAAGAAGACATGTTTCAGGGCTCCTGGATGGCTCGGTCAGTTAAGCAGGCAACTTCAGCTCAGGTCATGGTCTCATGGTTTGTGAGTTCTAGCCCCACGTCAGGTTTTATGCTGAGTTTGGAGCCTGCTTCAGATTCTGTTTCTCCCTCTGTGTCTGCCCCTCCCCTTGCTCATGTTTTGTGTCCCTCTTTCTCTCAAAAATAAATAAAAACATAAAAAAAAAAGAAGAAGACATATTTCTGTCCAAGGGCAGTATCATTTTACATAACTACCAAATAAAATGAATGTATGTAAAGCATTTAGAACAATAGTTAACACATGCAAATTCTCTGTAAATAACAAATATGATAATAATGTGGATTTGATACCAAAAGGAGAAAAATTACTACCTAACGGAAAACTTCTTAGAGATGTGAAGTCAAATTCTCACAACTTGAGAACAAGTAACTTTCATATACTATTTTGTAGCTGGATGTTAAAAACCACCCTTTCCTTTTAAAAGAGAGTTTTAGAATCAGAAAGATTCTAACTGGGGCCTGATGTCGTACTTCTTAGATGGCTCAACAAAACCATTCATTGTTAATCAGGTGACTCTTGTGACCTCAACCAGGCTTTGGAAGGAATCAACAGTTCTTAATCTAACAATACCAGGGTTGTTGATTCACAAACTGTAAAGTCAACTTTATATTAACCGGAAAGATATGTTTTTCTTCTATGAGACTAGAATGTGTTTTCAGATATCATAGCCTTCTTGGTAACTAATGAAAAAGTTAACCCTAATTTATCTGCCTCATCAGCCCAGAGGCTATGCCTCACTAGCATTTAGCAGAAGACCAAGGAATTTTTTTTTTTTACTTAAAACTAACATCTTTCAATGAGCTAATTTTTTTCCTTTCTTTCTTTCTTTTTTTTAAACTACTATTCTGTTGGTGATAGGAGTAGCTTTTCTTTAAAATCTTTTTTTAATTTTTCATAAAAACCAGAATTTCAAACATGAGAGCTTCAAAATGGTCATTTCAGAAACAGGAGCAATGAAAGGGCCTGTTTAAAGCTGCAACAACTTCAAATGATTAGCCTTTTGAGACAGCAGGTGTTAGATTCAACAGGGTCCTAATGCCAGGAACACATTTACATTCAAATTAAACTGAACGTAATTAGAAGTTATTTCTTCAAAGTAGGAACCCCTTTGTGTAAGAAAATAATTGCAATTCACACTTATGCAAAATTTGAGTTAAAATTTTACACTTAAAACTCCCATCTTGGCTATACTAATAAGGATGCCGAAAATTGGCTCAACATTTTTTCCCTTTTGAGTACTACTATGTGTTTAACCTTCTGTTAACATTCCTATCATTTACTTTGAATTCCAAAGTGAAAAACCAAAAGTGTATTCCAATATGTAAAAACAGTAACTAAAAATCAAATTTTCAGGGACACCTGGGTAGCTCAGTCGGTTAAGCTCCGACTTCAGCTCAGGTCATGAACTCGCGGTTTGTGGGTTTGAGCCCCACGTCAGGCTCTATGCTGACAGCTCAGAGCCTGGAGCCTGTTTCAGATTCTGTGTCTCCCTCTCTCGCTGTTCCTTTCCCACTCACACTCTGTCTCTCTCTCTTTCTCTCTCAAAAATAAAGATTTAAAAAACTCAAGTTTTCATAATGATTATCAAAGTTATCTGAAACTTTTTAAAAAAAAAGAGAGACATAAACGTCTATGGCTCAAGCAAAATGCCTTCTCCTAACCCACCTTCCTGCCAGCAGCCACTATCAATACCTCCACTGAAACAGGTACACTTTCCTGATTGTAAAGTCTGATGGTGATTTATCTGACATGATTCCTTTGCAACAGCATCCCGTGACCACTCCTTAAAAAATATATCTGTTTCATGTTTCACTGTCTGTGCCCTCTGCTGTTTCTCCTCTTACATTTTTATCTATTACGGTCCAGTCCTCTTGGCTGGCTTCTCTTTTCTTTATTACCTGTACATTGAGTCATTCCCAGAGTTCTGTCCCCAGCTGATGTCTCTTTCCAACCTTCACTTACAATCTCACTCCATGATTTTGACTCTCATTTTTGCTGGTCACTTTCACCTTCCTGTCTTCTACGACATACTAATTACCTTACATGCTCTGCTTTCCTTTTCTTGACCAGCAGATGTCTAGGGTGATTATTTTTGAAGGTCTATCTGCTGCCCATTTATATCTCAACAACCCACAAAAACTGAAATTCAGCCTATGAAACACTGATCTCATCTTCATATTCTACCTATGTCATCTTCTCATCATGAGAGCCTGTTTCAATAAACAATGCTGCCTCTCACCTAGTTATTAAATATGAGAGCTTTCTATGTCTCCTTTTTCCTTCCCTCTCCATGTACTCTAGCATTCGACTTGCTAGCATTTCTTCAAGCTGTTCTTTTTTTAGCCACTCCAACTTCCTTTGTGTTGTCAACATTTTTTCTCAAGAAATGTTGTCAAGATTCTGTATTAACTTCCAAGTTAAAGTCTCTGCCTCTGACTATGTGTCATGGTAGGTAGAACCATGACCCTTCAAAGATGCCCATGACCTAATCTCTATAACCTACGGATATGTTACCTCATATGGCAAAGGGATTTTGCAGATGTGACAAAGGTCAAAGGCCTTGGAATGAGAGATCATTTTGGATTTTTGAGATATGCCCAATCAAACCACAAAAGTCCTTAAAGACAGGACACTGCCAGGATGTAGTCAAAGAGAGAGATGCAATGATAGAAGAAGAGTCAGAGAGATGTAACTTTACTGTCTTTGAAGATGGAGAAAGGGACCAGAAACCAAAGAATGCAGTTTGTCTCTATAAGTTGGAAAAGTCAAAGAAACAAGTTCTTCTCTACAGCCCCCAGAAAGAAATGCAGCCTGCTGACACTGTGATTTTAGCCCAGTGAGTCCTGTGTCTGTCTTCTGACCTACAGAGGTATAAGATAATAAATTGGTGTTGCTTTAAGCCATTAGGTCTATGGTCATTTGTTAAGGCAGTGTAGGAAATTAATACATATCCCTCTGAATTATTTTTCACTATCTTTCAAAGAATCTTTCTAAAATGCCAATATGCTCATATAAATATGTATATTAATTTTCTACACTGTGTAACAAATTACCACAGATTTAGCTGCTAAAAGACAACACACATATATTATGTCAATTTCCATTGATCAGGCATGACTTAGCTGAATCCTCTGCTCAAAAGTGTCACCAGAGTTGGGACCTCACTGAAAGCTACGTTCATCTCCCAAATTCACTAATTTCAGTTCCTATGGTTGGAGAACAGAGGCCTTTAACTCCTAGAAGCTTCTGGAAGTTCCCTGCCAGGGACCCTTTCTATATACCCTTTCTTTCTTCGGGTCCCGAAGAGAACAGCTGTTATAGCTTCCCCTTTCTGTGACCTCAAGATTTTTTTTTTCTTTAAGGGCTCCCTAATTAGGTCAGATCCACCCAGAAAACTTTTCCTTTTTTGTGTGTGGTGGGGTGAGGTGGGGGGTTTGTTTGGTTTGGGCTTCAAACAACACAAATTTATTTATCTCACAGTTTCTGTGGGTCAAAGATCTGGGTACAAGTTAGCTGAGTCCTCTGCTCAGGGTGTCACTAGACTGAAATAAAAGTATTGATAGGTCTGTGATATCAACTGAGGCTCAAAATCCTCTTCCAACTCAGATGGCTGTTAGTAGAATTCAATTCCCTATAGCTGTGTAACTGAAGTCCCCGTTTTCTTGCTGTCCCTTGAGGACTGCTTTCAGACATGACCCCTCCTTTTGCGACATGGTTATGTTTCTTCCAGACCAGCAAGAGAATTCTTCTGCTTTTAAAGGACTTGCCTGATTAAGTCAGACCTACCAAGGATAACCTCCCTTTGGGTCATAGTCAACTGTTTAGGGACCGTAATTATACCTGCAAAAGCTCTTTGGCATAAAACATAATAAAGGAGGTGATATCCAATTATATTTACAAATCTCAAGCATGCTCAAGAGGAGATTATACGGGGTGGATACACCAAACAGAAGAAATCATAGGGTTCATCTCGGAATTTCACTTTCCCCAGACTGCCAGTTGGATTTGTTGCACTCCTTATACCACTGAACCAACAGGCCAAAGAGAGGGGATTAATATGTTGGCCGTCATGATTGGTCCCAATTACAAGGGGAAGTTGGTGGCCGCTACAATGAAAGCAAGAAGGACTGTGTCTGGAACCCAGGAGGTTTCTGAGGTGCCTTTTACTACCTCCATGCCGACAACAAAAGTGAATGAAAAATTAGGAACCAGAAAAACAGAAACTAGAAAAAGGCAGAGTGATTGAGAATCCATAGCCTTCAGGAAAGAAAGATTGGATCACTCCACTAAATAAGGAACCAAGAGCAGCTGGGTTTCTGACTGTGGGCAAGAGAAATATGGAATGGGCAGTGGAAGGTGGAAGCTACAGATACCAGCTAGGACCTCATGACCAATTACAGAAACCAGGGCTCTGGTAGTTCTGCATATTTTCTCTTTGCTTGTTATATACATGTGTTTAATTTGTTCCCAGCTTTCTTGAGATATAATTAACATAAAACATTGTGTAAATTTAAGAGGTTCAACACACTGATTTGATACACTTATATACTGCAAAATGACCACCACGATAGGGTTAGTGACTTCACGTAATTACCATTGTGTGTGTGTGTGTGTGTGTTTCAGAAATTAAGATTTTCTCTCTTAGCAACTTCCAAATATACTATATACTATTGTTAACTATAACCACCATACTGTACATTAGATCCCCAGAACTGAGTCGTCTTACAACTAGAAGTTTGTACCCTTTGACCAACATCTCCCCAGCCCCTGACAACCACCATTCATTCTATTATTCTCGGAGAGGAAAAGACTCTCAGGAAGAGTAGGCAGGTCTCCCGAGCTAGGCTGACATGGCTTGAGAGAATAAGAAATGTAGACAGACTTGGAGTTTTTATTGCGCTTAGGAGTCAAAACCAGTCTGAGGGATCCCACATGCAGGCAGGAGCTAATGTGCTTTGAATTCGCCACCAGTGACAAAGGAGGAAGAATCCAGACTTTCCTAATTTGCGTGATGTGGAGAAGAAAATTGAGGGGTTAAGCTTAATTAAATACCAAAAACAATGGAGTCTGATTACTTACTGCAAAGGGGTTTGGAAGATTTGAGGAGATTATCAGTATAGGATCCTGGGAACGCATTTGCATAGACATACTATAAAGACGCATATCTGAATTATTACATGCACTATATCCAGCTTTAGAGGACCCAACTCCCAAGGGCACACAGAAACACAAGTAATTGCCCACGTAGCTTACGGATTTTTCAGCACTAGACTTTGAACAACCTTAGGGCAAAGGACATATTTTATATGTCTTGGTATTTTCGGATTCTAGCCTAGTGTCTGCCACATAGTGGGTGTTCAATAAATATTTACAGAATAATGAATCTGTGAACTCTAATATACTATAACATTTATTTCTTAAAATACTTGAGCATAATTAGTGTGATGGTTGGTATAACAGTTTAGCCTATGGGCAATTTGATAAAATGCACCATATTTTAATCAGGATTACATATTCTAAAGTGGTTAGTTAGCATTTTAAACACTCTTATCAGGAGTTCTCATTCCAGTGGCAGCTTCTACAAAAGCTTTAAGTATCATTACTTTATCATAAGCACTTAAAGGGTATGAATTGGCATAAAGGATTTTAAAATATTTAATTAGTAGAATGAATTTTGTCCACAAAACGTGGATTGACTAGAAATACATCATAGGCCTCTTGGTGAACATAGAACCCCCAGGGGTGCCCAGGTGGTTCATTCAGTTAAGCATCTATATCTTTTTTTTTTAATTATTTTTTTTAATGTTTACTTATTTTAAGGGAGAGAGAGACAGAGTGTGAGCAGGGGAGGGGCAGAGAGAGAGGGAGACACAGAATCCAAAGCAGGCTCCAGGCTCCGAGCTGCCAGCACAGAGCCTGACTCAGGGCTCAAACTCAAGGACTGCAAGATCATGACCTGAGACCAAGTCGGATGCTAACGTGACTGAGCCATCCAGGAGGCTCAAGCCTCCTGGATGGCTCAGTCACGTTAGCATCGACTTGTTCTGAGGTCATGATCTGCAGTTCTTGAGTTTGAGCCCCAGAGTCAGGCTCTGCTGCTGGCAGCTCGGAGCCTGGAGCCTGCTTTGGATTCCTCTCTCGTCTCCCTCTCTCTCTGCCCCTCCCCTGCTAACGCACTCTCTCTCTCTTTCTCTCAAAATAAATAAATAAACATTAAAAAATTTTTTAAATCCTAACACACACAGTAGCCTGTGATGTTCACAACTCAAAAATGTACAGAGGAGTCTGCCCTTCAGGGCTCCTGGGTACGGTCTTAGTTGGTTGAAGCCCAAAGACTCAGAGTTAGGATCTCATGGAGCTTAACAGAATTACATGAATAATAGTTTGGGGGACAGCTTTCTAATACATGATTTTAAATATGCAAAGTTTTATTTGTCAGTGGTCTTGCTTTCATATACAACCATGTAGTGAGATTGTGTGGGAGCCCACACCATCGGCTGCCTCCCATAATTAAAGACTACTGATATCAGCAGAAGGAAATACAATACCTAAACCATCAAACTGGCTTAGAAAAGTTCACAACATCCCATCTCTAAAGTATACTAGGGTACTGGGACTTAGGATTTCAACATACATTTTTGGAAGGGGATGCAATTCAACCCATAGCAGATTCTGTCTGTGAATTTGCCATCTGAGCTCCAGTTCCCAAAAGAGAGCTGATTTTTCATTTTTAATCAAGGAACATTTTTTTTTAGTTTCTCTTATGTAACAGGACTAAAGCCTTAGTCCTTGTTCTCAGTGAGTTGTTAGTCTAATGATGAAGCAAGTAAATACTGTAAAGGCACTGTTCCCGTGAAGGAATATGCCTCATTACAGCAAAGCATAAAATTTGAGAGATGAAAATAATTATAACAGGTTATGTTGTCACTTTATTGAAAGTTTTGAAAACACACGCACATTGCCCTGAATTCTATAATGCTCTAAGCTCCCATTAAGAACTTTCATTTCCCCTGAAAAGAAAGAAGACTTTTTAAATATCTTATCTCAGAGAGAATAAGGCTAATAGCAGAGGAAGATGATTCAGCAATTCAGACAGTAGTTTTGAATGCAGAAAACCGGCATCTGTTCAGCTCTCACCTTGCTTGTGTTATAGGAAGTAATCACTACTGTCAGCCTCAGAGAAGGAAATACGACAATAGCATTTTTGTTTTCACTGACAGATCAAATCACGCTCCAAGCCCTTCACCAACAAAGAAAGCATTTTTCCTTTGAAATATAATTTCTAATAAGTTGAATGCTTGTGTAGCCCCTATTTACTATGCACTTGCCATCAGAAAGTCAGGGCAACACATTCATTTCCTATAAAGAGAAAACGAAAACAATAATAACAGCAACAAAATCTCAATTTGGCATCTCCATAGCACAGGTGAGGTAGATCTCGAAAGGTCTTCACAAAAGCTCCTGAGGCCAGGCTCCAGCCAGGGCTTGCAAAGCGCAAAGTGCTCATAGGCAGGGAATCTGCAGCTCACCCACTGGTCCCTCAGACCAGTGAGCAGCCTGGTTTTCCTGCCTAAAGTATCCTGGGCTCTCGGCAATGCCCTCCCTCTCCTCCCTGAGACTCTTAAACCCTTTCTCTGTCCTTCTCTCCCCCTTGCCCTGGGTCTCTCCTCTCCTCAGCCTCAGAGCCAAAGACCCAAGTACTTCGCTTCAGCAGTGTCACTTGCTCTGCTGCTGACAAGGACTTTAGAACCCTTTGCCTGGTCGCACGTCTTTCGTGCAATATGCTGAAAATGTCTGTTTCTTTCTTTGTTTCAAATTGCGAATTGCGTTGGGTCGAGGGGAGCTCTCTCCTCCCTTAGTTTTCTTAACCTGGGAAGTATCGGGACTCATAATTGGAATTAGCAAGTACCGTGCTCCAGTTACAGGGGGAGCATGAGAAAAAAAAATCCTCCCATACTCAATTTTGGGAGAAATTTTAATGTTCTATTAAACTTAGGCAGGTGCACATAGAAATTCCAACTATGTTCTTTTACACTGTAATTTTCTCATATATATGTCACAAGAAGAAAGAAAGAAAGAAAGAAAGAAAGAAAGAAAGAAAGAAAGAAAGAAAGAAAGAAAGAAAAGAAGAAGGAGGAAGGACAAAAGAGAAGGAAGGAAGGAAGGAAGGAAGGAAGGAAGGAAGGAAGGAAGGAAAAAGGGATGGAAGGAAAGAAAGAAAGAAAGAAAGAAAGAAAGAAAGAAAGAAAGAAAGAAAGAAAGAAAGAGGAGGGAGGGGAGAAGGAAGAAAGGAAGGAAGGAAGGAAGGAAGGAAGGAAGGAAGGAAGGAAGAAAGGAAGGAAGGGGGAGGGGAAGGAAGGGAAGGGGAGGGAAGGGGAGGGAAGGGGAGGGGAGGGAATGAAAGGGAAGGGAACGGGAGGGGAGGGAAGCAGAGGGAAGGAGGAGGGGAGGGAAGGGAAGGGGAGGGAAGGGGAAGGAAGGGAAGGAAGAGGGAGGGAGGGAAGGGAACTGGATGGAAGGGAAGGGGAACTGAGGGAACGGGAGGGGAGGGAATGAGAGGGAAGGGGAGGGGAGGGAAGGGAAGGAGAGGGGAGGGGAGGGAGGGAAGAGAAGGCGAGGGGAGGGGAAGGGAAGAGAAGGGGAGGGGAGGGAAGAGAAGGAGAGGGGAGGGGAGGGAAAGAAGGAAGGAAGGAAGGAAGGAAGGAAGGAAGGAAGGAAGGAAGGAAGAGGACGTAAGAGAGAGAAAACAGGAATTATGGTCTAAGAAGATAACAAAAAGGTTTTTATAAGGGAAGGGATGAAGGACAAGTATTTCCATTATGAAATTAAGATTTAAAAGACTAATGCCAATACTGATCATTTTTTCCCTTATAGCCATTCGTGGAAAAGCTAATAGGTATCACTTTCTAACAGTAATATTGGATACGTTGCATTTATTTTTAAGCAAAACAAAAACCCTTAAGTTAATGATTTTTTCAATGTTATGAGTATCTTCTAATACCCTAAATATTTTCTTAACATTCTAAATATCTTCTAATTCTAAGAAATCTTTTAAAAATATTCAATTCTCTTACCCTTTTACCTCCAACATTTTTTCCTGAACAACTATAATTTAGTGATAAGGAAAATAGTCTTTACACCAGGAGTAGTTTGTGCAGAAAATGGCAAGTGGTGTGAAGTAATTATCATGTCCGATTATGATGCAACTTCTCCAAGCCTAGTGAATATTAACAGATCTGGAGTTGCCCCATGCAGATGCTGCTTCAATGGAAGCATCTCTCCCCTAGCAGGATCCTTGCTGGTTAACTTTTTATATTCTCAATGGCCAGTTTACAACCCACAGATATAAAAAGAGTTTCGATAGTCAGATTTACTCAAGCTTTCATCCTAAAAATACCTATCAAATTATACCACTCTATGAATGAGATTCTTTACTGGCATACATAAAGATAGTAGTCATTTTCCAAGATATGTTCTAAAATGTATTTTTTTAAGTTTATTTTTGAGAGAGAGAGGGTGTGCACAAGTCGGGGAGGGGCAGAGAGAGAGGAGGATAGTGAATCCCAAGCAGATTCACCACTGTCAGGGCAGAGCCCATTGTGGGATTTGAACTCACAAACCCCCAGATCGTGACCTGAGCTGAAGTCAAGAGTCAGACGCTTAACCAACCGAGCCACACAGGCACCCTAAAATGTATTTTTTATTTCAATATGAACATAGCCAAATAAGACTCGCATCTCCCCAAGACGCTATATCCTACTCCTCAGAATCTGTGAATATATTACTTTACACAGCAAAGGGGAATTTGCAGGCATGATTCAACTGAGGGTCTTTCACTGGGTTATCCAGGTGGGACCAATATGATCACGAGGTCCTTATGCAATGGAGGCAGGAGAGTCAAGTTAGAGCAGGAGGGACACAGTTGGAGAGGAATGCAGGCAGTCTCCAGAAGCTGGGAAAGGCAAGGAATGGATTGTCTTCCACAGCCTCCAGAAGGAATTCAGCCATTGATTTTAATCCCTTAGGCCCCGTTTCAGACTTCTGACCTCCGAACTACAAGATAATAAATTTGTGCTGTTTTAATCCACTAAATTTGTAGTGATTTGTTACAGTTGCCATAGGAAACTAATAGAATGGGTCATATCATTTGGCATAAGAGAATCAATAAAGTGTAATATTTGAGAGCTTATGCTTTGAATTCGTACAGGCCTAGTTAAAATGTGCCATTCCTGCCGTGTACTACTGGGCATAGCAATTAATATCCTCAAGCCTAAATATTTCTCATTTGTAAAATGGGTATTACAAAAATGGGTATTTTTGAAAAGGTGAAAGGAGGCATTTGTAAAACACTTTAAACAGTGTCTGACTCTTACCAAGACCCTGCTACAAATATTAGCCACTATAATCATACAGTATAAACACACTGTATTTACTAGGTTTTTTTACCCTTGTCAGATGAACCCTGGAACCACCTTGTCTTCGGTGGCTGTTACGCCTTCGTTGCTGTGAAGGAAATGAAACTTCAAAAGGGAATTGAACCAAGTTATCCAGAGCCACTCTCGAAATTTTATGGTTAAATATGAAGCATCTAGAAGTGCTGAATCTGGGAAAGATGATCCATCTATAATATTGCAAAGTGGAGGGAAGAATAGAAGATTAAATTGTAACTTGGATCACATTTTTTTTTAAATATTCCTTTTCAGAAACAAAAGCATAATCAGGCAATTTGTAGTCAGCTTTCTATTATAGACACCAAATCATACTCTTGGAAAACTCAAAGGTAATTGACTTCTTACTCATTTTTAAATACCTGGAGCCATAACTTTAACCTACCTTATAAAACAAACGTGGCTTTTTATTTTCACATCAGGATATTTTTAAAAGGTTAGTGTGAAGTGCCTATAAATATGCAAAGATTTCAACAGCTAAGACAAACATCTCAGTAAATAACTTAATTGAGCTGTGAATATTTAGTGATTGAAATCCGATTACTTTGTGGCTTAATTTGTGTACTGCTTGACTGCTCTGTGCTTTCAGGCAATTTAACAATGTAGACAGTATATGAAGATGGAATGTTAAATAGCGACTGAGGCATTCAAAGTGAAAATGTCTGTGTTGTGTTCATTTTTTTTAAGCATACGACCAAGATTCAGCCTCAATTCGAAGCCTCCAAGCAGACAGAATATGTAAGTCATGGAACGCACAAAGTCTTTCCCCCAACATCTTTGGATAATTAGTTTTACCTTCTCGTTGAGTTTTGGTGACCATTAGGCTCATCAAGATTAATAGCACAGTGCACTAAATCACCTCCACTCCTGTCAAATACAGCTCTCTCTATGGAGGAAAATACACAGGGCCAGTGAGTTTTTGTGATGACTTACAGCCTTCACAAGACATGTAGAGCATAGGCTTTTTTGAGAGATTTCTTGTTGTCCTTAAACCCAGATAAACGGATTTCTGATATTTTACACAACTATATACCCAGACTCTGAATTGTAAGATTGATAATAAGTTAGGTCACTGAAGAGGGGAAATGTGGGCATTGCATGCCAAACAAACTTACAAGCACATTCCAGAATATGGCTTCTCTCCTCAGTTCGTTTTATTCTTCCTTCAAAATAAAGCTAACAGTTTTGTCCATCTCCACCTTTGGCACTCTACTTAAGCCACTTGGACTAATGCAAGAATTCGAATTCCACTTTTCTACACCCCCTCATTTCCATTCTTCTCACGGAAGCCAAATGATCTTTTCAAAAACCCCTCATGTTACTGCCATCTCAGAACCTGTCAATGTCTTCTTAGGCAATTAGGGAAAAAATCCCAAATACTTACCATGAGCCTCAGGGTCCTACTACTCATTTATACCTCTTTATTTCTACCAACATATCCAAATGTTATTATTTCAACATATAATCAATATCACAATGTCGATAAGATACTTTATATTCCTTTTGCCATACTAAATCTCCAAAAACTGGACCAGCACTCCTTGATTCAGGTTGGCCACATCTCTAGTACTCAACAGTCACATGTGGCACTCACTCTAGACAGCACAGTTCCAGAGGACCAACTAGTTTAGAGGTGCCAAATGAAGAGAAACATAAGTCATGGAATACATTGTTTCCTTCACAAATAAGAATGTATTTTTTCCAGAGTCAAAAAAATGCCTAAGAAGTAAAATCATCTCTCTAAACTAGTAAGTTTTCATTTCTAAGCTAAATTTTTTATTTAAAAAAAAAGTTTTTTAATGTTTATTTATTTTTGAGATAGAGACAGAGTACGAGTGGCGGGGGGAGGGGGGTGGCCAGAGTGCGAGGGAGACACAGAATCCAAAGCAGGATCCAGGCTCTGAGCTGTCAGCACATTGCCTGATGCGGGGCTCGAACTCACGGGCTGTGAGATCATGACCTGAGCCGAAGTCGGACGCTCAACCGACTGAGCCACCCAGGCGCCCCAATTTCTAAGCTAAATTTTTTATGTCAGTATAAATTATAATTAGCTACCCAATAAGTTCTAATACCTTTTATGTGATAGTTGTTCTTTTTTTGAGTATTGTTTCCACTTTATAATGATTACATATTAATGCAACAAATTATGAAGTTTCAGTAGAACTACCTCATACTATGTGTGTCTTTACCAACAAAGAAGTATTTCATTAAAACCAACTTTGGCATTCATAATCAAATTAAAGCAACGATAAGCACAACAGCAAGTTCATAATTACTGCGATAAATGTGGATTAAGTGCAGGGATTAATAACATCCATCCTTAATATATTATAACATTGCTATAAAGGGAATTTAAAATGAATTTGAACACTTTCTAATTTTTACTATCAATAATTTTGAAAGTCTGAAAATGACTATGACTGATAGCAATGTGCATAAAACTACACTCAATTCGTTCTGCTCTGAGTTAGCTTTTTGTCCGCTTGATTATACTTTTTTGGCTTTTATATTGCTGAGAACTCAGCAATTGTTCAGACATGAAAGGCCATTTAAATTTGGTGGTTTTAAATGGTCATTGGGACTTACTAAATACAATTATGAATGCCAGTGCCTAAATTGCAGTGATCATTTACCAACTAATGGGTGATCTATTCCCAGGGAAGAGCGGGAGGGAGGGGGGAACCTCAGCCAAAAATAGGATTTTAAGTATAACTTCACTTAAACCACCTAGATCTCAAACACAGAATTAATACAAATCACTGAAACCCTGAAATGAGAAGCTATTGTTGGCAAATTACTAAGATAAAGGATTTGGTAAACTTTGCTTTTTCCATACTAACATGTTTTAGCTCCAGCCTGGATAGGCTATTTTTTGAGTTCCTCATAAAAGCAAGGTTATCTTTGTCTGTCAATCAGATGTAATTTCAGGCTTCAAGTAGAAACTGCTCTCCTAAAAGCCACCTACAACTCCAAGCTGCACGTGACCTCTTCCTGCATTATAAATAGAGTCCCGTACACTCATCTGTCCCTTGGGGCCCTGTCCTAGGTCCAATTTCATTGTCACTCTTCCAGCTCTTTCTGGTTTGACTCTAATCTTTCCAGCCTTCTTTTCAGTCTCCTTGGTCTTCAGATGATGTTTCTAGATACTTCCTCCATTTCCATCTTCTATCCCAATTCACACTTTCTTTCCAGAGATTATTTTAGCCCTAAACTTTCTGTCTATGATCAATGTCTCTTCTTTCAATAAATTTTGTGGGATTGTGGGGTGCCTGGGTGGCTCAGTCGGTTAAACGTCTGACTCTTGGTATTGGCTCTGGTCAAGATCTCACGGTTCATGCGTTCAAGCCCCACATCAGGCTCTGTGCTAATGGCACAGAGTCTGCTTGAGATTCTCACCCTCCCTCTCACTCTGCCCCTCCCCTTCTCACTTGCTCTCTAAATAAATAAACAGACAAATAAATAAACTTAAACAAAAGTTCTTGTGGCATTATTAAAATAACCTTTCCAAGATCAGTATGTTCGTGGAACATGAGGAACAAGAGGAAATATTCATATTCATGAGGAAACCTGTTACCTTGTTAAAATGGGTATTTTAATTATCTTCAGACTGTGCAGAAGAAACAGAGGTTTCTCCAATAGAATATGAAGAAGTAACAGGCACTGGTATCTATAAAGCAGTGCTTCTCAACCCCAGTTGCATGTAGGAATCACAAGCTGGTACTGGGGTGTAGCTCAGAGATTCTGATTTAAGTGCCCTGGGGTGGGGCCCAAGGATCTGTATTTCTGAAAGTGATTATAGTGTGTATTCAAGGATAAAAATCCACCCTCAAGTGTCAGACTGTAGCACTCTGAGTCGAAAGAGCAGCCTTGAGCGAGGACAGTATTACTGGCTTAGGTACCCCAGAGAGAAAGAAAGTGCAGAGACCAGATGATGTGCGGTAGAATGGCATAGGAGCAGGACACTGAGAATAGCCAGTGGAGCCTGGAAGCAGGGAATGCGAGAAGACTGTCGTGTTAGAACTTATGGGCCCTCTGTGGGCAATCGATACTCAGAACTAAACCAGAATTAGTAACAGAAAGACATCAAGGAGGTATTTCGTGACTTAAGCTAGGCAGCAGAGTATCAAGTAAAATGACGGCTCAGGTCAGAATCAATTAAAAATGCATTTTATCGTATGTTAAAGAGAGACAATCAACTTAGAAAGAGAGATGGTCAAAGTTAATGTGCAAACAAGTTGATAAAAGAAAAAAATTCCTTCTCTGGACCTTGAGACTGCCTCTACCCAAGTGCCTATTTCTTCCTCTTGCTTCCACAGCCCAGCCAGCATCTCAGAAGTATGGTCCTACTTCTCAGCCTCCTATTCACCCATCCACTCACTGGGACTTTGAAGCCGCTTTCAGCAAAATTAACAGTGAGCTTCTTACTGGTAACCCCCAGGGACCCCTTTCAGTAACCTTACAGACTCAAGCAGGTTCAGACAGAGTTGACTACTTTCTTTAATTTCTCGCTCTTTCTTTGGCTTTTGTGACACTGCTATCTCATTGATTATCTTCCTCTATCTTGGAAAATCTTACTATGTTTTCCTTTTGCAGTTAACCTGTCCTTTAGGGTCCCTTTCTTACTCAAGATGCTGTCTTTGGCCACCCTTACGGAACACACTTTGCCCAGGCATTTTCATCAACTCCTATGGTTTCAACTACTCTCAAGAGGCTGAAGACATACACAGCTTTGTCTCCTGCCCAAGCATCAAGCCCAGACTCTAGAATTTGCATGTTCTCCCATGTCATTCATGGGCACATTATACTCAATATGTTCAAAAATGAATTATTATCTTTCTCACAATTTTTATTATCAGACCCTCTTAGTCATCCTGGTTGGAACTAAAAAAACTATTCTTGACTTACATTTTTCTCTCTCTCTCTCATAATAATATATATTATCTTGCACAACAAAGTGTGTTTAAGGACTAAAAGCTTTGACATCATCTGAGAGCTTGTTAGAAATACAGAATCTCAGCCCTCACCCCAGAGCTGCTAAATTATAATCTGCATGGTTTTTTTTTGGTAAGATCCTCTGTTTATTATTTAAGAGGCACAGCTCTATAATTCATGCCTTGAAAACTCTCGGATTCAACTCCTTCTCTCCATCTCTGCTGTTATTGTCATAATCCATACCATGAGTTCTGAAAATTAGCTGCATGTTACAATCACTTGGAGATTTTTTTTAATACCCATGCCAGGTAATACCCCCTGGAGATTCTGAATTAATTAGTCTAGAGTGGAGCCCAGGACTTAGTAATTTTGAAAAAATTCCCCTAGGTTGTTTTCCTAGGTAGCCAACACTGAAACCCACTCATTGAGGCCATAATCACCCTTCAACAAGATTATTATAATAGTCTCCTAACTGGTGTCTCATTCTTCAATCTTTCCAATTTTCCTTCTTCCTACAAGAATGGGCTTTCTTAAAATCTGGATTTAGAACCTTTCAATGGCTAATGTTGACTCCAGCATTAAGCACAAACACTGAAGCCAGACGTTCATGGCCCTCCATCATCTGTCCCTTGCTTATTCATCCAAAGCCATTTCTACCATAACCTTTCCTTCCCTTGTGTTCTTCTGCATTGCAGCCAAACTGAATTGTTTGCAGTTTGCCAAATGGGTCATGGTGTTTTTCCCTCTGTGTCTGCTCTTTTTTAAACAGCTTTGTTGAAGTATAAATGATATACAAAGAACTATACATATTCAATCTGTACAATTTGATGAGTTCAGACATATGCAAACACCCATGATACCATCATCAAACACCCATGAATCCATATAATAGACATATACAACACCTTTCGGAGTAGCCTTGTGTCCCTTTGTTTTTATGCGTATATGTTTTTTTGTGTATATGTGTGTTTTTGTGTGTGTAGCAAGAACACTTAACGTGAGATCTACTCTCTTAGAAAATGTTGAAGTACACAACTTTCAGCAACTTATAAACTTCACTGTGCTCATCTATAGTGAAAAGACTTTGAGCAGAATAACAGAAAGTAAAATGTACTATTTTGACATAGTGTTTAATTTTTGGTAGTAAGAAATTTCTAGTTTTCTCAACTAACCTCCTCCTAAGAACTGTATCTGCTGTGACCTCCTTGCCCAAAGGAGACACCACTAAGCAATTGATGGACACTATCAGAAGTAGAACTTGGAGGACTTAGAAACCTAAGCTATATTAAAAGGAGGAAATTATGTAACATAACAAGATTTTGTTCTAATGTATTTATTGAATACCTATTGAGTGCTTCCTGTATATTAGGCCCTGTGGAAGATATTAAACCAGTTCCTGACATTAAAGATATTAATATGAGGGGGAAATAAAGCATGCCTTCAACAGCCCTACCTGATATTGACTTAATACTTTATGTCAGACAGGCGTATATAACCCTCACATCAACTCCAGAAGAAGATAGACATGATTAAAATTTTTGTAGTGTAGATGAAGACAGAAAAATTTCTTAATTTTCTCAAGGGCACCCAGCTGACAAGTGGGAGAGGTTAAATTTCTACCAGGTACTATCTAACTCCCAAAGCCCCACTCTTACACACTGCCCTCTGCTAATTCTTTACAATCAAGAAATGACGGCTAAATGTCATCTGAATGCTGCAAAGCATTGGCAGTATAATAATCTCCCAATCTTACAGTCAAACAAGAAGCTAATTATCCTAAGATAAAAATTCACTCAGTCTTTTGAGGCTGAAAATTTAGATACTTGGACACATCTGGTTGATTCACAGAACCTTTACTTTTCCTCCAGATTGCTTGTCATTATAAATGCCATAACATAAACACAACCAAACTTGAACCGCTCAAGCTTTTTAAATGGACCTCAAAGTACTCATTACTCTTTCCGAAGTGTAATGTACTATCATTTTGATGTACTATCATCTTTTGTGTGATGCCCTATAATTAAAAACGTACGATGCTTCATTATAGGTATATAAACTAGAAAATAGTAAGGTGTATTGATGAGAAATCTTAACATTTATTTCTTTCTGAAGAACCTGGAAAAATGAGAACTATCACTGGGGTTGCAGTCACCTCCATGGATGGAGGAACTGATGTTAATCCAACACCTTATGCTCTAAGTTAGATGAATGGAGGTCCAGACTCCTAGTCCTGAAGGCAGAATTTAGCAAAGAAAAAGTTATGGCAACAAAGTCTGCCCACTAGGCGGATAATAAGACAGGAAAGCTACAGAATAATAACTTTTTTCCCTCAAAAAGTTTGAATGTGGTGGTTGCTGGGTGTATATAAAGCCTAGAGCAACCTGGTTCAGTAATAACGCTGCCTTGTTATTTCACAAGGTCTATTCCTGAGCAAGATATTTTAGAATAGAGATGCTAGCATTAAACTTTTGCTTGAAGAATTTCCTGATGAGTCAAATTTTTCCTTCGTGTAGAGCCTCCCACTCACCTTATTCTACTACTTTGATAGTTTCACTGTCTTTCCTTTCAAAGTAGGGTTTTGGTTATTTATCAAGCTATTTGCCTAGTAGATATCATTATTCATACACTTATATATTCTTGTGTTATGTAAACCAGTCATTTTCAGAAAATATCGCTAATTTGATTTGTGGCATCTATCCACCTAACTAGTTAATCATTTAATACTTATCATTACTCACCAACTGACCACCGTAAACAAAGAACACAGAAATTTGATCAAACGCATTTGCATGCAGTCAAACCATATCAACAAAGTTATTTGGAGCACATATCATGTGTTACCCACACAAATAGGAATGAAATGCCTACATCATAATACCCCAACAGCAACCAATCAAAAAACGACCATAAAGATTTTCTGCTTTGTTTGTTCTTTATTTAATATTTACAGTTATTTTACTTTATTTCTAAATTCCCCATTCTTTCTTGTAAAATCAGAAATTTATAATGGAAAAAAAAGAGGGAAGGAGAAAAAATTTAAACGAGGAAGGGTAGAAGGTGAGATGGTCATGTGCATCCCCAACAACTCCCAACACAAAGTTAACTTTTCTAAAGAATAAGTCCTAGAGTAGAACCCCATACCCAGTATTTGCATATATCTATTCATTACCTAGCATGAACTATAGTAATATTCTTTAATTTTTTTACTGTTTATTTACTTTTGAGAGAGAGACAGAGTACAAGAAGGGGAAGGGCAGAGAGAAGGAGACACAGAATCTGAAGCAGGCTTCAGGCTCTGAGCTGTCAGCACAGAGCCCAACGTGGGGCTGGAACTCACAGACCATGAGATCATAACCTGAGCTGAAGTCAGATGCTTAACTGACTGAGTTACCCAGGTAATATTTTTGATGGTGAGTTGCTCTTTTTAATTCTGAACTTGGAGTAGTTACAACAAACTTTAGACTTACTAGGCCTGATAAAAGAAAAAGATTGGATCAGAGTGTACAAAAATTTAAAAAGTGGGGCGCTTGGGTGGCTCAGTCGGTTAAGTATCCAACTTCAGCTCAGGTCGTGATGTCACAGCTTGTGAGTTCAAGCCCTGCGTCGGGCTCTGTGCTGACCTTGGAGCCTGGAGCCTGCTTCAGATCCTGTGGTTCCCTTTCTCTCTGCTCCTCCCCAGCTCATGTTCTATCTGTCTCTCTCTCAAAAAAAATACACATTAAAAAAAGTTTGTTTTTTTTTTTAATTTTTCAAGTAAGTCATCAAGAAAGCAGTGAGAACTCATGGCAGTGCAGAATCAGGTGAAAGATGAAGGTTCAAAGAGGATGAGCATAGAAATATATTCTTTAGTTACATGTAAAGAAAGCTTTCAGCAATTACTTAGAGTACAGATATTGGAACTAACATTAAATGGTCTATGTCCTTAGATATGTATCTTTTTTATTTTACTTTAATTCCAGTATAGTTGGCATATAATGTTATATTAGTTTCAAGTGTACAGTATACTGATTCAAAAGTCCATACGTCACCCTGGGCTCATCAGAACAAGTGCTGTCCTAAATCCCCATAGCCTGTTTCACCCATCCCCCACCCACCTCCCCTCTGGTAACCATCAGTTTGTTCTCTACAGTTAAGAGTCTGTTTCTTGGTTTGTCTCTCTCTCTCTCTCTCTCTCTCTCTCTCTGTGTTTTTTTTTCCTTTTCCCTCTTTTTTCCCCATTTGTTTTGCTTCTTAAATTCCACATGAGTGAAACCACATGATATTTTCTTTCTCTGACTGACTTATTTCACTTAGCATTATACTCTCTAGTCTCATCTGTAATATAATATTACATCTGTATATATATAAATATAATATTACATCTGTAATATAATATATAATATAATATCTATATAATATATATAATGTATACACACACACACATACACACACACACACACACACACACACACACACTAGTCTTCTTATTTATCCATTCATCTCTCAGTGGACACTTGGGCTGCTTCTATAGTTGGCTATTGTAAATAATGCTGCTATAAACATAGGGGTTCTTGCATACCTTTAAATTAATGTTTTGTATTTTGGGGGTAAATATCCAGTAGCATGATTACTGTATTGTAAGGTAGTTCTATTTTTAAATTTTTGAGGAACTTCCACATGTCTTCTACAGTGGCCACATCGGTTTGCATTCCCACCAACAGTGCAAGAGGGTTCCTTTTTCTCCACATTTCTTCCAATCTTTATTGTTTCTTGTGTCACTGATTGTACTATTTCTGGCATGTGTATAAGGTATTTCTCACTGTGGTTTTGATTTGCATTTCCCTGATGATGAGCAATGTTGAACATCCTTTCATACGTCTGTTGGCCATCTGAATATCTTCTTTGGAGAAATGTTTATTCAAGTCTTCTGCCCACTGTTTTAATTGGATTATTTGTTTCCTGGATGTTGAGTTGTAGAAGTTCTTTATCTATTTTAAATACTAACCCTTTATCAGATATGTCCTTTACAAATATCTTCTCCCATTCAGTATGTTGCCTTTTAGTTTTGTTGATTGTTCCCTTCACCATACAGAAGCTTTTCATTTTGATGTAGTCCCAATAGTTTACTTTTGCTTGTATCCCTTGCTTCAGGAGACATATCTAGAAAAATATTGCTATAGCCTATGTCAGAAAACTTACTGCCTGTGTTCTTTTCTAAGATTTTTATGGTTTCAGGTCTCATCTTTAGGTCTTTATCCACTTTGAATTTGATTTTGTGCATGGTGTAAGATACTGGTCCGGTTTCATTTTTTTGCATGTAGCTGACCAGTTTTTCCAATACCATTTGTTGAAGAGACTGTCTTTTTTCCATTGGATATTCTTTCCTGCTTTGTCAAAGATTAATTGACTATATAATTGTGGGATTATTTCTGGAGTTTCTATTCTGTTCTATTGATGTATGTGCCCATTTTTGTGCCAGGACCATGCTTTTTTAATTATTACAGCTTTGTGATATAACTTGAACTCTGGAAGTGTGAGAGGTATGTATCTTAATTATAAGTTGTTGTGCACTTTGATGTTAACTTTTGACTAAACTACTACTTTGACTAAAATAAAATATATCAAATTCAACCATATGCTTCCATTTACTCTCAATTCTGTTTTTCTTTTTTATTATTACTGAAATTTTTAATGAGATAATTATAGATTCACAAGTAGTTATAAGAAATGATACAGAGAGATCCCTTGTATACTCTTTTATTTTCTCTGGAATAAATGCTCAGGAGTACAATTGCTGAGACATACAGTAGTTGCATGTTTGGTTTTATGAGAAAGTAACTTTTTCATGGTTTTATCCCATTTTTTATTTTAACCAATCTGATAGGTGTGTAGTGATATCTTGTGGTTTTAATTTGCATTCTCTTGATGTATAATGATATTGAACATCTTTTATATGTCTCTTTGTCATCTGTATATCTTCTTTGTTAAAAGATCTATTAATGTCTTTTGCTCATTTTCTGATTACAATTGTCTGGTTTTATACTGTTGAACTGTGAGTGTTTTTTATATACTCTAAATGCTAGTCCTTTGTTGAAGATGAGATTTGGACATGTTTTCTCCCGGTCTTAGCTTCTCCTTTCATCCAACTCACATGGGTTTTCACAGAGAAAAGGTTTACATTTTAGTGAATACCGATTTATCAATTTAGATTGTGATTTTAGAATTTTTTGCCGGCCCTAGTTCCCAAAGATTTCTACTGTGTTTTTTCTAAAAAAAAAGTTTTATAGGGGCACCTGGGTGGCCCAATCAGTTAAACCCGACTTCAGCTCAGGTCATGATCTCACAGTCTGTGGGTTCCAGCCCCATGTCAGGCTCTGTGCTGGCAGCTAGGAGCCTGGAGCCTGCTTCAGATTCTGTGTCTCCCTCTCTCTGCCCCTCCCCTGCCCACACTCTCTCTTTCTCTCTCTCTCTGTCTCAAAAATGAATAAACATTAAAAAAAATTAAGTTTTATAGTTTTACATCTTACATTTAACTCCGTGATTTATTTTTAGTTAATTTTTATATGAGATTTATATTTTAGGTCAAGGGTCTTTTTGTTTTGTTTTTGTTAATGTTTTTGCCATGCATATTCAATTGTTTAGGCAGCATTTATTGAAAAGGCTATTTTTCCTTTATTGAATTGGTTTTTATACCTTTGTCAAAAATCAGCCAGGTATATTTGTGTGGATGGATCTCTGCTCTTTTATTCTGATCCATTAACCTATATGCCTGTTCTTCCACCACCACCACACTGTCTTACTGTAACTGTATGTTAAGGCTTAATACCCACACCAAGTAGAGTAATTCTCCCCACTTTATTTTTCTTTGTCGAGATTGTTGGGCTTGTGCCTTGCCAAAGAAATTTTAGAGTAAGTATGCCTGCCCCTTCAAAAAGAACCTTTCTAGAATTTTTTATATGATTTGCTTGATTTCATTTTTAAAATACAAGGTAAAGGGGCGCCTGAGTGGCTCAGTTAACCATCCAACTTCAGCTCAGGTCACGATCTCGCGGTCCGTGAGTTCGAGCCCCGCATAGGGTTCTGGGCTGATGGCTCAGAGCCTAGAGCCTGCTTCCGATTCTGTGTCTCCCTCTCTTTCTGCCCCTCCCCCGTTCATGCTCTGTCTCTTTCTGTCTTAAAAATAAATAAAACGTTAAAAAATTTTAGAATAAAATAAAATACAAGGTAAAGAGCTATTTTAATTACTACTAAAAACTGGTTTTTAAATTTTTTAACGATTACTTATTTTTGAGAGACAGAGAGAGAGAGACAGAGAGACAGAGTGCAAGGGAAGGGTAGAAAAAGAGGGAGACACAGAATCTGAAGCAAGCTCCAGACTGAGCTGTCAGCACAGAGCCCGATGCAGGGCTCGAACCCACAGACTGCGAGATAATGACCCGAGCTGAAGTTGGACGCTTTACTGAGTCACCCAGGGGCCCCTAAAACCTGGTTTTTAAAAAAGACAGACTCATGGACAAATGCAGGTATCTTGATGAATGTCTCTTGTTCAGATGTTCCACAGATTGCATAAGGGGATACGGTCAGGCTCTGTTCCAGTAGTAAGATTATTGGTCACGATGCCATATATCACGTAATTCAGTAATCAAATTTTTTTTTTTTTTAATTTTCGTATAGACAGCGATGGCATAAACACAAGATGAGCTTTGCTGCTTTTCGGACATACATCTTGTGAAAAGGGAACAGTAACACCTGCTTATGTTTATACTCTTGCAGAGCTAAGATTAGGATGAATTTGTTCTCTTACTTCTTTGGAAAAGGAACTGACATCTTAGCTAACAGTCATTGTTTTGAACTGATTAATTTTAAGTTTTTATTCACATTCATCAAATTAGAATCAGAATTCTACGTGAGGCCCTAGTAGCCGCCTCTAGAAAACCAAGTGGATTGTAATTAGGAATTGATGCGGTATTTGGCGGAACCGCAGAGACTTCTGGGTCACTTTCTGCACGTTCTCTGTGAACAGCCATCCACATGAAGCAGCTGGAGCTCCAAAAGGACATTTGACTGGTAAATTGACTTGATTGATTCAAATCTGATTACATACGAGAAACACATTTAGTTCAAGTTAAGTGCATTAATATATATCAGTTAGGATAAAGACCCAATTGCTTCTTTGTTATTCATTAATGAAACTTAATGACTTCAACAAAACATTAATGAAGAGAAAATGTTGGCTTGCATAATTCATTTGGAAAAATTAATTAATTGTTGTATTAAGGGCAGCCTGTTCCACACAGTAATTACGGAGGCTTTGATGGAGAATTGCTTTATGTTATTTATTTAGCAAGCTGTTGTTTACCTTTTTCATTTTATATTGATTTGTTATGCATATAGTTTTTTTTCCCCTACAGAAGGAAATTAAGTCCATTTAAAATGATGATGTAACCATGTTCTTATAATTGATAAGGTGACTGCATTGTAATAGGTTTACTAAACTCAGCATGCATTACAAAGACGGTGATATTCTACACAACCAGATTTTCAACAGTGATATCTGACAAATTATGTCCTTATTTAGTAGGCAACTAGAAGGCAGAAATGGGATAAAATAAACTTTAGCAAGGTAGCATGATGGCTCTTTTTTTGACTAGGCAAAGTCATGGCTTGTTAATATTGTAACATGAAAGTGCCAGAACTAAATATTTAATAAGAAAATTGCAATACTTAATGTTTTCTGAAATGCAATATCAAGGCCATATGAATGAATAATTAAACATAAAGCTGAATCAATAGTTTAGAATTCTAATTTTCTTTCACTTCTGTCTTCTTCTATGGCTTTGATCTACATCCTAAACCTCATCATAGCTATTGATGTAAAATAGAAATTAACAGAAAAGTTCTTGGTAAGTACAGACTGACTGACTAATGACTTTCATTGGTTTGACAATTAGTACAATAATAAGAATTAATATTATTAAAATTAATCCTCAATATAATGTTTATTAAATTATTTTTTCATCAGATCCAACAAGGAAAGAGCAAGTAATTTGTTTTAAATTGGAAACAGCTGATCAAAGGCTACCCTTCTTTTAGAAGATAATTCATTATCTGCTGTGAATAAATGAAAGCATTTCCACCTTGAATTGCCTCAAAGAGACTTTCATTCCATCACAGGGTAGATTATTTTGCAGGTAATAGCAAGACCACTTGCATAATGGCACCATGTTTCATTAAGATAAAAAAAGATAAAACCTGAAGTAGTCGCATTCCAAAATAAATCAGCCCGGCTCTCTGCTGATCGGCTTTGCTTTTTTCATTACTGTATGGATATGATGGATATTTTTCAAAACCTAGTTTAGACAAACTGTTCAGAAAGGAATGAGTTCTCCAGATCAAATGAAAATTAAGGTGAAAATAGATGGTCTTCCTCCCTCCCTCCATGGAAATATTTAGGAATAAGAGACAATTATTTCTCAGAACTGTTAAGTCCTCTCAGGATTTTTCTCCTTCATACATTATGCAGCAACTATTTTAAACTCGTCTTATCTCAGAGGGGTGAAAGATAGAGAAAATAAATGAAGGACAGCCACTGAATATCATCCCTTCTGGAGACACACGCACAGGTCTGCCTGAGTCCCTTATTTCTATGATTCCACTGAAGCAAATAGCTCAAACCTTTTTCTAAACATGAGATTTCCCCCACTTCATTCATTTCTCAAGTAACCACCGGATGGCAGCATAGGACGATAAATCAAAATTGATCACTTAATTCAAAATCCTCCACCAGAGGTTATTAATCAGACTGGATTCCTTTTGGTGCCTAACACATGGAACTGGTAACAAATTCATTCACGGAGAAAATGTGTGTGATATTTAGTCCACCCGTGTGTGGTTGCAATGACACCTCACCAAGTAATTTCTCAATTGAGTACAGTGGAAAACATAACAGCATCTATCTTTCATGCTGTAGTATCTTGTAGGGTCACGGTGTCACCAGTGTGAACACGAATTTGCAGTGAGAAATAGTAGAGCTTCAAGAAATGTAAAATATCTGTCCATGACAGTCTTACAGTTTGCTTTTTAGGAATCAGTACTCAGTTTCCCGTCTCTGGTGCCATTTCCCTCTCATAAAAAAGAAACTAAACGGTACAAAAACCATTCTGATTATATCACGTTCTTTCGGCTCATTAACACAGGATTTTTACTCCCCTTATCTTTCTGCAGAACTGGATATAATTTATCTTCAAGCTGGATGAATTAGCCCATGAATTTTAGGTACTTTTTAAAATTTAAAAATTGTAATCTTTTTAAAAATTAGTTTAGATTTTTTTAGTACTCCCACATTCCATATTTTATTACTTTAGATGTATTTCCTATTTCTGCACATGCCTACAATCACTTCAGATGATGTTAGTTGTCATGTTAGAAATCCTCACTTAGGACAGCATTTTCCCTCGGGTGTTAAATACTATTCTGTAAGGAAATGCTTCATAGAAGATGTTCCATTTAAGGAATTCTACATATACCCTCTTTTTTGAAGAAAAGGAATACACGCTAACATTCGATCTCTGAAAAGTCCTACAAAGGAGAACTATTTTATCTTTTAAAAATCCAGCTTTTAAATCCTGCCATTAACGTGCACCAATAAATGCTAATTTAAAATATATAAGTCAAAACATTAAGATTACATTTCAAGTTCCATAATATGTCTTACATTCAAAACTGGCATGTGACATTACAAATACTACCTATCCAATCCACTTAGTTATCAACCCAAAATATTTAACCCTGAAAATTTCAAAATTCCTGAGACAACAATTGGAACCCTGTTTTTAAAAATTCTTACAGAGGTGTCTGGGTGACTTAGTCGTTTGAGCATCCGACTTCAGCTCAGGTCGTGATCTCGCAGCTCATGAGTTCAAGCCCTGCATTGGGCTTTGTGCTGACAGCTCAGAGCCTGGAGCTTGCTTCGGATTCTGTGTCTCCCTCTCGCTCTGCCCCTCCCCGCCTCTCTCTTTTTCTCTCTCTGTCTCATAAAACAAATAAACATTTAAAAAAATTTAAAAAAAAAAGAAAATGAAAGAAATAAAAATTCTTACATATCTTAAATAATGTAAATAATTCAGTTTATCTAAAATAAAATTTTAAAAATAAAATAAAATAAATTTTTATGTAAAATTTGTGCACTGTGTAACTATAACTCGGACATAAGCTTGAAAAATAACTTATCAATATATGTTGCCATCTTGTGGCCATTTCTTAAATCACAGTTTGGACTGAAATGGAGTGGACATTTGGCTTAAAGGTGTCGTAACAGTAATAGAGTTTTAGAGTAGATCGACACTGAACTCGGATGAACTTAGAATTCTCTTTAATTGTTAAGAGAATTTAATTCCAAAAATCTATTAAGTTATTTCATTTATCAACTTTCTAAATATACTGAATGCCTCTAAGGGTAAAGAAGTTTACTATTTCAAAGGGGTTGGATATTAGGCTGATTTTGATCTGCCTACTCACGTATATTTCTACACGGTTTTTCATATACATTTAAGTTACAAATTTACCAATCATGTCAAGTTAGTGATTGTCACATTGCCTTTCAGAAGAAATGATAATCATAATATACCAGCTAATTGCAAATAATGAAAATTAAACTTGTGTTCGGTTCCCCAAGTGATGGAATGTGCCTAATGTAAGCCTTAAAAATAGTTACAATTTCATTTACTTAACCAACACTTTTTAAATACCTACCTAGTGCAATATATGCTAGTAAGTAGAAGTAAATCGTAACCAGGATATATCCAATCTCTGGCTCATGGGGCATGTACAGGAGGAAACAAGCTTTGAATGATAATACATGGAAAGTACTTAACTAGAATTTAACCTAATAATCAGTTCCATCCATTCCTTAGTGTATTGGGGAAGAAAGGGTTTTCACACATCCACCCATTTATGTACCCAGGAGCTTCTTCTCCACCTATATTCCTTACTGGTCACAGAGTGTATCACCCACCGCCACCCAACGCAGTGTTACTGCCAATCACAGGCACTCAGTCAACGTGAAATAGCCCCCTTTCCTTTACTGGTTTCCTCCTGGGTCTCTCAAAATACCATGACAAGGGGCACCTGGGTGGCTCAGTCGGTTAAGCATCCAACTTTGGCTCATAACATGATCTCACGGTTCAAGGGTTCGATACCCTCATGGGGCTCTGTGCTGACAGCTCATTACCTGGAGCCTGCTTGGGATTCTGTGTCTCCCTCTCGCTCTGCCATTCCCCTGCTCACGCTGTCTCTGTCTCTCTCAAACATAAATAAAATATTTAAATAAATAAATAAATAAATAAATAAATAAAGGTTTGGAAGACCATAACATTTAGAATGATTCTTGAAAAATTAATAGAAATTAGCTTGGAGCACCTGGGCGTCTCAGTTGGTTGAGCGTCCGGGACTTCGGCTCAGGTCATGATCTCACAGTTTGTGAGTTCCAGCCCCACGGTGGGCTCTGTGCTGACAGCTGGGAGCCTGGAGCCTGGATCCTGCTTCGGATACTGTGTTTCCCTCTCTCTCTGCCCTCCCCCCACTCATGCTCTCTCTCTCTCTCTTCCTCTCTCTCTCACAAATAAACATTAAAAATTTTAATAATAAAAAAAAAAGAAATTAGCTTGAATAAAGGGGATCAGACTTGTAAGGGAATGAGAATTCTAAGTAGACCAAAAGTCATATTCAAAGGCCTCAGTGTAAAAAGGAGTATCAGTTAGTAATAAATGCACATCACCATTCCTTAGCAGTCAATTATGACTACTTCAAGTCAGCTTTTTTGGAATATGTATTTCTTCCAGTGAGTTGTGTTAACTATGTTGTGTCCCTTTATGTTATTAAATTTTGGGCTTGGTTACACTCCAGTGGTATCTACCCCCAATTTTCCTGACTAAGTATACTAAACCACCCAATCCAACACCTAAAGGACAGAAATGAGAGTCCACTTACAACCACATCGCTACTGTACCAGGTGTGCAGAAGTCAGCTTGGAAATTGAGGGCATGGGGACATCATGAAGCAGATATCCTCATATGACAAGGATTGTGGTGAGGCTGGTCCAAGACATTGGCAGGCTGGTCATTCCACTCAGCTGTTGGACGTGGAGTGCAAGTTTTCTTGGGGCAAGCAATGTTTGTAGTTACGTGGAAACAGGACTGTTGACAGTTGAGGTCTCTGGATATAATTATACGACCTTTCCACTCACACTATTCAGAGCTAGCACCTGGGATTCTCCCCCCATAAACAACAAAGGGCTGAGGTCATCTCCCAAGGCTGACAGTGGTTTCACTCAAAATGATGCTGACCCACTCTGGATGGATTCATCCTGTCCTAGGGAGTTACCCTCCCTTCAAAAATAGACTATCTTCCTTCACTACATCCAGAGTGTAGGAAAAAGTAGAGAAAAAGAGTGAGAAAGAGGAGAGTTTTCATAGCTTCCTCACTTGGAAAGAAGTTCAAAAGTACTTGGGGAAAGGTAAGCATCAATCAGCAAGTAAGAAAGGAAAAAAGGTTAAGTACATAATAAAATTATGATAGAAAACAATGGTAATATGACCACTAACTGAAGTTTAAGCCAGTTGGCCTATGAAGCAGTGCAATGAGAGAGCGAATGAAAGAGAGAGAGAAAGAGACTCTTATTTTCAAAGTGATTATTTTTAATCAGTCCCTTCTCGACAGAGTTTCAATTTTCAAAACATGGGTAAAATGATACAAGTGTCCCCATTTGTTTCAAATAGTTTTAGTCTTCAGGATTTTTTCAAATTTGATTTTATTGTGGTAAGAACACTTAACATGAGACATACCCTCTTAAATTTCCAAGTGTTCAGTATAGTATTGTTGATTATAGGGTCAATGTTGTACTGCAGATCTCTAGAACTTTTTCAACTTGCGTGACTGAAATGCTACACCCACTGAACAGCAACTCCTCATTTCTCCCTTCCTCAGCCCCTGGCAATCACCATTACACTCTTTGAGTCTCTAAATTGGACTATTTTAGACATTTCATATAGGGAGAATTATGCAGTATTTGTCTTTCTGTGACTGGCTTATTTCACTTAGCATAATGTCCTCATTGTTCATCCATATTGTTGCATAGTGCAGAATTTCCTTCTTTTTTTAAGTCCAAATAAAAATATTTCACTGAATGTATATGCTATATTTTCTGTATCCATCTGTCAATGGAATCTTGGGTTGTTTCCACAGCTTAGCTATTATGAACAGTACTGCAATAAACATGAGAGTGTTAATATCCCTTTGAGATCCTGATTTCATTTTTTAATAAATACCCACAAGCAGAATTGCTAGATCATATGGTAGTTCTATTTTTAATTTATTAAGGCGCCTTCACACTGTTTTCCATAGTGGCTGCACCATTTTTGCATTCTTACTAACAGTGTAGAAGGGTTCTAATTTCTCTATATCCCAGCTTATTATTTTTTTTATAATAATCATCCTGACAAGTGTGAAGTAATATTCCCTGAGATTTTGGTCTGCATTTCCCTGATGTTTAATGACATTGAGCATTTTTTCCATATACTTACTGGCCACTTGTGTGGTTTCTTTAAAGAGGTGTCTATTCAAGTCCTTTGCCCATTTTTATACCAGGTCATTAGTTATCTATTGTTGTTGTTGTTGTTGTTACTGTTGTTGTAGTTTTTACTGAGTTGCAGGAATTTCTCATATATTTGCAGGATTAAGTCCTGATCAGATATATAGTTGCCAAATATTTTCTCCCATTCTGTAGGTTGCTTTTTTACTTCATTGATTTTTTTCCCTCTGCTGTGAATCTTTGGAATTTAAAACTGTTTGGAAGGCCCAGCTTGACAACAGAAAAGTTAGGTGCTTTTTCAACATATCTACTAAAAACTCAGCATAACTAAATAAAAGTAAGTTTAAAAAAATCTATCACTGAATAAAAATTATCGCAAAAGTCAGTGGCTTAAAAAACACATATTTACTATCTTTTCACAGTTTCTTTGCTTAACAAATCTAGCTCAGCTTAACTGGCTATGTGTTCAAATCTCTCATATGTTGCAGTCATGGTGCCATCTCTGTTCTAATCAACACAAAGCTCAGGTGGGCAAAGATATGCCCCCAAGTTCACCTGGTTGTAGGCAGGACTCAGTTCCTCCTGGGCAATTGAAATGAGAGTCTTCGTTCCTTTCTGGGTATGGGCATCCCCAACATGGAGGCTTGCTTCATCAAAAACTACAAAAAGTGCAAGAAGGCAATAGAATCTTCAAGCAAGACGGATGCTACAAAATTTTGTAACCAACTTACAGAAGTTATAGCTCATCAACATTGTTCTACTCTATTGGTTAGAACCAAGTCACTATGTCCCACTCATACCCAACTGTGTGGATACTAAGAAACTGGGAAACATTCTAGAAGTCTTCCTGCCACAGATGGGATGAAACTTCTTGATAAAGTTAGTGGTCATCGTGAAGAGCGCTTACTATACACATTTATCATACAAGAGACTGGAGTCCGCCCTTCTGACCCACATGACACATCAACCATATCTTCGAGACCTGAGAAAACGTCTCTTAAGTTTTCCATTCCAAAAGAAGGGTAAGGAGGTGTCTCACCATTGGATAATACAGTGGATAATGTACAATCCATGCACATTAGTGATATCTGCCAGGGTACACATTTCAGCACCCAGCCCCAGAAGTTTCAGAGCCGCCTAAAGTCTAGGCAATATTTAACTTCATCCATATTTAATCACACTGATTCAGCCAGCAGTAATATTAAATATGTGGACTCATCATTAGATATGGCACTGTATGGGTCAGGGTTTAGGGAAAACAGAATATATTCAAGGTAGCTTTAGCAACAGATATAAGGGAATTAAGTTCTTACAGACTTGTGAAGCCTGAGGAAACAGATGGAATGGAATTGAACTTAACTGAACACGTTGAACATGTAGGAAATAATACAGGGCCACGCAGGTACCATAGGAGCTGTTTCTACAATGGCTAGTTCCAGGAGTAAGCCACCACTGCCGCATTCATGAAATTACCATTGTCAGGTAAAAGCCACAGTCAAGAAGCATCAATTACCAGGAGGCCGTCAGAGGAAAATAAGACACCTCCAAAGACATTTTCAGAAGAAAGGCATGGAAGAAACAAAAACCAGGCCTCTGCCTATCTTCTACCTTCCAACACCTGTGCAAAACCATCTGATGGATGGAACCTAAATTGTAGCCAAAACCCAAAATACGATGAAGTCTGAGAAATGTAGCTTTTGTTTTTCTAGCTTGTGCACTACAGGAAGGTACAGCAGAAGGCAGAGAGAAAGGATGTTTTGAGTGGTTCTGGGTCAATATGAGCGACAGCTTGTCAGGCCTTTGAATATGACTCAAAGGAATTCTTGGCACCATCAGACGAAAGACTGTAGCCACATGTCTCTTCACCATCATTGTACCAGTTTCTGGCATCCCTTTCCTGCTTGCATTCCAGGAGCAGATGCCAGATCATCAATGTCTACAAAGCAGATCGTAAGAAAAAGGAGTATAAAATGGGATTGTGACACCACACGAACTGAGATCCATCTCTGCTTAATGTACACAGTCCTTCAGCTGTAACAAGTAAGCTTTCGGTTAATAGTTTTTAAGCTATCACGTTTTGTTTAAGTTAAAGGTGGTTGCAATTATTAATGCTTGCTTTTAGCAAGCTTACAAGAAGAAAGAGAAAACCCATATGATCTGGAGAAGAGATCGTAGTCACATATAAAGATAGAGAATTTGATGGGCGCCTGGGTGGCGCAGTCGGTTAAGCGTCCGACTTCAGCCAGGTCACGATCTCGCGGTCCGTGAGTTCGAGCCCCGCGTCAGGCTCTGGGCTGATGGCTCGGAGCCTGGAGCCTGTTTCCGATTCTGTGTCTCCCTCTCTCTCTGCCCCTCCCCCGTTCATGCTCTGTCTCTCTCTGTCCCAAAAATAAATAAAAAACGTTGAAAAAAAATTTAAGATAGAGAATTTGTCCTTTAGCAGCTGAGACACAAACTGAAGAAGCATTCACAATCAATCGGCATTACCTGATGAAGTCCAGAGTGCCCACCCTGATCCGATTTGTTGGCTAGATTAATTTCGGTTTCCTCTTTTTAACCAGAAGCAATTCCTAATATCTTGCCACTGGATTTTAGATTTTTTCCATGCTTTGATTTTATGACAGCTGCACCTTCTTCCCACTTTTTTTCACTGTGGTTCTACACACACAGCTATTTTGAGTACATAACCACATCAACACGTGAGTACAAACTCATGGTTTTAAGTTATCTGGTTGAGCCACCTGAAATCATTTTTTTTTTTAATTATAGCTGGGAATTTCCACCTCCCTCCCCTATTTTTTTTTCTTTTTGCCTCTCTTAATGAAAATTTCTTTCCCATCGAGCCTCTGTAAAACTCTCCTTAGTTCTTATAGATTCTACTGTAATATAAAATAATTTAAACCCTCAGTGTGAATGCTATCTCTTTGAATGCTTTTGCTTCCAGAATTCTAGTTTTCTTTTACTTTCTTGAAACTCTGGCACACAGGCTATTCTTCTGGATAAGGATCTTGGCTATTTTGTTTTTACATCTGCCTTTACTGGCTTGTTTAATAAATTTCTGGCTCTGGTTTTGGTTTTCAGAGTCACAATTTAGGATATCTGTCTATTATTTCTCCTGTTATCAGCCTATTATTTTCTTCTGCAGCTCTTGGTCCCATACTCAAATGTTGCCTTTATCACCTTGTATATATTTATCTTATTCATCAAACATCCTTCCACTCTGGCAATTCTGGCATCCCACTTACTTCCAAGCATCAGAAAAATAACTGTGCCCTTGTAGGATTATTATTCTTCTCAGTTTGAACATTCTTACCCTCCTCACTAATCTCACACACAGATTAAAGATCCATACCTTTGTGGAAAGGAAAACTCCCACATTACAGGAGGTAGCTTAAAATACGGTCTTTAAATATTTATAAATATATTTTAGAAATATTTCATATGGCACCTCTCTAATGGAAATTTGCAATCCATTTTGGAAGAAACCATTTGTAATATGGAACTGTTATTGAAATATCAAGATTTTCAGCATTTTTTCCAGCTAGCACATCTGTAGCAAGATAGCAAGTAAGAATTAAAAAAAAAAAAAATTAAATACATGCTGACTTACTAAAATAAGTGTTTTGGTGTAAATTCTTCTTTGATATATTTTAAAAATTGACTAAAGCAATAGTTTGTTCAAACACTACCATTGTTTTCACAAGCTAAATATAGTTTATAACATCTATTATTGAAAATACTTGGATTCTTGACATGATATGAATAGAATGTTTGTGGATAAAATTTTATTTAAGATTTTATTTTTAAGTAATCTCTATACCCAACATGGTACTCAAACTTACAACCCCAAGATCAAGAATCCCATGCTCTACCAACTGAGCTAGTCAGGCACCCCTGTGGATAAAATACTTTTGATGTTGGTAAACAAAGCTCGGATATAAGATTCTGATACACTGTATGACATCTAGATAAATTTATAATGATTTCTTCTCAAACAAGGTTAACATGTACGATAAAACCAGTTAAAATAAATTCATCAGTTGCAGAGAAACAAGGAATGAAGCTTAATCATATGCCCATAACTTTGAAAAGTAACACCAAAATAAATAAAGATTTGTGGGTTTTACAATGTAGCAGATCCTCTGACCCCACCCTACCCCAAACAGACTACGAAGGGAATAAAAGGAAGTTATTTTAATTTTTTTTTTAGTATCCCAACCAACCTCCTTCAATTCTGAGATAAACTGGGTAACACTTTGAGTGAGCAGACCTAGAAATTACAAAGGAAAAGCCACAGAGAGCAGAAAACTGCCAGAAGTGGAAGTTCATGTTCACCTTGAGACCTTAGCTTGGGCAGGAAGGTCACACACATCTTTTCATCTATCAGGGCACTAGGCTGAATAGAGGGTGAAATTTTGGTGCCATGACAATAGAAAAGATCCCTACCAGTATAGTTTAGACTCATAAAATTTGGAGACGGTATGTATTTTATGATTTATGCTTTTCTTTAAATGTTTATATTTCTTTTTTTTTTTTAATTTTTTTTTTCAACGTTTTTTATTTATTTTTGGGACAGAGAGAGACAGAGCATGAACGGGGGAGGGGCAGAGAGAGAGGGAGACGCAGAATCAGAAACAGGCTCCAGGCTCCGAGCCATCAGCCCAGAGCCTGACGCGGGGCTCAAACTCACGGACCGCGAGATCGTGACCTGGCTGAAGTCGGACGCTTAACTGACTGCGCCACCCAGGCGCCCCTAAATGTTTATATTTCTTAATAATGAGCACGTATCAATTTTATTATAACAATGCATTATTTAAATGCATTATCTTATTAAAACAATGCATTATTTAAATTTAAATGCATTAATAATAAAACAATTATTATTGTTTTTATTTATAACAATGCATAAAAAAGTATAAGGAGATAATTGGAGATATTTACCATCATATGCACAAGAATATTTATCATGATAGTAAGTGGCGATTGACTCATTGGGGCATAAACATGTTGGCACACTCTTCTAGGCCATCAAAATAATAAAACAACTCACCCCTCTCTAATGTTTATCCTTGCTTCTTTATTTAATCCTTTGTTTTTGGTTGGTCATTCTGTCAAAATGACCCCTTTATTCTCAAAAGTCTTATTTGGACAAATTTTTATCCATGAAGCACTTGTTAGTTAATTGAAAAGGTAGTTGAAAGCAAAAACCAACTTTGAAGACTACTTGTGAAGACATCTTATAATTACAACACTGATTGGGTTCATTAAATCAACGCGATTTTGAAAATTACTTTCACAAAGACAATTCCTATGTCCACATACTATAGTTTCACTTTTAAAGAAACATTGTTCTTTAAAAAGAGAAATACAAGAAATTTCCAAAAACAGGGGGGAAAAGGGATTTTAAACATGAAGGAAATACTACTAGATATTTTAAATTGTATTTTTAAAAAGAGAAATAGTGGGGCTCCTGGGTGGCTCAGTTGGTTAAGTGTCCAACTTTGGCTCAGGTCATGATCTCATGGTTCGTGGGTTCAAGCCCTGGGTTGGGCTCTCTGCTGACAGCTCAGAGCCTGGAGCCTGCTTCTGATTCTGTGTCTCCTTCCCTCTCTGCCCCTCCCCTGCTCACACTCTGTCTCTTTTTCTCTCAAAAATAAATAAACATTTTAAATAATTAAAAAATAAAAGAGAAATCACAATTCCTTCTTTTAAATTGAAAGCAAATAATTTTATGACTTGAAATAAAACATAAGTGATATTTGAAGTGCATATTGAAACATTTGAAATATAAAGATATTTACAGACTCTACAAGAAAATCAAAGGCAGGATCATAAGATGTTTTACATAAATATTACACAAATCAGAAAACATTTTATAAATAATTTCTATGGTCAAATGTTATCATTGAACCTGAATCATTGGAACTTAGTATTTACTTCTGGCACAATGAGAAAAAAAGCTAATCTGTTGCATGGTAAACAATGCATCTTTTGATTTTTTTTTTATTCCCTAGCTCATCTTTCCACATATAAAATGCCAGAAGGTAGGGAGAAACATGAAAAAAATTGGAAATCTTTGGGTAGTTAAAAATTCTTACAGAATCCAACATCGGCAAAATGGCAACCTAGGAAGGTCCTAACTCTCCTTCCCACATAAAACTTTAACAAAACAACCAGAAGCTAAGTAAACCAATTTTGTAAAAGCTCTAGAAACAAAGGATTGCTACCTAGCAAATGCCCAGTCAAAAGAAAGCTGACTCCAAAATGGCATGAAAGTTTGTGTTTTTCTTTGCCCTCACCCCACTTCTTCCCTGATCTTGAGCGGCAACAACCCAATACCAAGTTGCCCTAATCCTTGGACCTGACTGCGCCTATCTGTTCTAATAAAGCTGCAGGACATCTGTGGGCCTGACTTGTTAGTTTCTGTCTCCCATAACTTGGAATGCAGGCATGAAACAGTGGTAAACACGCTTCATAAAAGCTACAACCCACAACACATGGAGTAAAAGATTATGGGTAGAGACATACAATAGACCATCTAAGGCCTGGGGGAAAATCTAAGGGTGAGACTGTGATATCAGGACATTCAAAACCAAGTGCTTAAACAGAGGATTTTAGAAAGTCACATGTGCGAGCCTGGGCAAGATGCATGCTCAAAAAAGTCCTGAGAAAATCATAAACCTTAACTTTGGTCTGATCCTAGGCTTGGAGCAAACCTAGCTAAATCAACGAAGGATTCGCACTTAACACACACGGCAAAAAACTACTCCACAAAGACTGGGAATCATCATTGTTTCTCTTTTCTCTTTCTTTTTCTTCTTTCTTTCCTTCCTTGTTTCTTTCTATTGAGTGATTGATCGTGTATTTTTATCAGTTTCAGCTCCTGGCATTCGAGAAAAACTCTATCAAAGCATTGTCTGAACATGAGCTAAAGGAACAGAGACTTCAGTGAGCACACATGACAAGGAATACATGTCGCATAGTTTGGAAAAGTCTCAAAACAAATACAGCTATAGCTTTTTTAAAAATCCAGCAAACCCTGGAGAAGGGAAATACCTGATTTCCAGAGTTGCCACATTATAAAAATCAAATGCCCAGTATTCGACAACAAAAAAATCACGAGGCAGACAAAGAAACGGGAAACTATTGATTATTCAGGGAAGCAAAATAACTCAGCAGAAACTGTCCCTGAGGAAGCCCAGACATCAAGCTTTGCTAAAACAAAGAATTTAAGACAGTCTTAAATATGAATTATTTGCAAATTGGTAAGTAGCTCATGGGAAAAAGTGATGCCAAAATGTTGAGATCACTACCTTCCACTTACCTTCCCTGTGAGCCCTCAAATATTCTCTGACTTGATACCCTTAAAATAAAAGATTTTGAAAAAAACAGTAATAATGTCTTCAGTTGTTCTATTTGTCTCAGGCCTAATGGTTGAGCTGCAACAACCTAACTAAGTATCATGAAAGTAAAAATAGTAAGACATTTTATTTCAATATACAATAATAAGCAATAGCCAGGAAAGTACTGGATTTCAAACCTAGAAACTAATAGGTTTCAAACTTCCATCATCCAAGAGTTGCTTGCTAAAAACTATGGCTAAAGGACTGTCAACAAGCATTTTACATTTATAATGTATATGTATTAAATATGCAAACGTATTAACTAAGAACTAAGAAGAAGCAGATATGAGAATTGAAGTAACAGAGCAGTATGTAAGAAAGAAATGACCTGACCTGACAATGTAAAAACCATAAATCTGCTAAAAATTGTAAGTGAAAAAGAGAAAGAAAGGAGTTAGAATATGTATAGTCGTTACTTTACCTGCATTAGCTGACACTTAAAATACATTGTGTGAACAGGATGACTCAAATAACAGAAATCTCAGCAGATTTAAAAGTACGAAAGTAAGCACGATGGAAGATAATACTATTGACTGAAACTCTGTGGTACAAAAAAATGTAAGGGAAGAGAGAAAAGGTAACATGCCAATGTTATTACCACTAAATATTCCTTCAATATACACAAGCGTAACAAGCCTTAATACACTTATCAAAAGAAAAACAGCTCTAGATTGGAAAAAAAGAGGCAAAACAAAATTCTCCACTTTGAGAATATGTAAGTATATGAGAGATGAACCTAAAACAAAGCGACACAAACAGAAAATACAAAATCAATATAAACAAAACAATTCTATTGTTGCAACAAATCCAGAAATGACTTTAAGAAGACAATTCCATTCACAATAACATAAAAAAAAAAAATACCAGGAATAAATTAAACAAAAGAAATGTAAAACTTGTACTGTGAAAACTGAAAAATATTGTTGAAAGAAATATAATAAATGAAAAATCCATCTTTGTGGATCAGAAGGCATAATATTGTTAAAATGGTAATACACCCTAGGTAAGTACAGTAACATGTCAGAATTAAATTCTACTATCCAACATGTACTCAGTGATACTAGTTTTCTTTCTTCCTTTCCTCTTCCCAATCATCCTAAACATTACAGATGCACATTATAATCTTAATTGCATCTAGATAGAACAGCTACAACAGAAAATGTGATGGGTTTATGACACAGATACAAGACATTACATATCTAAAACTATAATATGGCCTAAGGAAATGGGAGCCCTCAATAAATCATTACAATTTCTATCAGTGGGCTTTCAGAATTAACAAAGAGCTCCAAGTCAGTGTTTTTCTACCTTTCCTTTGGGAATTCATAAGACAGCAGTAAGAAACATTAAAAGCAAAGCAGAATAGGGGCTCAATTGGTTGAGCGTCTGGACCCTTGGTTTCAGCTCAGGTCATGATCTCACAGTTTCCTCAGTTTGAGCCCCGCTGACAGTGCAGAGCCTGCTTGGGATTCTTTCTCTCTCCTCTCTCTGTCTTCCCCCGATTCATAGTGTCTCTGTCTCTCTCAAAATTAGTGAATAAGCTTAAAAAGAGAGAGAGAGAGAGAGAGAGAGAGAGAGAAGAATAGACATAAAACCCTGAAGTTCCATTTTCAGTGAGACCAGGAGACAGGCTGTGGTAACAGACCCAGAGGTGACGCCCTATGGTTTGCTGGTGTCCATGCCTTTGTGTCATCCTCCCCTCTGCATGCAGATTAGACTTGTCGTTTGCATCTGGTCAATAGAATATGGCAAAGATCATGGATGTCACTGCCATGATTAGGTTGCGTTATGTAAATAGGTGGCTTAGCAGACTGGAGGGAGAGACAAGCAAGAAGCTGTGTTGAGGAAATCCACAGGACAAGGAAATAGAGTGGCTTTGAACACTTGCTCGTCCTGAAGGACGTGCAACTGATAAGGACAATAGTCAGCCCCAAAGTGGGGGACCTTCGATTCTACAGCTGCAAGGAAATGAGTTCTGCCAAAAACCTAAAAGAGCTTGGAAGCGATTCTTCCATAGCAAGCCTCCAGATGAGCCCACAGCCCAGCAAACATCTTGGTTACAACCTCATGAGACCCTGCGCACAGGGCGTAACTAAGCGGTGCTCAAGCTCTTGCCCCATGGGGTGGAGAGAACAAATGTGTGCTGTTTGAAGCCACTCAATGCATGCTAATTTGTTGCACAACAATAGAAAATGAATGTACAAAGTAATTCTCAGGCAACAAAATGCATGCAAGGACAAGTAAAATCAGCTGAAATCAGAAACCTTCTGAGGAATAAAGAAGCAGTGAGTTGAAAAGTGAGGGGAGAAAAATCTCAGAAAATATCAATAAAAACACATTCTTTGAAAGAGCTCATGCTAATGTGCAAAAGCTTTAGAACTTGTTTTCAAATATTGTATGGGATGTGGGGTGACTAGTTACCATCAAGGACTCAGGTTAGTTTATAGATATTTGCAAACCATGCAGGATTATAGAAGGCATAGCATGGATGCACCCTAATTGTAAGAAGCTGAAGAGAGGGAGGGGATCTTCAGGTGGGGATGTGATTGTGCCCTCTCTTTCCCAGGAAACTCCTCAATAAGCTAACTTAATAAATTACATTTTATTTCATGTTAATGGGATTTACTCTTCCCAGAGAGAAAAAGTATGAATCGCATTGAAAGGGGCAAGGTGTTTTAGGTTAACAGAAAGAATTTGATCAAGGATCACTGTAAGGTATAACATTGTTACCTAACACATAGCATCTTAACCCTTGTGCCAAGACATTCAGGTGATTAAGCATCCAATAGGTTTTTTTGTCTGTTTAGGTTCTTGGATCACTAGGGATAAGATGCCAAATAGTTGCTGAGGGTGAAGGTTCTAAATGTAACCCGCTAGTATATGACCCTCAGCGTATTTTTCATAGGGTCATGATATTACGGTCATTCAAGTCACTGTGAGAGCCTCCACAATATCATAGATGAGGGATTCTAGGAAGTGATGAAGCTGGGACTTCAAACCCAGTTCTGATTCTAGATCTAGTAAAACTGAGCAACCAAACAAATGCTCACATTTGCTGAATGCTCACTCCGGGCCAGGCAATATTCTAAGTACTGTCCTGGCCAAGGTAATCAGAGCGATCCAATGAGGTGGGGACTGGTATTGTAACTCACGTCTCTCGTCTGATTAAAAGTCCCCAGTGCACTCTTACTTTATTCAGAGTGAAATCGCTGACAAGAGATTTATGAGTCTATGTCACTTCCAAAAAAGTACTTTGTAAAATTCTTCTGAGAAATTTCAGAGCCCAGAAATTATGCCAACTTGCCGTGCAATGGTGCTCTTAAAGAATGAAAAGAGATCTGTCTGTTAAAACTGCCTTGAATTAAGAATAAACGAATACACTGGGTACCATTGCCTATTATTTCTGTCTCAAGGGTCATAGTGAAATTACTAAAATCTACAACTCTGCCTGGAAAAAAATTCCCATTTTTTTGAAACTGCCCCGATTTGGGGAAGGAAAAAAAAGTCATCCTGCCAACAGAAGTATAAGCGTGGATAGCTGCAGGTTTAGCAAGTATTATTCTAGGTAGGAAATTAAAGAGAAGTGGAAAAAAGACACTTATATATTTGGTCTCTATCCTGAATTCTTAACCTCATTAATTTTAAAATATAAGTTTTGAAAAATAGCCCGTAGCCCCAAACTGGGATTTTCACCTAATGGTGGCAAGGTATGAAAAATAAATTAATTTTCTCATAGAAACCATCTCAAGTACATTTATTTGATTCATGTTTGGTATAAGCAGCAGCAGCAGGAAGAAAGCACTTATAAATATCTATCCACCACACATGAATTGCACTGAGCTTTTATGGTGTGTGAAATAAAGCGTTTGGTTTTAAATAGAGAAGGGAAAAGAAAAAAAAAAGAAAACCGAATTAACTGTGAGTTTGGGTACAGCTGACATAATTAGGAATAGATAAAATGCATTAATAATCATTGTATCATACACTAGTCATATTGATGTCTTCCTAAAATATCCAAAACATATTATTTGGACACATAAATAAACCCAAGGAGAAAATTAGCTCTCTAGCAAAATAATTTGACAAGTGTCATCTCTTTTTATAGTGAAAGTCAGTAAACACAATGGAGATGATTTTTAATCTATAATAAATGTAGCTATATTGCCAAATTTTATCTCCTTGAGATCTTTGCAGTTTAAAATCTGCTTACTCATCAAGGAGATGATTCAGTATATTTATTTGGTAGGCTCCTGGGAACATGAATATTTATGTCTTTTACCCTTCCTACCAGCACATAAAATTATAGGGCTGCTGGTGCAGAGATTAATAGAAACCTAGACAGGGGAATATAGAAGGCCCAAGTCTTGATGAAAGATTAGAGAGGACAAGCAGGCTCTGCCTAAAAGGGATATTTTTCAAGCATTGTAGCCAGAATGGATTGACTTGGGGTGGAGACAAAGCGTCAAGGGTCATATAAACCAGCCAGAAGGCAAACATCAGATCTGAAATCAGATCAGGCTCATAGCTATAAAGACATGTCAGAAGACAAGTCAGATTCTCATTGTTAGAAGAGGAACAAGAGGCCAAATGCTGACATTAGCAACTCAGGTTCTCAAAAAGACCAGCTGGTTTATGCCTATTTATGCATTCCCTGTGATATTCCCAAGTCATTCACATGGGTGCCTCCACCATATGTGCAAATGCGAGGATCTGGCAAGTGGCAAAGTTAGGATGCAAACTCAGTTCTAATTCTGGCAGGCAGAATCTAAGACAAAAAGGAAAGGGAGGGGGGGAGTACAAGGAGGAGGAGGAGGTCAAGCAGGAAGAGAAGGAAAAGAAGGGAAGAAAGAAACTGAGGAGGAAAAGAACATTTAGAAAAGAAAAGAAGGTGGTGAAGAAGAGGAAGAGAAAGAAGAAAATCTTGTGTACATGCTAACTCATTTTACATATGGTGTAGGCGTTGTTATAACTCAAGCCCCCAATAGGCTCTTGCCTTATTCAAAGATCCCAAACCACTATTATAATCACAGAACCCTGGATGATGGGGTTTCTCACTGCCCTCCTCATCCCACCTCTTCCAACTCTTCCTCTCAAGTTCCACTGTACTAGCTTTGTGGAATATGCCAAGCAGAATCCTACCTCAGGGCCTTTGTGTTAGTGGTTTCCTTTCCTCAGAATGTTCTCTCCCATCCCCTGCCCTTATAACAACATGACTTGCTTAATCTCTCCCTTCAGGTTTTTGCTTAAATGTCACCTACACAAGGACTTTCTATAACTCTTAATAAAATAAGAATCTCCCATTATTCTCTGCTCCTTATTGTTTAATTTTTCTTTGTACCATTTATTACAGCATGACATTAAGCACATATTTGTATATTTGTTTATTATCTTCTTGGGATGCAGTTGTGAGAACACGGACTTTGGCTATTTTACTCACTGCTGTACCTTTAGCATCTAGACTTAGACTTAGCATATGGTAGGTGACCAAGAAATAATTGCCAATGACTGACTGATTGAATGATTGACTGACGACTGAATGAATGAATGAATGAATGAATGAAGAGCCTTGCTTTAGACAATAAACTGAAGCACAGAGAGATTAGCAAGCTTATCCAAGTTACATGGTAAGTCTTTTCCCAAGCTGGGCCCAGCAATTTTTGTACCATGTAAAAGAACAACAGAAATTGCATTCAAATTTAAAAGTTCTATTTTGTTTGTGTATACGTGTGTGTGTGTGTGTGTGTGTGTGTTGGTTTGTTTTGTTGTTCTTCTCCTTACAGTATTGTTTTTCTTTAATTTTTTTTAATGTTTATTTATTTTTTGAGAGAGAGAGACAGAACGTGAGTCAGGGAGGGGCAGAGAGAGAGAGGGAGACACAGAATTCAAAGCAGGCTCCAGGTTCCGAGCTGTCAGCACAGAGCCTGATGTGGGTGGGGCTTGAACTCATGAACCATGAGATCATGACCTGAGCTGAAGTCGATGCTTAACCAACTAAGCCACCTAGGTGCCCCTTGAGCATTGTTCTTATGTTGTCTTAGCCTCATCTGTCAAGATAATAATCTTATTCTATTGTTACATATCTGGTATGTGTGTTGGTGTGTAGATTGAAGATAGGAAATTAGACTAATTGGCTGGCTGAGCTAATACTTTGATTCAATAATTTGAATGGATTCAAATTCTTAGATTACTTAGCAAATCCAGTCAGAAAGATGGGTTATAAGAGCATACAAGTTTTTTGAGAGTTAGTAAATATAGTGAAAAAAGTGGGGGCATATTCTGGTTCTTAAGATCTCAGGACCAGAAATCCTTCACTCTGATTCCCAATTGCTGCACGTAGCATAAACTCTCTGAAACTCAGACACGACTTGTGAATACACGAGAGTGAGGGCGAACCCTAATAGGGGTTGTTGGGTGGGGGTGTCAAGACAAAGACAAATTATGACAAAATACTGACATTTTGTACATCTGAATTTGTGATCATGGATATTATCTGTAGCCCAAGGAAACACATATATAACAGAATTCCTTCAAAATGATGTATGATCTTTCTGAAGCACGAGGGTGGGAGGGAGGGAGGGTCCCTTGTAAAGAACACAGTGTGTTGAGAATCGGACTGGAAAAGGTATTCCTGTTTCGCTCTGGGACACATTCTCCTTGTCGATCAGATACATCCAGCTTCACCAAGTTAGAATCACAGAACAGAAATGTTGACTAACCCACCCAGCTTGATTCCAGTAAAATTCACATCATTTTTTTCCTATTTTTTCTCTCCCTATGTCTAATATACTTAAGCCATTTTCCTGCCTTTCCCCAAGTAACCCTATATTATTACGTATTTGCTTTAACTTGTCTGTGATGATCCATATTAAGGGGGAAGAAACCACAGAAATTTCAATTAGAAATTGAAATTAGGACTTTCTGTGAAGTTGCCCTTTAGCTTGGAACCTGCCGCATCCTGTCAGAAAAACTTGCATAGTGTATGATGCCAGAAGGCCAGTCTCAGCAGAACTCTGTAACCAGCAATGCGGTTTAACTCCATAGTCTCAGATTTACTTCTATACAGGAAGTGAATCTATTAAGGTTAGAATGTAAATCTTTTAATGAAATAAATGTAAATACACTAATCTCACACAGCGTATCTTTAGCTTAATGTACTTTGAAAAGAAAGTGAAATCGATACAAATCATGTGGGAAGTTAGTAACAAATACTCAAGTTTATTCTGGCATCATATTGGACCTATTAGCTTTCCCCGGACGTAAACTGCTGGCTCATAATATCCGCGGTGCATATTTACCTCCCGCTATGGTTGCAGTGTACTCAGGAGACAAAGAACAATTACAGGACAGATGGATTGCCGGTATTTCTGCCCATGTTTGCATTTTTCAAAGTGGCTTCCAAAGACCCTTCTGTTCTTGAGGTCCCGTAGAGTAACAACAGTGCTTCCAGGCACTGCCCACAGGTTTGAGCAGCCCCAGGTATCTTTCCGGTCGGTGCTGGAGCATAGCGGAGGTAGGTGTGACTGAAGGGTGTGTCCTCTGCTCTCACAGATCATTGAAAAGGAGCCTTGACACCTTGAGAGCTGGAGGCGAAGGCAGAACACCCAGCCTCTCCTACCTTGAGGATGCATGGAAACGACCTCTCCCAAAGAACAGTGCAAAACCAGTTTATCCTGAAAGGAAGTATGTTTCTTTTACGGTGGTCATTGTTGTTTTCCAATGTGGTGAAAAACACTCAAGCTGAGACCTACCTTCAAAAGTTTTACCTGCACAGTATAGCATTGTTAACTATAAGCACGAGGTTGCGTTTTCATCTTGCACGACTGAAACTGTATCCCCATTAAACAGCAACTCCCCATTTCCTCCCCACCTCCACCAGCCCAGGGCAACCACCACTGGGCTTGGTGATTAGTGGCTTCGAGGAGCTGAGAGAATGGGGAAACGGGACTGGCAGCTTAAAGGGTTTCCTTTCTGGGAACTGAAGGATGAAAATGTTCTGGAACTCGTTAGTGTCGATGGCTGCACCACATTCTGAATGAATGACACTGAACTCTACACTTCAAAATGGTTCAAGTAGGGGCATTACTTTAAAACAAAATCATTAAAATGCCTTAAATAGGTGAATTTTATGTTATGTGAATTTTACCATAATTAAAAGAAAAAAAAAAAACAATACGGGGAAAACAAAAGTTCTGAGGCTCAAATTAAATGAAATCAAAATAAGCAAACAGAACAGCTAGACCTGCAGGGCACCTGGGTGGCTCAGTGGCTAAGCGTCCCACTCTTGGTTTCCCCTCAGGTCATGATCTCCTGGTTGGTGAGTTCAAGCCCCGTATCAGGCTCTGCACTGACAGTGTGAAGCCTGCTTGGGATTCTCTCCCTCCCTTTCTCTCTGTACCCCTCCCCTGCTCATGCACTCTCTCCCAAAATAAATAAACTTAAAACAAACAAACAAAAAAAGAACAGCTAAACCTGCAAACTTAATCTGGATAGTGTTTGCTTAAGTCACTGCCACCATGTTTTCTGTCCACACAGCCAACCCTAATCCTGACTAATGCAAGAGTCATAACGAAGCTGTCTAGAGCTGGGATTAACTCTTTTAAATAAATAAATAAATAAATAAATAAATAAACAGAATGTTATCAATGTTCCTTGTAAAAGATGAACACAAAATACATATCAACCATAATTCCATTGTCTGGAAAGAATCTATTCAGATCTTTTTTTATACACAGAAGCATAAACTTTTCCTTAAAAAGAGATTAGATATTTCAGTAAATTCAACTACATGAATTCATTGCCTGTATACCTAACACACATCTTTTACTATATACAGGCAGTGCTTTGTTACCACAAATACTCGGTGCCCAGGAAGAGACAAGCGACACGCACTCGGGGAATCAGAAAAGACTGTTTCTTCTGCACCGGTGCTGACCCAGCGGAGTCATCTCCAAAGGCTGAGCCCCGAACCTTGGCATCGGCCTCTTTTTATGGCTGGGATTGTAGGGGCTCAAGGGGAAAAAATGAAAAAGGGGAGGGGGCACTTATCAGTGGTGTTGAAACGCCCAGAGTCCAAGAGACCCCCAAAAACGAACCACCAGAGTCAAAGCTAAGCAGCAAGGGTCATTTATTGCAGGTTCGAACCTGGACCTCTGCGCACTCATTGCTGGTGACACTAAGAGGCCCCGAGAGAGGTTTTTACACCCCTTTTATAGACTGGTACAAACAAGTCATGGGGAAATCAGGGATTTTCCACAGTTACAGAGTTGCGATTGGTTGATGTTTAAAGTTGGACACTTAGCAGTATTCGATTGGTTCCTACCTTTAGGTCAGACCACAACTGGGGGTACAGGTATCTCAATGATTGATCAGGAATACACGGGCTCGCCAAGCAATTGTACAGAAGTGGAACAAGCTGGTTAGGCTTGGTTAGGTTTCAGTTTCCCGTAACTTAAGCTTTTAAGTTTCAGTTTTCTCAGGCCTCTCAGTGTTACTCGGGCAGTTGGTAGATGCAGGAGTGCAGGAGGTAAGCAAGATTACCAAAATCAAAACCATTCAAGGGGAGCATCTGGTCTCGGACATCTGGTTGACCCCCTTTTTTTATCTGCCCTTGCCAGATTTCCTTCTCACTTTTGCCCACTTCCCTTCTCAGTTCTACATGCTACGAATATAGTAACTCATTCAATCGTCCCAATAACCCCTTGAGGTTGGTATTGTTATCTTGCTTTTAAAGATAAGAAAACTCAGGGCACCTGGGTGGTTCAGTCGGTTGAGCGACCGACTTCGGTCAGGTCATGATCTCATGGTTTGTGAGTTCCAGCCCTGCGTTGGGCTCTGTGCTGACAGCTCAGGGCCTGGAGCCTGCTTCTGATTCTGTATCTCCCTCTCTCTCTGCCCCTCCCCCACTAATGCTCTGTCTCTCTCTGTCTCAGAAATATATTAACATTAAAAAAATTTTTTTTAAAGGTGAGAAAACTCAGACTAAGACTGAGACTGCAAAAAGTCTGACTCTAGAGGCCTCCATTCTCAACCACTATGACCATATCAATTCTGCTGGATGCTTGGCATTTACCAAATGTTTGGATATCAGAAACAAAAATTCGGGGCACCTGGGTGGCTCAGTGCATTAAGCAACTGACTTTTGGTTTTGACTCATGGTTTCATGGGTTCGAGTGCCATGTTGGGCTCTGTGCTGGCAGCATGGAGTCTGCTTGGGATTCTCTGTCTCCCTCTCTCTCTGCCTCTTCCCCGCTCATTCTGTCTCTGTCTCTCTCAAGATAAACAAATAAACTTAAAAGAAAAGAAAAGAAAAGAAAAGAAACAAAAACTTCAATGAACATTCTTAAAGACAAATACTTAGACACAAAAATAATAACCACAATAAAAGTTCCTGAAATTGAAATCATGGCTCGAGTTTACACTACAATTTAAAGCTTTTGATCCAACCATTTTTGAAATGGTCAGTCTTACCTTTGTGGGAAAGCAGACACATACACGGCTAGGGAAAAGATTTGCTGTGAGGTACACAGCACCATAATTTGGTTGTGAACAAAGCTTGAAGGTCATATACTCTGTAAGTGACAGAACAAAGATCGGAATATTGCTTGCTTTTTTTTTTTTTTTGGAACTCATGATGCTTCCCCTTGACTACACAGCTCCAGGTAAGAATGCTATATCTTGGGGCGCCTGGGTGGCTCAGTTGGTTAAGCGTCCGACTTCAGCTCAGGTCACGATCTCGCAGTCTGTGAGTTCGAGCCCCGCGTCGGGCTCTGGGCTGATGGCTCAGAGCCTGGAGCCTGCTTCCGATTCTGTGTCTCCCTCTCTCTGCCCCTCCCCCGTTCATGCTCTGTCTCTCTCTGTCTCAAAAATAAATAAACTTTAAAAAAATAAATAAAATAAAAAAAAAAAAGAATGCTATATCAGCATCTTATTTCTGGAACACCCTACAATTACAACCACCTTCTAATACTTCTTTACCCAAGAAAAATCAGCTAGAGAGATACAGATAGATATCATCTGTAAAGCTATGCCCCAAATAGTGCTCTCCCCCCAAATAGCTTAATATGTAAATATATTGACAATTTGATAATGACCCATTCCCTAAAACATTATCCCAGTAATGAATACAATGAACACAATGAAGACACTCTTGAGGATCTATTTTCATGCCAGTCTTAAGCACAATTTTACAAAGTGATCACCTTGGAATCATCTTATCTCTAAATACGGCAAAGACAAGATTATCAAGTTAACAGTTTCATTACATTCTATATCTGCTATTACTTTATACATTCAATTTTTGCTTATTTTAACCTGCCATGTTCCTTTAAAAGCAAAGCAATTCCTTTTAATAGCAAACTTAAAAATTCTGTTAAAAATGCTACAAACCAAACCTCACTGCATTTTAGACAGTTAACTGCTTCCTTATAAAAATATGAAAAAACAATCTGTACATTGACATTAAAAATTCAAGAACATTCACTGGAAAAAAATGAAAGTTATTTTTACACTAAACTAGCATAATTTCCCCCTTACATATATATGGAAAGAAGAATGCCTCATGTTAAAAATGTTTACATTAGACATAAGAAGACCCTTATAAGGAAGAAAGAAAAGTACCCTTTTCAAAGTCTAGGTCTGTAAAATCTAGATTTGGGGGGGAAATTAGAAAATGGGAAAAGTGGCAACAAATAAAAATTGAGAATCAAATAAAAATTGAGACACACATTTAATTGAAGACATTGCACCTCAGGGCCCAGAGGGCTACATCAGGAAGAATGTATTCCCCATGAATGCCCCATTTGTTCTGCGCAGCCAGTTTGGGCCCGTTCTGTAAATGCCTGAAGACTTGACATGCAGCCGGCTTTTCCCTTGATTCCACACTCCAAATAAGGTGAGGCATGGAAAAAGGGTTGGTGATATTTCACCGAACTTAAATGGGAGCCACCACTGGCCTGAGAAAAGAAGGCAAAGGGGGAGCCTGGCCTAGAAAACTTTTAAGTAGCAACTAATTTTGTCTCTACTACCACTCGGTGTCTCTTTATTGGTCTCTCTCCTTGCCCTCGAAGGCCTGGGTTTTCATGTTGCTGACTGTCCAAATACCCCACGTGGACTTGCACTCCCCCTAAGTTCCCTGTGTTCCCAAATGACCACTGGGTCTTTTTCTTTCCTGTATTCAAAATTTCTATTTCTTCTATTACTTAAAACATCCTTGTAAGAAAGCAAGCTCATAGAAATTAATTCATACTACAGGGTGATTGACAGCCTGGAGTATTCACTACCTAAGTGTCATTGATCGCATTGGGAGAGAGATTAAAGAAAGGGGATGGATGGGAGAGCTGGATTTCTTTTGAATCACACCAACATCAGTTTAAAACAGGGCAGTGAGGGGCACCTGGGTGGCTCAGTCGGTTAAGCGTCCAACTTCGGCTCAGATGGTGATCTCACGGTTTGTGGGTTTGAGCCCCATGTCAGGCTCTGTGCTGACAGCTCGGAGCCTGGAGCCTGCTTCAGACTGTGTGTCTCCCTCTCTCTCTGCTCTTCCCCTGCTCGTGCTCTGTTTCTCTCTGTCTCAAAAATAAATAAAATATTTAAGAAAAAAATTTTAAACAAAAACAAACAAAACAAAACAAAAAAACAGGGCAGTGAGTGGGGAAGTGCCATTTTACAATTCCCAGGCTTGAATTAGAACACAGCAGATGGTGATAGGTTTGAGGTCTTGAATCTTAGGATGGTCATGCCCCACTCAGTCCCTTCAGTAAGATTTGTGCCCCCCTCCCAGCTCCCTTTATCCTTTAAAATCTGACCAACACAGCAGGGTTTATCGGCTCTAAATTTTACAAACGTTGATTAATAGAAAAGGGAAGGAAAACGGTGATAGAATCTTTTTACCAGAATTAGGTTTTTAAAAGCGTTCAGTATTAGCTCCAAGAAAAGCATTTCATCTCTGGAGCTTTGCTGGTGGGAGTCAGGGAGCCTGAGCTGGAACAGCCATTTGCCAGCTGGCTCCACATTTGTGCATGCAGAAAGAAACTGTGAAGCAAGGCTACTGTTCCACCCAGTTCCCTCTTCCCTTCCCACTGAAACCAGAGAAGTTTCATTAGCTGTATACAATTTAAAAAACTGTTCTTAAGTTTATTTTTGAGAGAGAGAGCGAGTGAGCGTGAGAAAGGGACAGAGAGAGAGGCAGATGGAGAATGTGAAGCAGGCTCCACGCTATCAGCCCAGAGCCCGATGCAGGGCTCAAACTCACCAACCATGATTTCAGATCATGACCCGAGCTGAAATCAAGAGTTGGACGCTTAACCAACTGAGCCACCCAGGCGCCCTTAACTGTATACAATTTTAAAGAAATTACCCAAATGTACATGAACAATTTCCTAATATGCTTAGTTAATGCAGCACATAAGAACTAAGTATAAGAGGCTCTCTCTTTTTAGAACTTTAGGTTCCTATTGTCAGATACATTCAGCTTTATGTCATCATCCTCCTTTATGGTTTTCATTTTATTTTAAATGTTGCATTAACTAATATATATATATGTGTGTGTGTGTGTGTGTGTGTGTGTGTGTGCATGTATGTGTTTATCCTTATCCAAAAGTAGAGCATTCCTATGAAAACTTTCATAAAGCGAAATGGCATAAAGCAAAGAAGCAATTACCATTCATCTACATGGAAAATTTTTTTAGTGTTCCCAGTCCCAAAATTTAACCTCTCTTAGGCTTCTCTGATACCTTAGGACACAGCTTACTAAGTGATGTACAAAATAAATGGAGATAAAGCAGAGATGCTCACAGACACAGTTCAAAGCTGAGGCAGCTTGATACTGAGATGCTGAGTGAAGTTCCCCGGGGGAAGGAGCTTGGCGGGCCCCCCTTCTCTGCTCTGGGTACACGCTGCCTCTATAAGGCTCACTGCAAGGTAAACGCTAAATGCTATCCTCTCTTTTTGCATATAAGCAAACTTCTTCTTCAGGTACCTTTAGGTTAGCAAAAACAGGTAGTAATGCAAGGTTTTCATGCAAGTGAAGTGGCATAACATGAACTTTTGAAAAGTGAGGGATATCACTCTCTCTCTCTCTCCTATCTATCTATGTATCTATCTATCTCTCTACTCTCTCTATATCTTCAGTAGTCCTGAATCTCAGGGAAAAAGATGTTAATACTTAGGATTACAATCTCAACAGAAGATCTTTGGTGTTTTTTGTTCAAATACTGACAATAACTCTGTATAGTGAACATAGTTCTCTTTCTTGAGAATAAGGAAACTTAAATATATTCCTCATAATAATCCTTCTCCAAACCATAAAGCACACACTCAAAAGCATAAAAACAACACAATTTTTCAGTCTACAATTTCCTGTTGTAGTTTAACATGGTGGCTATGTATTTTTTAAGACCTTATTAGGGTAACCAAGCAGACAGAACTAACTGCCCTTCATGATCTAGTTGCCAACCAGAAGGAAAATGAAATTCTAGTAGTCTTTGGAGCTACTCAGTGGTACAAAATTTTTAAAGAGCTAAAAATTGCAGTACAGTTTACCATAATGTTTGATATAATCCTATTAACTTAAATCTGGAATAAGAACAGAATTTCTAGCCCAGATAGCTGTTCTATATTCAATCAAGTACAGCATAGTTATCATTGAACTGATATTAACTAAACACATTTGTTGGAAAGCTATCTATAAAGAATAGCAGATCCTTTATAGACCTTAAATCCAATGTTACAGCATGATTTTGCTAGCTGTCTATTTATTTTGCAATAAAGAAGGCCAAATATGTTTTAACATTTCAAGCTTCTTGGAAAAGATAAGCAAAAAATTGCTATAAAACTACAAATTGGTAAATAGTACAATTAAAAATTTAGAAAACTTCATATCTATTTTTCTAATATATATGTTAAAAACACATATCTATATATATTAGAAATTGAAATTCTAATATATATCTAGCTAAATATATACATATATGTATGTATATATATACATATATATATATATATATATATATATATATATATATATTAGCAATTGAAATTGAACTTTAAATATCCCTTTTGGAAACTTCCAGAATGTCTGGCAAAAACACATCTCATTGTAGAACATTATCTCTTTGCGCATGTTTCTGCTAATGTAGTAAATTTGGCTCCCAAATTATTTAAAAAGTCAAGGCCATCTTCTTCCTGTTTTTCGCTGCAGCACCCTACAGAACCAGCTGGAGATCCCTTTCCTTCATAGTTATACGTAAGGACATAATCTTGAGATGGCACATGGTTTTCATTCTGATTACACAGATGCAATTTCTGTAAAATAAACAAACAGAAAAAAGGATTGTATTGTTGTATTATTTTAAGTATTCTTAAACATATGAACATAAAATTTATTATTTTATTTACCTTTTATGTCTAATTTTTAACCAGTGTGTCCTCTAATGGAGTCCTACATACAAAAAATGCACATGATTGGTCGATATCACAACCATACCATAAAATCAGTATATCTTACATTTCTAGTAATCCATACAAATAAAAAAAATTATATATGTACAAATGTTATATTTATGTATATTTAAATTATCATTAAATGCTTAACTCTAAACTTTCTATCTGGAGTTCAGGCTAGTCCACAAAACGGTGACACTATGCACGGTGGCCTAGAATTTGACGTTGGATATTCCGGGTTTTGAGTCCCAGCTCTGGCTGTACCAGCTACGTTTGTGACTTTGAGCAGGTCACTAAACATCTCTCAGTCTCACTTCTCACTCTCCTTACATCTAAAATGGGAATATACACAGTGACTATCTCACGATACTGATGAAATAATAGCGCATGAAAAATACTCTTCCTTCGCCCAGCACATAGTAAATATTCAAAACACATTAACTAAAACCACTACTACATGCAGTTTTAAAGTAGGCAAGAATTATCACATTGGTTTCAGAATGACGTTTTCCGAGACAGCCAAAACATGACAAAATAGAGAGATGCGCAAGACATTTTAGTGAGATTAAAAATACTCAACATAACCCGGATTGCAAAAACCAGCCCTTTGCACTGGAGAGGCCATGCATTCAGCCACATCCACCCTCACAGTCTGTTACTGGCCAGCTTGTCTAACCCCTGGGCTCCTCCTCCTCACCTGTGTGCCCCCTGCCTCTCTAACCCAGAGCTTATTTCCTTGGCTTATGTTATCAAGTGTCTTTCTTCATGACCGCTTCAGCCTCGTATCCCATAATGTGATGTGCACATTGAAGAACACCCCTAGGAGTGCTTCTTAAGCTTCACTCCTTCCCCTGCCTGATCTTACATGAATACTGGCTGTCTAGAAACAGAAAAGAGATTAACACTTGAATTTGACGGGAAAAAATATGCTATGGACATGCGATAAGCTATAGCCGCATCACAGAAAGGTGCCTAGTTGCAATCCATTAAAGGATTAAGGGCTTCTGGTCCACTGTTGGTGTTACAATGGTACTGGCACACTCTGATAAAAAGAAAACTTAGTACCAGGAAGAATATTCAATCCAGTGGTTCTCTACCCAGGTGGCACATGTGAATTGCCTGAGGAGTTTTAAAAATAATAATTCTAGGGCCGCCTGGGTGGCTTAGTCAGTTAAGTGTCTGACTTGGGCTCAGGTCATGATCTCCCATCTCATGGGTTCCAGTCCCACATTGGACTCTGTGCTGACAGCTCAGAGTCTGCAGCCTGCTTCAGATTCTGTGTCTCCCTCTCTCTCTGCCCCTCCCCCACCCTCAAAAATAAATACAAATTTAAAATAATAATAATAATAATAATAATAATAAGCCAAACCAATTAAATCCAAATCCTTCAAGGTGGAGCACAGGCATTAATATCTTTTAAAAGCTCCAGGGGGATTTTGATGTGCTCCCAGGACTCAAAAATCATGATTTAATCCTTCCTTTGTTTTACATCCTTGCTGTCCCCTGAATAAAAATGTTTTATATATGAATGGTGCTTTTTACATTACATATAGTTTATACAGCTCATATTATTTAATGTTCATCCTAGAATTGTGTGCAGATGTTTTGTTTTCAGAGAGAGATGTAGATTTGATTTGGGGGAGTTTTGTGATTGTAGGGAGAAAGATTTTTTTTTCACATTCTTCTATATGAAAATACTTCGTGAGGTAAACTACATCTAGAAGTGGCATGTGGCTTTAGGTTGGATATTAGAAATTTCCAGATCTCATGAGATTTTAGAAATTAAAAGAAATATGACAGATGGAATAAAATCTCTTTTATGTTAAATAATGTAACAAAATCAAAGGGCGTGGGGGTGGGGAGGCGTGGAGGAGGGCAGTGCTGGGAAGGACCAGAGAATGAAAGAGAAAAGATACATTGAAAAGATACATAGGGAAAAGCAACTTCTGCAACTGTATGCTAATTTCAATTTCCTCTTGTTCTACACTTGGATATGTAAACCGTAGAATGGAAACGCTGAGGGAAACTCACTTCACCAAGGCGGGGCTGGGTGAAATTATGCCACTCGGAGTAGGTGTGTCTGCAGTTGTCCGTCTCCACGTGTCCTCCCCTGCAGGAATCCAGGGTGTGATGATGCCCCGTCCCCCGGCACGATTCCAGGGTCTGGTGTCCGCCTTTCACCATTTCAATGGTCTCCTGCCCTCCATTCTTCATTCCTGATCCCATGGTACCGCAAAAGCCTTGGCCAGAGTTATTGACTGTCTGGGTCATAAACCCATTGGCAGAACACTGAAATAAAATAAAATAAGACCATTTGTATCAGGAGGAAATGGATCCCAAGTGATAAGAAGGCAAGGGAGAGAGAATGTTTATTCAACGTTTTATTGATTCATCCGTATTTTCTAATTGTGTGCCTGGTCTAGGGATACAAAGATGGGCATGATCCCTCACCAGCTCTAAGAAGCTCTTATTCCAGTGAGGCAGAAAAATCAGATGATTACTTTAAGAATGTATACGTAGGTGAATGCAGAATGCTATAGGAACACTGAGGAACACATTAAAATCCACATCCAGAGAGAGTAAGTGGAGAAGTCTAAGAGTAGGGGCTCCGACTGAGAAATGGGAGGAAAAAACCACCACCTGTAGGAAGGTCTACAGGCAAAGGCAACGGGGTGCTTTGGGGGTCTTCAGCTTCAGCCTGTTGAGAGTGGCTGCCACATAGGGTTCAGGGTAAGAGAGGAAGTGGAGAGGTTATAAAAGGCCAGAGAATATAAAGAACCATATGCCATGCTAAAAAATATAGACTATCGGGGCGCCTGGGTGGCTCAGTTGGTTAAGCGTCCGACTTCGGCTCAGGTCACGATCTTGCGGTCCATGAGTTCGAGCCCCACGTCGGTCTCTGTGCTGACAGCTCAGAGCCTGGAGCCTGTTTCAGATTCTGTGTCTCCCTCTCTCTCTGACCCTCCCCCGTTAATGCTCTGTCTCTCTCTGTCTCAAAATAAATAAACGTTAAAAAAAAAATTTAATAAAAAAAAATAGACTATCATGAAGATTACGGAGACTCAAAGAAGGGTTTTAATAGACAGGCAAGGCACATATTTTTAAAAAGTCATTCTAGGCGATAATGTAAAAGACAAATAAGAAGACAATAAGTTGAGTGTCACAGATATCAGAGAGATATCACAGATATCACCTGAACCATTCTAGGTGAAACATGATAAGGATCTAAGCCAAAGTAGAAGCAAAGATGACTCAAAGTGGCTGGACCCCATACGAAGTTTACTGGCAGTTAGATGGATGAAGCAGCAAATGGAAGGAATTATTCCTATGTGCTCTGCTTGTGCAACTCCAGATGGCATAATTCCCTGAAGTTGGGATGAAGGATGTGCTTGTGGGTGAGAGGAGGGGGAACAATTCAATTTGGGGCATGGCAAGTTTAAGAAACCCGTGGATGTCCACAATGCATATATGAATATGGGGTCTGGAGCTCAGGTAGGGGAGCTGAGCTGACGTTCTAATTCCAGAAGTCACCACCATATAGGTGGTAGTTGAAGTCACAGGGATAAATTATAACACCCAGGGAAAATGGTAGACTAAACAAAAAGAAGGCTAATAACAGAACACAAGAACAAATGTTTTAAGGGGTTGGTAAAGGAATTAGAAGGCAGAACTGATCTGAAATAGCAACTGAGAGAATGAAGGAATCCAAAAGACAAACTCTGAAGCCATGCAGAGAGGATTATGGTAAAGAGAAAACATCAAAGTTGTTTAAGAATTGGTCCAAGTAAAGTAATCACCTCTCAGATTCAAGTAAAAGAGTGGCCACTGGTGATCTGTGTCAAAAGAATTTCCACGAAGTGCTGAATGAACAGGAACTAATGTCATGGAGAAATCGAGTATTAAATCTCTCAAAGAGTTCAGTTTCAAAGAAAAAGAGACATGGAGGGAACTAGAGCAGACAGAGTTGAGGGGATGTTTGAAGATGAAAAAGACTTGATTCAACAGTAACTTAATGCTGGAACCTCAGTTGGAAGTCTGGGCCATGGGTGAGAAGTCGAGTTACCGTGGCAACCTGAGGGTGTCAGTTCTAATTATAAACCGTTACTTTCAGACAAGACCTCCATTAAAATCAGGCTCCGTTGTGCCATCTTCTTGCCAATATGTTTTCCTTCTATTGAATATGCAGAGTCTCTAACTAAACTGGAAGATTTTCAAGTTCAGATGATTTGGAGTTTCAGATATTTCAGAGTCTGAAATGTATCTATAAATGTCATACAGAGTATCTCATTGCCTTAGAAAATTATACCAGAAAGGAGAACTAAAAAGTAGCCATTTGGTGGCGCTGCTGCCCTATATTTTTTGCTTAGGTTGCTGCTACCTTGAAATTCTATTCAAAAAAAAAAAAAAAAAAAAATCCTGATTATCAAATCTCTTTGATGGTATAATTTTTGTCATTATAAATACATGTTCAGAGATCACCCAACCTAATACCGGGAGACTTGAAGATAAACTAAAACCAAAGCTGAGTCCACAGTTCCATGTTTCACATTCTATTCTCTGTTCCTTCCTGACCATCTCCACGCCCAAAGTTTATTCTCACATGGTATCAACAGCTCCTTTTCCACATCAATGATTTCCAGATTTAACTTCTCCAGTCCTGACTTTTCAACCAGCTCCTAACCCCATCTGAACTGCCTCTGACTTAAACTTAGCTCTAAAAGTAACGTCATCACCTTTACTCATTGTACTAAAATGAGCTTACCCATTCACTACAAAGTTTTGTTACATTTAAAAAAAATTTTTTTTTAATGTTTTATTTATTTTTGAAAGAGACAGAGTGTGAGTGGGGAGGGGCAGAGAGAGAGAGGGAGACACAGAATCTGAAGCAGGCTCTGGGCTCTAAGCGGTCAGCACAGAGCCCGACACGGGGCTCGAACTCACAAACTGCGAGATCCTGACCTGAGCTGAAGTCAGATGCTTAACCGACTGAGCCACCCAGGCGCCCCTGTTACATTTTGCAAAAATATGCCTAAAATTATGTTCTGGTATAAATTAATAATCCTTCTGAGAAGTGCTCCTAACAGAGAACAGGTAAATAGGTGTGAGTATGTTATGGTGAAATGGCCAACTAATACCATCAGCTCCAGCATCAAATGGTAAAGAACAAATATGAAGAACATCTCAATCATTCCATTCTCAGATATAAAATAAGATCTTACTTTGAGCCAAGGACTATCAGGGACTAAATGGATTTTCTGAATGGAAAAATAATTACAGGGCTCCACATGGAGGCATGTCAAGCACAGGAGGGCTATGACTTTACATGATGGTGGGAGGAGGTTAAAGAGAGAAAGTCAATAAGAAAGGTATCTTTGACATATCAAAGGCTTGATATGAAGTCACTGTCCCTGGCTATGGCCTCTGTCACTTTGGCTTCACTTTTTATTTTGTTACTCTAGAGTTAATAAGCTATCATTTACATATTTGAAATATTGATTATCCTTATTTTAATTTTCCAGTTATCATTAGACTACTAGAGTTATCTCCTGCTTAAACTATAGCAAGATTCTAATCCTTGAACTTCCCCATCCTTAGTGTCTTCCTGTTCTCACCGATCACCCTACTGACTCAGCATCATGCTGTTCCCATTATGCCAATCTATGCAGAAAAACTTTCACTGGCCCTTCCTTTCCAAGAAGATAAACCCCAAATCCTTAGTGTGGCATATGATAGCCCCATCTCTTACATCCTCTCCCCCAAAACCCTAAGTTTCAAGCTTCTATTCTAAAACACCATTTCTTCCATCTCAAAACAACTTCTTTACTATTTGTTGAATAATCCCTAAACTTTGTCATCCCCTTTTTCATTCTTTATTTTTTAATTTCATGTTTATTTATTTCTTTTGAGAGAGAGAGAGTGTGAATGGGGAAGGGGTAGAAAGTGGGGGAGACAGAGAATCCCAAGCAGGCTTTGCGCTGCACAGAGCCCAATGCGGGGCTCAAACTCATTAACTGCAAGATCATGACCTGAGCTGAAATCAAGACTCAACCAACTGAGGCACCCGGGCGCCCCTCCTGTTTTATTCTTAAGGCTGTTTTCCTCCTCTTTAACTATTCCCACAATCTCTCCACTTTCAACCCCTTCTTACTCTTTCAGTTACAGAGTAATCTGTACCTCTTTCACCAGGCCCTTCAGGTTGATCCAGACAACACGAATGCACTTATGTATCACAAGTGTCTTTGAACTAACAGTGCTCTGTCATGGTGCTAATGTTTACTGAAATGTTCCTACTTATTTTTCCCATAGAAGTAGATTCAACTGCTCACAAGTACATTGAAATCTTTTTGAGGGAAAAATATGCCTTGTAAGAACTCTTGAAATATATGCGCCTCCCCCCCCCCAAAGAAGAAGCCTAGTACTAAGCACCTCAGCAGTCCCAAGAAATACATAAGGAAAGAAAGTGGCAATAATCTTCCAAGTAATCTACCCTCCACCATATAAAAAATATATATCTCTTTGGTATTTTCTTAATTTATCGTCAGAACTTTTAGTAGGTTTTTTCCCCCATTATATATAATCAAAGAGAGAAACAAATGATATCTGGAAATGTACACGGTACAGAGCAGCTGAAACACTGTTATTATAATAAATCCACATCAAAAAGTTTTAAATCATAGCACTAGAGGGTGGAAAAATGATCATTAAAACAACACATGTCTTTTTGTAATTTTTTTTTCAATGTTTTATTTATTCTTAAGAGAGAGAGAAACAGAGCATGAATGAATGAGGGGCAGAACGAGAGAGAAACACAGAATCCAAAGCAGGCTCCAGGCTCCGAGCTGTCAGCACAGAGCCCGATGTGGGGCTTGAACTCACAAGCCATGGGATCATGACCTGAACCAAAGTCAGACACAACTGACTGAGCCACCCAGGCGCCCCAAAACAACACATGTTTTAAGAATTCTAATAAATGCCACTACATAAATATCTGAATATCGGCAGATAAAATACTTATGCCTACAAAATCTGACCAAATTAAAAATATAAATTAACCCCTAAATTTCAAAATAACTTCAGAAGAATCAGTAAAAGAAATTATGGGAGATATTCAGAGATACTCATTTAAAACACTTACCACCTTATCATCTCCAGGTGCTTCTGTGTTTGATATGATTAAGTTTTGCTGTGCTAAATCTTCAGGAAAACCTTTTCTTTTTTTGGCACCAAAAACTCCACATACCAAAGTTAGCAATACAGCTGCATTTGAAAAACAAAAAAAAAGTTTAACATATATAGAATAAAATACTCATCTTTTATTTTTTATTACCTCAAGTGCACAGGAAGAAAACCACTAACCATGGTCCCATGAATTACCTTGGCCTTTCTAAATTAATAGGCCATGATTTAGCTTGGATTTTAAAAATGTGAATTAATTTTATGTGTATGTTTATATATATATATATATATATATATATATATATATATATATAAAAGTTTATTTCTTTTGAGAGACACAGAGACAGCACAAGTGGGGAAGGGGTAGAGAGAGTGGGAAAGACAGAGAAGAGAGAGAGAATCCTAAGCAGGCCCCATTGCAGGGCTCAAACTCATGAAACCGTGATATTGTGACCTGAGCCTAAACTAAGAGTCAGACACATAACTGACTGGGCCATCCAGCAGCCCCATTAATTATATGTATATTTTGATAATAGTTCTTTTAAGGGTTCAAATTCTATCTATCATGCATGTTAAAGTATTCACAATCGTGGATTAAACAGTAAATTTTCAAAAAATTCAATGACATTAATTTAAGACAGAGACTTTAAGAGATTTACTCATTCCCAAAAAAACGGTTTGCCTGTATGAAAAGCGTGACAAACATACTTTTTTTCTAGAATATCTTGTCTCCAAGTATCTTAATTAAAACTACTCTGTATTTTGTCTATTCAAAATTTTCATTCTATGTCATACCTGTGGGAGGTTGAAATATGTGTCAATAAGATTAGCAGTAATAATAATAACGGTTAATAATCACAGTTCCTTACAATGTTCCACAGGCTCCTCCACCAAGGATGGCCAAACTGCAACCCCAAACCCCTTCCCATGAATTTTTTGGATGACCACATGTTTTTGAATGGCCCATGAACTATGGTTTTTACATTTTTAAATGTTTTTTTAAAATCAAAAGAATAGTAGTTCATTACATGTGAAAATTATATGAAAGTCAAAGTTTAGCATCCATTAATAAAGTTCTTTTGGAACGCAGGCATGCCCATCACTTAAATATTTTCTATGGCTGCTTTCCTACTAGCAGGGTGGATTTCCCTGGTTATACGTGAAACCACATGGCCTGCAAAATGTAAAATATATACTATCCAGCCCTTTACAGAAAAAGGGTACCAATCTCTGCCTATTCTATGCGGCCACTTGTTAAACTTTCTGGTTCCGTGTCCTACCCCACTCTCTTGATCCACTCCACTCCAGCCACACCAGTGTCCCTGTCATGCCTTGACTTCTCCAGCCACCCTCTCACCTCAGGGCCTTTGTGCTGACCTCTGACTGAAAAACTCTTTCCCCCAAGTACTGTACTTAGCTGACTCTTTGACCTTTCACAAAAATCATTGAAGATAACCTTGTCAGGCCTGCCAAACCATCCACTGAAAACTGGAGTCACTAGCCCTAATCCCCCCCCAACACCACACACACACACACACACACACACACACACACACACACGCTCCACAGCACTACAGCTCCTAATTATTTCGCTCTATTTTTTCCTCCACAGCATTTCACTTATTTATTAGTTTACTGTCACCAGACACACTGTTTGCATTTGGTTTTGTCTGTTTTGTTCACTGATGACTCCCAAGCACCTGGACAATTTCTGGAATATAGTAGGTGTTCAATGTATATTTATTTTGTTGAGTTGTTGAAAAATAATGAGCATTGTACTGTTTGAAGCTTTTCACATGAGTTACCCAATTAATGCTCAGTGCTGCCCCATAAAGGAGGCTACAAATACCCCCTTTCACAGATGAGGAAACTGAAGCACAGTTAAGTAACTCGCCTCCAGTCTCATGGCTTGCAAATGATAGAGCTTGGTTACGAACTCAATGGTTTGGTGCCTGGGTCTTGCTCTTAACCACTAGTCCTATCACAGAACAAAGGAACAACAGCTAATCTAGGCTGGAAGAGTGGATGGAAATAAAAAAAAAAGAGGGGGGCGCCTGGGTGGCGCAGTCGGTCAAGCGTCCGACTTCAGCCAGGTCACGATCTCGCGGTCCGTGAGTTCGAGCCCCGCGTCAGGCTCTGGGCCGATGGCTCGGAGCCTGGAGCCTGTTTCCGATTCTGTGTCTCCCTCTCTCTCTGCCCCTCCCCCGTTCATGCTCTGTCTCTCTCTGTCCCAAAAATAAATAAAAAAAAAACGTTGAAAAAAAAAAAAAAAAGAAAGAAAAAAAAAAAAAAGAGGATAAAATATGGTACCATTGGGAATGACACAACTGACAAGCAAGAGGTTAAAAAAAATCCAAAACTGGCAAGATACACCCAAGAAGAGATATTGCCGTGATCCGAGTAAGTGCCCTAAGTCCGTGGCTGAATGATGACAAGAGATCACAGTGGCTTATAGTGGACTTTCATACGGCAGTAGTTTTAGAGTGTTGATTTTGCCCTAAAAGGGGTAGTACTAGGACCAAGAAATGGAAACTATACATTGCCAGATTTGGAAAAATCTAAGGAATGTTAAGCAGCCCTGTCCAAATATGAAATTTTGTATCACAAAAAGGATCTTGTTCCTTCTTCCTGAAAATATTCCATCAGAAATCTGATAATAACACAAAAGCAATTTGTAATGAGGACTCACCCCGGCCGGAGAGTTGGACAAGATTACTTTTCAAAGACCTTTTCCTGCACTCAGACATTTGTGAGATACAGACAGATATAGATAGATAGATAGATAGATAGATAGATAGATAGATAGATATAGAGATTCTTTTTAGTTTCTTTTTTAATGTTTATTTTTGAAACAGAGAGACAGAGCACCAGAGGGGGAGGGGCAGAGAGAGGGAAACACAGAATCGGAAGCAGGCTCCAGGCTCTGAGCTGTCAGCACAGAGCTTGATGTAGGGCTAGAACTCAGGGACTGCAAGATCATGACCGGAGCCGAAATCAGACGCTCAACCGACTAAGCCACCCAGGGCCCCTTTTTGTGATATATTTTAACTTTAAGTAGGCAAAAGGACTTACAAAATAGTAATGCTATGCCCAGCAGTATGGCCAGGATCGCCCATTTTCCGAGTATTACTCCTGCGCTCCTTCGGGTCGGCAGACATTGACTTGGATGAGTACAATCACACAGATTAACTCTCACGGTTTTTGTTGCAGATTGACCTTCTCTATCTTTTACAGTAATAGGAACACTATATTCCTGAAATTCAGCATTTTTCTGATATGAAAGACGGGCAGCTGTATCTGAAAGAAAATGAAAGAATTATATTTTTAATGGACATTTACTTCTAGCATTTGTTTCATCACACTTGTTTCTAAACATGTTATTCTCAAGGAACCACCTGCCACATGAAAATGAATAAAAATGGACAACTACCTTCTATTATTCTATCTTCTATTCTATTCTTAGTGCTACCTTTATCGCACTAATATTACCATGTATGTGTTGCCCATCGTAACTTTCTAGAGGAGAGGCTTAGAGAAATAACTTGGCATTGGAGTGACCCAGTAGCATTTCTGCAGCATTTAATATTACTTATCTGTATCCTTATTTACAAACCAATGATGCTACATTGGCTCTTGACACACACTTCAACCTTTTTTCTATAGTACCCGTTTATGGTACTTATAAAGCATTAACAATTGTTACACACAAAGCATGTCCGAAGTCAACATTCTCTTATCCATTTATTTTCTGGTATCTGTCCATTATCTTTATGTACAAGGTAACTTTTCAAAGTACAATAGACCCTTTGTTATTATGCCTTCCCTCTAGAAGTAATCTCAATACCACAAAGCTAGTTAATGCCACCCAGGCTGGGTGTAAGGCTTACATAAAAACAGATGTATCTGGATCCTAACAATATGTTCTTATCAACTATGATATTTCCGCAATAGTCTTGATACCTACTGTAATGACTTTATTATCAACTGATCACAAGCTCCATGCATTATTAATGCCAATCACAACCTCCTGAGTTTTGCAGTAAGTGAGATGAAGAAGTAGCACCATGCACATCCTGGAAGTCATCTGTAATGTCTAAGCCTTTCTTAAACGCACTGTTACAGCTGTTAAGAACTTGAAAGATTTCTGCCTGCATCTCAAATGTAGGGCTCCCCAGAGGAGTGTGAATTACTGCTAAGGTTTAGATGGAACCCTCCCATCTCCTATTGTGGCCAAGGTAAAATCCTCCAAATTCCTCTCCTCCCTCAAGACCACAAGCTGTACCATAGTCACCTCTGCTGTCCTTGTCACTCAACTCTGCCCTCTTCAAACTGTCCTGTCACCAATGTCACCTTGTTAAGACAAATCTGGGCACAGCATTCCTTACTGGCACACTCTCAGTGCATTCCTGCTGTCACCGACTGTACAAAAGTCAGTCTCCTCAGCCTACTCCATAAAGTGCTTCATCACCAGATTCCATCGCCACTCCACCCCCACCCCCACCCCCCCCCACCCCCACTCTCTGGGCATTCCTGCTAAAACCTAAACTCTAACACTGGTTTATTTATCCCCTTAGCATTTCCCTTCTTTATGCATATTTATTAACCAATTATTTTTAAACGAACACTTAATTAAGCAGTTAGTATCTACTAAGACTGGGCTAGGTGCTGGCGAAACACAAATGAATCACAATTATCCTGAGAAACTCATGTATTGGAAAAGAAAGGTAAACAGGTGATAACACAACACAAAAGAAGCTATAATAAAGGTACAAAAGGTCATGGTGCTACTCCTTCTACTTCAAGAAAGACTTCGTAGATGTGAGCATCTGAATTGCCATCATGTCTGTCTTGTTAATTTCTACGTGTATCACCAGGGTCAGAACGGTGCATAGTAGATGGTAGGGGCTCCATAAGAACCTCATGAATTAATACCAAGCTATGAAATGGGAAGGGTAGTATTCTAGGAAGAAAGGATAGCATACACAAAAACCCAATTGTATGGAAGAGAATGGATAGTAAGAAAACAGCAGTGAATGGTGGCTGAAATATAGAACTACACTCCCCCAGAAATCACTATCACAGGATGCTGTCCTGACGGCTCCCATCCAACATCTCTGTCCATAGCTCACCATGCTTCTTTCCAGAACACCATAGAGTGTTTGCCTCCTATACCCACATTCTCATTTCCAGAGTTTGCTTACACTAAAATTTAAACGCCCCATCTCTGTTCTCTCTTCACCTCCCTGGAGTCACTTTAAAACCACACCGGAAACAATTCGTCTTAATGATAAGTTGCCCAATATTTTCAGCAAAGCTTTTTTGTCTTTGTTGTAAATGTAAATTTTGCCTTCATAAAAAATGATAATTTCTTTCATTTTATATACAATATAAAGACCCCATCATAATATTTGTAAATGGTCGAATTAGGCTTCTAAAATATGTTAATGAGAATATTTTAGCAAACAAGCAAATTCACCCTCAGTTATTTTAGAGCATATAAATCGTTACTGTTTATTAAATACCATTAACTTTGGTGAGGGTCCACATTCTGTTCATTTCTGGAGAAGTGTCTGCCAAGCTGAAATAAAATGGAGGGCCATGGATAGGTTCATCGGGATCGACAGCTGAAATGTCAGTATACCTCATCTTTGGTTTGCAAATTGTTACATAACTTTGAAGTATTTCTGGTGGGTTATCATTCATATCTTCAATGTTAACTGCAAGTGTCCCAGTACATGATCTACCATCTAGGAAGAAAGGTAAAAGATTTAGTGTAGTTTTATGCGTTAACATTTTCTTAATAAAATAAATGAACTACCTTCTATATATGATATATGTTTCCTCAAATAAGCTGATATTAGAAAAAAATGGTAAATAAGAATGTAGAAGAATAAATGAAACCTGTAGATCATCTAAAATGAGTACTGCCATTGATAATATCAGTTACAACTGCCAATAAACTTTTTGCCAGGATCACTACCAAACAAGAAAAATCAATGTGTGAACTCTGTATTCGCAGGGGTCCCCTCTGGTACAGATGTTAATGAGCACTAGAAAGGCTACAAAAAGTTATTCTAATCTTGGTACACATTTAATCCACTTAGCAAGATTTTGACAATATATGATGCTTGGGTTCCCCAAATATTCTGATTCATTTCATCTAAGTCAATGCTACAAAATGATTTTTTTTAATTTTTTAAATGTTTATTTATTTTTGAGAGACAGACAGAACGTGAGCATGGGAGGGACAGAGAGAGCGGGAGACAGAATCTGAAGCAGGTTTCAGGCTCTGAGCTGTCAGCACAGAGCCCCATGCAGGGCTTGAACTCACGGTGAGATCATGACCTGAGCCGACGTGGGATACTTAACTGACTGAGCCACCCAGGTGCCCCTACAAAATGATTTTTTAAGTGCCCCAAGTTATTGCAATATGAAGCCAGGGTTAAGAAACTCTGAGTTGTTTTAAGCAACAGAATTCAAGCAAAGGGTCACTGTGACCTAATAATCAGCTAAGTTACTCAAAGATTCGATTTAAAATGGCATGAAAAGATCTAGAAGATTCTGGTGAGATCGTCTCATCCGATCCAAGACTTAAATTTCCTCTTTGCCCTCCAACAAAGAGATCTATAAGCATGTGAGGTCCCACCATGCTGGGGATAGAAAGATAAATAAATGGCTTCTTGTTGCTATGAAGGTTCACCTCGTTAAATGATTAAGGGAAATAGGAACCATCTTCAAAGTAATTTCTGACAATTCAAAAATACCTATCACAACAATTCTGCACAATAATAATTGCAGCTTATTGTCCAATTCCTCCTAAGATACCATATTAAATAAAATTAACATTTTTTTTTACCTTGGTCTATTGCCAGGACTGTTATATTATATAAGTCATTTCTGGGAGTCATGGCCTCCCGGTCCAGGATTTTGGAAGTTGTGATTGACCCTGAAATCTCATCAATGGTGATCCATCCTTTAGGATCATGCAATTTTTTGTACCTATTAATATAAAATAAAAAGTCTTCAGCAATATAAAACATATTAAAATAAATTACTGTCTCAGTTATCACAAATACATTATTAGTATGTGGTTACAGACTTCTTCATACCTTATGCCACTGGCACTTCTAGTTTCAGGGTCATATGCCTTATAACCATTGATCTTTGACCCCACTGCTGAGTGTTCTTGAATCCGTACATACTGGGCTGCAGGGCTACATTCGGGTCCTTCATCCTGATCCCTCACGTGAACTGTGACCAAGGCTCTGTTCATGGTTGTTCTGAGTGCAAAATCTCGAGTAAATGGAGCTTCATTGCTTACTCCAATTTCCAGGGTCACTTGGTGGTTTTCTTCATAATTCAGCGGCTTTTTAAAAAAGCACATGCATATCAGCATCAGTGTAAAATACCTTCAGAATTTCAAATAACAAGTGAGCATCTGCAAAAACGAACAGTGGTGCATAAATCCTATGCTCCCATTCAATCAATATGGACTTTTACCCGTTGCTAAAGAGAGAGGTGATTCTTCACTGAGCCTTTAGCAAGAGTGGTCCAAAAGTTTCTACAGATGGTTTTATGGAGTTGTGGAAAAACAATTCCAGTTATACTCTCATAGTTCATTCTTACTAAGGAAGATTATTCTGAACCTGGAGACAATGCAGAGAGATGACAGTGTTTTTATGACCCTGCTTTAGAGCGCTAACAGACCAGCCGAAGGGGCATCTAACTCCAGGAGAATGCAATTTTGTTTGACTCACTACCTCCTATTGACTATGTCCATTTCCTTAACCACCACACTATAATCCCTCTGCTACACTATGCTGCTTAATTGGTTCACCAGCCTCTAAAAACATTTAAGTGAATCCTTTGATTATAATTGATTTTTAGACAGCGAATCAAGCAAACCCATAATAACATTATTTTACATTGTACTGCAAATTTGAAGTATTTTTTTTTTATTTGATTCTCTTTCTGCTTATCAAAACCATCACTGGCTGACCATTGAACAAAATAAAAAATGAGGGGTAACATTTTTATTTTAAACCTTTCCCCATACCTAGCTATTATCAAGCTGAGATACTAATATCATAAGTCCGCTAAGAAGTCAAGAAAATTTCTGAATCTTAGAATCCACAAAATATGGGTGAAACTTTTTAAAAATTTTTTATGAACATTCTAGAAAACAGAGAGGCAAGAAGGGAAAAAGAATTAATATGTTTATCTATTGCTAATGAACACTCTCACAAATTACATGTGTTGATATATGATCATGCAGAGAATGAAAGCATTCATTGGAGATGAGGCATGGATAGAAAGTCAGGAAACAGCTGCTGCTCTGGGGGAGGTGCAGTGATTTGATCAGGGCCACTTACTAAAGCCTTAGAATTTCTTTACGTAATTGTTCGAGGTTTGCACTGCATATTGGTTTAGAGGCTTAAAACTCTGCAAGATTGGAAATCTAGCAGGATGAAATCAGCGATTAATGAAAAACCAGGAATTCTCTTCCACCACACGGTAGCTTTAATGTTTCATCATTTATTATTTTTTTTTAATATTTCTTTCTTTCGGGGAGAATGCAAGCGGAGGAAGGGCCGAGAGAAGAGGACAGAGGATCCAAAGTGGGCTCTGCACTGACAGGCTAGCAGCTGTGAGCCCAATGTGGGGCTCGAACTCACAAACCGTGAGATCATGACCTGCGGTAAATAAAGTTGGACACTCAACCGACTGAGCCACCCAGGCACCTGTTTCATCAACTAAAAAAATGTTCAAAAATATCTTATATCTGCCCTGAGATGCTAGTATCTCGCTAGAAAATGAAGTGCTGTTTTACGGCGGACTCTCTATGTTGAGAATGACCAAGTAGAGTATCTTCTTCATCAAGCCCATGTGCAACTGCTGCTGCTCAAATAGAAAGGAAATGCTGAGATGGAAAGATTACCCAGGACTGAGCTGAAGACTGCATCAGCTCAGGGTCTACAGTTCCAGAAAAGTTCTCCGACATGGACAATTATAACACAAGACCCAAGAACATGTAAGGCTTCTAAAAATAGAATAATAATATCCTACAGTTCACCAAGTGTTTTCACTTTCATTATTATAATTGAATAGCTACTAGGGAGGCAGAGAGAAGTATTATTTATATTCTATAGATAATACAGAGGCTAATTTCCAAGATCACATAGCTATGCAAAGCAATTGAACATGGTGCTTAAGAGCATGAACTTGGATTCAAAGAGACCTTCACTCAAATCCTGTCCTACTGCATCCTAGCTGTGTCACTTTGGGTAAATTTCTTAATCTCTCTGACACTAAGTTTCGTCCTCTGCACAACTGTTGTAAGAATAACATTTAACATTGTAAGCCCACAGCGAGTGCTTTACACTATAGGTTTTAGTAATCTCTCCGGCTGTCACACAGCCAGTCGAAAGAAAAAGGTGATGTATTTTTTGTTAACATCCAATGTGATGCATAATAGGAGACACCAACTAACAAGACAATGTTTGGAAGCTTTGTTCAGATAAAGAAGTATATTTGAGCAATCTTTGGCTTGAATTACTGATTATTTCATTCTTTTTTGGTATAGAGGAATGAATAAAGTTCATTCCTATCCATTATTAAGTACATAGCCTATGTGAAAGAAAGATGGATTTCAAAATGCCTTGGTTATACAGTGTTTGGTTTTAAAATAGAAGATACCTCATCAATGTTACAAAGTACTTAAACATATAACTTAAGTACACGAACACAAATCTTTAGCAAGGTAAAAGATAAGGTACGTTTACATTTTTTAAATATTTGTTTACTTATTTTGAGACAGAGAGAAAGCAAGTGGTGGAGGGGCAGAGAGAGAGGGAGAGAGAGAATCCCAAGCAGACTCCACACTATCAATGCAGAGCCTGACGCAGGGCTCAATCTCACAGACCAAAAAATCATGACCTGAGCTGATATCAAGAGTCAGACACTTAACCGACTGAGCCACACAGGCTCCCCAAGGATACAATAACTTTAAAGACCAGTGCAGTTACCAAAGGATCTCTGTAATGAATTCAGATTTTCGAAGGGGTCGCGTAAAATATAGAAAGGAAGATATACCATAGAGAATGCAAATTTTATTGCCCAAAATGTTAGAGAATATTATGAATGGCTTAAAGAAAGAAGGAAGGTAAAACTACCAAAGGAACTAATAATGACAGAGGAAGGAGATAATTTAAAGAGTAAACTCAGATGGGGCGCCTGGGCGGCTCAGTCGGTTGAGCATCCGGCTTCGGCTCGGGTCATGATCTCACAATTTGTGGGTTCAAGCCCCACATCAGACTCTGTACTGATGGCTCAGAGCCTGGAGCCTGCTTCAAATTCTGTGTCTCCCTCTCTCTCTGCTCCTACCCTGTTCATGCTCTGTCTCTCTCTCTCCTTCAAAAATAAATAAAAAAACATTTAAAAAAAAAAGAGTAAACTCACAGAAGTAGAAATTTATTGAAGATACAAAAAGAGAAGACCTCCTTGTGCAACTGAAGTCATGATTTTATCAAGCCATGTAACCCAAGTATGGGAAAGAGGAGAGCTAAGGGGAACATGACCCCAAGGGTACCACGCAGGAAGAATAGCACAGTAGCTCTGACGAAGGGTTCTGCATCAGGAATGTCTCAGTTTGCATCCTGGATCTGTCACCTTCTATCTCTATGAATGGGGGCAAGTGACTTTACTTCTTTTGACTCAGCCTCTTCATCTGAAAATGGGAAGAATGATAGGAACAACCACTGGGTTGTTATGAAAGTTAAAAATAAATCTTTGGAATCCTGTATATTTTTGGAGGGTTTTTTTTCCTTTACAATTTCAAAACATGGGGAAAGCAGCAAAATAAATTAATTTTATAAAGCATACCTAATATTGATTTAAACAGAAACTGTGCAAATTAAGAAAACTATATTTTTTATTGTAAAATGGGGATAATAATAGTATTGTATCCTAAAGGGGATATGACAACTAGTTTAGTTGTTTATGTTTAGTATCATTCCCTTGGCATGAAAGGTGATCAGTACTTGGTAACTACTTTTAAAATTCTAAAAGAATTTCCTAGATATAAAAACTAGGATAGGGTGACTGGGTGGCTCAGTTGGTTAAGTGTCCGACTTCAGCTCAGGTCATGATCTCACAGTCTGTGAGTTCGAGCCCCATATCGGGCTCTGGGCTCACAGCTCAGAGCCTGGAGCCTGCTTCAGATTCTGTGTCTTCCTCTCTTTCTGCCCCTCCCCTGCTCATGCTCTGTCTCTCTCTCTCTCTCAAAAATAAATAAAAACATTTAAAAAATTTAAAAAAATAACTAGGATATAATTATCAGTGCAACTATCTTATATTTAAAGATAACGGGATTAAATGCATATAAATTTTATTGCGGAGGGAGGGGTGTGTGGATTTTTCTATATTCTTCATATGTCCAATTAACTTAAAATGAACCAGTGAAAAAAAGTAAAGTATCACCATGTAATTGCTCTCTCTCCTAAAGAATCCTGGGATGGTACCCAGAAGCTGTTCACCAGAAATAAAATATTTCACCAGATGTTTATTAGTCACATGGAGTAAGAGATATTCTAGAATATAGTCTATTATTTCTGAAAATATGTGCAAACATTTTTCTTAACGTCTCTGTGATAAACATTCCTTGAGGAGGAAAAATCCACTCTGAATATGAAAAAAATCAAATGTGCTAACATACTATGATTTTTTTTTAAAGTTTACTAAAATTCATTTTGTATTGGTCAAAAAACTCATAATAAAAATTTAATTCCTAGCATTACTTAAATTTGGCCTCCCGAACCAAGATAAAATTATTGCGATTTAAAAAATAATAATAACAGGTCTTTAATAATGGCCTTGAATAGAGAGAACTGAAAAGTAGCCAAGCAGTAGTAGCTTGTAACTGAGAAGTAGCCAAGTATCTAACCAAGCAGTAGATACTCTAAAACACTCTAAAAGGTCTGAGCATGGGTCTTTGACCTGAGCTACCGCAGTTGGCATAATCTACCCATCTTGGATCTCAAACTATTCCTTTGACTTATTTCTAGAAAGAAGGAAAGGTGGGGTTGAGGGGTATGCAGAGGAAGGTGTACGGGAGAAAACTTAAACAAAACATCTGTTGCCAATCACATCAATTTTGAGGCAAATGCTTGTCCCGCTTTGGAAACTGATGCATAGCAGCCTTTTTCAAAAGAATTACACACCACAGACCCTCAGCCTACCTGACTTAAGCTGCAGCTCTGGTGAACACCTCTACCATTTATACTGATAGATTCACACCTCAAGTGCACAAAGATTCAGCTCTTCAGATTCAAAGTTTGGTCCAAAGCTAAGCAGCTCTCTCTCAGGCAGGCACAGCCATGCTCAGAAGTGCAGGAGAGCTGAGGTTCCCTGGAAGCAACCTTCAACCAGTGAGGCATGGGTATCAACAATGGGAGTTGATGGACAAATGCCCTGGGTACCATTTTTTGAGGAGATAATTCTGAAGTACATTCTACATGGTTCATTGCATGATTGAACACCAGAGGTGACTAAGTCAATAATGCAGACTTGATTGGCTTTTCGTTCTTTTCTGTCTTAATTTTCCATTTTTACTCTGGCTTTCTAGGATCCACTTCCTAAATAGTTTCCTTCACTGAGGTCCTTGCCTTGTGTTCTGCTTTCTGGAGAGTCCAAAGGAAGACTGACTGAGGTGGGCCAACACAAAGAAAATATGACCAGTACCACCTGCTTATTTCCTTTCCTACTACTATCAATTATAAAACTTCATTTTTCTTAAGTGGCTGCTTTTAGTATTCAATTTGAGTGGATCATATTATAGAAAACTGAAATAGAGGGAGGTTTGATGTTGAGAGTCATCTAGAACAAATATATTTGACTATTCACATCTGGATAGAACTTGCCAAAGTTGATTACATAATCTGTGGAAAATTTTAGTGAGGAAATAACTACAAATAGATACTGTTATATCAAAGTCTACACCATATTGTTGTTGGCAGGGAAGTTTGCTTTATTCAATGGATGACTCCTTTACCTGCCCATAGGACAATTTTCTTCCTTGTTCGGGGCTACAAATATAAAACCAAGGGTCCTTCCCAAATAGGGCCTTCTCTGCCCTCATAACCTGGACCCTAGAATGAAACAGGGCAACCAAAAACACAATATATAGAATAAAGATATATGCTGTCTGATACAACACTGTATTTCACCCTCAAAATCACCTATAAAGGATCAGATACAACCAGGCATATATTCCAGAAAGAGAGTAAGTGAGAAGACTATGGGCTTCTGAATTATATCATGTAAGGAATAGTTAAAGGAATTAGGAATATTTATCCTAGAGAAAGTACGTTTCAAATGGACACAGCAAACTTTTCAAAAGAATTATACTTCTGTATAGGATTAGAGCCAGACCATTAAAGACAGAACCTAGACATGGGATAGAAGGACAATAATTCGAGCACAGTAGAAGTAAGGACTTCTGAGAATCAGAGCTCTCCAAAAACAGAATAAGCTGCCAATGGAGATCCTCAGAACTGAGAATGTTCAAGCATAAGCTAGGTGACTAATGACTGGCAACAAAATTATGGAAGAAAGACAGCATTCAATGGGAACAGTTGGACTAAACAGACGAAGCTCTATTCCATCTTGTGGATTCTTTGATCTGAAACTATTTGGTTGATTAAACCAATAGTTGAAGAGAACTTGTTAACTTGCCAAGTTGTCAAGTATCCATTATTACTGTACCTTTACAACGTACAAAACACCTTCATTAGTCTCTTTGTCTGTGCTGATTTTGAAATGTCCATTCTCATTCCCCTTCAAAATGGTAAAATTGGCTCTCCAGTTGGCAGTGTTAATTAAATCCTTATCTTCTATAGATATGCGTAAGATCTCCACATTGTATGCATTTTCCTCTACTGATGCTTCATACTGAAACAGAAAGAACTCATTAAAAACTTACTTTATAAAGAGAAGTTTTACAAAGAAAGTAAAGTATTTCTTCCACTCCAAAAGTATTGGTTCTTATAGTTTTTAGCTAGTGTATTTGAAAGCCATGAATCTTTCAAAGGATTATCTTTGAAATGAAAGAAATTCGTTACAAATGAAGACAAATGTTACAAGAGGATAAAATACTACTATGAATAAATAAAGGAGATTTATATGTCAGCTGTTCAAACTTTAATTTTATTCATAAAATAAACATACATACTTCAAAGCATGACACATATGTTATTAATTTATATTAAATAACCAATAACAATTGACAAGTAGACACAGATTTTGATATTATATACTTACAGTATTTTGTTTGAAAGTGGGTGCATTGTCATTTGAATCTTTAACTGTTATGATGCAAGTTGATGTACTCATCAATCCAAATAATTGACCATCCATGTCTTGTACTTTCATTATCAGTGAGTACTTATCTACAGTCTGGAAACAAAGCAAATACTTAATTAGTTTTGAAAACATTTGCTCCAACTTATAAATGAAACTTCAGTTGTGTAGTCTTCCATTTGTGTGAATCCACGCTTTTATTTGATTCCATATTTGCAGACACTTTAAGAATTGGGTAGACAGGGATAAGCTGGAAAGGTAGACAGAGGTTAAATTACAAAGAGCCATATGAAGAATTTAGACATATTTTAATTGGCTAATAGGGAAAAGTTTTATAGGAGTCATAGGGGGAGCACAAAATAAGAACACTGGAGTTTCAGAAAGAATATTCTTAATGTAGATTCAGCATAATTTGAAGTAAACGGAGCTGAAAGTCAAAGAAATCAGTTAGAGGCTCTTAAGTGGCTGAGTCAGTTAAGCATGAGACTCATGGTTTCAGCTCCGGTTATGATCCCACAGTTGGTGAGACTGAGCCGCATCAGGCTGTGTTGACAGTGCAGATCCCGCTAGGGATTCTCTCTCTCTCCCTCTCGCTCTGTCCCTCCCCTGCTCGCTGTCTCTCTCTCTCTCAAAATAAATAAATAAATTTTTAAAAGTTAAAAAAAAAAGGAAACCAGTTAAAAAGCTCCTGAAATAGTCTAAGATAGGTGATCCACGTCTGAAGCAGTGGCAATGAGGACAGAGAGTAAGGGTGACAGTAAGCTTCTTGGGAGTTAGCATTTAGTAGGATGTGATGGTAGATTCTATATATAATTTCAGAGAAGAGAGAGTTGAGAATTATGCTCAGGTGTCCTATTTGGATAAAGCAGAGAGGTATCACCAACCAATGTAGCAAATGCAGAAGGACAGCCTGTGCTCTGAGGAAGTGAGCACTAGCAGGGTGAGCAAAAATGGCCAAAAAGAATGAGTTGTGCCTGGCATATACTGAATTTTATGTGCCTATGGGAAATCTAAGGAGAAATGTTCAGAAGACACTTGGATGTGTGGCCCCCTACTTACAGGAAAGTTCATAGCCAGAAATACCACTCTGGGAGCCATTAGTATGTAGATGGTGGCTGAAATTGTAGCAGGCATCAGATTTATCGAAAAGAGGTTAAAGGATAAGAAGAGCCAAGGATAGAAGTAACAGTGGCATGTCAAGCATGGGGGAAGTAAGAAGACTAAGCGATGGACAATAAAAAGGAAAGATCAGAGAAACAGGAAAAGAACCAGAAATCCAAGAGAAGAGAGAGTTTTAGCAAGTGCCAACAACGGACAGGGGCTTTGGGTAACAGGTGGATTTGGCAACTGGGAGGTCACTGTTGACTTTCTGTGAACAGAGTTTTGCAAATGGCGGGGTGGTGATGGATGATGAATTGATTACTTTGTGACACAATCCTGTTAACTTTCTCTTCTCTCTTACTATTCTTTAGCTATTCCTTTTGGTTTTGTTTCATTTTGTTTTTTTACTTTTCTCCATTTTCTGGAAACCAACATTCTCACCCTGAGATGCTCCTCCTTTGGCTCCACTCTCTGATACCCTGCTTCTTCTTCCTCTAAATGCACTGGAGGTTTTTTTGGTTTTTTTTGGTTTTTTTTAATTTTTTTAATGTTTATTTCTGACAGACAGAGAGACAGAGACAGAGAGAGAGAGAGACAGAGCATGAGCAGGGGAGGGGCAGAGACGGAGGGAGACACAGAATCTGAAGCAGGCTCCAGGCTCTGAGCTGTCAGCACAGAGCCCAACGCGGGGCTCGAACTCACAGACCGCGAGATCACGACCTGAGCTGAAGTCGGATGCTCAACTGACTGAGCCACTCAGGCACCCCGCACTGGTTTTGTTTTTATATCTCCCTTGTTCATTTCTTTATTTCCTGTGTTGTTCCCCACAACACACTTTGTGGCAGTTCCCCCCAAAATCCTGTTGACTTAAAAAAAAAAAATTAAGTTTATTTGTATTTATTTTGAGAGGGAGATAGAGAGCAAGCAGGGCAAGGACAGAGAGATAGGGAGATAGAATCCCAAGCAGGCTCCACACTATCAGCACAGAGCCCAACGTGGGGCTTGAACTCACAAACCCGTGAGATCACGACCTGAGCTGAAATCAAAAGTAGGATGTTCAACCCACTGAGCCACCCAGGCCCCCCTCTGTTGACTTTTTTTGATCAGGAAAGCAGACCTGGGTGTGACCACAAATCTGTATCTTACAGGCTGTGTGCCCTTAAATTATTTAATTTTTCTAAGCCTCACTGTCAATGTGTAAAAACTGAGGGAAAATGCTTGTTTTCACCTGGTCACTATATCAGCTCTACCTCTTCCACATATACAAAAAACACACTCATCTTGCTCCTTCAAACCTTCCCATTTGTTATTATCATCACGTGCTTTATCACATAAAATGTACTGACCACACCCAAAAATAAAAATAATGACAAATAAAACCTTTGTGCTATTTTTGATTTCTTTCCGTGGCTTCTCATCATCCCTTCCTTTTTCTTTGGCAACCAATTCCACTGATTACTTCTGTACATTATCTGTCCAAGTCATATCGATCCTTCTATTTGTGTTATTCAGGGTGCAGTGGGAACCACTGAGTGTTTTAATAGAGCTATTTTGTACACATGAAATTGATTAATCTGCCTCAGTCAGGAATTCAGGTCTGTGAGTTAAACACAGGCTGACAAAATAGAGCAAGAGTAACAAAAATTAGAAGATTGAGTTCAATGATTTGTTTCTGGTGAGTCAATCAATCTTTCTGTCATGTTTGTCCTCTATAGATTGGATGTAACAACCTATCTAGTCAAACGAGGAAATTATAAAGATCGAACATAATTATGCATGAAGAATTTGAACATAAAATGCTATATACCTGATAGTGTGCTAGTACTATGATCCAAATAGTGTTACAGATTTCATAATAAGCCATCAACTAATTCCTTCCTAATAAAAAATACATATCCACAATAACTGGATAGGAATCCGCATGGGATCTAAACCCATGGAGCATGCAAAATTAATTGTCCTACATGAGAATTGAAGGCTTTCCTGAGCTGAAACCAATTAGTCACACATAAGAACAGAATAATATTCAACAGCAGCAACTTTCATAAGAAATGTATTTTGTTCCCACTCCTTCTAAACACCAATTGATCTGTACTTCTATTCCAATGGCTTTCCTTACATAAGGAAACAGAAGTCATATTTAAAAAAAAAAAACATATAACATGGCTGGAAATTCTTATTGTCTTACACCTAAATAAAAGAAAATAGAAACTCCTAAGTTCACGGGAGAGCAAACTACAGTAAATGGCGTAGGGATCTAAGCCCCTGGTAAAATTATATTCTAAGGAGTGGAAAGCTACCTCTCTGTCCAAATAATGAGCGACTGTGGTGATGACACCTGTGGTCGGATGCACAGAGAAGATCCCCGGGGACTTCGGGGTCTGCTCCAAAATGGTATACTTCAGGCGTGTGTGCATCGTATCCGGTTCATCTTTGTCTGTGGCACAAACCACTCCCACTGTAGTACCTACATGTTTTCAAAAAAAAAAAAAAAAAGAAAGAAAAGAAAAAGAAAAGAGTCTTTAATTTGCAGAACTGCAAAACATATTTATGAATATCTACACTTTTCAAATTTTGACAATGGTAGTGGAAATCTAATTTTAAATGGGTTTCTTATGAGACATGTTCCATCTTTCAATAGCACCAATGAAGAGGGCTTCAAATTTATAATATAAACATTATGAGACTCTATATCAAGGCACACTTCTACTTTGCTCACAGTTAAAAAAATTTTGATAAGAAATTACTAAAAACTTATTTAAATGGCAATCAAGAATAATTTCAACACATATTCCCACATACTGCAATAACAAACCAAGCTGGAGAGAGAAATCATGTTTCCTAAGTAAATCAGATTTTTTAATTGAATTTCTGATTAATAGATAAATCAAGACTGACTTGGGGTATAACTGTATAAGTGGTCAACTTGACCTTTCACAGTCTAGTCTCTATTCCAGTATTTTTTCTTTTTTGTGCCAGTCTTTAACGTGTTTCATTATCTTTCACCTGCTTAGCATCCACACCGCACTGCCCTCAGCCCCACTTAATCCTCGGTAAGGGATTTCATACTATTCATCCTTCAGGGAGAATTTAGGTCAATTGTTTCTTCATTTGGAGCTATTAATATTTGTCATCTGTATGGAATGTAAGAATATTGCTCAGGTAAAAGATTATACATATCAAAGAGTACAAACAGGTGGTATTGTCCAATGTAAGGTCAGTGTTCCATTGCCCATGGAAATGTAATACATAGATCCACTTTGCCTATAGCCCAGTAAGGGCTGGCCTGAAGAACAAATACATAGACATATACAGTCACACACATATTCACACACACACACACACACACACACACGTTTGCTGAAATACAGTATTTGAAGGAAATAAAAACCAATTAATTCCAGAAATATTAGTTTTAAATAGTTTTCACTGTAATGTCTTTAAAATTTGTATATATGTGTGTGTACATGAACAGATACATACACACACACACACACACAGATAGATAAACATTATAGAGAATGTCCAGTTACATATTCATAAATAGTGACAAGACTTTTGCAGTGGATCAATATGAAGACATGAAGTAATTATCTTATTATGAGAAAACAAATGCTATTCATCTATGTTTGCATAGAAAAAAAGTTCCTAATCTTTTTAAGGCAGAATATTTTCTTCCTGAGATTTTACTGACAGGACACAAACACTATGTTAATTCTCTGGATTAAAAACTGTTTTACTTATCACAGAAAATCCTCTGAAAATCTTCAAAACCCCTTTTCATGAGCAGTATACTTAAATATTAGTTGAGCACCCCATGTCCCAAATTCTGTGTGTGAATTAAGGCAAACTCAAAGAACACCCAGCAGTTCAGAGTATCACAGCCCAAACTGGTCTGAACCTTCTCGTGTGGGTTGCTTAAAGTACCTTGGGTTCATCTGGGAATCAAAGTACTTGCCCTTGGTTCTCATCTATCACTATCATAAAGAAGAGAATTCTCAAGAAAGACTTTGAAACCAATAATCTCTCTTTGAAAAAAAAAGTAAATTGTACCAGAGTCACAGTCACACTGAAGCTGAAAATATTATAGGTCATCTAATGTAATTAACTCCTTTTACAGGTCAGGGAACTCAAAGGGACTTCCACCATTTCCCACAGTGAATTAATAACAGACCCCAAATCAAAAACTAGGTTTTTTAAACTCCAAACCAACAATTTTTATTTTTTTAATTGTACCATATGAGTAATAAGGAGGCTAACATCTATGACATCAAATTATCCAAGTAAAATATAAAGGGGTATAGCAGATATAAAAATATACTGAAGACCTAAGTAACTACTAGAAACTTTAATAGGCAATTTAGCAAAGTCATCCTTTATGAATGAGTCCACATTCTTTCAACTTTATTGTGAATGGCTACTTTCCATGTTGCAAGTCTCAGAAGACATCAGGGCCAACTAACCTGAACATTTTGGCTTTCCATGTCTGAGCAAGTGTTTAGAATATGTGATGTAAGCTTCTCTAGAGTTATCCCCATATTCATTCCAAATTGGAAGTAGTAAAGTAGCAGTTTTAAGAAAAGAGGTAATATAAATTAGAGCTTTAAAAAATTGTGTTCTCAGTAGATGTCATTTAACACCTCCTTAAATAAAACCTAATATAAATATTGATATTAATTTTAATTTTATTGTAATTCTATCCTATATGTCCTGTATTAGAGAAGAGAATGATGATAAATCCACAAAATGATCAAGTGTAATAAAGTATATAAATTGAATATGATTCCAAGATTAAATAACTGTTATCCGCTTTTATAATTAATTGGTATCATATAGACCACACCAAACTCTTGTAATATCCTATAGGTTACACTCTGTTTGGATGTGATAGGATTAAATGTATTCTGGAAAGTAGATACTGGTTTGATATCATCTCAGGATAATCTGGTCTTGAGTATAAAAAAACCCAATGTCTCAAAAAAATGTGCACAAAGATATTTAGCATAATACATTTTACTTTTAGAAGTTCTGTTACCATAAAGTCCAAAAGGAATAAGGATTGATTTAACTAAATGCAAGTCCTGAACCTCTGTACCTCAAAAAGTAAACTGAAAAGCAGCAATACAATGGGAAAATATTTGCAGTGCAACAATAGGTTAATAACCTTAATATGTAAAGAGCATTTTTACGTAGATTTAAAAAAAGAAACAGTTAAGAGCAAGATAAACACCAAGGAACATAAGAGCAAAGGAAATGCACATACAGTTCCTAAAAGAAAAAAATACAAATGGCAAAAGAAGCCATATGCAAGAAAGTTCAATTTAAAAAAGTTATCTTACCAAGTCTGCTACTTTCTGGAACTTCAAAATTATAAATAGCTTCTGTGAAAATAGGGTGGTTGTCATTTTCATCCTCCACTCTGATGGGCAGTGGAAGAGGCATGTCTGCTGAATACCCATCTGCAGTTGAGGCATAGGCAATCAACTGTAAAACAGGAAAAAACACTATCAATAGTCCATTAATACAAGATTCTAGCAAGAGAGAACACTATGCTTTACCTGCTACCTTCTTTGCAAATCTTTTCGATAACAAACCACTAAAAACTTCTACTCAATTCTTTTTTAATCACCCAAGCATCAAATGGAAAACACTTCAAGTACAGTAAAGAGCATCCAATATTTAGTAGAAAGGGCTACACTTTGAATAAAACCCCATAGTACAGCCAAGTCAGAGATAATTCTGTCCATTAGACTCAGATTATAGTCTTATTCTATCCATAATCCATATTCTATCCATAATCAGAAAGTTATACTGGGGACAACAATTAAACTCACTGCAAACAGAAAAATCCCTACTCTACATCATCTAAATAATACCATGATTTTTCCATTTGTAACTAGCAAAGCCCTTTTATTGTTTTACTTCATAAATCACTTATTTATAAGAGTTTTTCTGACAAAATGCATTTACCAGTTTCCACATTGCTAAGTAATCGAAGGGCAATGTAATATCAAATAGAATGTATTTCTATTCAGCATGTGATTATAACACCGAGTTAAAAATTTTCTAACCAAAAGCAAAGAAATGTCATGTGGTGGACATCAGTCATATTTGCTTACGAGCATCTCTTCCTTCTTCTAGGAAGAGAATCCCTCTTTCCTATGGAGGAACATTCCCCCCTGCACCACAGGGATAACCACATGACCTCATACAACTTACCATATTACACTGAAAATTGTCTGAGTTATTCTCCATTGATTGTAAGCTCATCAATATCAGAAGACTGGCTTATTAACCTTGTTTGCATTTGGTCTCCCACTTTTGCTCCCTTATCTAGTTCCCAGACATGGTCAGAGAATCACACAAATGGAAGGAAGGAAAAAAAAGAAAACTAAAAGAAGAAAAAGAAGAAGAAGAAGAAGAGGAAGGAGGAGGAGGAGGAGGAGGAGAAGGAGGAGGAGGAAGGAGAGAAGACCCTTCTAATCAACTGTGGCCATGTCCTGGAGAGAGGAAAATGTAGCATGACCAGAGAGAGAAAGCACCTCATAAACAAAACCAACTCTTGGAAATATACTGGAATATACATCCAAATACAACTAAACCTCTTTGCTCATTTTAGGCTTACCTAACAGAAGTTAAGATAAAGAGCAAATCAAATATTCCAAAATACTGCACAACTTATTTCTTTTGACTCTAAGAAGAGAACGATGGAAGACAGAAAAGAGTCCATAGGGTATCAGAAGAAACACAGTTTAATCATTTAAAATCATGCATATCAATAAAACTCCTACATCAAAAACTTCATATTCTTCACGATCCACAGGCCGGGTACAATACAGATTTCCAGTGTCTCTTTCTATGAAAAACAAATTTAAAGGTTCTTGGTCAACTCCATGCCCACTTATTGAGTAGAAAATGGTATAGTTCTGTGCTGCATCAGATTGAACCTAAGAGGAAAAAAACACAGATGTAAAAATTTTAAATCAAAATCTGTTAAAATGCTATCTTTTTTATGTAGCTTATGCATTTATATCTTTTTATATTAAATACGCTTTGGGAAAATAATAATCACATTTATCATTTCATCGATGCACAAAACAGTAAGAAGCATTCGGTAAAAGATTTTTTAAACTGCTCAATTTAATGAAAATAATGTTCAACATAAAGAGTAACCAAAGAAAATCTAATTAAAAACAATAAACCATAACCTATACAAGGAAGACTCTTCCTGGCAGAGGAAACATGAATAACAAAGGTGAGGGTTGTGTCCGGAGTGTTCAAGGTGCAGCAAAGAGGCCACTGTGATTGCAGCAGGGAAAGCCAGTAGTCAGCAAGAAGTAGGAGATAAGGCCACATCATATCAGGGATTTCAATGCTGTTGACTCTTCCCTACAAACAGGTGGAAAGCCATTGGAAACTTTAGACAAGAGTGATATTGTGTAAGTTATATTTTAAAAAGATAATACTTGGTGTTTTTTTAGGACTAAATGGGGGTGGGTGGGTAGGTAAGCAAAGAAGCAGGAAGCCCACTTGGTTACTGTAAGAATTCATGGGAGTAATGATGGTTTGTTAGACAGCCTGTAGCAGTAGAGATGGTGAGAAGTGCTTAGATTCTGTATATAACTTGAAGGTACAGCCAACAGGATTTGTCAATGGGTTGGACGTGTAGCGTGAAGATGACACTATGTCAGAGGGTGCTGACATCCCCTAATATCTATCCTGCCCATGTTCCTTTGTATTAGAATTTATAGCTGAGTGCAAGATTTCCCAAAAGAAAGACACTTCCCAGGCTCCCTTACAATTAGGTATGGCCACATGAAAAGATCACGTCAATGAGATATAACCAAAAATTATATATGCAACATCTAGACTGTGCCTAGAAAGTGAAGGAATGGGTCCCCCCATGTGGATACACAATGATGCACTCTCTTGAACCTGCAGAGATGGTCAAACTAAAAAAAAAAAAAAAAAAAAAAAAAAAAAAAAAAAAAAAGCCTAGGTCCCTGGTGATTTTTTTATATTAAATATCTCTACCAGATCATACTTTCACATCAAATAAATAAATCTGTCATGCATAAGCCACTTAGTGACATTTTGGTTCCTGAATTATTTGCTACCCCATCATGGAGGAAACAGCATGTCCCTTGGTTGTGGATTCTGCAGTGTAGCTTGGAGACTCATTCCTGAAAGTTCAACCTAAAGTTTGTTTCTTCAGTCCCCGCCACAATTCTATAAATGGCTTATGTGCTGTAATAAATCACTCTCTGTTAACTACTTAGAGAGACGTATGTTCTCTACAGCTAAAACCTTACCAAACCGACTCTGATGCCCTAACAACTGAAAGAATGAGGTGTCATTAACTGAGACGGTTGGATGTTTTTAGGAGAAAACACAAACTTTTTGTTTTCTGCATATGTTAAGTTTGAAATATCCGTTAAGCTTTCAAGTAGAAATAGCAATTAGGCAGTCTGTCCTAGAAATATGAAGTCTTAAGTCTCCAACAGATAACAGTACTCAAAGCTACAAGACTGGATGAGATTATCAAGGCAGTGAATATAAAGAAACAAAAGACAAGGTTCGTGGGTCGAGGCTGGAGCTCTCCAAGTTCACAGAAGAGGAAACATGGGAATGAGGAAAAACTAGCAAAACATAGTATGAAAGAGTGGCCAGGGAGGTAAATGGACAACCAGATGAGTGGTGTTCTAGAAGCCAAGTGAATAAAGTATTTGGAGGAAGAGGGAAGGGTCAGCTATGGCAAATGTACACAGGTCAAGGAAATGAGGACTGAGAAGTGGTGACAAGATTAGCGATGCAAAGGCTAAAATCAGCTATGATAAGTATAACTTTGGTAATCAGAAATCATGTCTTAATATGCTTCATCAGTGCTTAAAATACAAAATTTGAGGGGTGGCTGGGTGGTTCAATCAGTTAAATGTCTGACTCTTGATTTTGGCTCAGATAATGATCTCATGGTTCGTGGGATTGAGCGCTGCATTGGGCTCTGTGCTGTCAGCACAGAGCCTGCCTGGGATTCTCTCTCTCCCTCTGCCCCTCTACCCCTCTTGTGCTCTTTCTCACTCAAAAATAAATAAATATTAAATATATATATATTTTTTTTTTTTGAAAAGGAAAAATAAGGTCTAGCGATGAACAGAATTTTTGAAAAAGTGCGAAAGACACTGGAAAGACAGTTAAAAACATCAACAAATAGGACACAGATCCCACCGCTGGAATGAAACATCAGCCACAATCACAGAAAAAAGCAAGCACCAGGCCACAGCCCTACTTCAGCAACGGCTTTCGTTGTATGTGTTCCATGTAGATCTTTATGAAAAGTAAACTTGACCTGATTAAAAACTTCTCCTTGTTTTTAGGAAAAAGTTGAACTCCCTAACAGGACACACATGGTCCATTATGGTTTAATGTCTACCTGCGCCCTCTGCCCCATCTCCCTGCTCCAGCCCCATCATAAGTTGGAGGACTCCTCCAACGAGCTCGCCTTCTCCACAATTATTTACTTGCACAATGTTTTCATCCTTCAGGTCCACCCTCTGCTGTCTCCTCCTCTAAGTCTTTCCTTGATTTGTACCACATTTCATCTCAGGACTCGGTGCTGACCCCATGAATTCTCAGATCACCCAAACCATCTCTACCACAGCACCTATCACTCAGTATTGTAACCACCTGCCTACCCTTCTTCCTCACTAGAATAGCCTACAGGAGAGCAAGGGTATGACTAAATTTATTTCTAGTGTCATACTTACAGCAGTACCTTCCATGGGACATAGTAGGTGCTCAAGAAGTAGCTGCTAAACGAATGAAAAAACTAATAAAGATCTTTTAGTGGCTGCATTCTCTCTCATATTATTCTTAGTTTTTTAGTGATTTTCTCATTTTACTCACTTTTATTATACTTCATGAAAATCTTCAATCAAATCTGCTTATTTAAATGTCTAAAGAGTTGCGAAGCCTGAACAAAACAGGCTCTGGAATCAAAACCTTCCCAATCAGAAAGAATGTAAAACCTACTTGTTGAAGAAACAAAGGGAAGGGGCCCAGTGAATTCTCTTGCATTGAACAGGGAATAGGGGCCCATCTCCTCTTGGAACGCCTGAGAACGGCTTCTTTAGCATGTCTTTTCCTCAGCACCTGAATTTAGAGAAAGGAAATTAGATAAATAAAAGTACCACAGCCAATGACGACGTTGTTACAAATGAGTAGCCGGTCCCTAAACCTAATGCCTCCCTGGAGGCTCAGTCTCAGGAGTTTTTTAAAGTATTTTTTAAGGCTTTTTTGCATTAGGTGGGTAAGAAAGAATGCATCCACATTTTAAAGGTTTCATAAACTGAAGAATTTCATTTTGTATATCTTTCTAACACTGACTATACTTTCAAGGTTAGGAAAATCATCAGTGCACTCTTAGTTTTCCTTCTTTCCCAAATACACATAGTGAACACATTCTCTTTATAACAATCTATAGATGGCCCTTACCTGTTCTTTCTGCTAAAACCTCACAGTCTCAGAAGAACCAGAGCAAGAAAATGCATGCTCTTCATTGCCTTATCACTCCCATCTGCACTCTCCAATATGGTAGCTCTAGCCATAGGCTGATTACAGCAAGACCTTGGATTGCAAGTAAGTAACTTGTTCTGAGAGGGTTGCAAGACGAGCAAACATTTCTAATAAATTTTAATTTGATAAATGAGCGATGTCTTGCAATACAAGTAGTATGTGACATCGAACGTCACATGATCATAACTGAGCCAATGGTTCTTGAAATTTCCTTTGATATACAAATGCTTCGGATTACAAGCATGTTTCTGGAACAAATTATAGTCACAAACCACGGTTTTACTGTATTTAAATTTAAATTGATTATAATTAAATAAAATGTAAAATTCCATCCTTCAGTGGCACTAGCCACATGCCGAGTGCTCAGTAGCCATTAATATTGGGCTACTAGATCAGGCCATGCCGATTACAGAACATTCCCATCACTGCAAAAAGCTGGATGGGACTTTTTAGTGATTTCTATTTCATTTCATGGTGTTGCAAGGAAGAAATTTATTTCCTGAGAATTAATACATAAATAATTTTATTAAACATTTATTGATGTGCTAAAGAGTCATTTAAATTAATTTTATCATTAATACACTTAAGACGGATTCATTGTAATCCACTCTAAACCTTTAATCTTTTTTGTGACTGCTTTCACAATGACATTTCTCATGATGTGGATTCTAGAACTGCCAATACCATGCCACATATACTTTTATTCATACCTACACACTTCAGGATTTCCATCCTATTTTAACACCAGAATCACTGTGACACTTGAAATCAACCTCTTATTCACGGGGAACCTCTGCACCTAACGTGAATTTAACATACACCTATTGACTCGGGAATTAGGTATTACTGAGACCATAAGCAGAAAAAGGATCAATTTGTGCCCTCAACAACTACAGACAAATTGTTTACACAAATAAAAAATCCCAAATGCTTATAAAAGAGGGGCAACCAAACTGACAGACACGGACACATGAAGGCAATTAGTTGGACTTTAGAAGTGGAAGAAGCCTTCCCAAAGGAGATGCCATGTAGATTTCACAAGGCCAAACCCAAACACATGTTCAGCCTGTGTTGGTGGGGAAAAGGGAAGAAGAAAGAGAGGGAGGGAGAGAAAGCAAACTGAAGGGAAAGGAGAAGAGGAGGATTAAAAACCCAATTATCTTTTTGTCCTCTTTACAATTTTTAATGAAATATTTAAATGAAAAGAAAAGCACGCCTGAAAATATCAACGTGTTTTGAATACCTTCTTCTGATGTTCCAGGAGCACCTTAATCTCCTTCTGTGCCTGTGTCCTGGAGTCAGAAAGCCATATGGTGAATGATCTTTTCTCATCAGACAACACCACGGTGCTAGTTGTGTATACTGATCCATCATCTAGAACTCTGAAATCAGGGTCACCTGACCGGATGAGGTCTGCAGACCTGAGGCACTCTTTCAAATTAACTGCAAGCAAAAGTTTCCAAGTTGTAAAGTAGAAACACATGCAAAAGAAAAAAAAAAAAAAAGACATGTTAAGATAATGTATACATTTTCTTCAGAATCATGAAGTAGAATGAAATAAATCAATCACTCTGCATTTACCAAATATCTTAACTAGTTTTCTTCACATGTATAAAAAATGATACTTTTCTTTCAGTTAAAAAGGAATTCTTGGGCACCTGGGTGGCTCAGTTGGTTGGGCATCCGACTTCAGCTCAGGTCATGATCTCACAGTTCATGGGTTCAAGCCCTGCAGCAGGCTCTGTGCCGACAGCTTAGAGCCTGGAGCCTGTTTGGATTCTATCTCTCCCCCCTCTCTGCTCCTCCCTCATTCATGCTTTGTCTCTCTCTGTCTCCCAAAAATAATTAAAAGTTAGAAAAAAAATTTTTAATTAAAAAAATAACTCAATTGTATACAGGCATGAAAGTGTTTTTCAACCTTTATGTGCTTCTAAAAGACTTATAAAAATGATCTATTAAAGAGGAGTGTGTGTGGCAATCACGAAGAAGCCGAGATATAACGCCCCCACACACAGCTGAATACACACACACAGCTGAATAAACAAACAGAAAAGTTTTCCTCAACACCACAGTCTGAGTCTTTTAAGATACACCTGTCTTCAGCCAGATGTTGTACACATGAGCCCAAAGAGTAACAGATGGTATGAATTTAGCAAATAGTCAAGTAAGAAAAGTCTATCTTTGTTTTTTTTTTAGATTTTATTTTTAAGTAATTTCTACACCCAACATGGAGCTCGAACCCCCACCCCAAGATCAAGAGTCGCATGCTTCACCAACTGAGCCAGCCAGGAGCCCCAGAAAAGTCTCTTTGAATTCTTCCCACTGGCACTTTTTTGTTACATGCCTCCCCCAAGCCACCGGCTCCCCTTCCGCCCTTAGTTCTCTTCGTGTTCCTATTCCGAGCTTTCCAGGGCTCCCCACTGAAACCCCGCATGCACGTCTCCTCTCCCTGGGAGTTTTCCCAGGTAAAAAAGCAATAAAATATAAATATCAATGTAAGTGGTTTAAAACTTCGGTCAGAAATATCAAATCCATCTCATTCTTCAACTATCCGGTTTAACAACAACCAAACTGATACATTAATGTTCACTTAAGGAATAACTTCTCATAGGATTCCTATGTTACTCATGTAAAGTGTTTTCACTTTAATCCAAATCTGTCACAGATGGAAACATGTAATCAGAAAGAAGTGAACATCTTTAGTAATGATGACATATTTCTCTCTTCACATTTTTGGCAAAATAACTTCTGGTCTATCCCCTCAAAGGAACACCCCTGACCTCTCTCTTACATCCTTTTTCTTCTTCCTTTTCTTAGGAATGAAAGTGACATTTACTTAATAAAAATTAAATGAGGCACTTAACCACAAATGAGACACTTTGCTGAAAAAGTAAATTTGGTATCTTTGGGACAAGCTATAGCTCTAAAAAAAACCACAAAAACAAAAACAAAAACAAACAAAACAACAACCATGATACTTTCTTCTAATATTCCTATACCACATGGCAAGTCCACCTGGGCAGAGCTTCCCAGCTGTTGGGAAAGTTTGAGGTTCCCCAAATTCTCCATGTGAAAATGGCTGATGAAGTTCAGTTTTGAAAGGAATGGCTCATCTTGTGGTGTGCCTCAAGGCAGCTCTAGCATTGATAAAAATACTGCTCTGATTTTCTCAGCTACTTATCAATATTTCTCCAATGCTTAGAATCCTAGGGTAATGAAAGGGCTACATTCTACATTTAACTCTTCATGTAATCTCTAAACTGTTAAAACATAAATTACTGCAAAAACGTGGATTAGAACATTTGCACTAGAATCAACCACAGAATTCCATGGAATTATAAAAAACAGAATATATATTTCAAACCATCTTGAATTGTATCTAAATATAAATAGATTAAGGCTAAACCCAAAAGGCAAAGGTTGGATAACATGCTCTTTTCAGCATAACGAAACTAAATTTCTGTTTTAAAACCACTTGTTTTGAAATGTCTCACCTCTGCCAACTATTTTGTCTGCCTCTAGTTTGGAAGGTATATTAAATGTCACCTTTTTGCAGGCTTCACAGGCAAAACTGAAGACCTAGAATTAAAAAAAAAAGTCACATTAATACAGTATAGAATAAAGAATAAGGTTTCAAATAAACAAGAAAAATAAGTCCTAGAGATCCACTGTTAACTGTAACTGTATCATAGTTAACTGTATCATATTATGTACTTAAAATTTTTGCTAAAAGAATAGATTTTATGTTCAGAGCTCTGTCATAAAAAAAATAATAGAAATAAAGAGGGTGAGAGGAAACTTTTAGAAATGATGGATATATTTATGCCAAAGACTGTGGTGATGATTTGACAGATGTATACTTATCTCCAAACTCATCAAATTGTATATGTAAACCTGTACAGCTTTTTGTATGTCAATCTTAACTCAATAAAGTTGTTTACAAAAAAAGAATAAAAGCACATGATTATCTCAATAGATGCAAGCAACTGACAAAACCCAACTTCTATTTACCATTAAGAGTCCTCAACAAACTAGGACTAAAAAGAAATTTGCTCAACATGATAAAGGGAATCCATGGAAAACTTAGAACCAATATCATACTTAATAAAAAAGACTGGATGCTTTCCTTTGACATCAGGAACAAGACAATGATGTCCTTTCTCACCACTGCTATTCAACATTATATGGAAACTTCTAGACTGGGTAGTTGCACATGTGCACATGCACACATAAATTAAAGGCATCTCGATTGAGAAGGAAGAAGAAAAATAGTCTCTATTTGCAGATGATGTGATCTTGTACATAGAAAATCCCAAAGAATCCACTAAAAAAAACTATCAAAAATCATAAATGAGTTCAGTAAGATTGCAAGATACAAGATCAACATACAGAAGTCAATTACATTCCTATACACTAGCAATATAAAACTCTGGAAACAGAAGTAAGCAACCACTTCCTTTCACAACAGGTGTTCCATCTTCATGGATCAGAAGATATATTTCCACAATTCACCAAACAGATTCAATGCAATCCTTATTAAAATCTCAAAAGTATTTTTCCAAAAATTAAAAATTAATCCCTGTAGAAATGCAAGGGACCCAAAGACCCAAATAAATTTGAAAACAACAAAGTTGTAGGACTCACATTTCCCATTTTCAAAATTTACTACAAAGATACAATCATCAAGGCAGAGTGGTACTGGCATAAAGGTAAGTGTAGAGACAAATAGGATAGAACTGAAATCCCATAACTTAGCCTGTACCTTTGTGGTTAGCCAATTTTTGGCAAAGGTTTCAATAAGTTCAAGGGAAAGAAGCAGTCTTTTCAACAAATGGTGTTGAGATCATTAAATATCCTCATTAAGAAAATGAATTTGAACCCCTACCTCATACCATGTGCAAAATTAATTCAAAGTGGATCACAGACCTAAAGAACTAAAACTGTTGAAGAAAACTAAAAAACAAATCTTAATGATCTTAGGTTAGGCAATGATATCTTATAACACCAAAAGCACAAATGGTAAAAGAGCAATTAATAGGACTTAATCAAATTTAAAACGTTTGCTTCTCAAAAGATACCATATAGAAAGTGAAATTACAACCTAGAGAATGGGAGAAAATATTTTCTAATCACATAGCAATAAAGGACTTATATCAAAAAATAAAAAAAAAACTTTACAATTCAATAATAAAAAGACAAACAACATAAAAAATGGGCAAAGGGTTTGAACAGATTTTATCCAAAGATGTATAAACAGCCAATGAGCGAATGAAAAGATGCCCAACATCCTTAGGCACTACAGTCATGCAAACCACAGTGAGATACCCATGAGGATGGCTAAAATAAACAAGACAGAAAATTACAAGTGTTGCCAAGGATGTAGAAAAACTGGAACCCTCATGCATTGCTGGTGGAAACATAAAATGGTGTGGCAAATTTGGAACACAGTTTGGCAGTTTCTTAAAAAGTTAATCATATACAACATATAATCCAGCAATTTCACTCCTACCCTTAAAAATAAAAACCTATGTCCATGGAAAAACTTGTACATGAATATTCACAGCAACATTACTTACAATAACAAAAAAAAGTGGAAACAACCCACATGTCCATTAGGTTATGAATGAATAGACAAAATGTGATACATTCAAATGGAATACCATTCAGCCATAAAAAGAGACAAGGAGCTGGTGTAAAGCTACGATACCAATATGGATAAACCTAAAAAAACATTATGCTCAGTGAAAGAAATGACACAAAAGAGCACATACTGTATGATTTCACTTATAAAAACGTCCAAAAGAGGCAAATATACAGAAACAGACTAGATTAGTTGCCTAGGACTGGGGGTAGGATTGGGGAGTGGCTATAAATGAGCATGAGACTTCTTTTTAAGATGATAGAAATGTTCTAAAATTAGATTGTGGTAATGATTGTGCATTCTCTAAGTTTGCTAAATTGTACTGAGCTGCACACAGCATAGGTGAGTTTTATGGAATATACATTATTATCTTGAAAAAGCAGTTTTAAAAAATGATATAAAAACCATAAAAATCACTCTTTCCACGCCCACCTCTACAAATCGGCAGTGAGCAGTATCCCAAATTTACAAATTCATGTAAGTAGCTTTAGCACAACAAAAGTGGATAATAACCACAAAAATGTATTTCATTTCTGATATAATCAAATATAAAACAAGTTCCTTCATAAAATTAAAAGATTTTAAAACATCGTGGTAACAAACTGTATACACATATACATATATGCATAATCAAATCTTATGCTAATATGTGCTCTAAATATTACTGCAATGTAAGATCTATCAATGATAGATCTATCTACACTTATCTACTTGAGGAAAACAACTCAAAAATAGAGTCAATATGTAATAGTATTGTTTATTTTAAATATAGTAATCAAAAAAGTCATTTTCAGAAAGTCATAATCATATTGCTGTTACAATAAAGTAATAAGTTATTTGTTCTTAAAAACAATTCAACTGAATTGTCTCTAAGAATATAGTTGTCGCCACGGGTGAAAAATGGTTTTATTTAATAATGTACCCATTGGTCCAAATAAGTTTTAGCTCTATAGTTGGTATTTCTGAATATCAATAGAAAGCCATGTTCAATACGTTTTAATCACAACTGTTTAAAAAAAATACTTGAAGATAAATATGAAATGTTTAAATCAAATAGAACATACTAAAATAAATATGCATGTACATTTTCAGATTTTCAAATTAATATTTTGCAATTTTTGCTTCATTTTTCATAAGTTTATTTATTTTGTTTTAATAACCTCTACACCCTACGTGGGGTTTGAACTCACAATCCAAGATCAAGACTCTCATGCTCTTCTAACTGAGCCAGCCAGGCACTCCTTCATTTCATTTTTTTAATTAAAATGTACAGATGTGGCTATGCTCTATTCCATTTCCTTCCTCTTCTTCAAGGAATAGTTTCTTCTAAGTTGGCATTTATACTTCCCTTGTAGGCTTTTGTACTTTTATTATATACGCATGTGCCTATAAAGTATAAGCTGATACTGTGCACAGCTTGTGTCTTCATGCGTCCTTTCACAACTTGTATTTTTCACTCAACAATACATTTAAGATTTTTCTGTGAATATACCACAGTTTATTTTTCTCATTCTCCTATGAAGGCCATTTAGATTATATTCTTGTTTCCTACTTTCTCTATTACAAATGACACTACAGTAAACAGCCTTACAGGTGCAAGATATTGAGATGCATACCTGCGATAGAGACACATGACGATCTCCAATTCCAATAACTACTGCCAACTTGTTGTCCAGCGTACTAACATAAATTTACTTCATGTCCCCCAGAGTATTAGATACCTCTATTTCTCATATCCTCTACTCCAATTCATTACACTTGACTTTTCTAACTGTTGCCAATCTTACAGCTGATGCTTTAATGTGCATTTTCTTAATTTCTAGTGAGACTGAACATCACTTCTTGTGTTAATTTGTCATTTACCTCCTGTAAATCGTCGGTTGCTCTCATTTAGTCATTTTTGTATTGCTTGTCTTTTTTAAATCAGATTTTACTTGTAGGCTTAGGTGGTTTGCTTTTTTAATCTTTTAGTGGTATCTTTTGATAATCAGTGCTTCACTTGGAAAGTAGTCAAATTTATTAAGTATTTCCTTTAGTTTTTTAAAGTAGTCAGTTTCATTAAAACTTTCCTCCAGTTAATACTTTTGTATATTAATATCTCCCCTCTGCCCTATCATAAACACACTATCTGATATTTATTTACAAAAATTTTAAAGTTACTTCCAACTTTTAAATCTTTTACTCATCCGGAATTATTTTGTGTGTGATGCACTGTAGATATCTAATCTTGTCCTTTCCATATGGATAGCCAACTATCTAGAACCATCATTGAGTAGTTCTTCCCTTCTTAACTAATAATGATACTGCTGCATATATCATATGCATGGACCCCAATTATAGAATCTATTTCAGGACTCTGCATTATTTCATCAGAGTTTATCTCTACACCAACACTATATAGTTTTAATTAACATAGCTTTATTATAGATTGCAGTATTTGTTATGGTGACCCAATCCTTATTATCTTCCTTTAAATTATGTTTGTTGTCTGTTTGTTTTTTTAGCCTTCTACTCTTTCAAAAAATTCTTATGACCAGCTGACCAAGTCCATGAAAACCCTTTCTAGGGTTTGCTTCCTTGCTTTTACTAGTCCTTGCTTACTTTTACTACTTCTCAGTAGTTTGTTGAAGAAGTGTAGGATTTCACATGTAGCTAATCCGATAGCTGGCAAAATGGCAGATTTCTTCCTTAAATCCTTAACCTCTTTTCCTATTGCTGTTACATATTTTATCTCATGTATGTCCTCGTTAGGACCTCCAGTAGCTGCTGAATAGGGACAGCTATAGTGACCATTGTGGATTTGTTTCTAACTTTAAAGATAACACATTTACCATTTCACCATTCATTATGAGTTTCCTTCCTTCCTTCCTTCCTTCCTTCCTTCCTTCCTTCCTTCCTTCCTCCCTCCCTCCCTCCTGCCTCCTCTTTTCCTGTCCTTTCCTTTCCTTTCCTATCCTGTCGTCTTTTCCATTTTTTCTTTCTTCCTTTCTCTTTTTTTCAATCATTAAGTATTGTTAGGTATGCTTCAGTATGTTAAAAAAATAAAGTACATTCCCCTACACTCCTAGTCTACTAAGAATATTTTATAGCAATAAAAATAATTTCTTGCTTAGTTTGAAACATAATAATTTTTCTCTCTGAATATATTACTATGTTAAACTACAATAATAGATTTTCTAATGTGAAACCATTTTTTCCATTCCTGAGACAAATCTTGCATGGACATGCTAACTTTTCAAATATGTTATTGGTTTGGCTTGTTGGTATCTATTTTAGTACTTCAAATATATGTTCATAAGTGAGATCAGGCTACTATATTTCAATATCATAAATCCTTACTAAATGAGTTAAAGATAGTTCCACTTTTTTCTGTCCTTTGAAACAATTTACATAAGATAGAGATTATCCATTCCATATAATTATGGAAGAATTCACCTACCACAAGCCTGGACTCGATGAATATATTGATGAATATATATTGATGAATATATGAAGGTGTCTGTGTGTGAAGACATTTAGCTTTTAATTCAATATCTTTAATGGTTTTAAGTCTATTTAAGTTTTGTATACCTCTTTGAGCCAATGTTGGTAATTTGTATTTTGTAGGAAATTGCTCATTTTGTCTGTATTTTCAAATTAATTGAAATAATACATTAATATTACTATCTGTTTGTCTAAAACATCTGTCTTCTCCAAGACTGTACCTCCTTTTATTCCTAATATTGCTTTATCTTTGTCTTCTCTATTGTTTACTTGCCCAATCATAGTAGCATTTGTGTTTACTTTCAAAGAATAGCTTTTGGTTTTGTTGATCTCTATTGTTTGTTTCTTTTTTTAATGTTCTTTGTAAGACAAAGTATACATACAAAAGACTATATATATATATGTGTGTATATATATACACACACACACACACACACACACACACACTTACATACACATATAGAGTACATGTATGTTTTAAGAAACAATAAGATGAACACTAGGGCACTCACCTTCAAAGTTAAGAAATAAAATATTACTATTATTTTCAATGTTTCTATATATCGGTCCTCAGTAGCATTTTCTTCCCTCCCACACCCCCTAAAACTCAGGTAATCACTAGTGGATGATTTTTGTGTTAATCATTTACTTTCCTGCCTCTGCTTAATTTTATCCCATGTTTATGTGTCTTTTTTTTTAATTTTTTTTTAACGTTTATTTATTTTTGAGACAGAAAGAGACAGAGCATAAATGGGGGAGGGTCAGAGAGAGGGAGACACAGAATCTGAAGCAGGTCCCAGGCTCCGAGCTGTCAGCACAGAGCCGGACGCGGGGCTCGAACTCACAAACTGTGAGATCATGACCTGAGCCAAAGTCGACCGCTCAACCGACTGAGCCACCCAGGCGCCCCTATGTATATGTGTCTTTAAAGAAGATAGTTTTATTTTGCCAATTTTTAGCTTTTACATATATGCAGCCATATGCTAATTATATGCTACTTGATTTCATTGCTCAAATTATGTTTGTGAAATTTATCCATGCTGAACATACGAGAGGTTCATTCATTTTCATTGCTATATAGGACATCATTAGAAATAATGCACAATTAATTCATTAATATAATTTTTGAAAGGGCTAATATTCATATATAAATTTAAGTTATGTCATGCTTCTCAAAACTATAAAATAATTTGATACTATATTTGTGGAGATTGGACATATTATTGAATATAAAATTAAAAATGTAAAGGCACCATTAGATTATCAATGATGAATTAATGACCTTTAAAGTTAATTTAAAAATAAATTTTGTATGGAAGAATGCCCAATTAAAAAATGCAACATCCAAAAATAATTTTAAGATTAATGAGTTATTGGGGTGCTTGGGTGGCTCAGTCAGTTAAGTGTCCGACACTTGAATTGGCTCAGGTCATGATCTCACGGTTTTGTGAGTTCCAGCCCTGCTTTGGGCTCTACGCACTGACCTCGCAGAGCTGCTTGGGATTCTCTCTCTCCTCTCTCTCTGTCCCTCTCCCCTCACACTCTGTCAGTCTCTCTCAAAATAAATAGCTTTAAAAAAAGATTAACGAATTATGGATTGACTATTTGAGTTCAAAAAAATCTCTTTTAATGGAAAATCCTCCAGGTCAACTTTAAATATCTCATTTATAAAGCTGAGAGCAGCACAACTTTAAATCAAAATGTAGCAAATGGAGTTTTAAAAAAGATAATATAAAGTATCCTCCATGTAGTCTGGGAAAAATAATTACTTTGTTTCATTTTACAGTATCATCCAAATTGTATTAATTGTATGATAGAAAGCTATCATACTAATAATAAATCTTGATAAGAAAATTAATGCCAAAAGGAGAGTGAAAATGAGAGGGGTTATCTGAGATTGTTTTACTTTTCCTGTGGACAGTTTTACAGTGGATTCACAGGGAGGCTTTCTAAAATGACATCCTTTTTCAACAGGAAAAAGAAGCCAAAGAATGGAAATTTATGGAAAGTCCAAAAAGTAAATGAGATCTTCTTAGTTGAGCATAATAGTTATGAAATTTTAAATTTGTCATTCCTCCTCTAGGCATTTACCTTCTGCAAAATGGAAATACTACTTTCAAATTCTCACCAGCTCAAAGGTAAATCGTTAAGACTGACCTCTCTGTAACTCTCGGTACTTAGGTCATGCCATTAAATTTCTTTCTAACCAAACTCTTTGTAAGACAAGAATTCTAGTTAAATGGAAAGCATGATGAACCACAGGCAACCACAGACTCCATATATGGAATGGAAACTGCCAAGGGGCTTACAACAGGACCAAAAAATGTGCATAGGCTTACATGTGTTTAGTGGTTCAGCAGGTGTTTCAGAATCTAGCTGTATCTCAATATGAACATCCACAATCTACTTTTAAAAAGGTAGCTAAGGGGTGGCTGGGTGGTCCACCTGGTTAAGTGATGGACTCCTGCTCAGGTCATGATCTCACTCATGGTCTTGAGATTGAGCCCCGTGTAGGGCTCCCACTCTGGGCTCTGGGCCTGGAGTCTGCTTAGTATTCTCACTCACCCTCTCTCTGTTCCTCCCCTGCTTGCTCTCTTTCTCTAAGAAAAAAAAAAAAAGATACCTGATAATGCACCCACTAAATATATACCAAAACTTGACTTTCTTAGGATTATGATTTTAAAATAGACTACTTCTCATTTACTTCCTTTATTTGCCGAAGGCTTTTTGTCACTAATGCAAAAGCTAATAGAAATGATTGTACTCTTATTTTTAAAAGATTACTACATCAAATGTTATCAACAAGAACAACAAAAAGTCTGCTAAAGCAGTCACGTTATTCTTGTTAATTAACGCTATAAAACCTGAAAAGCTAGAACGCCCATTTGTCAGCATAGGTTACAGGCAGAATTCATATATTCCAAGGGGAAAAAGTATGCTCTGCTAGAACAAAAAAGCTATTTTAATTCCTTTTGAAGGAAAATGATAGATTAACTGTGCCCAAGTCCATACTATTTAAAATATATAATAGTAATGATTCCCCAAGTGGATTTGATGCGATGAACAATATTAAACTCATATTTGAAAGGGTCCCATTATTTGTATTGGGACAGAAGGAGAGCTGAGCTCATGCAAATTCGTTTTCAATTTTTGTTACAGTCACAGGAGAAACATTTTAAGAGACATTCGGTACTACACTTTCAACAGTCCAGTGATGGTCTGATATATTTATTTTCTAGTCCCCAGTCCCCACCCCTGATCCTTTTTTCTTTTTCTTTTTCTTTTCTTCTTTTTCTTTGTGTCTGGGGGAGGGAGTGGCGGTGGCCATTAGGAGTTGTATTTTGTGGCAGTTTAGACAGTACTGAGGACAGAGGGCTGTGAAAGATGGAGATGGGTGCAAATGGGAAGATTCCTCAGCCTATGGGCCAGCTCAGTGGAAAGGGTAACCTGTTAAAAGTCTCAGTTTTGTGTTAAAGACTTGCTTTGAAGCGCTCTCCCTTCAAACAAGGAATTGTTTTTGAGAGATCCGTTAAGGTATCTATAAAAGGAAAAGTGTTGTGATTTTAATATTATACTGAAAAGTTGACAGTCCGATGAATCAAAAGGAAATACAACAGAAGATGGTCAGTAGAGACCTTAATTTACCCATCAGGGAAGAAATCCAAGGTATCTTTATACTGGGGATTTTGGATGAAATAAATTATTCTATATACACTCTCCAGTATTCAAGTCTCCTCATTTAGTCTAAACTTTAGGCAATTCTTCTTTAAAGCAATCCTAAACGAATATGTCATATACTAGAGCTGATGGTATCTCCATTTAGAGTAACGCACACTCGTTTGCCTTGCCACACCCCAACACCCGCACACCCCCCACCCCGCCCCCGTTCTGGGCACCGCAACAGTTCCTTGAATTCCACACCCTCCCCTGGGGGAATACACGGGAAATCTTGGCAACACAGCACCTTTGCAGTTTCCTCTCCCCATTCTCTAATCCCTTTCGCAGAAAAATCACACAACACTAAACCCACGCTTTTAAGCATCAAAACTGGGAAACTCAAATTTATTACAAAAGATCACACTTTGAGAGCAGTTCCTATTTGTAAAGAGTCATTTCATCAGCTCATTTTGTTGGAACAGCTGCCTTGCAGGGCGACGCGCTCATTTGTACAAGTCATTGTCCATAAATTAACTTAGATCTTAAATACCAACCCAATATTCATAACTCGCTGATTCAAAGAGAAGACAAAGCTTTGATCCACTAGCCCCAAAGGCAGAGGAGCAGCAAGAATCCGTGTAGCCACAGCCAACCTACTCCCCAGCTAGGTAGGTTCTCTCCGAATCCGACCCAAGGCCCATGCTTGGATTCGGGTTTGCGGGGTCGCGCGCGGCTCCTTTCCACAGCACATCCTGAGCGCGACCCTGGTCTAGTCTGAATCTCCGCACGTAATCGCGCCGACAGAGTTCCGGCTTCTTCGCCGTGTGTCTCCTGAATTCTCAGAGAATTGTCCCTAACTTCCTATCCAGGTGAACCTGGTCCTGGGTGGCAGGTTTCCGGGGCACATAAGGCCCGAAGGTGGACTCTGGGTTTGCGCAGTCCTTCCCGGAGCTGGACACTGGACCACCCAAGCCCACGCCTATCCCCCCACTCCACCCACCCGGACTCTACGCTCTCTACAGTCCCCCCTCCCCCGCATCACCAACCGCGACCCCAACCGCAGCCAGGATCCAGCCTTCCCACGCCCCCCGTGCCTCAGGCACACTTCGCCTCGGGCCAGGAGACTCCGGGGTGAGCTCCGAATAACATTTAGCGGAGGCAGAATCTGGAAGCCGGTTTTCAGAGTTCACTCCACGCCGGGACCCAGAGGCACCGTTCCAGCCCCTCCAGTCACTAACGTCCCCATCCCAGGTAAGCCTGGGGTGGGGCAGCCTCCTGAACCCCATCTCACACCTGTGTTTCGCTCACTCAGGGATCCTGAAACACCTGCCCAAGTACAGTTCGTCGCTCTCCACACAGACGTGCCACCCCCCCCCCCCCCACCTTCGTCCCTAGCCTGGGGAGCCAGGGGGAGGGCGTGAACCCCAGGCACCGTCGACCGCCCGGGAGAGCGCAGACACGCCGGGGCGCGACCGTAATGTCCCAAACACAAAACCCCGTCCCGAGTCGTCCCTCCAAGACTCGTTTTCTGCCCTCACCCGTCCAGGCCCAAACTTGGCTGGTCCTGCCCCGCAGGACTGAGCGGAGGCGCGGCGGTCCGCTCTCGGTCTGCTTGGCCCGGGCTCCGCTCTCCCCGCGGGACAGGGCGGGTCCAGCCCTTCCCGATCCCGGCTCCCACTCACCACGAGGGTCAGCAGCAGCCCGGAGAGGGCTCCGCGCAGGGGGATCGGACTCTCGGCGGCGGCCATCGGGGGGCGGGAAAGGGGCCGCGAGGCAGGAAGGGGGCCGCGGACGCCGGGCGGGAGGCCAGAGACCGGAGCGGGCGGAGGTGCAGCGGCGCGCGCGGTGCGGGCGTGCCTCGCTGCCGCTCCTCTCCAAGTCTCCTGGGATCTGTCAGGCTTGCCTGCCCGGGAGCGTGTTCCCTCCTGAGACGGGATTGGACGCGGCAGACGCCGGGCCGCCCCTCCTGCTTATTTCTCAAGTCGAATCACGCGGGCAGCCGGGGAGCTGCCCGAGCCTGCCCCTCCGCTCCCTCCGGGCCGCGCCGGGCGCTGGCTCTCGCGGGAAAGCGGTCCCAGGCCCACCCTCTGCCGCCTTTCCCACGCCCCACGCCCCTCGTCCGCCCCGCCTTCCCTCCGCGCAGCCCGGCCCGCCCAGACCTTCCCGGAGCGAACCCCCTGGCCGACGCCGCCTGCGCGCTCCCGCTGCAGGACCCAAATCCGCCTGCAGGGATCCCTGTCCCAACACGGGCGCTCCGGGGTGCCAGGAACACCTCCGTCATTGCATCAGCGCATCCTCCCTTCATTCCGCTCCTGATCGAATGCCGGCCAATGTCTCCCGGGTAATAAACCATTTATGTATTCTTTACAAATTTGACTAACATGGTTAAGATAAACGACCGAGGGAAGATTATCCCAAGTGGCTTGAATAAACTGGCATTCGGTATACCAGAAATTAAAACCAAGTAGAAGAAACTCCGATATCTGACCATTTGAAGTGTCCAAAATATGAGTGATTACATGAAGAGTCTTCTTTACCGCCAATTTTGTGACCTTATATGAACCTTCTAAGAAAGAATTTGTTCTTCTATGTGAAGTATTGATTTAGTAATTACAAGGTAAGTGTGCTAAGGTGCCATTTTTCAGTCTGTGGTAAAAGGAAAGTAAACCTACCACCCAAAAGCTTCTACTCCAAAATGAAGCTTGGAAATTCAATATTACTCAATAAATGTCACCCAGGTCACCAAGGCATTGTGCAAGGGGCTGGAGGAAAGAGAATGTACAAAACCCAGTTGCAGCCTAAAGCAACCCAAAGTCTAGGAGGGCATAAAGGTTAGCATCCTAGCCCAGCAGGGTAAATGTTTTAATGGGGAGGTAGCTAACAACACCTGGACACATTCCTTTATTTCCCTCTCGATGGAATTTTGTATTCCCAAAGCCCCCACTTGTCGGATTCAGGAGGAACTCCTTCTTAGGTGTGTTGCTGTTCCTCAAAGTCCATGTACAAGTTCCAATGTCAGAACCCTCAGATAGTCTAGATTAATCAGGGAAGGTGCTATGGCCTTCATTCATCCCACCCTGCCCATCCAGTAGGCTTGTTAACTGAAGTCTGGGGCTTCCCTGAAACTCACAGGCTCTGAGGATTCAGACACTAAATTCACTTCCAGTCCCAGCTCTGAGGCATCCAAGGCACCCATCAGAAATCCTGTCTCACCTCTGGAGGCCTCTGAATGAAAGAAGCCGTCCAGTCTCAGAGAAAGTTCTCCAAACTTTTCTCTGCCCCAATCATTTTCATGTTACCCAAGACCTCAGGAAAAGGCTCTCAAAGATTCTCCGGCCCTAGACAGCCTTTAGAAACACAAGTGAATCATGGCTTTCCTGTAACATAGGTGATGCCATAGACTGAACTGTGTCCCCTCAAAATTCATATGGTGAAGACCTAACCTGCCTATGACTGCATTTGGAGATAGGGCCGATGAGGAAGGAATTGACATTAATGACATTATGATGGTGGGGCCCTGATCTGATGGAATTAGTGTCCTTATGAGAAGAGACACCAGAGAGAGCTCCCCTCCTCTGTCTTTCTGTGTCTCTGTCTGTCTCTCCCTGCTCCGTGTGTGGACACAGTGAGAAGGTGGGTGTTTACAAACCAGAAAGAGAGTCCTCATCAGAGGTCAAATAGGCCAGCACCTTAATTTTGAACCCTCAACCCTCAGAACTGAGAACAAATGCTTGATATAAGAACCAACAGAGAAAGGGAGAGGGCAGGACCATGTTCCAGACAAAGGCAACAATACTGGTGTAGCACTGAAGAGCCTGGTAACACCTTCCTACATCAGGAATACAGGAAGGGAGATTCTTCAGAACCACTGGAGTTCAGAAGAAGTCCAATGACTGGGAATTAGGTTAGAAAGCTAGGCTTATAAGAAACCAGGTTGAGGAGCTGAATTTCATCTTGGAAAAGATGGAAGAATCATCTACTCAATCTGTAAAAACAGTTGCTAACTACTGTTACAGAATTATCACTTTGGGTGGGTTAATGAAGTCATTAACTTCCTTCATAACCTGTTTATGTCTTCATATAGCTTTCCTAGGGAATAAAAGGCTTGAAATGTTTTCCTTTATTCTAAGTAGTCTTACTTTTCAGTGATTTCAGTTTTATCTACTAGAGCGAGTCTGACCTATTTATTACTGTCATCCAAATGACTAAAACTATAAGATAGCTATTATCTGCTTGTTTCAGCTCTACTGGGTAATTGAGGCGATTGTTAAGCCTACTGACTGTGTAACAGTTACTCTGAGCTTCCATTTTTAGCTCCTACAAAATAAAAGTTATAGGAATCTATTCCAGAAATATGATAAGAAAGCATATTGGGGATACTTTCAATCTAAATGGCAAATTCCGAATAACAGACGTACTTTTAATTACCGTGTTGACATTTCCTGTTTTGCTATAGCATGTACTTGCCCATCATGAGTAGATTGGTCTACGCTCTAATGAAAATGCATTTTTATAGCTTAGAAGAATCTTCCTACGCAGTTATAATTATAAATGTGACTTGAGGATAAATTAAAATTACTTTTATTTTTCCTGTGTAAATTATAATATAAAATGACTTGGTTAAAAATCTATTTACAATATGAACCTCAGTTTGAGCATTGTGAGAACTGGATCCTTCTGTAATCAAGTCAACTTTAAATCACCATGAGACGTCATAAAGCGTAAAGAGTTATTCTGAAATGTCTTTATTTTAATACTCATTTCCCAAGCTGCCAAATCAGTTGGAAGTCACTCCTAAAAGGATAATGTACAAAAATGGGAAAGAAGCATTATTTCCCCTTGTTACTTTCTTAGTCTGAGTAGCTATAATAAAGGTAAGGGCAGCAATAATAAAGGATCAATATGGGAAATGATTTTAGGCTGAAGTACAAAACTTCAGGAATCCAGGTGAATTCGAAAATATTCAGTAGAAAGCAAACCTAAGATTATTAAGAGTTCTCTGTACTTAGGAGGAATCTCTGGCCACAGAAAGAGTGGAAGAGAGGTGGAAGCTAACCCCCGGCCCACTGACAAGGCTGCCTTGCACAACTCAACGCCAACAGGCTCTGGTCTCACACACCTACTCGCCTCTGTGGCTTGCATGGGCGATGACATGGCAAGTGTGGGTCTCCTCAAACCACGCCTATAAAATACAACCAGGGCAACTGTATGATTTTTGGAACAAACTTGCTAGTAAGGAAAGAAGTGTATGAAAAGAAGCTTGAATTAAAATCAAGTGAAAGATTGGTTTGAATAGTCCTTCTGAAGATGTAACATGAGTTCCGCCATGAACTCAAGTTCATGTAGCACTTTTAGAATAGTAGCTCAGAAGCACTTTTAGAGTACTGCTTAGGATAAATGGTCACAGTAATAAACAGTAATTGAGCAAATTACTTGTTGAATCAACAGTGAGGAATACCGTACAAATGTGTCCTCACATGCTGGGAGCCCTTGCAGATTTTATTTTTGGAAGTTAGCTCTCCTTAATATACCCACTTGCTCTTTCGGAGAGACTCCTTCCTCATACTTGGGAACCAAGTGGTCATTTTCCTTCAAGAGTAACCACCTCCTGCTATTGCTACTCAGGTTCCAGGAGAGGACACTGCTTTTCCTGTATCACCTTTCCAAAGTGTGTCTAGAGGCTCTCCACTAATTTCCCAGAACACCACTGAGAACAGCCTTGACTTTTTGGTCATTTAAAAAGACTGCTGGAGACTTGGGGATACTAGACAATTGAAGTCAAGAATAACATAAAAAAAAAAACAAAAACAAAAGAAAAACAAAAACAAAAAACTATGATACTGCATTGCTGCTCAGAAAAAGAGCCGTCCCAGAATCCCTGTCTGCCTCCTTCTTCTCCTGTCTTTCCATGGCAAGTACATTTCCCCCATGGAAATTCTCCAAGCAGCTAAGAGAACCTCAAGTCTAGACCAGAATGACCCTGGCCCACCAGGCAGAGAAGTCTCCCCTTCACCTTTTCTATGCTGGGTCTGTCAGTGTCAGGTCACTCTAGAATTCATTTCTACCCAGAGTGATTGGCAGAGGGACTACACATGCCCTTGAGGAGAAAACTTACTCCCATCCACAGGGGTGTAGCTTTTCACTATATCCTTGGCAGCAATCATACAAAAATTGGACCTTTGTACATTTCCCAAATTCAGAATTGTCCAATATAAGTAACACCATGACGATCATCCAATCCAGACAGAATGTGCCAGGCTCAGAGAGGCTCCTTTTAGGAGCGCCTGGGTGGCTCAGGCAGTTGAGTGACCGACTCTAGGTTTGGGCCCAGGTCGAATCTCACGGTTCCAGGGTGTGAGCCCTTCGTCAACCTCCACCATGCTGATAGGGTGGGGTCTGCTTGGGATTCTCTCCCCCCTCACCCTCTTTCTCTGCTCCTCCCCCACTCGCACTCTCTCTCAAAATAAATAAGTAAACATTAAAAAAATTTAAAGAAAGAAAGTGTCCTTTCAGTCTCTCCTTATTAATTAATGATTCAAGAACTATTATAAGAGTTTCAGCAAATCTTCTCCCACTAAAATCTTGAGACACCCTTACAAACATCTTCTGCGCATGGGCCTTTTTAAGGCAGGGAAGTGGTCTTCCAGTGACTTCTCACTGGGCTGGAAGGAATGGTGATTTCCCCTGAGAAAACAAAACTCCATTGTATGGGTAATAACTCCCTCCAGGAACCGGATAAAAGCAATGTAACAAAGCTCTGGTACAAGGTGAAATTTTAGTCCCTCTCATCCATCGTGGAATCATCCCATGATTCTTCACTTCCCTTTACTTCAGAGTGCAACTCTCCTCCCAGCGGGTGAGGCTGTCGTCTCTCCTGGACATTCTCATGTTCCTAAGAGCTCATTGTGCGCATCTGTCTGTTCAAAGGACATTGCTCAAGCATGAAGGTTTACAGGTGTGAGTGGGCTGACATCCAGATCTCCTGTGTCATTTATCTCCACGTCATCCTCTGATTCACTGCCCCATCAGCCTTCTTTTCTCCCACACGTTTGAGAGGACGGTTCCTCAACCACAGCTCGGGGAAGCAGCATATCCCCCAGCTCAAGTGCCTATCATCTAGCTCACAACTAGAAAACTGCTTTTCCCACCAGTTCCCTATATGGGCAGTAAATTATTTCTTCAACATGTATTGATTTATTGTTATTAATTCATTTTATTGATCATCAATGATCCATTCGTTATTTTTATTTGCTCAAGATTTATTATTCTTGATTTGTCTCTTCTTTTCAGCCTGCCCGGTTTCTCAAGCCCTCTGTCACTAGATGAGGTCTTCCACCAATGAGCTATTCAGTGTTTGCTAAATTGTTCAGCCAGTGCCCCCATTCTTTCTTTGCATTCCTTTCAAGCCTCCTATTTGTTTGCCTTTCAATGTTATAAGCTGCACAATTTCCTAAATGGTAAGCCATAGTTTTTGTTTCTTTGTTTTGTTAAGTTGGCTCCACACTCAGCGTGAAGCCCAACATGGGGCCTCGAACTCATTACCCTGAGATCAAGACCTGAGCTGAGATCAAGCATCGGACCCTTAGCCAGCTGAGCCACCCAGGTGCCCCTGGTAAGCTGTAGTCTTAACGTGCATGTATCTATGTAAGATTATACCAGAATCTTACTCCTCTAAACAACTCTAATGCAATGGTCCTCCCTGAATATTTACAAAGATGTAAACAAAAAGACTGAAGAGCTAGTAATATTTCTAGTAGGTATGTGAGCGTGTATCACGAAAGCTATTTTGTTGTCACTTTCCACTAACTTTGTTTTTTAAGTTTGTTTGTTTGTTTATATAATCTCTGCATCCAATGTGGGGCTCATGCTCATGACTCTGAGATCAAGAGTCGCAGGCTTTTCCAGCTAAGCCATCCAGGCACCCCCTACTTTCGACTAACTTTGCCAGTGTTCCTTATTTTTTAATATTTTTATTTATTTAAATTTTTCTTAATGTTTTCTATTTATTTTTGAGAGAGAGGAAGAGATAACGAGTGAGAGGAGGAAGGGTAGAGAGAGATGGAGATACAGAATCCGAAGCAGTCTCCAGGCTCTGAGCTGTCAGCACACTGAGCCCCCCAGGTGCCCCTGCAGTATTCTTTACATGTTCAATAAAACTGGCTGTCTCTCCCAGATTACAAGTTCTATTCATATGGTGGTCGGAGAAAGGTCTAATCTGAACTATAATATGTCCCTTTTAAACAAGAATCTTTGGCCAAAATCTCCCTGCTAGGCCCTCAAAGTAGTATTTTTTTACAAGTCTCAGAATAAATGATTCCAAACTCAGAGGCATCCATAAGAACTTTATTTATTTCCTATTCAAGAGAACATTTAGGTAGCAATCAGATATTATCTGGAACAACTTTTCAGCATCTAATGATGAGTTATCTGACCTCAGCTGCTGTACTGTTCCGAAGTCTAGGCAGAGCCTGGAGACCGCTGTCTCCCACACTCCTCTCATCCAGAATGGGTAGACAAAAAGAAATTGGGGAGGAACAAGCACTATGGATATGGCTTGGACATCTTTTATCCTTTACGATGACCTGCCTTTTTGTAATATTTCTAAGGTAATTGACACCAGTGTCACCCAATCTCACGTGTTCCTTTCTCATTTGGTACAATGAGATTCAGGTATTCTCTCTCCAGAGATACTGGTAATTGATAAGCACACACAAGTTCTTATGACAAAACGAAAGACAAAGGATATATTGTTTTCTGCCATGGCAGAAACATATAAATGATTCCCTGAGAATAAGGTGGCCTGAGCCTTGCTGCACCAGGCTCTCCCATGACAGTCTTCAAAATTCATCTGTTTATAGAAGGAAGTACTGTGTTATGGCAGTTGGCCAGGAATATGCCAGGTCCCCCTCCCCCCAAGTTTGTTCAAAGGCCTCGAGTTTTTTCCTCCCCTTCGTTCCCTCTTTTAATTTTGAACAAATGGGAACAGTGGTCTTTAGGTCACAGTAGATCTTTGTACTTGGCTATTGTTGAGGCAAAATGAAAGAGACTGTTTTGACAACAGCATTATATTAATAAAATGAAGAAGAACACCTCAAAAATAACAAGAATTCAAGGGGTGACTGGTTCTTTCAGTCAGTAGAACAAGTGACTCTTGAGCTCAAGGCTGTAAGGTCAAGTCCCATGTTGGGTATAGAGATGACTTTAAAAAATAAATAAATAAAAAGGAAACAAAAGACGAAAATTTAAGTCAGCATGACCTGGGTATTCTAGCTCCATTTGTTTAGAGATTCTAAGTAAAGTTATAAATTGTTTGTTTTCAACATAATTGTCCTGGGGTAAGCCTATTTGGTTTTAGAATCTCTGGCTTTTCCATCTTGTGAAAACATACAATTCTACGAAAGTTTTTTCCTTCCCATTTGATCCAACTATGTGATTGATCTATATACCTGAGTAGGTCCCAATTTACCTCACCCAGATGGTCAAACATGATGCTTCTGGAACCTTTTATTTTTCTTTATTGGGGTACAATTTACATAGAGTACAATTCATAGACCTCAAATGGACACTTCAATAAGTCTTGACAAATGTATATATATACTGGTGTTACCATCATTCAAATCAAGATATAGAACATTTTTTTGGGGGGCGCCTGGGTGTCTCTGTCAGTTGGGTGTCCACCTCTTTTTTTCAGCTCAGGTCATGATCTCACGGTTCCTGGGTTACAGCCCCACATCAGGTTCTGCACTGCCTGCCTGGGATTCTCTCTCTCTCCCTCTCTCTCTGTCTCTGTCCTTCTCTCTCTGCTCCTCCTGCATGCTCTCTCTCTCTCTCTCTCAAAATTAAAAACAACAATAAAAAAAATTAAAAAGAAAAAGAAAAAGAAAAATGTTTTGACCCAAGTCAATACCTATCCCCATGATGAGGCAACCGCATTCTGCTTTCAATCATTAAGTAATTTTGACTTCCTTGTAATGTCACATAAATGGAATGACATGCTGCATTACCATCACACACAGTTATCTATTACTTCATCACTTTTTATCTATTGGACATCACTTTTGCAATATTCCACAATTTAGTGGTTTAAAACAAGAACTCATGATCTCACAGTTTCTACAGAATGCAGGCATGGCTTAGCTAGCTGTCTCTGGCTCAGGCACTCGCAAAAAGGTGTTTAGTTGACATTGCTATCATCTCAAGGCTCCACAGGATCTGTTTCTTAGTTCACTTATGTGACTTTTGATAAGCTTCCTTTGAGACATCAGTTCCTTGCCACATGGTCCTCTCTAGGGAGAAGCTTCCTTCAGAGCAAGCAAGAAAGATCAGGTAACCAAAGTGGATGTCACACACAGTCTGTTTGTAATCTAGTGTCGGAAGTGATCTTTTACCTCTGCCTAATTATGTTGGCTAGAAGTAAGTCACCAGAGATACTCTAAAGTCAACAGAAGATGATTACATAAGGGCCTGAATACTGGGAGGCAGAGATCTTTGGATGCCATCTTCTAGGTTTTTGTGTCTAGGCTTTTGTGTCCTTGTTCATCCTACTAATAATTAGAATAATGATTTGTTTTACTTAAAATATAAAAACTTTCACAGACAGGTGTTAGAGTGTTAATGTTGTCTTCTCTCTTTGATGGTTTATACTATCAGAATAAAAAAGAGTTGATAAGCATTTTGTTTATTTAACTCGAGTTTATATCCTACCCACTTTCAAAAAGGCTTATCAAGGGGAGCCTGGGTGGCTTGGTCGGTTAAGCGTCCGACTTCGGCTCAGGTCACGATCTCACGTTCTGTGAGTTCGAGCCCCGCGTCAGGCTCTGTGCTGACAGCTCAGAGCCTGGAGCCTGTTTCAGATTCTGTGTCTCCCTCTCTCTCTGCCCCTCCCCTGTTCGTGCTCTGTCTCTCTCTGTCTCAAAAATAAAAGTTAAAAAAAATTAATAAAAAAAAATTATTAAAAAAAAATGAAAAGGCTTATTAAATTATATAAAGCAGATAAAAATAATCAGGTATCAATAAAGCAATTGAGGTGGGTTATTTACTATCATCGAGTCATGGATTTTGCTTATTAACTTCCTGGATATTCAGGCAAAGTATGATACTTTTAATTTTGGAGTTACATGGCTCTCATTATGCAATAAAAGAGAATACAAAAGTTCATCCATAGTGTTAAACTTTATCTTAACTTTGTATTAGAATGTTAAGAGAACCATTAGGTGAAAGCAATGAATCTAGTTTTCAAATATGCTTCTTCAAAAACGTACAGCATTATTTGAACATGATATCCTAATATAGAACATATTCAAATGCAAACGGAATTTATATGTAATTTCTGTCCTATCTCAAATGGGATGACTTTTGAATGTAGGGCCATCCTTCTCTACAATATTACCCATTAGCACAGGGAGCCCTGGATCATATCAAGACATCTGCCGGGAAGCCATTCAGTTCATCCTTTCTTTAGAGGGTCAACTTTACAAGGCTTAGTAAGACTTCCTTTAAAGGAAAAATGGTAAAATGACTAAAAAACAAATGATGGAATGTTGCCATCTTAAATTTCCTATACAAATGCTGAGATTCAGGGAGGAACTTTGTCTAAATTACAAGAGACTAGAAATTGCCAAAAATATTATTGACAACTTTACTAAAGAAACTCGTATTGAAAAATCAAAAGGGAACTTCCTTAGGAATTCAGTTTCAGGTGAAGACAAATGATACAAATCCAAGCATCAGAAGAGTCCCAGGATTAAGACACAGACCTATGCATTTGTCAGCTAAAGACATGTTATCAGGACCACTTACCAGATTCATGGAGGTGTGGAGCTAAAACCAAACTAACCCAATCACTACATTCCAAGTTAGAAAGTTAGTTTTAAGTATTACTAATACTGAATTACCATTTCACTCATATTTAATTCATATAAAACCCTAGAACATTATACCTAAAAGTGGCTATACATTTAATCTAGTACAATTTCTCATTTTATTGAAGAAACATATACCCAAAGAGGGAGTTAGGTGACTTACCTTAAGATGAGAAGGCTTAGATAACACTCCAGAATTTTAGACCCCTATTCCTTTCTCTTAAAAAGCCTTATGGAGATAAATGAGTCAGCTAATCAAAACCAAAATGGTTGAAAGCAATAGTGTTGTTTTCTTTCTCTCCTGCTTAAACCTAAAATGTTTTGGCAAGGCTTAAATTATTATCATTCTTGGAAGAAATAGTATGCCCGGTTATAACTGTGGAAAACAAAACTGAATCTGCAAGTTAAGTCCTGTTCTGATTTCTAGGAAACTATCCAAATTCTTTTATTGTCCTGTAACTTATTTTCTGAAGCCTTATGTGCAATGAACTACATGGAGCTTTAAGAAATATTTTTATTATGTAGAAAATTTTAAAAATGATCTTTATATGCTTTCTATATGTTATGCAAAAAAAAAAAGGGAATTTAAATTAACTGATGTTTGGGGCGCCTGGGTGGTTCAGTTGGTTAAGCATCCAACTTTGGCTCAAGTCATGATCTCACAGTTCATGAGTTCGAGCCCCGCATCGGGCTCTGTGCTGACAACTCAGAGCCTGGAGCCTGCTTCAGATTCTGTGTCTCCCTCTCTCTCTGCCCCTGTCCCGCTCATGCTCTCTCTCTCTGTCTTAAAAATAAATAAAACATTAAAAAAATAAAAATAAATTGACTGATGTTTATTTTAAAAACTTTGTAAAAGGGAACATTAAAATATAATAATGTTAGATGCTGAATTTCTTTCTTGCTCCAATTCAGTCATTTACTGTGAATATAACATGTCATTGTAGGCTTGACATAGTAAGGCTGAGATTTAAGGCTTTTCTTCACGGTCAGCAAATCTTCAAAAATCCTAAAGCCTATGAGTTTTTTTTTTTTTTTTTTGTAAGTTTATTTATTTATTTCTGAGAGAGAGCATGAGCAGGGGAGGGACAGAGAGAGGGGGAGAGAGAGAATCCCAAGCAGGCTCCCTACTGTCAGTAGGGCTAAATGCAGGCCTCAGGCTCAGAAACAGTGAGATCATGACCTGAGCCAAAACCATGAGACACTTAACTGATTGAGCCACCCAGACGCCCCTATGAGCTTATTTTTCCTCTATATTTCATTCTATTAATTTCTCCCATTTGTAAATAGTAATGTTCATTATAAAATGGAAACATGGAAACATATAATGAAGAAATATTCCCACCATCCAGGGATTACCACTCAATATTTAAGTATATTACATATAATCGTATATTTATATGAATTTGGGATTATACTGATTTAGCAAATTATTCTACTTTTTCATTAACACTGTATTTTATGCCTGTCCTTATTTAATTAGTCTTCAAAATAAAATGATTGCATTATATTCCCTTATCATCATTGTGACAAAAATGACAGTAGCTACCATTTATTGATATATTCAGGAACCAAGCACTAAGATAGGATCTTTATGTATTTATTCCTATTTTGTCCCCATTTTGTATGTGAGGCATCTGAGGCTTGTGTGGCTTTCCAAGGTTACTCAGTTAGTATGAACAAAGCTACAGCTCGAATTCAGTCTTCCTGACTACAAAGTCGTGTCCATGATCATTATATCCATTATCCTCAATTGTGGTACATTGTATTATGGTAATATATTATAAATTATTTACTTTTTTATTATGGAGCAATTAGTTTATTTCCAATTATCCACGTATTTAATGTCACTGAGATAAACATCCTTGCATGTGTATGGGATCTTTGTGCCATCATCTTACTTCTTTAGGATAAATTCCTTTTATCTGATTTGACTGGTAATTTTGCATTGAAGCTTGTATGTTGACACCCACCCCCCACCACCTCCCACCTCTGGCTTTCTGAACTCATCATTCCGTATGAGATCCCCTCATGTTTTTGGCTCCTAGAAATTTTCCAGTTGGCCTCCTTCCCATGAAAACATTCCTTAGACTGAAAACTCTTGACTTTCCCCTTATGCCCCTCTCTTGTTTCATAGGCCCCTCTGAACGTCCTGGCCGTAATAATCACCCAGTGAACATCACCTGTCACCCTACCTGACAAGGCTCCCACACAATGGCATAGTGCTGCCAAATAGCTACCATGGACAGAGTCACCAGATGCATCTGCTGTTGACCTCTCTGGTACTATTGGTCTCTGGAGATTTGACAATTATTTTTGGAAAATGTACAATATAATGTGGACGCATCTTATTGGCCAGCCACATTTATGTAGCAAAATTAGTTTCATTTTTATTGAGCATTTACTAAATGTCCTGGTCCCGTGGTCCTATCCTAAGATTATGCCACCGGTTCACTCCAAATGGTGAGTAGGAATCATGGAGTAGAATACATTCTAAAACGGTTCATTTGCTCAAAGTGTGGAAGTTTACTAATCAGTGTGTTTCAACTCTTTGGTATAATTCCAGCACCTTGCTTAATGCATCTTATATGAAGAAAGAAGCTGAAAATACTTAAGTTTCATAAACCTCCAAACCATACATAGACCCAGTCAGTAAATCCTTATCAGTGGTTCTCAAACTTGAGAGGGTGTAAAAGTCGCCTAGAAAACTTCCTAAAATTGAAGTCTTCCATACTTCCTCCCTGTCCTCCTTGTGATTCTGATTCCGTAGTGGATCTTTATTTCAACAAACACCAAAGGTGATTGGATGCAGATGGTCTGTAAACCACACTCTAAAAAAAGTAATGCAAATATTTTCACAAGTTCACTCTAATCTTTGTCAACTGCAAAAGAAACAATATTCTGCTCTGTCCTCTCTCCTGTATCTTAACATAATAACTTAAAAAAAAAAGAGAGAGAGAGAGAGAGATGACTAGTAGAAACTCCATAGTTCTAACCTCTTACCTATGTCCAGATTTCCTGCCGGGGAATGAGGGTATAGTCACAGAGCTAAAGAGTGGCCCAAAACAGCCCTTACTTTTCCTTCCAACCAAGGACCACAATGAGATTCTTCTCCTGAGTCTCATATATAACAAGAATGTAAAACATACCAGATGGGTTTAAAAGTAGAGAGTATGTCCCAAAGCCACGACACAGTAATATTCCTCTATAAAATGTGTTTTTTAACAAAATCAGATCCAAGTGTTCCACTTACTACACTAGCTATCTGCAAAACACTAGTTTCCTTTTTATTTCCTGTTTTGTCAGCACTCTGTTGTTTTGTTTTACATGAAGACATTATGCTGTGTGTTTAATTTAAAATGCAGCTGGAGGATGCATTTATTTGCTCTGTTTTAAGAAGTTAAGCAGAAGTGACTTAAATCGTTCAACTATTGAGGTAGCAAGGGGCAGGGGGAAGGTGAGGACAGAGGACAGGAAAAACAGGATCTCACTTTTTAAGATTTCAGGGGTGCCTGGCTGGCTCAGTCAGTAAAGCATGCAATTTTTGATCTTGGGATCATGAGTTCAAGCCCCACACTGGGTGTAGAACTTACTTAAAAAAAAAAAGACACAGTAACTTATTAAGATTCCAGTCTGAGGACTGAAATCTAGACCCTGGGGAGAAGAAATAATAGAAGGCATATTAATGATTCCTAAAACCAAAAACCCAGAAGCATAGCTGACTTGCTATTTACTAAGCCTTGCCCACCATTGGCTGGATAGGTCTGTTCCTTATAACGGCAGGACAGTCCTCTCTATCTTATGTGTTATCTTCAGGCAACATTATCAGCTCACAGTGCAGTATAGTCATTGCCTCCCAGGCTCACAGCTGCACATGTCCTTTCCTTCCCTCAAAAGGTTTCCTTCTCATGGTGTTCTTGAGCACTGTGGTGCCCTGTTACAGAATGTTGTCCCACTCTAACTCAGAGGAATCGGAAGTTCTTAGATCTGCACCATTCCCTTGCCTTCTTGTTTCTCAAGGTACTTTTCAAGTCAAGGCCTGACTTTCAACCGTCACAAATAATTAACCTGGCTTTGGCAAACCCATAAGAATCATTTCTTGGATTTCTAAAATATAACTGACGTTTCGTTGCTTTTCCTCAGGAAGTTAGTGAGCAGTCCTTTAGAAAAACTAGTGTTAGAACATGCTGACAATGAAATGATGGTCACAACTAAGATTTGCACATTGGTCAATGAGTTTCACATTGAGAAAGAAATGGCTCTTTACACAAAGCTGCAGTCCAATCTCAGTCAGTACCTATGTGAATCCATTCATCCATTCATATAACAAACACACGGAAAGCCTACTTGTTCTATATGCTGGGCATACAGTGGTGAAGATGAGGAAAAACCTTTGAGGGTTACATTTCAGGGTAGTGTAGCTCGTTCTGAGGTCATGCAGTTGCTGGAGGCGGGAAGGAATTAGCTAACCTGAACCACAATGTACAGATAGGATCTGCCACTCCCAGGACCCCAAGGGGAGAAGCAGAAGGGATTCCAGAACCTCACCACCTCACTTTCTAAGTAGTGAATGCATATGTTTGATATTCTGTGTATTCGATGTCCAGTGTTGAAAAAAGAATTCAATGCAGAATCTAATATACATCACATCTCTAATGGAAAACCTATGTCAAGGGAAAGTTATTGTGGTGTGCTAAGAATCCGATAACTTAATTTGTAATCTTTCTTTTTTTTTTTTTTCCCTTTGTGACCTGGGCAATACAATTTGACTCATCAGAATGTATTGATGGCCAGAGTTTAATGTGCATACAAATGAGAACACCTTTCTTTGTCTTCAGTAAGCTTCGTATATGAGAACATACAGACACACATGCACACACACGTATGTGTGTTTGCACACACGCATACACACAAACATACATATGAACATACATATAAACCTAAAAATGAACCTTTTACAGCAATATGCTCTAGACACATAAATGTTGTATGACTAAAAAAAATGTCATATGCTAAAGAAGTGGTTTTTGAACTAGATCTTCTAAAAAGTACTTTTGCAACAAGGAAGTGGATAACAAGTAAATAAAGACACTGCAAAAGGAGACCGTATTATGAACAAGGCACAAAGAAGTGTGTGGGGTACAGGAAGATTGGTATTTGAATGTGATTTGCATTTCAAATTTATCCTCCAAAGCCACAGAGGGCCCTTAGGCAGGAGAATGCCATGGTCGCGTGTTCTTTCACAGGAGGTGGAAGGAGAGAAGGGGGAAGAGATGCGTGGCACAGTCACTGTTGGAGCTCAGTGGCACCAAGGATGGGAGCCGGGGTACTGGTGGGAAGAATGTATGAAGAGAGGAATGGAGGACAGTAGAGGTAGGGCACTCACACTCAAAACGCTTAGCAGGAGAGTAGCAGGAGCGTATCTTCACTCCCTAGAATTCTATAGTTCTTTTATGTCACCTGGAATTTTTTCACCTATATCAAGCACTTACCATGTGCCAGGTATCATGCGATGTGTTTTACAGGCATTGGACCATTCCATACCCACATCCACTCAATACTACACCCTATCTTGTCTTGTAGTAGAGTGGGTGGGTAGGGAGAGTAGCTAATTCATCTTGTACCGTCGCATACCAGCACACTCTGCATTAGAAGACTACACTGGGAAGGCATTAAATGACTGTATGCAAAGGAATGAATGAATAAACTTGTATTAAAACTTGTATTAAACTTGTATTAAAAATTCTCAGAAAGTTTGGCAGTTTGGAGGCAACATATAGGATGTGCTATGCAAATAAGATAAAAAAGGAATTGAGTTGGGGTGCCTGGGAGGCTCAGTCGGTCAAGCACCTGACTCTTAGTTTGGGCTTAGGTCACGACTGCACAGTTCATGAGTTCAAGCCCCGAGTCAAGCTCTGCACTGACAGCACAGAGCCTGCTTGGGATTCTCTCTATCCTTCTTTCTGTCCTTCCCCAACTTGCGCACATGCTCTTTCTCTCTAAATAAATTTAAAAATTAAAAAAAAAAATTAGGTAATGCTTTGCAGATGCTTCAGAAATCTTTGCAATGTATGTGCTAAAACATTGGATATAGAAGGCCCAGGCATCAGGTAATCATTATGAAGAGACATATTCTCAACTGGCAAACATTCTGAAGTAAAATAAAGCAAAACAGGCTTTCGATTATCCTGTTCGAATATGAAGTGAATATGGATTTTCGTGAATATGAAGTGGGGTTGTACATGTGATATATTTTAAATCACTTAGTATTACAGGAGTGCCTTTCAGGTGGACCACTCTGTATGAGTCTCATGCTTAAAAACCATTTTTTATTCAAATGTCTTACAGCCACCCTAGGAAAAGAGTTATTATCCCCCGTTTTATGATGAAATTAAAAAAAAAACACAGACACAGAGAAACTATGCAACTTAACCAATATCCCATAGCATCACAACCTTTAGAATAGCAAAATTATATACACGTGATAACCATGGACCAATGATCTCTCCACATCAAACTCTAAAATTCTAAAAAATGTAGAACACAATTCTAAAGAAGACACTTCTCAAAGTAAGACAAATACACTCTTATGAGCTCCTTTCAGACACATGATTAACAAACTCATACAATAATATTTTAAAATTACCTGATTTTCTTTATCGTACCCAGTAATATACAACACTGTGTGCATGCTTTATTTAAAGTAACTTTAAGAAATAGTATTTCTGACTGAACAATAAGAAAACTATTGAAAAGATAAATTCATTATGGAATAATTACCCAGTGTTAATCTTTAGGAATAATTGTCATAAGCCAACCTTGCGAATTTAAGATAGGCATATTCCTAACGATCATAGATAACAGAAATACATTTCAAATGTCCATGTGGTTAGTGTACTTAGAAAATTCACTGACTGAAATCAGCTGTGAAGCCTGGCCTGGAATTTGGTTGGCTGTTAAGTTTAATTTTGTCTTACTGTTTCAAAATATAAATAGTTTGGCCCACTCTACATTTGTTAAAAACTGTGACCTTAAAATGTGAAAAAAAAGACTTCTCAAACAGATAGACATAACTAGCCATTTCATCTAAAAAGTTATAAAATACTTATTCCTAGAGAGCTTTCATGATCCCTGTTCTGCAAAGCTTATTTCAAAATCCCTCACTATTTTGCATTTATAAACTGTGTCCTTGCATTAACGATATGAACTATAAACATGCTATTATATACCAAATAACCACATTCCAATTTTAAATATCCTTTTGTTAACACAGAATGTTGTATCTAATAAAAGCATGACATATTTTTACAGTTTTAATGGCAGAATTAAAGTTCCTTTGTTGAGGAAATAATGAAGCAATAACCAAGATACTTGAAACAATAACATCAACATGACATTAATTTCGAGAAAAACAGAGAATAATACACTTACATAAAACAAAAACAGAATAACTCGCTTTATAAAAGAAGAGAGATGGCTTTTTAAAATATTTAGACTCTCCAACCCAAGTAGAAATTTAAAAAATAAAGAGAAGAGAAAGAGAAGTAGAGAGAGAGAGAAACAGACACAGAGGGAAAGGGGGAGAGACAGAGAGAGAGAGACCAAAGACCAAGGCCTTGCAGAAATAAAAATACATTCTTAGAACAGTTTTTAAAACTAAATTTTCCTGACAAGGTTGGTAACAGAGAAATTTAGATTCAGTTCAGGATTTTGTATAGAATACAACCTAGAAACTAAAGTCCACCAGAATGGAATTGTATTAACAGTCAATGCCTGGTTGGGACTCTCCCTTTACCTTGAGAAAGGTAATGCTGTGAGAATAAAACATTATCAAGAATGCAATATACACGCTTCATAATGTTCAGGACAGCAACGGTTTTTGAGCACCACACAATTCATTAATTAGGTAAATGAATATAATGCTAAAGCAAGTTCTCTGAAATTTTCTATTAGGTTATATTTCAAGTAGCTTATGATATATACTTGAATTAATTACATTTTATTGCACTATAAGTTGGCTATTGACAGTATACCCAAATGTAAACAATCATGTGGACTTCCTTAATTTTTCTACCTGTAGATCTCCTTGGATGGAACACAACTAATTTATAACTTTGTAAAAATTGGGTAATTTGTATACTTATTTACAGCATTTTTCTGTAAATATGCATTTGGCTAAAGAGATCTCATCAAAATAAAGAAGGGGAAAACCCAAAACATAGCATCTTCTATTTTTAAAAAACCCTGGCTTCTATTTAAAAAAGTGGGGGTTCGTGGGGGGCTGGGGAACAGATAAAGCCACTGGCTTTTGTAGACTTATTAGAATCCACTCATCTCCTTATGCACGCTTCTGCTAGTGTCCTAAATTTGGGTTCCAAATGATCCAAAAATTCAAGCCCATCTTCTTCTTGTCGTTCACTGCAACAACCTATAGAACCAGCCACTGATCCTTTTCCTTCATAGTTATACGTAAGGACGTAGTCTTGAGCATGCTTATGATTGTCATCCTGATCACACAGTTGCACCTTCTGCCAGGGGAGAAACACAATATATTTTATTATTATTATTTTAAACACCAAAACTTACTAACATAAAAATAATTGCTTTGATTTACCTTTCATTGTTTAATTTTTAACCAGAGTGTGTCCTCTAATGGATTCCTACATATAAAAAATGCACATGATTGGTCTGTATCATAAATCACTCTATAAATTCACTCTATAGCATGTTTCTAAAAATCACATTTGTGGCAGCAAGTATCCTAGGGTTCACGTTACATAATCACGTCTGGAGTGAAATGCAAAATCCCATTAAACTGAACCCAAATGGTGGTGGGCTCAGATCTTTCCAGATATGCTTACTGACCATAAGGCTATAATTGCCTTGTAGCACACTTTTGGTTTCTAAGATACGATTTATCACATGGGAAATATTAACAAAGTCATGGGAAAAAAAATAATTTGAATGTCATCACACAGATAACTTTTGTATTTTAAAAATAAAATCACATAACCTGGGATAAAGATTCTTTTCAATTGTTCTTCTACCAAATAAATAAGACATTTCCTGTCCAGTAAGTAAGTAAGTAAATATCATCTAACATTATTTCAGTAAGAACTAAAAACCAAACAAAATGAGAGGAAAAGTAAATATCCACTTAATATCTGAGCATTATTAAATCAAAATTGAGGAAAAACAACTTTCCAATTAAGTAGATCAATAATTAATTGAAAATGAAGGTGAGGCCACTAAATTGTAACAATTCAGAACGCTGAAAAGATATCAAAATCAATTCTTAGGACACCGAGGGAAACTCACTTCACCAAGGCGGGGCTGGGTGAAATTATGCCACTCGGAGTAGGTGTATCTGCAGTTGTCCGTCTCCACGTGTCCTCCCCTGCAGGAATCCAGGGTGTGATGATGCCCCGTCCCCCGGCACGATTCCAGGGTCTGGTGTCCGCCTTTCACCATTTCAATGGTCTCCTGGCCTCCATTTTTCACTCCTGATCCCAAGGTGCCACAAATTCCCTGAGCCGAACTGCCCACGGTATGGGTTGTGAAGCCATTCGTGGAACACTGAAACGGAAACAGTTGGCATTGGGGAAGTACAGAGAAGAACAACCACCACCACAACGGAACGTAAATAATGTTATAAATTCTTGTGTTATAAGGTAAGCTCTCTGAGGGCAGGAACTAAATCTGTCTTGGCTATCCTGACCACCTGATTATCGTAACCCCAGGACTTCATGCAGTGTCCTGGAAATCGCCAACTATCAAGTGGTCTATCTTTGAGACAAATCAGAAAGCTTAATGTATATTCCTCCTCTGAAAACATCTTAGAGTATTGTACAACGTCACTTATTAAATCCTTCCAACATCTCAAGCCTCAAAATCAGGATTCCGTTATCAATGTCTCACATGTATTTACCCTGCTGGGTTTAAATTCATTCCCTTCACCTGCCTAGAGCAGAAACAGAAATGATGATTGTGGGGAATAAGCTAATTAGCAAAAGAAAGATGCCTTGTTGACCCTGAGGTAGCAGGATCTCACTGTTTTAGTCCCTAGGCAGGCTAAGATAAACAGACTCAGGGCCTCGGGCATGCCAGAAATAACCACCTGCCTGGAGCCAGACCCCTAACACCAAAACCCCCTTTCCTTCACACACATGAGTTAACGTTCATGGTTTCATCGTCTCTTTGCACACGTCCATCACACTTTGCACACGTCCATCAGTATGCCTTCTGATCCTAATAAAAATGGAGCAAGGACCCTTACTTGGGGCTCTTGTTTCCTCCCGAACATTAGCCTCTCTTGCATTTTAATCCTGCGTCCACTCTCTGCCTGAGAACTCCAGACCCAGAGTCTACAACACATGATCAGTATTTTTTTTTTTTAATTTAAAAAAATGTTTTTAATCTATTTTTTAGAGAGAAAGAGAATAGGGCAGAGGCCCAGAGCAAGGGGGACAGAGGATCTGAAGCAGGCTTCACACTGATAGCAGAGAGCCTGATGTGGGGCTTGGAGCCATGAACCATGAGATGATGACCTGAGCCAAAATTGGATGCTTAACCCACTGAGCCACCCAGGCTCCCCGATTGGTATTTTTATTCAATGTCTAATCTAGTTCCCCTCAACTAGAACAAAAATATAGAAATAAAGTTGCCATAAACATCTTGGCTGGAATAATAAATCCTTGCAATCTTGGGGTGCCTTTTGTGGCTCGGTCGGTTGAGCTTCTGACTCTTGATTTTGGCTCAGGTCATAATCTCGGGGTTATGAGATCAAGCCCCGTGTCATGCTCCATGCTGGGTGTGCAGCCTGCTCAAGATTCTTTCCCTCTGCCTCTCCCACCCTTCCTGCTTGTGTGTACTCTCTCTCCTTAAAAATAATTAATTTTTAAAAAATTTTTTTAACGTTTTATTTATTTTTGAGACAGGGAGAGACAAAGCATGAACAGGGGAGGGGCAGAGAGAGGGAGACACAGAATCTGAAACAGCCTCCAGGCTCTGAGCTGTCAGCACAGAGCCCAACACGGGGCTCGAACTCATGGACTGCGAGATCACGACCTGAGCCAAAGTCGGCCGCTTAACCGACTGAGCCACCCAGGCACCCCTAAAAATAATTAATTAATTAATTAAAAATAAAATCCTTGCAATCTCAATAAATAAAAATAAACCAGCAGAGATGCTTCTCTGGCCACTAATTTTCCATGGTTTGTTTTTGTAGGAAACGCTAAGTTTTGTTTTATTTTATTTTTTTTACACGTTTTACACTTTTTGAAGTTTTCTAAATCTGTCCTGTTCTTATCATCATTATGCTTTTTGTAGAAAATTTACATGTTCCTCATCCACATACTAGGCCAGAAACCGAAGCTGGATCTCTGTAGTCACTGGCTAGCACTGCTGGATCATAAATTTGACCTCAGGCTTCTTTCTAACCCACATTAGCACCGGAAAGACTCCATTAAAGTTCTTCCCACACAGATCAAAGCTTGTAGTCATTTTATTGCTGCTGCCAGGAAAAAAAAAAAAAACAAAAACCTTAAAATAATTATGCTGATGATCTGTGAATAATTAAATGAAATATTTTTACAGCACAAACAGCAGTTTCAATACATAAAAAAGACCTAAAGTTGAAATCATGAAACACTTCAAGTAGGAATAATAATGACAGGCTGAAGGATTTTTAGTGTGAAGTAACACCCTATGACCACAGTGAAATATCACATAGCATCATGAGAACCAACCTAATTTTATCTACTTCCACAGGAACAATGGAATTTTATATATTGTAAGGTACCCGACTGCAAAAGAACTTGTCCCAGAAAGAGAATTGTAGTTGGTTAGGCCAGTTTGTCCTTTGTGTTTATTTTAGAAAGACAAACTACTTACCATTTTGTCATCTCCAGGAGCTTCAGTGTTTGACACGATGAGGTTCTGCTGGGCTAAATCATCGGGAAACGCTTTGGGCTGTTTAGCTGTCCCAGTAGCCCCACAGACTAAGGTAAATAGGATACCTGGAGGATGAGAGAAATTGCTTCCGTTTATCATAAAACAATGTGAAGTTACGAATTTAGGATGACTACTATGAAGACAGCTTTCCAGAAAACATACACACGATGGCCTATGGTGAAATCGTAGGCAATTGGCAAGTCCGCCCTAACCAGAGATGCTGCGAAGACGTGCTATAAGGGCTGTATTTTTGCGCCGAATTTTAGGTCTGTGCTGAGAGAACACTAGTTGCAATATATAAGTTAAATATGTTGTGCTAAATTGAAATAGAACTATCTTCAAGTGGCCAGCTACAGAGAGCAGTGTTGACTCGAAGAATGAGTCTTGAAAGTTATTTCAGAGGCTCTTATTTGAGTTCATGCAGGGACTTACAAAAGAGCAATGCTATGCCCAGCAGTATCGCAAGGATGGCCCATTTTCCAAGCCTCACTTCTCCGTTGCCAGTCCTTGGGTCTGTGCGAAGTGCGCAATCATTTTCAGTAACACAGTCACATAGTATAACTTTTAATGGAGTGACGGCTGACAGGCCATGTCTGTCTCTAACTCTGACAGGTACTTGATATGGTCCAAATGGAAGGTCGTTCTTATAGAAAAGACGAGCTGCTGTATCTGAAAGAAAATAAAACCGAGTGATATAGAATGTCACAAATGCCTCCTATGTTACGATGTTCACCAAATTTCTCCACAAATGGATCTTCCTGATGGGAGGGCACAGCCGGCACAGGATCGTGAATGGGAACGGACTGAGGAGTTCTCATCTACCTCGATGGTAAACATACCGCAAAGAAAACTTTATCCCTGCTGTGTCTTATAGAAATGTCTTTTGGCTTTTGGAATAATATATTTTTCCATCCATAAACAAACCTTTTCCAATCACAAGTAATAGGCTTGTTAAGACATTGGTCTTTATCACCACTTTAAAAATTTTTAAGAGAAACATACAGTGCAATTTTCATTTATACACGATTCATCATAGAGTAACAGTCTGAAATTCTGGACATTTCTCCTTACTTTGTTTGCATATATTGTGCCAAACAGTATTACACAGTTGTGACTTACTGTCAGAGACTGATTCTGACAACTTAGCACGTGGCTGACCTTGAACATACCAGCAGGCATGAGCGGTCCTGCTGCTACAGCATCTCATGGTCCTATAGGACCATGTATTTGCTTTTAGGTCAAGGGTGGAAAATATCCACGTCAAAATCCAGTTGAGTCTTAAGCACATATCCAAAGATATAATATTATCCTGAACGTAAACACCACATGCGCATGTCCAAGAATAATCCCCCCACAGTGTGACAATTCCATTGATTTTTAAGGTGTTTGAAGCTGTAAATATAAATTTGGATGTTTGGGTAAAGAAACCAGTGAATAAGTCTATTATAAAGGAAAGGATGGTGTGCACCTGGGTGGCTCAGTCGGTTGAGCGTCCAACTTCAGCTCAGGTCACGATCTCATAGCTTGTGAGTTTAAGCCTCGCAACGGACTCTCTGCTGTCAGCGTGGAGCCCGCATTCGATTCTGTGTCTCCCTCTCTCTCTGCCCCTCTCCCACTAGCTCCCTCTCTCTCTCAAAAATAAATAAACATTTTAAAAAAGAAAACCAAATAAAAGGAAGCATGGTTAACTTGGTAAGTTTATGTGTAGGAAATAATACTAAGATTAACAAAACCAAAATTGATGGTGCATAATGTGCCATGGTCTGATGCATTCATTATCCTGTTGACTCCCTCAAATAATCCCACTTTACATATGAGTAAATTAAGGCCCAAAGAGAATAAATAGCATGGTCATATTTATGTCACTAATAAACAGTGGAGCCAGCATTTAACACAGCCTATCTGACTTCAAAGCCTCTTTAGGATATGTTCTTCTTGATTTGGTGTTTCCCAGACTTTGGGTTACTTCACAGATAGTAAAACTTTAAAGTAACAAAGCTTTGAGCAACATAATCCTGCCACTGTTTTACTGTATGAAGTAGGAATATTAAAAAAAAAAAAATTACCATCTCGCTCCACATTATCTAAAAAGAAATGATATTATGACACCAAATCAGTAGAAAGAACAAAATCTAAAAATAAGGTTAGTTGTTCCCAAGAAAAGAACAGTTGATAACCTTACACACATACACACACACCAGAACACTGTTTTTAGAAAGACTGAAAATGCTGCCGGTCCACAGAGCAGGATTCGGGACACAGTCGGGTCTTAACTTGTCGCCGTAGCTTCTATGTGTCCTTGTTTTACTTCCCTCTTCCTATTTCCCTTCCCTTGGCTCACAACTTTTGTTTTTTAATTTGTCATAAAAGAAATAGAGGAATATTCATTGGAAGCATGGGGTTGAAAACCATTCAAGGACACCATAAGGGCAAACCCTCTGTTTATGGCAGATCTTGAACCATGAACGCTGAAGTGGGGGGCGACCAGGCCATCAGGGCCCATGGGCAGTACAGTCAGGAGATGCCGAGAGCACCGCAGAGTGAAGAGCCGATGGAGTGAGTGAGGCAGCTGGCATGGAGAGGCCCCTCCATTTTGCCATTCTTATCACCATAGATCCTCTCATGGGGAAAGTCAGAAGTACAGACTAGGAACTAAGTTGGGGGAGAATCCCAACTAGAAAACAAAAGATGAGAAAAGGTCAGAGGTCAATGCAGTGCAGAGACAAGGGACAGCAGAGTGGACACTGTGACGCATGCCCAGATTCCCTGCACTCAGGGACATACTGTCCTCGCATTGTCCCAGCTGTTTGGGGAGGCCATAAGCTTCTTCAATGTCTGTGCCATTTTGCCAAAAGTCACGCCCCTCAAGGCACCCACTCCACTGACTGAGCCATGAAAGAGTAGAGAGGCTCAACTTGGGGCCCCCTGAGAGGCCATTAACTCAGACTCCCTGTGGGGTTAACTACAGCTGTCCTTTGACTTGGGCTGCAGCTTGGCTTTTCTCTGCCCAATTCTGCTTTCCTTCCTTTCACATCTACTGATGCCAAGCAAATTCCTTATTAATACTCTGCCTGAGAAACTCTTGTCTCAGAGTTCACTTCCTAGGGAACAGACCGGTAACATATGGTGATCCCCTTACGACCTAGGAAACCATTAGTGAGTGAAGAATCTATGTGGAGGAGAGGTCAGCAAGTCAGGAAGTGATGGCATTAGACCCAGGCTAAGGTGGGATATGTACAGGGGAGGGGAATGGGGACTCACACAGCCCCTAACAGAATCTTGCCACAGGAGAGATTAGAAACGGTGCAAGAGGGACACCTGGGTGGCTCAGTCAGTTAAGCAACCGGCTCTTGATTTTAGTTCAGGTCATGGTCTCATGGTTCGTGAGTTTGAGTCCTACTTCCCACCACACCGGAATGGAGGAACTTTCCTTCTTTTATTGGTGGTTCCCACACGGTGATTATTCTCATGTTGCATCAAGAAAAAAATATTTTAGACATCCGGATGCTGAAAAGGACAAAGTCATGTTTAGTAATACGTACCATTAATTTTTGTCAGTCTCCACATTCTTTCTATGCCTGCATCAGGAACACTCTCCAAACTGAAGTCAAAGGGTGGGCCATTTATAGGATCGTCAGGATCCACTGCAGAGATGTCTGCAGATGACATGACAGTTTTGCAGATGACCACCGTCTGCTTTGGGATAACTGGGCCATTATCGTTCATGTCTTCAAGTATAATTCCCAGCGTCCCAGTACACGTTCTCCCATCTAGAAAATTGGATATAAAAATAGAACATTTTAATGTTCTGAGTTTTAACTAGGAAATTCTACATTGAAAAAAAAAAGTTTTAAATGTGAATTTGGCACTTGTGACATATCAATGACAAGCGCAAAGCTGTGCCCTTAAGGAATGTTAAAAAAAAAAATTGTCACTTTTGGATGGGTTGGAGAGATAATAACTATTTAGATTTGTCATCCATTCACTATCCATGCAACTGAGATGGAAATTGTTATAGAGGTTAGTTTTGACTGATTTTTAAAAAGGAGAAAAGAGGATGAACAAGGGCATTTCTGGTATACTTAAAAGCACAAGGACATTCAGGAAGGTGGGAAAGCATAACATGCACATCATCCATGTTCTAGACATAATGAAGGGGAAGGCAAATTGGTTGGAGTTCAAAACCTCAGAGAAAAGCCAAGGGTCCTTGAAAGCCATTCTAAGGAGCCTGGAGTTTAATATACATCTAGGAAGTGAGTAAGGTTTTGGAGCAGGGGAACTGAAAAGTAAGATTGTGGATATGGAAGATTAGAACAACATAGTACATAGGACCATTTGAAGGACGAAAGACTCCAGAAGCAGAAAATCACTTGCAAACCAAACTAATCAGAGTGGCTGTAGCCTAAGGAATGCATCTATCTATATATTTATTTTACTTTTTATGTTTATTTATTTGTTTTGAGAGAGAACAAGAGAACGAGCAGGGAAGGGGCAGAGAGAGAAGGAGAGAGAATCCCAAGCAGGCCCCTCGGTGTCAGCACAAGCCTAACTTGGGGCGTGAACCCACGAACTATGAGATCATGACCTGACAAGAAACCAAGAGTTGGACGCATAACGGACTGAGCCACCCAGGCACCCCTCATCTGTCTATATATATTTAATAAAAACTTACTGAATAACCACTTTGTACAGGGCACTGTGCTGGCAAACAACCTAGGGGATTCAAAGAGGAAGTGAGCGTGTGTCCAGGCCACAAACCAGTAACACAGTTGTGAAGCCCGAAGCTGAACACAAATCCAGGACTTCTGTCTCTAAACCACTTATTCTTTCTGCCATTTAATAAGAAGGGCTTGGATATCAAGCGGGGAGAAGAGGGGAACAAACCTGTGCTGCCTGCTGCCTGGGGCCGTGTCTTAGATAAAACTGCCAACCTAAGAGAGCTGGAAGATGGGGCACAGCCCTACAGTCACAACCTCAACCCAGGCAACAGGACCTATGATACTTGCGGTGTCTTCAAGGGCCAGAACTGGTTCTGAAACGTGGGGCACAGCAAAGGACAAGGTGGGGGCAACTCTAAGACTCCTATGGGGTGAAGCGGGAAAGAGGGAGAAACCAACAACAGAGAGACAACCGAACACCTCCCACGTGATAGAAGCTTGCAAGTTAAAATTCCAGAATGAGCAAGATTAATGCTAAAAAGGAAAACCAAAATCATCCATCAGAAGATTGATTCACCCTACACAAGACATCTTTGAAACATGTATGTTTAGTATCTTCAAAGACATAAAAAGGGCAACTACTTAAACAACAATGAAATTATAGCTTAAATTCCAGTAGAAATAAAACAGCAACATTCCTCTCATAGGGACTCTAGAAGAAGAGAATAACTAGAACGTCGGGAAAGCAGTATTTAAATACATAATTGCTGAGAATATCCCATAATTAAAGAAAAACATGATCTTCCGTGCTAGATAAATAAAAATACATTCACACCGTAAATGTTGTATTGAAACTATAGAATGCAACCTAAGGAACTATGAAAGTTATCTAGACATACTATCCACAAAGGGACAATAGTGAGATTGACAGTAGGACAAACATCAGCAACAAGAGATGCCACAAGATAATGGAGTATGACCTGCACAGTGTTGAGGAAAAGAAGGAGTTAATTCAAAACGTTAAACCAAGTCAAATTATCAAGTCAAGCATGAGAATGATATTTTTCAGAGCAAGTCAGGCAGGATTTAACACCTATACCACACCATTGGACGGACTAGTAAAGGACATGCACCAGCAAGAAGAAACGGGGAACCAGGAGAGAAGAAATGAGATGATGAGAGAAGAAACATGCTGCCAAGAAACAATGCAACTATCTCTCATTTTGGACAACTAAACAAAGAGGGAGAAGAAGAGGGAGACAAAGGAAGCAGGGAGATGTGTATTTCATCTACCTGACATACTTTTCTCAGGGCAGAATAATTTCACTTCTCACAATCTCTTGTTCTCACGCTATGTGCTGTTTTCTGGCTCTCTCTGGAAATTGGGACTGCTGGTGGTCTTGAACACTTCTTTTCCATTCGAGTCCACACACTGAGTTGAAAGCACACGGCTTACTGACTGAATCTAGTTGCATTGTCTTTGAAAGTTGAAACTCTTCCGTGTTTGCTCTTCTACTACTGTGCTGAATGCCTGAATTTCCTTCCATTAAACGTTTGGAGTTGTTCAATACACTCCGTTTTTTTGCACACTGTCATTCATATTGGTGTACAATATGTAAACCAAAGATCTTAGACATCTAATTCAGTGTCTCACAGCTGTTATTCATCTGTTGATTAAATAAATAATCCCCTTATTCATTGGAGCGTATGCATGCAATGGTCACCTAATGTCAAAGCAATTCTATATAAGTAAGTACTAATTCCAAATATGAAGTCATGCAAAGCCATGGTTTTGTGATTTTTGTGCATGGCGCCCTCCTGGTAAATGTTTCAAACATTTTTTGAAAGCACGCTCCTCCCCAAAGCGCGAATAATACAACAAACATAGAAACCTAAAACTGAGCTATATGGAGGAGATACTTAAGTGACACTGCCAGGAGAGCTAAATTTGAGAAGATACTGAGAAGAAGAGAAATTGAATGCCAACTGAAGAAATAGCTATGTTCAGGAGAGTGGAAGGTGGTACCAGAAAACATATGGATGATAGAGGAGTGTGTGGAACAATTTATACACAGAAGCGTTGCATGAGAGTTTCAGAAAGAGGAAGTAAGTGCTGTAGAGAAGCAGGAGGGTGGGAAGTGAGAATGGACCCAGAGGTCAGTGCTCACTCACGAAAGAGACTCTTTCATTAGGAAGCAGCTGGGGTGGTGGGGGGGGGGGGGAGGGCAAATGAAATTAGCTAGTATAGATTTTAGAAAAAGGTACAAACAAAAACACACAAAAAACATCCTTTTGTAGAATCTCAGTTCAAGGAATAAATAAACGTAAAATTATTTATCCCCTACCCTCTTCAATAGAAATGAATGGGAAAGGCCCCACTACACATTTATTCTATTCTGCAGTGATGATTAACTCATCTAAACTCCATACACATATTTGATCTCTCAATTATTTAATCTCTTCTGCAACAAAGGAGAATGTAGACTAAAATTATATCCCAAATGTCTAATCCCAGATAGTAGTTTTATCTTATCTATCAACAAACCATTTGCCAAGTGCTACTTAAAATGTAAAAAGAATAGGGGTGCCTAACTGGCTCAGTCAGTTAAGCATCCGACTTCAGCTTAGGTCATGATTTCACGGTTCGTGGGTTTGAGCCCCACGTCAGCCTCTGTGCTGACAGCTCAGAACCTGGAGCCTGCTTCGGATTCTGTGTCTCCCTCTCTCTCTACCCCTCCCCTGGTTGGGCTCTGTCTCTCTCTCTCTCTCAAAAATAAACATTAAAAAAAAAAAGTAAAAAGAACAGATTTGATTTTCATATCATTCTTCTTTTTCACTTGCCTTTGACCAAAAAGCAGGTCCTGACAACGGGACAAAGGAAGCTGAGGCCTTAAAGGGCAATCTTCAATTAATCAAAGTTAAATTAATAATAATTACAACCTTTCCAATTCAGCCAATGGATATGAACCATCTCTCATTAATTTAGAGAGGACTGAAATACCTAAAACATCTTTCAAAGTCACTTCTAAGTTCCAACTTTGTAAGCCAAAGTGTAATAACTTATGTTTACTGGAGCTGGCATGTTTGGTTTATGGATGCACAAAGGTCAAACGTATAACATGTACTAAATGGGTCTCATATATAACCACTGTGCTCATACTTTCCTCAGTTTGGTAGGACTCACAGAACATTTTACATTTCATATGGTTTTATGGATTCACAAAATTTGTCTTTCTAATTTTATAGTATACTATTAATCGTATCTATGATTACTTTTATATAATGTCCTTAATCAGAATTCTAACCCCCAAGTATGTTGATAGTTTCTTGTAAAAAGACAGAACCGTTTTCCAGGAATGCACTATGGGGCAGTAAGTATGTTCTCCCTGCAATGAATTTTCCTTCCACAGTGAATATTTTAAAAAGAGATGACTAGATAAATTGAAGGTAATGTTACCAAAGTAACTTTCTCAATGTTCAATTATTGTTTACTTTCAATAAGCCACGGTTTCCAGTATTTCTATAACTAAATTATTTTATAATTACACAAAACGGGGGGTGTTATTAGAAAGCAGACATGAATTAATAAGTTACAGCAAACTTCTCACTTGCTCTATGTCTTTTGGGGGAGAAATACATTTTGAAAATATATGCAGCTGATTTAAAAATCTATACTGTTGGGGCGCCTGGGTGGCGCAGTCGGTTAAGCGTCCGACTTCAGCCAGGTCACGATCTCGCGGTCCGTGAGTTTGAGCCCCGCATCAGGCTCTGGGCTGATGGCTCGGAGCCTGGAGCCTGTTTCCGATTCTGTGTCTCCCTCTCTCTCTGCCCCTCCCCCGTTCATGCTCTGTCTCTCTCTGTCCCAAAAATAAAAAAAAAAAAAAAAAAAATCTATACTGTTGGCTTAAACACTGAGGATGTAAGTAGGTGAGAATTGATGTAGCAGGATTAAAAACAAAGTTCTTACCTTTGCCTGATGCAAGGATTGTAATATTATATGCACCACCTCTGATGGTCTCTGTCTCTCTATCCAGGCTTCTGAAAGTGGTGATTGATCCTGAGTTTTCATCTACTGTCACCCACCCTTTTGGATCAGTTAATTTCTTATACCTGTTAATAATGATAAATTAAAATGACAAAATGGGTCATAGGCCAAATTATAATTCTGGCACCAAAACAAGTTATGAATTTTAAAAACATGGTAAATTTGGAGTTAACTAAAAGAAGATACCTTATGCCACTGCTACTTTTCGTCTCGGGGTCATATGCTTTATATCCATCGCTCTTTGTTCCCGGTGGCGCATTTTCTCTAATTTGAACGGTTTGCACTGCAGGGCTACACTCGGGGCCCTCATCCTGATTTTTTACATTAACGGTAACTGTTGCTGTGCTCATGACTGATCGTGAACTAGCCTCTTTAGAATACGGAGCTTCATTAACTACACCAATTTGTAGGTTCACCTGTTGTCTTTCTTCATAATTCAGTGGCTACAAAAGCAAGTGTGTTGAAAATCAGATCAAGACATTTAACGTTTGGCCATGCTAAGTGCCATACATAACTCGTGCCGGGAATAGTCCTGACAATATTAAACATAGACTCAGAAACGAGGTGGTGGTTGGAAGAGGAGAATCCTTCAACTGATTCAGTATTTGGGTGGACAAAACCAGCAAAACAAAACAAACAAAAACTGTTCTTCAACTGCAAGTAATATCAGAGTCCTGATAATGATTGCAAAAAATATGTGAGGTTAACACTTGAGACGTTAGGAACTCCATAACGTAACCAATAGTTATTTTCTGCTCCATTCATTTTTGGGACAACTTATCCTACCATTCTGACATGAGTAAAATTATTTGTACCTGGTTTGGGGTAGAAACTATGGGTCAAATTTTCTAAAATGTTTTTCAGAGAGGACAGAGAAGAAACTGGAAAGCTCATGGACATTACACTGTCTTTTGTTAGCTCTTCCATCCCAGGTACTTTCTAAAAAACACTGGTAGTACCAAATTTACTGGAACGTTTTTATTTTATCTTGCCTGATATTAGTTATAATGGGAATGGGTAAAGCCATTCCCTACAAGACAGAGATTTTTTCAGGTGTTAAGACTTCACAGAGATAAGATTCTTTCTTAGAATACCAAGGATTAGGGTAGGGGTTGGATGAGGAAAGAGACAAGATTCAAAGGACATTTCTTTACTCTTTGAAATACAGAAATTAACCCACAAAACTGCAGCTAATTTTCATCATGGTAAGAAGAAAGAATTCGTCACTTGATTCATCCTCTTTGTGAAAATGTACAAAAAGGGAAACTACACGGACCCAGGATAGAATCACATTCTAGATAAAGATACAGCACAATGAAGACTAGGACTGTGTCCAAAACAAATGGAGCCCAGGTGGCTTTATGGGCTAACTGGCTCTGGAAATAGCAGTGAGGTCTTCTGAGATGTTGCAGAATAGTATTAGAAAGAGGTTTTACAAGTATCTGGATCTTTGAATGGTTGACGATTCCCATTCTTAACCAAGAAGCTAAGGTTGTAATGTATGCTAGATATAGATGAACAGATCTACAAACGCTCTCCCTGTGGGTCTTACCAGGAATGACTCACCATTTGGGAAATTCAGTAAATAAGTGGAGTCTCCCTGACCCAGCTACAGAAAGAATGGGCCAGGAAAGTTTGGCCCCAAACTTGGCCCCCGTGGGCATCAAAGCTGTGCCAGTATTTGAACTGTTAAGAGATGTTGGTTATAAAGTGGATACTATTGACCATATGTACATGTATATACACACACACATATATATATACACACACATATACACACACATATATATATATACACACATATATATACACACACATATATATATATATTATTTTAAAAATCATGCCTTTATAAAAGGTTTCCCAAATTGAATATATCCATCCCATTATAGATATGGAGAACATTTACATTTACCTATATATCTACATTATTCGTATATTTACCAGAATTCTCTTCTTCTCATTAAACCCTAGTATGCTAATCTATGATATTATAAGCTACAAATAACTAATTTACTAATTTATTCTTACCTTAACCACATACAGAACTCCTTCATTGGTTCTGGGATCTGTTACAATTTTAAAATTCCCATTTTCATTGCCCTTTAAAATGGTATAATTGGCTCTCCAATTAGCAGTATTTATTAAATCCTTATCTTCAACGGTAACACGTAAGATTTCCACATCAACTCTATTTTCTTCCACTGATGTCACATACTAAAATAATAAAAAACAACAAAAAAAGGCTTAATTAGTTACTGTAACCCATAGAGCACAGTGGGAAGTAAACTCAGTTCTTCTAATTTCCAAGGACTATGGTCACATGATTTTAAATCCTGAGTCCGGGTTACTGTCACGTGACTGGGGATACTGCATTTGAAATCATGCAGCATGGAGAGAGGTATGCATGTTTACCAATTAACACTGGGTCATACATTTTTCTTTTATTACTATCATGTACTTACAGAAGTACGGGTGAATGTTGGCAAGTTGTCATTTACATCTTCAACATTAATGATGCAAGTTGAAGTTGTCTGCAAACCAAAATATTGACCATCCATATCCTGGACTTTTATTTTCAGCTGGTATTTATCAATTAGCTGAAAGGAAAGAATTTAATTATTATGCAAAAGCAACATTATAAATGAAATCCTAATTTACACTCTGTAAATTTTCTTGCATTAAAAATTTAAGAAGAACACTTAAATTTCATAGTTTTCATGTACTAGCAAAAGAATAATTTCCTGACACCCGTATTTTTCTATTAATTTATTAAAATAGAGTAGTTTCTTAAATTTATTTTTACTTATTTAAAGTTGTTATTCATTTATTTTGAGAGGGAGACAGCAAGAGTGAGCAGGAGAGGGGCAGAGAGAGAGAATCCCAAGCAGGTACCATGCTGTAAGTGCAGAGCCCAACGTGGGGCTCAAACTCATGAACTGTGAGATCATGACCTGAGCCAAAATCAAGAGTTAGACACTTAACCAACTGAGCCACCAGGTGCCACTAGTCTCTCAAATTTAAAGTGCTACTCATAGAATATAGAAGAATTGGTTTTAGTTTTACTCACCAGAAAGAGAAGATATAGCCATAGCACATTTTAAAATTGCCTAGTAGTTAATCAAAATCTTTATCTCTTTTCCAAAGTACATTTTTAAGCTGAAAAATACATAGCAGTGACTCTCATACCAGTCTTGTAATAATTAGGTGAGATATCCTCACATAAAAAAGGTAGATTTTAAATATTTACATTTGTAAAAAGATCCAGAACTATAATTTCTTCTATGGAAAATGGAATCTGGTTCTTAGGGCTTTCTATTCATCAGGGATTGAAGAACGTTCACTTAGAGTTTAAGAAAAATGTGTTTCTTCTCATAATGGTTTCATTTATCTTAAGTACTGAAGCATGAAAGGATTAAAAGCAACTCTAATAATAATGCCTTCTGGATGAACTTTAGAAGTCTTGGGTTCTATTCCTAACTCTAAAGTAACAAATGTAATCTCTCTGGCAGTTGGAAAAGTCATTTAAAACATTTTTTTCATGTTTATTTATTTTTGAGAGACAGAGCACGAGCAGGGAAGGGGCAGAGAGAGACAGGGAGACACAGAATCCGAAACATGTTCCAGGCTCTGAACTGTCAGCACAGAGCCCGACACAAAGCTCGAACTCACGAACGAGCCATGAGGTCATAACCTGAGCCAAAGTCGGACACTCAACCGACTGAGCCACCCAGGCGCCCCTGGAAAAGTCTTTTTAACTAAGTTTTCTCTTCTATAAAATGATAATACTAATACCCTTCTTACATAATTCAACTCTTTTTTTTTTTTAATTTTTTTTAACATTTATTTATTTTTTGAGAGACAGAGACAGAGCATGAGCAGGGGAGGGGCAGAGAGAGAGAGACACACACACAGATTTCTGAAGCCAGCTCCAGGCTTTGCGCTGTCAGCACAGAGCCCAACGTGGGGCTTGAACTCACAAACTGCGAGATCATGACCTGAGCCGGAGTCGGATGCTTAACGGACTGAGCCACCCAGATGCCCCTCAACTCTTTTCATAAGACAAAATAATACGTAAAAAACCAGCCTAACCTTCCACCAAGAATGTTTACTCTCCTCTTAATTCCATCACTTCTTAAACTTTCTCGTCTGTGTGTATTGCCTAAAATAAAACTAAAAGTTCTCTATCTCTATGCTTTTTACACATGTAATTTTCCTGATTTACTCTTCTCTCATAATCAATCATATAGATAGAGTTAAAAATACTGGCCTCATTTAAAAACTCATGCTAGTGTACTTGAAGGAGAGAATGCATATTTTGTTTGTAGTGAACTGAGGTTTATTGAAAACAATCAACTGGCTGATAAAGCAAAGGAAGAAATGAAGTTTGGGACCTAAATATTAACTTGTGATATCTTGAGATGGAAGACAAATGTGATGTGTAAAGCGCTTAAGTGGTTGAAGGCAACAGATGAAAGCTGGAATCCTGGCATTAATAAGTGTCTCTAAAACATTCGTGGGTGAAAACACTCCCAGACTCCTTCATTAGTCCTGTGTTTTCAACTGACTTATAGAAGGATCTATTTAAGATTTGATGGTCAAAGAGGATTTAGTTTATAATTTGCTTTTCCTGAGCACACAAATTCCATGAAGAATCTGTATAATTTATAGAGCTGCAGCAGTAATTCACTCATTCATTTATTCTGCAGATTATACTGCTTTCTTCACTGTCACACACTCACAGTAAAAATAAATGAATTTATAAACAATAAAATAAAATTTTAATAAAATACAATTTCACTAGGGAATGTCTTTGTAGATGCAGTAAAAAAAAGAAGAATTTTACTAAATTTTCTTAAATTTCAACCCATAGTCTAGTGAAGAAAGGGGAGATATGCATAAAGCATTTCTTCTACGTAACATAGTATGATGTTCTTCTCAAGGGAAGTACCTGTGTGATTGTTTATGAATTGAATTAACTATTGTGTGGGTTTTTTAAATAAAATACCATTTTTGACATGAAAGACACCGACAGTCATTTAGACTAGTGTTAGAAGACAATTTGTCATACATAAAGTGAATCTGTCACTTCAAGGAAAACAACTATGTTACCAATGATAAATTGGGGTTTTCAAGCAAGAATGAGAATTCCAGAAAGCCTGTATTGACCAATGTGATATCAGTGGAGGTGAGAAGGTGACTTTTTCCTATATGGTATATGAAATGTATCAATATATGGAAGGAGGATCTGCATAACTCAGTGAACCACTATTTTCCAAATGGTCAACACATGATGTTACAAAATCATACATGGGTAAACTATCCACTCAAATGGATTTTAATGTAACAAAGTACAAAACTCATTGATAAGGCACACTGCAAAAAAAAAAAAAAAAAAAAAAAACCCAAAAACTGATGAAATATTTATGAAACCAAACCTGTCAAGTTTTGGTGTAGTATTAAAAAAGAGTAGCCATAATGATCTGAAATAACTATTAAAATACTCCTCTCCTTTCTAACTTCATATCATGTTGGATTTTCTGTATATACTTTAGCTAAAGCTACATATTATAATAAACCAAATGCAGAAAGAGATATGAGAATCCACCAGTCTTATGCTAAGCCAGGTATTAAAGAGACTTGGAAGAATGCATTATAATGTCAGTCTTCCCAGCAGATTATTTACTGTTTTGGAAAATTATCTTTTATAAAAATGTTATTTATGTTAACATGTAATATATTTATGATTTTTGAAATGGGTACATAAATAAATATCTTAAACTTTTGACAGCTTTAAATACTAACGGAGTAAGTATCAATAAATATAACCCACTAAACAAAAGATCTTGGGAATCCTCAATAACATTTATTGGTCCTGAGACCAGAAAATTTAAGGGCCACTGTTCTAATCCATGAGAAAACAAAAGAGGAAGAAGAAATGAATCTGGTACGAAGTTTTCAGGAATCAAAGATATACCTGACAAACAGGTATTTACTATATTTTAAGATTAAGGATTATAAATGTAGTATGTAGGCCAGATAAACTACTATAAGAATTCAGATGAACAGGAGAGCCTATGTGGCTCAGAACATCAAGTGTCCAATTCTTGATTTCAACTCAGGTCATAATCTCACAGTTAGTGAGTTCAAGCCTCGTGTTGGGCTCTGTGCTAATAGCTAGAAGCCTGCTTGGGATTCTGTCTCCCTCTCTCTCTCTGCCCCTTCCCCACCTGCTCTTTATTTCTCTCTCAAAACAAACAAAAATAAACTAAAAAAAAAGAATTCAGATGAATAAATGCTTGGTGAAGGAAGTAATAGTGAATAACCAAGTGAATGACTCATTAAACTAGGATAGTTGAAGCAGAAATGGACAGAATATAACTAGAAGATAATTTTGGAAGTAACATCAACATGATTTGGAAAGTGATATGATCAAGGGAGCAAGAGAAGACATCACACACAATTTTGAAGACATGAATCCAAGCTGACAACAGAAAAATTAACAGGAAAAAAGTGTACTAATGTCACCTGAACTCAAAAACATTGGAAGAAGAGCATATTTAGATGTAAAGAAGAGTTCAATTTTATATGTATATTGCATCTTAGGTACCTGTGAAACACCCAAGTAAATGGTAAATTAGAGATCAAAGAGATAGAAATTAACTTTTCTTATAATTTATATAAGGGGAAGAACGTAGATGAGATGGTTGAAGAAGAGATGACACAGGCAAAAAAAAGAAGCATTGTTATCTGTAAATAACAAATTTCCGAACATTTTCAAAAGTTTCACTTCTCATATTTGGCCTTGTTTGTACTACTATACTATAATTATGTTTATATTAGGCCAGTCGACCTTGTAAAACATACATTTCAAGAGAGAACAAATTAGCAGTTCAAAATTAGCAGACTGCGAGGTTAATGATCTCCATCAACACACTTAAAATACTGACTTTTATAAAATTAGATTCACGACATGCTTTTTCAAAAACACATCTACAGGTGCTAGACAGAGATCTACGATTAAATGGCCATGTGATAGTCAGGTTTTGTCTGCCAGTATTTATGTTACCTCTCTGTCTAGCTGAGATGATGACGTGGTGATCACGCCTGTCGTCGGATGCATAGAAAACAGCGTGGCTGACGCTGGCAACTGCTCGATGATGGAGTACTTGAGACGCGTGTGCATCGTGTCAGGTTCATCTTTGTCAGTTGCACATACCTGGCCCACGGTAGAGCCTACATGTTGAAAAATCCTCTTCAGTATACAAACCTTTTACATTTTCAACTTTCCCTTTTTTTCACTCCTCTCCATCTACTCAAAAAACTTTTCGACCGCTTAATTATATGTCAGAGTAATAATTCATACATTTGCAGACTTCTATATGAAGTATCATTTCTTGTAAATATCCCAGCATTCGAACATTTTGGAATTTGGTGACCGTATCGGCATTTACTGTATTTAATGTATAATTTATAAATGTTGACAATGCCCCTCCAATTGCCTTTGTATTTCTAGACTAAAGAATTCCAATTATTCTTTAACCTCTTTCTATTTGTAAGTCTCCACTTAAATGGATCAAATGGTCAAAAATGTGTCCAAAATTCTTGGTTCGGTTAGATCTTTCTAGAAGACTCAAAGATTGCATTCTGACTTCCAGCTGAAATGGTTCATTTTAATATGATTGAGAAAACGCATGATTTTCAATGACCTTTATGATTATGCTCAGAATATTGTCAATCATTTAATCACTATGGAATATCAGTAGATCTCTTCAAGGCTAAGACTTCAATTACTTAAAGACTCCTTTTTAGAGTACATTCTCTTAAAAGTATTTCTTTTATCTCACACAGGAAGGCAAAATAAGATACTGAATAACTTCTCTATTTTTCAGGTACGATGCTTGGCATTCCAGGTGTATAATATATCATTTAATCTCCATAACAATCTTGCATATCAATAACCCATTTTACAGATAAGAAAACTAAGGTTTGTCAAAATTAGGAAGTTTGCCCAGGGTCACAGCTAGTGAAAGGCAGAGTAAAATTCCACCCACAGAGGTCTGAGTGACAAGTGCCTTGTTCTTGCCAGCAAGATATGCTGCCTCCCAATGGCCACCATGAAACTCAACTTATGAATTAAAACATTAAGTTACCGTATATTGTTAAGGTAGGTACTCACCAACTCTGCAGTTTTCAGGAACTGTAAATATGTAAGTTGTTTCTGTAAAAATTGGGTAGTTATCATTTTCATCCTCAACTCTGATTACCAGGGGCAGTGGAAGTTCTGGAGTATATCCATCTGGAGTTGTGGCAAAGGCAATCAGCTGTGAGGAGTAAAATAAGAAAAAAAGCAAAATTAAAATATGGTTTACACTTGCTTTGGCTTTAGTTTGGAAACTGTGTGGCATTGCAGTGTGAATTTTGCCATTTGTTATTGTTTTGGGATGTGGACATGACCTTACTGCCATAAGAGGTGGTTAATCCCGTGGTATACTACAGCATTTTATGTTTATCTAATATAATAACATAGATAATTTTGGTTTCTTCACTAGTGCTGCACATTTTTCATGAGTGTAATGGCTTTTATCATTATTTCCCAGAACAGTCTTGAAGATTGTTTTGTGGCTTTTTCTTATTTTATTTTGTTTTTTAAGTGTTTTTTTTTTTTTAATTTTAATCCCAGTTGTTAACATACAGTGTTATATTAGTTTCAGGTGTACAATATGGTGATTCAGCAATTCTATAAATTACTCAGGGCTCATCGTGATAAATGTACTCTTTAATCGCCAATCCCTATTTCACCCATCTCCCCGCTCCTCCCTCGCTCTGGTAACTAGCAGTTTGTTCTCTACAGTTACCAGTCTGTTTCTTGGACTATCTTTTTTTTCCTTTGTGCTTTTGTTTTGTTTATTAAATTCCACAGATGAATGAAATCATATGGTATTTGTCTTTCTCTGACTGACTTACTTTGCTTAGCATAGTACTTGCTAGCTCTGTCCTTGTCATTGCAAATGGCAAGATTTCATTCTTTTTTATGGCTGAATAATATCCCATTGTATATATCACTCTTCTTTATCCATTCAGTGGCTACTTGGGCTGCTTCCACAAATTTGGGCATTGTAAATAATGCTGCCATAAACATAGGGGTGCTTGTATACCTTTAAATTAGTGCTTTTGTATTTGGGGGGTAAATGCCAAGTAATACAATCACTGGATTGTGTGGTAGTTTTATTTTTAACTTTTTGAGGAACCCCCCAACAGTGGCCACACAAGTCTGCATTCCCATCAACAGTGCCAGAGGATTCCCCTTTCTCCACATCTTTGCCAACACTTGCTTTTTCTCGTGTTTTGATTTTAGCTATTCTGCCAGGTGTGAGGTGATATATCATTGTGGTTTTGATATGCATTTCCCTGCTGATGAGCGATGTTGAGCATCCTTTTATGTGTCTGTTGGCCATCTGGATGCCTTCTTTGGAGAAATGTCTGTTCATGTTTTCTGCCCATTTTTTTAATGGAGTTATTTGTATTTTGGGTGTTGTTTTATAAGTTCTTTATACATTTTGGATACTAACCCTTTATCAGATATGTCATTTGAAAATATCTTCCCCCATTCGGTAGGTTGCCTTTTAGTTTTGTGGATTATTTCCTTTGCTGTGCAGAAGATTTTTATTTTGATGTGGTTCCAATAGTTTATTTTTGCTTTATTTCCCTTGCATCAGGAGACATATCTAGAAAAAAGTTGCTATGGCTGATATAAGAGAAATTACTGCCTGTGCTCCCTTCTAGGATTATTATGGTTTCAGATCTCACATTTCAGTCTTTAATCCATTTTGAATTTATTTTTGTGTATGGCATAAGAAAGTGGTTCAGTTTCATTCTTTTGCGTGTTGCTGTCCAGTTTTCCCAACACCATTTGTTGAGAAGACTGTCTTTTTCCCTTGGATAGTCATTCTTTCTTTGTCAAAGATTAACTGACCATAAAATTGTGGGTCTATTTCTGGGTTTTCTGCCCTGTTCCATTGATCTATGTGTCTTTTTTTTTTTTTTTTTAATGCCAGTACCATACTGTTTTGATTAGTACAGCTTTGTAATACAACTTGGAGTTTGAAACTGTCATGCCTCCAGCTTTGTTTTTCTTTTTTAAGACTGCTTTGGCTATTCAGGGTCTTTTGTGGTTCTATACAAATTTTAATATTGTTTGTTCTAGCTCTGTGAAAAATGCTGTTGGTATTTTGATACGGATTGCATTAAATCTATAGATTGCTTTGCACAGTATAGATATTTTAATAATGTTTGTTCTTCCGACCTACGAACCTAGAATATCTTTCCATTTCTCTATTATTTTGTTTTGTTTGAAAGTTTTAGGTGCACGGATTTTAATTATAACTTTCTGGATCTTCATTAACTTTGGTTTCTTAGGACTCCAAATTCCCCAGGTGCTGTTAACTAGAATATTATCTTATATTCTACTAATTAGGATTTTAGTTATATTTGGTAGTTATATTTAGATTTTTAAGTTACAAATTTTTAAATTTAAAAAAGGAAAGTCAGAAATAAAGCAAATGCATGGCTATACATTGTGTGTGGAATACAATTTATTTCTTTTACTTTTATAATATGAATTCTAATTCCAAGTTTTCTCATAACAGCTTTCAGAAAAAGCAGAACATCACAGATACTTAGGAGGCCATGTTGTAGCAATTCTAAACATAAATATTTAATTCTAAGTTTGAAGTCTATTCACTTAATTTGGTCTACTGATGAATAAGTAATTCCTCCAAAGTAGACGTAAAATAATTAAAACTGAGTTAAGCAAAATGACCAGGTCCTGTTGGTAAATCAATACAACATTAGGTTAAATTCTCCCATATTAATGCTCATGCCACCATGGGAAGTTAACCAGATGATGAAAGACTGGATAATCTTGATTAAGCACTGTCCACACTCCTCACCTATTCACCACAAGTTAACCTTCTCTCGTTGCAAAAATACTGACGTCTAACTTGCAAAGTTCACTGACCTCCCATGATATCTCTCTGTACCCTAAAGAGGTTCACAGACCTTTTATGCCAACTGAACCACTGTTTTTCAGAGTGGTATTCCCTTTTTCTTTTGAAAAAAAAAAAAAGAAGAAAAGTAAAACTATCATGCCAAGACCCAATCTAAGAATCTAATGCTCTTTATTCTATAAATTTTTTTTTGTTTCAAGTCTCTGCTATTGGATGTCGCCAGAGCCTAGATGACAAACTCAGAGAACAGAAGAAGGTAAATGAATTGAGAATGAGAGATAAAGTAGCCAAGCTTAATAATTACTAATACAATATGTAATCTTCAGACTCTACCTCAAAAGATTCATACTGCTCCCGATCCACAGGACGAGTACAAAACAGGTTTCCAGTATCTCTCTCTACATAAAATAAATTTATAGGTTCTCGGTCTACCCCAGGTCCTCTGATGGAATAGAATATAGTGTAGTTTTGTGCGGTGTCAGATTGAATCTAGAAAGTAGATATTATATATATAAGAGACAAATTTTTATTTCAGCAAAACTTTCATCTATACATTCATGCAATCATGTTGCCATTTTTATTGCAATAAGTAATTACCCTCTTTAATTCATTATCATGTACAAATAAAAAAACAGGTAATAGAATAAGGAAACCTAATAACAGAAATTACAAGAGCAAGGCATGAGAAGAAAAATATAGTAGTATCTTAGATTTCCAGAATACCTGAGGACTACTTTAAAGGCTAAATGGTACCTATGTGGACCAAACATTTAAGACTGTAACTGTCTGAGAAAACAAAGTATCCTGAGCATGAAAAATTACCCTTTTGTCAATTTTTTAAGCGTGAATTGTTATTATATGCAACACAGGATTTGAGACTCTAGGTTTAAAGTTACTGTGAGCAGGGCAAAAACACGGAAAATGCTTTCCTTAATTAGTTTTCATTATTTGTCAACATCTTTTTTATTATAGGAGCTGAAGAGAAAGAGTGGCAGGAATGGGTGAGAAGAGAAATGATGTAATATCCTGGCATGTATGATATTCTGGTACTTGATCCAAAAAGCAAATTTTTTCCCAAGTTGTTTTGATACTCTTAGTAAGATCTTGACTGTATATCAGGATGACTAACATAATTATTTTTAAATGATTTCTTTCTCGACTTTAATATGTTCTTCTTTCAGCTGCATTAAATTTTTTGGTGGGATATAAAAAGTTATAAAGAGACAGAAAACGTGGATATAGTCTGATCTAAGTAGTGGACTTGGGGATAAACAATTAACAAGGAGGATGTATGTGTCTTTTCCCCTTCGTGGCATTTGTCTTCTTGTCAGTAATTTTATCTTCTTTAATGGAAGATGTTTTGGGGTTTCTAGACCACACTCTGTGATACCCTTACTAACATGAAAATTCATTAAGGAACCATGTGTTTGAGAGTGCTAGATGAGTTTCACAATTTCATAAAAAGGCTATGCATGACTAAAACTGCAAAAAAATGCATGACGGTGTAAAGATATATATTTATACCCATATATTGAAACATACAATACACATCCTCATTCACTCATATATTCATATGCAACTGTTTTTGAAATAACTGCATACTCATTAGCCAAATTTAAAAAAAAAATGGAAGCCATAGACTTTCACAGTGAAAGGAAAGTAAATTGTACCTGTTGAAGAAAAAGTGGGAAAGGACCCAAAGAATTCTCTTGCATTGAACAAGGAATAGGAGCCCATCTTCTCTTGGCACGTCTTAGAACTTTCTCTCTAGAATGCCTCTTCTTCAGTACCTACATTTAGAAGACAGGAAAAAAATAACAAAGCCAATGAATAATATACCCTCAAACATTGGAACTCTGACACATCTCCTTTCATGGGGAGCTGGGAAGGTGTAAGGCCATGGTAGTGCTTCAAAACCAAACTAAATGTCAACACAGCCAAAAGATAACAAAGAAATCATGGTCCTAACTGTTATCACATCAGTCCTCTTGAGGAAATAACTTGGTGAGAATATGGAAGAAAGAGAGATGGAACTGGAAGCCCAGAAACAAAATTACAAAGACAAAAATAAAATTGACTACGTTACCGTTGCCATATTGCCATGCAAAACGATGGGAGGAGAGAGATGCAAGGAAAATGAATGAAGTGAGTGATCTCCTAAATCTAGCATATGTACCTTCCACTCACCAGCAACTAGGAAGAGCCAGGGACCAACAGAGAGATCTGTGTCAGAAGGAGGAGAGAACAGTGGTGATAACTCTCAAACCGCTGCAGTGAATAATGGCCAGTGGCTGAACAGAAGTCATTTGGATCTTTGGTGTCATAATACAATAAGTTCGTATGAGGTCTGAACCTCAACCTAACACAGTCATCTACTTTTTAAGACTACAAATTATGCTAAGATACATAAGACCTCCAGAAAGACCTTTGAAAACAGAGTTTTAAAACTTGTTTTGGAAATGGACTCTACAAGAAAGATCAAGATAGGCTTCTCTGTGTCTGATTTCAACTTCTCATGCTGCAGTAGCCCAATTTCTCCTTTTATGTCCCAAATAAAAAGTAATTATAACCTGGAATAACTGATATGGCAAAACCCGTTTCCGCCACTTGAACACTGTTTTAAGTTGTATGATGGTTTTCATTTTTCATCAAGCAAAACCATCCCACATTGCTTCTGATTCCACATCTTCCCTGGTAATGTTACACCTGCAGAAACCAATTCATTATGCTGCATGTTTATAGTTTGGTATACCTTTGTTTGATGCTGTAAAAGGACAAGTATTTTCTCTTCCTCTTGGTTGTCAGTGTTGGAAAGTAATATGGTAAACTTCCTCTCCTCTGAGGACAAAAGAATAGCATTTGTCGTATAGACTGAACCATCTTCTAAAATTTGGAAGTCAGGATCACTTGAATGAATTAGATTTGCAGATTGAAAGCACTCCTTCAGGTTAACTGTGGAAAATATACAGAACAATCATTTGTAAGGTAAAACAAAATAATACATAGGTTTAACAGTAATCTATGCTTTGGGGGGCGGGAAGCCAAAAACTTAAAATTAATTACACTGACACTTATAAATGTTGCATTTTTAAAAGTACATATGAAACCATATGGTGAATTAAGTTGTGCATAAACACAGATATCACTTCTAATACCTACTTTATATCCTTCTAAAAAAGAGACATTTGTCCTGAAATAAGGGCATGTGAGTTCTAATGTTTGAATATGTAAACCAACACACAAAAAAGTTTTTCTTTACTAACTGAAATTAGCTATAGAGCAACACATGAGAGAACTGAACTTAAACAGAATCTAGAGAATTAGTCGGCAGCTATTAGATTAAAATATTTCTTAACTCTTTGAATCTATTGTTAAAGAGTCATGATATTCTGTGTTCTCACTGGTCTGCTCCTTCCTTGCACATTTGAGTTATGTGAAAAAAATTAATTGACAAAAAAAATATGTGGAAATAAGTATCAGTAAGATGCCAAAACATTTGAGGATTAAAATCCAAAAACAATACCTTTAAACTCAAGAAACAGTTCCAATGCTATTTCTCAATTTCACAGAAGTATATTATAACATATGCCATACCTTTCATCTAGGATAAATATTAATAATTATTACTCAAACTAAACCTTTTTATCTACTCATATCATCATGTTTGTCAAGAAAGGACAATATCTCTTTTATTGGAATGACACCATATGTACATATGTATTACAGATGATAAAATATCATTTTAACCATTAATTCCAATACAGTTATCCTTCTAAAAATTACACTAATTTTACAAGATCGTACCAAATTAGGATTTATTCACATTTTTGCAGTTTCTTACCTCTACCAACAAATTTTCCAGCACCTAGTTTGGAGGGAACATGTAGCGTGACTTTTTTGCAGGCATCACAGGCAACTGTTAAGATCTAAAATACCAAATCAATATTACACGTTAAAGAAAGATCCTTTTAATGTGTACATAGTTTATATAAATTATAAATTGGTATAATTATAAATTAGTTTATACAACTTGCAAAATAAAAATTAAAAACATACACTGCAGTAAAATCAGAACAAAATTGTATGGAGAGGAAGAATAAAACAATAGACCAAGAGTCATGGCTCCCTCCTTCACAAAGCATGTAAAGTCTAATAATTCCTTACCCTCTTGGGCTTTTTTTCTTATTCTGCAAAAGGAGTTAATAGTAACTTCACTGATTAATTTAGTGAATAATCGAGGAATTAATGGCAACCAATGTGAGACAGCACTAAAAACTTAGGAAGGCAGCACAGGTATGTGATTAGGAAAGAGAGAAAAAAAAATTACAGAGCCAGCAAAGTATTTCAGTTAATTGTCAATTGCACATGAGCTACGATATCAAATCAATAATATCCTAAACAAAAACCCAATGCTTTAAAATTTTTTTAATGTTTATTTATTTTTGAGAGAGAGAGAGACAAACAGAGCGCGAGTAGGGGAGGGGCAGAGAGAGAGGGAGACACAGAATCAGAAGCAGGCTCCAGGTTCCGAGCTGTCAGCACAGAGTCCAAAGCGGGGCTTGAATCCACGAACTGCGAGATCATGACCTGGGCCAAAGTCGGACACTTAGCCGACTGAGCCACCCAGGAGCCCCTGAAAACCCAATGCTTTAAAGAGAAGCATCAACTCATTTTCATGGAGCAACGTGGAGATGATTTATCTATGACCTCACACAAACAAGGACGTAACTTTGAAATACGTATTTATGTTGAAGGCACATCTTCTCATAAATGACCATTAAGGTCATTTTACAAAATATATCACTTAAGATTTTTGAAATGAGTTAGTGATTTATGGTAACCATTTCCAATACAATATATATTTGAACACACTGAAATTTAATTCTGTTCTAAAACTTTATAACACACACTTCTGAAAGATTCACAATTTTTTCTACAATTTTGCAAAGCTTTTGACAAAAGCAAGACTGCTGACGAGCACTGACACTGTATTTACAAAGGCTATAAACATAAATGAAAATAATCAAAATCTGGATTCAAATGTTTATTTCTAATACACATTTTTATTTCCACTACATATGCCAAGACATATTTAATTATCCAACTCAAATTATATAGGGAGGATTTGGCAAGGCTGGGATTACATTTCATTTGGAAATTAGGGATGGATTGGAAATTAAAAGATGAGAAGAATGTTCAGTGGCCACATCCTCTAGAGAGAACAGGAGTGGAATGAGAAAGTGAAGAGTCCAGCTTAGGGTGGTTGAAAGCATGCTTCTACTTATTCTTTCAACCAACCTTTACAGGTTGCTTACTAGGTGGTAGGCAGTGTTCAGCAATGAACAAGGCAAAGTCTTTGACCCCATGGAGATTATCTTATAATGAGAGACAAAAAAATAAATACACAAAGGTCATATAATGCCAAAGTCACAATGCAAAAAGGTCGCATAATGCCAAGAGATAAATGTTGTGAGAAAAATAAAGCAGAGAGAAAAGGTGACAAAGGGAAGACCAGAAGCCTGAATGAAATGAGGAAGCAAACCAGTTCGTCAACTAGGGAAGAGTCTTCCAGGTGGAGAAAAAAACAGAACAAAACCCTGGGAAAGGATTTTGCCTGGTGTACGAGAGGAACAAAATGGTGCTCATGGTAGTATAGCACAGTGAGGGAAGAGTGATACCATAGGCATTGAAGAGACAATCATGGGTAGGTCACAGAGTCTCAAAGTAGAAGTCTAAAACTTCTCGACTTTATTCTGAGTGCAAAGAGAAGCACCCATAGGTTTAGAAACTGTGGGGAAGGGCGCCTGGGTGGCTCAGCTGGTTAAGTGTCTAACTTCGGCTCAGGTCATGATCACACGGTTCGTGAGTTCGAGCCCAGCGTCGGGCTCTGTGCTGACAGCTCAGACCCTCAAGCCTGCTTCGGATTCTGTGTCTCCCTCTCTCTCTGCCTTTCCGGGGCTCACATTCTCTCAATCTCTCAAAAGCTAACAAACATTTTAGAAAATTAAAAAAAGAAGAAGAAGAAGAAGCAGTTGTGGAGTAGCATCAGGTGGCGAGCATTTACATAGACTCATTCTGGTGGCCCTGTGAAAACAGACTGTAGAGCAGCAAGAGTGGAAACAAGGACACCAGCTGGGAGGTTCCAGTAGAAATCCAAGAGAGGGAGGATGGTGACTTGGACTAAAGTAAAAACAGCAGAGAAGATGAGATACGGCTAGATTAAGATAATACTCTAGGCAACAGTATTCATCCATTCATTCATGCATTTAACCAATATTTACCTAATGTCTTCTATGTACCAGACACAGAGCAGTAAACATGATCCTCGTGAAACATTCAGTTCAAGGGTAAGACACAGTCATAATTTCAATAAAGGAGGATAAATGCTCTGCTAGGGAGGTACAGTTGCTGTACGATGGCCTTGTGTGAAAGCCAGGCGAGGTCACCTAAAGAGTGGCTGTACGTGAGCCATGTCAAGAGGAGGCAGAGCTTATATGTCCCAAGCACAGAAACAAGCATATGTGAAACCCAGAGATGACACAGATCTGAAAACAAAATCTCAAAAGGCTGATGCTACAAGAGGGACAAAGTTTAAACTGGATTCACAGAAGTAGGTTTGGGATAGATTCTGAACAGTGTTAACAACATATGTAGATCTTTTTTCCTAAAGATAATAAGAAACCAAATGTTTGTTTTAGGCAGATAAATTACATAAGCAGCTTCCTATTGGAATAAGGTGAGTCTGAGCAGTGTGGGGAATGGATCAGGCAAATGATTTTCATTTCCAATAATGGCAGCTAGGTCATTCAGGAAGGAGAAAAAAAAAAAAAACAAAAAAAAAACAACTCACCATGCCCAAACTAAAAATGATGGATACATTTAAAAAAAAATTTTTTTTAATATTTATTTATTTTTGAGAGAAAGAAAGAGCATGAGCAGGGGAGGAACACAGAGAGGAGACACAGAATCTGAGGCAGGCTCCAGGCCCTGAGCTGTCAGCACATAACCCGACGCGGAGCTCGAACCCACAAACTTCGAGATTGTGACCTGAGCTGAAGTCGGATGCTCAACCGACTGAGCCATCCAGGCGCCCCAAGAAATTATTTTCAAAAGCAATAAAAAGTTAGAATGCCAAGGTGTTAACTTAACAAGAAAGATATAAAGTCTATTTGAGAAAAATCTGAAAACATTTCTGAAAGACACAAAAGTAGACTCACACAAAAAGAAAGATATTATTTTAGATAGAAAAAATCAACATAAATATATCAATTTTCACTAAGTTAAATTATAAATTTCATGATCCCAATATAAACCTCAACAGTATTTTTTTTTCTGGAACTAGACAAGCTGATTTAAAAAGTCTTAAGTAAAGGGGCGCCTGAGTGGCTCAGTCGGTTGAGCGGCCGACTTTGGCTCGGGTCATGATCTCACGGTCCGTGAGTTTGAGCCCCGCGTCAGGCTCTGTGCTGACAGTTCAGAGCCTGGAGGCTGTTTCAGATTCTATGTCTCCCTCTCTCTGACCCTCCCCTGTTCATACTCTGTCTCTCCCTGTCTCAAAAATAAATAAATGTTAAAAAATTTAAAAAAAAAAATCTTAAGTAAAAATAAATAATTAAGAAAAGACAGGAAAATTATGAAAAAGAAAAGCAATGAAAGGATATTAGCCCTAGCAGATATTTAAAATTCTATGAAGTCTCAATAATTAAAACCGCAATATTGCATATGAATAGACAGAAACATATTAGATGCATACAAATCGGAAAGGAAAAAGGAAAAGTTTCTATTCGTGTTTTTTGTAACTCTATACAGTCCATAAATGTTGTAACTTTGTTACACTCACCAATAATTTATGAGAGTTCTTATTTCTCCACATTCTTGCCTACCCTGTATTGTCAAACTTTTGGATGCTTGCCAAATGGGATTGACATGTCAATGAAATTTAAATTCATCTTTTCTTATTATGAGCGAGGGTGAAATATTTTTATGGGCCATTTTTATTACTTTATGGGAGTTTTTCATGTCCATGTTCATGTTGGACTACTTGATTTATAAGAGCTCTTTATATATTAGTAGATTAGCCTTTTAAAATATGATCTGCAAAAATTTTTTTTTACAATTTATGAGTTACGTTTGACTTTGCTTATAATGTTTTTGTTTGGTTCAGTTTTTTTGCCACGGACAAGTGTTTATGTATGTGTGTCTTAATATAATTGATTTATATTATTTATAACATTTATAATATATTTATATTAATGATTATAATTGAATATAATTGGTTTCCTCAATATTAATAAATGGCTTTTGAAATTTAAGCCATGTGAACCATAGAAAGTCTTCTTAACCCCAAATTTATTTTTTTTTATTTTTATTTTTTAACATTTATTTATTTTTGAGACAGAGAGAGACAGAGCATGAACGGGGTTGGGGCAGAGAGAGAGGGAGACACAGAATCAGAAGCAGGCTCCAGGCTCTGAGCCATCAGCCCAGAGCCCGACATGGGGCTCGAACTCACAGACTGCGAGATCATGACCTGAGCTGAAGTCGGACGCTCAACCGACTGAGCCACCCAGGCGCCCCCTTAACCCCAAATTTAAATAGGAATTCACGATGTTTTCTTCTAATATCTGTATTGTATCATATGGTACATTTAAATCTTTCATCTGTTTGGACTTTTATGTGGTGTTCTCCATGAGGTATGGGTTCAACTTTACCTTTTGCCAAATGACTGCCTGATCAAGTAGTCTCATACTATATATACATAGTATAATATAACAGAGTATAGTATGACATGCTATATAATATATAATATAGCATATTGTACATACTATAGTACTAAACTATAATACTATAGTATTGTACATATATAGATATATATACACACATACAATTCTATATATATATATATATATACACCATCTATATGGTATATATATATATATATATATATATATATATATATATCCTCAATGGTGGGATATGCTATCCATCATAAAATTTCTTTCTGTCTAGTGAATATACAACCTTTATGGGGGTGAGAAGAAGCTGGTAATATATACCAAAAGAATACAGTCATCTATACTTTTGTCTGGCCATCCCATTTCTGGTAATCTATTCTATGCACATACCTGCCAATACATGAAATGACATATGCAGACAAGTTTATTTACTGTGACATTATTTATAATAGCAAAAAGTAATAGCAGGAGTGTTGGAGAGAAGCAGAGATATCCATAAGATATTTCTGAAGATAGACTTAACGGGAGTTAATGATGGATTTGGGCAGGGGAACAGTGAAGAAGGAAAAACAGCTTCCAGACTTCCTACCTGAGCAATAAGGTGTATAGCAGTGTCATTCACTGAAATACATGACACGAGAAGAAAAGCAACATTGTTTGAGAAGATAATAAATGCTGTGTCATACATCATACTGGGGAGATATAAAGACTTACTGTTCAATGAAGACATCCCAACTAACAAAATAAATTTAGTACAAGTAGACACCTGTGTATTTCACAGACAGGACCTGTAATAGGGAGCATGATTATGAGTGGTCAGGAAGGTCAAAAGAAAAAAGGAGTGAATTTCAATAAAGACACAATCAAGGTGGAATTGTATAAGGAATGGTTTATATTTAGCAGTGGGGATCCCTTATGACCTCAGAGATAAAGCAGCCTCGTTAGGTGTTTAGGTAGAAACCAGAGTTCGAGTGATTAAGACGTGTGCAAGGTGAGGCAATATTAGGAAGTGGAGAGAAGCTGATGTTTAGAATGGTGAAGGATTAGTTGGGTACAAGAACAGGAGGAAATGTAAAGGGTGTTCCCCCAGTGAAGAGGAATTACTCCTTATTTAATAATATCTTCTACTCAGATGCTCTTTGCACATCTATCACACTTGAGGCTCACCACCACAAGAACCATCTGAAGCAGGCAGGACTTTGTACAGACACATGCATATGAGCATCAAATGACGCCTTCCAGCTAGAATGCAGCAGGATGAGGGGTGCGTCAGAGCCAGCACTTTTTTTCCTATCTACCCCACTTCCGGCTTATCCAGCTTTGAAACTAAGAAAAGCCAAGGAATGAGGATTATTCACCTTTAATTTATTCAGTTTATCGACGTTCTTCTAGAAAGGATCTGAGATCACACAGAGAAAGTCTTGGCGTGTAAGCATATGTAAAGCAATGCTATTTATTGCCCAGGCCTATTATCATCCATGCTTAATCACCCTTTTTCCTTCAAAGAAAATGGCCAGTGGTTTAAAAAGTGGCAACTTTATTAGGGATCTAACCGAAAGTATTTCTTTGTCATCAACTATGTATTTTGCAACCGTTATTTATTCCATTCTTGGTTTTCTCAACAGCAAAATATTAACTGCTGTGCACCTGGCCCTTTCTATGATACTAATGTGCCCTAGGAATTTAATTAAGGGTTTTAAAGTCCATAGAATTCCTAGGGAAAGACATTGTAATGATAGTACAACTACAATTTCACGACCTAAAATTTTAAGGAATTCACTGCAAGCTAAGAGCGACTGAGAAGCGAAATTATCCTAAAACTTCAGCCCCCCAGTTCCAGCACTCCCAGAATAAATCTTCCTGGTGTCTGTTCTCCAGGTTTGTCCCCTTGTCCTTCAGAGGACTTGAGATCCAATGCCTGGGGCTCAACGTGAAACGACACTACCGAGTTGAGTACTCTTTGGCACCTGGTCTATTTAATTTTTCTCCTCGTAGAGGATTTAGGAACCCAATCTGGGAAACCTCTGATCCCAAACTCTCCCAGAGGCTGTCCACTCGCACTAAATTCCTGAAGCATATGCCACCCATCCCCCTCGCCACCCACCCGCCGGCGTGTGATCCCAGTCTTTTCTGCCTGGGAGGGGTACTGCCCCTCCCCAAATAAGGCCACCCCCTTTCGCTCCCAGGGTTAGGTGGGTGGGGTCGTTGCTACAGTTCTTTAAAGTGGGAAAGAAGTTAGAGCGAGAGAACACAGGAGCAGAGGAATCCAGATGCCTCTGGGGAAAGAGATCCGGACGAATATTTCCCTAAAGACTAAGGGGCTGGCAACCGCACTCGGAGACACGCAATGGGAACTAATACAAAGGGTCTCCTAAGGCCCGCCCATCTACCGTTTCCGGGTGCAGAGGGTCGAGACCACTCCCCTACTCTCTCTCCCGATTCCCCCCACCCGCTCCCCCAACACACACACGCTCAAAGAGACTCAGAGCAACCCCCGCAAAGGAGCGCACTCTGTGACCCACGGGGCGCGCACTTTCCGTCCGGTCCGCCCAGCGCTCGCCCCAGCCGTGGCCGGAACCGGGCACCGGGGCAGAAGTGGACTGTACCTTCCCGGGGAATTGCAGAGACCGGGAGGAGCAGCGCTCCCCGCTCGTACCCAGAGGCCACGGTTTTGGAAAGGCGTTTGCAGCTCACGCCTGCGTCTCTCTCTGCCTGCGCTGAGTACATCTACCGCCAACACTACTCCTCCCCTTGGGGATCGCGGCGCCCAGGTCGCCAGCCTCTTTCTGGCAACCTTCCCCTATTCCAACAGCTCCATTTGTTCAACCAGCCGGCGCCCCATTAACCCCCGCTTTGCCCGCCACCCCCAAGCACCGCTGCTTCCAGCGCTCCCCCATCGGGAGGAGCCCCCTCGCGGGAGCCGGCAGCCGAGCGGCCACTCACCGTGAGGGTCAGCAGCAGTTGCCGGCAGAGGGCTCCGCTCCGGGAGCGAGTGGGGCGGTCTGACGCCATGGGAGTACTCGGGGACAGGTCACCCGCGCTGCACCGGGAGGCCGGGGCGAGCGGGCTCGGCGGGGCCAAAGGCCGCGGCGAGAGTCAGGCAGGGCCCGCCGCGCAGGAGGCGTGCGAGGCACAGGAGGAGGTGGCGCGCGGGGAGAGGCGCTTTCCTTTCTGGCTTTGGGTGAAGCGCCTGCCTCGCACCCAAGGGGCTTTTCCTCTGGCCCAGGGTGGGGCTCCAGGCGCGTCCGAAAGACACCGATCGGCTCCTCCTTGGGATTTTCTTAAGTCTTCATTTCTTTAAGAGCGCAACAGGTGGGAACTCCCTCTCGCCGCCACCCTTTTACCTGCGCTAGGTGTTTCTCAGCAGCGGACGCCACCTATATGCCCCATGCGCCCCCCCCCGCGCCGGTGGCCGCCTGGAGGATTAGCAGCTGGCCCTGCCCAGCAGAAGCCCTGACTGTACAAAGACTCACTCCCCGGGCGCGCCGGGCCGCGGGAAGGGGGCGCGGACCTGGGCGCGCTCCCGCGCCCCGACTCCGCCCCGCGCGCTGCCTGCTCCGCCAGCTGTTGGGAAGTCAGTCACAGACCCGCAGACACCGAAGAGCTGGAGCCCCGGATTTTATGCGAACGGCTGCCTAAGTCGTACAGAGAGTTGATTCGGTGGCCTCTGCTGGAGTAAATTTACTGCAGACATCCAAGTGCAGTTCAGACAGGGTTTTCATCTGTGGCACACCTTTCTTGGGGGGTCTTATTTTTGTTTTTAGAAATTCCATACCCAATATGGCAGTGATGCAACAAAATTACCAGAAGTTAAAGACGTTAATTGATTAATTAATTAAGGGAATCCAGTTTACAAAATAATAGTAACAATAACAAAATCAAGGGTAAGTTACACAGAAAACGGATCTCTTGAGGCCCTAGATGCTGACTAAATGTGAGCCACTGCTGTTCTCCAAGACCCTCCCTTGTCCCAAATTAAAGCCATCCACCGACCTTCTTATAACTGATCTCCTAAAACAGACTCCTGGACATCTACTGGAGATGTCTCTCTTCCTTTCCTACCACCGAAACCAGAGTTTGCAGTAAGACAAGAAAAAGAATGGGATGCAATTTATGTTTGGCTTGCAACCTACTTAAACTAGGTGAATTATGGCAGGCTTCAACCTGGAAAATTAAAATATAAAAGCAGTATGCTTGCAGCTCTCCAGAAAACAAGGACAGGGCATTCTGACTCCTTCCTGCACCTCTTTTCAACTGCAGACTTAAACCCAGGAAGTCCCTCCACAAAGGAGAAACTTGTCTGTCCCAATTCATTTGGTTTGTCTCCTCTGGGGTGTTTGGAGAAACCTGTTTGAAAAGCCAACCACATCACTCACAGCATTTCAGTTCCTGAGAACATGTACCATGTCCTATACCATCATACACAGAGCCAAAATTATTATAATACTGACCATATAGTTAAACTCAAAAGCGATGTCAAACACTACACGGTTTACAGTCTATGTATTAGTCCCATGCTCTGTTTCATTCATGAATGACACATAATGAGTTGTTCTGTTATTTCCATATCCACAGAATTTGTCATTGAACCTTTGCTAGTAAAATAAGCCTGGGTCATCATCATGAGACTATAGCTGACATGCTTCTGTTTCCCTACTTTTTAACCCTCGTGTTTTTCCAGCAATGATTTCATAAACACACCTCATCCTATTAGTGACATCATGATCTCTAGCATGAAGCCTTCCAGAGGACGGAGAAGCAAGCTAGTTTCAGGTTCTAGAAATCTACTCAGGCTATCATCATAGTCTTTGACAATAGGACATTTCCAAACTCTTGTCTTGCCCTTTAACCCCTAATGCCCTAAGGGTAGCTTACATTTTCTTCCCTCATTCCAGAAAAGGGCGGAAGAGCAATCTGAAAATAATTCATCTTAGATATTTATTTTCATCTTTCGCACTAAGTACCTAATTGAGGCTATTAAAATGGTGATGAGAGGGGGTGTATTGTGACTTTTGTTAAAACAAAGAATGAAATATAAGGGACTTACCCGAAAGAAGTAGCCTAATTCATTCAGTGTGTTTAGATTAGGCCACAGGGTCACTGAAGTGGATTCCTCTATAATAGTTTTGAAATAACAGCTATAAATTTGAAGAGACAATGAAATGGGTGTAGGAGAATTTTTTTAAGAATGTCTTTTGGGGTGCCTGGATGGTTCAGTTGGTTAGGCATCCAACGCTTGCTTTTGGCTCAGGTCATCATCTCACGGGGTTCTGAATTTGAACTCTGCTTCTGTCTCTGCACAGGCAGTGGGGAGGCTGCTTGGGATTTTTTCTCTCTCTCTCCCTCTCTCTCTGTCCCTCCCCTGCTTGCACTGTTTCTCTCTCTCTTTCTCTCTCTCTCTCTCAAAATAAATAAACATTAAAAAAATACTTATGGGGCGCCTGGGTGGCTCAGTTGGTTAAGTGTCCAACTCGGTTTCGGCTCAGATCATGATCTCAAGGTTTGTGGGTTCAAACCCACCACTGGCCCCACAGCTGGCAGTACCAGTATGGAGACTGTTGGGGATTTTCTCTCTCCCTTTCTCTCTGCCCCCCCAACGTTGTCTCTCTCAAAATAAATACACAAACAAATAAAAAATACTCATTAAAAAAATGGCTTGTCTTTTGCCTGTGAAGACGACTCTGCTGACTTGAACTGGTTTTCCAATGTGCTATAGTAAATAGTGCACCAGACCAGAAGTCAGGAGCAACTTCCTTTAAGTCTTGGATGGTTCAAGGAACCTCTCAGGCCTCAACACTCGCGCACAGTTAAGTGAGATATTAAAGTTAACACTGGGTGCAGTCTATGGTTAACTTGCACTTCTAAAATTAAACTACTGGTGGCTGATTTTTTTAAAAAGTCCAGCTAGAAATGGATGTTTATTTACACACAGAAAATCAGGATCAGAGTGGTCCTTAAGGAGAGGAATGAACAGCAACCCCAGGTCCACAGGGGCACATCTATGCAGCCTGGCTTCCCAGTTTCCCAATTTCAGAAACCAGAAAGGAAACATATTAATGGTGACCAGAAGTCCCAGTTACTCACTGAGGTGTACATGGAGACAGCTCTTCCCGACATGATTTCTGCCAGTCCTCCCGCCGCTGGATCCTGGGGAGGAGGGTCCGTGGGCACAGGAGATCCTCAGGGCAAATCTGTCTCGGCATGGTGTAGGGCACAGAATGGAACCGAAAAGCAAAGGAAAAACAGACTTACAGGGAAAAGAAAAACTAAAGGACATCACCTAGTTACTTTAGAGGTGCATGTACAGAGGGAAGCCTCTGATAGCCACAACAAAATGAGCACAGAGCATTTACCTCTCAGAGTTGTTGCAAAATTAAATGGCATGATGTATGAAAGGCATACAGAATAAGACCTCGCATATTCTAAGTGCTTCCTAAGTGTTGGTTAGTTTGGGCATCCCCGCTCCTGTGCTGCTGTGTGTCTACAAGCCATTCATACCCCCACCCCACCTCATCCCCACCCCAGCTCTCTACTTCCTGTTTTTCTACTACCCACCTCAGCTCCTGGCCTCGGGCTGAACCCCAGGGTTAAGTTACTCACCACACCAAAATCCTTCAACCCCCCCTTCCCTTCAACATGATCCCCACACCTTGTCTGACACCAAGGGATTGACTATGCAACACTAATATGGGATGCCACCATCCGTGCTGGTCGTATCTTTTCTGAAAATTTAGACAATTTTTTCTTTAAAAGAATCCTTTTCTGGTAGAACATTTTTGAATGCTGTTCATTTTCCAATAAATAAAATTTTTATTTTTCTAATGCTGTCCATGTTTCCTGGAAGTTCTCCTTTCAAAATTGGCCTCAATAAAGCATAGTGTACTAACCAAACTCAATTTCCATGACATTTCAAAGTATGTTTTTGAACTTAGTAAGGGATAGAGTGTGAAATAAACTACAAATCAATTTTTATTACAGTACTTTTCACTTAACACACCCTCAATAAAAACAAGCCAGTAAAAGAATTTTGAGGCAATTGTGTTGAACATGACTAGAGACGGTTCGCGACATCTGCCATTGATACATGGAGTGCCAGGAGTGCTATGAACAAATTTACAAAAACGTAAAAACTACAAAATTTTCATTTGTTTGCTTTAATAATTGACTTATATGACAAGTATTTACTGAGAACCTACTACGTCCCGGGCATTGTTCTCAGCATTGAGAATGCTGTGGTGAACAAGACAAGCCACATGCTCAAGGGAAACCCCTAAGGAAAAATAAAATAACTGGGTAGGACAAGAATCACTCTGTATCTGAAATTTACATCCTGCTGACTCCTTTGTAAAAGAAAAAGTTAATATCGAGTTAAGTTCAAAATGGTACGTAAACAGCATTCTACAAGGATTGGTGATTTTAAAAATCACCAGTATGAAAATTGTGTGTTAAGTTTGTTCATGGATTATGAAATGTTACCCTTCTGTTAAATGGACCAAGAGACAAGAAATGCACAGTTCTGTGAGATAACCTAGCCTAGAGGATACTTTTTTCTTCTTCCCTTGCAGACTCCACCCACGCATTCTCATTGGCTAGCTCCTTCTGCTTTGACTCCTAAATATTGACACACACAAACACATCTGTATATTTTTTCAGACCTTTGCACTCAGTCCCTTTCTACCGTAGGTGCTTTGTACAAGCTCTTTCCTCTACCTGGAACTTCCTTCCATCTCTCTAGCTTGGTTACCAATCCTGTCCAGCCTGCAAATATCACCTTTTATTTTCTCCTCTTCCAGATCAAATCCTATCAAGTCAAGTCTTCCTCATTAAACAGCTGCCTCTTATTTAGAGCACTTGTCACAAAGTTAAATTTGTTGGAATCATTATTTGCTTAATATTTGTTTCTTATTGAAGACTGTACAGTTTTCTGACTTCAGAGACTTGCTTTTTCTGGCTCAGCCTTCCAGCTCCAGCTCTACCCATCATGAATCCTGGCCCACAGTAGACACCTAATAAGTATTTGCTGAATGTGTGACTAAATGAATGAATAAATGAGTGATACCTGAGCATTTTTTTTTGATAAGTAATTCTTTGTCATTCTTTCTCTGTTTTTAATATTTATTGAGCTATTAAAGTGATGCCTTGGGTCAAATTTAGCAGGATGAGCGTTCCTAATCTGATCTCATACATGATGGCCATGTATTAGTATAGTTGCTAAAATGTGAGATGGGCCTGCCAAGGATTTCTAGTGTGTTTTTTGCTCAAAAACAGACAAATGTGCTAATAGATTTTAACTTAGAACTCAGAAAGAGACCAGTGCATAAGCGGGAACTGTATATCTGATAAAAATGTGAACAGCACAAACCACTGAGAAGAGGAGAAATTAATTAGTGGTGGCATTAGGAAAACTGAATCATTATGGGAGAAAAACAAAACTGATTCCCTACTTAGCGCCACATACAAAGTGGCCTCCAGATGGGTTAAACTTTCCTGTAGTGACAAAGACATAAAGTCCACAGAAGACAATATAAGAGAATATCTACATGATCCACTGGTGGAGAAAGATTTTTGAAATGATACCTAAAAAGCATATATCATATAGTAATAATAATAAACTAAGATATATTTGATTAGATTAAAAGTCACGCTTTCTATTCAGCAAAGGACATTGTGAATAAAATTAAGAGGCAGATGATAGATTGGGAAAGACATCAGCTATGACTAAAACAGACACGGGAATAATCTAGAACATGCAAGGAATGCCTACACATCAAAGGGAACATGACAGAAACTTCAGTAGGAAAAAATGGCCAGAGTATGCCCAGGTACTTTACAACAGAGGAATCTCAAAGCCTGCGAAGTATATTTTTAAAAATTAGGGAAGCACACATTAAAATCATAAAACATACTCCTACACCTGTTGAGCTGACAAAATTAGAAGCTGTTATCCCTTGTCAAAGTGACTCCCCAATTAAATCTAACTCTCCAGCTTCCCAGCTGCTGCACACTCATAGTTGAACGTAGCTAACTCTGGACTCATACCCAAGTTCAGGAGTTTCACTTCAAGGCCATGGTCAGTGCTTTAAGCAGGAGTTAATACTGCCCACAGCCTTACCCTATCTGTCTAGTCCACCCACTGCCTCATTTTCCTTGGCAATTTTTTCATAACCTCCTTTTCTCTGCTCAAACCTCATGTACAGCCCCCCTTGGTTCTCACTTTCCATTCTGACCTAGTTTTCCATTTTGCAGGTGAAAGAAACTGTCATGAACTTCTACAAGCTTCTCCATACGCACCACCTGCCTTGCCTCTGTACCATCTACATGGCCTTTTCTTCTGTGTTACGGAAGAACTGCCTCTGTTTGCAGTGAAGTTCAACTTCTCCCTTTGTGGATTCATTCCTGTCTCTTCCCACCTACTGAAGGACATTGGTCCAGCAATTCTGCTCCTTGTCTCCTATGTTATCAATTTAATCCATCACTATCCTCCTTAGTACTATGTAAGCTAAACTAAACTTAAAATAAGACAAAAACAGCAAGAACAAAAAACACCAGAAACCTCTACCCTTCTAAGCCCTATCTCTTTGTCCAGCTATCACACCCCATTTTTCTGTTTTCCTTTACAAAAAAAAAAAATCTAGGAAAAGATGTTTTATATTTACTGTCTTTGATTTCTTTCTTTGTTATTGCTTGAACCCTTTCTAATCAGGTTTTCTTGCCTACTGCTTCACCAAATGTGGTGGTGTTTCTTTTTTAAATATTTTTAAAGGTTTGTTTTTATTTATTTATTTTTGAGAGAGAGAGCACAAGCAGGGGAGGGGATGAGAGAGAGAAAGAGAGAGAGAAGATCCCAAGCAGGTTCCCCACCATCAGCACATGGGGCTTGATCCCAGGACGTGAGATCATGACCTGAGCCAAAATCGGGAGTCGGACACTTAACAACTGAGCCACCCAGGCGCCCCCAAGTGTGTTTTTGTTTTGTTTTGTTTTAATTTTTTTATTTTTGGGACAGAGAGAGACAGAGCATGAACGGGGGAGGGGCAGAGAGAGAGGGAGACACAGAATCGGAAACAGGCTCCAGGCTCCGAGCCATCAGCCCAGAGCCTGACGCGGGGCTCGAACTCACGGACCGCGAGATCGTGACCTGGCTGAAGTCGGACGCTTAACCGACTGCGCCACCCAGGCGCCCCTCCCCCAAGTGTGTTTTTACAAAGGTTGCAGAGACTTCCATATTACTATTCTATTCATTTTTCAGCTTCACGTTTTTATCTTAATTGCAGAGAGTTTGCACGCAGTCCTTGAAACACATTCTTCACTTGGTTTCTGTTTTTCCTTCTCCACCTCACTAACTGATTCCTCTTCCCCTCCAGCACGTTTAACTAGTCAAGTGCCCCAGAACTCAGTGGTTTGACCTTTCTTCTGGTTCTATCCCCACCCACCCCCTTGTTGATCTCACCTAGACTTCTAACTTAAAACAACATCTCCATGTTAATGACTGGCAAACCCAAAGGAGTATCTCACACATTTCCCTTGAATTCCAGGCTCCAACTCTCTAGCTTAGACGTGTAGAAAGCATTGCAAAGTTAATCTTTCCAGTTCTGCATTCCTGATTTTCCCCATTAATGATACTCACCCCACATTCTTTTCCCTTTCAATTAATGGCAACACCATTCTTCCAATTGTTCTCGTCAAAACATATTGCAGACTTCCTCTTTTCTCTTCTACTCTAAATACAATCTGTCAGTAAATCTTATGAACTCTACCTTTAAAGCACACCCAGAATCTGTCCTTCCGACCATATCCATCTTCGCCCAGATCACTGCTGTCTCCTCCCTGGGTTATTCAAAAAACCTCCTCATTGGTCTTTCTGTTTCCGACATGCCTCACTTCAATCTGTTTTCAACCCAGCATCTATAATGTCCTTGGTAAAAAATAAGTCAGATCATGACATTTCTCTACCCAAACTCCTCTAGAATGGTTCCAAAAATTAAAAGATAAACAAAACAAAACCCGTGGAGGTGCCTCATCTCATTTAGATCAAATCCAGATTTGGTCCCGTGGTCCACAGGGCCTTACACATTCCACCGCGTGTCTCCCAGACTCTAATTCTTACTTGCTCCTCACACGCTGTGCCGCCAGCCACATGGAGCTCTTGGCTGTCCCACGAACATGGTGGGCACACTCCTCCTCGGGCTGTCCTTTCTGTATGCAATGATCCTCCCCTAGATGGCCACACTGCTTGCTCTCACCTCCTTCAGGCTTGACCTTTGTGTCTCCTTCTCTTTGAGGCCTTCCTTGTGCACCCTAATTAAAATTTCAAACTGCCAATGACTTTCTCTGGATTCCAGCTAAGAGCCTGGTGGGTTTACTGTGGCTCCTTCCCCTGGCAGGTCTTTGTCTCTTGCACTACAAGACTGCGGAACCAGCTTTCTGTTTATCAGAGGGTTTTGCCTTAGTTTGTTAGCTTCCTACCCTATGAAGGTTTAGAACTCAACAAATGTCTTGAAGGGAAAACCAGAGGTATATGAAATCCCTCAAGTGACGGCCACTCTAGCCCTGTGCAATGACTAAAATTTTGCTCCCTGTTTCTCTCTTCCCACACAATGGCCTTATGCTTTGGCTGAGCCTGGGTTCTTAGCAGCAAGCCAGTATCTGGTATCTTGAAAGGCTCCCTGGGGGAAAAAGATGAAGTTATCTTACAGAGGATACACTCACTTTTCCCTGGTGCTCTCCCCTCTGGAATATTAGCTTTGCTAGCTCTTGTTGATTCTACAACTTCTGATCTCTCAAAACAGATCAGTTTTATATTTCATCTGGCTCTTCTTGTTGGTCTTGGTGGGAGCTTTGGTCTCCTATGAGCTACTCCATCCTACTGTCTGTGTCTCATATATTTTACTGATTTTACTTTCTTGGTCTATCTCTCTCTATTAGAATGTCATTTTTGGTGCACCTGGGTGGACTAGTCGTTTGTGTCCAACTTCAGCTCAGGTCATGATCTCACAGTTTGTGGGTTCAAGCCTTGCATCGGGCTCTGTGCTGATGGCTCAGAATCTGGAGCCTGGTTCAGATTCTGTGTCTCCCTCTCTCTCTCTGTCCCTCCCTCACTTGTGCTTGCTCTCTCTCTCTCTCTCTCTCTCTCTCTTTTTCATGAGGTCTTATATTGGTCTCCACTTTCAGTGGTTATCGTTGTGCCTGTCACAGAGTAGGCCCTTAGTAAACAGTTGTTGAACAAATATGTATATAAGCTATCCAACTACCTGTAACCCATAGACTAATTATTAACAAATGATGACATTACTTTGAGATAAGTACATGTAAAATGGTGGCTATAAGCAAACCTGAAATTTACACCAGGGCATCCGAGAAGGCATTCCATAAAGAGGCTGTGATCCTTCAAAACAATTGAAAATATTCAGTGAGAAATTTGTGTAATTTCCAGTTGCAGGAAGCGTATGAACAACATTAACAAACAGTGGTCATAAACATGAGACTCAAATCGATAACAACAAGTCCCAGAATTCCTAATTACAATCATTGGCTTGCAGTGAAGCTGTATTCCATTCAGACAATTCTATGGAGCTTGCTCCAGAGAAAGTAATAGCAGGAATTGATGGTTGGATTTTTCATCTAATCAGTTTGGGGGAAGCCAGCCAATAAATATTGGATGGATAGATATAGAGATGGATAGATAGATAGATAGATAGATAGATAGATAGATGATAGATAGAGCAAGCTATAGGTATCAATAGCTATCCTGCTGAAGATTGAAGTGTCATTATCAGGGGCTAAGAGGTAGAGGAGAGAGGGAGATGCTATTTAAAGGGTTCAAGCCTTCGGTTATAAAATGAATAAGCTTTGGAGATCTAATGTATAGCCTGGTGACTATAGTTAATAACATTGTATTTTGTACTTGCAATTTGCTAAGAGGGTAGACCTTAAAGTGTTCTCACCACACACACACACACAAACCAAAAAAAGGCAACTCTGAATTGATGGATTTCTTAATTAATCTGATTCTGATAATCATGTCATGAAGTATATGTGTAGTAAACCATCACATTGTACACTTTGTGCATATAAATTTTATTTGTCAATTAAACCTCAATAAAACCGAAGAGCAAAACCGAAAACAAGTGCCGTCATTCCCCTGACATTTGCCTGGCCAGTGACTGTGCTAGAACTCCCAGCCTCCCCCACGATTTACAGTCTCAGCCGAGTGGGCCTTCTGGGAAACACAGTCCCGTCAAACACGAGCCTGTTCAAGTACTTCCAGTGTGTGCTAGCCTGTTCAAAAGGTCATCTTAATATGCCGCAACTACCTTTCAAATCTTTTCTTCCTTCTCAATGTCCTGTATTCAGTTTGTTGCTGCTTCCTGAACATTTGGATGTAACTCTTTCCTTCTTTCTATTTCTCAACAACTATCACCACAGAAATTAAAATAAGCCACTTCCTCTTTCTCTGAGCACTTTTTTTTTTCTCATCTCTTCTTTTTCTTTTTTCTTATAACAAATTTATTGAAATAGAATTCGTGTCTTTCTTTCTCACACTCATTTTACTTCATTTAATAGCAATCATCACTAGCATATTGCTGGCTAGCATGATTTTCATAACAAATCCTAGAGTCTAGAATAAGGGTGAAGGGGTCCTTGAAGGGAGAGAAGGAAAGAGCTGTAAGGGGGTAATGCCTAGCTGGTCCTTGCTGAGCAGAGGAAAGACAAGACTCTTTGAATATTCATACCAAAAAAATTTACACCACTAGCTACTTAGACAGGAAGTTAATTTAAAAGGTGGTCCCTGCCATAAATGAACTTCTAATTTGGGGGGATGGATTACTTGGATATGAAGTAATAAAGGGTGGGAGGTGGGACTGGGGAGTGTCAAGTATGTCCTTTCTGACTTTGAGACAGAACAAGACTTCCTGGAACTCTGACAAATATCTCAAGTTTAAAATGTCTCAAACCAAAGCCATTGTCTTTCCATTAAAAACAACAACAACAACAACAACAACAACAAAAACAAAAGCAACTCCTTTGTGTTTCTCTTCCTTGTAGTTAATGGTTTCATGATCCTCCCACTTACTCAAGAAAGGAACCAGGGAATCATCCTCGACATCATTTCTGCTTCACATCCATCGGTCTCCAGGTTAATTGCTGTATTTGACTCCTCATCTCTCATCCGGACTGTCTTCATTGGTCTTCCATCCAGCTCTATGAGCCGTCCAATCCATCCTCCGTAATTGTGGCCTTCCAAGTGTGTTTCTTGGAACTCCAGTTTTCTTGTTTTTTGCTCGTTTTGTTTTGCTTTTGGCTGCTTGGTTGGGGCTCTGTTCGTTTTGGGAATCCCTACTTCCACTTCCACTAGAATGCCTCCTTTGATGTTGCGCACAGATCCTTCCCTAGCTTCCCCGCCTAAAGAAAAGCTTTTCCAAGTCTTCCGTGCATACAGGCTCTGACATGTGCCTCTGTTATTTGGTATCTGACCAAAGTGTTGCAATTACTTGATTTATAAATCTGTCTCCTCCGGGAGTGCATTAATTTTCTATTCTTCGTATGCTCAGATAATTGCAGAATTCTGGGTTTGATCTATGTTGGGACAAAGAGTGGATGATACTGTTAGTAACAAAAAGAAGGACGGCAGCAAAATGCTAGTTTGTGAAGGCATTAAATAATTTGCCTCTGAGGATACTGAGTTTGATATTTCTGTGAGCCATAAAGCTGGAAATAGTAAGAAATATGGATGTGGAATTCAGGGGACATCCAGTCTGGAGATGCAAACTTGATTATTAGCAGTATACAGATAACTAGGACAACTCCAAATGGTAACAATTAATCTATTTGCTCCATAGATTCTGGTGTGGAGAGGATTGTTCTGATGTAAGAAAGTCTATGTTTTGTATCCTCCTTCTCACAGACATTTACCAGCTGAAGATTGAAATTTATATTGTAGGGGTGCCTGGGTGGCTCAGTCAGTTAAGCCTCTGACTTCAGCTCTGGTCGTGATCTTGTGGTTCTTCAGTTCGAGCCCCACATTGGGCTCTGTGCTGACAGCTCAGAGCCTGGAGCCTGCTTCAGATTCTGTGTCTCCCTCTCTCTTCCCCCGCTTCCCCCGCTCATGATCTGTCTCTCTTTCTCTCTCAAAAGTAAATAAAGATTTTAAAAAATTAAAAAAAAAAAAAAGAAATTTACATTGTAGAATGTCATGAATAAGCAACATAGATTCATAGTTTCCTATAATTCTCTTTTAGGATGAAGAGGTTATAAACATTTTTTCCATTGTATTATAGATATGGAAGTCCATTTGAGGAGAAATGTTCAGGGTGCAACCATTGGTCAGACTTGCATTTAAATCCTGGCTGTATGAAAACCTACCAGTCTGAGCTTGATTAAGTCTGCTAACCTCTGTCAGCGTCAGTTTTCTTATTAGTAAATAGGAATAGTAATGCCTAAATTGTACACATATTGTTAATATTTTCAATGAGATAATATCTGTGAAAAGAAAACTCTGAGGGTGCCTGGGTGGCTTAGTTGGTTAAACATCCGACTTTGGCTCAGGTCATGATCTCACAGTTCGTGAGTTTGAGCCCCACATGGGGCTCTGTGCTGATGGCTCAGAGCCTGGATCCTGTTTCAGATTCTATGTCTCATTCTCTCTCTGCCCCTCTGCTGCTCATGGTCTCTCTCTCTCTCAAACAAAAACAAAAACATTAAAAAAAGAACATTCTGGAATGCTTGCACATGGTAGGTGCTCAATAAATGTCTTCAAAAACCATTTATTGAGTTCCCTCTATGTGCTATGCACTGTTCTAGGCACAAAGATCCTTTCCTTGGTAGAGCTTACACTCCAATGCAGGGAGAGGAGAGGAAACAATAAACAATGAACACAGTGAACAAGTAAATTCTATTTTATGCCAAATGACAATGTAATTCATTTGACATTGAAACTCATGTAGTGCAGAGAGCCACAGACTTCAATGCCTTCAGGGGCCAGAAAAGAAATCAAAACAAACATGCCAGGTTGGATGAAAAAAACAGCTCTTTTTAATTATTCTGCTTTTGAGAAAGATAAGAATACAGACAATATGACTCTTTTCTCTTCCTAAATCTACCTTAAAAAAATGATAGTACAGGGCTTGCTTCCGCGACACACGTATGAAAATTGGGACAATACAGAGGATGAGCATGGTCCCTGTGCAAGGATGACACTCAAATTCGTGAAGCATTCCATATTTAAAAAGAAAGAAGGAAGGAAGGAAGGAAGGAAGGAAGGAAGGAAGGAAGGAAGAAAGAAAGAAAGAAAGAAAGAAAGAAAGAAAGAAAGAAAGAAAGAAAGAAAGAAAGGGAGGGAGGAGGGAATAGTACAAGTGTCATAACAAATGGCAGTTGGCACCCTTCCTATCTGAGACACGAATGGCAAGCTTCACAGGTCACCGGCATCGGCAGAGGGCACTGGGAATGCCACTTTTTCACTTCTAGCCAATTGGTGGCCTTTGGGAACATGGACTCGGGGTCACCAGAACTGCCAAGTCTTCAAGAGAACTCACAAATTTACATTTTGGGTAAAATGTCTTGTTTGGAATACAGCCATGTATTTATAATTTTTTTCAACTGTAAAAGTTTCCCGTCTTCTCCCTTCCTCCTCCCCTCCAAAATTTGCCAGCTACATCTGGCCAGCAGACATAAGCAAGTTTTAATGTCTAACACACCTTACATTTTACCTACTTGATTTTTTTAAATATGTTTTTGCTCTGCAGTATTTTGTCAAACTTGGCAAGTGAAAGAGCGTGTCTCTTCACTCTATATAGTCCCTTAACTAATGTATAAGGAATTAATATTTTGTCAAGAATCGTATTGGCCTGGGGCAGAGTGACACTGATTACGAATAAGAAACAGTATTCCTCCTGCACATTTGTCCCCAGATTATAAACCCCTCCCTTAGTTACAGTGCCCTGATTTTGTTCAGCTGAAAAACCCTATCTCTCACCCTTTCTTGTTGATAGAGATGAAATTGTGACTAAGTTCTCCCAAGGATATACAGAAGTTGTTGGAGAGAGCTTCTGGAATGCTCCCTAAAAGTCATCTCTTCCTCCTTCCTCTTTTTTTTTTTTTTTTAAGATGGAGAGAGAGTTCAAGCGGGGCAGAGCAGCAGAGGGAGAGAGAAAGAGAGAGAGAGAGAGAATGAATTTCAAGCCAACTCCAGGCTCAGCATGGAGCTAGATGTGGGGCTTGATCCCATGACACTGGGATTGTCTTTTTTCCTGTCATAGGCACGGATATGATGGCTGGAGCTGCGTTAGTCATCTTGCGATTGTGGAGCAATTCGTACAAACGATGGTTGAGCAGAAAAAATGAAGGTTCTGAGGACATTAAGAAGCGTCCATAGAAATCCAAGACTTTGAACTTGTTTTACATTTAGTGAAAATAAACTTTTACATTGTCTAAGATACTTTATTTCTTTTAAAAAAATGTTTATTTATTTTTGAGAGGGGGGGGAGGGGAAGAGAGAAAGGGAGGCAGAGGATCTGAACGGGGCTCTGCACTGACTGCAGAGAACACAATGTGGGGCTCAGACTCAGGAACCGTGAGAACATGACGTGAGCCCAAGTCTGAAGTTTAACCGACTGAGCCACCCGGGCGCCCATAAGCCCCTTTACTTCTGTTAGCAAGTAGTCTAAGACCAGTCCTGGCCAATTCACTGGAGTCATTTTTTTTAAATACATTTTTATATAGCCTCTAACATAAAAGAGCAGAATTTCAAGGGGCGCCTGGGTGGCGCAGTCGGTTAAGCGTCCGACTTCAGCCAGGTCACGATCTCGCGGTCCGTGAGTTCGAGCCCCGCGTCAGGCTCTGGGCTGATGGCTCGGAGCCTGGAGCCTGTTTCCGATTCTGTGTCTCCTTCTCTCTCTGCCCCTCCCCCGTTCATGCTCTGTCTCTCTCTGTCCCAAAAATAAATAAAAAACGTTGAAAAAAAAATTAAAAAAAAAAAAAGAGCAGAATTCCAGCTGAGTCAATTAGCATATGGAATCACCATTTGTCATACATTAAAATCATAAAATTGTCTTCTTTGTCACATGCTGAAACCTCTGCAATTTCCTGTGTTTGTCAAACTCAACTTTACTCATTTTGAAGTCTATTTAAGTTGGCATATGTTTTAGATAATGATAGAAATTCACTGGGGGGGGGGGGCGCCTGGGTGGCTCAGTCGCTTGAGTGTCTGACTTCAGCTCAGGTCAGGATCTCCCGGTTTGTGAATTTGAGCCCCGAGTCTGGAGCCTGCTTCAGACTCTCTCTCTCTCTCTCTCTCTCTCTCTCACTCTCACTCTCTCTCTCTCTCCCCCTTCCCTGCTTGTGCTCTCTCTCTCTCTTTCAAAAATAACTAAACATTAAAAAGATTTTTAAAAATGAAATTCATTAGATTAATAGAAAATAAATTTTGAAAATATTTTTGTGTTTATTTATCTTTGAAACAGAGAGAGCACAATAAGGGGAGAGACAGAGAGAGAGACAGACAGACAGAATCTGAAGCATGACCTGTGCCAAAGTCAGATGCTTGACCGACTGAGCCATCCAGGCCCCCTGGAAAAGAAATTTTATTTACGTTTATTTACCCGAAATTAACTGAAAAATAAGATCATGCCTCAGGCTATTAGAAAGGAGCAAAATATTGAATCTTTCAGACTCGTAAGGCAACACAGTAGTCTGATCACACAATTCATAGGAACAGAGGATGAAGTGCTAAAAGCAGTTCACTACATTTCAAAATCTGTGTCTTGGGGCACCGGGGCCGCTCTGTCAGTGAAGCATCTGACTCTTGATGGCCGCTCAGGTCACAATCTCACAGTTTGTGAATTTGAGCCCCACACAAGGCTCTGCGCTGCTGGTGTAGAGCCTTGGGATTCGGTCTCTCTCCCTCGCTTTCTGCCCCTCCCACACTTGCACTGTCTCTGTCTCTCTCAAAATAAATAAACTTTAAATATATGTACCTATATATATTATACAAATATATATGCCTATACATATGTAATATATACACCTACATATATTATAGTCGAAAGGATTGAAACAAATGAGATTCGATGACTTATTAAAGATCATACAAGAGGTCTCTTCACTCCTAGATTCACAGGTTCCTACAGACAGGATTCTGACTTTAGAGAGGCTTGAAAAGTCCATTTTCAAGAGATCCAGAAAAGATACCCCTTTCTTGATTTCCACGGAACAATTAGTACTTCATTTTATCTTGAGACAATTTAGAAAACGCTGAAATGTCTTCAAGACTAACCATTTTAAAATCTTAGCCGAAAGAAAATGAGTTCCCAAATTTACTGAATCACGCTTTAGGTAAATCAATTATTCCCATTCAATCTCTGTTCTCTCCTTATATCAGACTAAGATTCGGCTTTATTTAACAGGAAACCTAGAAAGTCATTGCTTAAACACACAAAGGTTTATTCACTCAAGTGAACAAGTCTAAAGGTAGGAAATCCAGGACAGGTTTGGGGCTCCACAAAGTTATCAGGGATCCAGGCTCCTTCTATCTTTATGCTCCCCCATTCTCCATGGTTATTGATTGCTTTCAATATGAAACTCATAACAGGGTTACGTGAGCACTGGGCATCACATCTGTGTTCTAGGCATCATGAAATACAACTGGGGGAAGCAGGGGTACCTGGCTGCCTTCATGGGTAGAGTATGTGACTCTTGATCTTGGCGTTGCAAGTTCAAGCCCCACATCGTATGTAGAGCTTACTTAAAACAAAACAAAATACAAATGGAGGGAAAAAAAAAAAACGTCTTCCAGATGAATCAGCTCCTTTAAGACACCTTTAAGACCCCTATTCAGAAATCTTATACACAGCATTTCACTTACTTCTCACTGACCAGAATTTAAGGTATGCCACACTCGGTTCAAGGGCGTTGGGAAATCGGGATCTCTTCGCTGGGCACATAACCACACTGAATGAAATCAGAGCTCTGTTTGTAATGAAGAACTAAGTTAGGAGATGGTTGGTTGACAGCCAGCAGTCTCTGCCATGGCCCTCACAAAATATCAAGGGACATGAGTTTCTAAGTGGCAACTGTCTTCTTAATGTTTAACTTCAAATATATTTAATATAAAAACATCTATACCAAATTAATATTTAAAATTCGTGGTTAATATTGAACACATTTAATAATTACTTACATTCTTTATTTCTATTTTGTTATATATTTAATACTAATAAGGCACCATATTAAATTAAAAAAATTAAAACAACTCTGGTGCTTACTTTGACAGCACATGTACTAAAAATGGGGTGTCTGGGTGGCTCAGTTGGTTAAGCGTCAACTCTTAGCTTCAGCTCAGGTCATGATCTTACAGTTTCATGTGTTTGAGCCCAGCATCGGGCTCAACACTAGCAGCGAGGAGCTTGCTTGGAATTCTGTCCCTCTCTCTCCACCCCTCCCTGACTCACGCTATCTCTTTCTCTCTCAAAATAAATACACTTAAAAACAACACAAAACAAAACAAAGAAACAAACAAAAACAACTCTGAAAGTTTGTCTCAATTTTCTTCTACCTAGTCTGAAACAAAAAGAAATAATCATGACAGAATTTGGTTACTTAATATAACACAACTGGTTCTGACAGGTTCTCAGCCACACCTATAATACTCAAAGTCAGCTACACCCAGAAAAAGAAAACCTAAAAAACGTACATGGAGATAAATTGGCTCAGTAAGAAAAGCGTACATTAAGACAGCCATTCACCAAAATAAAATCAGGAAACTGTGAATGTATTGCTTAAATTATCAGGATTATTCAGGTTGGTTTTCAAACATCATTTGGTTAATTTTATTGGATAGGCTTGATCAAAACTCATTAGTATCAAAATGTGATTTTTTTAAATTATGGGTTAGCAGTATTAATTTACTAAGTAAAGTGACAATGAGCATGTCATTTACCTAAATTTGGTTACCTTGTGTGTTATCGTATACTCTCCAATGCAAAGCACTCAGGTATGAAGTTCGCAGAGTCAATTATCCAGCTACAGAAGAACACAGAGTGGGTGGTTCTGCTTTATGGATGGCGAGAGGCAAGCAGTCTTGAATTTGGGCCACCAAGTGAGCTGGGACAATTTCCCTACCACACGGTAGCCACAGACCTGATGCCTGAGGCTACTTGTGCAGCTCATGGGTTCCTCTTGCAGGAACCTACTTGCAGGTTCCTCTCAAGGGATCATCTACATGCTATTCAAGGTTTCAGGTGCATACAGATCTCCTGGGGATCTTGTTGAAAAGCACATTATGATTCAATAGGTCTGGGGGTGGGGCCCGAATCCACTTTCCTCAGATGGAGCCCAAGTAGCAAAGAGCTGGTACAGAGGTGAATTTGATAATACATCAGCCACTCCAGGAGAACCTTAAACCCAGTGTTTCCTATTTAATGGGTCTGGGGGGACAGACCCCAAAATTAGCATTTCTAACATAATCCTTTGTGATGTTGATGCTGCCGGTCTCAGAATCGCATATCAAGAACCACTAATAATAGAATTTCAGTATGGATCTCAAACAGGTGAGAAATATGGTGGGCGTAGACAGTAACAAATCTATCTTGTAAAATACCTACTATGGATGAAATGTCTTTGTGAATTTGGATTTCAGATTTTATAGAACTGGACTATATAAATGTCACCCACCCTTAAATCCTGAATTTTCTACATACATCAGGAGAGGCAAAGCCAACGCAAAGAAATTCTTTCATTTCCACTTTGGATTAGAGAGTTCCTTTTAGATTTCCTTGTACTATACTTGGCAGAAAATAATACTACCTGAACTTTTGGCATGAATTCTAGGTCAAACCTTAGCTATCTCCAGCGAAGTTTTGAAGCTTTTTTTAACATTAATAATTCCATGTTATAGCATTTAAAGGTCCCTAAACTTAGGCAAATAAGAACATTCCAAAATTATAGGTATTATTTATTGCACACTGACAACTAATTATTTTAAGTGTTGAAGTCCTCAGGGTGCCTGGGTGGGTCAGTAGGTTGGTTAAGCATCTGACTCTTGATTTCAGCTCAGGTAATGATCTCAGAGTTCATGAGTTTGAGCCCAGCATTGAGCTCTGTGCACACAGAGTCTGCTTGAGATTCTCTCTCTCTCTCTCTCTCTCTCTCTCTCTCTCTCTCTCAAAATAAATAAACTTTAAAAATGTTGAAGTCCAGGGGCACCTGGATGGCTCAATTGGTTAAGCGTCCTACTTCGGCTCAGGTCACGATCTCACAGTCTGTGGGTTCGAGCCCCGTGTCCAGCTCTGTGCTGACAGCTCAGAACCTAGAACCTGTTGGGGATTCTGTGTCTCCCTCTCTCTCTGCCCCTCCCCTGCTTGTGCTCTGTCTCTCTCTGTCTCAAAAGTAAATAAACATTGAAAATAAATAAATAAATAAATAAATAAAATACACATTAAAAATTTTTTTTGTAAATGTTAAGGTCTTATGTATTGTTGGGCCAAATACAGAGAAAGGCCATACTTGTTTCTAATTTTTTTTTTCCCTCTATAATCTGGAAATAACTTTTAACTCTGTAGATTGGTGTTTTCAAGGGACATTTTATTCTTATCAAAAACTTACTTTAGCGGCTCCTGGGTGGTTCAGTGGTTGGCTGGATTTCATCTCAGGTCACAATCCCAGGGTCGTGGCATCTAGACCGCCGTCAGGCTCTGTTGAGCATAGAGCCTGCTTGGGATTCTTCTCTCTCTCTGCCCCTTTCACTCTCTCTCTCTAAAAATTAAGAAAACAACAAAACAACAAAAAAACTACTTTGAATAGTATGGGGGGAACTCCAGGGTGGCTTAGTAGGTTAGGCATCAGACTCTTGATTTCCGTTCAAGTCAGGATCTCACAATGCCCCGCCCCTGCCTCCCCATGGTGTTCTCTTTCGCTTTCTCTCTCTGTTTAAAAAAAAAAAAAGTGTTGGGAAAGAAACAACAGGCCCAAAATGGAGTCATTTGCCCCTAGGATGGCAACCCATGACTTAATTTCAGTTTCAAACTCTCCCAGAAATGTGACCTTTAAAGTGTCAATCTGAAATTTCCTGATCAGCATTACTGAGATAATCTGCATAAGACCCTTGCCTGGCTTTTCTTTTGCTAATGACTTTCTTTTCCCCCAACCCCCCACCCTCACACTCTCCTTTTGCCTATAAAAACTTTCCATTTTGCACAATGGTAGTGTCTGTCTATGGTATACTAGTGGGGCAGCTGACAAATTCATGAGTTCTTGAATAAAGCCATTTACATTCTCTAATTTACTCAGTTAAAGTTTTGTTCTTTTTTTTTTTAATGTTTATTTATTTTTGAGAAAGAGAGAGAGGGAGAAAAAGAGACAGACAGTGGAGGAGGGGCAGAGAGAGAGAGAGAGAGAGAAGAGAGAGAGAGGGAGACAGAGAATCCCAAGCAGGCTCCGCAGCTTAAGTGCAGGGCCCAATGTAGGGCTCGAACCCATGAACCAGGAAATCATGACCTGAGCCAAAACCAAAAGGCAGACACTTAACCGACTGAGCCACCCAGGTGCCCCATAAAGTTTTGTTCTTTAACAGTGAAGATTTTTAAATAATCTGATCAATATCTACAAAATGTGTGTTATGAATGTACTTCATATATTTGTTTTTATGATGCTTCTTAGTCTATTTGTAGGGCTGCCTGGGTGGCTCAGTTGGTTAAGGCTCCGGTAGGGCTCTGTGCTGACAGCTCAGAGCCTGGAGCCTGCTTCCAATTCTGTGTCTCCTTCTTTCTGCCCCTCCTCTGTTCATACTCTGTTTCTCTCTCTCTCTCTCTCTCTCAAAAATAAATAAACATTAAAAAAAAAAAAACCTGTCTATTTGAATAGTTGGAAGTGGTAATTTTATTGTTAGTGGTAAAGATTTCAGATTGTGGTTATTCTTATTTTTTTTTTAATGCAACACTACCAAAGAGTTTTTTAAATCATGCTCAATTTTACTGAACCTTACAAAATATACAGAGGCCCATCCATTCCTAGTAATGTTTTCCCCTGCTATAGTTTTATTTTCTTTTCCCTGTGTAAGCAGAAAGCCAAATGCAGTATCTGGACAAATGGAATGTTCCTTTGGATTTACTAGAAGAGCAGATAAGAGACCAGAGATGTTTAGCAATAACACGGTCTGTTTTGTTTCATTACCCTAATCTAACCGAGGGTTTTCTACTGGAACAGGACTTTTAAAGCTAAGACACCACAAAATGGAGTTGGCTTTTCTTTTCTGTGATCATAAAAATCCTCAACTCTAAAACATCTATTGTGAGCAATTTCCAAATAACACAGCATATTCCATTTTCTAAAAGTAAGCATAAGCATAGATACCAAGTTTAATAAAACATTTTTAATCAACTCAGGGGAAAGCTTGGCAAAGTTAAAGAGGTATTTAACAAAGCCAATTATTATAGCAATTATATCAATTTTCATCTATCTTGGTGCTCCCAAGGAATTTTTTTCACATGAAATACTTTGAGATCTGAATCAAGATAAGAAAATTTTAATTGTATATTTTCCCTAACTACAGATTTAATTACAGAAAAACAATTCATACCGATTCACTTATTGACAATTGATGGTTAACTTATATGAAATAATCCATAAAATACAATGTTTTATTAACAAACTAAATTGGTCAACAGTACAACGGAGTTTCATAAATTTTCTCAGTCATACAAATAACATTTAATTTTGAGTGTAAACAGAGAATGTGAATTTCCTAAATAAAAGACAAGTCATAGTTCCTCTGTGAGATAATTTTTAATAATATTTGAAAATATTTATAATAGCCAAAACTGCTTAAACAAATTCATTTTCCACACCTTCTAACAATTCTGCTAATATTTTTAAAGTGTCTTATTTTGCTAACCTTTGGCCTCTAATTGTACTTTAAGTTCAGATATAAAATTTCTCTTTCCTATTTAAGTAAATGTAAGAAATGAAAACATAAACTAACACATATAAGTTAATGTTCAGCTAAAGATTTTTAATTGTTCAAAAAACATTCTGCACCTATATTCAAGAGTATAACATGGCATGAATATATTCCAAATTTTAACATTATATTTAAGAATTTCAAAACTGGTACTATTCTTAGCATAATATATGTCAGACAACAGAAATTGCATTACCCCCCAAAATTATTTTACTCACAATTGCTATAAAAATCATACATTGTTGGCATCCTATAAAATAAAATCTTATTTATTAAAATTACTTTTTTATTCTGCTCTAATATCCAATTTCACATCAAGAAACACCTTTAATTCAAAGCGGTAATTGAGAATCAGAGGACTAATTACAAAATTTTACTTACAAAATTTTAAAAGATCACCACTCTTTTTTCAATTGTTAACCAGTTAATAGATTTTTTAAAAAGAAACATTTTTTTTGTCTGAATGAGAAATTTCCGTGTGATATATACTGTCACTGTAAATTTATAGAGTTTGGCACAGAGACTATTAAAATATTATTTAAATGGATATTTCTTTCTAAATTAATTAATGGAATATCCTATTAAGATGTTATATATTCAAAATAATTTATTAACTCGTGTCCATTTATCCATCATTCATTTCAATGGTTTAACATTTACATGCCAGAAATTCATTATTTCTGATTTTCAATTTTCTTAAAGTAATTACCAATGTAAGCAGAGTATTAAATTCTATTACAGATGCTCATTCCATTTTTAGCATATTTAAAGGTCTAAGCACCATGGATCAGGGTTGCAAGTCTAATGCCTTCCAGGCTGGTTTCACAAATGCTTGAAGATGGTGGGCCTCTGTCAAACTAGAGAGTGCATGTTCTTGCCAAGGTATTTACATTTTAAAAAGGTAATAGTACATCCTCCCATCTGATCCTTACAAAATCTCTGTGGCTCAAATTGCCCTGAGAGCTTCTTCTGCTCCTGTCTTTCCCACAGTCTAGAAGCTGTAGGAATCTGATTACACATCCATATAGACAGAGATCCAAGGACCAAGCGCTGAAGGCCCCTGAAAGCAAACAGTACTGGGAACACCTCCGCAGGGTGAAAAGTGTAGTGAGAAATGAACACCTATTTACCAAACTGAAGACTGTACCAAAGAATACTTAAAAATCCTTCAATACATAGCCACTCAGGTAGAGGAATCAATTCTCTGGCACCAAAGACAATATTTCTAAGAGCGTTTCTAAGAGCAACCTCCCCATGGTGTTGAAGAAAATATTTAATTTTCATCTAAAATTAAAATTCATTTCTCATTTGTCTCCACAATACCCAGCTCTCCCACCATCCACTCCTATAGCATACAGGGTACCATAAATTCCCACACGGAAGATGAAAGAAAGCACACAGCACAGTGCTGAAAAGGGCAATATATACATGCATATAAAAGAAAATTAACACATGAAACTTCTATTTCTAGAGAACATGGAAGGTATATCAGACGAGGAGAATTTAGAGGAGTTTTGTATTTATAGTATCCTTATCTATACATGACTCGAAGTTTACCTCCAATAAACAAACATATTAGCAGATGCTGCTATCATTTTACATTTAATAAACTCCTGCATATGCATTTGTAGATGTTTCTCCATTAAAACGCACATTTTATTTCTTGACACACGTCTTTGCTAGCGTCCTAAATTTGGGTTCCAGATGATCAAGAAACTCAAGCCCTTCTTCTTCCTGCCGATCACTGCAGCAGCCTACAGAGCCGGCCACAGACCCTTTTCCTTCATAGTTATACGAACGAACGTAGTCTTCGGAATGTTTATGCTCCTCGTCTTGTCCACACAGATACACCTTCTGTGTCAAAAAAGAGCACATTTTATTATTTTTTAAAAAACACCTAAACACATTAGCTTAAAAATAATGTCTTTGATTTACCTTTTACTGTTTAATTTTTAATCAGAGTGTGTCCTCTAACGGATTCCTACATATAAAAAATGCACATGATTGGTCTGTATTCTATTCATTCTGAAAATATAGCAGATATATAAATGCTCCTAGTGAACACATTTATGAAACTTAAAGCTACACACATATCACAAAGCTAACTTACAATTTCCCATTTGACATAAGATTTGCATAGTTGCAGCGTATCTTTGTAATTTCTTCACGTATTTGGGGGACCAATATAGGTTATGATTCTTCTGTTTATACATTATTATATAGTGATAATAATGTAATATATTAAAGTGGCTAATATAGTCAATATTGATTAATCTGAACATAAAACAAGAAACTAACACCCAAAATAAAAACTTAACAGTCTACCTGATTGATGCTGGTAGCCGGTACTTAATGACTACACAGAGGATTTAATACACCAAAAAATATTTACAATTTATGACCAGTCCACATAAATCTTTCACTCCAGGTGATCTTCCTGCTAATTTGGGGGGAAGAAGCTATTGGTCTTTTTATACTTCCTAAACATGTCTACATATGCCACTCCTAGATGGTTCTGTAGTTTCATAAATGTTATTTTAAAAATTAAACTTTAAAAGATCATTTTGCCTTTGGGTTTGGGCCTGAAATCTGTATCTATGGTAATTAAACACTAAAAAGGTGATGAGTTCCAGGTGCATGGAGAGTAAAACTTTTGGGAAATCCTGACTTATAAATCGTGTTTAAACTCTCATGTAATATCATCTTGAAGACACCGGCACTCACTTCGCCAAGCCGAGGTTGGGTGAAGCTGTGCCAGTCTGTGTATGTGTATCTGCCAGTATCCTGTCCTGCTCCCTTGACAGATTCCAAGGTCTGATGTCCACCTCCTTTGCTGGAATCCAAAGTGTAGCCGCCTTTGACCATCTCAAAGCTTTGCTGTGTTTTGACTCCTTGGCCACCAAGAGTGCCACCAGACATGCTTGTGTCACAAATGTTGGATGTCTGTGTGGGCAGTCTAATATTTGCTTCCTAAAAATAAAGTTAGAGTTATAAAATGAATGAGTCAAATTGAAGCTAACAGTTTGCTTTCATTTCTTCCCCACCAAAATTCACATATTGAGGTCCTAATCCTCAGGGTCTTAGAATGTAATTTGTTTGAAAACAGGTCATTAGATATGCATTTAGTTAAATTAAGATGAGGTCATACTCAACTAGGGTGGGTCCCTAATCCAAAGGCCAAGTTTAAACACAGACATGCACACATGGAGAGAATGCCAACCGAAGGTGTGATTTATGTTGCCATAATACAGGAACTACCAGTTTGTGATTCTTTGCAGTCCTGTGACACTAATACAATAGAATCATGAAGTTTAAATGAATTAATGTATGCAGGTCATGTGAAATTCTGCTTGGCATAGTAAGTGCTCAATAAACATTAGCTGTTATTATTATTACTGTTGCTACATGACAATCAACTGTTATCATCCATCACCAAACAATTCATAGGAAAGTGAAATCTAATTTACCATCACTTCTTCTCCAGGTCCTTCAGTATTTGACACAATTAAATTTTGCTGGGCTACATCTGGAAAACATTTCTTTACTGTTCTCTTAGCAGTAACACAGAAACAAGTAAACAGAATACCTAAAAAATAAAAAGCACTTAAGTAAAATAGTATTTTTTTCATGCAAGTATATATTAAATCATTTAAATCATATGATTTTTTTTTTAAGTTTCTTCACAGAACTTTAAAAAAAAAAATTTGTTCCATAAATTGAGATCTCTTTGGGTCATAAAATTTAAAACAGAATATTAACAAATGTATTCGTATATAGACCATCTCTGTCTTATTGAGATTATTAGGCTAAATGAGAAAGAAATCAATAAAAAGTAATAAGGATGAAGTGAGCATAGTTTATTAACAAGTCTCTTCCCAAGTTCAGAATTAACTTAAATGATTCTCTTATTTCCTCCACACTCAAATGGCAACTCCCTTTGATGGAAATTTAAGCTTGTATTGTTGGTACTTAAAATCCATACGGAACCCACTTAAAGGGTATTAGGCATAAATACAAACATGAAAGGCAGTTACATAAAACCAGTGCCCAATTTTGAAAGTGTATGCTGACTACTAACAGTGCTAAGGGGAACATCCTATTTCACCTGAAACTCAAATCAATGAGTTAGGACACAGTAAAGACTATGGGGAAAGTCTCTAAATGCAGATAGATTATAGAGTAAAATAAACTGTTAAAAAAGAAAGGAAAGGGAGTGTGAGTGGAAGGAAGGGCACAGAAGTGTGGGGAGTGATTTCCATCACTTTTGCATCTCTAAAACAACAGTTTGAAGAATGCAAAATCTTAACATTCTTTGCATGCATTGCTTTTCCTCAGTGGCTTACCATATGACCATTTTCCACACACTGGGTTCCTTTTTGTTTGTTTCTTTTTTTAAGAGTTCTAATGTTCTTTTCTTATTTTTTTTTAAGTTTGTTTGCTTATTTCTTTGTTTTTAAGTAATCTCTACACCCAATGTGGAGCTTAAACTCACCATCCTGAGAGATTAAGGGTTGCCTCCTCTGACTGAGCCAGCCAGGTGCCTCTCATTGGAGTCTTCCTAAGATGTATGTTAAATCATGGCGCCTGGGTGGCTCAGTCAGTTGAGTGTCCCACTCCTGATTTCCACTCAGGTCATGATCTCAAGGTTCATGGGATGGAGCCCCATGTCGGGCTCTGTGTTGACAGTCTGAAACCTACTTGGGATTCTTTCTCTCTCTGTCCCTCCCCCACTCACACACTCTCTCAAAATAAGTAAATAAACTTAAAAAAATGTATGTTAAATCACTTCATTAATAACATTGAACATAAACATCTAAGTGAGTTTTGGAAGTACTCTTCACTATTCTTTTTGTGCATAAACTTGACTGGTTAAAAGACTGTTTTGTATGGGATGGAATCTTAACATTACTTTTCTACAACCTCTTTATTTTACTTATGGAAAAATGAGCTCAAAGAAGCGGAAATGATTTATCCAGTATCTCACAGCTTATCATTGGAAGAACTAAGGGGACACCTCTGAAAATTACTTTGAATTTAATCTGCTCTTGCTGATAAGTTTCTTCTGTGAATCAGAACCCCAAGTCATATAGTACATACAAGATTTTCAAAAGGACACATTTACCAAAGGCTATAAAGGCCATTAAATAAAGAATTACCATATATATATTTTAAATATTAGATAAAACTTCAACTAATACATTCTAGATAATTATACTTACATAACAGCAATGCAGAACCCAACACCATGGCAAGAATAGCCCATCTTCCAAGTATTACATTTGATGGTTTAAAATCTCTCACATTTTTAATATTCATCTTACAGTCAGATGGGGTTGTACAGTCACATACTCTCACTGTTAACATGTGTTTTGCATCTAAACCATGCCTATCTTTTATTATGATAGGCACAGTATAATAGTTATAGTCAAGAATTTGTCGCTGACGAAGAATGGCAGTTTTACCTAGAGGGAAAAAAAAGGCAGAGAAAAAGTATACTTATATGACTTTTTTTTTTTTTAAGAGAGAGAGAGAGAGAGAGACCGCGTGAGCAGGGCAGGGGCAGAGAGAGAGAGGGAGACACAGAATCGGAAGCAGGCTCCAGCCTCCTAGCCGTCAGCACAGAGCCCGATGCAGGGCTCGAACTCACAAACTGCAAGATCATGGCTTGAGCTGAGGTCTGACAGTCAACTGACTGAGCCACCCAGGCACCCCTATGACCTTTCAATAGCAATATTATTCTTCCTTGGTATTCTTAGGGTGGAGGGAGGAGGAGAGAAGGTGCAGGATTTAGCTTAAAGGAAAAACGCTAGTGGTTCATTTTTATTTCTTAAAAATGATTTTGATTTCTTGAAAAACTAGGAAAATTAATTAATATTACTCTCCACTTATATTAGGCTAAGCTATACTTAATGTTATTCACATATTATATTTATATGTTTTCTTAAAAGATATTTGGAACAAGAGTCTAAACATAAATATATTATCCATTTCTTTAAAAAAAAGTAAGGTATTCAGGCTCCAGGTGGCCTAGTCTGTTAAGTGTCCAACTTTGGCTCAGGTCATGATCTCACAGTTCATGGGTTGGAGCCTCGCATCTGATTCTCTGCTGTCAGCACAGAGCCTGCCTCGGATCTTCTGTCCCCCTCTCCCTCTACTCCTCCCCACCGGTTCTCTCTCTCAAGATAAATAAATTAAAAAAAAAAAAAAATTAAGGTATTGTTCCTGTCTGGGCTGCAACATGCCATCCACACTGAGGAAAACCCAGAACCTTCGGGGTCACATGAGCCAAAGCCACAGTTGCATCAGCAAGTCCCAGAAGCAGCCAGGAGGCCAGGGTAATAAATAATGCTAGTGACATGCACCACCGTAGGATCAACTTCGACAAATATCACCTACGTCACTTTGGAAAAGTTGGTAGGAGGCATTACCAGGTAAAGAGGAACCAGAGCTCTGCCCAACGGATAACCTTGATACAGCGTGGACTTTAGTCGGTGACCAGACACGGGTACATGCTGTCAAAAACAAGACTGGAGCTGCTCCCATCACTGATGTGGTCCGATCGGGCTACTGCAAAGTTTTGGGGAAGGGAAAGCTCCCCAGGCAGCCTGTCATCCTGAAGGCCAGGTTCTCCAGTAGAAGAGAAGAGAAGCTACAGTGGGGTGTGGGGTGAGGGGCTCTGCATCCTGGTAGCCTGAAGCCATGCGGAAGGAGGAAGGAGGTTCATTAAAGCTAACAAGGGTTTTTCAAAAATAAATAAAAGGCAAGGTATTACCTTTTTGGGGGGATCAATAAAATAATTTCCTAAAATGAATGTTTATCATAATGAACTAAAGTGAATGTCAACATCATCAGCCATCCTAAGTTCCTAATGATTAGAAGATTAAGCAGAATTACATACCATCCTTTGTTTCTAACTTCCAAAGTTTGTTGGCAGAATTATCCAGAAAGAATTCAAAAGGTGGACCATTCTCAGGTCCATCTGCATCTACAGGTTCGAGAACGGCATAATCCTTAGCATGCTGGCAAATTGTCACTTCTTTATCAATTTGCGGTGGGTGATCGTTATTATCTTCCAGAAGAACTACCAGGGTTCCCGTGCATGATCTGCCAGCTAAGAAAGATTAAAACCAGCATATTTTTTACTTAAGATTTTATTTTCAACATCTCTATGCTACACAGATGACATCTGCTTTCTACTGGCTATCTGAACTTGAATTTCACACACTTTTTAGAGCACAAATACTATTGCTACAAGTACAAATAGTGACATGTCACTCTTCCTTAAAGATTGATGGCTGTATCAGGTATCTTGAGGTGCTTTTTAAAATAAAAAGGTATGAGATTATGAGTAATATCACTACAGAGCAACCAGTTGAAAATAAAATTGATTTCTTACACCTTTCTGAAGAGCATATATTCATCCTGGAAATACAAAGGCTTTGGTCATCAGTCACTTCCTTTGACTTCCTCTCCTGACTCATTTCCTCACATCCTCTTTGCTCAGACTTTGTGAAACTTATCAAACCCACGAGGTGTGCTCCTTCTTGTCTGCTTTGGTACATTCTGCCGCCACGGCTAGGAATACTTTTGTCTTCTCTTTGTCTGACAAATCTGGTTATCCTTCAAGAATCCCCTCAAATATCTCCTCCTCGTGAAACTTGCTGTGACTTATATGGACAATGGTAGCAATATTCTCCTTTGAGTTCTCACAACACTTTGCTCATCATTGACTCACACACTGAACTGTGAACATGTTCGTCCTAAGAACTGAGTTATACTAACCTTGATAGCCTATTGATCTTCCCAGCATTTATTCGCTAACTTATAACTTCATACTAACACACTGAACATAATAGTAATGCTATTACTATTTTATACTTTCCAAAAAACTTAGTTGAATAAACTATAAAAATAAATTTGCACCCCCTCCCTCATTCAATAAATATGTTTTTGACAATAGGAGCTCTTACTCATCTCTAGATGGCCACTGGTATTGTACTAATGCTTTACACATTAAGTCTCCATAAATATTTTTAATGACAACATTGCCCATTATTTGTGTTTAAACGATAATGAAGCTCAAAAAACAAGTTTAAAGTTTATCATTTGTGATAGGATAATAAACTACAATAAATGACAAGCTTTCAAAATTGAAATAAGCAGAAAAATAATTGATAAGTTTTCTTTTTTTTGCTTCGAATACCAGTCTAAATTGTGAGCGTATATGTTGAATTTATCATAAACACCACTACAAATCATATATAAATATCACCCATTTTTAGTTTGAAATAAGACTTAGGTGATATCTTGAATGCTTTAGTGATTTTTTTTCTGTTGAATAACTACAAAATTAATTTATTAAAAGTGACTTTTAAATTACTTAACGAAAGGCACCCACTATATACCTATTTAGAAACTATTCTATGTGAACAAATTTTAAAATATCTACAAATAAAAGAAAGATCTAGGTCTTCTAGTAAGAAATCTGCAATAGGATATAAACATTTTGATACTTCCAGAAATTTGTAGCTAAATCTGAACACAAGTAACAACTTCAAAATCACCAAACTAACAAAGATGTGTTAATTTTCACAATCAATCTAGTTACAGGAACAGAATATAAATGAGAAACAATGAAACATCCTTTTATAGAGAAGACACATCACCTGTGATAATTAACATATTATTCCCTGGGAAGGGGGCCTTATGAAGTATTAAGAGAAGACCTGAACACAAATGAGTGGAAACAATCACAGATGTCACTGCCATTCATTTGAAGTTAAGGGACTTGAATCTCAAACAGTTGGGACAGTGCTACACTAGGCAGAGGGTGTATGAAACAGTGTTTTCTAGAGTGACAATGGGGAAACCAGCCTGCTTAACAAAGAAGACTAACACAAGAAACAAAGTAAATAAATTGGATTCTAGGAAAGCTAGAAGAATGTCTGGGTCATCATCCTGAAATATTTATGAGCATCAAAAGCAAATGTTCACGTGGAACTATAAGTAGTTACTTATATATTTGGTCCTTGGAAATACAGATTAATGGATTAAAGTTCAAATGAACAAAAGCATTGGTGTCACCCTATCATCTTATATTAATACTTGTAATATCCATGTCTTTATTTCTTCTTGAGCACACCCAGGTTATTCATGAGCCTGGGACATAGAATCTTACAGTTTAGATTTGGCATTTCATTTCCTTGTACTTTTAGCAACCAAAGACAAAGTTAATTTCTCATATTTCTGTTCTCCATATTTTCCTTCTCTTCAAATAGTATTTCATTTTCCTATCACCAAACTTCTTCATTTCTTGAAATCTCCCTTTATCCTTTAATCTGGGCAGCTCTTAACTGATTTCTCCCTCTTATGATATCCATACATTTATGGGGAAAGTTGTCATACCAAGAACCTCTTATGAGAATATAATAGTCCTCTAATTGGTATCATGTGAGAATTTGCCCAGTGTTATGAAATCTAGTTTTCATGGTAACATGCCTGGTACTTGGAACTTACTAGACTGTCAACATTTGTGGAATAAATGGGGAGAAATAAATCCTTCTGAATGACATAATAATCATGTTCTTGAATCATTCAGATTTCACTTTTGTTTATACAAGAGTAGCAAATCGCCCATGGTTTTAGAGTGGTGGCAACATCATATTTCTCAGCTAATGTTTTCACCATTCTTTGGTAGCTTTTTTGTCCTTCCTATATTGAAAGAACTACATCAAAAGCCTATGTGAGAGATATCAAGAGGAAGTGAAGATCATATGTACATGGTTATGTAATGATAGCCACATTTACATTTTCTTTTAGATTTTGAAACCTAAGTATTTTGGACACATGGGAATAACATTTAACAATTGCTTGTTTGTATATTTTTATGGTATATACATTAGCAATAGTAGCACATGTATACAAACATACCGGCAAATATAGGGAGGTTGCTGTGTGTGGATCTCAGCCAGTGGATAACCAATTTTGTGGCTGGACTGGCCCTTGTGGTTCTTAGATGATTGCAAGGTGCCATAGCCATCAGAAGGCTTTTGGAGAAAAAAGGTCCTGGAAATTATGTGGCTCAGCTGAGGCCACACAGCAAGGTTGTTGTGGGCAGGAAGAAAAAAAGCAAGCCTGGGGTACTGCTTTTATCGGGGTCAAGAGTTGGGGCTAAGGGTTTCTGAAGCTCATTCTTTACTGGTGAATTTAAAACATTGGAGCAAGAATTTAAAGCCCTGGGAAGTGAAAACACAAGCAACCCCAGTGATCAGTTCCTGAAAGCAAGCAAGATCTCTAAAATGAAGGAGCGTGGGGTACTGGGATGTGGCTTGGGTCTTTGTCTAGTCTGCTTGGCAGACTAGATGGCAGAAAGCCATCTTTGAAGTGGATGCCTTAGCAATCAAAGCTGAAGTCAGGCAAGCACTTGCATTACAAAACAAACGAAACTGTCAGGGCACACATTACAATGGTGCACATTCAAAAATGGTTTACTGTAGGAGTGTTTGTTCAAAAGGGTTTTGAAAACACTACTTTATGATATCTGAAGGGCACTTCTTCACAAGAAGAGTTTCACAAAAAAAAAAAATTAAGCAGAAGGACTGCAAGCCACAGCAAAAGACTGAAGAGTCATTGTTTGACCATTTCTTTAGGAAATACGATTAAATGCTTTGTTCCCCATTACGAGATGCTCAGAACAAACTTACCTTGAGCCACTGTTATAGGTGGGTTAAACCCTTTCAGCAAGTTCAAACCGTAATAATCTAAATCTGTACTCCTGAAGACTGGAGATCCTAGAGGAGGCCACCATGTCTTTGGCCATTCATTCATCACCTCCTAGCTTTGTGTTACTGATGCACTAGAGCTGATGTTGGGTGGTCTCCAATAAATTGAGCAGTCAGTGCAAACATATTTCACACTAAGTTTGGATCTGGCAATAAACAAAGGTCACCCCAAGATTTCCTTAAAGATACATCCTGGGGGCGCCTGGGTGGCTTGGTCGGTTAAGCGTCCGACTTCGGCTCAGGTCATGATCTCACGGTCCGTGAGTTCGAGCCCCGCGTCGGGCTCTGTGCTGACAGCTCAGAGCCTGGAGCCTGTTTCAGATTCTGTGTCTCCCTCTCTCTCTGCCCCTCCCCTGTTCATGCTCTGTCTCTGTCTCAAAAATAAATAAACGTTAAAAAAAAAAAATTAAAAAAAAAAAAAAGATACATCCTGTATTTCTAGAAAACTGTACTCACCTGCATCCATTGCAACCACGGAAACATTGTATTGGTCGTGTTTTACAAATTTTGATTCTCTATCTAGCACTTTTATAGTTCTCAAGTCACCAGTGTGTTCATTAATTTCAAACCAGTTATCTTCATCTCCTATCTTCTTATACCTAATTTTTAGAAATCAAATGTAAATGCTCAAACCAAAGATTGAACATAATCTCAAAATATGTCATTTTGAAGAATATGTTACCTTAAGCCTTCACTGCTGCTTGTTTCCGGATCCAACGCTTTGTATCCCTGGAGTTCTTTTCCAACCGGGAGGCCATCTGTACTCTGAAGAACTTTTACTGGTGGTTGGCATTCAGGGCCCTCATCACTGTCTTTAATTTTAACAGTGACAGTTGTAGTGCACATAGTAGGAGCTTTTGAGTTTGCTGCTTTAGCGAATTGTGCTTCATTAAGTACACCAATTTGCAAAACAACCTCACGATGGACTTCATAGTTCAATGGCTGTTCAATAAGCATACTTTAATCAGTCAATTTGGAGCACTGTATATAACAGAAGACTTATAAGTATGATTCCAAGTTTTAGCACAAAAGGGAATATCATATTTGCATATAAAACGTTACCCAAAGCAGGTGCTAATGTAAAAGACGAATAGTTAACTTCTTATAATAAGAAAAGTTAAAGACGAATAGTTAACTTCCTATAATAAGAAACAAACACTATCAAATACAAAATTGTTGACGAGTCAACCAATTTTTCTTCTCCCTTTTCTTTCAGAATGTCTTGCCTTCAGTTTTTTCATTACAGGTTTAAATATTAATGGAAATATAGAATAGGTGTTTGAATAAATCCAAATTTATCAAATGAAGTTAACAGTGATAACTAAGAGGTACATAAAAAGTATAAAAAGAAATATATAAAATAATTAGACTACTAGAACATGAGATTTGGCTATAATGGAGCAGTTGCTTTGAGTGTATGAGTAAAAGTTATGATATTACTGAAGTACATTATATTTATGTTTTTTTAATGATTATATTTAGGTTTGTATAGCTCCTAATCAAAGTGCTCATTTCTGAACTGAATAATGAGAAGCATCTTGAAACAAAAGTTAAACAATTAGAGACTAAAACCTATCAGGACAACAACAACAAAAAAAAAAAAAAAAAAAAAAGGAAAGCAAGAGAAAGAAACCTAGACCCCTCAAAAAAACAAAAAGAAACAAACAAAAAACCCAAGAAAGAACAAGACGAGTGAGAGAAAGAAAAAGCAATATAATAATTAAATGGCATTTTCTAAAAATCTTAGGAGGAAAGTACAACTGTGCATATATACACAAGAGTGCATATATGCACAAGAGTACATAAGAAAATACACTGACCCTAAGAAATTAATCAGGACAATTATGCAACAGGTTAGTGAGGGCTCTGGAAAGAAGGACTCTGAAAAGAATCAGATTTGTCTACAGCTATAACACCCTGAATATGCCTGATCTCATCTGATCTCAGAAGCTAAGCAGGGTCGGGCCTCATTAGTACTTTGAAGGGAGGAAAAAGAACCAGATTTAGTTCAAGTAATCATTCTGGGTGCCACTAATTGCAACTGAATTTTTAAAATCCCCAAATGCTGGCTACCTCAAATATAGGAGAAAGAATAGGAATAGCTGCTCAATATTTAATAGTCTGTCTTGTACATTATAGAAAAGTAAAAGTATAATATGAGCATGGAGGCACTTGAAAAGTCAAGAGGTTTGACTTCCAGTAGTGATTCTTCTATTTCTGTCTTGTGTTCCATAAAATAAGGGATTTGGACAAGTGGGTATCTAAGGTTTCTTCTAAGACTAATACTTGATTACTAATACAGTATTTCTCTGCCTTGGTTTTCACCACGTATGGAACAATGTGTTTTGTACCCATAATGCCTATCTTCTTCCTCTTTTTTTCCCTTTATTTTGAAAGAGAGAGAGAGAAAGCACGAGCAGGGGAAGGGCAGAGAGACAGAGAGACAGAGAAAGAGAGAGAGAAAATCCTAAGGAGGCTCCTCGCTGTTAGGGCAGAGCCTAACACAGGGCTCAATTTCACGAACCACAAGATTATGACCTGAGCTGAGATCAAGAGCCATATGCTTAACCAACTGAGTCACCCAGGTGCCCTAATGCCTACCTTCTAAGAATGAAGATGAGGATAAAATCATCATCATCATCATCATCATCATCATCATAACAAAATCATCATAACAAAACATTTATGTAAACCAATAGAAATCATTTCAGCATTGGCTCTATTCACATACATACAGTCAAATACATATAGAGATATATAGTACATAAGATATAGATATAGATATGTAGATAGCAATGCCCAAGTGTTAAGTTAGTATTTTTTAAAATATTGCTTGATCGTTTTTTTGTTCTTGTTTACCTTGACAACACACAAGACTGCTTCATTTGTATTGGGGTCTGTGCTAATTTTGAAGTTTCCATTTTCATTTCCCTGTAGGATCTTATATATAGCCTTTGAGTGAGGAGTGTTTGGTAAGTCCTGATCATGTACCGCCATTCGTAAAATCTCAACATCAATTCTGTTTTCTTCTACTTCTGTAAAATACTAAAACAATTGTCCCTTGTTATTACAAATTCATAGCATTAACATGATTTTCTACTCTAAAACTTACATTTAAAGAAAAATTAAACAAAGTGATATGAGAACATGCAATCATATATTGGAAAGAATTTACAAATTTCATGTATAGTGTACTTCTCACTAAACTGACTTTTCAAATCTTACTCATTCTTCAAAGACTAATTCATGTCTTAACTTCTAAACTTCTCTAAATCATTCAAGCCCTCAGATTTGTCTCTATTCTGAATCCCCTCAATATTTACAGTCTCTGGCCCCTTTTATATGAACATATTAAACCTTCAATATTTGTAGATAATTATAACCTACATTGATTTCTTATTATTACTGGATGATTTGTTACTATGCCAATTTTTGTTTTTAATTTACTTTTGATTCACTAGCAAACATTTTAAGGAAAAAGTTTTTCCTTTTTTGAGAAATTAAATCACATTTTTTCCTCTTCCTCCAAAGAATAAATGTTTACAGAAGCATATTATATTAATTAAAAGACTAAAGAAAGTAGTAAATCAGAATCCTCTAGAGATGTAAGATGAATTCATAGAGGGATGATAGCCTGATACCTTTGGAGTATAACAGATCTTAATTCTAATCCCAGTTTTTTCTCTTACATGGTCTACACGTATGAGATCATGAGCAAGTTATTTAACTGATTTTTCATTTTCTCAAATAAAATATGGGATAAACATGCCCTTAAAAGTTGTAGGGATCCATATAAAACAGCGTATGAATGCACCTATCACTAGGGGTTCTCTCTTCTTTAACTCGTTCTCTGGTATAGATTAATGAAAAAATGAAGATTACTCACTAAAAGTTCAAGAAAGAAAAACCATTTCCTGGAAGTATCATCCTGTATATATTTCTTGTATTGTGTATTTCTTAAGGGAAAGTTTGCTCCTGTGTGATGTTGGAAGACTCTGCATATAGATGACGGTGGGGGGGGGGGGGGAGGTGCACACTGTACTTACTGATCTCCCAGCAGAGCAGAAAACACAAAGCTAGTCTCTTTTTAACATCTTAGGAAGTTAAAGTGAGAAAGATACCAGAGAGAGGGCCACTTCTCCTGTACTCTATAAAAGGAATTTAAATCCAAGGCATCACTAACAGACTTTGGCATCCAAGAAAATGATGAATACATGAACAGCAAGCATCAAGGGTTAAGAGGCCATTATTAGACAGCCAAGAGAATAGTTTTTTCCCTAGCATTTAGAAATGCCTGGTCCTTCAATTATTGTTACAGAAAATCTTTTTTTGTTTATATGTCATCTGTAAGCAGTAGCTCTTAAAACCAAAAATGTGTAGTCTCACAGAGCTACCAAATTCCAGATGTGTGTTTTTGAAAAAGTAAGTGAACCTTGGTAAACAAATACAAAGATGTACTCACAGATGTTTCAGTAAAATATGGTGAATTGTCATTTTCATCCTCAAGTGAAATTGTAATTGTTCCTGTATTAAATAAACCAAAAGGTTGCCCCCCCATGTCTCGCACTTCCATTATTAACTGGTATGTATCACATTTCTGAAAAAGAAAAGAAAAGAAAAGAAAAAGGTACATTGACAAACACTTATATTTCCTATAACTTATAATTCTCATAGCCATTGCTTAGGATCTGATTATTTTACACTCCTTTTATTTTATTTTATTTTATTTTATTTTATTTTGTTTTTTTAAAAGGCCACCTTAAATATAAATATAGAACAAGAGATTGGCTAGTCAGTACAATAGAAAACTGATGTACCTAACCTAACATTTCAAAATGTAAAGCTATTTTATCATTCACATCAAATTAGGTCAATGATTTTAAGTGAGAACTTGTCTAATATCTTGTACCTTCCCTGAATCTCTGTAGAGACAAAGAAAGTATCAGAGAAGCCCTAAGGACAGCCTGTATAGAAGCCAGCTGGGAGAGGTGGCTGTAGGATGCCTTATTGTAACTTCTCTGGGAGTTCATTATCAGTTTAAATATAGCTTAGTGATTGTAAAATTAATTAATCAGCTCATTACTTCTCTATCCAGTAAAGGTGTAGTTGTGGTGATGACACCTGTATCTGGATGTATGGAGAAATGCTTTGGATGATCTGGGATTTGCTGTAAGATTTTATATTTCAGACGAGTATGTAGAGTGTCAGGTTCATCGTGGTCTATGGCAGTCACTTGTCCCACTGAAGTTCCTGTTTAGATAAATGCAATATCATCAATAATTTAAAAGAGCAATATAATTGAATTACAAACAAGGTATGGTTGTAGTATATTCTCCCTAAAACCACAAGTGGATTGATTTTACAGGTTAGTGGAGTGGCTAAAGCTCTCCCAAATTCCAAGCTCCCCTTACTTGGAAACTTCACTTATGTGGGTACTATGAATCACACGGTTTATATTCCACACATATGAGAATATCCACCCCACCCTTGGTAGCAGCGGTTCTCAAATTCTTCCCCCCTACCCACCACCCCAGTTCATGGACCATTTTTGGATGGGACCTTCTCTGTATATCTTCTTTTATAGCTGAACTTGATAATGTTAATTAGAGGAATAGCACAGCTTTGAATATGATAAGAAAGATTTTACACTTTGATATTTTAATAAATGTGCTGAATTGTTAATATTCAAGTAATGCAGGTAACTATTAATACACTGTGTAGCAGTCTGAATATCATTTGGACAAGCTTTACGGCCCAGAAATCAGTGTATTAGAAATGTTGCTTTACCAAACTACTAACTGTGAAAGAACAATATTAAACATGCATGCATACATAATGACAATAGAATGGATGAGGCATTTCTTGCAACTTTTTACTTTTTTTGAAAGTTTATTTATTTTGAGAGAGAGTGAGACAGCGTGCATGTGTGGGAGGGGCAGAGAGAGAAGGAGAGAGAGAATTCTAAGCTAATATATTTAATAGCTAATAGAATTCTAAGCTAATAGAATTAGTAAATAGCACAGAGCCTGATGACAGGGCTCAATCTCATGAACCGTGAGACCATGGCCTGAGCCGAGATCAAGAGTTGGATGCTTAACCAACTGAGCCACACAGGTACCCCTCTTGTAACTTTTTTCTTTTTAAAATAAACCTCATAGTCCTATGCCCATTGATGTGCCTAGGTCACAGTCTTGGCTGCCTAAGAGCATTAAGCCAGTTTAGCTTTTTTAATTTGTCTGAAAAATTTGCCAACTAAAGCAATATATTTATTTTTATAAGTCAGATAAACATTTCCATGAGATGATCTATTTCTGGGTCCTTGAAAATTTATTGAAACTTTGTAAAGATTCAAATTATTTATTGCTTTATAAAGGCATCTGTGACACCTATGTACATGGTCAAATCATAAAACATAAACAGCATTTGTCTGTCACACGTTCATATTCATAGCGGATTCAGCTGCCTTCTATATAAGCATCGAAGAAATGAGGGCAAAAAGGTTTGCCTCTGAAGAGTATATGATCTTGTAAGACTACAAAGTTTCATGTAGAATACCCTTGACATTCAAGCATTTTAAGAAAAAATATTTATTTATTTAAGTAATCTCTACACCCCACATGGGGCTCAAACTCACAACCCTGAGATCAAGAGTCGCAGACTCTTCCAACTAAGCCAGCCAGGCACCCCTGACATTCAAGCATTTTTAAATGTTTCGCATACTTGTGTTTCAAGCATGACTGAGGAACTGAATCAAAGCAAAAATCTAGTGTTTTTCTAAGAAGGGAACTTACCAGTTCGACAATTTTCAGGCACACTAAAGATAGTCACTTTGTTTTCAAAATATGGAGCATTATCGTTATCATCTTCAACTTTGAATAGCAAGGGGAGCGGGTACTCTGGCGCGTAGCCGTCTGCAGTGGTTGCATAGGCATACAGCTGAAAGGTAGACAAACACCATCAGCTCCTTCTCAAATGACAAATGATACACAAAATTAGGCCTAGCGGATGGGGAAAGACATGATGTTTAAAAAGTCCTCCACAAAAGAATATGTAACTAAGAACTTAAGCGATGGAAAACACACCAGCGCAGACAATGACCTTATGGCTTTGATACTCTTGTAGTGTTCACATTCTCCCACCAGGTACCATGCACCCCAGAATGAGGCTACTCTGCTCTCTGAATTAATCACATGCCCTCTGCTTGTTAGAGCACACAAATTTCCCCCACTTATGCTAATGACAAGTATTTTTTTTAAGACTACAAAAAACAGGATTCCATTTATTTACAGATTTGCAGAGATGTATACATAGGTATCAACTATCTTCAGTGATCCAATTATGAATTCTTTTCTCTACTTATCTGTACTTTCTCATTTTTCTATCATAAATATATATTTGTTATGTATTAAAAGTGCCAATAAAATCATACACATATTTCAAACTCAATCTCATAATAATATATCTTGACCCCAAAGCTGGGATTTAATGTGTTTTCCTTGTAAACACCATCAATTTATTTCTTTCTACCTCTTATATGCTTTATGCATAACAATTGTTCAATAAATAGTCATTGAACTAAATAGATTTTCTCACCGACAGTACCAACTAAATGTGCCCAAGGTAAATTCTGTATTAATTCAGTTCTTCAGAACAATCAATTCTTCCTGATTGTCCTGCTGTGACCATCTTCCAAAATGAACCAGGATTAAAATTCCAGGTATTTAACTCCTCCCTGTCTTTCAATAGCCTGATTAGTTGCCAAGCTCTAGGGATTATGGCATTTCTGTGTCTCTGGCATCCATTATCTCTTTTTAAATCCTTAAAAGATTTTGTTAATCTATTTATTTTGAAAGACAAAGAGAGCCCACACACATGAGCAGGGGAGGGGCAGAGAGAAAGCGAGACAGAATCCCAGGTACTATTTTGGGTACCTGGTTTTATTTTGTTACCAGTGATGAGTTAAGTATCTCCAAAATAAATCAAAACTGAAATCATTATTGTAGAGAGGACGATCCAGATTAGGAATATAGCTAAACTTTAAAGCAAAGCCTTGCTCCCGTGGGGAATCCATTTATACTCCAATAATAAAGAAATTATTTATATACTTTCTTATTTAGTCATTAAAGCAACAGTTCCAAAAACTCAATAACAGTAATGGTTTTACAGTTTAGTTCCCATTATTTTATACTGAAAGCAATAATCATATATATTCAAGTATATGAATATTGTTTAAAAGAAGTATAATATAGAATATTATACTTTAAAATCAGTCACATTTTTAGCTGAATTAGAAGAGTATTATTTACATTTCAGGTGTGTTTTTGATATATTGTTTCTCCCTTGAATTCTTCTGTAGCTTGGAGAATCTCATTTCTTTTAGCAAATTGCACTGCAATTTGCTGAAATTTTCTTTATCTTTGAGAAGATGCAAATAGTTGCCAACAGAAGTGGGGACTTGAGTTTGACCTTGTAATGAAAGATATCTAATGCTGACTGAGCAGAGTTATGGAGAGAGCAGTGCCACCAAAGCTGAGTGGGTACAGAATGTGATTTGCAACATACATATGAAGACAATGGGTAGACCTATGAGTCTAGAAAAGAAACACATGTTGCAAGATAATAAGGCTCTGGTTGGATAGGTAAGGGATTACACTGAAACCCAATTTTCCCCTATGTATTTACAAAAGATACAGATTATCCTCAACACTCAAAGAGAAAAGTGTTTATAACTGCTTTCTTTCATATATAACTTGGAATTATTGAAGAAAATCCTCTTCTTATTTTTTGAAAAACTTGGAAAAAATGGTCTTATACACATCCCTGAAAGATAAGATGAATTTAATGGTTTAAGACAAACTCCTCAAACTGCAATAATGGTGCGACTCATCCAGAAAAATATTTACAAGCCAAGATTAAACATGATAACAGGTGGCAAGTGAGAGAACAGGAGCACCAAAAGGATATGTATTGAATTAGACTCATGGTTACTTGTTCTCAATAATCAATAAAATTGAATTATTTCAAGTAATAATAACTGGTCAACACATAACATTTATATATAGGTTATATAAATGCAAAAAGTTGGGAAATCCCATCAAAATCCTACTTTGAAGGCAAAATCCTATAGCATGTGTATTGTTCGATCTGCCACTAGAATTGTTTTTAAAGAGCTTTACAGTTTATATACTGAAATCACCAATATTATGGTGTTTAATGATGGCAACAGCTCTGAGGTAGGTAAGAGAACTATTAGAAGCCCATAAAATACAGAATGAAACAGATTCTTGAAGGTTGTGACCTGTCCAAAGCTAAAAGAAAAAGTGGCAGATACTGAAGATCTACTAATTTCCAGAGAAATAAGCTTTCCAATGTAAAGCAATGAGTGAAATTGATTTGATAGGAAAGCAAAGACATATTATTATTATTATTATTATTATTATTATTTAATGTTTGTTTATTTTTGAGAGAGAGGGAGACACAGAGTGTGAGCTGGGGAGGGTCAGAGAGAGAAAGAGACATAGAATCCGAAGCAGGGTACAGGCTCTGAGCTGTCAGCACAGAGCCTGACGTGGGGCTGGAACTCAAGAACCATGAGATCATGACCTTAGCCAAAGTCGGATGCTCAACTGACTGAGCCACCCAGGTGCCGCAAAGACATGTTATTTTAATTTGCACCTTTATGTTGGTAAAGAAGGCTTCCATTCTATATTGCCTCAAGTGATTTCAGAACTTGCATCATGTTTACATCTGTTTGTTATACTTTCTTTTATGAATCTTACTAATTTGCAAGTGATATTTCTTAATATCAATTCAATCCTATGTTAATTGGAACTAGAGAAATATTGGTAATTCTGAAATAAAAATTAGCTAAAAGCCACTTTAAGCATGAACTCCAAACTATTTTATTCCTTTGTCCTTTAAAAGATGTTAAAAAATAGCAAAGTAACTTTTTTATAAGTAATCTCTGCACCCAGTGTGGGGCTCAAACTCATAGCCCTGAGATCAAGAGTCACATGCTCTACCAACTTGAGCCAGCGAGGCATCCCAATGTAACTTATTTTTAAAGTTAAACTATTCTCTCCTCCTTTTTACTGGCAATGATCCAGTGGGAAGCAGCTGAAGACCTCCAAATTCCAAAATTCAAAGGCAGAATGTTATCAGCAGAATAAGAAATGAAATGTATGTTGTAGCATACAGAGTATGCACCTTTTTTTTCTCCTCAAGAGAGACTACTAATGTTAGATCTTTTCTTCTTGTGAAGAAGCTATAAAAGGGGCAGAGAATTTACATGTTTACACCCATGCACACACATACACACATCTGTATCTATATATTTATCAGTTATTTATTTGTTTTCTAGATAGATCAAAATGTTTGCAATAATGCTTAACACACCTTTCCTGTAAGAGTCCATGCAAGCTATTTTTTTAAGATTTTCTTTTTAACTAATCTCTACACCCAATGCGGGGCTCAAACTCACAACCCCTAGGTCAAGAATGGCACGCTCCACTGAATGAGGAGCCAGGCACCCATATGTAAGCTAGTTTTTAAAGTAATGATTTTATATTATTATGAATAAATATGTTTATTCAGAGAATTGGGGTGGAGCATAAAATTATAAAGAAAATATGTCATTCTGATCCAATCATTTAATTTAATTATGAAATCCCTAAAGTGGGCCATTAGTATTGTTCTAAAAATTTCACCACCTTATACGGTGCTTTGACATCCTTAGGATAGGGTGTCCACCCCCCCCCCCCCCCAATCATTAACTTTTTTCACGGCTGCCTTTATGCGGTTACCATTTCCTACTTACGTTACAGATATCTAAGATGTTACTGTCTGGACTGCCCAAGTATGAGATAATTTTCCCTTTTATGTACTCCTTTATCAAAGAGTTCTTTCATTATACTCATAATTCACATATCCTAATGCTTAAACAATTTAATTCATCATCTCCCTGAAACTCACTCTGAATTTCTCCTGTATGTCACATTAGACATCCGAACATAAGGAAATATGTGAAGTTTGAAAGAGAAAAAAAATATATTTAATTCTCAGAAGAGCTAAAATTTTCCTTTGGGTCAAATTAGATAGACTAGGAGGAATTGGTAAACTTATTCTGGATTACCAAAGAAGGAAAATAAATATCAAAGGTTTTCATGGCTGGAGGATAGTCAGAGAGAAGAGAAGAAGCACAATATTATTCAAGAAGTTAAAGCAGTGAATGTCAATCTTAGGATACGTTTAGAATTACAGTGGGTGACTTCAAATTTTTAATTGCCTGCGCCCCATCCCAGAACAATTAAATCAGAATTTCTGGGAAATGACCTGAGCATCAGTAGTTTTTAGAAAGTTCTCATGTGATTTATAATGTACAGTCGAGTTGAGACTAGTTGAACGATGTTATTATAGGGAAATTCAAGCTCAACAAAATTTACTATTGTCCCAAGATTCTATAGATCAAAGCCTTTCATTTAAAGTTCTGTCATTACATTAAAAATTTTTAAGTTTATTTATTTATTTAGAGAAAGAGAGACAGACAGAGAGAGAGAGAGAGAGAGAGAAAGCGTGAGCAAGCAGGGGCGGGGCAGAGAGAGGGAGAGAGAGAGAATCTCAAACAGGCTCCACGCTCAAACTCACCGTGAGATCATGACCTGAGCAGAAATCAAAAGTCTAACACTTAACATCCTGAGCCACCCAGGTACCCCATCATTACATTTTCTCCCCTTTCTTCTCTTATGATATTCATTATCTTTCTTTATCAATGGTACTAATAGAAATTTGAAGTTTATATTATATATTGATAATATTTAAATATTAAGTCAAATAATTGATTCTTCTAATATGCAAATAAGCAGCACTGAAAATATTAATATGGTTATTTGAAAGGTAATTCTGAATAAACAATCCAATAATCTTACCGGAAACTGTTCATATTGCTCACGGTCTATGCTTCGTGTACAAAAGATATCTCCTGTGTCCTTATCTATGTAGAACAAATTGAAGGGCTCTTTGTCCACGCCTGGTCCACTTATGGAATAAAAGATGGTGTAGTTCTGTGCAGCATCAGATTGGACCTATAACAATAAGTGACAATTTAGGAAAAGAACAAATACGCGATGATAAACATCTTCGACCTAATATGGGGTGATGTTTCCATTTTTAGCACTTTCTCTCTTTCCTATTCGCCTACTCTTTCTTTCCCTTACTTATTTTCTCATCACCTCCCATATTTTTCTAAATTCTTATTCATCTTCTGCAATGTGCAAAGCCACAAACGCAATCATCTATTGGATTCCAAATTCTTTTGAGTGATCTGCATATTTATGGGAAATCTTGGAGCTATACCTTTACAATTCCTATTCACTTAATTATTATTACTATATAAAGTATAGTAACAATTTCAGTGGGTTGAGTTATTTGGAATGGAAACCTTTCTGATTAAAAAAAAACAGAAATAATGCAACTTTCTTCCCACAATTAATTCATAATTTCAAACCTGACCTATTTTTACACTCCAGCTATCTGACAGTGATGCCACCTTTTTGGTAAACAAAAATACTGGTCTTTTCTGTGCGGATAACTTTATTTATTTATTTATTTATTTATTTATTTATTTAAAGACTTTATTTTTAAGTAATCTCTACACACAACGTGGGGCTTGAACTCACAACCCCAAGATCAAGAGTCACATAGCCTACCCACTGAGCCAGCTAGGCACCCTGGATAAGTATTAATGAAAGGGACAGTTGAATTATGCAAAATCTTCTAGGCATGTCCTCTGTCCAAGAATGCTAAATTCTGGTAGACTATTCAGGAGAACCTGGATATAGACCCAAGAGCATCAACAACTCAGTACCTGAAACTTGTCTCTAAATGTTAAATATGATTTCTGGAGGAAAGTGACAAAACACACTGATTCTTTTCTAGTTCTGGTGAATAGATGATCCTTATTAGTACAAACAGCTTAAAGTCTTGATTCAATTCAAATGGAAAGTTTTAAAAATAAACAAGCAAAACACCTCCACTCTACAAAGTCAAATGAGATAAAATGTACCTGCTGAACATGTTGCGGAAATGGACCTAAGGAGTTCTCCATCAGTGAACAGGGAATAGGGGCCCATCGCCTCTTGCTGCGCTTGAGAACTGGGTCTTTTGTGTGTCTCTTCTTGGGAACCTGCGTGCGATGAGACATGAAGAAATACAATACTGCCTGTCATCAGGAACTGTGATTTTCACATGTACATTACATGAGGAAAATAAGTAAGAGTTGTACATAACAAGATCACAGGTAATACCCTCACCATTTCTGTTTTGTATTACTAAGATTCATACACACACGTAGGAACCAGTTTCACCTGATTTAATGAGTTAATCAACCAGAACTTTGTAAGGCATTGATGAAAGATGCCATCTTGAGGAGTATATACCCCCTAAAAATAGGTAATCTGTTAACAAAAGCTAAAAATTAGTTTTATTCCATTAGGAGGGGTACAACCGACATTTTTTAAAATACTAACTATGGTGCAAAGCATTTGTATAACTATACAGAGACAGAGGTCAGCATTTGTTCAAGTATATTTTATTTTATGTAATGTGAAAACTCTCTAATAAGAAATAATGTTTTACAAGCCTTTTCCTAAATTTGTAATATATGTAATGCATATTAATATGTAAGCATATTCTAAATTTGGTGAAGAATTCTTATAATCCAAAGGAATTTAACTAGAGGGGGTCTCCCATAAATCAAATCACTTATTAATAAATTATTTCATAAAACCGATTCATTGGGCAGAATTTGGTTAAAGTGAGACCTACGTGAATTTCAGTAACCTCTCCCTTCCCACTCCTTGATCACTACTACTCACTTCAGGAAAATGAGCCTAGAGCCAGAACATTCAAACCAATCTTGTGGACTGGCTATACTCCATTCTCTGAGGAAACAGACCCGGTGGAATTGTCTATTAAATTGGCAGTAAGCTTTAGAGAATCTCTTTAAAGAGACTGAAACCCATAGTCACTTGGGAGAAAGCCACTCAGGGTAGAGTGCCACACCTCCAACCTGAATCCATTTCCACTGAGTTTTAGACCCACCCCTGCCTGTTCTTCAGGTTGGTTGTGCTTTTAGCCACACCTCAAACCACTATCTGAAACCTATGATATTCTGAGTTTGCTCCCTGGCCCCAGAGCTGTTCGTTCTTACACCATTTTGCAAATAGCTCTCCCACGCCTTAAAACTGTCTAGTCTTTACATAAGTTAATTAGAAGTAGAATAAACAAACAAGCGAGCATTCAGGAACAATGATTTTAACGTGGAAGGAAATCTATGAAATGAAGAGTTCTCATAAAGCAGAGTATTACACTTAAGTCTTGACCTATATACCTTCTTTCCTCTCACATCCAGTACAATTTCTATCTCTTTCTGTTCCTGTCTCTGGTCATCTGAAAGAGAAATGTAAAAGCTTTTCCTTGCAGAAGACAAAATGAGGTCACGTGTTGTGTAGATGGAGCCATCTTCTAGAATTCTGAAGTCGGGATCACTTGATAGGATTAGGCTGGCTGACTGGAAGCATTCTTTTGGATTCACTGCAGGGAAGAAATTCACAGTAATTTGTAAAATAAAACAGGAATAGAACAAGTTTTACAGGACTGGCAACTGTGAGTGCTTGAGAAGCAGCAAGAGGGAGGTTACCCTTGGAATTTATTGAGTACCTACTATTATAAAATTTAGGGGCCATGGAAATTAAATAATTAAATAAATGGAGTCATGGTTTCTAGTATTTTCATCATAAATTAATTTGTGAATAGATATAAAATATTTTCTTAGTGTCCCTGGATTTACTGTTTCCACTTGAACTCTTATTTATGGGTTTGTACATATATATATATGTGTGTGTATATGTATACATATACACATATATATATAAATTTGTGTGTATATATATAACAGATATATATATACACACAAATTTATTATTTTATATGTAGTATAACTGTATGATATCAGTAAATTTGGAGATGGTTTGCAGTAATATTTGGTAGTTAAAACTATCTTGCAAAAAGTAAGAAAACTAGTCTATACTTAAGTAATACTTAGTATATATTGTGGTTGTTATCAAAATATTTCCTTTACAGATTCATATTTAACATATTTAGCATATTTGCTATATGTCTATAAAATATAGATTGTTTATCTTTCTAAGTGTTTTTAGAAGGTATAAGGCAGTGGATTAATTTAAAACTTCAAAGCACTGGGCAAACGATGTCTGTCTTGGAAAGGATACCACTTCTGTATTGAAGATGTAAACTTAAGGCCAATGAAAAACCTTGATGGAAGGAATGTGAGCCTTGGACTCGGACCAACCAACCTACGCTTTAGGGACGGCTCTGAGAGTAAGATTTGTTGCAGTTTTGACTTTCACAAGCTATTCTGTGTCATAGATCACAGATCACAAATTCTTGGTGAATATTTGTTCATTATAACCAACCTTAAGCACAAATATGATGTGGGGGCATTTAAATTTTGACACATTTGTTTTATATCTAATCAATTAAAGAACAACTGGCTTTGGAATTTTGGCAGCGGATTAGCTGATACGGATTAAGATATGCTTCTGGATTTGGTGCCTTTATTCATTTGAACTAAACCAATTTAGAGCTTTGATGTTTGCTAACTCTCTGGCAAGAAAAGTATACAACTAACTTGGTACTTTAATTGTTTCTAACCACTACCAAAACAGAGTAGTCCATCTTTCATTTTATGTCGAATTTTAATGCCAAGTAGCTACTACATGGCTTTATCCCGAAGTTTACTAGAGCACCCTGAAGCTCGATATAGCAGTGAAAACTATAATACTGTTTTAATACTGTTTCTCACCTTTGCCTACAAGTGTTTCAGCCTGAAGATGAGAAGGAACTTGAAGAGAAATTTTCCGACAAGCATCGCAAGATAATATTAAAACCTCAAAAAAGAAAAAAGAAAAAAAATCAGGAATTATATTTGATCACAAACTTTCACGTTACAGTTTCGTCTTATTGATAAAAATCGTGTCAATTTCAGAAACAAATTTATCTTCTAGTCCTTCAGCATTTTTCATATTCATTTTAAAAGGGAAGAGCAAAGGAAATGGCTTTAGGGGCACCATAGTCATTCAGTATCAATGAAAAATTAGAGTGAACAGTAGTTCTTAGAACCCAAATCATATTGTGTCATTTGTAAGAAATGGCTTACAAACCATTGATTTTATATAAAGGTTATCATCTGTAAGGCCAATTATAAATGTTACTGTGATTTCTTAGCGTGAAGAAAGCACTTAACTTGAGAATTTAATGATCCAATATTTATACACAAATTATTTCCACAACCCCACACAATTTGAGATTATAGTTGATTAAGGCTAGAAACCATTGGAGGATTTTTTTTAACCTTGTAAAGAACACCACCCACAAATATTCACTCATCTCAGGTGGCTCCTGGGACTGGCTTGGCATAAACATCAAAGTTTAAATGATCTCAAACCAAAAAACTAGTCTAAAAAGAAATATAATTCAAAATATACAGAGTAGCCTTCAACAGGGTAAAGATCTGTAATTAAATTCAAGACACAACTATTGTTTTAAACAGCTAGATAGTCAAAGGAAAAAAACCGGAGCACTTGGGGGAAAAAAGTTATTAGTTTAAAAGTATCGTCAGGTTCAAAATATAGTTTGCTTCTTTCTCTTCTCATTCTGTATTTATTTGCCTTCTCTCCTGTTTACCAGGAGACTGCTTTTTGATTGTTTAAATACAAGATAGAGCAGGGCTAGATTTCCCAGAAACAGGTCAATTTTATTATGATTTTTTTTCTGAAGACATATTTCTAGTTATGGGACCTATTATTTGGGAGAGAAAGAGGGCATTATCATCCATACTTGGATATACTGCATCAGCCTATTTAAATAGTTTGTAGTTTTACAAAAACACTGTTAGGCAAATAATACCAAACACTGGAATTTAAAAAGTTACATTTGTATTCAGTTTAATTAATTAATTAATTATATTAATTTTTTTTTTTTTTAGCTTCCCTGTAATGTTTTTACAACTTCACACATTTTCCTTCCTGGAATGTAGCAGCAGGCTGATCATATAGTCATCTAATGATCTTTCTGTTTCCAGGCCTCTCTTCCAAGAGCTTGCAAGTTACTTAAGGGGAAAAAACACACCTGCCTTGTTCTCTGTTACAAACTCAGTGTCTAGCACATGGTAGGTATTTAAACATAAGACATTCTTATTTATTTGACTTTTTAATATACTCATCCCTAATGCCAAGGAATAAACTACATTTATATCTCAAGAACTTTCAGAACATAAAGAATTCTATTAGTAACGATCTCAATATATGATGTAGAAAGACTATTTTGTAATTGACAATATATATATATATATGTGCACACATCTGTATCTGTATAGGTATGTATTTATATGTATACACGTCTAGCCTATATATACACACACATTATTCTCATAGGATATAGCCACATCCCTACTCCCACAACTGTCTTCTTTCCTACCTGCCCTACGATCCCCACTTGTTTGCTTCTGCCTCTGTAGGCAAAGCCAATGGAGGTCACCAGAAGTACTACTCCAGTCTTCAACTTAAATTAACAGCTTAATGATTTACAGGGAGCTGGGGTCAGACACCTTTTAATTATTATGGAGGTTAGGGATGGATGGGCAAGGGATGATCCAAAGGATACTGGACACAGAAGAGACCAGAAGCAAAAGAAAACTGGACGAGTCCCTCAAAAATCTTTCACCACATTTTACCTACTGCTAACTCAAGGTGGTCTCTGACATTGTTGTTATTGTCTCCCCCAGGCAGTTACAGAATGAGAATCTGACCATCAACCCTGCATCATATATTTATATGGAGAAAATGTTTATCCCCATACAGTAAAATCTTTAAATTCTGAAACTAAAATGGAGAGAGAGAGAAAGAAAGAAAATGCACAGCTCAGAAATTCCAGATGGAGATATGGGACAAGTCTCCTCTCCCTCATCCCCGCCAAATAGCACCTGAGTACACACTTATGAAGCTATGAAAACCCAAGTGGAAGCCAAGGTCATGGATTGTTTTCAATGGCTGTCACATTTTTCTTTATTGTTTTTCTCAAGTTAAACCCTTTGCTTGAACTGGGAGTTCTGCACTTCTCTTAGCTTCGGGTGGGTAAAATGAAAGTCCTGGATAATACACATCCCCACCCAGACTTCCTTCTCCTCCTCTTGCAGCTCAGTGGAACTAAGCGTGACAAACAACTACAGCGCATTTAATGACTGGTAGTGAGAGAAAACCTCAGAACCTTCTGGGACAAATGCCCAAGGAATGAATTCATTCCAGTGCTCCTTAGGAAAACACCACAGCAAGATTGAACTGGGATTCCCTTGAAAAACTTCAACATGCTGGCAGTGGGCATGCGAAGAATAAACAAAACACCTGCTATCCCGGGTCACATGTATCTCAGCTCTTGCTTGGGTTTTTCTCAGATCTGTTTTTGTTTTCTCAGTCTATCTTCTGGGCCTTCCACTGCCACCCCTGCTCCCTTTCAAGCCCAAACTAGAGGGAGGAAGCGCGTAGTAACATGCATGAATTCCTTGATCCTTTGGTTGTTACTCACCAGGAGACAGAAAAGGAGCTGCTTATGGAAGATGCTCCCTGGGGCAGCAGAGGCCACAGCCATCAGAAGTGGTCCCAATGGTCAGGGATGGTGGCTGGATAATAGGGCAGCTTGGGATGCACAGGGTGGCTTAAGCAGATTCCCAATGGCTGGCAATTGTGCGGGGTGTTTCTGCTGCCACCTTGATGCAGCCAAGCTTGGTTTGGAAGAGAGTCAGGAGGCCAGTGATAAGAGACAGGAGATGGAGCCGCGGGAGAATTGCTTTCCTCCTATTCCCAGGTCAGTCTTCCTCCTTCCAATTCAATTACTTCTGAATGTAAAGAGGTTTTCCTACAAATGGGGAGGGTGGGGTACAAAACACCCCAAAGCCCGGTCACTAGCTCCTCCTCACAGCTTTCAAAATTTCTCCTGCCACTTGACACATAGGCAGAAGCAAGAGGGAACACCCTCCATCTTCAAACCTCCTCCTTTTCCCCCCAGGTTGATGCTCCCCGGTTATTACCCACTCCCACGTCCTCCCCTCCTTCTTCTTGGCCTTATTAACCTGTCTTGCCCCTAGGTACAAACACAAATGGTGCACAAACTCCATACATGGAAGTGATGCCTCCTCAGCTGCCGTTTTGGCGAATCAGGAAACATATGCATGTGTAATCACAGCCATCAGAACTTATCTCCCTATCTCAGCGTTTAGGTGTTGTCTGCCTCAGACAGCACCACAGTTCTGCAGGAGACCTGGCGCTCCGGTCACAGCAGCAACTTCTCTGTGTTTACCCCCCGTCATCGTCTGACCACTGTGGTTTGGTCTTCGAGGTGTCACCAAGAATTTAGCAGAGTGTACACAGACCTCATAAAAGTTAGAGAATAAGGAAATAGCTGGCAGATAATTTTTTTATTGCATTCTTTTTTGGTTACTCATCGCAAGGCAATCTATTTTCTTCCTTGACTATCACTATTTGAGAGCAACTACGATCTGGGACCAACTCTCTTTAAAATCACTCCATTCATCCGAATTACTTACACATTACATGCAAGGTATTCTAGCCCAAAAGTACTATATTCCACTGAGGTTAGTTTTTGTTTGTTTGTTTGTTTTTCTTTTTTCTTTTTAACTTTATTCGTTTTGAGAGAGAGAGGCAGAGAGAAAATCCCAAGCAGGCTCTGCGTCTTCAGTGCAGAACCCAACATGGGGCTCAAACTCGCGAACCGTCAGATTGTGACCTGAGCCGAAATCAAGAGTCAGATTGCTTAACCCACGGAACCACCAAGGCACCCCCATCGAGTATAGTCTTTTGAAAACGAATAACCCTTGCAAGGAGAACCACAGCATCATTTCTCCTATCACAACTCAGTGAGTTCAGTATTGACTGCACCCATCAGCAGTGACGGAAGTTAGGAAAGGAAGGTAAATATTTTCAAATGGTAATTGTTTAATATAGGGTATAGAGAAGGAATTAAAATTCATACTTCCTGAGCCACTGCTAAAAATCAGGATGTGGCAGGCATTTCAGTGAATCCTCTCAAACAGCCCAGTGAGGGCTCCTTTCAGTTGATAAAACCATGAAAAAGTATGTGATCATCCTTTGCCCACTGACCCAATGAAGAAGAAGTCAACATTGGAACCCAAGCCTGACTGCCTCCAAAAGGCCGCTTTTTCACTCTCTCCTGCTATTTCGATGTTAAGTATATATACATATGTTGAAAAGGAACAGAAAGTGATGATCAGGCAAGTAAGAGTTCGGCCTTGTTCAACAATAAGTCAGGTTGGAACTAGTAAAATGTATTCAGAAGCAGTTGTAATCTATGCTTCTTAATGGCAGCCCATTATTCTGGAATACTGTGGGCACCTGACCTCTTCTTTTTATTTATTTTTTTTTAATGTTTGTTTATTTTTGAGAGAGAAAGACACAGAGCGTGAACAGGGGAGGGGCGGAGAGAGATGGAGGTACAGAATCTAAAGCAGGCTCCAGGCTCAGCTGTGAGCACAGAGCCTGACATGGGGCACGAACGCAGGAACCATGAGATCATGACCTGAGCTGAAGTCAGATGCTTAACCGACTGAGCCACCAGGTGCTCTCCTGGCCTCTTTTTTTGACAGCCATCCTATAGTCACGGGAAATGCTTGTTTGCATCTATGTAATGCATTTATGTTATAAATTCTTATAAGTGAAATTACTCCCCTTGCTCCTGCTACTGACATTTCTACCTCATGTTCAACTGAAAAGTAAAGGCACAACCCAATACCCGTGATGATGAGAAAGAAAGTATGAAAGATTTTCTTTTCATTATTTCACAGTGGGAGCAATTCCTTCTTGCATATAAACGTGGGAATAATAATATAACCCCTTCTTTGAAATTGGAGGCTGGGAATATTTGGGAAAGAAAAGACCATGGAAGAAGAACTGAGAGATATCTTGTAGTATATATTGCCAAAGGTATAGCTACTGATACATATATTTTGTGTCTGCATTGGAATTTGGCTCTGGGAAAATAAAATCACTTTAATTGGATATGTTAATATTTGATACTTTGGGAGAAAAGAATAGAAATATAGAAATAGGAATAAAAAAGTATATGTGTAGATCCAAAGGTAATTCTTTCTGTGTATGTTTGGGCATGATTATCTAAGTGTATATTTAAATGCATGTATACTTAAACATATTTATAATATATATTTTTTAGAAAGAGCTCTATTTTATTTTCATTTTTATGTGTGTGTTTGTTGTATTTTGTTTTAATCTATGCCTAAATTACCAGCATAACTGAATGACTGATAGCATAGAACAGTGGTTAAAAGCTCAGATTTTGCAGATTAGGAGTTTAGACTCTGCAGCTAGAATGCCTGGGTTCAACCCCTGTCTTTACTACTTACTAGCAATATACCATTAGGCGAGTTACTTAACTCTTCTGCACCTCAGACTCTTCATCTATAAAATGGGGATAATAATAGCTGCTAATCTATAGATTATTATGAGGATAAATGTGATTATACACAGAAAGCACTTTGAACAGTGTTTGGCTCATAGCAAGCACTAATATTTTACACCATATAATTGCCTATGTATGCAATAAAAAGTTAAAGAGACTGCACTTCAAGTAAAACAAACACAAACTTATTGCAAATACAAGGTCTCTTATGTAAAAGCTATCTAAAGATATACAAACAGATGTATTCATGGAACAAATATTTAAGGGTCCAATATGGGGGTCTCACCTCTGCTAAAAGATAAGCACCATATACAGAAAAAAAAAGAAAAAGGAAGACAGGCATCTTATTAAAATTTTTAAAAGGCACAACTTTGTGGAGGAAAGCACAAATGTTTTCTTTCTAGTTCAAAATATAGGGTAAAAGGAGGCACCACAGCAAATATTAAATGTCTTAGAAACTTAGAAATTAAGAACAGACAATGAGGGACGCCTAGGTGGCTCACTAGGTTAAGGGTTGGACTCTTGTTGGTTTCCGGTTCGTGAGTTCTAGCCCCGCATTGGGCTCTTTTCTGACAGTGCAAAGCCTGCTTGGGACTATCTCTCCTTCCCTCTGCCCCTTCCCTGCTCGTGCTCTCTCTCTCAAAATAAATAAATAAACTTAAAAAAAAAAAGAATAGACAATGATTACATTCTAAATGCAGAGTCCTATAGAAGAAAAAAATTAAATATGTAAGCATTGCATAATCTGTTTTCTACCACAGATTTATGATCCTACAGAGAAAAGTTTAAATCTAAGGACTCACATGGCCCTTATAAGTCTTCAATTTTTAACTTATGGAAGGCATGTTGAGAAAATATGTCTTCTATTAAATTTTCAAGATTGTGTCTCATGGAAATACAGTGACAAATTTCATAAGAAGTGTTTATGCACAGCCAGCTTCTGGAAAGTGTTGTTTATGAATAAATTCAAAGCTTCAGAATAACCACTTATTGATAGAATTATTATCTCTGTCAGAGGACCCAATTTTCTTTTAAAAGACACTGATGAGCCCATAACAAGGCACTTTGTGTTAAATATACATGACCAAAGATGACAGAAAAACAGGGGTAAATGAGGGTATGTGATCTTAAAATGGGAGGGTAGAAGTGTATGAACAAAGGAAAAAGAAGTCGTGGCTATAGAGAACACATTGGGTTCATGAGTTCAATGTACTGCAGTAGAAAGCCCCTTAAATTCCTTTGGATTCAGAAACTTTTATCTGGGTAAAAGGTTCTTGAAAATTAGAAGTAATTCATAAGTACTGATAACTATTGGCAATGATTTCTTCAGGCTGCTGGCATAGAATATGGATCAATTTTCATTAAAAATGACTACTTCTCATTATTCTCAAAACTGTTGGCAAACCTATGATAAGAAATGTCAGCATCAAGTCTCTGTTTAATTTAGAACTCTATTCAGCACTCACACGTAACCCAAACTGGCTTAAGAGAAACAAAACAAAACAAAATAGTTGTGGACAAGGGATTTGTTAGGTCATGTAATTGGAAAGTCCAGGGATAGCTTGGATTCGGGCAGAGCTCAAACCAAATGATCAAAGGATCTCACCAAGCTATCGGTGTCCATCTCTTAGCTCTTTCTTTGTGTTGGTTTTATTGTCATTCAATTTCCTTAAAGTGGAGCCAAAGATGGCCACCAGAAGCTCTAAGATTATTTTCTATCAGTTTAGTAATTCATAGTTAAAAAAGCGTGTCTTGCTTCCAATAGTTTGAGCAAAACACAGTTCCACTGGTTAAATCCATGAGTTGAACGTCAAGGGTCAAGCCAGACCACATAGGCAAAAAGTGGTGGAAAGGCCCTTGCCCAAAACAAGTGGGCTATTGACAGAACAAGAAATATTGTAGATAAGCAGGCAAATCAGAACATTTCCACCAAACTGACCTTTTCTTTATTGTCATTTCAATAATACCTATTATGCATCAAATCATTTATTAACAGCTTCTGTACTCTCAGCACTACCCATGATGCTTATGATAGAAAGCTGAAGAAAACATGACCTCTGCCCTCATGGAGCTTAAAATCTATTACACATTTTGAAAATTAAAGTACTTCATATGATGTAGTTAGGGTTAAAATCTTGGTGAAATGAACATAATGAATATTTTAGACTTTTATTCACTTCCTGAAATCTCCTCCAATTTTTATTTTTTTTTTTTTGTTGGTCTTCAAAGTCAAATGTTTGAAAATGTGTTGTGGGTTTTTGGGTTTTTTTGTATAATACACGGAATCTTACTGTCAATTATTTACCTTAAATATTAAAAATAATGTTATTAAATGTTGATTTTTATGGATAAGAATATGTATAATCACTACCTAAACTTTGTTAAGATAGAGAATTAGGGAGGAGACCTTCACCTATGATCTAAATGTAATCTTCCTTTGCATATCTTCCAATCCAGTTTCTGTGTATAGAATTTTAAACATTGTTACATTGTGCTTTAACTTTGTAGAATACATTTTCCCTTTAATAATTTTATAAAACAAACATTTGTCCCATATTGTGACAAGTCCTATATAGATATGTCAATGACTGTATTAAATCCCTTCAAATAATCACATTACAATTGCTTTAACCACTCTCTAAGATTGAGAATTTAAGGTGCTCCAAATTTTTTTTCTTATTACAAAAACCATCCTGAAAGCTAAAGCCTTTTCTGGATTTAGGATCATTTCTTGAGATAGAGTCCTACACATAGACATTCTAGGTCAAAAAATAACGAGATTTAATGGCTCTTGGTATATAAAGCCAACCTACATCCCCAAAGCAGAGCACTGATGCACATTCTCACTCACGTGAACACAAACAATAAACATCCTAGCCAGGATTGAATATTGACATTTTGTTAAAAATCCTATTTTGATAAATATGACGTTATCATTTTAATCTGAATCATTTGTCTGATCATGATGTCGAGCTCTTTTCAGAACTGCTAAGCCATTGCATTTTTTTCATGATATATATGCTCTTTTAATATATTAGCACATATTTGGAACTATAAGGATACTGGTGCATTTGAAGTAAACCAAACAAGTTAATAATTAAAACTCTTTTCAATGGAGCTGCTTCTTTGAGATAAGAAGATTGTTATATTTTTAGTTTTTAGCCTTTTTTAGATTTGTAACTGAATCTGATGACAGTACAAAATAGTTTTGCCTTGTTAATCCTTTGAAATGCTAATATTCCCTGAGAAACTATTGGTATTTTCTGAAACAACATCCATAAAAGTCACCTAGAGTTTTATAAATTGATTTGTTGGCTAGATTGCAATGTAAATGTTGTCAATTCTATAGAAAATGTGACACATAGTCAAAGGAATAATTTTTTTTAAACTTTTTTAATGTTTATTTATTTTTTAAGAGAGAGAGAGAGAGAGACAGAGTGCAAGTGGGGGAAGGGCAGAGAGAGAGGGAGATACAGAATTCGAAGCAGGCTCCAGGCTCTACACTGTCAGCACAGAGCCCGATATGGGGCTCGAACCCACAAACCGTGAGATCATGATCTGAACCAGAGTCGGATGCTTAGTGGACTGAGCCACCCACGCTCCCCAAGGAACCATTTCTAATGTATGTGTTATTGAACTGAAAATAAAAGCCATTCACCAAGGTTCCTGCACCTTGTTTTGGATATAACAAAAATAAGTATCTCTTGATCAGATCCTGTATAGTATTTCATGAAGCACCTCTAAGAATTTGTCGTTATCTAAGGTTAATTGACCGGACTGTCATCTCAGTGGTCCTCTGTTGCTTCATGGGTCTAAGGTGAAGATGAGGAATTAGACTGCTGGTCTTTACAAGGGTGGTTATGAACCGCTGCTATTTCTTACACACTGGAGGATAATTCGAAAGATGGGAATGGAAAGCAGAAACTGCTCTGCGTGATCAAACAAAACAATGTTCCCCTGCGTGGATAGAGAAACATTTTGTAAACCATGCTGTCTTTTAGTAAAAGTTGCCCTATATGAATTGGAACTAAAATGTTTCTGACACTTTCTGCCCATACTTCAAAGATGTGCATGGGCGCACTGCGTGCCTCCTAAAACAGGTCAGAGGTCTCAGGCGCAGTGAAAACCTCAGAGTTACTTCAGCTTACCTTAGACTGTTAGGCTAACTGTTGCTTTTTTACTACTATTCTGAAAAAGAAAGCACGAGTATGGTATGCTTTGCTTAAGCCCTGGCAGTGTTTGTTATTTTACACCAAATGATTTGACTTCTAGAGCGTGTGTTGCTATACCACTCTATCCCGTGGACTATTCTGGTCAAGGGAGGAGGATGGATATTGATCTTACTGGAGAGGAAGGTATATAGATTCACACCATGAACACCTGAAGACACAATAAGGGGCCGGCCCAGGAAGTGGAATCAGGGAATAATTTCTGGTGACTTTCTATTTTCTGGGCTTGAGAGGAATATTTAGGTTTTGCATTGTTCTAATTTCTCTGATGTTGTAAAATGTTATATATTCTTATATATGTATAATTTAAATACCTAAATATAAGTTTATATAGTATATCATACATTATATATTATAGAGAGAGAGTGAGAAAGAGAAAGAGAACCTAAGTCTAGGAAGACAATCATAGGGTGAACCAAGTCACAGAGGAGAAGCAGGCTGCAACTTACATTGGCTCATGGAAAGCCTGGAAAATGCCCTATTTACCTATCGTACTGAAAACAGATACTAGAAAATGAACACGCCTTGATGGAATAGTTGAGTCATGCTACTTAAAAAATGGAATGTAGAACATTCTACAATTCTAGTCTTTCTTAAATGAAATAATTGTATACATCTCGTGTATCAGAACAATGTATCAGGGTTTTTAAATTCTGTGACACAAAATTAAAGACAGGAGTAATGGTAAAAAAAAAAATTTAATAGATAATACCCAAGTTTATAAGTTTAAAAATAACATGCTTGACAAAAACATTACAAAATAATAAGAGTTGAAAAGACCAGGGGTAAGAAAAAGAGACAAGACATGAAAAAGACAAAAAGAGGGTAGGATGATCGATGCAACTAGTTGTACTCAGTGCCCATTATGTACCATGCACTAGATCAGGATTTGCCCAAAGAAAAGTGAAAAGTGACAGGGCTACAATAAGCTCACTGTCTAGTGGGGCACAAAGGGGTCATAACTAACCAACTCAGAGCAGAAGGGGCAGGGAGATCTTTCCAGAAACATGACATTTGAAATGAGTCTTGAAAGAGGTATAGGAATGTATCAGTAAAAATGGAATGAGAAAAAGGTATTCCATGTCAACAGGGCAATAAACAATGGCACAAAAAGAGAGAGAACTCAAAGATTTTCAACGTGATCAAAGCACTCTGCATGGCTAAAACAAAAGGAAGCACAATAAAAACATGTTTATTTCACAGGTGATAAAGAAAAAACACTGTAAGTCAACGTGGAATAATTCCTCTGAGCTGCACACCTTATAAGTGTCCAGACCAACCTGAGAAAGTTTGATTGAATGTAACCTTGCTTTTACCAAAAAGAACAGGAAGCCTTGTTAAATTCATTTTCTAGGTCCCTGATACTAAAGACCATGAAAAACAGAGCTCTTAAGGTTATTAGTTGTTTAGGTTTTACTTTTTTTTCCTTCACATTTTATAATTTAGAGTATTTTCTTAAAAGTATTAAAATATTGTATTAGAGTTGATGAAACCCTTTCATATACATTATCTCACTTAGTCCTCCATTTCCAGATGAGAAAACTAAGAGAAAAAGGATGTGCCCAAGGTTGCACCATTGACCTTGGATATAATCAAATCAAGATCTTTTACCCATTAAGTCCATAGATCTGGCTTACTGATTTGAGTAGTAAATTAGTGAAAAACAGAAAATTCAAGGCTGTAAGACAAGAAGTTTTTTTTCACAATCATAATTTCTAGAATTGGATGTTAGGTGCTCTATGATCTCAGCATACAATTCAGATGTCTAAATTCTGCAAACCTCAGGGCGCCTGGGTGGCTCAGTGGGTTGAGCGTCCGACTTCAGCTCAGGTCATGATCTCACAGTTCGTGAGTTCAAGCCCCGCGTCAGGCTCTGTACTGACAGCTCGGAGCCTGGAGCCTGCTTCGGATTCGGATTCTGTGTCTCCCTCTCTCTCTGCCCCTCCCCCACTCATGCTCACTCTCTCTCTCTCTCTCTCTCTCTCTGCCAAAAAAGTAAATAAACAAAAAGAATTTTTTAAATAAATAAATAAATAAATAAATAAATTCTGCAAACCTCTTAGTGAATTTCAGTTAAAAGAAATGGCAAAATTGGGAAAATCTTTAATATTATTAGTTGTGTCATAAAACAGACAAAAGATAAAATGTAAAGAAATCCTTTCTTAGACATCTACATTTCTATTTTCATTAATAAAGTATATAAGAACTTCTAACTTTCAAATGCAGTGTAGGATGTATAAAATAGTTACAGATGGAGAAAGAGAAGGTAGTAGACCATGAATATTTTTTAGACTAAACTACATTAAAAATATACTTCTACACTTTACATTTATGGTAATTGTGGTTTCCCTAGTGCAAATGGATTAAGAGTGAGCAACACTGAACAAAAGAGACTACACCCTTTTAAAGCACACTCCCTCTTAAGAATTAGCCTCAGTTAGCCACCGGGCTCAAATTATTATTGCATTGTAAGTGCTTCTGCAGTCAATTGGTAACAGACGATTCCTATGCCGTGAGATAATTCAGGAAAAGTTAGTCTAGAAAATGCAGAGTTTAGGAACTTCCCAGTTTCATTCACAGAATGTGGATTCAGATTCAATATTTTATCAGGTCCTCAGTTGGTATGAGTCTAGAAGTCCACTATTCATTAAGTATCTGGGAAGATCAATTATGCTCTAAAAATGCTTACAGTGTTGCTAGGCAGACAAAATGTATATGTATCAAAGCAAAAACAGAACAGCAACTATACAATCACATGCTAAGTATGGGTACAGAATTAAAGTTTCCAGAATTCAGAGGAAGGGCATTCAGTGAAGAATAGGATAATCAGAAAACCAAACGATCAGCACATATTAATGAGCCAATTCATTAGCCTAATAGGGTGACCTGTGAGGGACACAAGCATAGCACAAGACACAGGTCTTTAGCTCAGACAAACTAAAAGTACATTAAAACAAGGAGAGGTGAATTAATCGTGTCTTGCTAACTATAAAGGAAACAGGTTCAGAGAGAGAGGAGTATGTCCTGTAAATGGAAACATGAAAGGTAGATAGGAATTGGATAAGTAGAATGAGGATGGGAACACCTGAAATAAGAGAGATGCAGGAGAACTGACCAAAATGGATCAGAAGGAAAAGCTATTCCAGGTAGAACCAACTTCATCGACTGGTATCTCCTTCTACGTGTCTGTGCTTTTCTAGGTTTTCAGCATACAGAACAGCCTCTACTCACAGCATAACAAGAGACAGAGATGAGAAAAATATTACAACAGAGCATGATGAAATAACAGCTATGAACAAATGCCATGAGTACAGAGAAGAAAGTCATTTGGCATGGCGGACAAGAAAGGCAAGGTTATTAGATTTGGTGTGTTGCAAGGGAGGAGGTGCTATTTTAGTGGCTCTTGAAAGAGAATAGGGGTTAACCAGAAAGGGGGGTCCCAAGGAAGGACAATCTCCAGAGAGCTGTATGGTCAAAACTAAAAAAAGCATGGAAGAGCGATGCTTATTCAGGAAATAATCAGAAACTCCTAGACAGAGACTAAATTTTCAAGTTGTATCATGAAAAGAATGGTTCAAGAAAAGGGGAATTTTCATCCTACAGAAGAGGACAGTGATGATAGCATAGAATATTTGTTCTCAACTATCACATAGGAGAAGTTTTACACTGGTTCTCCTGTTCTTGTTTTTATGCTTTAGAAGTTTCAGGTTTGCAAAGACGGCACAAAGAGTTCTCATATACTTTGCACTTACTTTCCCCTTATTACTATTTTATTAATAATTATTAACATCATTAGTTATTAATATCATTAGTATGGTATATTTGATATTATTAATGAATCTGATCGATACATTGATACATTATTGTTAACTGAAGTCCATACTTTATTCAGATATCCTTAGTTTTTATCTAGTATGCTTTTTCTGTTCCAGTATCCCATCAAGGATAACACATTACATCAGGTAATTATGTCTTCTTGGGTTCCTCTTGACTGCAACAGTCTCTCAGGCTGTCCTTGTTTTTGATGACCTTGACCTTTTTTAAATTTTTTTTCAACGTTTTTTATTTATTTTTGGGACAGAGAGAGACAGAGCATGAACGGGGGAGGGGCAGAGAGAGAGGGAGACACAGAATCGGAAACAGGCTCCAGGCTCCGAGCCATCAGCCCAGAGCCTGACGCGGGGCTCGAACTCACGGACCGTGAGATCATGACCTGGCTGAAGTCGGACGCTTAACCGACTGCGCCACCCAGGCGCCCCTGATGACCTTGACCTTTTTAAGGAGAACTGGTATTGCATGTTCTATTTGGATTTGTCCGATGTTTTTCTCATAATTAGATTGGGGTAAAGTGCCATGTTCATTACAACCTATCGAGGGTACATACTATCAACATGACTTACCCCATAATTAATTTAAAACATGCTAAGAAGTAGAAAACATTCAAAAGGAGGTAATTAAAAAGCAAGAGTTAAATACATTATTTCCAAAGACTCAGGATCGGAGAGAATGAACTTGGCTGAGTTCACCTGGCCTATAAGGAGCCAGACCAAGACTCAGACCCAATTGTCCTTATTTTAAATTACATGTTTCTTCTTCTACTTCATCAGGTTATAATGGTTATTAAATTAGTAAATGTCAATAAAGCTCCTGCCTGGGGTGTGCTATGAAGCTGCGTGTCCTGATTCTCTACAGCCAATTGTGCATTATCTCTTCTAAAATCTGCACTCAGAGACATTGAGTTGGTAGCTTGAGATCAGCTATGGTGGCAGAATTTACACCATGGCAATCATCGCATGTTCTAAATCAGATGGGTTTTCTTGATAACTTGATTTTTTTCCAGAAATTCATTGTTAAGCAACCAACAAGGAAAGCATTGATTGTCTATTTTGTGTTTTTGTTTGTTTGTTTGTTTGTTTTTAGACCTGGACAATCTCATTCTATTTCCAATAGTAAATTAAGAAAAAAAAAAAAAAGACAAGGAAATAATACCATACATTTAATTTTCTCATAGAGGAATTAAAACAAAGGAAAAATTCTGAGCCTGCATAAAAAAATCTAACTGCAGAGGGTTGGAAGATCTAAGTAAAAAATATCCATAGGTAAAAAGGGAAGAATATAGTGAAGAAGGAAAAGAAAGAAAACCTTATTTGTTATTGCCTCGAAATGTATCATTTTGATATTATTGTTGATGATGATGCTGTTTTATTCATTTGTGTTGGTTTTGTTTGCTAAACGTGGAAATCCTACTCTGTCTAGAGCAACAACTTGGTATTTACTAAATACTAGCTGCAAAATAGTCTTTCTAGGTGACATATGGATTTCTAGAAGCCCATGCTGATTTGAGAAGTACAAATGTACATAGCAGATACTGTAAATTAAAATGCTGTATATAATATTTAAACTATGACAATACAGGAGTTCTTTCATCCCTACTCCACCCACTTGGACTTGGTAGTTGCATCTGATCTTGGTTGAAAGACACCTGTCTGACAAAAAGCAGCTTTGCAGTGTCTTACTGGGCAGAGCCTCTTGGAAAGGCTGGTCAGCAGAATAACTCCCTTCCCACCCCCAATTACTGGTATTATCTTTAAAATGAGGATGAGCTTAAGGTGTTCTGGTGGGGAAGATTTGAAAATTGAAGGAAAATGCGCTTGATTATATGCATTCTAGACCCAGTGCTGTCAGACTCTAAGAATGTCAGTTAAGGATCTCAATTTGTTTGGATAGAATATGATGATTCAGAACTGGTAAGGAGAGAAGGATCTGATTGTAGAGAAAGAAATGCTCCCCGAAAAAAAATATCACTTAAAAATGTGTTTTTGGTGTTTAGAGTGATTATATAAACACAAATATTTTACCACTATTTAGTTTGTTGTTTTTATACGTTGTGTGCATATGTGAATGCATATAAAATAAATATTGCAAATTGGTTCTTGAATGGCCTGAAAGGGATTGATGGATAGCTAAACTAAATATATGTACACAAACACATACACCCACAGAAAAAAAGTAGAAAAATTTTAAAGGAAATTTTTTTCAGTGAGAGGCTGCAGTAAGATGAGTTTGAGGAAATTTTGTCATAAAGCAAAAACCAGACCAGTCTAGTGTGTTCTGTATTTTTATTGGATGCCTCCAGTGTTTCTCAAACTTGGCTAGTTATCAGAAACACTTAGGGCGCTTCTTAAAGTGTAGGTTCCCGTGGTCCACCTCAGGCTTATGGAATCAGATTCTTGAGGGAGGGGCATAGGAATCTGTATTTTTAACAAGTGCCCCAGGTGATTTGGTTGAGTGGCCAGGATGAGAAACACTGGGTAGATCAGGGATTTTCAACTTTGGCTACACATTTCAATCAGTTTAGAGTTAAAAAACAAAATACTGATGTCTGGGCACCACCTCAGACCAAGTAAATCAGAACCTCTGGGATTGGAGGTTCAGGCACAGCTCAGGCACATCCATTAAAACAAAACCAACCCAACAAAAGCAACAAAGCTGGTGATTTTGATGTGATTTGAGAATGAGAATCACTGGCCTTACCTCAATAATAAGCTGACAGAATACTACTCTAAAACAGGAACCAATGAAATCATAATGAGAAAACACCTATTGTCTAATCTGTGGATACTATAGAAATTTAGAAGAGAAAGTAGCAAATTTGAGGCATTTCTAGATGTTTTGATGACTATAGAGGTGAATCTCTCCCTTCCTCCTGTCATTTAATGTATGCATTTTTGGACAAATGGAGAACTGGAAGGGAAGGAGGAAATAAAATGGAAGAAGCCCCAGCATATTCTGAGTATTTAAAATCTCTGTGGATGGGGCGCCTGGGTGGCGCAGTCGGTTAAGCGTCCGACTTCAGCCAGGTCACGATCTCGCGGTCCGTGAGTTCGAGCCCCGCGTCAGGCTCTGGGCTGATGGCTCGGAGCCTGGAGCCTGTTTCCGATTCTGTGTCTCCCTCTCTCTCTGCCCCTCCCCCGTTCATGCTCTGTCTCTCTCTGTCCCAAAAATAAATAAAAAATGTTGAAAAAAAAAAAAATTTAAAATCTCTGTGGATATCTCACCCATTCCCCTTAACAATTTAAACTTGAGCCTATCCTGTTTGTATAAGTATCTACTTGTTATTTAAGAAGTTTTCTCTTTTGGGGCGCCTGGGTGGCGCAGTCGGTTGGGCGTCCGACTTCAGCCAGGTCACGATCTCGCGGTCCGTGAGTTCGAGCCCCGCGTCAGGCTCTGGGCTGATGGCTCAGAGCCTGGAGCCTGTTTCAGATTCTGTGTCTCCCTCTCTCTCTGCCCCTCCCCCATTCATGCTCTGTCTCTCTCTGTCCCAAAAATAAATAAACGTTGAAAAAAAAAAAAAAAAAGTTTTCTCTTTTAATGAAAAGAGAATCTTGTACAGAAGACACACTTATCTTCCAATCCAATCTTGTACAGAAAACACACTCTTTTAATCTTAATAAATTCCAGTAAACTTGTAAATAAATAAAAGGATATAATCAAGTGCCCAAGGAAGTTGCTCTCATCTTGACAATCTGTAAATCCAGGAGCAAAGCCACAAACTGGGCAGTTAGGACATGGCTAAGATTAATATTATTGGAGAAAACCTTATTTTTTTTTTTAAAAATTATGTTTTATTTTCAGTTTAGATTCACTGTGAAAACCAGTGAGCTTATTCAATAAAATACAGATTTAGTATTGGGGCACCTGGGTGGCTCAGTCAGTGGAGTGTCAGACTCGATTTTGGCTCAGGTCATGATCTCATGGTCATGGGATTGAGCGTCCAGCTCCATGCTAAATGTGAAGCCTGCTAAAGATTCTCTCTTTCTCTCTGCCCTGCCTCTGCTCGTGCTCTCTCTCTCTCTTAAAAAAAAAAAAAAAATATATATATATATATATACACACATATATATACATATATATATAATTATTTAATTATCAAGTACAACTTACAAAGCTGGCATATTTACCTATAAATATATATGTTTGAACAGACAGAAATGTCATACTTCATACTTACTGAATTAGAAGAATTTATTTTGCTTTCACATACTTTGTGATATATTCTACATTAATAGTTTTTATTTTTAGGGAAGTTTTAGGTTCACAGCAATATTGAGAGGAAAATAAAGAGATTTTTCATATACCCTCTGCTCTCACACATTATAGCCTCCCTCACACATTATCAATATGTCCCATCAGAGTGTTACATTCGTTACAAATGAGGACACATTGACAGATCATTATCACCCAAAGTCCATAGTTTACATTAGAGTTTACTCCTAGTGGTATACATTTGCGGGCAAATGCATAATGACATACATCTATCATTATAGTATCATACAGAGTAAGTTCACTGCCCTGAAAGTCCTCTGTGCTCTGCCTATTCATCCCCTTTCCCTCATAACTCCTGACAACCACTGATCTCTTTATTGTCTCCATAGTTTTGCCTTTTGCAGAATGTCGTTATGATTACAATTATACTGTATGCAGCCTCTTAAAATTGGTTTCTTTCAGTTAGCAGTATACATTTAAGTTTCTTCCACTTCTTTTCATGGCTGGCTAGCTCATTTATTTTCAGTGCTAAGTAATATTCCATTGCTTGGATGGACCACAGTTTATTCACCTACTGAAGGACAGCTTGGTTGCTTCCAAGTTTTGGCAATTATTAATTATAATTACATATAAAACTAGTTATAAAAAAGCTGTGTGCAGGTTTGTTCATGGACATAAATTTCCAGTTTCCATGCTGGAGCATATATGGTAGGTGTATGTTTAGCTTTGTAAGAAACTGCCAATCTGTCTTCAACATCGCTGTTATTTTGCAAACGATGAATGAGAGTTCTTATTGCCCCATATTCCCACCAGCATTTGGTGATACCAGCGTTCTGGATTTTGGTCATTCTAATGGGTGTGTGATGATATCTCTTGATTATTTTAGTTAGCATCCCCCTGATGATATATGATGTGGAGCATATTGGCATATGCTTATCTGCCATCTGTAGTCTTCCTTGGTGAGGTCTCTTAAGTTATTTGGCCCATTTTTTAGTTGGCTTCTTTGTTTCCTCACTGTTGAATTTTAAGAGTTCTTTGCATATTTTGAATAACAGTCCTTTGTATATCTTTTGCAAATATTCTTTCCTGAGGGTGTAATGTTTGTGTGTATGCATTGTGTGTGTGTGTGTGTGTGTGTGTGTTTGTGTGCGCTTGTGAGAGACACTGCCAAGTTATAGGGGAGGCTATGCATTTCTGTACATTTATTTCATTTAATATAATATGGTAGGTAATTCCAAGTTTATGTTTGTATTAGTTTGCTAGGGCTACCATAACAAAACACCACAAAGTGGGTGACTTAAGCAACAGATTATTATCTCAGAGTTCACAAGATGTTAGCAGGGTTGGTTCCTTCTGAATGAAGGATCTGTTCCAGTTCTTTCTCCCTGACTTGTAGATTGCTACCTTTTCCTTACGTTTCCTTACAAATGTCCTTACATTGTCTTCCCTCCACATGTGCATCTGTGTCCAAATTTTGCCTTTTTATAAATACCAGTTATATTGGATTAGTGTTCACTCTAATGACCTCTTCTTAACTACTGACATCTGCTTCCAAATACGTCACATTCTGACGTACTGGAGGTTAGAACTTCAACATACAAATTTTGGAGGCACACAATGCTACCCATAACAACGTTGAAGTCATTTATTCAACGTTTTCAATCCAGCTGGGAAAAAAACAGTTATGCCCCATGTATTTTCATGCATTGCTAGTTACACATAACTCCTATTTATGTCCAGGTATCTGCTTAGACATCATTTTGTAGGCAAACCTTTCCTGGTTCTGCTACACCCACCCACACTGGTTTTAGGTACTCTTTTGATATGAAGCCTCTTCACTCTGGTAAGTCACCTCCAGGGGACTTGTAAGATTTCCTTCCTGAATGAGAATTTCTTCATGTTCAGGGACTGTGTATTCTCAGTGGCTGGAACTATGCCTCCCATGTAGAGGGAAGCAAATAAGTATTTATTGAATAAAAAATAACAAGGTTACACATTGACAAATTACTTTGTCCACACAGGACCACACACTTCAGTAGTCATTCTTGTCTGGAGTTGGCTACTTCCTGTCCCTCTGTCTGGAGTGCCTCCCCACCACCTAGCACGTGGTACCTCATTCTCATCTGCCATGAATCAGCTTAAATCATCTTCTCAGAGAGTTTCTCCTGGGTACCCAATTTAAAGTAGGTATCCTGGTCCCCTTATTTTCTCTGCCAACCCCTCCTTTGTTTCCTTCTTAGCAGTTATTACAACCCCTGTATTTTACTTCTTTTTTGTTTCTTGGCTCTTTGTCTATTTTCCCCATTAGAATGTGCCCTCTCTGAGGACAGGGCCTCATCAGTCTTCATCATTGTATCCCCAGAATCCAGCACAATGCCTTCCCAGCACACGGATTTTGTCTCTTCTGCTGCTGCTGTAGTCTCACTGGGGGAAAAAAATACAATGAATACATTATTTTTTCCTTTTAGGAAAAATGAACAGATTTTTGTATTCTGAGCTTAGAACTCCTTTCCCAAAATTGTTACAGAAGTTTTTTGTTTTCTTTTGTTTTCCAAGCAGAAAAGAGAGAGGGATAAAGATAAAGAGAAGAAAAAGGAAAAGAGGAAGAAGAAACATTGCCAAGCTCCTGGAATAATGTTCTCACCTAGATAATGGGCAAAGTCAAACAGAACTAAATTTAAATGCTGATTCTACCTCTTACATTTACATACTTTGAGTAAGTTAAAAACAACAACAACAACAACAACAACAAACAACTCCTCTGCAAATCAGTTACTTAATCTGTGAAATTTCATATTTAATTCAATTAAATACGAAAATGCTTTCTTCAGGGTAGGTACATCTTTTGTGAACTTGAAAATACTTGAAATTGAATTTCCATTGATTTCATACAAGGTAAACAGACTATTTCTTAGGGTGTAATATTCTTGGGTCATAGCTTTTATTTCTTTCCTTAAAGTTATTTTATTTTGTTAATTTTTATCTTTTTGCACATTCTTTCAAGATTTTTCTTTTGGTTCTGGAATGGAAAGATTTTGCAAATATATCTCTAGGTGTGGGTCTCTTTGAATTTATATTACCTGGAACAGATAGCTCCATCTACCTTTATCCACTGTAACTTTTGTAGCTGTGTTCTTTTTTCCTTTTTAAATTGAATATTTTATTTGTAACAGTGAAGTATGTAAATCTAAAATACATTGGTTAAAAAATATAGCAGTTTGTTGCCTTATTCCTCCCGAATCCCAATTCTTACTCTTACTCTTAAAACTACATTAAGTGTTTTAAGCTATTTGTTCCATTTTTCGTCATCACTTTGCTGAATACCATGTTTGCACAGAAACTGTTATTTTCCAAATTTAGATTATTGACTTTCTACATTAGAAAATATGTGTCTATCTCTCTTACATCCTTCCCATCCACAATTCTCTACCTCTCACCCAACTTCCTTCACAAACTTAGATTAAGTAAATGTCCATTTTCTACATTATTATGACTATCAATCAGATTAGACACGTCTAGCATTTGCCCAGTTCCATTTATAACTTGCAATAATTGTTCCTGAAATTTCCATCCTCTCGCCCCAAGCTGGCCTTGTGGAGCTCTAGGCATTCAGCACAGCTAATTTTCTGTATATATCATCATGGGAATTTCCTTTGCCAATTTTGTCTCTTTTGCGTGTTTTTTTTTTCAGTAACTTTTGATGCCCCAGTAGCAACGAGCACACCCAAGGCTCAGATCTTGGTTCCGAAATCTCCAATTAAAAAGATGAGAAATCCTTGAAAATGGATTGATTGAAGGTTTGAGGAAAATATAAGATGAGCCTAGCACATCTCATGATGTCAGAAAATAAGGAAATGCTTAAAAAGGAAAGGGATGATGGCATGCCAAAAGGGCACAAGAACCAGCACTAAAGAGCTCCCAGTGGCCAAAGTTAGAACGACTTGAGCAAGAAAATAATTACATACTTTTGAACTACAACCCAAAGAATAAAATAAATATTAGAAGTTCATACTGATGTAAATAACTAGGCAAATAAATAAATGGGGGTAAATAAACTATTCTTTACGTATGAACTCTAATTAATAGATGTAGAGGGAAGAAAGGAGATAGAAAATTACTTCTAGAGTACCACAACAGAAAATGCCATTATATAGCCTGGACAAACTGCCTATATCATCTTCCACATCTGAATCAGCTCATATTCCTATACTGTCTTGGTAAGTAATACGTAAGCCAAAATCATCCTTGATTCTTCCATTTCCTCCTATTCTTTTCTCTTGTTGCTACTGCTTTATTTATGATCTCTTTTCTTTAGGTTGAACAACTGCGAGATATTCTAATAGTTGAACTGAGGTGAAGAGATTATAGATCAAGTGTGAAGCTTATGGTCAGGGTTGGCAGAAACCCAAGGGTCAAAAGTTAAGAGAGTAGATGAAGTGATGACCTGTAGTATCTGAGCTGGACAAATACCATCATTGTTAGAATCACCATTAGTCATAACAGCTACCATTTATTGACTGGTTTCTCTGTATCAGACACTGCTAAAGGTTTTATATGCATTATCTCAAATCATACTCATAGCAATTCCATAAAGCTAGTACTGTTATTATGCCATTTTATAGACAAAAAACTGAGGTCTAGAGAGTTTAAGTAACTTACACAAGTTCAGGGAACTAGCAGAGGATGGAGACACAATTTGAACTTACTTGAAACCAGCAGGGCACTGTGAATAGGATAAAATGTAGGAACAAAGATTAAGAACTGGAAAGAACATAAGATAAAACTAAGAAAGTGAGAGGACAGAATTATAAGAGATTGGTTATGATCAGAGAATAGAATGCTTGGGTTTACTATTTTACCCCTCAAGTAGTTCTAGGTGACAAATTTCAAGGTTCATTATGGAAGCAATGAGTCCATATGGTGCTCATGTATACATAATATAGAGCACAATCTTGAACAATAGAAGATGCAAGCTGATGGATAAATGACTCTCCCTTGCATCCTCTAGCCAGAAAGTTCTGGGAGACATTTCATAGGGCTCCCTGTGCATCAGTCACCTGTGCTGGTGACAAACTCAGTAATGTACCTGTGTATTGGCTCTTCCTTCTCCCATGTTCATTCCCCTGCCCTCCACTCCCTGAGGTTATTTCCTAAATAAAAAACCTCCACTCAAGGCTCTCCTTTGCTCTGGAAGAACCCAGGCCAAAACAATAAGTGCTCCTGGAAGACAAACCCTCAGGATCAATCCTCCTTGCTGGACACGAGAAGCCTCTTTCAAGATATATCCTTGTCTCTTTTCATTGCTTCCAGGACTATAATCAAGTTTAGGTCTTTTGTTAGCCAGAGTTCTCCAAAGAATCCAATTGAGTGTGTGTGTGTGTGTGTGTGTGTGTGTGTGTGTGTACGCGCGCATGCGCGTGCGCCTGTGTGAAGAGAGAGCAAGACAGATTTATTTTAAAGAACTAGCTCATGCAATTCTGGGGGTGGGGAGCATGACAAGTTTGAATTCCATACAACAGACCAGCAGCCTGGAAATTAAGGTAAGAGTTGATGTCTTGAATCCAATTCCAGAGATCAGTAGTCTAGAAACTTAGGCAGGGTTTTTAGCTTGGTCTTGAGGAGAATTCTACCTCAGAAAAACTCTGTCTTTGCTCATAAGGCCTTCAACTGATTGGATGAGGTCCACCCATATTATGGAGGGTTATCTGTAGTACTTAAAGTCTACTGACTCATCACATCTAAAGAAAATGCCTTCATAGCAACATCTAGACTAATGTTTGACCAAACAACTGACACCATAGCCTAGCCAAGTTGACACATAAGATTAAGCATCACAGATATCAACATAGCCTATGTAGACATAAAATCTCTGCTCTGGAGAAAAATAGCTTATACACCAAAGGAATTGAAAGTGCTGGTCCATTTGGACTGGCGTGAACTATGGGATCACACATGGAAGTTAGTGCTGGACTACAGAAGGCAGAACATAAAACTGGATAAGGGAGAATTTTTGATATGAGAGTATTCTAGGACTAAGGATGTAATGTCCAGGAAGCACCCTTGAAGCTGATCCTAATATGCTGCTGAGAATGTTCCTTGAAATTTGGACATGGAAATGGTCTACAGTAAATGACGTGGAGATTCTGAATGTTGGGGGCCACAAGGTTTGCAAAGTGGGAGCATTTTAATGAATTTATTATGTGAGATGATAGAACCCATCACCTGATTATGTTTCTTGAGGGGGCCTCGGAGGTACTATTTAAACTAAGGAAATGAGGAATGCACTGGTGCAGGGACACTGGCACTTTGAGGAAACTGACAGTGATCACCCTCTATAGGCTGGAGTCTATAGTAAACAATGATGCCACAACTTCCAATTGGGGATAATGAGATTCCAGGATGGCAGAAGCCAGATGTAAGTTTGACATAGTTATTATAATGAGTAGCAAGGCTGGAGTGGCAATTAAGGTGCCTAGACCCAGTAATATCTGTGGTGATGGATAAGAGTTTATGGCGTTCTAGGAGTTGAAATATAGGGTCACTCATCAGGGTACTGCTTTATCAAAAGGTGATGAGAAAAAGGCTGCTAGCCATCATAAACGAAGACTTCTGATTCTTCATCCACTTTCCAGATGTAAGTGAGCTTACAGATGCAGAATCCATTGGTTGAAGGGTAAACTGGCTCTCCTTGAGGAAGGGCCCTGTAATGTAACTGCTTTTCCCTCCTGTTCTGGACATTATAAATTATACCAACACGTAAGACCTTGGTCTCACTTGTGAGGGCATGAAAAAAAATCATTAGATTATAGATATTATATATTTGGGATTGGGTCCAAGAAGGCCCAGAAACACAAGTAAATTTTATGACCAGATAGCCCAGGTTCTTGTGGCTCCTATTTTTTTTTTTTTTAATTCATGTCTTTACCTTAACAGGGGTCAGTTGTGATCGACTGGTGAAGTATGGAAACACAGAACAGAAACTAAACCTATTCTTGGCTCTCAAATGGGTCAGCACAGTATCTTAAGGTTAATTATAAGTGGACTGGTCCCCTATAACAGCCCCACTCAGAGGTAGGCCTGGTGGTGAAGGGAAATTCTCCCAACGGATAAAGCCAAGAGCAGTATACCCATTTTTTCATGTTGTATGAAGGAAGAAGTGGCCTGAATTATAGTGACTCATAACTCGTGGACAGTGATGAATGGCCAGGCTGATTGGTCGTAGTCCTCAAAGAAATAAGATTAAAAGATTGGGGAAATTTGGGATGAAGGGTAGTGGGGATGGTGACAGCACTTGTAGAAATAAACAAGTGATACTTACTTAGATCCATCTGTTAATATTAGTTCCAGTAGCAGTCTATTTGTAATAAATGCCCAACCTTCTAGCTTTCTTCCCTCTTTCCTTATTACCTATAAGATTTCCCTGTTTGGGAGCCAGTGTTGTTTATTCAGATTTGGGAAATTGAAGAGGACATCATTTCTGTGGGGTTGTGTTGAGTTCAGTAATGGGTTTTCTGATCTAACAAATACCCCTTGGATCCTCCCTGGCCTCTGCTACAGAACACAGTATTTTCCAAACACAAAATTCTCCAAAGTCTCTAAATACTTGCATGGATAGTTAGTGTCTTTAAAATATTTGATACTCACAAGCTATGACTCTTACTTTATTATCTTTTATTTATCAGTAAAAGTTTGCAATTTTCTTCATACAGATTATACCCATATCTTATTCAAGTCCTTCCTCGCTGTATTATATGATATGATTTAATATGAGATGAAATTGTTGTAGCTGCTAATAAGCAACTTTTGTTTGTCTTTTGTTTGTTTTCTTTTGTCTTTTCTTTGGTTTTCAAATATGTTTAAATTCTAGTTAAGTTTTTTCTTTTTCCAAAAATCTACTGCATATGTTTACCTGGGCTGTGTTGTGAGTAAGGGTCGCTGGGAAAGGAGAACAAAAGATGAAATCTGGTCATAGCCCACTCACAATCAGCTGTGTGCCCTGGCATGAAGCTGTGTCTGCTAGAAAAAAGAGCTTCTTTTTTTATTTCTTAGAAAGTTACCTCCTAGACCCCATGTCGTGTGTGTGTGTGTGTGTGTGTGTGTGTGTGTGTGTGAGAGAGAGAGAGAGAGAGAGAGAGAGAGAGAGAGGTTGTTTTGTTTTAATTTTTTTTTTACTGTTTATTTTTAAGAGAGATAGAGCATGAGTGGGGAGGACAAAGAGAGAGGGAGACACAGAATCCAAAGCAGGCTCCAGGCTCTGAGCTGTCAGCACAGAGCCCGATGTGGGGCTTGAACTCATGAATCTTGAGATATGACCTGAGCCGAAGTCGAACGCATAACCTACTGAGCCACCCAGGTGCCCGAAACGGTTTTAATCTGGTCATCTCTTATATTTTAAAATATGTTCATTTTTACATATTTCTTTGCCTTTTACTTCATAAACAATATTTTTAATTATTCTTTTCCACTCAGCCCTAGCACACCTGCTCTAAACCAAGGTCCACTGGGGCAGAAGTACTAGTTGGTGCTGCTTAGTTTCTAGGCATCAATACTTTGACTTGTCAAGGCCTTGTGTATATAGGTAATAATACCTTAAGGGTTACATTCAAAACCTTATAAAGAAGACAAAAGAATTTATAAGAATGACTAACTAAACCTATATTCTATAATCAGAACAATAGCCAGCTTACCATATATATTTCTATATAATAAATGATAAGGATGTGTTTCACAAAGGTTCCTGGGAAGTCCCAATGAACAACCCTCTAGTAGTCATATACTAATTTCAAGCCCAGTAATATGCTGATTAAAATGCTATGTGCAAACAGCAACAATTTTTCTCTACTGTCTTCCAATCCTTTCCAACTTTCTATCTTTTCCTGTTTTATCACACTTGTTAGCATAATGCTAAGTAGTAGTGAGTAAAAACCATTTTTCTTTCCTTCCTGAATTAATTGGAAGAGCCGCTTTTCACCTTTAGGTATTTTCTACTCTATGTCTCCATGCTTTAAATGCAGCTGGCCTACAAGCACATCATGCCACGGGGAATAGCAAAAAAGCCGTGAGCGAAGGCTCTGTCTCGGGCACCCTCCCAGACTGTTGCCTTAGCTGTTGACTCTCTTCATCGGCTCTCAGCGCCCAGCCGACGTCCTCCTGTTTACACCTATTATTTAGGTTTCCACTCTCAGGTCATCCAATTTGAACTTTTGACTGCGTTGCTCTCAGGCAGAACCCAGCTATCATCCTTTCATCTCTGAAGTCAACCAAGGCATTACCGTGTGGTGGTTTAGAGTGCTCTGCTCTGCTTTGCTGTAGATCTGGTGGCATTTTTCACATCTTGACTCTGCCAGTGACCAGCTGCATGATCTTGGATAGCTAAATTACCCTGTTGCTGCTTCAGTTTTCTCGTGTGCATAAAAGGCACAGTAGTCCCTACCTGATAGAGGTTCTTGTGAGGCCTCAAGGATAATATGGGTAGAGTGCATAATTAGTGCATGGCAGGTAGTATATGCTCACTATACAATAATATTTACTAGATTGGGAAGGAAGAAAGTGGCCCTGCCCTCTTCCGAGTCAGGACAACCCTGTAACCACTTTTCTATACCCCTGTCTGTTTTGCGCCAGCCTGTCATTCTCTTTCCTGTGATCACCACGTGGACTTCCCTGACCACTCCTTGAATGTCCAACCAGCCACATCTTCCTTTATTACCCCAGCATTTAATGCCCAGAACACAGTCCCCATGGGAATGCATAAACATACCAGGGTTCGCTGGGGGTTTATAGAGATGAGCGGGTGGGTGAGAGAAACTAGGAAGCAAAAACAACGAAACAAAACAAAACCTTACAATATTAGAAACACCTCCTCTTAAAATCCTGCTGTAATCTACCCAACCACATGACAGGAATTTCTTAGTAGCCTCTGTTACTCAGGCTCTGGCCCGTGCTACAACATTTGAATTCCCTCTCTTCTCTCATTCTTTCCTCTCCTATCCTCTGCTCTGCTTTCTTCTCTCTTCTCCTCTAGATTCATCTTTATTTGTAATGTTGCATGATTTATCCATTTCTTTGTTTCCTTATCTCCTTCCAGTCTTTGCTTCAAGTACTCAGCTTTTATCACCAACAGTGTCACAGTATTTCCCTAAATAATGACATTTCTCTCTTCAAGCAAAGTTCTGGTGCCAGATGCTAAGATAACCTCATCACAACTGTCAAACACCTGTTGGGACCGTGATCAGGCAATGAGACAGTTAGGAGCTTGTTGGTTTGGCTGGAAGAGCTTTGTTAATGTTAAGACAATGTGCTGCTCTTTCTAGATTAAAGAAAACAGTAATGATAGTAATGTTATTTGCAATAACTGCCAAATCGTCAAATGGCTTTTTGAGTGTCTCCTAAAATGTGTGCATTACTGATGCACACATTGATAGAAGAGCTTCAGCTTCATTCACAAAAATCCCATTTCTCATTTTCATAGTTCTCTTTTGCTTTCTTTACATTGGTTACCTTGCCTATTTATGTATTTATTTAGCTTTATATGGAGAAGCCAATGGTTCCTGAAGACTAGTGAAAATAATACTCTTGTTTCCTTTAAACCCAAGACTCAAAACCTTACTCAAGTTTTATAACATTTATATAGCTTTAACATTTTCCTCTTGCTGTTTTAAGTGTTTTATATCAGTTTATTTAGTCCTCACAATAATCCTATGACATAGATACTATTATTATCCCCCTTTAAAGGATAGCACACCCAAGGCATTAAGTGACTGTTTGAAAGCACACAGTGAGAACATCATAGAGATGAAACTTGAATCCAGGTAGCCTGACTTTAACCACCGCACTAAATTTCTTCTCTAACAAATAGAGGAGCAGTTAACGAGAAACAGATTTCAAGAGTATACTATTATGGTGAAAACATCCCCTTTGAAAGGAATCACTGTCAGCTCATATCAGTAATCATCCTAGAAAGAATCAGAGAAATAGAGTCTAGTCTGAAGGGTGTATGGGGTGGAGAGTGGATTTGGGGGGTGGGGGGAATTGATAAGAACAAAGCCAAATGGCAGAAAATACAATTTTATAATTTTGGTTGCATCCGTGCCATGCTACCTCCCTGGACCAGGCTATAGGAAACATTCTACTTGTACCTTTACCACACCTGCCATAAATTTCCCGCCCTTGTTCTAGTCCCCGATAATCTGGATAAGTGTTCTCAGAGTGGTGTCCGGATTACAAGCGTTTGGAAAGACACTTAAGTGCTTCGATCTCATTCCAGACTAGATGCATTTGTCCTGGGATGGGGGAGAGAGACGATCAAGGAAGCTGCATGTTTAGCAAGAACAGGAGGTAGAACTTGTGCACACTGAAGTTTGCAAACTGCTGCTTTACACCGCTGCACGTGCACCTTTGGTGTTGGCCTGTGGTACTGAAATAACTGCAAGGCGACTCTGTACCTCGATTCTACAGTCCTGAGGACCAGACACCAACATAAATAATGAGCCTGTTTACTTTGGAGCTCAATTTTCCCTTTGATGTGGCAAACAGATTGCAAAATGCAAAAATCTCTTTTCCTGTGAAAGAGGGCCAAGGTTAAACTTCAGAAAGATTAGTATAACTAACCTAACACTAATAAATCTATAAGCAGACTTTACAACATTAAGAAAATAATCCATTCGTCTACTCTTACAATAGCTTCTGCTAGTATTTCTAGGTGCCCTGAAGTATCTCACTTCATTTATTTGAGAAATGTTTGTGTAAGCATCTCACTGTACATCCTTGCCATCAAATATTTTGGGTTTTTTTGTTTGTTTGTTTGTTTGTTTGTTTTAATTTTTTTTTCAACGTTTTTTATTTATTTTTGGGACAGAGAGAGACAGAGCATGAACGGGGGAGGGGCAGAGAGAGAGGGAGACACAGAATCGGAAACAGGGTCCAGGCTCCGAGCCATCAGCCCAGAGCCTGACGCGGGGCTCGAACTCACAGACCGCGAGATCGTGACCTGGCTGAAGTCGGACGCTTAACCGACTGCGCCACCCAGGAGCCCCAAATATTTTGTTTTTGAAGTAGGCTTTGTGGCTTAAAATATATTTCCAAAGGCCAAGGTCTACAAAATGTTCATAAGTATAAATACCTGTTGTTAAGTTAATATAATTCTACAACTTATAAGAACTACCAGAACACTTCAGATCATCCAAAATATATTTGAGCCAAAAAGCTGATGTCCTAAATCTGTAAATTGATGAGAATTAAGAAAAAGAGACAAACTGAGTAGTCAAATCATTTCTCCACATTGAATTTTATATCTTTAAATTGCATGATAATTTATTTACTAGAATATAGTCAATGTCAATCGCCTTGTTCTTTAACATAAAGTGGCAATTAGCATTCCTTTTAAGATGTGCATGTTTTAAGATAGTAAAGTAAAACTGGACAGGATTTTATTAATTTGACTTTATCCAATCTTGAATCATTTTGGATAATGCTGACAAATTTAGTTTCTTCTGTTTGGCGGTTGGCTCTTCCAAGGCATATAATTGAACAAGTTTCTACCTGTAGTGCTTATCCCAACTCAAAATATGATTCAGTCTATCTGTGCATGTAGAACAAGTTTAAGTTTCTTGTTAAGTAATGATCACACAGAGCATTTCTCACTATGTAATGACTATACATTTGATGTTCCAATATAATGGAAATCATTAAAAGATGGTACCAAATGGATGCCTGCAGTTCATCTCTTCATATGTTCATATTGACAGAGTGTCATTTACAACCCCAAGGACACAATCCCACAGTCTGTTTATTATGATGTCTTATATTATCAAATCATCTTTTATCAGAGATCTCAAAGGGATTCTACACCACTAATTTCACCTTTTCCCGTGATATGTAGGGATAGCATTCCACAGTACTGAGCAAAGAGTTGAAGAACAGCTCCAACCTGTTGGACCCTTGAGAAACTGAATGGATGGGAGGCTACAAGTGGGCCCATTTCCTATCAGTAGCAGGCACAATGCCATGCAAGATGGTGCTCAGACTCAACTTCTGTTCTGGGAGAGTTAGAGAAGTCCTCTTTTGTTTAGAGCTTTTTGTTTTGTTTTGTTTTTGTTTTTAATTTTTTTTGATGTTTATTCATTTTTGAGAGACAGAGAGAGACAGAGCAGGAGCGGGGAAGGGGAGAGAGAGAGCGAGACACAGAATCTGAAGCAGGCTCCAGGCTCCGAGCTGTCAGCACAGAGTCCGACGCGGGGCTCGAACCCATGAACTACGAGATCACGACCTGAGCCAAAGTCAGACGCTCAACCGACTGAGCCACCCAGGCGCCCCTGTTTAGAGTTTTGACAGGAACACTGAAAATATAACCCTTATAAAAGTGAGAAAATTTTTTGAGTGGATATTAATATAAGAAGATACTTTCTCATACAGTGCACAGAGACAGGGGCCAAAAGATCCCATTACGATTATCAAGTCTCTAAGTTAAGCTCCAGTACTCCTAGCCAGGACATCCTGGTGGCTTAGGAGCAGCCTTAAGTTATAGTGACCAGAGGTCAAAGTTTGCCCAGACACCCCCAGTTTTATACTTTTGGTTGGGACATAATTATAGCGTTGATTTCTGTCAATCTCAAAAGTATTCTAGATTGGGTGAGAATATATACGATCACTAAGATCACTTTAGATGCATTGTTCTATACTTAAAGACGTCTCCTGAAAAGAAAGAAATAGAAAGCCACAGCGTGTAAAGAGAGAATGCTCAGCTCTGCTCATTCTCCCTAAGCCTCAATTCCTCATAAGGCATTTGGAAAACGATTACCCACTTCACAGCATTGTTCCGAGGACTAAATGTGGTAATAAAATGAAGTACCATCCCCCTGCAGCCCACATCCTTGAAGGGCCTAGAACAGGGTAAATTCTCAAGAAGTTCAACTCTCAGTCCATTCACTTCCTGTTTTCCTTTATGACACCAAAAGAGAAGTCCAAGGTGGATTCTATTGTTCAAAGAAAGGTGGGAAAGTTAGAGCATCTTCTTCACCTTATAGAGTCCTCAGGGGAAGGTGATTCCAGAACCCTCAAGGTCCTTAACACTCCTTTTTTTGGTGGAATGTAAGATGAGAACACAGAAGTTCAGTTCCCCCATGACACAGGGTCAGATTGTATGACCAGCCAGGAGATGGTAGGGACCCAGCTATCACATGGGGTCAAAACTTTGAGTTCAGATTAAACTCAGGTAAGCATAAGAAAGAATTCTAATTAAACTAAGATGGGATGAGTATTCCCCACAAGGTACAGAATTTCTTGCCACTAAGGAAGACAACTATGGGTGGGTTAATCATTTGATTGGGATATTATGCAGAAGGTTTCCACCTCAGAGGGGGTTAGCTCAGTACCGGGAACACCTTCTTCCCTGTTTCTGTCTGTACATGTTACTCATATTGGTAGCGTACACTTCCTATATTTTCCAAGAAATATATAATTTTTCCGTGTTGCTTTTTGTTGTTGTTAAGGATATTAATTCAAAGGGACCGCGATCTCCACTCATTTTGCCTTTTCCACAGTTCCGGTCTCAAAAGCTGAGCACTAAACAAGTCAACAAGTACTAGTCAACTAGTACTCACCAACTTGAAACGCAGACACATTTCCGCAGAGACCTCCCCACCCTCGCCGTAGATACAGATGGGCACTGTAGTCAGCATCCCCTGTGACCATACAACATCTTTTTCACGTCTTCACAGGAGCAAGAAACACGGCATTCAGCCAACTGTAGAAGTGCACAGGCCCTTTGATTATGACTCAAACGTTTGACTGTGGAGAATGAAATTACAAAAGGCTGTGTCAACAAGCTAGTGATGAATAAAAACAAAATACACTCAAACAGTATGGTAAATACTACAAGCGTAGCCTGAAAATGAATAAAAAACACGAATACATTAAAAATAATTATACTTGGTGTTCAGATCAGAAGACATCTTGAGATTGTTCATTGTTTGAAAGTTTGAAAATGTTTACTATGTTAGGTCAAATATAAACCGCGGCTAAAATTATAGATAAAATGAGAGGAAAGTGACAGATTCTGGTAAAAACATCGAAATCACCTAGATTTTGTTAAAATAATATGATTAACCAGTAGAAAAAAATCTACTGAAATTGGAGGAAAACATATCTAACAAACTGTCAGAACTTACAAATGTATGAACAATAAATTTAACTTAATTGGGCAGCTTTTTCCAAAATCACTGGTATTTTAAATTTAAAATACATTATTAAATTTAGTGTATAAGAAATTGAGCTGTGTAAATATTTGCATTTATGCAAAACAATAAACCTAAAATATATTTAATAATAATTATGGAAGTCTAAGTAATATCTATTGTCCCTCTCTTGGTTTAATCCTACATTTTCTAAGAGGCTGTTGTTTTTGCTTTCTATTTTCCAGAGACTGGCCAGCAATGAAAGTTTATATGACAACAGCCAGCAATAAAGCTGCCTCTGCCATTCCCTCTCTGCAACAAGTGCAGCAAATGAGAAAGTCAAATAACGTCTACTTTCCCTAAAAGGTATATGAAATTTAAGAACGTCTTGAATTTTTATTGAAATAAAACTCTTGGTTGCAAGTTCTAGAAACCCAGCTCAAACTGGGTTTTGAGGACAAAAAGAAAAGCTTATTGACTTAACAAAAACAAAGAATTGCAGGTTGGGAGGAGAGGTAGGAGGCTCAAGGGACTGTAAGACAGGGACTCCAGCACTGCCAGGACTCTTTCTATTTTGTCCTGTGTTTTGTCTCTCCATTCTCCTTCTCTCTTTTCTATAGGAGATTGTCTCGTGCCTTCACTAGCAGAAATGAGAGGATCTTTTCCTTGTGACTGCTGCTTGAATTAACCCCAAGAAGACCTTGTGCAGTTATTCTTGAGTCATGTGTCCAGTTGTGTGGTCAGGTTCGAGGGATACTATGATTGAGATTTCCCTCTGAAAATGTGAGCACAAAAGGAAAGGGAGATTGGTTCCCAGAGGAACAGAGTGCTGCTTCCAGGAGAACAGAGGAGTGCTAAGGACAGAATGCTATAGTTGTCCTCCATAACCAATAACTGCCCTAATGGGGGCCAAGATGTCTGGCTCTGGCTTATTTGGAATATCAAAATACGACACCATTAGAAATATCTTTCTTGGTCTTTTAATTATATAACTTGTTGAAGTGACGCGCAGGGATACAACTAGGAAGAGACTGAAAGAAAAACCTGTAATATTGGGGTTTATAAAATCCTATGTGAAATATACACTCTACACATTAAATTTGGCCTGTGATTTTTGCCTGATAGCCATAATGCCATTTGATCAACGATATGGCCTATGATGCTGTGGCTTCTGGATTGGTTTCTTTTAATGTTATTCTTGGATATCAATCAACTACAGACATCTTTATACAACTACTACTAATAATAATTAAAAAAAAGGTAGCCTTCTTTAATTCTTATTGGGTATTTATTCAAGGTTTAGTCAAGATGGGTGAGCTGTCATTTTTTTCCAGTTTATTCATTTATTTTGAGAGAGAGAGTGCACATGTGCAAGGCGGAACAGAGAGAGAGAGAGAGAGAGAGAGAGAGAGAGAGAGAATCCCAAGCAGTTTCCATGCTGTCAGCACAGAGCCTGTCGTGGGGCTCAATCCCATGAACTGTGAGACCATGACCTGAGCCAAAACCAAGAGTTGGACACTTAACCAACTGAGCCACCCAGGTGCCCCTAAACTCTCATTTCTAAGTCTTCCAAAATTTATTTTGATCGTGGAGTCAGTTGTTCCTACATAAAAATTAAATGTTCAGGCCTTTTAATGAAACTCAGAGGTTCTCTTACATATGCCATTAATGAAAGAGTGACAACAAAGATCTTGGAAAGAAACAGCTTGAAATTTAAATTATTGGGTTTTTCTAAGTTAAACTTTTACTATTGCATTCCTTAAATAGCTAGATACTTTCTTACTTCAGCTGGATATTATTGCCTACTTTCTGTTGAACCATTTTGGAAAGCAAACATGTGCCTATTTAACATCCACTATTTCTTAAACACTGATCCATACTTAGGATTTTAAAAACACCTATAGGGACTTTTTAAATATATTAATGCCTGGATCCAACCTTACCAGATTCTGAGCCAGTAGATCTGCATTGGGTCCCTTAAGTGTTTTATTTTGTTGGTCTCTATTTTAATTTTCCAGGTGATTCAGAAGCACTGTCATTGTGAGAAACCATGAATTTAAACTCAAATGCCTAATCTTTCTGCAGATTTCATTAGCAATAATTTGTAAAGTGTATTCATTATATATAACTCATGAAATAACTCTGTTTTTAAAAATTAGAGTATCTCTAATACTTCTCTAAAGACTGCATTTTTCCCCTGGCAAAAATCCTATCCTATGTGACAGTAGATAAGGCCTCCATTTTGCTCATCTATAAAATGAGGGTTTTAGATGACATGATTCTTAAAGTTCCTTTAAGCCATAAATTTATTTATTTAACCTATGTAATCCTACAGAATTAGATGTAAAAAAATAAAAGAAATGTGAGTAGAAATACTTATTAAAATTTTCCTCAAAAATATATGGGTTAAATAAAATGCTAGAAAAATGTAGAGCAAATAAAAAATCCATAAATAAATGAGATTAGTTCTTGAATTAAAAAAAAATCCATACTCATCATAGCTAAATCTATCTACAAGGCCAGCATCAGAATCATATAGTGATTTAACATGCCTTGGTCAGGATTTTCATATAATTTCCTTGCTGATCCAGTGACATGTCTAGAAAGTAGTTGTCAGTATGCCGAGCTTTGGCAAAGAACAGTTTCCAACGTGGGTGGGGTGAGCTTTTTTTTTTTTTTTTTTTTAGTGAGATGTCACGCCTATCTGATTAGGACGCTGTGAGTCACTGTGTGCTTGGCATATTCTCAACTGAAACATACCTTTGCTTTTCTTTGCTTTGGTTTCTCCCTCACTTATCATCATGGAAAAAGAAAAAAGTCACAAACTATAAATTAAGATACTCTCGAAAGAAACATTTCTGGAAGCACATCTAACTTCTCAGAACCTTGTATTGGTTGGACTGTCTTCAACCTAAAAATATCTGTGATAAAAGACGCTAAGTTTTGGCATTGCTGTCTTATGGTCTTAAATTATACCGTGAGTATATTTACCTTTTGTTCCATTGGCGAATGGTTTTAAATGAAATATTAGGTAGTGATTGCTATTTCAGGTCGTGAATTACAAATCATTTCTTAAACTTTTAAGATTATTTTTGTCTTTACCCTGTCTTGTACCCTCAGTAACTCACAGCAATACCATACCGCCATTTTTATCCTAATTAATGTTATTATACAGATATCAACCCCACAATGGAGAAGAAAAATGAGAAATAGCCAGATGTTTTATTTAGGGTAAATTAGCTTTACCCAAGTAAATTCTACAAGACGTTCGTTATGTTGTCTCTACTTTTCATTTTCATGTGAATCAGAGTCAAAGTCATTTCTTTTGAGGCATTCAACAAGAATCACTTTCCCCATGGCAAATTTAACTTTGGACTTTGGCAATAAATTGCCTTCAATAAGATAATCACATTAAGAATGTTCTCTCCTACCCATTGATCCTACTGTGCATGTCTAAGATTTCCTCTCATGACATCAGAGCAAGTCTGATATCACCATCTCCTCTTTTCATCTCTTGGATCTTGATTCTTCAGGTCCAAATGTCTCTCTGCTCTGAACAGCTCAGAAATCTAACACTGACTTTTAGATTTATACAAGCAGATAAAACCTGATTTTCTTCCAAGACTCCAGCTGACTTTTGGTGTTCCTTTCATCAATGATTAACTTCATCATGAGGCTTAAGAAGTGGTGACAAACCCAGGGTTGCCTTGTCAGCGAAATAGGCCATAACTCTCACCTAGCAAAAACTACTTTGCTGGCACATCCAAATCCATTTTGAGATATGAAGCTAGTAGCCTGGTCAGAATAAAAATGCACATTTACTAAATGTCCCTCACATTGTAAAAATCTTTCCAGAAGCATTAACTTTTAGACTACGTGAAAGCTAAAAATATCTAACACATGTATAGGTGTGCATGTGTCACAGTTTGAAAATAAAATGCAAGCTTTGGGTATGTGAGGAATAGTAGTGTGGAGAAACACAGGTTATATTTCTATAACCTGCCAATGTCCGTTTTCTGAAGAGTAAAGCAGCAATCACTTCTACCTCCAGGTCTCTCCAGGTGTCCTATTCATGGTGCTTTCTGTGCAGCCATCTGTGTAAAATTCTCCACCCTTGCACTCAATCCACAGCCCCTCCCTGTTGAGGCTTGCCCCATTAGTTTTCTGAGGTCAGATTAAATCCAGGCGAAAGTTCTGATTGCTAGCTGAGATAATCTGGAGTAACTGGATTGCATTTTGCAACCTCTCAGCTGGGTGGTGGTGGTGGTGGTGGCTTAATAGTTATAATTGAGGGATCCCATAATGCCTTCCTAGAGACTGGTATCCATATCAAAAGTCCTCCTGTTTACTTGGACACTATTAGATTTGCCTTGAAAGTTTAAACTACGCAAACTTCAGGAAGTCTCTTATCATGAGACTTTGACAGCTGTTTACAGTAGTTTTCATCCGTAGTTTAGCCGAGAAAATTTTCTTCATTGCCTCCTGAGGAAACAAATCCCATGTGAGAATGCTTGATATTAAAATAGAAAATACACAGCAAGCAAAGCTCATATGGAAGCCATCTGAAGAAATTTCTGGGCCTTTATGTTGTGAGTTCTCTGTGTGCTAGAAGTCTGTGTCCTATTAAAGGGGTATACATATATAAACTTATCTTTTTATGAAAAATGAAACGTAAAAAGAACACTAGGCCTTTGTATCATTTTTATTTCCATGAGTCTTTCGTTGTTGTAGTCCTCATTTTAAATTCATAGAGTTGTCCTAGTTTATGAACATTTGAGCTGCCCTCATTCAGATAGTTGTTATGAAATATGTTGAAAACTTGAGTGAAGCTTTGGGAGGGTAGGAAATAGCAGTGGCTAGACTTCCCCCAGGTGGAAAAGTGAGGCAAAGGGACCAGGAGTCAATATTTCGTCTGTTACTAGCATCGAATATAAACCGTTTTAGAATCTGAGGATGGGGTATGTAGAAAGGCTTGGTGTAATTTAATTTATAAATGGATAGCAAATTCATCCAGCCCTCTTTATACCTTGTTTGTGGTGAAACTAGGCATTGAACTCCAGAAGTTTACTTCCCTGAAAAACGAAACTAGATTATGGTAATTTAAAATCTCCAACTTTGTATTTGTAGAACAAACTTAATTTTGCAGATGTTATGGGAAGGAGGAGAAGTATTTCTATCTGTGCTTATCTGCCTTCAGGTCAACTATAAAATAAGATTTCTTTGAGTGGGCCTAACTAAACTATAATGGGATTCTATAAAAAATTCAATTGAGAGGAATGGAAAGAGTCCTCTATCATTTACTTTTACATTTCCCAATAAGCAGCATCTCATAGTAAGAGTTTCTTGAGAAGTATGCAAAATCTGAAAAGTAAAATGAGCCATAGGAATTACTATGATTAGGCCTCAAGTTAATAGCTTTGGCTTGTGGTCACAGAATTAAGATCGTCAAAGCACAAATAGTTAAAAGAAAAAAGTAGCTCAAATGAGATAAGCCAACATTTATTTTTGTTTGATTCCATTAGAAAACAGGAATTGAAGATGAAAGGCACACAAGAAGATACTATAAGTAGAATATCACAGTCTTAAATAGTATATTAATCTTCTTATCCCTCACATGAAAATTCTTCTAAATTGTAAAAATGGCAAATGTATTTATATGTATTTTTCAGCTTCTAATCGGTCAGTAACCAATCAATGGTTCTGAATCGAGAGCTCATAGTTTCCGTTTCATGCTATGTAATTCAGTAAGTAAACTGCAAGTATAAATCTTATTCTTTCTTTAGTAAAATATTATTTGAGTGCAATTGCAATAAATTATTAATAATGGATAAATAGAACAAGTGATTAAGCTTTGTATTAAAGATACCTGGTTTCGAGGTGCATTTACTCTGTGCTCAACACTGGGTTTAACAATTTTCACACATTATGAAGTTTAATCCCCAGAAGAACCCAATGAGTTAGTGAATGCCTATTTAATAGTGAGGAAACAGGGCACCTAGGTGGCTCAGTTGGTTGAGCGTCCAACTTTGGCTCAGGTCATGATCTCATGGTTCGTGGGTTCAAGCCCAGCATTGGGCTCTGTGCTGACAGCTCGGAGCCTGGAGCCTGCTTCTGATTCTGTGACTCCCTCTCTCTCTGCCCCTCCTTGCTCGCGCTGTCTTTCTCTGTCTCTCAAAAATAAATAAATGTAAAAAAAATTTTTTAAATAATAATAATAGCGAGGAAACTGAAATGCAGAGAGCAGTTAACTTGCTCAGCTCACACAGTTAATAAAAGATGGAGCGAGAAGTCAGAAAGAGAATTTTGCTCCCAGAAATATACGATTTTGATAAATGGTCCCAGTAGTCAGCTCTCCTTTGGGACACACCTGTACTTATTTGAATAAAACAGACGCAGTCTGTCATGTGGATTAGTAAGCTGGAGCTCAGGAATCTGGGCTCAGTCAACAGAAAAGGAATTGCCGTATCCTTGATGGGTTAGAAAGAGCATAAGTGTTTACATCAATCTGACTATTGGAAACTCATACTATGATCTTAAGTAAGCTGCTTAACTGTTCTGTGTGTTCCATTCTGTAAAATAAAAAATGAACACGGTACTCTACACAAGGTTGTCAAGAGGATAAATTAGATATGAAATCCCTCCAACATGGTCATTTTATCAATTCATGCTGATACCCCTCCTTCCATATATTCTTAAGGCCTCAGGTAGCTGATTTGTGAGATAGATATGATAGTTGCTTAACTGATGATGTAATATTTCAGCTACACTGACTTAAAAATGTACTTTTCGGGAGCGAAATTATCTACTTATAAGACAAATTATGAGTATTTGGGGGGAGGGGGAAGCATATTTTATAAACAGAAAGAGCACATCCCCCTGAGTGTACCTAGCTGGCATTTTGTCAATTTCTCAGTAGTATATCTTACAATTATTTTTAAATGTAATCATCTATGGGCCAAACACAATGTTCATTTAATTTATACTTAGAAGATGCGGGGTCCCCCCGGCTGGCTCAGTCGGTGGAGGATGGAACTCTAGATCTCGGGGTTGTGAGTTTAAGCCCCATGTTGGGTGTAGAGATTTCTTAAAAAAGTAGAATCTTTAAATAAAAAAAAAGAGGAGGAGCATATGCTTTTCATTTTTAAAGTAAAACAGTTCCTTGCACGTTCTACATTATATTGTTTTTAAAACAATAGGCCAAGGCCACCCAAGGCCTTTAATTCTAAAATGTTACTAACATAACTCTTAAACAGGAGCCAACTACTGTCATGTTTAAATTAATATTACTCATTTCCATAAATTGGAGCAAAATAATTATCACTCAAAAACAAGAAATGTGGAGATAATAATATGCATGTTTGTAGTATTATGACTGAATACAATTTGCTGGAAAGCTCTGCTTGTAAATTCCATTTCTTTTCTTCCTGACAAGCTGGCTTCACAAACTGTAGAAGTGTACTTCTTTGCGTACATTTATTCACTCAACAGATACTTAGTGGAGAACCTGCTCTGTCATGCACCAGGCAGAGTTAAGTTGTACAGGTACAGTGATGACAGGAGAGCTGTGAGCTCTGCCCTTGGGGGACAGGGGTCTCATGGGGATGGCGTTTATTAACTAAACAGCACTACGATATGCGTGAGGGAGGCCATGGCAGGGAAAAGGGAGTGGCCATTGGGAGCACACACTGGGGAACACAACCCAGACTTCATGGAGGAGGTTGGGAAGGCTAGCTGGTGGGAATGACTTTCGAGCTCCTCTCTGAAGGACAAGAATTACTAACTAAAGGGGAAGAGTGGAGGAAACAGCATGTGTGAAGGTCTCCAGGAGACATTAAGAGACATACAAGAATCTGAGAGAAGCTTGATCTGGCCTGAGCATAGAGCCTGAGGTGGAGAGGTCCAAGAGATGAGGATAATAAGCTAAAGAAGAGTTAGATTTTGCAGAGTTTTTCTAACAATACTTAAAACTTTGGGCTTGCTTCTAAGGGCAATGGATTCCAACCAGTAGAGCAACACAATAGGGGTGAGGGAGATGTTTAGAAACCATTGGTGTCCATTTTGATGTCCAATTTCTTAGACTAGATTATGCTTCCACATATGCAGAGGTCTTACAAAATTGCCTGGCACCTTCTATGTTGGGTCTCTTTGCTAGGATACATGGATTATGGCCAATGCAGCCATGTTATAGAGAAAAATGAAAAGCATATTTGTAGGCAACCATCTGCTTTTAAACCAGTTAATGACTGTGGCAAAAGAGGCTGCATCACCTTCAACCCATATTGCACTGTGAGATAAGGCACTTGGCTAAATAAATGCTGAATGCCAGCCTTGATTCCTACTTCATTGTGTCTTTATGTCATTTTTGGAAAAGGCATCGAACTTGGAAGTCAAAAGACTTGAACTTTAATGCTAGCTTTGCTACCTAGCAGTTTTATGATTCCAGCAAATAGCTTAACTGGTATAACCTCATTCCCTTCCTCTGTGAAACTGGAGTCTCATTCTTGCCTCGAGATGGCTTTAAAAGGGTATGCAAGATAACTATTAAAAAAAAAAGAAAAGAAAAGGCCTAGGGGCACCTGGGTGGCTCAGTCTTTTGAGTATCCAACTCTTGATTTCAGCTCAGGTCGTGATCCCAGGGTCATGGGATTGAGCCTTGTGTTGGGCTCCATGCTGAGCATGGAGCCTACTTAAGATTCTCTCTCTCTCTCTCTCTCTCTCGCTCTCTCTCTCTCCCTCTGCCCCTCTCACCCACTCATATGTGCTCTCTCTCTCTCTTTCTCTAAACGAACAAACAAGCAAACAAACAAAACCATAAAAAAAACCCACCTAACATAAAACATAATAAGCAGTAACAGCTGTCATTTGTTGAGTACACACTATGTCTGGCTACATTATACCTTTTTTTAATCCCCATAACACCCCTTTGATAGATATTACTTTTCACTCTCTACACTTAAGGAAAATAAGCCCTAAAGAGGTTGGTTAAGCAACCTGCTGAAAGTCACACAGCTTGGTGGCAGTGATGGGATTTGAAGCCAGTTCTAGCATATACCAAAGCTATGCTCTTCACTCCAGTGATGCTCTCTTCTCTTCCTTCCTATTTGGTACATATCAACCACACAGTGCTATAGGTTGCAATTGAAAATACTGAATAAAAAATATTTTTATTCACAAAAGCCTAAATACATACTTATATATGTATCATGCATATAATTTCATGAGCAACACATTTTTGCAATATAATTAATTCAAGTAATAATTCTGTCCCACCCTGATATTATGCTTGTCCCATTCCTGATACCATCTTCTATGTTCCAGAGATGTGCAATCCTACTTGTGCTTGCTCAAGCGAAACAGACTCAACTGCTCCGTGCCTCTCACTCCCCAGTCGGCATGAAGACTTCCAGCTGCTTTGGTGAGTAATGGAGTGACTAAAGCCAACACAGAAAGGAAGCAATGCCTTTTTAATGGAGGTGCAACATAAAGGAAGACATTCAAGCCGGTCCAGCAAGTGCAAATGATTTACTGGGAGAGGCCCACTCCAGTAGGTCCAGCAATTTCCCATTTGTCCCTTCCCAATCCTGCCCCTCCCAGTCTCCACCCTCCTGCCCTTCCCCTGGCACCTCCCTCTTTTTATGGTGATTGCATCTCTTCAGCTAACAGCTCACACACCGCACCTTGTCTACGGTACTAGCTCTGGCCCCAGCAATCCTCTCTGTCTCAACCCTCAACCCACCCCCCGCTCCAGCTTCTACCTTCATGAAGCCTCTCATTCATGTGCCTTTCCTGACTCCTCCACAGACAGCTCCCAGCTAGATGGTTCAACCTGTCTTCCTGCATTTCCCGTTTCCTTTTATGGATCCTTTCCAAATTACTTCAAATTGCAAACCAGATTGCCTGAGTAAACCTTCTGGGAAGTGTCTTCCCAAAGACAGATCATCTTATATGAATGGATTGCTAGACTCTTAATTAGTCAGGTCAGCTCCTCTTAATTAAGCAAGGCCTCATGTAAATGCCACATGATGTCCAGTCTAGTGTAGACAGATAATCACTAACTACTGGTTAACAATTAGGATGGCGCTTATTTCCTTACAGTAATTACAATAATAATAAGAATAATAAAGCCTATTTATCGGTCCCAAACTCACTGTGTGGTAGGTGCCTTTCATGTAGTTTCTCACTCAATACTCATAACATTCCTCTCCAGGTAGGTATTTTTGCCTCCGTATATACCTGTTCAAACTAAGGCAGAAAGAAATCAAGACTCTTGTTTGCTATCATATGGAACTAAGTACCAGAAAGATGCAAAGTCAGTCTCTTTAAACTACCTGCCTAGGCTTCCTGATGCTTCCAACGTCTGCTACGCCCTCCATCTGTTACTGGCCCTTCTATCCTATTTATCACAAAGACGGGAAACTTCAAAGTCATGGTGGCCCCTCCTTATTCACCATTCTCCTTAAACAAGTTTTTGCTAGAATCTTATCCATTTTATCTATGTAACAATTTTCAGTCTGTCTCTTTGTTTCACTTTTCACTGCAACCACCGGGTTCAGGCTTTCATTACCTTTCTCCTAAACTAGGAGAACGCCCTTCTAATTGGTAATTCTCTCTCTCCCTCTCTCTCTCTTCCTGTCTTTCTCTCTCTCTCTCTCTCTCTCTCTCTCTCTCTCTCTCTTTCCAAATCCAGTATTCACACTGTCACATATTTTTCCTCCTTAAAAAAAAAACCAGTATCTTTTCACTGCCACTTGAGTGAGAGAGACCTCTCACCTTAGCATTGAAAGAAACTCTCTACAAAATGATATCTGGTTTTATGTGTTGTCATAGTTATCTTAAGTGGTCATAGTATATCACAGGGGAGGTTTGGGAACAGAGATCAATCACACAAACAGATTTAAGATCAAAACTAAGATGTCTAACAAGATCTTGTGTCCATTAGAAGACACACTTGGCAGGAAACCAAGGCAAAGCTTCATGCAGAGAAGTGAGAAGTACTGTGAGCCAGAAATATTGTAGTGACAGAAAGAGTGTTCAGAAGAAATGGGTTCATTCAGGTGACAGTACAGATACAGGACCAGTCCAAATTAGTAACAAATAGGGGTAGTGCTGAAGGAAGTAGGAAAAAGAGAGTCAAAGACGGTTTGTCGTTGAGTCTAAGTGAATTAGAAGGTACCTGTAACACAAAGAGAAAACAGTAAAGAGAACTTTTGGTCTAGAAAGATAGAAATTCTGCTTTGGACACACAGCTCTAACGTAATTTAACCTTACTCTTGAGATGCCTACCAAAATGAACTAAAGCAAATATAAATTTGCCTTAATCATCCAAGAATTGTCTCAAGTTTAAAAAGTATGTGTTGATTCTAAATATTAGATACTAGGTGCTGTATTAAAAAGAGAACTATATTATGCTCCAATCAGTCAACAACTCCCTTTTAGTAGTTATTTCTATGATTTCCTTTGACTTCAAACAGTAGCTAAGGCCCCTGTCATTAACCTCCATATGTTGAGTTGAACACTTACATTAACATCTCTGGTGAACTTAGGTTAATGACTAAAATTATTTCAAGGCTATTGATCAGTGACAGTGAGGTAACTCTATGAGTGGTGAATCCTGGAATGAGCACCTGTTGAAAAATGGGTCCCATGGTGCTTAAAATTTCCATCATTTTACTTATCCTTTTGTGTGTATGTACAATTATTAAGATAACTGAGGAGGCATTTCAAAGGATTTTTAGAACTGTAAGTAAAGTGGATAATAATTATAAATAACCATCATTATTCCCTTGGAGAGCAAGGCAATAAAAATTGAATAGCTAAACCATGTAATTAATGCAGATTATTTAGCAGAAGATGTCTCTAGAACATACCTACATAAGGGTAGTATGCTTCCAACATACATCCAAGTACTTTAGCACACCTACGAGCATTTTTTAGTGAATGAACAATCTGATGCCTCATAACATGATGTGGAGTGACAACGGATATATGTGAGGAAGAAGAAGATTAATCAAAATGTTAAGTAGTTAAGAAAAAACAATTATGTTTTTTTAAATTAGTAAATATTATAGTGCACAGTATGTTGAAGCTGGCTGAGTCACAGACAAGAAGACAAGAGATAAGCTCATTTAAGTTCTAATTTAGTGTTCTCTATAAGGGAGAACTGTTTGAGAAAGTGCTATCTTGAGACTTCATCCTGGAATCATTCAGACTTTTAAAGGAGTAAGAATAAATCTGAATTGTGTTTATGTTTGAGAAACATCACTAGCCCTAAAAACAACTCCAAACTCTGAGTGCAGAAACACAAACACTTCACCTCTTTCTAGAAACTTAATTTTAAACTTACACACACTAAAATTTATTCTTTGTGGTGTTGAGTTCAAAGCATTCCAAAAAATATTTTGAGTCAGATATCCACCATCAAAATTGTCTTAGAGAATAGTTCCATTCTTAGAGAATTTGCTCATGTGGTCCCTACACAGTAAGGCCCTCCTCCCCCTTCCAACCCTTATCAACCACTGATAAATTCTCCAACTCTATAATTTTGCCTTTTCCAGAAGGTCATATAAATGGAATCCTATGGTATGTAACTTTTTGGGTTTGGCTCATTCACTTAGCAAGTACTTTCAAGATTCAATCATGTTTGTGTGTATCTAGTCTACTCCTCTTTATGGCTGAGTAGTATTGGGTTGTATGTATGCATTATAGTTTGTTTATCCAATTACCCATTGAAAGACAGTTAAGTTTTGTCCAATTTTAGCAACTGAATAAAGCAATTACAAATATTTACATATAGGTTTTTGTGTGAACATACAGTGTTATTTCTCCTGGGTAATTACTCAGAGTGGAATTCCTGGATCATATGGTAAGTATATGCTTAACTTTACAAGAAACGGTCAAACTGGTTTCCAAAGTGGTTGTTCCATGTTGATCTTCACTAGCAATAAATAAGAAATATAATTGGATCTCTTTGTGCCTCATTTTGGGTAATGCCTATTGACTTAATGCCAATTAGCCTATTGACTACTTCCTCAGTGTATCAACTCTCCTAAGGAGCCTTCTAATGTAATTCTTCATCTCTGTTACTATCCTTTTCATTCTAACATTTCTATTTTATTCCATTTATAGTTTCCATCTCTGCTTTAATTGACTATCTGTTCTCATATGTTGTCAATCTTTTCCTTTACAACCGTCAACATATTAATCACAGTTATTTTAAATTCCTTTTCTGATAGTTCTATCATCTCTGTCACATTTGAATTTTGTCATATTGATTGCTTTGCTCTTGGTAGTTTGCTATTTATTCTTGCTTCTTTGTATGCCTTGTACTTTTTTTGTTGAAAGTTGGATCTCTTGTGTAGGAATGGAAACTGAAGCAAACAGCTTCTTTGCTTGCATATGCTTTTCATTATACTAGATATTTACTTTGGGGAATTGAGACAGTCTAGGAAAGGGCTGAGTTGGGTCTGGGGATTTTTGTTGCTATGGTTAAAATCAGTATGCCACAGCATTAAAATTTTTCTAGAGATCACTTGCATTTAAGCACCTCGTCTTTGCAAAGAGATTTTTTTCTCAGTATTTGCTTTACCTTTAGCTTGAGGTCGTCTCTTTCTGTTGTGCCTCGGGGGTGGGGGAGTGGTTCTCTCTCCATATTCTTACAGCTCTCCCAACATTATTCCACAGTTACCCATTGTTCAATATTGTTAGCTTGGGGAAGGGAAGCAAGTGGGGGGAGTCTGTCATTCTGGCTAAGTGCCAGTCTTAAGCAAGCACTCTGTCCCTGGATCTTGAAAGTGTGGCCTTCTTGGTGCTCCTGAACCCACACACAAGCTGTAGTTCTGGGCTCCACAAATATTCTTGCCTTTTCCCCAAGACTACAGAGTTTTTTCTGTTCCCTCTACACAGCTAGAATGGTTCTCCCCAGTGCCAAAAGTGCCAGAAATGTTTGCTGTTCCTCTGCCTGCAGTGTCAGACTCTTATTCTATAGGGGAGATAAGCAAGAGGGATCTGCACATGGCTTCATACCTGCCTATGGAGACTGCAGTTCCCCTCCCTGGGCCATTAGGTTGCTTTCTCAAAATGCTCACCAATATTTTTTTTGTGAGAACCAGGTGAGGTTCCCGGAGAAGCATCTGCAAGAGGGTGCAAACTTTCTTTATAACTATAGATCCCAGGGGCTCACCTGCTCACTCTCAGCTTCCATCAGTTGCTTAATTGAACTGAAAGTGAAGTTATTGGGGCGCTTGTGTGGCTCATTCAGTTAAGCATCTGACTCTTGATTTAGGCTCAGGTCAGGATCTCACAGTTTGTGAGTTTGAGCCCCATGTTGGGCTGTGTGCTTGGGATTCTCTCTCTCCCAATCTCTCTGCCGCTCCCCAACTTTCTCTCTCTTTCTCTCAAAATAAATAAATAAAAATAAGTTATGAATCCATAGTTGACTTTTTGCGTGACTGTTATAAAGGTGAGTGAGAGTGATGCTTTCTTACTGTTGACATCCCATTAGAAAACTTGAAGTTTTCATATCTTTTATGATTCATCACAAGCATTTAAGATTATAGGGATTACTTTTCAATATATTAGCCTTAAACAACATATTGGCCTAAAACATCTGCTTTATTCATTAACATGTAGACCAAACTTGATTTATACAGCCAGAAGTTCTTCACTAGTTCCTTCGATTTTATCCCTATGGAGCCCTGATTGCCCTTGTATACATCTAAGTTGTTAGGTTGAAACAGTAGCATACTACATTAGGAAACAGGAGAACTGGTTATCTTGCCTTGTATTAACAGTACGTTTTTGCCTTTTATTTTAATGCCTTTTGATCTCAGCTTTCTCAAGAATTTAGGGTAGGTAACCTTTACAATCTTTTCTAGTGTAAATAAAATTGTCTGTTATTTTTAATCTTTTTATTGTTGTTCATTGTACCCCCAATTGTATCCCATTATGTTTAGTTACTATCATGAAGTTTCTCTAGAGTAATGAGTCTATAGCACAGTGGTCAAGCCAGCAAGATGAAGGGTGAAACTGCCTAGGTCCAAATTCTTACTCCACCACTTTGATACTCTATATACCTTGCACAAATTGCTTTTTTTCTAAGTCTCAGGTTTCTCATATAAAATGAAAATGATAAAATAATATACAGTTATTTAAAAATTTTTAAAAATGTATTTAAGTAATCTCTACATGCCATGTGGGGTGCAAACTTACAACCCCAGATCAGGAGTTACATACTCTTCCAATGGAGTCAGCCAGGCACCCCTCCAGTTATTTTAAATTAAAGATGTTGGGGTGCCTGGGTGGCTTAGTTGGTTAGGTGTCCAACTTTTGATTTCGGCTCCAGTCATGATCTCATGGTCCTGAGACTGAGCCCTGTGTCGTGTTCCATTCCCTGCTTAAGATTCTCTCCCTCCTTCTTCCTTTGCCCCTCCCCTAATCATGCTCTCTTTCTCTCTCTCTCTCAAAAAATAATAAAAAAAAATAAAATCAAGATGTAAATTATCTAGCACAGAGAGTATAGGAATTGAATAGACATTACTTAAGAGTTTTCCAAAACAGTGGTTGAAAATCAAATTGGGCAGGCCCATGACTACTCTCTAATTGTGGGTAGCAGTGGAGAAAGATTGATTGACATTTGCACATGTCCTAGATGGAGCTTAACATCTGGGCTTTTAAAGAACTTACTTAAATTAAAAAACAAACAAACAAAGAATACATCATAGCACCAGAGTTTTGGAAAAGGACCATCCTGTCACCAATAAAAGGTGTGCCAACCCATGTATTCTCCAATCAATAATTTAAAGTTGCTGGCCTGAAGAAAATTGGCTCCAAGTATGAAATGACACTCCATATTGCCCTCCTTTTCATGTCTCATTAAAAACAAATATTTCCTGAATAGAACATTTCTTTCTGTTTGACGAAATATGCTTAATTATGATTTTAAAAGAGGAAGAGGAAAAGTTGAGAAAAGCAAAAAGGAATGACATTGGTAAATTTGGGGCAGGTTGAGAAAGGAGAAAGCACATGGTTGGGGAACATCAACAACAAGAACAAAAAAACCTTGATTAATTTATAGATTTTAATCTTCTTACAAGAACTGCACTCATTTTTATGGTTTCATCATTTTTGGGGGGAAATCTATAAAAAAAAATCCAGATTCCAGATTAGGACCCTATCAGATATTCTCATTCATTCGATCAGCTAGGTCCAAGAGACCTATTTTAGCACATTCCCTACCTCCTCTGGTGTGTTTTCAGGTTTGGAAACTGCTGCTCGATTACGAGGGTCATTGAGCATGTATGAAAGACTAATTCAAGTGTAGTCTTGAAAATATCCATAGTTGGGGCACCTGGGTGGCTCAGTCAGTTAAGCATCTGACTTCGGCTCAGGTCATGATCTCATGGTCCGTGAGTTCGAGCCCTGCATCGGGCTCTGTGCTGACAGCTCAGAGCCTGGAGCCTGTCCAGATTCTGTGTCTCCCTCTCTCTCTGACCCTCCCCCGTTCATGCTCTGCCTCTCTGTCTCAAAAATAAATAAACGTCCCCTGTGTTGGGTGCTGGATAATTCACAGGCTCTTCTACCCTCTCCACAGTTGATGACTCATTGGTATCCTAATTCCTATGCTTCACCCTGAAGCTTTTAACCTAACGCTCCAAGGTTAACAACCCTTCTTTCAGCTGCAATTCTGGTCTTGATCTTAAACTGAGGTTCTGAAAATAACCTCTGCTATTTTAATGCCACAGTCCCTTTAGAATTGATAATCCTATTTGATTCATGCCAATTCTTCTCATCCCCTATTAGGAACACATACTAAACCCAAACCCAGTGACTGGGTCTTGTTGCCAGAAGACAGATTACGCTGATATTGACAACCAACCTGCCTACACTCTGTCCACCTTATCACCTGTTCCTGGATCCCATGACTGAGCTTTCCAGTTCAACAACTTGATTCAAATTCCATTCCCCACATTTGCAAACTCATAATCCTGGCCAAGTTATTTTATTCTTTCTAAGCTCTGGGTTCCTCTTCTTTAAAATGTTACTGGCAATAATTTCCTCACACACAATAAAGACTGAATATGATTATGTTTTAACTGAAATGCTAAGACTGGTAGCAAGCACTCAATTGCTACCAATTTTTCCTCTAATAAGATTCATGTATTGAGACACTCTGTTTCCTTAATTGATACGTCCCCCTATTTTCTTCTGGTTCCGTTCTCTTCTCCTCAAAACTACTTGATTAAAATATGATTATTTTTATCCTTTCAGCCTTGTTTCTTAATCTTTTTCACATCACAGCACACATATAAAGTGGTCATATTTGAATAGAAAAATAGGGCAAGTGGATGAAATTGCTGATGAACGGATACATTCAGCCCAGAAGCTCCAGCCTCCTCAGGGCTGACCTGAAAGCCAGGTGTACTAAGTTAATCATCTATAACTCATCACTTAAACCAATTAAGAAATTTGCTTCAATGGACATGTTCTGCCACTAGACTAGACTTTCTTCCAGTACCTACAATTGTGTCTGTTTCCTAATATCTACCACACCCAAGCAGGTGGCTCTATTTCCAGACTCTGCTAATTCCGGTCAGCCCATTACAGATAAACGAAGATGGTCTGAGAATAGATAAGACATCAATTCAACCACCATTCACTCAATTATCTGTGTCACAGATAAAGAGCATTTTTAAAAACTTACCCTTAGAAAAATAAAATGACAGACAACATTGCTTGCAGATTAATACCCTACAGGAATGAGCAAATAGAGGCAAAGTGATTAATTGTGTGTTTGTAACATCTTTTAAGGAGCATGTATACATTAGCATGGGCGACATTATGCTGTGGTAAGAAACAATCCCAAAATACCAGTAATTAAAAAAAAAAACAAACACAAGATTTATTTCTTGTTCATGCTGCACATGCCTTACAGGTAAGCTCAACTCTGTTCCATGTTTCGGCCTTACTCTAAGACCAAGGCTAACAGAATAGCCCCTGACTGTATCATAGGCTAGTCACTGAGGCAAAAGAAAAAGTGACACAGCAAATCAAATGATGATTCTTAAACCTCTACCAGGAAGAGCCACACTTCACTTCAGTGTCACTTCGGATGATGAAGAGAAGTCACATGGAGCACGCAGCTATATTCCACCTATGTGATGGCTTTCTTCCTGCACCACCCACCAGATCCCCCATAATCTGTATGCTGGCCCATTTTCCCTCTATTTTTAAACAGATTTATTGATGTAATTTACATATTAAAAACATCTGACCATTGTAAGTAAAGAATTCAATGGTTCTTTTAGTAAATTTATGAGGTTGTGCAACCATCACCCCAAACCAATTTTATTTATTTTTTTAATATTTATTTATTTCCGAGAGAGAGAGAGAGAGAGAGAGAGAGAGAGTGCAAGCAGGGAGGAACAGAGAGAGAGGGAGAGACAGAATCCGAAGCAGGCTCCAGGCTCCCAGCTATCAGCACGGAGCTCCACGTACGGCTCGAATTCACAAAATATGAGATCGTGACCTGAGCTGAAGTGGAACACAACCAATTGAGCCACCCAGACGCCCCACCCCAATCCAATTTTAAAACATTTCCACCAGTCTAAAAAATTCCTATTTGCAATCAACTCCCTTACACTCTCAGCCCCAGCAGCTACTGCTCCTCTCTTGTGGTCCTTATAGATATTAATTTTCTGGATGTTTCATACACATGGAATTACAGAATGTATTGCCTTTGTGTCTGGCTTTTTCATTTAGCATAATGTTAAGGTTCATCTTTGTTGTAGTGGGTTTCAGAGGTTTACTCCCTTTTATTGCTGAATAATATTCAATTGTATGGATATATCACATTTTGTTTATTCACCAATTGATGGATAATTGGATTGCTTCAGTTTTTTTTTGGGGGGGGGGGCTAATACAAATAGTCTAATGGGCTAATACAAAAAAATGGTACCATGGACTATGCAAATGTCAACTCTAGAATTTCCATCTAGTTCTTTCTTTAGTTATTTCTATTCTTTTTCTTTATTGGTATTTCCCATTTTTGAACCGCTGTCAACATATTTTCCTTTCATTCTTAAATATATGTTCTGATCCCTTAAATTCTTCAAACATATTTGTAATATCTGATTTTAAAGTCTTCATCTTCTAGAACCAACCTGTGGGCCAAGCCAGAGACAGTTTCTTATTGATTGCTTCTTATTTAAGCATGGTTCACACTTTCCTGGTTTTGTTTTGTTTGTAGAAAAGTAAACACTTTAGATAATATAGTCTAGCAACTCTGGATTATGACTTTCTTTTTATTTTCTCTGAAGGTTTTTTTCTTGATATACTTTGTTGTTAGATTGTTTGTTGTTGTTATTTTATGCAATTTACCTAGATTTAATCCAAGGAATTTGTCACCCCCTGTGGTGTGAGGCTGCTCATGTCTGCTCATATTTATTTTATTTTATTTATATTTGAAGGGGTTCAGAAAAAGCCTCCCCAAAATGTGCCATCTTGACATGTGGATTACTTTGAGATGAAGTCAATCAAGGACCAAAAGATTCAGATGAGGTTTTACCTCCCCCTTAGCTGCCTGAAAGATTTTAGATGAAGACCTGGTTCAGGAAGAGAACTATCACCAGAGATAACTACAAAAAATATGGCCTAAGTGTAATGAGCTGGGGGGAAGCTCTGCAGGGTGTGGAGACCAAATTCCTGTCTGTGTCCCATTGTTCTTTGCAGGGCAGGGCAAACACTTGTTTACCAAATATTTGTTTTTCCCATCTTCCTGTAAATTGTCTTCCTTCCCTTTGAAGCCCCAGACCCCTACCCCTTCATCTTAGCTCAGGATGGCATATAACCCTCAATTACCTGAATGCCTGTGGGTCTCATATTCTTATGAGGCTCTCATACATATTTAATTAAATTTGTTTTTCTTCTGTTAATCTGTCTTATGTTGGTTTAATTAATAGACCAGCTAAAAGGGTACAGGAAAAATTCTTCCTCCTCTACAAAATTTTTTTTTTTTTTAAATCAAGTCTCCTAAGATTGACCCCTAGATTTGCAACTTATTAGTCAGTCAAGAATTTAAAAAAGATACAGTCAAACACTTCAGGCCCATAATGCTTCCCTCCCTCTAATGGTGAATCTATGTTTGGTTTGAGAAACACATTCAAAGTTTGGGTGGATTTTAGGTCAGCCTGGCTTTTACTTTCTGCTGGGCCTCCTTGGGTCCTCACCGCACATGCACACAGGCCTCCAGACAGTCAGGGATGTGTGGAATGTTTATCAAGTCCCTCAATTACTATTTCACTGCTAAATATCTTCCTAGTCTTCTGGTGTGCTATTTGCCCCTACAGGGACCCCAACCTCAGACCAGAAGAGCTGTAGGCTTTTCCTGTTTGCTGCTGGGTGAGATTTTTCCAGCCTCCACTCCAAATGATGTCACCCTCTTCCACAGTGAAAGTGCTGATTTTCATGGCTAGCCAGCCCTGGTAGCAGAACTACTGTGTCCTCTGAACTGGTACAGGACAGGTGGATAGTCCCAGCCAAGAATGCTATGGACTCCCACTGTTTTTCCGACATGTAACAGTTTTTTTCCTGAATATATGGCAGTTGTTGTTTGTATTTGGTAGATTTCCAGAGCTCTGAAATGATTTTTCTTTCACATTCTTGCAGCTTTCTGGTTGTTTTGGGAAGAGAGGATTTGTCACTCTCTTCAGTCCTGTATAGCTGAAAGTCCTGACTCTTTTTGCTTTATCATGTGATCAATTCAACCTGCTATAACACTAAGATGCAAATATATATAACCAAACCTTTCAGGATACTCAGCAGAATAAAGGACTCTATTCAACAAGATCAAACCTTCATAAAAGGCAGTTGGAGATAATAATTAGAATTATTTTTTTTTCTTTTCTATCAACAATACCCTAGACATTTTTCTGGTATGAACTTGGCTACATGAGTCATATTTTTCTTCTTTTTTTTTTCTTTTTACAAGTAATAAAAAAGCAAAAGGCACACAACCACTCAGATACACAATAACACTTAACAAATCTCTCATCTCATTCCAAAAATACTTTCTTTACTTAACTTATTGAAGACTTCCTCTTCTATTATTTCACAAATTATTCTTTCTCTACTCCTGGCCTCTGAATTTTGTGGGCCCCAGTGCTAAGTTTTCAACTTTCTTCTATTCATTGACACACAGACATATTTGGTGGTCTCATTCAGTGTTTCAGGTTTAAATATCATCTTCAAACTAATGAGGCCCAGATATACAGACACTTGTTTAACGTTTCTACTTGGATATTGAGTAGATAGTTAAAACTGAAGATATCTAAAACAAAATTCTTGGTTTCTGACCACATCCCAAGTTTGCTCCTCCACAATTCTTATATCCACCCAATATTTCTGGCCCCAAACTTAGGAATCACCTGAGTTGACTCTATTCCCTTTCACTCCACCCCTAATACACCCCCCATGTCCTATGGGGTTCATAATTCAAAATAGATCTAGAATATGAACTGATTGTCCTCCTTCAATGCCACCATCCTACACTGAGCCACCTTTATCTCTCATCTTGTTTCTTGCAATAACTACTGAAATGTTCTCCCTGTTCCCACATAGTCAGGTCTTTTGTATAAAATGTAAATTAAATCTTATCATTACTCAGCCCTACTGAGGAAATGCTCTTGAATGTTTTTGACCACCTTATTTATAGTATTGCCTTCCAAAACACAATCTTTATATTAAGCTATTCTTTTTTTAAGATTTTATTTTTAAGTAATATCCACACCCAACGCAGGGCTCAAACTTATGACCCTAAGATCAAGAGTCATTCGCTCTACCAAATGAGCCAGCCAGGTGCCTCTAAGCTATTTTTCTTTAAAATATTTTTCAATACTTAAGTTTACATTATATGCCTATTTGTTATTTTATTATTGTCTGTCTTTTCACCATAAAACAAGCTGAACAGGGCAGGCATCTTTATCTTATTCGTGGTTCTAGCTCTAATATGTGATACTTAGATATTTAATATATATTGATAATTGAAAAACATGAATAGAAGAATAAATTGCATGTATCAGAGTTATATTGAAGGAATTATGTACCTAAATGTCTCTGTATTTGTTTAACGTAGATGAACATTTTTCTATTTATGACATGTCTATTTAATTTTTAGAAATTAGTAAATTTTAGTAATTTTAAAAATACAAAATATTACATATTAAATCATTAAAAAATCTAAAGATGAATAAATAGAAAGTTAAGTGATATTCACTCTTAAAAGTTCACACATATGCCATTTATGCACACACAAGTTTATACATGCATACATACAGGTATATTTTATGTATATGCACATAAATTAAGGTTATATAGTATCTATTCTTCCACAGTTTTCTCCATGCACACATGAACATATATATAGTTATCTAGACCTTTTTGTCACTGTTGTGTGTTTTTACAAAATTAGTATCATACTATGCACATTCTATTCAAGTGTTTTTTTACCATATAACACATCTCGAGCAAGCATCCAATACAAATATATTCAGCCAGATAAATAGCCGGGTTATATCCCATAATATGTATATATCATTTCTTTTTTTTCCATACTAGCAAAATACCTTTATTATTTTATAATGATAAAAGAAGAAAAGTAAGATTTCTTTTAGGTGTATATCAGAGTTAAGGGAAATACAAGAGATTAATAGGATTTTTATGTTTTTTGATTACAATAAAAGATTAACAATACCCATTGTTTGCCATAAAACTTATCATAGCTCCCACAAACACATATATAAATGATCATAGTTTCAAAATCTACAAAAGTAAAAAATATACAGTCAGAAACTCCCATGCTTTGATATAAAATTGTAAACATTTATTTACACAAAGCAGATGTGTTTAACAAAGTCTGAGCACCCTTTTCTTTTGAATCTTGGCTCCTGGAAAAGGGGATTTGCACTGAAGTGGAGTCATCTTCTCCTCTGACTACCCAAACACCAGATTCATAAAAAAAAAGCCATGGGCAGCTCCCTGGGCAGGGGCAGGGACCCCAGGCATCACATTTTATTGTTCCAACACTGCAGCGAGTGAGAAGCGGGCTATCTGCCCAGTGACCCCCTAAGGCAGGGGTAGCCCTCCCCAAAAGGGGACAGAGAGTGAAGTTTTCACTGGCTTTATATAATCATTTTTTAAAGTTTATTTTGAGAGAGAGAGAGAGCAAGCAGGGAGGAGCAGAGAGAGAGAGAGGGAGAAAGAGAGAGAGAGAGAATCCCAAGCAGACTCTGCACTGTCAGTGCTGGGCCTGATGCAGAGCTCAAACTAATGAATTGTGAGATCATAACCTGAGCCCAAATCAAGAGTCAGATGCTTAACTGACTTAGCCACCCAGGTGCCCTATAATCCATTTCCTTTTTGATGGATATTCAGATTGTTACTAGTTTTATTGTGATGGAAAACAATATTGTGATACATCATTGAATTCACATCTTTATATATTGGCGCTTTTATTTCCATAGAATAGATTCTTATAGTATCATAAATGTTCTCTTGTTAGGCACATAGTAGCATTGTCCTTTCTGATTGTTTTGAGGTTAGGTATGGCCATGTGGCATGTTTTGATTGATGAAATGTGAGTGGAGGTGACAGGTGTCACTTCTGAGAGCTATTTTAAGGTCCAGTGCAGAACTTGGCAAATCCTCCTCCTCTAGAGTGTTTGTGGGAGCTGCTGTGTAGATGGGCCCTCTCTCAGCCTGACTCTGTAAGTGATTACAATGAACAATCTCCCCAGTCAGCCTGTGTTGTTATGTAGCACAAAAAACCTCTATCACATTAAGTTACTGAGGTTTGAGATTGTTTGTATGTGCAATATAACCTACTCTTTCCTAACAAATACACTTTGGAAGAGTTAGATACCTGTGTAAAAGAACAATGCATTTAAGAAATTTTGGTAGGTATTACCAAGATACTTTCCAAAGAGAAGGTAGCATTCCATAAATCTACCAGTTTCCCAAAAAGCTGCCAAGACATACAATTATTATTCTTTAAAATTTTCCCCATCTGAAAGCTGAAAAATGCTATCCCATTGTTGCTTTATTTCTTTTTGTTTGTTTTTTTTTGGGGGGGGAGGGGGGCAAAGGGGGAGAGAGAGAGACAAAGACAGAGACAGAGACAGAGACAGAGAATCTGCCAGTAGGTGTGGAGTCTGCCTCAGGCTCGATCTCAAGACCGTGAGATCACGACCTGAGACAAAACCAAATTTTGAATGCTTAACCACCTGATGTGTCCTCATTTTCCTTTTTTATATTAATTGTGTATTAATTAATTAAATTAAATTAATTTGTTTTACTGTGTCATTTGCCATACTTTGTAAATTCTGTTTCGGTTTTGCTTTTAATTCATGGGGATTTTAAAAAGAATGTTTTATGAGATGTAATTACATTTTGTTGGTTTTTAAATCTTACATTATTTTTAGTTACTGGATTGTGATCACATAATTTGGGAAAGGATTTTTAAAAGATTTTATTCACAGCCAAGTATGTGACTGGTTTTTCTAAACGTTCCAGGGAAAAGAGAATTGAATGCACATTCTCTGTTTGTAAGTTATTGGACTAGTGGACTATTGATCTATTTGGCTACTAAAACATGTTTGCTGTTCATCTACAGACCTTCCTCCACTTATGATGGGATTACATCTTAATAAACTCATCATAAATTTAAAATATCGTAAGTCAAAAGTGCATTTAATACACTAACCTACCCAACATCACAGCTCGGTCTAGCCTGCCTTAAATGTGCCTACGGTTGGGCAAAATCATCTAACACAAAGTATATATATATATTTAAGTTTATTCATTTATTTTGCAAGAGAGCACACAAGTTGGGGAGGAGCACAGAGAGAGGGAGAGAGAGAATCCCAAGCAGGCCCTGCACTGTCAGTGCAGAGCCCAATGCAGGGCTCAATCCCACAAACCATGAGATCATGACCTGAGTCAAAATCAATAGTTGGGCACTAAAGTGAATGAGCCACCCAGGCGCCCCCACAAAGTCTATTTTATAATAAACGTTTGGATATCTCGTGTAACTTATTAACTACGGTACTGAAAGTGAAAAACAGAATGGCTGTATGGGTACAGAATGGTTGTAAGTATATGGGTTGTTTACCCTTGTGATCTTGTGGCTTCCTGGGTACTGTAGCTCTCTGCTACTGTCCACAATCCCACCACTTGCCCTGGGAAGGATCAAAAGATTGAAGTACAGATTCTACTAAATGTGCATTGCTCTCACACCATCATAAAGTTGAAAAATCATAAGTTGATCCATTGTAAGTTGGGGCAATCTGTAGTCATAGCTTCTATCTTTCCTTATTTGTTGTTTAGGTGTTCTGGCAATTCTGAGGTATATGGAAATTTCTTTTAGTATACTAAACCCCTTCCATAATTCTGATTTTGTCACAATCTCTCAATGTCTGTAAATCTTAGCCTCTTTGTTATTTATATTTTTTTCATGGGTTGTCTTTTTCCATTATATTTCATACTTTGAATCTTGAATTCTCCTTTGCCTAGTACTAGTATTGCCATTCCTCCTCTTCAATTGCATTTTCCTGGTGTAATGTTGGCTCTCCTTTATGTTTCTACCCTTCTTTGTCATCTTTTTAATACATGTTCTTTTGAGCAAGAAATAATTAGATTTGTTGTTTAATTAATACCTGCTGCTTCTGCTTTTTACAATGCAGTACTTTCACATTTAGTGAAATAACGAACATACTTGATTTTATTTGTTCAGGAAATGTGATGTTATTACCACTCTTTTGTGGTTATTGTTTCTTTCTTTCTTTCTTTCTTTGTCCTTTACATTTGCAATTTTGGCTTGAATATCCACTTCCATTACTTAGAGTAAAGGCTAAGCTGCCATTACAAAGAAACCTGAAAAATGCAGTAGCTCAAAGACAGAAGTTTCTCTCTATCATTTAACAGTACTGGGAAGAGAGGTCCAGATACATGGGGGCATCTCTGTTCTGCAGGGTCTTTGAGAAAACCAAGTTTCTCCTGCTACCCTCTAATGCAATTTTTTCTCCTAAATAGTTGAATCTGGGTCATGGGCACATCTGTATTCCAGCTCATGGGAGTTGGCGGGGGGAGGAGGGGGGAAGACAGGAAATTAGAGCAATCACTTATCTTTAAACAGTGAGGTAGAAATTGTCCTTAGCAATTATACTCACATGGCATTGGCAAGAATGCAGTCACATCACATTATTATCTGCAAGGACACCGAGAAATGTAATCTTGGCCAAGGAAACCATATGCTCAACTTACAATGTATTACTCCATAAGAAGGGAGAATGGAATTTGGTGGACAATTAACAGCCACTGACACAATAGTTGGCTCTAGTCATCTATTTAGATGTAAATTTCTTTCTACAAAAAGAACATACTTTTCTCCTTTCCAAGGATTTTTGGATGTAATTTTGGACATAATTCCAAATCCAGTTCAGTTATTTCATCCAGCTCAAAGTTCAGGATCTCTGGTTGAAGCATATTCTTCTTCATCAAGTCAATATGGCATCTTCCTCCTACACCCCCTTTACTAAATAAATAATAGTGGAGTTGTGCGATATTGTGATTTGTATCATACAATTCCATTACCTTATGTATTTGGTCTTTGTCCATGGTTCCTGGCTCATAGCTCCCTCTAAAGCCTTGGAAGTTCCTGAGCAGTAAGAGCAATAGGAACATCCTTTGTCATAACATTTGGTCTCCTGTACTCAGTTCCTAGGATCGTTTCAAAGCCATAAAGGTGCGATGAGTGTTAGGTTAATCATAACAAGCTCCTTTCCACAATTAAGTTTTGTTAATGAGGTTACTTTTGGAAAGCATCTAAGGGTGGAGGCTCATTGCCAAGGGAACTTGCATTCAGTCCCACCCCTGACCTTTGGGGAGTTAGGCTGGAGGTTAAATTCACTGCCAATGGTCAAAGAGTTAATCAATATGTCTATGGAAGACTGCCTATGGAAGCCTCCATAAAAGCCCAAAAGGACAAGATTCAGAAAGCTTCTGGATTGTTGAACACATGGAGATTTCAGGATAATGGCGTGCCTGGTTGAATATGGTAGCTTAGTGTCTCTTTCCACATTCTCTGCCCTATGCATCTCTTTCATCTGGCTATTCCTGAATTATATCTGTTTATAATAAACTGATGATCTAGTAAGTAAAATATTTCTCTGAGTTCTGTGAGCCGTTCTAGCAAATTAATCTAACCCAGGGAACTGGGACATTGGAAACTCTGAGCTCTAGCTAGTTGGTCAGAAGCACAGGTGATGATAACCTGGGCATGAGACTGACATCTGAGGGGGGAGGGGGAAGTCTTGTAGGACTGAGCCCTTAACCTGTGGAATCTGACCGTATCTCCATGTAGTCTCAGAATTGGGGTGAACTGTAGCACACCCAGCTAATGTCTTGGACATTGTTTGGTGGTGTGGAGGAAATCCCCACACATACACATTAGAATTGGTCCCAGAACCTTTGAAGCAGGATGAGGGTAAACTGCAATAGAAACTCCAATTTGGAAAAGAAAGCATGAGAAACACACTGGAGAGAATGATCTAGAGCAATTTCACTCTGATAGGCAGAGTTGTTTGTCTGTTTGTACTGGCAGTGAAGTAGGTTCTTGGTTGGTCCATTTGGCTATCCCCGGTTCTGCTCTTTGAGAGTGGCTCTTCTGTCCATTGTCCTTGTTGGCTTCTGAACTTGCCTTCTGGAAACTGGTTCTTTTCTCTTATACTCCCTGGCAACTTGTAAGTGATTGTTAGTAGTATGCATTCCTTGAGGACAGCTTCGGGCTTCACAATTTTGCTTTCGTAGGCCATGCTGATGGCTTATTTGGTAATACAATCCCTTAAAAGCAGTAATCTGCAGGTTTATTTGCTTATAATATGTTGAATTTTCTAATAACCACACACACACACACCTATACATACATATACATATACATATTAATTTTAGTCTTGGGTATATCTCTTTTAAGACTTCTGTGTTATAACCATCCTTCTCACTTTATCTATCTGAAAATATCCTACTACTTCAGCTAGAGGTACAAGCTCAGTGGGAAATTTGTCTTGTAAATCATCACAAGTAATATTTTTACCAAATGTTTCCTACATGTGAACGAGGGTAAGTAACCCTCTTCCAGTCTACTGTGTCTTCATCCTCAATGTATATTTCTTGATCTTCAAGTCAGCATCACATCTTTTCTGGTTTTGTGATGGCTGCATCCCACTTCCAGTACTAATTTCTCTAATGTTACGGCAAAAGCTAAACTATTAGTAATAGAGATCCAAAAATATAACAGCTTTATTAAAATATACATTAATTTCTTTTATACATACTAGCCCCCAAATGAGCAATTCAGGTTTCCAGGGTGACTGTGTTCCACATAGCCCTCCAGGCACACAAGATCCTTCCATTTTGTTGTTTTGCCAAAGCTCAGATTTTATTCTTAACTTTATAGCCAAAGCTGGTATATGAACATGTATGTATCCAACCTGTAGGAACAGACATATCAAAGCAGGCAATTGTTGTTTAAATTATGGCAGAAATTTACATATTACTTCTTTTTTAAACATTTTTAAATGTTTATTTATTTTTGAGGGAGAGGGACAGAAATAGAGTGCAGGTAGGGGAGGGCAGAGAAAGAGGGAGACACAGAATCTGAAGTAGGCTCCAGGCTCTGAGGTGTCCACATAGATCCCGATGAGGGGCTCAAACTCATGAACCATGAGATCGTGACCTGAGCTGAAGTCAGATGCTCAACCAACTGAGCCACCCAGGTGCCCCATTTACACATTACTTCCATTCAGTCTACTCGTGACAGCTTAGTCACATGGCCAAACCAGGCAGTTTCTAACTTTATGTGTGCCTGCCATCTTAAGCTCCAGAAGAAGTGGAAAATGTTCATTCCTTTTTCTCCCCCTGATTTTTAATTGTAAAGTCTATGATACTTTTCTAATATGCCCTATGATTATTTTTCTATTTTTAAGAGTCATACATAATATTTCTCTATTGTCAATTTAAATTAAATAATTCTTATACCCCCTCCCCCAACAATTTGTACATTTATCTCTTACACCAAAAAGGAAACCTTTAGAATTTTTTTACTTCCCCTACTTTCTGCCCTAACCCACTCTACCCACAATTCTGGCATTTTCCTAATTTAATTCATAAAAAATTAGTTTCAAATTATTAATTTTCCTCTTGCACAGTGTTTTTTGTGACTAAAAAAAAAACGAGTGTGAGGATAAGATTGTGTTGGTCTTTGAACATTTCCTGGCATCCATTATAAATGCAATAAATTTTTCTTGGTTAAATGAATAATTCCTTCTTTTTTCCCCTTCCTTTTATCATGTCATAAATTATATATATGTATATATATGTACATATATATTTGATCCTAATGCTACATATTACTAGGAGTGGCACACAATCCAGTAAAATTATACAGTATTTTATTAATATCATTGAAGAAATTTTATTTTATTATTTTTTAAAGTTTATTCATTTTAAGGGAGAGAGAGAGAGAGAGAGAGAGAGAGAATCCTAAGTAGGCCCTGCACAGTTAGCTCAGAGCCCAACACAAGGCTCAATCTTACAAATTGAGAGATTATGACCTCAGCTAAAACCAAGAGCCAGATGATCAACTGACTGAGCTACCGAGATGCCCCTCATTGAAGAAATTTAAAAAATAATATATTTTATATTAGGTAATCACTAATATTTTATTAGTATATGGCTAGGTGTTTTTTTTCTTGTGTTAATTCTGACACTTTGTGTACTATTTTATTTTATTTTATTTTTTATTTTTTCAATATATAAAATTTATTGTCAAATTGGTTTCCATACAACACCCAGCGCTCATCCCAAAAGGTGTGTGTACTATTTCAAAAAGATCTATAAATTGATTTATTCTATGGTTCTTTCATTATTATTTTCAATTTTTAACTATATTTTATATTTTCTTTATTTTTTTAATATAATTTATTGTCAAGTTAGCTAATATACAGTGTATGCTCTTGGTTTTGGAGGTAGATTCCAGTGATTCATCACTTACATACAACACCCAGTGCTCATCTCAACAAGTACCCTCCTCAACCCATCACCCATTTTCCCATCTCCCCCACCCTCCTCCCCATTAACCTTCAGTTTGTTCTCTGTATTTAAGAGTCTCTTATGTTTTTGCCTCCCTCTCTGTTTGAAACTATTTTTTCCTCTTCCCTTCCCCCAATGCTCTTCTGTTTAGTTTCTCAAGTTCCACATATGAGTGACAACATATGATATCTGTCTTTCTCTGACTGGCTTATTTCACTTAACATAATACCCTCCAGTTCCATCCAAGTTGTTGCAAAAGGCAGGATTTCACTCTTTCTCATTGCCAAGGAGTATTCCATTGTATATATAAGGCACATCTTCTTTATCCATTCATCAGTCGATGGACATTTGGGTTCTTTCCATGATTTGGCTATTGTTGAAAGCACTGCTATAAACATTGGGGTACATGTGCCCCTAAGATCAGCACTCCCGTATCCTTTGGATAAATTCCTAGTAGTATTGTTGCTAGGTCATAGGGTAGTTCTCTTTTTAATTTTTTGAGGGACTTTCGCACTGTTTTCCAGAGTGGCTGCACCAGTTTGCATTCCCACCAACAGTGCAAGAGGGTTCCCATTTCTCCACATCCTCTCCAACATTTGTTGTTTCCTAAGTTGTTAACTTTATCCACTCTGACCGGTGTGAGGTGGTATCTCAATGTGGTTTTGATTTGTATTTCCCTGATGATGAGTGATGTTGAGCATCTTTTCATGTGTCTGTTGGCTACCTGGATGTCTTCTTTGGAAACGTGTCTGTCTATTCATGTCTTCTGCCCATTTCTTCAATGGGTTATTTGTTTTTCTGGTATTGAGTTTGGTAAGTTCTTTATAGATTTTGGATACTAACCCTTCATCCGATATGTCGTTTGCAAATATTTTCTCCCATTCTGTCAGTTGCCTTTTAGTTTTGTTAATTGTTTCCTTTGCAGTGCAGAAGGTTTTTATCTTGATGAGGCCCCAATAGTTCATTTTTGCTTTTATTTCCCATGCCTTTGGAGATATGTTGAGTAAGAAGTTGCTCCGCTCAGGTCAAAAAGGTTGTTGCCTGTTTTCTCTTCTAGGGTTTTGATGATTTCCTGTCTCACATTTAGGTCTTTCATCCATTTTGAGTTTATTTTTGTGTATGGCATAAGAAAGTGATCCAGGTTCATTATTTTGCATGTTGTATGGCTCTTTTATTATTACTTTATTGTGATGATTTATTTTATTTTTGATTAGTAATCATAATACAGTTGACCCTTAAACAATGAGAAGGTTAGGGAAACCAATACAGTTGAAAATCAGCATATGACTTTTGAGTCCCCAAAAACTTAATTACTAATAGCCTATTGTTGACTGAAAGCTTTACCAATAATATAAAGTCAATTAACAGATAGTCTGTATGTTATATGTCACATATACTGTATTCTAACAATAAAGCTACCTAGTGAAAAGAAAATATTAATAAAATTATAAGGAAGAGAAAATATGTTTACAGAACTGTACTGTATTTATCAGAAGAAAATACACATAAAAATGGATCTGTGTAGTTCAAACCCATGTGCTTTGTTCAACTGTAACACCACAAGGCAGATCATGTTCCACCTGAGGAATAGATATGACAGAATCTTATAGGCCAAATACCTAGACAAGTCAATAGTAAGCCGTCAACTTCCTTATAACTTTGCTTTAACTTTAATCGGTTTCTTTGTTTTATTTATAATAGTGTCGATCTATTGGTCTGTTTGGCCAGTTTTATCGTGTGAGGAATCTATGACCATATTATATGTATAAATAATCCTCTATCTAAGAAATTTCCTGGAACAAGATAAACAAATATTACACTATCACCATTGGGTCGAAGAGAAAAGTGAAACTTGGAAATGTATTAAAAAATAATGATAGGGGTCTTTGGTGGCTCAGTCAGTTAAGCGTCTGACTCATGACTCAGGTCATGATCTCAGGGTTTATTAGTTTGAGCCCCATGATGGTGTGGAACCTGCTTGAAATGACCTCTCTCCCTTTTTCTCTGCCCCTCCATACACATGCTCTCTCTCTCTTAAAATAAATAAATAAACTTCAAAAAAATAATGATAACAAAGAGGTATGGAAAAGATCTTCTAAACTCAAATACCTTAACTAAAACGTACAGTTTGTTGATGAGGCAAAACTACCTCCAAGAATTAACTCATTTGCTGAACATTATAAAACACTGTATTGTCCATAAACTTGTGAGAATTAAAATACTCTTGCAGTATATCCCATAATGAATAACAATGCATTGCTTAAAATATTATCTATTTTTTCATCATAAATTGTTTCCTACCTCAGTTTATTTATTTATTTATTTATATATTTTTGATAGTATAAAGACGCCATGCTGTGACTCCTAGTTATGACTCATAAGTATGAATGCATAGTAAAAAAAAAAATAACACAACAGTCATCCAGATACCCTCCTATTTCAACTAAACAGGATTAACAATGCTCTGTTTAAACAAGACTTTTTTTCAGTAATGAAAGATGGCCCTTTATGTTTAGTGAGTCAAACCTAACCAAAGACATGCTGGAACGACAGAGTGAATATGTAGAAATAATACAGGCTTTGTCTCACTTCTCTGAGAAAGGAAAAGGCAACCTATGTTCATTAGTTCAGTAAGTTTTGGATTAAGTGAGACATATAATTGCCAAATGAATACAAAGTTCTTCAAAATAGATTTAGTAGTTTAGATTTAGTAGTTTCTAACTACATAAATGGTCTCTTCTGGTGAGTCCACTTGATAGAAGGTCAAATTTACAGTGATTCACAGATTTGCAGTTCTTCCAAAATGTCAGATTGTAAGTAAAATTGTTTTAAAAATCAGGAAAGGACTTATTTTTTAAATAATTTAGCCTCCTACTTTCCAAAGGGATTTACTTTCTTTATAGTATCATTTAATACTTGTTTTTTCTATCAGAATTCTTACTTAACAATAATTAGTGAGAAGATCAATAAGGAAGTTGTTGAATAGATATCCTAAAATCAATGAACTTACAATTCATGCACTTTATGCATTGAAGATTCTTTTGGATCCTGTTTACTTTTACTTTACACACTTGTAAAGAAGCTTTATTAATTTGATTTCAAATCTAATGATGATTAGAAACAGCCAAGTAGGAGAGTTAAGTACATATATAGAACGATGATTGTTCATAATGTTGATTTTGAATCATTAACAAAAGGAGAATAATGTTATGAAGAGAGGGAGAGTGCAATGTACATTTTCCAAGATTTTCATATAATATTTTAAGTTTGAATTTCTGATTTCTATATGGAAATTGAACCTGAGTAAAACATGTTCTTTTAATATATATCCTTGTTAAATGATTCTGTCTTGCAAATAATCAAATTGTCAGAATTATATAAAGAAAACATAAAATGCTTTCTCACTATATTCACACAATGAACAAAAATACTGAAACCTAGAATGTCAGCAGTGGACTTAAGGTTCTACAATTAAGCTGTCACCAGATAGAATAGATATAAATGTACAACTAGTAAAGTGTTTACCAGTGGATGTTAGGACTATATTACTGAAACCAATCATAGTCATTTGATATCTGCTGTTTGCACAAGGTGTTGTTAGCTAATTTATCCCCATCTTTTTTAGAAAAAAAAAAATCACTGGAGGTTAAAAGATCAAAGATCTTCTGCAAACTGCCTGCTTCTCAACCGCCTAATCCTTTAGGTTGAACTACAAAAGCAAAGGAGGTAGAGTGAGAAAAATCACACAAGACAAAATAGAATTTAAGCTAAAAATAGTAACAGGAGACAAAGAAAGTCAATATACAGTGGTAAATGGGTTAATTCATCCAGCAGATAAAACAGTAGTAAATATATATGCACCTAACATTGGAGCACCTAACTTTACTAAACAATTACTAACAGATCTGAAGGGGAAATAGTCAACACAGTAATAGTAGAGGACTTCAATATCCCACTTTCAGCAATGGATAGATTATGCAGAAAGAAAATCAATGAGGAAGCACTGGAGTTAAATCATACATTAGACAAAATGAACCTAACAAATATTTATAAAACATTCCACCCAACAGAAGCAGAATACACATTCCTCTCAAGTGCATACATCATTTTTTCAGGATGGACCATATGATAGGACACAACACAAATTTGCTACCAAAATTTGTTAGGAAATTTAAGAATATTGAAATCATACCAATTATATTTACTGTTCACAATGAATGATATGATACTAGAAATCAACAATAAGAGGAAAACTGTAAAATCTATAAATATGTGAAAATTAAACAACACACTCTTGAGCAACCAATGGGTCAGAAGAGAGATAAAAAGGGAAGTAAGAAAATCTCAAAATTAATGAAAATGGAAACACAACATACCAACATCTATGGGATGCTACCAAAGCAGTTCTGATAGGGAAATGTATAGTGGTAAAACCATATATTAATAAAATAGAAGGATCTCAAATAAACAAACCAATTTCACACCTCAAGAACTTGGAAAAGAATAACAAACTAAGCCCAGAGTTAGCAGAAGAAAAGACATGACAAAGATCAGAGCAGAAATACAGGAAATCAAAATCAGAAAAGTAATAAACAAAATCAACAAAACTGAGAGCTGGTTTTTTTGAAAACATAAACAATATTGACAAAACTTCAGCTAGACTAAGAAAAAAGAGAGAAGACTTAAATAAATAAAGTCAGAAATTAAAGAGGGGATACTACAACTGATACAAAAAAACAAAGGATCATAAGAGACAACTATAAACAGTTACATGCCTACAAATTGAATAACCTAGAAAAAAAATGGATAAATTCCTAGAAACATAAAATCTACCAAGACTGAGTTGGGAAGAAATAAGAAATCTAAATAGAACAATAATGATTAAGGAAATTGAATCAGTAATCAAAAACTTGTAAACCCAGAAAACCCCAGGGCCAGATGACTTCACTGGCAAACTTTACCAAATATTTGAAGAAGAATTAATACCAATACTTCTAAAACTTGAAGAAGTTTGGAAATTCTAAACTCATTTTCTGAGGCCAATATTACCTTGATACCAAAACCAGATAAGGATACTACGAAAAAAGAAAAATGCAGACCAATATCCCTAGCAAGTATAGATGCAAAAATTCTCAACAAAATATTAGCAAACTGAATTCAACAACGTATTAAAAAGATTATATACCACGACCAAGTGGGATTTATCCCTGGGATGCAAGGATGGTTAGAAATACATAAATCAATAAATGTGATACTGCATTAATAGCATAAATAATTAAAATCTTATGATCATTTCAATAGATGCAGAAAAAGCATTTGACAAAATATAACAACATCCTTTTGTGATAAAAACCTCCAACAAATTGCATTTAGGAGGAACATACTTCAGCATAATAAAGGTCATATATAACAAATCCAGAGTTAACATCATACTCAATGGTGAAAAATTGAAAGCTTTTCCTCTAAGATCAGGAACAAGACAAGGATGCTCACTCTCACCACTCTTATTCAACACAGTACTGGAAGCCCTAGTCAGAGCTATTAGGCAAGACAAAGAAATATAGGTATCCACATCAAAAGGGAAGAAGTAAAATTGTCCTTAATGGCAGTTGATATCATAAAAAACCCATAAATTTAAAAATTGTAAAAAAAAAAAAAAACCAAAGCATGGTTGGAACTAATCAACAAATTCAGTAAACTTGCAGGTTATAAAGTCAACATACAGAAATCAATTGTGTTTCTATGCATTAACAACAAAACATCTAAAAAAGAAATAAAGAAAACTATCCTATTCACAATAGCATTAAGAATTTAGCCAAGAAAGTGGGTCACCTGGGTGGCTCAGTCAGTTAAGCAAGCGTCCAACTCTTGATTTCAGCTCAGGACATGACCTCACAGTCGTGAGATTGAGCCCCAGGTTGGGCCCTGTGCTGGGTGTGGAACCTACTTAAGATTCTCTCTCTCCTGTGGTGCCTGAGTGCCTCAGTCCATTAAACGCCCGACTCTTGATTTCTGCTCAGGTCATGATCTCACCATTTGTAATATCGAGACCTGTGTTGGCCTCTGCACTGACAGCATGGATCCTGCTTGGGATTCTATCTCTCCCTCTCTCTCTGCGCCTCCCCTGCTTATGCTCTCTCTCTCTCCCTCTCTCAAAATAAACTTAAAAAAAAAAAAAAGAAATATAACGATTCTCTCAATCCATTTCCCTCTGCCCCTCCCCCACCCCTGCTCACACACACTCTCTCTCTCAAAAAAAATTGTTTTTACCCAAGAAAGTGAAAAATCTGCACAATAAAACTATAAGACTTTGATGAAAGACAGTGAAGACGACACAAACAAATGGAAAGGTATCTTGTGTTTATGGATTCAAAGAATTAATAGTAAAATGTCCATACTATTCAAAGCCATCTAGGGGCGCCTGGGTGGCGCAGTCGGTTAAGCGTCCGACTTCAGCCAGGTCACGATCTCGCAGTCCGTGAGTTCGAGCCCCGCGTCAGGCTCTGGGCTGACGGCTCGGAGCCTGGAGCCTGTTTCCGATTCTGTGTCTCCCTCTCTCTCTGCCCCTCCCCCGTTCATGCTCTGTCTCTCTCTGTCCCAAAAATAAAAAAAAATAAAAAATAAAAAGTTGAAAAAAAAAAAAAACAAAGCCATCTATAGGTTCAATGCAATCCCTATTAAAATTCCAATGGCATTTTTCACAGAAATAAGTAAAAAATTTCTAAAATTTGTATTGATCTACAAAAGACCCCAAAAAGTCAAAGCCATCATGAGAAAGACAATCAAACCTAGAGGCATCACACTTCATGATTTCAAACTATACTTCAAGCTATTACTTAAAACAGTATCATACTGGCATAAGAACAGACACATATAAAAATAGAAAAGGATTGAGAGACCAGAAACAGCCCCTTGAATTTATGGTCAACTAATATTGCAAGGGAGCCAAGAATATCCAATGGGAGCAGAAAGATCTCTTCAGCAGGGGCGTCTGGGTTGCTTAGTTGGTTGATTGTCTGACTTCGGCTCAGGTCATGATCTCATGGTTCATGCCCCATGTTGGGCTCTGGGCTGACAGCTCAGAGCCTGGAGCCTGCTTCAGATTCTGTGTCTCCCTATCTCTCTGCTCCTCCCTTAGTCATGCTCTGTTTCTATCTCTTTCTCTCTCTCAAAAATAAATAAAACATTTTAAATTAAAAAAAAGAACTCTTCAACAAATGGTGATGGAAAAACTGGACAATCACATGCAGAAAAATGAAATTGGACCTCTATCTTACACCATTCACAAAAAATTAACTCAAAATAGATTAAAGACTTAGGCTGTAAAAGTCCTAGAAGCAAACATATGAGAGAATCTCCTTGATTGGTCTCGGCAATAAATTTTTAGATATGACACCAAAGCACAAGAAACAAAAGCAAAAATCAACAAGTGGGACTACATAAAATTAAAAAGCTTCTGCACAGGAAAAGAAACTTTCAAAAAAACGAAAAGGCAACCTACAGAATAAGAGAAAATATTTCCAGCCATGGAGTTAATATCCAAAAATCTAAAAGAGCTCATGCTCTCTCTCTCTCTTTCAAAACAGATAAATAACCTTTAAAACAAAACAAAACAAAACAAAAAAAATAAGTGTCCACCAATAGACGAGTGGATAAAAGAAGATGTGATTATATATAAATGGAATATTATTCAACCATAAGAAAGGAGAAAATCTTGCCCTTTATGACAAGGATGGACCTTGAAGCCATTCTGCTAAGTGAGATAAGTCAGAGACAAACAAATACTGTATGATATCACTTATATGTAGAATCTAAAAAAAAAAAAAAAAAAAAATGCTGACCTGGTAAAAAACAGAGAGTAGAATTGTGGTTATTCAGGGCTGGAGAGTAAGGGAACTGGAAAAATGTTCTGGGTTCAAACTTGCAACCATTAGATAAATAATTCCTAGAGATCTAATGCTCAGCATAGCGATTATGGGCAACAATATTGTATGATAAACTCAAAACTGCTAAGAGACTAGGTCTTATTGCTCCCACAACAAAAAGAGAAAATAACTATGTGATGTGATAGATGTATTAGCTAATGCTATAGACGTGATCACATTGTGACATATAAATGTATCAAACCAACACACTGTGTACACCTTAAACTTACACAATCTTATATGTCAATGATATCTCAATAAAAATATTTTTTTTTTAAAAAGAAAAAAAACAACCTAGCTTAGGTCCTTGGTTCTCAAACTTTGGCACGTATCAGAATCATCAGCAGAGTTTGTTAAAATACAGATTCCCGAGCCACACCCCTGGAGTTTCTGATTCCCACACCTGAGCAATCTGTAGCATCAGCAGAGAAGTCCCACACTTAAGGTGGCACCAGACCCTCCTGAGTACATTGTTCCAGAGGCATACCGACCTCAGGCTCATGTGCAGCCAGGATGCACAGGACAGTCAACCAAGTCTCCTCCAGCTGACATCCATGCTGACTGCTCAGTGCCTGTGTCCACTGGGTTGCCAAATATTTTTTTTCTATTACCCCTGTCCTTACCTCTGAATGGTTCAGATACTGGTTCAGAGAGAAAGCCCTGAAATGTGCACGTTCCCAGAAAACAGATGAAAACTAACTGCTAAAGGTAGGACAGGAGTAGATTCTTTTGGCAAGGACCAGAAGAATTTCTGGTAGAGTTTAATAAAATTCAACACAAGTAGAAAGTTTATTTTTTTTCAAAGTAACTTCAAGTTATCTCAAATAAATAAACGTTCTTAAGTAAAAGTAATATTCTTGCTATAAGCTAAATCTCTTAGGCCTGTTTTCTTATCAACTTGTTATCTACCCCTCAGCTCTTTGTCTTGTCCTTGTGGAGATGGGCCGGCCCAGGGATCTGACAAGAAGCACTGTCTTCATGGAAATTAGTGTGTACAGAGTCTGCTGGAGAACACACAAAGCACCCCTTGTACACCGAGACACCTCAATGTTCTCCCCTCCATGTACACACCACTAAGGAAGAAGAATGACCATGAGGAGAGGGGCTCCATCTTTAATATAATGGAGTTTTAATCCTGAATTAATTGAAAAATTGTGGAATTTGAATGCTTTTACGTTAAAGTGTCTAGATCGATTTTTTCCCCCTGCTCCCAGGTGATACGGACTTCAGACTGCAATTATTAGAACAATATTACATTTTTGCAGATCTGTCTTAGAGTCCCCTGTATATTCTATTTACTACTTAGTCTGGATGTGGCAGAGAAAGGACAAGATGAGCAGACTTTCTTGGCACAAATCTGACAGTATTTTCCAGGATGGACTAAACTGGAGAGGAGCCGGGGTAATAAGTAATCTGTAATACAGCAGGGAAGCCATGGAGATTGGGCCTTGGATTGTGGCAGCGGGGAACAAAGAGGAAGAGCTTGACATAAGGAAAACACCTGATGAGGCTTAGAAATGAAGAAAAGATACAAAGGGATCAAAAGGGATCAAAAGGAGTGAGGTCACTGAGCCCTTAACAGAGGATGGGTGCTCTCTGGAGCCATCTCACCTGAATGTGCATGGTGGCATCTCGTGGCCACAAGAGTTGGAAGTGCCAGTGCGTTTGTTTTCTTCTGAGTGTGGTTGACCTTGAATTGGAACAAAGTGTGTTGGGGGTGACAATGTCCCATTCAGTAGAAAGGTGGAAACACAAGAATAGCAGCCAGATAAGAGGACTTGCAAAGGGATGTCTTTGTGAAACTTTGGCATAGAAGTGACAGTTGTCACCAAAAGTCTGAATGACGGTTCCAGAAGTGAAGGGAGAGGTGGGCAGAAGGGCAGAGACTGAATCCAAGCGATTGCCAGTCAACGTGACACATCTCACGTGGCTTTATTTTTCCTTTGCTCTCTGTTTCCCTACGGATTTTTAAAAAGAAAGGTGAATTGTTTTTGATCAAAGTGAACCACCACAATTTGTAAATACGGGCTTATCAACAAAAAGAAAACATTTCTAGAATTAGCAGTTTGTTCAGTTTTGTCATCTTATGCATTTGCAAATATTATTCAGTGTTCATTAAACTTCTTTAAAGAAATCTTCGGACAAAAGTTCAGGCATTAAATTCCTTAAGTAATACAGTCTGAGGCTTATTTTCTGATAATAAAACTATTCCTCCAGGTTTTATCTAGTAAATACAGTGTTGCAGTTTTGATCATGGAAACTTGTAAAGGTTATACTTAATGCCCTGGTTAGTTCCAACTGTCCCATGAATACAATACCTTATGTTAGCAAATAATTTGTATTTATTTCAACCATTACTGAGACAAACAGGAAAGTATTCTTCTCCAGTTAACAAACCAGTTATTTAGAAAAAAGAAGAAAAAGCCTTTTCTAAACCCTAGGAGTCTGGGGTGCCTGGGTGGCTCAGCCAGTTAAGCGTCTGACTTCAGCTCGGGTCATGATCTTGCAGTTTGTGGATTTGAGCCCCATGTTGCACTCTGCACTGACAGTATAGAGCCTGCTTGGGATTCTCTCTCTCTTGCTCACCCTGTTCCTCTCCAACTCATGTTTTCTCTCTCAAAAAATAAACTTTAAAAATGAAATAAAATAAATAAACTAGGAGTCTAGTTGCTGAAAAACGACAAACTTTTTAAAATAGGAATGTATGAAAATCTTACTTTGATTTGGCAAAAATGTTGAATTCATATTTTGAACATAATTAAGCAGTTTAAATTACACAAATGTGATATAAGTACTTTAAATAATGCGTCTCATTTGGTTTCTAGAAATATTTGCAAAGGGATTTGGGCCATTTGTCTTGATTGAACATCCGTTGTTTTAAAATATCCAAAATGAAAATTTCTAGCTAAATATACTTCAAAGTAGGTATTATTAAAATAGGAGTGATTAGTAGGAGAAAAGAGATGTTTTCAATACCAACACAGGAATATAATGAACTGTGCTAAAATCTCTGCTTGATTTCAAAACTATTGCTGATGAACTAAATCATGGCCAAAAATAAAATAAAAGTGAAATACACAACATTAATAATTCTAATTTGTTGTTAATTTTTTTCTTCCTGTTGTTAATAATTTCTTCTTATTTTTCTTAAGTTTTTGCTTCCAAAAACTTAGCTCAATCGTTACCTGTGTAATTGGTGGCTCATTCATTTACATGTTCATTCAACAAATAGTATTACAGGCCCAAAACCTGAACCAGGTACTTTCCAGTCAGTGCTTCTGGGAGCCTACAGGGTCAGGGAGGATTTGTGAGCACACTTGATAAGTGAATTCAGATTTATTTTAAGTCTATTCAAATTATGAAAATGTCTATATTACTGAACAAAGTAAACTGTTGTTGTTTTTTTGAAATCTCTCTCTACACTAATTTAGTAGTCTAGAGTTTAATGTTTATTTATTTTTGAGAGAGAGATACAGAGCATCAGCAGGGAGGGGCAGAGAGAGAGGGAGACACAGAATCCGAAGCAGGCTCTAGGCCCTGAGCTGTCAGCACAGAGCCCCATGTGGGACTCGAACACACGAACTGTGAAATCATGGCCTCAGCCAGAGTCGGACGTTTAACCAACTGAGCCACACAGGCACTCCAGTACTCTATAATTTAAATTAGGTACTTCTGTGTGTCCTTCACTAATTCCAACATCACAGGCTATGTTGATGGCGGATGCTTCACAGCACTGCACTGACTGATGTTCTTACATCTATTAAAATTCTGAAATTATTGTGAAATATGCAGGGCATCTCATTGTTATCCAAAGAAGGAAAACTGTGTCCCCCAAAGAAGCTTGATGACCTAATAGCTATCATACCTCAAATGCTTACTACTGTGCTTTAATATAGAATCTTATTATGATTGCATCTTTTTTCAGTATCTATGAAGTCTATTATTTATTGGGTTCCTTTTTTTTTATCATTTCAAATGGTCGGTCTTTCCCTTCTTTCATATTATTTTATATTTTCAAACCATTTTGTACTTACAACACCTCAATTATTTTTGGCAACAAGAATGCTGAAGAACGCTGGTTGATAAAAAGGTGAAAATATGTAAATAATTTTTTCTATTTATATCATTATTTCAAAACATTAATTTTTAATAATTATTTTATTAATCAAATTGATTTATATTTTCTTTATTTTATTTTATTTTTATATAGATTTTTTTAAATGTTTATTTATTTTCAAGAGAGACAGAGACAGAGTGTGGGGGGGGAGGGGCAGAGAGAGAGGGAGACACAGAATCCAAAACAGGTTCCAGGCTCTGAGCGGTCAGCACAGAGCCCAACGCGATGCTCGAACTCACAGACCATGAGATCATGACCTGAGCTGAAGTCAGAGGCCCAACTGACCGAGCCACCCAAGCGCCCCTTGACTTGTATTTTCATTATGTTTTTTTAAATAATACTTTGAGTTTGGTGCTTTTTACTCTTTTTGCTTCTAATAGTTTAATTTATGCATTTTTATTTCATTATTTCCCAAGGCATATGTAGTGAGCTGATTACTTTTCATCTCCAAATAGTAATTTCCATTTGGCTTTCTTTTAACCTCTTTTTTTGGGAAACAAATTATTATGAAAACCTGGAAAAAAAAGTAAAACTTGATAGATTTTTATTTTTCTGGGCTTTTCCTTTTCAATTTCTAATTTGACAAAAAAAATCTTTTTTTCTTAGAGAGTACTCAATGGCTATTGAATATTAAAAATTACTTGCCATCTAATTTACCTTAATTTGTGAGAAAAAATAAGCGGTGATATTTGATAATGGTATGATTCAGAATAGTCACATTATATTTAATGTGCATAAAATACTTACAGTGGTATTGTTTGTCAACCAAATAGCACCATAAGGATTATTCTTGGTATTCAGGCACACCATTCACACACACATGCACACACATGGACTCACATATATGCTCTACCCTTCTGCTCAAACTCCCCACCTGTCTTCTTCCATTATTTTACCAAAGCCTGGTAAAAGACTATATAATAATTTAATATTGGCATAAATAAGCTTTATTTAGGAAGCAAAATCTACCATAATATTGGGATCCAATGTTATCTAGTAAAGGCTTTTGGATTTGACATCTTCTTACTTAGTGCCATTAGTGCAAATGGTGATGTGTTGTCGTAAATGACAGGAGGATCACCATGGCGTAAGCGTGTAAGCAAAGAAGCATGCATGAATAATACACATGACAATTAAAGAGAGGCTGCAAAAATAAATAAGACATTAAATTCCAATCTAGCAGCGGCACTTGAAATAATATACTTGGCATCTTATGACAAAACTATCCCATTAAAAAATTTTTAACAGTTGGTTAAGACCTGTAAATACTCCATTTAAATGGCATGGGCAGTGTAGCGTCAGGCGCACTTAGCATTTGGCAGGACTGTGAATGACCTACAGGTTTGACTAGAGATTATGAGATCTTCAGGTGAGCACAAAGACGTGTCTATAGTTTCCCTCCTTTTGGGGGCAGACCTTCTCATGCCAGGGGTGCAAGTGTGAGGGTTCCAGTCCAAAGAACTTTCTGGCATATTTTAGAAGAGTAAATATGGGAGGGAGGTTTTCATATTTCCTGTGTATTCAAAAACTCATACATGTTTTATTAACAGGAGTCTATATTAAGGCCAACTGCAATATCTCTGAGTGTTAATTCTCTGGAGGGTAAGTTCCTCCTTTTATTAGAATTTTCCAATCTTCAATCATTTGGGATGAAGTAAGTCTGAGCCTAAGTCCATAGGCAAAATTTGTCCTATTCCCTCTCTGTTCCTGAAAATCGACAGAGCAAGCAAGCACATTTCCAGAAGCACATAAGGTTGGAAATTGATTTCAATTTGCTAGACTTACTTATTTCCAAACTTAACTCTTCATGGTCTGTTGTCAGATTTGTCCTAGTTTGTATAGGTCTTGGGTTACACTCTGGACTAAAGAAACAAGAAATGGAAACGCAAAAGACCTCTTACCTAGGAGAATTAACTAGAATATGAACTGAAGATCAGTTGGAATCTCAAAATCCATTTCTAGGGGGAAAATGTTACTATTTACAGAGAGATTACTACATGTAAGCACTGAACTGAGCATATTACATGGCTTATCCTCTTTAATCTTTTCAACCATCTCATGAGTTTGGTAAACTCATTACCCCACATTCTACATGAGGTACTTGAAACTTGGATATATTGAGTAACTACAACCAGTAAGGGGTAGAGCCTTATTTGAATAGGCAAGCTCTTCTTTCAGGATTCTCAACCACTGATATCCTTAACCACTAATGTTCATAACCATTGATAGGCTGTTTTCAAATATATCTATTCTTTGGGAATATTAATACTTGAGCTTCTGAGTAAAAGTTGTAGGAAAAGAGCCTAATTTGTTATCATTTGGCATATACATTTAGTTATTATATTATGAACTGTTTTGCAGAAACAGAACAGAACTTATTGAGTAATGAGGGACAATTAAAACGGCTTCTTCATGAACAGAAGTGCACAAAAGAGATCTAGGCATTATGCCCAAGGACCTACTGCATGAAGGGGTGAAACTGCCTTTCTTATGTCCAAAACTCAAGTTCCGGATTAAAGAGGAAGGGCTCCAGCTTGCCCTTGGCCTCATGCAGGGAAAATGCCAATCTTTTTCTGCAAACTGAACATTTTTGCCATTCATAGTATTCTTTTTTTTTTTTAATTAATTAATTAATTTATTTATTTATTTATTTATTTAAGTAATCTTTACACCCAACATGGGTTTCGAACTTACAATCAAGAGTTACATGCTCTTCTGACTGAGCCAGCCAGTCACCCCACCACTCACATTATTCTTTTTTTTTTTTTTTTTGAGAGAAAGAGAGAGAGAGAGAGCATGCAAGCTGGTGGGGGGGGGGGGGTAGCAGAGGGAGAAGGAGAGAGAGAATCTCAAGCAGGCTCCACAGCCAGCACAGAACCCAACGTGAGGCTCCATCTCACTACTCTGAGATCATGATCTGATCTGAAATCAAGAGTTGAATGCTTGACTGAACCACCCAGGTGCCCCCACTCATATTATTCTTAATCATTGTTTATTTAGGTAAGCCCTAACTAAAGAAAAGAGAGATGAAATGAGATTTAAAGAAGTAAAGATGTACTTCTCTAACCTATAAAAATTAGCATTTCCCAAATAAGGATGTATTCAGCATCACTTAACTATTTAAAGATATGCTGCTTCTTTTCTATCAAGACTAATTGTGTCAAAATTCTAAGAGAATGCCTTTATCATCCTTGCTGTCCTTTAGTTTTTCCTTTCTTTCCCACAAGATACCTTCCTTAACCTCAATGAAAGCACAAACACATTAATCACCTTTAAACCTCATGCTCCGTTTCTACAGCATCCCCAAAGTACCCCCGATTTCTACTCTTACCTCCTTCTTTAAAACTGTCCACCCACCCTCTTCCTTTTCCTTAAGCCTCCCCTTTCTCAGGAAGACTGATATGTTATATTCAGCAGAAAATACATCAGAATAAAAATAATTCATTCTAAAATATGAATGACTAAAAATCTTAATAGGTATGTATAAAGGATACTGTCAGATCTAAGCTTGAAACCTGTCTTTCCTCCCATTTACTCACTAGAGAGCTTCTCTGAACCTCAGTTTCTTTATCTCTATAAAATGAGCAGAATAATACCTGATAAGCTTGTTGTGACAATTAAAGGTGACGATATTTATGCAAAGTAGTGACTGGACATACTGGATTACTAATAAATGTTATTTTCCCTCTTACTTAAGTCTATGATAATATTTAAACATGTTAAATTAATTTTTTTACATACCCGAATCGCAAATTGGCAGTGTTGTAAAGTGAAGTGTGGAAGTCCTCAGGAGATCACTCAAATCAGAGGCCTTACAGCTCTATTCAGTAGAATGGGTTTTTGCAAAACACATATTATAAATAGAAACATACAGAGATAATCATGCACTAAATCCACTCAAGATGTGCTTCATTAAAACAGAAAAGGGCACCTGGGTGGCTGAAGTCAGTTAAGCTTCCAACTTCGACCCAGGTCATGATCCCGCCCTTTGAGGGTTCGAGCCCCGCGTTGGGCTCTGTGCTGACAGCTCAGAGCCTGGAGCCTGCTTCGAATTCTGTGTCTCCCTCTCTCTCTGGCCCTTCCCTGCTTGCACTCTGTCTCTCTGTCTCCCAAAAATAAATAAACATTTAAAAAATTGTTTTTAATTTAAAAATATAATAAAATAGAAAAGAGCTTTAGATGTAGTTAGCAATTCATTCAAAAAAACATTCACTGGGGGCGCCTGGGTGGCTCGGTCGGTTAAGCGTCCGACTTCGGCTCAGGCCATGATCTCACAGTCCATGAGTTTGAGCCCCGCGTGAGTTGGGACCCTGCGTCCGGCTCTGTGCTGACAGCTCAGAGCCTGGAGCCTGTTTCAGATTCTGTGTCTCCCTCTCTCTCTGCCCCTCCCCTGTTCATGATCTGTCTCTCTCTGTCTCAAAAATAAATAAACGTTAAAAAAATTTTTTTAATAAAAAAAAAAAAAATTCACTGGACACCCGGCTTGGGCACTGTGCTGCACTCTGGGTACAGATAAAGAAGACCCCAAGTCATAGAGAGAAAACACCCAATCCTGTTGGACAGAGACTAATAAGCTCAGTCTTTAAATCATGTCAGATTATTAACTTTGTCGTATTTTTCTTTTTAAATTCTATCTGCCCCTTTAAGATTTGGGGAAGACAAGAGAGTACAGAATTTCTGCCAAATCAAAGTTTCCAGAAAACTATGTGAAAATAGTGGTTGTAAAAGGATTTGTTCTTTTTTACTTAAGGAAATTTCACTCAAAAATTAATAACAATTAAGGAATCAAGTATGTATATTCTTTGTTTTTTACCATATAAGAAAGATCCTCTTTGGTGTTTGGGTGTGTGCACATTCATGTAGTCTCTAAGCCGACCGTACTGAGAAATATTTTATCATGATTTTCCCACAGCAATATATGGCATATTTCCAACTTATCTCCACTATTCATAGCCTGAAAATGCTACATATAAAGGATTTTAAATCTTCCTTTTGAGCAGGATGTTTTATGAGCAGTTCAGTTCAATTTTAAATATAATTTTCAAGGGTAGAAATTAAGAAAAGTCCCATTTACTCTGTCATTGGCACCTGCCTTTTCACTGTGCTCTCTATGCATAACCTTTAAGTGAAACAAAATTCTTTATTCAAATGTGGCAATGTCTCTTTAAAAGTCTCCACCAAAAGGCCAGCAAACCAGCTTAGCAACTTTCTTGGGTGGATTCTCAGATGAATAATTAGCCCTGAGCAATGAAACTGTCCAGCAACTATCCTCTTGAAATCTGTGATCTGCCCGAGACTGCATGCAGGGAACATGATAGAGAAGTTTGTTTCATAGTGCCTCTGAATATTGTCCAGAAAAAAAAAAAAAATTCTTCCTTTACGTTAGTGCACCAGACTTAGGCACCCTGGCGGTACGCACAGCAACTGTGCTGTGTGGGGCCAGGGAGCCTCTGTTTATAGCCGCTAGGCTGCTACCGTCTTGCTCCCTGTCAGTCAGGAAAGCCTCCTTTCTGGTTTCTCAAACCCCACCTTCAAAAGCTGAAATTACATGACTCATTTATTTTGATACCATCAAAGTTTTGCTGACAACGTGAGATTTTTGTCTGCCCTGTGTTAACAAGTAAAGTCCTCAGGCCATTAGACAGATAAATGCAGGCCCGGGTTAAAGCCGAAAAATGAACACTTAACTCGTTCCAATCCCCCTCTTAACTCTTCTTCAGATCACTAGAGGATCAGTGAATTGTGTGACGAAAAATGTTGTGCTGTCAAGACCTAGAAGAAGTCACATCAGATAATTACATCCGAAGATCCAGAGACTCTCTAACTATATGTCCACAGTGACTGAAACAATATCTTAAATCACAGACACACGAGTAGACGAATTTGGTAAGGGATATTTATATACTGGACAATATACATGACTTTTTAGCAAAAATGTGTTGTGCCACATTGCTGGGTCATTGATGAATATGCCAAGATTCAAAGGTTTTACTCATATCGGAGGAGTAATCATTTGGGGAAGTAGTTTCAGTAGATATGTTTTCTTGTTCTTATTAGATAATAAATTCCTTTAGTCAAGGTCAGTGCTACTGTACTTTCTGTATTCATCACAACACCTGTTGAGGTACCTGACACATCGGCAATTGATACACACTAGCTGGATGAATGTACTTGAGCAGGTGACCATTTGACAGTAACTAACACTCAAAGAAGAGGAAGTCCAAGGAGACCTGGGTTCTTATCCTGATTCAGTCAATGGTGGTTTGGAACAATTTTAAATCACATAAATGTGCTGAGTCTTAATATTTTAATGTACAAAGAGTAGGGTGGATAAAGGTACTCTCAGAAGTTGTTTTTATACATCCAACAATCTTTATTTGGTGCAAAGAGAGAATGTTTTTGCTCTCATGGAGCATATACAATGGATAAAAGGGTGGGACTAAACAAGTAAATAACCAATAATAACTGCTATGCAGACAGTATCACAGGGGAAAGGAGTAAAGAGTTAACTCTTCTAAAATGTCTTTAGCTTTCATTATTGTTTTTAATTTCTTTTTCTTCCAAATGAAAAATCAACAGCCCTTCTTGAAAAGATACCTTGAATATCAGAAGCAAGTGTGGAGCGTTTTACAAATATAGGTTTTAAGTGTTCCACAGGAGATTATAGCAGATGTCAGGAATATACAACCAGACACACAGACACACACACACACCCATATAATTTATATTTTAGTTGTCTCTAAGTGTAAGACTCTGTAAGCAATTCATGTTGAAAACCACTCAGAGTTTTCTTGATAGTCTTAGTAATGTCCTTAGCCAGTAACCCAGTGAACTGACTTGACTTCTAAAATATCTGATGCCCAAATTATTAAAACTCATTGATGTGGATAACTGACATCCAAAAGAGCCTAGCAAATTGGAAGCTACACTTGGTCTCTGATGTCAGAGGGGCATGAATACAACTCACTGGGCACTGTGGTTACCCAGGTAAGGCTTCCTTATTTAAACTTGGCACACAAAGCATGGTCATGCATAGCAGATGGGATCATTTGTTATCTTTAAGACTGATTGCCTGCCCAAGTAAGGCAGCACAAGGGAAATCCCACAAATGCAGCCAGCTTTCAGGGCTAGGAACGGTGCCACAATCACCCAACCACAGGGCAGAAATAGTTGAGATCACACTGTCCCCTGAATGGTGAGCTGCAGCATGTCCCTTGGGCATACCCTCCCCCACAAAGAGATTGGCCATGAAAAGTAGGTGTTCCCAGGGTAAGCCTTTGGATAATGCTTCCAAAAAAGTATGCTGAATGTATTTTCAATTCAAATGTATTTTCCTACTATCAGTGCTCTCAATTTGCCATTTATCAGAAAAGCCCCTTTTCCTCTCTTCCTTCCATTTGTTTTTTCTTGGCCTTTGAGGAATATGGCAAGGAAAGATTACTCTGGAAAACAAAGAAACAAAACAAAAAATCAAGCCCATTGAACAGAAATGAAATCCGAAAATGTGGGTTTGAGACTGCCGTCTATCAGTCTTGAATCTGGCTAAGTCTCTGTGACACAGGGATGCCATCCAACTCACAGAAGTTTTTGTGAGAGTAAAACAGAACACAATTTGGATATGAAAATGTTCCATAAGAGTCAAAGAACCGCACACTCAGAAGACTTGAACACCTACTGGAATTTTCTTGCATATTGCACTTGGGACACTTATCAGTGTCTGCTCTGAACATAGTACCGGCTTAAAAATAGCTTATTGGAAGTCAGCAGTTCGGCTTTCATGATATGAGCTTTAGAAAAGAAGTGGAAACAGAGGTAATCAGACTAACCTTCCTGAGAAGGCTATTCCAGCAAAGCAAGGCAGTGATACCCTGAGCCTCATGATCTTCGCTAGCTTTTGGCTAGTCTTATAACTGAAGTAATATGCAGAACTGAGAGCTATAAGAAGTGGAACAACAATCAGACCCAGAAACCACACCTCTAAAGGCCAGTAGCATATGCAATTGGGTGCATACAAGCGACAGTATAATCTGTAAAGGCCCAGTAGGCAATAATAGCTGACGTGAAACAATAGCAGAAAAGTGGTGTATTTTGAGTAATGGTCTATCTCATAGTAGAATTTATGTAGATTCTAATAGAAGTCTAATATTTTATTAGACACTATATTAGATACTATCTATGCATACTACTATTTCTTTAAGATACCAGTATTCTGTTAGATACGGTCTATGCTATAAAATAGATAGTAATGTCTATCTCACACTTGACAGAAAGAGAGTCTCTTGGTCAGTGGCTCTCATGTACATTTAAGTTCTTACACAAATCTCTCATCTCTCTATACTCATGATCTAACTTGTCTTTTACAATGCAGCTTTTTAAACTGGAGAGAAAACTGCTGAGTCTCAAATAGCACTGGAGTTTGCCACACAATGACAGTCTTCACTGCCAACATCTTGAACACTCCCTTCCTTAATCCATTCTGCCTAATGAAGCACAGCGTTTTCTGCAGCCCTCTGGGTCGTTAAAAGAATACTGAAACTGCAAACACAAAAAAGAAATGGTTAGTGGGGTGCCTGGCTAGCTCAGTCAGTAGAGCATGCAACTCTTGATCTCGGGGTTGTGAGTTCAAGCCCCATGTTGGGTATTGAGATCACTTAAAAATAAAATCTTAGGGGCGCATGGGTGGCTTAGTCGGTTGAGTGTCTGACTTTGGCTCAGGTCATGATCTCGCGGTTCGTGGGTTCGAGCCCCACGTCGGGCTTTTTGCTGACCGCTCAGAGCCTAGAGCCTGTTTTGGATTTTGTGTCTCCCTCTCTCTCTGCCGCTTCCCCACTCACACTCAGTCTCTGCTTCCCCCCTCCCACTTGAGTTTTCTCTCTCTCTCTTTCTCTCTCTCTCTCTCTCTCTCTCTCTCAGAAATAAATAATAAACATTAAAAAATAAAATCTTAAAAAAGAGGGACAAATGTTTAGAGTGAAATGAGCTAATTGGTAAAGGATTGAATGAAGACCAAAACAGGAACTCACCTAAAGCAGCAACTTTTTAAAAAGAAATCTATGTTGGGGGTTAAAAAACACAAAACCAAAAACAAACAAAACCTGGCTTTAGTCTTTATTTTTTTTAATGTTTGCTCATTTTTTGAGAGAGAGAGAGAGACATAGACAGAGTATGAGTGGGAGAGGGGCAAAGAGAGAGGGAGACACGATCTGAGCTGTCAGTACAGAGCCCAAAGCGGAGCTGGGCCCCATGAACCCTGAGATCATGACCTGAGCTGAAGTAGGAGGCTTAACCGACTGAGCAACCCAGGCATCCCAAGTCTTTATCTTTATTGATAAAAGTTCCTACAAAGTTGCCAGAAAGCACCTAAGAAACAGACATTATTTTATTTTATTTTACACTGAAGAGAAACTATATACGCTATGATAGAAATTTTGAAAAATACAGAGAAACAAAAACAAAGTCAAATAATTTGTAACTGACTAATATTCAGATATAAAGCCCAGCTTACATTTTGTCCTCTTGATCTAGAAAATATTTTGATGGCTATAAATTAACCATCCTTCCCTTGGCTGTCTGCAAAATACATATTTGCATAGGGTAAGACAGACTTTTTTAAAATTATTAAAAGTAAACATTAATAAGCCTAGGACATAACCATTATGGCCTCACATTTTTAAATCAAACACCAATTTTCCTCAGCAAACTAACATCTCTGCTTTTATATGACTTAATCTGAAACAGCAATGCATTATTAAAACAAAAACAAAACAACCACGACAAAAAACTTCTTAAAATAGTGGGAGACAACAGGGGAAAACACAGTTGGGAGCCTCACTCCTCCCTGAGGAAATAGTGAGAAGCTCTTTCTCAGAGTTCGCTCATGTGCCCAAACCACCTGCGAGACTGATATTTTCACTTCCTTTTCTATGCTTTGACTTTGGCACACAACGGTAGATTCTAACCAAACAAGGGGGCTGTGAGCATGCTTCTTTCAGCCTTTGTGAACCTTTAGCTTATGTGTATTTTATTTATGTGATTACTTGATTTTTGTCCTGTGCATCAAATAGTAGTCGAGTTTACCAGGAAGTGGTTGGTAAAGCTGGGACCAAGAGTCAGAACTGCTAACTACCACTTGCATATTAAAACCGCCTCCTTCTGTGAAGTGTTAATGGACTCGGTCCAGCTCCCTGCAGACATCTGTCTGCATCATACATAAAATAAATTTAAATTGGCAGTGTCAGCAGAGAAAATGAGACTTCATGGGTGTTGGTTGCAAGACAAAGCAACCCTTCGGGTGAGAAGTGACCTCACATCCTAGAGATAATGTCCTCACAGCAGGCTCTGGGAAGCCAAACATTTTAGACACTTCTCTCACTGTATCCTGCCCCATAAGGAGCAGGTACAACAAATGATACCATCAGATCTCCTTTAATAGCAAACACGTCAAATTCTATGAGATTTGCAGCTGGTAGTCACATATATTTCTTTTTTTAACTTTATTTTTTTAACATATAATATTTAATTTTATTAATGTTTATTTTTGAGACAGACTGTGAGAGAGAGAGAGAGAGAGAGAGAGAGAGAGAGAGAGAGAGAGAGAGAGAGAACGAGTTAGGGAGGGGGAGAGAGAGAGGGAGACACAGAATCCGATGGAGGCTCCTGGCTCTGGGACAGCACAGAGCCTGATGCGGGGCTTGAACTGACGAGCTCTGAGATCACGACCTGAGCCAAAGTCAGACGCTTAACTGACTGAGCCACCTAGGGACCCCCACATATGATTCTAAGCTTACTTCCACTTCTGCGTTATTCAAAGACTCATTTATTCTCATAAATGGCATGTGGTAAAAGGGATTGTATATGTGTCAGCTATTGTTACTGTTTTCCCCTTTTTAAGACAGAAATATTTGATACTCAGCCCTACTGAAGAAAACTTGCAAAAACAAAGTGTTAACCTGGTTAGTACTTTGATATACTCTAAAAATTCCCTAGCAATATGGACAATGCATTACAAATGAGCACCTTCTCCTTCAAAATGTTAACTGATGCAGGTTGCAAAATTAATATACAGAAATCTGTGGTATTTCTAGACACTAGAAAGTAGCAGAGAGTGAAATTAAGAAAACAATTCCATTTACAATTGCACCAAAAATAATAAAATACCTAGGAATAAACTTAACCAAGGAAGTGAAAGATCTATACTCTTAAGACTATAATACAGTGATGAGAGAAACTGAAGACAATACAAACAAATAGAAAGATATGCCATGAGCATAAACTGGAAGAATTAACACTGTTAAAATGTTCCAACTACTCAAAGCAATCTATAGATTCAAAGCAATCCCCATGGAAACACCAGCAGCATTTGCCACAGAACTAGAACAAAGAATCCTAAACTTTGTAGGGAACCACAAAAGACCCTGAATAGCCAAAGCAATCTTGACAAACAACAAACCTGGAGGTATCACAATGCCAGGTTTCAACATATACTACAAAGTTATAATAATCAAAACATTATGGTACTGACATAAAAACAGACACATAGATCAATGGAACAGAATAAAAAGCCCAGAAACAACCCACTCTTATATTATCAATTAATCTATGACAAAGGAGGGACGAATTCCAATAAGAAAAAGGAAGTCTCTTTCATAAATGATGCTGGGAAAACTGGAAAGCAACATGCAAAAGAATGAAACTGGGCTACTTTTTTACACCATACACAAAAAGAAACTCCAACAGCTTAAAGACCTAATGTGAGGCCTGAAACCATACAACTCCTAGAAGAAAACATAGGCAGTAATCTCTTTGACATTGGCCTTAGCAACATTTTCCTAGATATGTCTACTCATGCGAGGAAATAAAAGCAAAAATAAACTATTCGGACTATACCAAAACAGAAAGCCTTTGCACAGCAGAGGAAACCATCAACAAAAATGAAAAGGCAACATATGGAATGGGAGAAGATAACTGCAAATGACATGTCTGATAAAAGGTTAATATGGAAAATATATAAAAAACTTACACAATTCAACATCAGAAAAACAATGATCCAATTTAAAAATGGGCAGAGGACCTGAATAGACATTTTTTCCAAAGAAAACATATGGATGGTCAATAATAGACACATGAAAAGACACTCAACATCACTAATCATCAGGGAAATGCAAATAAAAACAACAGTGAGGGGCGCCTGGGTGGCTCAGTCGGTTAAGTAGCTGACTTTGGCTCAGGTCATGATCTCACGGTCCGTGAGTTCGAGCCCCGCATCGGGCTCTGTGCTGACAGCTCAGAGCCTGGAGCCTGTTTCAGATTCTGTGTCTCCCTGTCTCTCACCCTCCCCCATGCATGCTCTGTCTCTCTCTGTCTCAAAAATAAACAAATGTTAAAAAAAAATTTTTTTTTTTTAAAACAACAATGCGAGGGGCACCTGGGTGGTTCAGTTGGTTAAGCGTCCGACTTCAGTTCAGGTCATAATCTCATGGTTCGTGAGTTCCAGTCCCTCATCAGGCTCTCTACTGTCAGCATAGAGTTCGCTTAGGATCCTCTGTCCCCCTCTCTCTTCCCCTCCCCCATTTGCACTCTTTCTTTCTCTCAAAAAGAAATAAACACTAAAAAAAAACAATGAGATATTACTGTACACCTGTCATAATGACCAGTATCAAAAAGAAAAGAAAGAACAAGTGTTGGTGAGGAAGTGGAGAAAAAGAAACCCTGTGCACTATTGGTGGGAATGTAAATTGGTGCAGCCACTGTGGGAAACAGTATAAATTCTCCTCAAAAACATTAAAAATAGAAATACCATATGATCCAGTAATTCCACTACTGGGTATTTACCCAAAGAAAATGAAAACACTAATTCAAAAAGATATATGCACCCCTATGTTTATTGCAGTATTATTTACAGTAGCCCAGTTATGGAAGCAACCCAAATATCTATCCATAGATGAATGGATAAAGCTGTGGTATATAAATATAATGGAATATTACTTGGCCATAAGAAAGAATGAGATCTTGGTATATTTTTGATGATATGGATTGACCTAGAGGGTATTATGCTAAGTGAAATGAGTCAGAGAAGGACAAATACCATATGATTTCACTTATATGTGGAATCTAAAAAACAAAATGAATGAACGAACAAATAAAAAGCAGAAACAGACTCATAAACACAGAGAACAAACTGGTATTTGCCAGTTGGAAGGGAAGTTGGTGCCAGGTGGGGAGGGGGGCGGCAAAAATGGGTAAAGGGGAGTGGGAAGTACAGACCTCTAGTTATGGAATGTATAAATCACGAAGATGAGAGGTACAGCATGGGGAGTATAGTCAATAGTATTTTACTAGCATTGCATGGTGACAGGTGGTAGCTATACTTGTGAGCACAGCATAATGCCTAGAGTTGTCGAATCACTATGTTGTACACCTGAAACGAACATAACAATTGTGTGTCAACTATACTTCAATAAAAAAAAGTTAACCGAAACCTCCAATAGCATGTAAGTTCCTACAGGTCATTCCAAAGTTTTATTTCACTTTCAAATCATGGCATCTAAGATAGAAACATGGTAGCTAATACTGACAGTAATAATAATTAATACTAGTGCATCTTTTGCACATCATCTCATTTCACCTTTCTTTCAGACATTATCATTCGTGGTATAGGTTATGCAAATTACCATTGTTAATGACAGCTCACACTTTTGAAGCCAAATGAATGGACCACATAGTTGTCCACTATTCACTCTAAGTATTAAATTAATACATGTGTTTGGGGTGTGTATGTGTGCATGTGTGTCTATGCAAGGTTGGATGGTGTTAAAAGTTATGCTTGTTTACCAAAAATGTACATCTGAAGCCACACCACTATAGTATCAATATCATTAGAATGATACCACTTTATCAGTGTTGAGCCCAGTAATATGTTACGATGTGTATCAGTAACATTTTAGAGATCATCACTCATCACAATGAATAACGTATTGATGCAGCAAAACCATTTCCACTGGTTGTATTACAGATGGTGTTTGATGAGATAAACCAGCTATTAATACAAGAAGGGATTCAGATGATGCTAGGAAATTTTGGTCACACATGTTCTTTAAGTGACTTGTACCATCACAGTGTTGGGTTTCAGAATGAAATGTATGGGGTGTGGTTGGGACACAGAAATATTCCAGACAGGTTGCTTTATCATGGGAACAAATCAGAAGTCCAATTTTCCTACTTGAGCACAAGATAAACAGCAAAAGTTATTTAAAAGCAATGTCTTCGATCCCTCTCAACTGCGGTCAGATTTAGTTCTCACAATTGAAATGGGAATATCTATAGATAAGGTACTGGATATGAATTCAGAAAATTTTAAAATGATGGAACCATGGCAATGTTTAAAAATATTTTCAAAAATTCAAAAGGCAATTCTGTACTGATAGTTAATTCTATAATTTACAAATCTCAACTAAAAATGATTCCCTCACTATCATCCATTGAAAGGAAATTTTAAAAGTCCGTCTTTAATTTCCTTTGGAAAATCATAGTCTTCTCTATTTTTATCTGTCTGTTCCCCAAATCACAGACTTGCTTGGACCCCCCCAGGATAGTTGCTGTCTGCATTGAATCACAGTAAGTGACATAAGGAAACTTGAAGAACCTCAGTCTTTGGAATGAAGGAGCCACATCAATAAAGTAAAACTAAGGTCCCTGAAGTTACAAACCATTGTTTTGCCTTATTTTTTAAAGAGATCATTAAAGCGCTGTTTAGAGGTAAACCATCAAAGAATCACAGTAGAAAAAAAATTATTTTTATCAATTAAGTTATCAATACCATTCTCTAGACATTAAATAAAATCCCCACAGATTATCAAAGAAATAGCTTTTTCATTAGAATTTTGGGATGGCACTCTCACCAACTTTTCTCAAATCTAAAATTTAATAGTCCTTGTTATTAATTTTTCACCAACTTGTTATATTTCCAAACTGATTTGTGATTATGCATTTCATATTCTACTGGGTTCACTAGATATAGACACTAATTGTACCTCATTAATTCCTACACTGGATTTGGCCTAAAAGTGTTGTTATGCTTACTACTGGTAAGGTAAAAAAAAAAAAAAATAGCAAGAAACAAGGAAATAATTTAGTTATATTTTTGTTTTTCTTTATATAGTATTAACATGTGGTGCATTACCATTTCTTAAAAAAATCAGTTTCTGCAATAAAAATGAAAGAAACTACATTATACTCCAGGGGACTTAAAATGATGTGGCTCTAAACTCTGGTTTTAAAAGCCTGGGCGATTAGAGAGGAAAGAAAGAAGGGTGTCCTAGTTTTTCACATGCTGAATGATTCAGCAAAACAGTGCTGTGAACACATCAACATGATTCTGGAAAATACTCAAAAATGTCAAAGAGAAGTCTGGAGGTAAATTTGTGGTATACTATGTGTCAATTAATTTCTTTAGCATCCAAGTTGATTCACTGGACCTTAAAATGAATAAACTATCAAACAATTAAAGGTTTGGGAAAATGATATCTAATGTAGAATTATAAAATATATCTTCACGCTTTACCAAATGATGAGAACTGGTTGGAATATATGAAAGGATAGAAATGTCATAAAATTTTTTAGATTTTTTCCCCCAGTCCATATCCCAGCTACCCACCAACAGCCACCATTTCACAGTGGAGAACATTGAGTCCAGTGAGGTTGAAGTTGTTTGTGTAAGAATAAGGGTTACTTCATGGGAGATCTAGAGATGAAAAACTCAAGCATCATAACTTATAGATTCCCTTCCACTTCTTCAGGCATGAAAATGAAGTACTTTTATGGATTTTTCAACAAATATACCAAAATCTACTACGTAACCACCATTTGCATCAAAGTGATTCTCCAGGAAGGTGGAACAATGGCACAGAACATTTTTAAAGCACTTCATTTAAAACTATTTGTACATCCAATCTATTAATCACAAAAAGAGACTCATTCTGTAATTTTTATTCTAAAATGTTTGCTTATGCTCTAAAAATGTGTCACTCAGGTTAAATAATAGAATTAATCCAGAAACTTGTTTCTGAATGACTTTTGGTCATTGTTAAAAATTATGAACAGAAATTTCAAACGACAGAAATTTATTGCCACAATTTTGGTGCAAGCTTTGAAATTAATTCCAGAGGAGTCCTGAAATACTGTGAGATGTGGCAACAATGTATAAATAACTGGGTGGTTTTCCAACATGAACACATTGAATAGACATGACCAATTTTCCAGGTATATTTGTGTATAAGCCAAATGAGTCATATTAAGGAAGGTAGAATATTGAGCAGTAAATATTTTTCTATTGAATATTTCCCATAATAATGTTATGCTATTAACATTATTTTTTAAATAAATATTTTTATTTTAGAGACCATTTCACTTTTTCATTTGAAATACATACTTATGACAATCTGTAATTTAGATCAGTAAAAATGTGACAGTATCTTTACACTCTAACTTATCAACAGTATTGCAATTATAGAGTTACAGATGATTCAGTTACAGAATGATTCATAGAAGTATATGCTTTGCATGCTGCCATCCATCACTGTCATGTCCCTAACATGTATAAAGTGTATTTTCTTTAAGTTTATGTAATTATTTGGAGAGAGAGAGAAAGCATGCACACATGAGCAGGGGAGGGGCAGAGAGACAGGGAAAGAGAGAATCCCAAGCAGGCTCCATGCTGCCAGCACAGAACCTGACAAGGGGCTCAATCTCATGAACCACGAGATGATGAGTGAGCTGAAATCAAGAGTCAGATGCTCAACTGACTGAGCCACCGAGGAACCCCTAAAGTGTATTTTCAAGACATCAAAGTAAAAACACATGAATGTTCCAGAAAAATAGATAAATAGAACTATGGCCAGAAATAGGGACATTGTTTAATGGATAGCTAAGTCTTTGCCTTATTTTGGAGAACAGAAATACAAAATAACTCTAGAATTTCTTAGAAACAATATTGTATATGTGGATGTGTGTTAAAATTCAAAGATAAATGCTAAAATAATTAAGATATAACTCTTGCTTCTAGACGAACCCCATATGAAGTAGACTACTGGAGCCTGGCTAATTGCTTAAATCTGGATGCTGTAGTGGAAACACCCAATACCTTTAAAGCAAGACTTAAAAAACTCAAACTATTGCCTAAGGTGAAGGCTGATACAAAGTTACTGGGGAAGTCAAGAGAAAGACACACTTCTGCAGTCAGAAATTGGATTGAGGCACCTCCTAGTTTAGTAACTAGGTCAGCATGTTACCAAGAACAGCAGAAGAGCTTTAGACCACGAATATAAGACCTGATTTGGCCCCAAGTTCTCCAAGTCAGCTCAAAACTGCAGAAGACAGAGAAGGGTAGGGAGAGACAGAGAGGGACAAAATAAAAAATATTTAAGTGAGTTTACAAATCAAAATGTCAAAACCTGTAAGCAAACATGGCAGTAAAAAGGACAATAAACAGAATTATTCTAAATAAAATGAAAATGTAGGAGCAATCTACAGATAATCTTAAAATAAATATGATGAGGATACTCAAAAAGATAAAAGAAAAAATTCCTGGTAGAGTAAGAAATCATGAAACCAAACATGGCAAAAATAAAACAAGAACAGAAGTATACAAAAAAGAACAAATTAGAGATTCTAAAAATCAAAATATACTCAATGATGAAATTTTGAAAACGTAACAGATGATAAATCTCTGGACACAAAGGCTGGACACAAAGACAGAGTTTAGCAAATTAAAATATGGGACTGCATGTCTCTACCTGAATGCAACCCAGAGAGATAAAAGAGTTTCAAGATACAAGACAGAACAGTTAAGAATCAAGGAGAATAGTCTGAGAGGCTCCAGTGTTAATTAATAGGAATTCTGGATGAAGAAACAGCTAAGAATTTTTCAGAACCAGAAGAAAATGTGAATTCCTCAGATTGCTGGTGCTTAACTGAATAAATGAAAATAAATCTACATATTCATTCTTAATTTCTAGTTTGTTTTTATTTATTTTTATTTTATTTTAGAGTAAGAGAGAGAGTGTGTGAGCAGGGGAGAGGGACAGAGGGAGAGAGAAAGAATTTCAAGCTGGCTTAGAGATCATTCTCATGACCCTGGGATCATGACCCGAGCCAAAATCAAGAGTCAGACATTCAACTGAGTGAGCCACCCAAGGGTCCCTATTTTTATTCTTTTTTATATCATCAAACTAACTATTTCAAATCACCTTTCAAAATACCATTTTTGTTGTTGATGTTAACTGTTTTAATGGAAGAGATAATTGATTTTGTCTCTGTGAATTTGGCTTCCTAGCCCTGATTTTAGAAATCTGGACTAGTTCTCAGCAATTTCAAATAAGAATTTGCTTTTGAAAATAAAATATGCTTTAACAAAGGCAAGTGTACATTTGAGAGTCTGACATTAAGTAAATAGAGCATGTCGTGAAAAGTATTTATCAGTTTAACCATAGCTGTCCCATGGAATCATTTAAAGTAAGTATATTTTCCTTGTCATCTTTTATCAAACCCTAATTCATTCCTAAAAAAAACAAACAAATGACAAGCAAAACATAGAGTCAATTCTATAAATTGATTTATGGTATTTCTGATTTTACATTTTTACATTAAAATGTGTAGAATTATAGCATCAAATTATTTCTTTTCAGATATTTGAATTTATTATTCAAAATTCAATTCATGTTGTACATGAAATAACATGCATTATGTAGTGGACATAAATGGTAGTTCCATTAAAATGTTTAATTATTGTTTAAGAAGTAAGCATTAGTATTTATAAATGAAATATAATACTTATTAATAATATAATGTAGGGGCGCCTGGGTGGCGCAGTCGGTTAAGCGGCCGACTTCAGCCAGGTCACGATCTCGCGTCTGTGAGTTCGAGCCCCGCGTCGGGCTCTGTGCTGACAGCTCGGAGCCTGGAGCCTGTTTCCAATTCTGTGTCTCCCTCTCTCTCTGCCCCTCCCCCGTTCATGCTCTGTGTCTCTCTGTCCCAAAAATAAATAAAAAACATTGAAAAAAAAAAATTAAAAAAAAAAAATAATAATATAATGTTGATTCTTGACAATCTCAGATACTATTTTACATAACAAATGCTATGTGATTATACTGTGATCTTATCATGGATAGTTGCATAAATCATATTCATTTCTTCTATCTTGAAACATGATTTCTTTTCATAACAACACTATAGATTAATTTTTTTTTTTTAACATTTATTCATTTTTGAGAGAGAAAGTGCAAGCCGGGAGGGGCAGAGATAGAAGGGGACAGAGGATCCAAAGCAGGCTTAGCACTGATGCAGAGAGCCCCACATGGGGCTCAAACTCACAAGCGATGAGATACTTAACCAATTGAGCCACTCAGGCACCCCTAGATTAATTATTAAGAGCACAGGCTTTGGAGACTCTGAATCTTCAGTTAGAATTTATAGTTGATATCTGAATCTATCCTTATAAAGTCAGGAAACATAAACCACTTTAAGTCTCTTAAATAAAGGACATTAAATAAGAAAGTTGTTTACTCAAATAGGAGTAATGGAAGAGCTGAGATGTTCAATCTACAAGGCTACTGAGAGATTAGCAACAATAGGAAGGAGTTCCCTCCCCCATAACTGGGGGACTGTGGGGAGGTGATGGTGTTTCGAAGGACCCAGAAGCCCGTGGGAGCCAGAACCATGGAAGCTATGCCTGGTAGAGCTGGGATCTTGGAGCGAGGCCTTCTGGTGGCAGCCAGAACCGAGGAGAAAAAGAAGCTCTTCCTGCAGATGCCCCAGGAAGCACAAATACAAAAGGAGAAATATCCTAACTACACTCCTTCCCCTAACCTCTAACATTCCACAAAGCCTTCCATTGGCTATACTCCCCAGAAGTCAGACAGCAGGGAAACCTGGGAAATGTAGCCCAAGGAAAGGGCAGGAAATACAGATTTGAGGGAAAACAGGCTACTTAACATCACTGAATGTTTCATTTTTTTCACTTTTGAAATGAATTTTTTTTAATATTTATTTTTGAGAGAGACAGAGAGAGACAGAGTGTGAGATGGGGAGGGGCAGAGAGAGAGGGAGACACAGAATCCAAAGCAGGCTCCAGGCTCTGAGCTGTCAGCACAGAGCCCGACACAGGGCTCGAACTCACAGACAGCGAGATCATGACCTGAACAGAAGTCAGACGCTTAACTGACTGAGCCACCCAGGTGCCCCTCAAAATGAAACATTTTAAATGACCACATTTTAAATAGGCATTGTAATCTAGGGTTACAAACATTAAATTATACATTTAAAGCACTGAGTGGTGGGTCTGCCATATTACAAGCTCTCAATAAATGGTAAGTATTCTAATGATAGATTTTAAGTCCCCATATTATTTAAAATGTTAATCTGATCTGGGGCGCCTGGGTGGCGCAGTCAGTTAAGCGTCCGACTTCAGCCAGGTCACGATCTCGCGGTCCGTGAGTTCGAGCCCCGTGTCAGGCTCTGGGCTGATGGCTCGGAGCCTGGAGCCTGTTTCCGATTCTGTGTCTCCCTCTCTCTCTGCCCCTCCCCCGTTCATGCTCTGTCTCTCTCTGTCCCAAAAATAAATAAAATACGTTGAAAAAAAAATTAAAAAAAAAAAAAAGAAGTGGGAGCTTAGCCTGGGGTGAGAGTGCTAGAGATGGAGAGGGGTGACAGGCCTGAGAAATGGTTAAGAGCAATCACACTTGCTGACATATCAGGTATGGGATATGAGCAATAGAGAAATCCAGGGAAAGTTCCTTGTTCTTTGTTCTCCCTGCCTTGATAAAAACAATTTTCTGCAATCCTGCTTTTCTTCCAGAATATGTTCGCTTTATGTCCTAATAATCACCTCCTTGTGTCAATGGTTGTCGCACAGAGTTCTTTCATCTATTTCTGGGGATGTTGCCTTATTAAGGAGCATCCTCAGATTCCACTGGCCCATATCCAACCTCACTATGTTAGGCAACTCTTAGATAAGAACAGATGTTACCCTCCATAATGTGTAGGGACACTTTCTTATACACATTGCTTATAAATTTAGAAAATGTGTAAAATACAAATTTCAAACAATGCTACATAGTGTGGGAGACTGAATAACTTTTTAAAAAATTTTTTAATGTTCATTTTTTTTTGAGAGAATGAGGAGGGGGAGGGGCAGAAAGAGAGAGGGGAAACACAGAATCTGAAGCAAGCTCCAGGCTCTGAGCTGTCAGCACAGAGCCCAACACGAGGCTTGATCTCACGAACCACAAGATCATGACCTGAGCGGAAGTCAGATGCTTAACCGACTGAGCCACCCAGGCACCCCTGAATAATTTTCTCAATTACGATTTCTTGTTAAACTAAATTATTTTAGTTTATTGCCTTAAGGTGAGTCAAAGGACCATGTAGAGGAAAACGAATTAACAGAGTTTTAGTCTGTTTTGTGGTTTAATCAAAATAGGAGTTTAGTTTTCCGTCTCCCACCACCCTTTCAAAATGTATTCATTGGCTGTAATCTTGCCCTGCCTCTAGATAAAGCTGGAGTGGTTCCCAGGAACGTTCTGTTTATTTCTAGATGAGTGGAACTGTAAGTCACAAGGCCGCAAAATGCATAGTTCTAATTTAGAAATCAAAATGTCCAGAAGAAAGTATATACACGGCAAATAGGAGAATCAATTCTTCAATATTCATTCAAAGGTAAAGTCTTCTCCCCTTTCCAGGCTAAGTCTTCTCTAGTTGGCAGAGTAGATGCTGCTGGCTTCTGCTCTGACATCCTTCATCCATCCCTCATTTTCTGCAGGATGTTTTCACCCCCATCAGAGATGAAGCGGAGGAAAAGAGAGATGAGAACTTGAACTTGGTTGGGTTGGTTGAACTGGGGGTTCCCACAGTCCCCTTTCACTATAATACTGAGGACACAAGCAAAAGCCTGTTTTCATGGGTGGCACACCCACCCAGTCACACATTGCTGGTGCCCTCCCCTCTCCCAGGGGCTTCAGCCCAATTCCCACACATGTTGTTCTTCACGGGAAACACGCAGGCAATCTCGGGCAGGACACCTCTGAGCTGCTACAGCCCAGCTGACCTGGCTATTCAACCAAGCAGTTAGTGTTTCTCTGCCCTCCAGTGTCCTGGGTGAACGTCAGACCCCAGGACTGGCACTGAAGAGCAACACAAATATATCACTTAAGAAGTATAAATCATCTATGGGGCACCTGGGTGGTTCAGGAGGTTAAGTGTACAGCTCTTGGTTTCAACTCAGTAATGATCTCATGGTTTGTGGGTTCAAGCCTCACATGGGGCTCTGTGCTGACCACGGAGCCTGCTTGGAATTTTCTCTCTTTCTCTCTCTCTCTCTCTCTCTCTCTCTCTCTCCCTCGCCTATTCACTCTCTTTCTCTCTCAAAATAAATAAATGAACTTAAAAAAAATTTTTTTAAGTATAAATCACCCTTATTATTAACTTGTCCAAAAAATTTCTCCCTGCTATTAGTAATCCAAAATTGTAAATATTTTGATATAAATGAGGACATATGCACCTAAATTAAATTAAAGACTCTCTTTCTTTTTCTCTCTCCCTCCCTCTCCTCACCTCCCTCTCTCTCTCCCGACACTGTTTGAATCAGAGTTGCTACAGAGTTAAGGCTCACAGCAACAACAGGTAGGATCTTGTCTTTAGCCTAAGGGCAACCACATTCCTTGTGTTGCCAGCACCACTGATTCAAAGTGGAACCCCCAGATTAAAGTCAGAAAACACTCTCAGCTATTAAAAACATCAAAATGAGCAATGGAATGTTCTTTTAGTCATTGCTTTCTTAAATCAAAATGAATTTCTGTTCTTTTTCTCTCTGATTTCTAAAAAATACATAAATATTTTTATCAAGAAGGACAATGGAAATATGTAGCCAACAGAAATATATATAAAATATAAAATGCAACTTACCATGCACCATTTACAGACAGAGAAGTGAAGGTGCCAACCCCCACCCACCACCTGTAGCCCATGTTCACTATTTCACAACTGTGTTCTCCAGAACTTGTCTATACTTGCTGATTACATTTTCAGGGGATGGTCCATTTCTTATAGTTTTCACTTCTTGTCATATTGCTTTAAGAAGTCGGTAGAATTCTAGTTATACTATTCTCAGATAATGTACAAAATTATTTCCCTCCTTTTCCCAGATTTGTATAAACGACAAATACCTCCAAATACGGAGAAGAAGGGGAAGAAGCAGATTACCTGCCATGGATAGAACTCCAAAGAGACTGAACTGACATTGACCCTAGAGTATACTTTTTACCCTTTAACAGTATTAGTAATCATGTTTATTGGGATTTGCTCACTCAGGTGTGAGGGGAACATACCACACATCTTCAGAGCTTGCAGTTCAGATTCTGAGATTCGCCCAAGGAGAAGAATATAATTTATTTCATTAGTCATCCTGAGTTCTACTGCACAAATGACTTCTCTTTAATTGTGTGAAGCCCCCAAAGGTTTAAAAATAATTTTTATTATTTTTTTAATTTTAAGAGAGGGGCTCCTGGGTGGCTCAGTCACGTAAGTGTCCAACTCTTGATTTTGTCTTGGGTCATGATCTCACAGTTCATGAGATTGAGCCCCACATTGGGTTCTGTGTTGACAGTGCTTGGGATTCTCTCTCTCTCTCTCTCTCTCTCTCTCTCTTTCTCTCTCTCTCTCTCTCTATCTCTCTCTCTCTCTCTGTCTCTCTCTCTGCCTCTCCCTGCTCAGGCTCCTTCTCTTTCTCAAAATGAATAAATAAACGACCACCCACCCTAAGCGGACAGAACATAGATCATAAAGTCTAAACAATGGAAAACCATGGACTGTTTCCTTTAAAGCTTGACTACACTTTTAAGCTCATATGAACAATTTCCAACTTTGTTATGTTCAAATTTAAGCCAGCTTGCCATTAGATAACATTATACACAGTCAACACTAATACATGTTTTATACACAAAGTTTGAAGTTTGTGCCACTTCGTGCCTTGTGTTTTTCTCTGCTTGTTTATTTGCTTGCTTAGATTTGTATGTACCTATCACGCCCAAAATCTCTAGGAGAAATGCAAATCATTCAAACATACCAGCAGTCTACAATTCTTTCTTAGAGACAAATCGCCCGGAGTCTTTGTTCTCCTCTGATTTGTATAGTTGCTCTCTAGGCAGGACTCAGTTATCATACTGGGTCTTTCTTTCACCAGTATCCTGAGCATTTTTTTTCTCTTATCTATTGGATTTTCTGATTTCTGATCCATGTCATCCTCTTTCTTAGATTAAATTTTCATTTTAATGAATAATATCCTCTACTAGCTTTGAAAGGGCACATGAGAGAAAAAGTTTAAAACATTGAATATCTGAAGATTTCTTTATTTTTTAAATTTTTTCTTTATTTTTGAGAGAGAGAAAGACAGAGCATGAGCAGGGAAGGAGTACAGGGAGATAGAGACACAGAATCTGAAGCAGGCTCCAGGCTCTGAGCTGTCAACACAGAGTCTGAGGTGGGGCTCGAACTCGTGAATGGTGCGATCATGACCTGAGCAGAAGTCGGACACTTAATTGAATGGCTAAGTTTGATGTCATTCATATTTAAGAACAAGGCAATGAGAAACTGAATAGAAGTTCAGTGTGCATGGATAGTATTTATCATTTAAAGACACTGTTACAGGATAATCTCTTTAGTAAATTAAGTTTGAGTACTGACCCTCAATGTCTGTAAGTCTTTGGAGAGGGGATAGAGCTTGTAAATTTCCAGAGAGGAATTTTCTTCCATTTTCCTACCCTGGAGAAATAATCCTGGCAGTCAACATCTCTGAGCTAATGGAGGAAAGAAGTTAGGATCTTACCATTCAAAATGTAGAAATTTAAGCCCTATTTCATCACAGGGGTGGCTGTAAGTCCAGAGTCTCTCTACTTGACCTCTCCAGAGAGTAACCTTCTAATCTTCTACTTGAGTAAAGGAGGGACATCCAACAGCTGTGCAAGATTTGGAAGGTGGAGTATTAACTACTCTGAATACTGACCCTTCACTTTGTTTTCCTCTCCATCTGTATCTGTCTCCAGTCCATGAGGCCTCTGGTCTTGAGGCATGAATCCATCTATTTCTAGTTTCAACTCTCAAAGATCTACTGATTCAAATACCACATACCCATCTGATATCTCTGTTTTAAAGCATAGTTGCAAATGTCTGCTTACTCTCTATCTTTATCCCTGGGCATTAACAGTTGTTTTAATTCCACTGGGTTGATAAAACAGTTGGCTTAATCATTTAGATTTGATTTTTGGTGTATTTAACCTATAGTATCTAACTAGAAACTCTCCTGAATTGTTTTTCCCTACAATCCAATTACTTTCCCCAACGAATGTCTTGTAAGTTGAATTTTCTTCATCTCATCTCATCATTGTGCAAAGTAAGTGAAAATTATGAAAAGAAAAGTGCTAATACTAGAGATAAGGAGCCTAGGTTTTATAAACTTAATACATTAGAGATAAAGATGGAGATCGATAGGCCTACCAGAAGCTGTATCTCTTTAAGTTCAATCTGATACTTATTGTATTGAAGTCAGTTGAATATGTGAACAGATAATAAGGTATAAGAATAAACCTAAAGAGTTTGTTTGTTTATTTATTTATTTATTTATTTATTTATTTATTTATAAATGTTTCTTTATTTTGAGAGAGACAGAGCCTGTGCATGAGCAGGGGAGGGGCAGAGAAAGAGTGGGAGGGAGGATCGTAAGCATGCTCCGAGCTGTCAGCGCAGAGCCTGACATAGGGCTCAAATTCCTGATGAGATCGTGACCTGAGCCAAGATCAAGAATCGGTCACTTAACCCACTGGGCCACTGAGGCGCCCCAAGGATATGCTTTAAACGCTGAAAATATATTACTAAAAATGGGTGTTTCACAGGTAAAATGTAATTAAGGAATTTACAAGGGAAACCTTTCTATAATAATAAGTCTATCACTAGTCTTCAGGGAATTTGAATTCCAAAAATTCCAGTACCATAGGCACAAAACTATAGAACACTCCAAACAATTTTTAGGTTACCATCTTAAATTTAAGAACCATAAAGAAATAAATAACTATTCAATTAGAAAGGTAATAAAGTCATTGGTAATTGCAGAGTTCTCTGATATTTTCTGGTACTGTCTTGACCTATTTACTTTCTTTTTTAACTGTAGTATGACTCCTTTCTATCAAAGCTTGTTCTTATTTTTTCTTAAATTATTATTCATGTTATACCTCACTGAAAGCACAAATCAGTGCTCTATCTCCTGACCTTTTTGAAAACCAGTCGGATGTATATGACAGAAGCAGATGGCTGTATGTGCCCAAAGCAAGGAGGACCAGAGGTTACACTCCCTTGTAGTGCAGTGTGTACTACAGAAGAGTGTGATTTCTTCTTAATTCGAATTTATATCAGTGTATCTAACAAATGTTTTTACAAAAATTTTAAAACCTTTTCTCACACTTTAAAAGACTGAATATACTTGTCTATTCAACTCTTCTTAAAGCTAGTACTTTTGGAAATTTGCATATAAATTAAATAGAAGTAGAAGGTTGTTTGAAGTAAATGGTGACTGGCATTGTGTTTGAGCCATCTGTTTTTCTGTGTCTCACCACAGTTGCTATTTACAAAGCAAACTGCACCTCCTTAACATTTCTCACTCTGAGAACCAGATCCACATTTTTCTCTTATCAGCGGCTGGTCCCCTGCCCTCAACTTAATGTTCAACTAAAGCAACTCAGACTCATTTCACTCATTTAATATGCTTTCCTTCTCTGAGGAAAGAATTTGTATATTGAGCTGTGCTGAATACAGATTTTATTTAGCTGTGTATAGATGTTTTATATTTATAAACACATGTAATTACAGACTGTCTCCAGCCTATTTGAATTACCTACAAATGGATATAGCAATTGCCTGCATATCACCTTACAGTTTTAAAGTAAGTAATCTCCTATTAACTCAAGTCACCAAAAAGATAGAATCATATATATATATATATATATAATCAATTTATATCTGTATATAATAAGTCCTAAATTTTAAAAGTATTAATTGAATCTTTTATTCTCATTAGCACCTTGATACTGGGCAAGATTTAAAATGAAAAGAGCTCAACTCCTGTTATCCCAATGGAGGTGATCATTTTCTCTCTTCAGCTGGTTATTGGGTTTTTAATTATCTAAAATTTTAATGTAAACCTTTGGCTGTAGTGGCCTACAAAAGTTTCATGTTTAGATTTAGGGCTGTTACTCCTGGTCTGTCAAGGGTAGAGTTCTGAGTCAAATGCAACTATGTGGAGGCCTGTAATGTAAATCTTTAGTCATTAATTCCATTATCTCCCCATACCAAAATAAAATGAAATGAAATGAAAAATGAAAGTGTTTTTATTCTGAGGTAGAATTTACATAGAGAAGAATGTACAAAGCTTAGTTGTATATACATCAGTGAGTTTTGACATATGTATATACCACTGTAACCCATACCCACATCAAGGTATAGAACATATCTATCCTTCTAGAAAATTTCTCCATGTCTCTTTCCAATAAGAAGCCCTCTTTTACCCCAGAACTAATTGCTTTTCTGACTTCTATCACCAAAATTAGTTTTCCATACTCTTGGCATGAATTTGATGCAAATAAAATTAAAAAGTCTATATTCTTTGATATCTGGCTTGTTTTGATCAATATAACACTTTTGAGAGAAACATACAGCCTGACGTTTGGAAAAAGGGAAGTAAAAATGGACTTTCTTTAAAGATGGTATAATTCTGTATGTAAAAATCTTGAGGCATGAGGTAAAAATGCCTATAACTACTAAAAAATTGAGCAAGTTTAAGGGCTGCAAAGCCACTATATGAAAATGGTTATGTGGTTTTTTTTAAACCAGTATTTTATTTTACTAAGTAATCTCTTTGCCCAATGTGGGGCAAAAATTCACAACCCCCAAGATCAAGAGTCACATGCTCCACCAATGAGCCAGCCAGGCATTCCCTAAAAATCACTGTGTCTTACTATGCCTTTTGAATAACTTTACAGGTGATTGATTAAGAAATTGTTGCTGTAATGGAAGTATTCTTGAGCAAATACAGGTCCAGAGACACACACAAACATAACTCCAAAACAAACATAATCAATGAAGTGAAAAAAAGACCTAAAATATCCCTAAAACCTAGCAAGCAATCAAGATTAAAAAAAAAGAAAAGAAAAGAAACTACTAGGCAATACATAAGAGAAAAGCATTAGCTTTTGTGCTCATCATTTGTCCTTCCCTTAGGGAACTTCTCATTTGTATAAATCCTTATTTCTCTGGGAATACAGTTTTTAAAAATCTTGTTGCAAAGTATCTTGCAAACTTTGCAAAGTATCTTGCAAACTTGTTGCAAAGTATCTTTCCCAACTGGGAATGGGACTTTGTGCTTCTGTTATATATGAAAACATTTAGGGATGCCGGGCTGGCTCAGTCAGAAGAATGCAAGACTCTTAATCTCAGGGTCATGAGTTCGAGTCCCATGTTGGGTGTGGAGATTGTTTAAATAAATAAAAAACTTTTTTGAATTTTTAAAAAATAAATAAATGAAAACATTTAAATTGCCTTAACAAAACCTGAGCTACCTCTGCATACTCTGTGAGTGTATGTGCGTGCACGTACGCACATGTTCTATGTCTTTAGAAAGCATTAACGCTTACAAAGAATAGCTGGCCAAATAAAAGAAGGGCAGGCTTTAAATAGATGTAATCAATTAAGTAAAGTTTAAAGGCTGGTTGTAGACCGTTGTACCAAACAAGGTTACCAGACAATTTGCTCATCTACACCTAAGTGAATGAAAGTAGAAGATGATTGCAAACATGTTTATTTTGAGATTTCCATGTTCTAGACACTGTGCTGAAGACTTCACATTCGTTGTCTCATTAAACTCCACAAAAAGTGAAGCAGGTAATATTTTCCCCATTTTATAGATGAGAAATCAAGGTTTAGAGTTTAGGTAACTTCCCCAAGGTTACACAATAAGTTAAGAAACCAAGATTCAAACCAAGAGCTCACATCCAGGCCCTGACACCCCTTTGCTTTTTCCTATATGTAAGCCAATATTCTCTACTTCCTTTCTGATCATCCCCTAAGTGCAAGGATAAATTGTTATATATAAGAAAATTTCTTAACGATCTTAATTGCAATTAAATACTCCAACCATGTAAGAGCAGTGTGAGGTAGAAACTAAATTTTCTTTAAAAATGTATACATGCAGGGCACCTGGGTGGCTCAGTTGGTTAAGCATCCGACTTCCGCTCAGGTCATGATCTCACAGTCTGTGAGTTCGAGCCCCGCGTCGGGCTCTGTGCTGACAGCTCAGAGCCTGGAGCCTGTTTCAGATTCTGTGTCTCCCTCTCTCTGACCACCCCCCATTCATGCTCTGTCTCTCTCTGTCTCAAAAAGAAATAAACATTAAAAAAATGTTTTTAATGTATACATGCATGCGTACATAATGTGTGTGTGCACGGGTGTATGTGCGTGTAGCTGTATGTATTATGTTTCTGTAGGTACAACTGTACAGAAAGATACTTAAAAGAGAGGTAGGGGTTTAGAGGTGGAGTGGAAAACAATGACTAACTCTATGTAATTATTGTGTAATTTCAGTGAGTACGGTAAATGTTTATTCTTTTTGTTTAAAAAAAAATCTAATAAACATGAGGTGCCTGGGTGGTTCAGTCAGTTGAGCCTCTGACTCTTGGTTTCATCTTAGGTCATGATCTCACGATTCATGGGTTCAAGCCCCTCGTCGGGCTCCATGCTGACAGAGTGGGGCCTGCTTAGGATTCTCTCTCCCTCTCTCTCTGCCCCTCTCCTGCTCATGCTCTCTCTCTCTCAAAAACAAATAAATAAACTTAAAAAAAAAGAGTCTAATAAGCTAAAACCTTTTACATTGGCATGTATGTTTTGGAATGTTACTTCCACAGAAACATAAATATAAATGTTCTTGCACACAGAAATATGTTTAAAGAAATGCTTTTTAATTATTATTCATCTGTGATTTTATTCTTCAGGACATGATAAGAATTGAGGAAATTTGAGGAATTTATTGTCAATTGAAAACTTCTACAAATCCTTAGTTTTAGGTAGATTTACACTTGTAATGAGCTATGACCTTGGGCAAACTTCAAAATAATTAGCAATATTTCAACCCAATATGGTGTGAAAGATGATTTTTTTAAACAGAAGCGTAAGTTCCTTCAGTATGTCTTATAGAATTAGTGAAGAATGACTGTATTATTAGTCACATAATTAAAAGGCCTAAGAAGTTGTAAGCGAATTGCTTTATCATTTAATACCTCTTAAAAAGGAATAATATTTAGTTATTTATCCAACCACTTGTAGTGATGTATGTATTTTGCTAAGTCAGAGATAATATTTTAAATATAAAATTCACATCATATCTCCATTAATAAAAATGATGTTCTTTTTCTTAATGGAATAACACAACCCATTTTAAATGCTTTCCAAAATAGAATTTTAAAAATATCAACAGTGCCATTCAACTCTCTGTTATTGGGTAAAAGAAAATCAGGGAATTTTGATCCTTTCTAAACAGAAATGGATTCTCCAAAACAACAGATAAAAATTATCATAAGGTAAAGTTTCCTGAAGGTGGCAGCATCCTAAGCAAATCTCTTCTCAACATTTGTAGTCAGCTGTACTCACTCATGAAGTATTACTAAATTCCGTGGTGAAGATGGCTAGGAATGTTACAAACCATCATTCATTATGAAAACAATGTAACTATCATCATCACAATGATGTGATCTCTAAGGGATTCCTACCTAAAGTGTAGCCTCGGCTTTCAAATACATTTTATACTCAATACAAAAATCTTTGTGAAGGCTTTTTATATCTATAAAGATTTCTGTTTCTTGATTCATTATATTATTTTTTTTACTAATAAATGTCAGCAGAGTGACAGGGTGACAGATACATTTCAAAAGTCCAATTTCCAACTTTGGGTCATTTTCTTATCAGAAAAAAAGCATTTTTAATTCCAATTCTTTTTTTGCATTTCTTGAAGTAGAAGCAAAGAATCATGATGAATATTATGACAATGATTCTTGAAACTAAGCATGGCTGCATACATCAGGAGGGAAATTCTAATTTAAACACTGGGTTTTAAGGTACTTGTTCAATTCAATTGAGTTTTAAATGAAAACCCATAAAGTTTTTTTGCCTGCCAATAAAATATTATTTGATGACATACTTTTGAAGCTATAATGTTTTCTCTACACAGATGGTTATAGCTGTTATCGTTATTATTAAAATGCCAGTTTCCTGACCAAACTTTGTGATTAGAGACTCTTCTAGGAAGAGATAGTTCATTATCATGACCAATCATGCCATCCCTGATTAAATACCCCATCAAAGATCAAAGTCCCCTCAAGGGGAAGGTTAGCCTGTAGGAAAAACTGAAAGATACAGTTCATTAATAAGAATCACATAATATCCGGATCTTTCCATTTACCCCAGTCAGGTGCACCTAAATTCTTCCACACTCATGCAATACTGAAAAGGACCCCGGGTGGCTCAGTCATTTAAGTGTCTGACTCCAATTCGGCTCAGGTCCTGATCTCACGGTTTGAGCCCTGCACCAGTCTCCATGCTGACAGCGTGGAGCCTACTTGGGATTCCCTCTCACTCTTTCTCTCTCTGCCCCTCCCCTACTTGTGCTATCTCTGTCTCTTTCAAAATAAATTTTAAAAAAAGAAAGAAAAAGAGGGAACAAGCATTTTCTCAGTACTGAAAGCTATTAATCTTTTGCCATATCATTCATCAACAGAGTTTCTCTGGATAGATATAGGTATTTTTCCTTCAAAATGAGATGTGTTTCTCCATTCCTAAAAATTTATTGGTTGATTTCCAGTCACTTGGTATTCCATATCTAAACATGTGGATAAATGTTCAAATTCTACAGTGTTTGTCAGTCACCTGCTATCTAAAATTTAATGCCCGTTTACCATGTTTCCTAAATTAGATTACCATATAATCAAATGTTATTTTAGCAAACTAGTGAAGCCTTGTGTGTCACAGGTACAAAGATGTGGTGTTTCTTTGCAAATCGTAATTTACAAGCCAGCTGACCCATATGGAACTACATGATTCAGCAAAGAGAAAGTTCCTGGCAGTCCCATACAACCTCAGCAACTTTCCTTCTTTAGACCTTCCCCAACCAGAGTTTCCCCGCTCTGCCCCTGTTGCATTTTCACACCTTCCTTCATCTTGTTTCTTTCCTTTATTCTCCTGCATATCATTGTTCTTTCTTCCATTTTTTTTTCTTTCTTCATCTTTGTTCCTTCCCTCTTCATTTTCAGAGTCTTTGAGCCTGTGGATATTAGGGATTTTCCTGAGGTATTTCCCAAAGGTTGAGGAAAAGCACCAGAACTGGACTTAAAGTCACACAAGCAACAATAGCAAGACCCTGGGTGCTGACGGGCCATGGTTGGAGTGATGATTTATCTGGATGTTATTGAGTACAGGACAAATAGAAAATGGAGACAAAGAAGGGTCTATGCAGTCTACTTATAAATTGAAAGCCAAAAATTTCCAACATATTCATCCTATAAATCTGATTTTTTTGTGTATTTAAGACTAGCAAGTTAAAAATTCTTGGAAGATTTGGTCTAAATTTCTCACTAGTATTATAGACTATAACACCCAGCAAGCACATTATACATATAGATGAAGAAATATAGAGAGAAAAACTGGGCTCCTTTATTTCACACTTTGCTAAATAGGTTTGAAAACGAAAATTTACGAACAAGAATGGGAAAACCATTTTAACTGAAATTGGATCACTTAAGCATGAGTGATGTAATAGAAGATAGAAAGAGGTATATAGAAGAGAAAATGGCATGATCGTATCATGGGGAACTTGAAAGAAATAGGAAAAAACCTAAAGTTGAAATATTAAGAAACAATAGAAGTGTTCATCTACGCAATTCACAACGGCCTTGGAAGGCCTTTGGAGGACAGAGGCAAGAAAAATAATAATAGTCAGGATTATAAGGTTTGGCAATAACAGAGAGAAAGAGAAATGATGTAGAGGCCAGAAAAAAATTGCATTGATCAAAGTAGTAAAAGAGAAAATAAATTTGGAAAGTCACATAGAGGAAGAAGCAGTAAGATTTGGCCATGAATAAAAAAAAGAGCTGGTCACATCATGTGTCAGGTAGAGAAGATTTGGACATTTGGGAAGGACAAAAGAAGTTCAGTAACTGTTTTGCGAGGAGTCAGTCTTGCCACAAACCAAGTAGAGTTAAAACACTGGTTCTAGCCAACAAGCTGATTTCACACTTGCATAAAAGGGCAGCCAATACATAATTTAATTATCACTGAAAGCAGAGATGACACTAATTGTATTTTAAACTCTTCCTAATCTCATGGAATGTGATAGTAAGTGAACTGTGGACAGCATCAAGCTCATTTCTGGCACTCAACTGAAGTCATACAATTAAAAAACAAAGTTAGTAGGAAGGAATGTGTGTTATTATTCCACATTAGCTACCTAGAAATTTTAGGCACTCTGCATCTGAGACACACTTGTCTCCTGATCCCTCCTGCAGAATAAAAGTATATATGCAGTTCTTTGCCAAAGTGAACAAGGAAAAGAAGAGGCAGGACAGAGTCACTCTACAAAAGTACTTCCCTCCTCCTTTGCCCATGGGTAGAACAGGCTAATCACACCAAAGATGCAGCACCCATACCCCCATCTAGTTTCAAATTTCCCATTAGAAATTGACTTTCCTCTATGGACTTTCAGTACAAGGAAATTAGAACCCAAAAATATAACATAAACTCTTAGTTTCTGTGATTGATGAGTAATAGTTAGTGTTAATTATTATTTATGGAGCCAGGATGCTTGACTTCTTCAGGTATAGCTGTGGTGCCAGAGGAATTCCATTTACATAAAGGCCCCTATGTTTTTAGATAGGGGGGGTAAACATCGGAGCTTATTGCCAGGTTTTCCTGTGGCTGAGTCAGAAGATAAGGGAAGGGGGTGGGTATTTTTGTGTGCTTTTTTTGTTTGTTTTTCCCTTGAAACTCTAGAAAAGCAGTATTAGGGTTATCCTTCTAGACAGAGAAGAGTAATGTAGATGCCTCTGGACACACAAAAGTGGAGTTTTGGCTTTAGGAGATGGACTTTGCAGTGTGTTTTGCTTCCCTGCTTCCCTTAGGCAGGACCCAAAAGTTCTTTATAAAAGCAAATTTATAAGAAGCTCTGTTCAGATTCATAGGGAAAGTTCAATTACTTTTTAAATTAACATATAATATAAATATGGTGTAGCTATGATACCTGTGAAAAGTACACCTATCATGGGCACATGGCTCAATGAATTTTTATCAGGTGGCTATATCCGTGTCACTAGCTCTCTCTGATCTAGAACATGAAGGCCCTTCATCACTTACTTCAAATGAAACTACTAGCTTGAATTCTAACAGCATGGTTTTTTGTCTGCCTTTTGTTTTTAAGATTTTGTCTTTTTACTTCATTTTTATTTTTTCAAAAAATTCTTAATGTTTATTTTTGTGTGTGAGAGAGAGAGAAAGAAAGAGAGAGCATGAGAAGGGGAGGGGCAGAGAGACAGAGGGAGACACAGAATCTGAAACAGGTTCCAGGCTCTGAGCTGTCAGGACAGAGCCCGACTCGGGGCTCAGACTTGGGAATGTGAGATCATGACCAGAGCCCAAGTCGGACACTTAACAGGTTGAGCCACCCAGGCACCTCTGTCTTTATACTTTAAATAAATGAAATAATGCTGTATGTTCTTTTCTGTATCAGGCTACTTCCACCCAATACTATGTTTGTATGATTCATTCATGTATTTGGGAGTGTTATTGATCAGTTATCCTCACTGCAGTATAATACTTAATTTATATGAATACACTGTAATATATTACCCATTCTATTGATGGACATTTGAGCCATTTCTAGCTTGGGCCTATTATGCATAGCACTTCTTCCACAAACATTCCCATATGTCTTGCAGTGCATATATTCATTCATTTATGACAGGCATATATCAAGCAGGTGGAATCACTAAACCATAGGGTAGGTACATATTCATTTGTTTTAGTGGATAGCACCAATTTCCAAAGTGTTTCTACCAATTCATATTCCAACCACAACATGTGAAAATTCCAATTGCTCTATATTTTTGACAACCCTCAGTATTTTCTGCTTTTTATTTTATCCTTTCTGATGGGTGACCATGGAGTTTAGAGCTGCACTCTAATGCCGGTTGAGGAGACTGGGACAAGATCTTGCTAATTCTAGTTGTAATGGGTCTTATAACCCACCTTGGTATATACCATCTGTTTGGTAACTGAAAATAAATAGATTTCTGGGGCGTCTGGATGGCTTAGTCAGTTGAGCATCCGACTCTTGGTTTCGGCTCAGGTCATGATCTCACAATTTCATGAGTTTGAGCCCCACGTCAGGCTCCGCACTGGTGACATGGAGCCTGCTTGGAATACTCTCTCTGCCCTTCCCCCACTCAGCCTGTCTCTGTCTCTCTCAAATAAAATAAAATAAAACTTTTAAAAAATTAAAAAAAAAGAAAGATATAGATTTTTTAGAAATCTACCAAGCAAGCCAAATTTACCCATCAGCCAAGGATCTGAAAAAGTTGAGGGGTCAATTCTTCAATTCAATCACACTGAATAAACTTGAGGTTTCTTTTTTCTTTCTTTTTTTTTTTTTATTATTTCCTCCTCTTTATTTTATTATTTTATTTTTTTAACACTTATTTATTTTTTTTCAATATATGAAATTTATTGTCAAATTGGTTTCCATACAACACCCAGTGCTCATCCCAAAAGGTGCCCTCCTCAATACCCATCACCCAACCTCCCTTCCCTCCCACCCCCCATCAACCTTCTAAACTTGAGGTTTCAAGGATATATATTTTTTCAAGCAATTTCATTTTTCTACCTAATTGTTTTACTTTTAATCAGTCTAATTATTTGCTTTTTTAGAGATTTATCCAAAATGCTTTGGTGATTTTCAAAGCTGAAAAATGACTGATTAAAAAACTTGTTCTAGATTAAAATGTTACTCATTATTACTACCTGATATTCACTGTGATAATTATCAGCAAGGCAAAAACTAATAAAATAGAGTACTTTTTCCAGCAATTCACAAACTAAAGAGAAAGATAGATAGTAATAGCTAATATTCTTTTAGTGCATGTACTTCACACATATCTCATTTCATCCTTACAACAAACATTGGAGTAGGTTCTAGCACTGTTGTAGATGAGGAAACTGAGGCACAAAGATGTGAACAAACTTCCTGAGATAGCAGTGATATACAAATGGGACCAAACCCAGGAAGTCTGACTCCAGAGTATTCTTCAAACCATTACACCATCCTATAACAAAAGACAGAATAGGATATGTGCTTAAAAATAGGGCTAACAACAAAGTTATCTGACAGATACAAGTGGGAGGGATAAATTCTGACTGTGAGTGTTGGGAACTTCAGCAAAATGGCATCGAATGACCTGGGTTTTTAAGATTAGGTAGTATTTTTAAGGGAAAAACATGAGAAGAAATGGAACTTTCTGTAGCAAGAAAAACACAGATTCTAAATTCCTTGGAGAAAGGAAATGTGTTATGTTACTGTAACCTAATAGCCTAGAAAAGGGTCTGTAAACTAACAATGTTGAATGAATGCAAAAATTTAGGGTAACCAGTTACTGTATACATCCTGTAGTCCTGTTTAAGTGGCCAATGGATGATAAAGTGACAAACACATAAATGAATGGAAGAGCACATTCAGGAGAGCAGTACTTTTGGGTCAGCGTAATGAATGTATAGCAACTCAGCCTAAGATTTAAAATTTATCACGTCATGCAATTTATTTTCTACCATAATGTTGGGATCTTTCATTGAAGGAACTTCTTTCAAAATTCTGGGAGTGGTTTTGTTAATGGATCATTAATTTTAACTGCATATAAACTAGGCCAAATTTTAAATCCCTTTCAATAGTGTTATCTTCACATAATAATTTTAAAAATTATTTTCTTTAAAATGATTAAGAAATCATTGATCTAAAATATTACTTTAGGGGACTTCTGGGTGGCTCAGTACTTTAAGTGTCTGACTTCGGCTCAGGGGGTGATCTCGTGGTTCATGAGTTCAAGCCTCGTTTATTTTCTGGGTCAAAAAGAGCTCAGAGCCTGGACCCTGCTTCGGATTCTGTGTCTCCCTCTCTCTCTACCCCTCCCCCATTCATGCTCTGTCTCTCTCTCTCTCTCTCTCTCAAAAATAAATAAACATTAAAAAAAATTTTTTTTAAAGAAGCTAATATATTAATTGAGGTCAGACTTGGGGGAAACAATAAAATACTACCTTTTAGTTTAATAATGGCTTCTATAAAGTATAGTACAGGTCAGGGAAAGAGAAAGCTAAATATGGATTATCCTAAGGAAAGCATTTGAAACAGCAAAGAGAAATTCATGGAGATGTAATGGAACACTTATAATAACAATAACAAAATTAAAGGGGAAAAAAGGTCAAAAACCCAAAATATATCAGTTTAATGAAACAGGTTAGAGAATTCTGATAAGACAAGATAGACTATGGTAGTACCTTCAAAAATACAAAGTCATATTCACTGATAATATTATGATGTAAACAATGTATACAATATGGTTATGATGTATAAGAATACATAGAAATATAAGATAATGGATAAAAATGATCAGATCAACTAAAATAGCATTTTAATTAAAAATAGTACCTGATGTTATAATTTCTTTCCAATAAAAGGTAAACTACTTGATACTTTCAGCAAAATTGAAGAGAAAAACTCTTCAGATTATAGAATTAGGGAGATTCTTCCTAAATATTAAAGCAAAACTCTCATGTGTTAAATTACAGAATGTTATGACAACTTAAAATTGTCTTTTGCACCATATCTTCCAAGTTCAAAATTCTTCTCAGTTGTGATCACTATAAACAAAATATTCCTGTAAAATAAGTGGATGTTGGTTGTGGCTATCTCCATATTTTTCAGGTGAGAAAAACAAAACCGATTACTTCAGTGACGTGTTATTTGCTGGATACTGGAGCAGGGCCTCTTTATCTTGAGTCAATAACGATTTCCAATGGTCTCACTAGTCTCTAATCAAAACTGTTAAATGTAACTTTTCCTTTATCTGCCCAACTTTGAACATGAAGCACTGTTTTTTCCAGGACAGATTATTTTAGAGCACTCTAAAGCCACTCTGGAAGTCTAACTATGACTCTGTTTTGTAGAAAGTGGAAGGATACAAAATTCTGAAAATAAATTTGAGCCAGTAAGTCTTCTCAAGAAGACAAAAATCCCATGAGATTTTATTTTCGATCCATATGCACACAACATATTTTCATGATCAAAGCAAGTTAACTCTCAGAATTAAGGTATAATAGGATCAACTTTTCAGCATTGACCTCTGCTGTTATTAGCCAGAATAATACACTAAGACCTGACAAAATTATGCCTGAAAATGTTTGCAACTAATTGCACTTGTGAATTAAATAATGATGTTTGGGTGGTGCCTTTTTTTTCCTCCAAAGCTATTTGTACTTGTACCAACACACTTGATGGGTCCAACTTGACCTCTTACTCATAACTTTGAAAGCAAATGTCCCATGCACATGTTAGGCAACTATTTATAACAATTATGTTGGCCTCCACTCTTAAGCAAATATTGTATACAAGAAAGTTAATACATACTGTAATGTTTCCATAAAAAATCTTTAACTCTGTAAAATTTGGAAAAGAAAGTTCTATTTTCAAATAAGCGCTATTTTTCATTTCTCAAAGAAAACTACCTCACGTGGCTAGTAACTTGACTTTGTATAGTCCTATCAAAAACTGAAACAAATCTTTTTATTTAAAAAGAATTATGAATTCTAAGTATTGAGAATATCTAATTTTTAAGAATTATATCTATCTATGCTTTCATAAAACCAAATTTGTGAGATAGAAATTCTAACACTAATACTTTTCTCATTCTTTAAAAATAATGACTAATAAAAAAGTAATGATGGTACTAATTATATTTCTTATTAGTGTTCATTCTTATGATCTCAGAATATTTAAATATTTAGCTGCCCCTGACTGTCTTTTTCCCTGTTCACTTGTTTACCCACTCCCAAGTCTATGTTTTAATTAATTTTAATCAGGGCAGATTAATAAATCCCAGCTTGTTCATGGGAACCAACTGATTCAGAATGAGTCTTTCCTAATTGTTTTGTGTTCACATGGGTGTTCACTTTGGCTGCCCTTCAAGCTTCCTGCCAAGGGGGAAAATTACCTTTCCACGCCCAACTAAAAACAGAGTCAAAGAATAATTCCTTTGGTGAGCAGCGTCACTGAATAAGCAGTTTTAGCGTGATGTGTGTGTGTGTGTGTGTGTGTGTGTGAGTGTGTGTTTAATGAAGATCTGTGTGTAGATTGTCTACAAAGTAGTTTTCATACAGAAGAACACCAGATATGTTGTTGCTTTTTTTTTTTTTTTTTAGAAATCACATTCTGAAATTTACAATCTTTATTACTAAGTTTTTTAAATCCCAAAGAACATGTTTCCTTCCTGGATGAAACAGTTTTCTTACAAAAAACTGGAATACTTTTCCCAGCCCGTGTTTTGTGTCTTTCATCTCTAACCTTTCCAAAATAACATTTTTTTTTGATATCAGCCTCTTTGATGCTGTCCTAAATGAAAATGTTTTTGAGTTCATTTTTTTCAGAAGGTAAATATTAGTCAGTTAAAAAACAAATCCTGACTGTATTATGACACAGAACTTCTTACATAATTTCTTGCCCTTCGCATAACAGAAGTCCAGAATCAGTACTCATCTGGTTTGACCTGGGAAATGTATCCAAACCCTCCAGGGAGGCCCAAGCTTCCTATGTCAGGGATCGCTTTGCTTTAGGAAACCAACACAGATTGAGTGCCCACAAAGAAGAAAAGAAAAAGATCCCTATGAGCTGAGTTGATATATTAGAGGAGGACAAAGAAGTTTTCACAGAATAATGAGGACATGTTGGTGAGGTTTTAGAGCCTCAGGTTCCTCTCCAAACCCGCCTCCAGAAGTAGCACCGCCTCCCTCTTTCCAAGGTGATGAATCACAATCCTCTCAACTCGGGAGTGGCCTCCAGAGTGATGGCTGTCAAAACACTCCACTTGAGGGCTGATAAACACTTCTTGAAAATGGCGGTGATGACAGACTGGGTAGGTTTTTGAGATATAGTTTATGAGAGTAGGATTTTAGATGCAGGATTTTTAATGAATGCCCCTCCAAGAAGAGCTGAAGAAAATCAATATCGTGTGTGGCTGTAGGCATACAAACAATTATTTTTTTATTTTTTTAATGTTTATTTATTTTTGAGACAGAGAGAGACAAAGCATGAATGGGGGAGGAGCAGAGAGAGAGGGAGACACAGAATCCGAAGCAGGCTCCAGGCTCCCAGCTGTCAGCACAGAGCCCGACTCGGGGCTCAAACTCACAAACCATGAGATGACCTGAGCCAGTCGGACGCTTAGCAGACTGAGCCACCCAGGCGCCCCAAACAGAAATTTTAAAACAGTTCTCTCTTCCACAAGGTCATTAGAATTTGCTTTTGACCCAGAAAATAAACGATTTCCTTTCATATTAATTCTGACTTAACATAAACATATAAACATCAGATAAGTATGTGATTATATTCTTTCAGAGCTTGGAGGAGATGCATAATTCTGCAACATAAATGTTGCGGTGGCATTTACCAACTGGTCTCTGGTTTGGAAAAATATAAAATTGGTCCGACTCCTTATTTTCTGAGAATTCCTCCATTTTATAATGTTAGCTATCTAAGAAAACTGGGTCTCTTTAACTTTCTTTAGGCTATGCCAAGACCTCAATCAAACTAGGTAGGCTTCTGTTTTATTTTTCAACATACAATAAGTGCAGGCTTGCATGTGCAAGGTTGCAGAATCTACACTGCGGCATGAATGAATCTCAGGGAACATTTTAAAAACAGCAGATTACATCTCTCCATTTTCCTTCACCACATTTTTTCTTCCCTTATCTAATGTCCTTTTACAGCATATTCTTTATTAAAAGAGAGACACAAAAATATTCTATCCTACTACTCCAAATTCAAGGGTATATAAATGGTGCCTTCTAATTGCATTTTTCAGTACATCATACACTTTGTGCCCAAATATCTCTGCCTGCCTTCCTTCCTTTTTTTCTTCCTTTCACGCTTACTTGTTTTCTTTCCTTTATTTAGGAAAACCATCCACAAGCATTAACTAAGCACTTCCCATTCATTTACTCTCCATTATTAACTTCTTCCTACTTTGAAGACATATTACGTTACAATATGAAAGACTCTGTGAAAGACAAGTAAGCCCCCATCTTTTTCTTCTAAGGAAAGAAGACGCATATTTGAGAGAGAGAGAGAGAGAGAGAGAGAGAGTGTGTGTGTGTGTGTGTGTGTGTGTGTGTGTGTGTGTAAGAGAGGGATGGGTACGTATGGGGAAATGTATAAACAGTCAACTGCAATTCAGGTCAGAATGAAATCAGCCATAGAGGTATTTTAGATGTGTTCTTCTGATTTTAAGATATATCCGAAAAGTCAATGGAAGGAGGCAGCCTCTGTGCCTGGAGGTGGAAGCCAGGTGCTAAAGTGATGGGCAGAGGATGAGGATGAGGCGTTCTTTGCTGAGGCAGCAACACTAGGGAAGGCTGGGAGGTGGCCAGTGCCTATTAGGGAGCTGAGTTGCCCCTCAGTACCTTAGCACATTCCCATTTGCTTTTATCTTTAGAGAACTGAATGTCTCCAAGAGATGACCTTGCTGGCCACGGATAATGTCAAGTTAATCCATGTACCCATTAGTCCTGAATGAATTGGATTTCATTTGTCTCAGAAAGTAACCTCTCATCCAAGCTGTTTCCTTTTGTAGTTTAAAGTTTCGCATTTAGTTTAGACTTTGAGAAGATAATGTTTTGGAAATGGTTGGAGGTTTTAATTTCATGTACTTTTAAATCCTTATTTAAAAAAAAAAAGAAAAACGGGCACCTGGGTGGCTCAGTAAGATAAGCATCCAACTTCGGCTCAGGTCATGATCTCAGTTTGTGAGTTCAAGTCCCACATCGGGCTTTCTGCTGTCAGCACAGAGCCCACTTCAGATCCTCTATTCCCCTCTCTCTTTAACCCTCCCCACCTCCTCAAAAATAAACATTAAAAAAAAAAAAAACTCAGTCAAAGCTAAGAATGTTCAATAATAAATGGAGAAAATTTCAAGTGGATTTCCCAGGATTACTTTTGGGGGATCTGAAAGAGATTTCCATGAACCTCTGTGGATTCCCAGCATCACTTTCTCCATATTATCTTCCTTATTCTTTGACCATGTTTTTTTTCTGAAAGGATTAAAAATCATTTATTTCACTGCTTTACTCATTTACACAGCATTTATGAATGCATACTGTGTTCTGAGCACTGTGTGAGAACTCAAGGAATTTAAAGAGTTTTGTTGTTTTATTGTTGTTTTGTATTGTTTTCTTTTTTAGGGAAAACTAAAGCCTAAAACCTAAGAGGGATAAATGCTCTGTTAGAAGTTCTGGAATACTACTCAGCAATGAAAAAGAATGAAATCTTGCCATTTGCAACGACATGGATGGAATGGGAGGGTATTATGCTAAGCGAAATCAGTCAGAGAAAGAAGATATATGTTCTCACTCACATGTGGGATTTGAGAAACTTAACAGAAGACCAAGGGGGAAGGGAAGGAAAAAATACATATAGTTACAAACTGAGAGGGAGTCCAACCATAAGAGACTCTTAAATACAGAGAACAAACTGAGGGTTGATGAGGGGGGAGGGGAAAATGGAAGATGGGCATTGAGGAGGTCACTTGTTGGGATAAGCACTGAGTATTGTATGGAAGCAATTAATCATAGGCATCTACTCCCAAAGCCAAGAGCACACTGATACTTTATATGTTAGCTAACTTGACAATAAATTATATATAAAACAGAAATTAAACAGAAATTTGTAATATTAAAAAAAAAAGTCCAGAGCACTCTAGGAGCCTGTAGAAAGAGTATTTACTGCCTGTTTAGAGAGTCAGAAAGGATTCCAGAGCTCAGCCCCAGGTGACTCTTTGAAGATGAGAAGTAGTCAGGCAGAGGGAGTGAAAGGTAAAAGCATATAAACTTGAGAGAGAATATTAAAAACTATGAGAAACCGAAGATGATGAAAAAATTCAACCGTTTTTAAATAATAAATGTTTGTTGACTGAATAGACGTAAAAATGACTACCCTTTCCAAGCTTTAGCTACCTTGAATGAATACAAACATTTTATTCTATCAAGCCTACTTTCCCACATCAATAATTTTTATGATTCTATTCTGGATTTTCTCAATATTCTTAGACTATTTGTCCATATTATGCATCCAGTGAAACTCAACACTGCAATAAAGTCTGTATCGTTTGAGAGTAGGAGAATATTCACATTGAAATTCTCCAAACATTCTTGCAAATTTGTCATGGGCTTGCCAAGTGATTTCTGATGTTATTCCAGAAATTAGGAACAAATTTATCCTAGACGAAGACACAATAAACCCAAGCTTTTATTCAATGACTAATATGCCTGACCTCTGATGACCATATGATGTGGGCAGCAGATTATCTGCTCAGTGGTATATCATCTCCCTCACCTCCCTCTAGACCCTTTCTGCTAAGCTATGAAATCGTCTGCTTTCATAGACTATAAAACCTTAAGTAATTATCTACTGGTTTCATGTGCCATTCCACATTAGTAGAATCTGTGATTGTAAGAGGACAGGTGACTCTTTCCTTTGGTCTTTTCTTGTACCCAGCAATGGCTGGATTACTCTAGACGATTTACAAGGGTCTTATATGCTATTTGAAAGTAAGTATAATCCAGTGTTAAAGAACTGAATGTGACCAAACTATAGAGCTAACATGAGCTAACAAAATGCATCCCTGAATCTAGCATGACTTTTACATTGAAGCCACATTAACATCATTGTCTATCAAAGTTTTTTAAAACGTGGGTTTTTTATTTGGTGAACAGATGGGTAGAGTTTGTGGCAAGGTTTGTTTCTTCTTTTGTTTTGGTGTTTTGATGTATTGTAGAGCTAGGTGCCTTAGCAGGGGAAATTTGACAAAGTTCTGTTTACCTGGTTTAAGGTACATATTAGTCTTTCTGTTAAGATTTTACAAATGATCGGGGAGCCTATGTGGCTCAATCGGTTAAGCATCTGACTTCAGCTCAGGTCTGATCTCACTGTTGGTGAGTTTGAGCCCCACATTGGTCTCTGTGCTGACAGCTCAGAGCCTGGAGCCTGCTTCAGATTCTGTGTCTCCCTCTCTCTCTGCCCCTCCCCCCTTGCACTCTGTGTCTTTCTCTCTCAAAAATAAACACTGAAAAAAATTAAAAAAATAAAAAAGATTTTACAAACGATCTTTTCAGAGATAGGAGCTAAAGCACAACTCCTTTCATGATCAGTTAGCTCTGTTCACACCAGAGCCTGGGAGTCAATAGGTCATCCTGGAATCAACATGGGCTTTGTAGTCACTTGGCATTTTATTTGAATACCATCTGTCTCATTTCACTCATTCAGCAGGTACCTAGTGAGTATCCATTTTATGCCGATTCTCATTTGGATGCTGGGTACAGATAGTTTGAAAAGAACACAAGTCCTGTTCTCATGGAGCTTAAACCCTGCAATTTTAACCTCTCTGTTTCAACAGAACAGAGTGATTGGAAGTTTAATTAAGATATGTTTCATATAGAACTGAAACAACTTATGTCAAGTGCGTAGATAGTACTTCAGTTTCTACATGCCCTATCTAACATGTTGGTGATGCCCAACAACAATTTCACAAAGCAATTTCAATCTGGTGTTCACTCCTTGAGAGTGTTATCAGAGGCTATGTTGATAAATTGTTGATCTTTATGACATCAGCTTCAAAGATTAGGGGCTTACACACAGAGCTGGTTTACCTGAAAAACGCCTCATTATTAATTTGTTATTAATGTATTTATTTAAGCATTTTTGTAATAAGCTAAGTGTCTAGCCACACATCAGCCCATGGAGGTAATTTCCTTTTGAAGGGCTCTGTTGTATAATGAATAAGCTTGGCACAATCCCAAATTTGGGGGAGAAAATGGGCCAGTCACTTCGATTGTCTGGGTCCACCTCATAGAGAGGATAAGAGAATAGCACCTATTGAATGACACCAAAGTTCCTTTATATTTGGAAGACTTTATGGTTCTACTTCCGTTAACTTTCTAAAACATGCTTTTTAAGCTGCGAAGAATATCCCTCACTTGGAATGCTATACTCATTCATATATTTTACAATTTTATAAATTTATGTTTTTTAAATTGACTGCTTTTAAATAAATGGACAAAAATTTAGAGAGTTCTTTACTTCGGTTTCCTATTGTCATAATTTCTTCCATTCCGTGTATCTGTGTACATACATGTCAGTGTATGTATATGTGTGTGGCAGCAAGTACAGGCTCAGTTGAAAATTTTTAAGGGAAATTTGTGTGGGAAAGACACAAGTAGTAAGAGAAAACTATTATTGTTCTTTTTTCTTGCTCTCTGATCCCAAGGAAAATTTCCATCTCCTCATATAAGGACTGTCAGTCTTCAGACTATACAATTCCTGACTCGCATCTCCATCTTGAACTCCTTAACCTAGATAGGTACAAAAACTTTGGTTCTGCTACAACTCAAATTAGTTCAAATGCAACTCAAATTACTTAAGCCAATTTTATTGGCTCATAAAATGCTAAAACATATAGGAGTTGATTCGTCTTGGATCCAGGGACTCCAGTGACACCACCAGTGCTCTGTTAATCCCTTTCTTCTCTTTTCTTTTCCTTTCCCTTCCCTTCCCTTTATCCCCTTCTTATCACCCCCCCCCACCTTTTTTCTGCACTGTCCTGCTGTTAGCGTCATTTTCAAGCAAGCACTTCCCATGTAGCCCCACACTGAACCAGGAAGATGGGAAGCCCCATCTGAACAACATGTGCAACAAATACAGAACGAGCAGATCTTCTAGAAGATGTCTGGAAAGAAAAAAATAAAACTCTTCATTATTCTAATTCCCTAAACCATTTACTTAACAATCCTTTTGTAGACGCATTTGATAAGAGAAAGCAAAATGTTAGCTGAAAAGACTCATGCCCTACTCCCTAAAGAGATAAATACATCATTTCAGAAAAAATATATATAATTTATATTTACGCATTTAGCCAAGAATCTATTTTCAATAGACTGTTCCTCAAAGGTTTGGAATTACAAAGCAGAGAAGAAATCTCCTTCTTTAAAAAAAAATCACCATTTGAAATAAAAATGCTTAATCAGATTTTTCTGTCAAATCATCTCAGTCCCAAAATGAAATGTTATAAAAACAAACAAACACACAACAATAACAAAAACCAGGCAGGATTTAAAGAATACAGATCTTCAAATTATTATATTTCTTATTTCAATTGGTCAATAAGTCATTGAATATTCATGAGCTTTATTAGCCTATCTCTCTGCTAGTCACCATTCTATGTGAATAGAATACAGACCTTGCGTTTATGAGTTAACATGGAAACAAACAGATTAACAGGTAATTACATAACAGAATGTGTTATACACAGAAATGGGTATTGGAACACTAGCTCTTCCTAGGAAGTCAGGAAAGTCTGCAAAGAGAAACCATTTGAGATGCATTTTAAAGAATAAGAAAGAATATTTCAGGCTGAGGAGACAGGGGCTAAGGGAAGATGTCCCAAGAAGATAAAGCCATTTGAGCAAAATAGCATGAGCAAAAGGGCCTAGCATTTGGAGAAAGGATAAGTACTTCAGTGGAGTACACACTGGAAGCTGGAAGTGATGAGAGCTGAAAGGAAGGTTTCAATCAGATCTGAAGACTTTAAGATTTTATTTTAATTCCAGTATAGTTAACATACAGTGTTATATTAGTTTCAGGTGGACAATATAGTGATTCAACAGCTCCACACATCACCCAATGCTCATCAGGACAAGTGCACTCCTTACTCCCCATCACCTATTTCACCCTCCCCCGGCTCACTTCCTCTCTGGTAACCACCAGTCTGTTCTCTATCATCATGAGTCTGTTTCTTGCAGATCTGAAGACTTTAGACAGTAAATGAAGAAGAGTATTCTCCTAGCTAGGAATCTTCCCTTCACTATTTTAGAGAAATGCAGCCTCACTTAAGCATGCATATAGGCAGCACACTGGGCACTCTACTAAAGATTAAAATCCCTAGTTGTCACTCTTGACTCATTTTTCTCAGGGTAGAAGAGCAGGACAGCCTAGAAGGGGTTTTGGTGCAGATGTCATCACTAGCTCTGTCATAGAGGGACCCTATGTCTGTCTTCATAGAAAGCCATCTTTCTCAGTCATACTATGTATTCTTTCTTATAGATGGACGTGTGGTTTTAGTTGACGTACAGAACACATTTAAACCCTGTTCAACTAATCTAATAGAGTAAATGGCCTGAGCATTCCTGTACACAATTTTTGGTGTACTTGTTTTGTTGGTTCTTTTTTCCCAGCTGTTGTGAGAGGACCTCATGTACTACAAAATCTATCCTGTATCCCAGCCATGTCTAGACCAAGCAGAAACCGCAGGATGTCTCTTGCATGCTCATGAACATCTTCCCTCAAACATTCCATGTCATCTGCCATTTGCTTCCTCTCCTCAATTCTGGTGATATTTGCTCCAATGGGCTGCACTGCTCAGAGATGAGCTGCTTTTACATGATGAGGGTTATCATCATCATCGGCCACACACCACCATCTCCTCCTGGAATCCTCAAAACACTACAAAGAAGGGTTATTAGACCTTTTATTTCCAGTTGGGAACCATGTATCAGTGCTGCTGGTAATCAGTGTTTGTAGGCTTTAGTGAAAAGAAAGAAAGAAAAATATCATTTCAGTTTTACATGAGCACCTCTTTTTCCAATGTAATCAGGCATACATTGAAGACAAGAGACTAATTGATACGATGGGCAAAATGGTGTAGTCATGACTGAGCCTTCCCTTCTGACAATCATATTTTGTTTCCTGGACGAGACTTTCCTTTCAGGCGACATTCTCTCCTAGGCTGCTTGCCAATCCCTCATTATAACTCATTTTCAGGAGGGCCTAACTTATACATACTGAACCTAGGGGCACACAGGTGAACGAGAGAAAGCAAGTCTTTCTTGCCCTTCAGTTCATGCTTTACATGTGTTGGCAGCCCTTGACTTTTGGGAAGAGCCACAGAAACAAAGGACATATTTTATGTAGCTATATATTCACTGCAATGACCAAATGCTTAAAGTGCTATATGAAAAAAAAAAATGCTTTAGAGGCTCTAAAGTGAGAAAAACAATTATTTATTATTATTATTATCCTGTGAAACTTTTTAAAAATAATCAAGGAAAGTTATTAACAAAATATTACACTGATAATCAATAGGGGGTGAGGAGGGAGGCAGAGACTTCATGTACTTGAAAAAACCAAGGATAGTTTGGCCCAGGAGCAAAGCCTTGGTTCTGGTAGAGTGAAACACCACTGAGAACAGTATGGTATGTGTCACTCAGAATTCCTCCTGGCCTGCCCATGCCTGAGATTTAGGAAGACAGTGATACAAAAATCCTCATGTTTGAAAGATACAGGGCATCATTAGTTTGATACCCCTTGTAAATGAAAGAGAATGACATTGCCTTTTGTTCTCCCCAGATGGCTGTGTTGTGGGATCCAGCTCTTCCCAGTGGGAGAGTGGGCATTGTCTGGGCAAGGGCAGTGGTACACCTGGCATCACCAGATCTGCTTATGAACACTTTGATGAAATCCTCCAAGAAACCTCAGAAATGCTTGGGAGTTGGGAGGTTAGTCTTTTTTGTGACCTAGGTGCATGAATTATCCAGTAGGAGATCAATTACCATGAAAAAACCCCCACAACTATGTATCCACCCCCTTTCCCCACAGACTGTCCTTATTGACTATCTACAGTTGGCTTACCCGTGTTAGTGTACATCTATAACCTCTGGCTCATTCCTTTGGTGGTTCGCTACCTCCTTAGAAAAATCCCTATGTAGATCACACCGAAAACCACACCATCACCCTTTGCGCTTCTTAAATTCATGATGAACTTGACAATTAGACAAAACTCCTCATCAGCTACAGAAACCAAATTTCGGATTTCACTGATGCAGCAACAGCTCTTTATTCTCACGCACTGCGTCCAGTACAATCTTTGAGTCTCATTGTGCGATTCAGCTCTTAATTGGCCTAAGAGCACTAAGCTGTCACCTTGAGTCATAAGGAGTCCCATGAGACGAGATTCTCACTCAACCGCCTCCATCCTTTCCTTATCTCTTCCTCCCAACTTCTTTCACTGCCTTACCCCCTGCCCCATCTGTCCCTCTCTCTTCTCCCTGCCAAGTTTTCAATAGTGCTGTGCTCCTCAGAACTGTATCTCGTGCCACGCAGCTGTGAGCATACTGAAACCTCTTCTCTCCCTTCTCCCAACCTGCATCCTGTCCTTTCAAGGACCAGCATGTCTCATCTCAGCAGAGCTCTCCACCCCTCACAGCCCAGCCCAGAGTCTGAGCACAGGTTGTTGCATGCTCTGGGGCTTCTCCACCTCCACCCTGTTCTACCTCTCCACCCACCTCCTCCATCCCTGCCCCAGTCTACACCTGGAGGCAATTGCCTGCTCTCCCAAGCTACTTAGACCTTTATCTTCACTCCCCATCCCTAGAGCCAGTTTTACTGCTAGTTCTTCACCTGCAGGGAGGGGAGAAAAAAAAAAACAACAACAACAACAAAACAGAATGGAGGCAGCATTCCCATAGCTTTCAGGAGGCAGCTGCAGAGGAATTCAGATGCTCCAGAATGATGACTTTCAATCCCCCCCTTTGTTTAACCATAACCCCTCACAAGAAATCCACTTTACACTCTGACCCAGAGTATACACATATTAACTGAAGAAAATATAAATTAATACAACACACTAGAGGAAAGAACAGGATGTACTGACTATGTCATGCACAGAACTAACACACATGAACAGCCACACATTTAAAAAGAACTGTAAACTTCTGTGGTATGCATGAACTCTTTATTATATTATGTACATTCCTATGTTACAATGATAAAAGGTAACAGTGATGGGGCACTTGCTCTGTGCTTGGCACATATATTAAATCATTCAGTTCCCCCAACACTATAGGTAGGCCCTTTATCAACCCTATTTTACCAATAAGGAAACTGAGGCATGGAGAAGTGAACTAACTTTCCCAAGGTCACATGGATAGGAAATGACTGGACCAGAATTTGAATCCAGGCTGCCATACTCTGGCACAACTACTCTCCCCAGCCCCATTAGATGTGTAACTTAAATCACTACATAGGCTTCACAAATCAAAGTATATTGCTGTTTATGGGTAACTTAATGGTTTTCAAAGGTTATCATTAATGTGATTCTGGTTCCATTCACTTACTTTATAATCTTACCTCCTGCAAGACGAAATTAACAGTAAATACATTTGACAGACTCATTTTTTCAGGTTTTGGAGATGGGTATCTTAAGCAACAAGTTAATGTTAAGAATTAATATAGTATTTCTTGTTAAATATAAAACACTTTTAATAAATTACATGTCTAGGTCTCAGGACAGATTGATATCATGTATTTTGATATTATGAACAAAATACAAAAGCCTTTCAGTAGTAACTTAAAAATGTGTCTTTCCATTATTCCATTATTCTTTTAAACAAAAAGGGGGAAACATGTACATTAATGCTATCACTATAAACTGAATAAAAGCTAAAAAAATAACACCCACTCCTATAAAATTATAACCATGTGCTAGTGATGAAACAATCGTAAAATCACAAACATTGGAAAACTGAGCAGAATACAATTTTGTTCACTTAAAAGAAAAAACAATACCAAAATTTGGGACCTATATTTCAATTATTGATCCTATTTTTTGATTATTGACTTAAGTTTCCATTGTTTCCATTCCATTCTAGATAAAACAACTCTTTTTAGGTTCCTTTGTTTCTAGGAGTGCTTGGGTAGTATGTTGATTTATCATCTTGATTGTTATGTTAGGTTAGAGGAATTTCAATCTTATATCTGAATGCTATTTATCTGTCAATAAAAATGGCTGCATTTATGAAATCTCACATTGGAAAGCTAAGCAAATGTGGAGGAAAGCTCTACAGAAGGCAGAAGACCTGAGCTGACCTTAAACAAGTCCTTTTTGCCTGATTTGATTATTCTAAAATATATTTGAGCACACACCATATGGTAAGTTCTAGGGCATTAAAAGTAGTAATCAGCAATCATATTGGATAGAAAAGTTCACCACACAAAAATCATCGAAGAATTAATTATTCATTATAAGAATTAACTGTGCAGTTTTACTTAACACAAATCCAAAGTTTTCTTTCTCTTAAGTTTATAACAAAATGTGTTTATTACAAAATACTTATTTCCCAGAATCACAAACTATAGAAGCAGGGAGCCTTATTATTTCATTTACCAGAACATTTCCACTTCATGGAAAAAAGCTCTGAGATCCAGAGATATGGCAACTGAGCTCAGGTATAATTTACTTAAAAATGTATGGCAGGGAAGGCTTTAAAAACATTAACCACAACTTTCCTTGTATACTGCCAAGAAAAACTAATTTTTAAGGCCACAAATTTTAAAATGACCCTTTAAAAAATCAGTTGATCTTCTTAATGTTTCCATGTCTTTGAAGTATTTAAAATGCTTTGTCTTCAAACTAAGTTCTATGTGAGTTGGTACAGAGAAATAACAAGGACGGCTGTGAAGTTACCCTAATGGGTCACGCCTACTCAGACCAAAGGGGGGAAAAAAACAAGTTTAACAAGTTCTTGCTAAGAACATACATTTACTAGACCTATTAATTTAGCAAAATAATAGTAATGTTATTATAAAGCAACTGTAGTAGGTGGTAAGATAGTGAGATAGCAGTGGCCATGGGACACTGGTCAAATCTCTCCCATGTTTGACAAGTTTGATTCCAACACAACCATGTATGTGCACCATATGCTGAGTATGAGGTAACTTTTCTGGTTATGGTTCTATCTGGGAGGTATCTCTAAATGAACAGCTATATCATTAGGCAGTAAAAGTCCATTCAGCTTCCAGGAGTGCCTCTAATTTCAAAATCACTTTGAAATTAGGGGTTTACCATTTAAATCAAATATTCACCTCAACTTAAGAATCTGGCAACCATACATCGCCACTTGTCCTAATACCGCTTTCAGGTGGGAGTCTGGGAAACTCTAGCATGTATCAACCTCACAATTTATCAACCGTCAAAGTGCAGGAAGGTCACTACCTGACTAGATGCCACAAATTCCATCTTGATGGGTTAATAGCCCCTAGTAAGCAACAGTCTCTTAATTAAGTATACGCGGGGTTAAGTTGAGAAGACGGATAAAGCGTCACCACCTATCTACTCATCTGTTCATTGCTGTCAAATATTGGCCAGTTCTAGACATAACCCAGACCACTGAAGCATCCACTTATCTTTCAGCAAGTTTTGATAATCTTTAGTTTTAAGTGCCACAACTTCCTATAAATTCAAGGACAATAAACTACATATAAGATTCTTAAATATAAAGGTGTTTCAAAAGATGGTGAGTGATGCATTTCATAATGTCTGCAAAAGAAATGAAGGTTTCATTTAAAACACACTTTACATTTAGGAATGAAGGAAGTGTTCAAGTACTTTCATTAACTCTGACACTCTTTGCTCTTCCACCACTGTTGCAGTAAAATGTGTAGGGCAGATAACCACACTACCAGAATTCCTGAGTTTATATTTGCTTTTCTTTTTCAGTATTTATTCTATTACTAATAGCGAATATGAAACAGTACTATTAGGAATTATCTCATTACATTTAACAACTTTTGAACTTTGGAATGTTTAAAACTAACAATTTCACATCAAACATGTGATGTAAGAGAGTAATTCAAGCATCAAGTCAGACAGCCAATTAGAGGAAATCTAATCTTTCCAATTTTTATAGTAAAAAAACATTTTGGCTGCATTCATTTTTTTTCCTGTATTCATGCTTGAAGACCATATTTTTATTGGAGTCAATAACATTTTATTTGAAGCATTAACAACTTTATGTAAAAATTAATAAAAGTAGATTCATTGAAGAGAAATAAATTTATCCATATATTTTATTAAATGGTTAATCTCACAAATATGTTTAAGATTTTAATGCAATATTCTCTAGTAGGTACAGCATCTAGTTGTAGGCACTCAATAAATACTAGTGGAATAAATGAAAGAATAATTTTCAGTCTCAAAAACTCTTGGAACACTCCTTGTGGGTAGAAAAAAAAACATTAATGAATTACTCGTTATTTGTTTCAAGATAAATATGTCTTAGGCTCATTCATGTTAATAGTTTAAATGGTCAGTGATACTCAGGTAATTCTTATTTTTAAAGTACTGGATTCTCCTTTTAAACATTCAGGTACTTTGTATTTATATAAAAAGTTTTTGCTAGATTATACTACTAGCTTAGACTACTAATATCTGTCAAAAAATACTCAGTGACTAAAGTAACAATAAATCAATTTAATTTATATTCTATTACTTTTATTTTATTTTTCAAGAGAATGTTTTTATAAATATTTGAAAAACTTAATAAATATTTGGAAACATTACTTATTATTTAACTAGTAAATAGAGAACATATAAATTTGGATCTATCAATTATTTAGTCTACACACAATGATGGGTAAATGTAAGATATCAGAGGCTCCTTGCAATAATTTTAACTTCCCAAGTTCCTGGCTTACAGGTTGGGCTGCACTGACCTGAAGAAAATAAATAAGATAAACATAAGTACAAAATAATACTGTCATTTTCTCCACAAGGGCATTATCCTCTCTGAACTATGACTTCCTTATGGATATCTTGGATCTCTGACACCTAACAGCATCTGACACATAAGAGCTCAATCCACATTTATTGCATGAACAAATAATCTATTGAATTTCACTAATTGGCAAGTTTCTATAAATTTATCATTGCCACTTTTTCTAAGTATACCCCCCGAAAGGATCTTTTGTTGTTTTAATAATCAGTGGGTATTCTTAAAGTTGTGTGTGTGTGTGTGTGTGTGTGTGTGTGTGTGTGTGTGTTGAGACAGACAGAGACAGATGGAGAGAGCATGATTGGGGGAGGGGCAGAGAGAGAGGGAGAGAGAGCGAATCCCAAGCTGGCTCCACGCTGTCAGTGCATAGAGCCCGACGTGGGGCTTGAACCCACGAAACCGCGAAATCATGACCTGACTGAAAATCAAGAATCCAGGGGCTCCTGGGTGGCTCAGTCTGTAAGCCTCTGACTTCGGCTCAGGTCATGATCTCGCAGTTCGTGAGTTTGAGCCCTGCATCGGGCTCTGTGCTGACAGCTCTGAACCTGGAGCCAGCTTCAGATTCTGTGTCTCCCTCTCTTTGCCCCTCCCCCAGTCACACTCTGTCTCTCTCTCACACAAATAAATAAACATTAAAAAAATTTTTTTTAAAAAAGAATCCAATGCTCAACTGACTGAGCTACCCAGGAGCCCCAGTAATCGATGGCTATTCTTAAACCAAATGAGTGTTTGTTGGGATCTGAGTGAGGATGAAGAAGGGGGTATTTTGAGGAGCAAGTGGAATTCCTGCTGCAGGGTGGAACATACTATGACAGGAGTGTGGTCCTATTTGTACTTCCTGCCTCAAAACAAAGAAGACCTCTGGGAAATGCTCTCTTTAAAGAGTGATCGACTGCTAGAGATAGAACTGCTTTTCACAAAGAATCCTGGTGTGGAGGAATCTTGTGGAGGAATCCTGGCCCAAGAAAAGCTTTACATATAATATCTTATTCAATGCCAAAAAGCCCCTATTTCTAGAATTAGGGATAAAGGCAAGTGGAGATTTTACTATGGGATATTTAGCCCCAATTCTAAAAGTCTTGATGATAAACAAAAGGCAATGAGAGGATATTCTTTAGTAGACTGTGAGGGGTTTACAGAAAAGACCTACAAACTGACACACACAAACGAAGACACACACACACACACACACACACACACACACACAGAGGGACTGAGGTCATCCCCTGGAAAGAAGATACACAACAGATAAGCAACAGCAATAAATTGCTAGACAAATGTTTGGAGAGGAATACCTAGCACTTAAGAGAGTCGTTTGGATTCAATCATATACATAAAATGAACACGAAACTTTCCCATCAGGAGTCTCATTGTCCACTTGTGCTGAAGAGAAGCAGCTTATCATGGGGCATCTTAAGATGCTTTGCAGATGAGTAACATAAGCCAACTGTTGAACAAACACCAGGAAAGTAGTACTTGGCTCTCAGAAAAGTAATTCTGATGTGGGCTGATGGAAGCAAGCAAGTGATGGTTGCAAAGACACCTTGCTAGGGAGTGTCCTGAGGAGGACACAGTTAAGGAAAGAGAGACTGGCATGACATCCCTGTAAGGCCCTTTGCAACCTACTTAACAACAGGAAAACAAAGTTCACTTGCATCTCCTCTTGGATTAAAATAAAGCATGGCCAGTTACAACAGAGCAAACCCCAAGAACGATCCTATAAGATCCTTTCTTTTTCAACTCTACAGGTTTGGGCTTATTGTGGCTTTGGTATACTTTCCCTTTAGTACAACACACTTTCCCTGCTCACATCCTTCTTCATCTCCAGACATCCTCCATATTCCATTAGGATCCATCTCTATGGAGACTCCTCTCACTCTTTGAAGCATATTGGTGTTTTCTCTATAGAATTTTCTTCTATTTCTATTACAGAAGTTGTGGTGTAACATTTTAGTTTATTTTTTACCTGCATATAAAAAAATCACACACATACCTCACATATATTCATGTGCTCAAATCCTAGCCCAATATGTGCTCAATAATTCTTGCTGATGCTTCAGTACCAGTGAGTGTGACTCCCCCTGACTCCCAGGCAGTCTCCACTGAGAGTGCCCAAGTTGTCACTGGTAACCCTGCTTGCTGGCCAGGAGATTAGCACTACCTCTTTCCCCGCCATGTTCTCAAGGATTCTTGAAGCAACATCCCTATCTTCAGTATTCTTAGATAGTGTGGCTTGGGTTCAGTGGAGCTGAGATTGCTCAGGGAGAGAGGCAGAAGAACTACTTGCGTCTCTCTAATAAAATAAACACCATGAGACCACATGGATGGACCATAGGATTTGAAAAACTATTATCCTCAGGCTCAAATGACTCCTATGGCTATGAGACCATTCGTAACTTGGTTCCTGCTGAATCCTCTGGTTTCTCCCCTCATATTCCCCTTCTCATGGTTCACTTCTGTTGAACTACTTGAAGACCCACCAACTCACCATAATTTTTCTGCCCCTCATTTGTCCCGCAAACTCTTGCCTATTAAACAGAGAGCATCATCTCCATTTCTCAAATGAGAAAACTGAAACTCATGGGCATTGATTGATTCACCCAAGGTCACACAGTGGAAGATGTGGGTTTGATCTCAATTTGTCTGACTCCAAACTTTATCTTCTCTCCTTTAGGTCAAGCAATTTCTCCTAATTAACAGAAGCATTCAGGTTGTTCTCCATTGCTGGTAATATCATGAAAAGTGTAAAAACAGAACACTCTCTAGATCACTGTATCTCTGTAATTTGTGTAACATTTGTGATACACATGCCAAGGCAATTTAGAAATAGAATCTTAGTAAGTTTCTCTGTCCAAAGTTCTCTAATTTTAAGATACATCTAATCCACTTTGGGCACTAAGTAAATATATAGTATTTGGCCAAGATCTCACTCTAAAATTGTGGATTTAGTAAATGTAAAATAAGACCTAAGAATTAACATTAAGAGCTTTTTGAAAAATAATTTTCCAAATGCTTTTTTGTGTGCAAGACATTTATTACCATGAAACTTTATACCTCCGAATGGAAGTAAATATGTTTGATGGCAAAAACTTATATTAAGATGCTGTAGTTACTTGATATTAGTCTGAGATGAGTTGATGATATAATATCAACACAAGATTGCTGATAGAATGGGGTGTTTCTTTTATACTTCTCAATCAATATCTCTGAATATATGCAGATGTCCCTGGGTGTTCTTCTCACTGACTCTAAATCCACAATTCTGTGACTCACGATATACAAGTTTGACTGCTTGGATGTGCAGTTCCAGAGGTTAGTCATCAGCATTTCATGATACCTAGTAGATTATATCATGGAATTTTGATGATGTTTGCAGTTGCTAGAGCTGAAAAACCTTCCCAAGAATCAAAAACATGTTTTAAAAACCTGTTCCCAGATTTCTTGTTGTAACTCTGTCATAATTGCCAAAACATATGCACTACTCACTGACTACAAACTGAAAACTTATTCTTAAAATCCCCGATAGCAGAATTTTTTTTAAAAAAAACATTGTTTGAGATGAAGTGATGAGGAAGTAGATATAACAAATACTGATCATTTTTCAAGAAGGTGCAATGAAATAGAATTTATATGGAATTAACTGTAAGACATCAAGTCTAAACAAGGCTGTAAAAATTAAGGTGGTAAAATTTCTGAAAAATGGGGCTTTAAGTAAGTTTAATGTAAAATATTTATTGAGCATATATGGGTTCTTAGGCAATGCTAGGAAAGCAGAGGGCAGACATGCTCCCCTATTTTATTTTATTTTATTTTATTTTATTTTATTTTATTTTTATTTTCTTATAATTTACATCCAAGTTAGTTGGCATATAGTGCAATAATGATTTCAGGAGTAGATTCCAGTGATTCATCCCCTATGTATAACACCCAGTGCTCATCCCAACAAGTGTCTTCTTTAATGCCCCTTACCCTTAAAACCCTTCCCCCACCCACAACCCCTCCAGCAATCCTCAGTTTGTTCTCCATATTTAAGAGTCTCTTATGTTTTGTCCCCTCCTTGTTTTTATATTCTTTTGGCTTCCCTTCCTTATGTTCATCTGTTTTGTATCTTAAATTCCTCATATGAGTGAAGTCATATGATAATTGTCTTTCTCTGACTGACTAGTTTCACTTAGCATAATACCCTCTAGTTCCATCCATGTAGTTGCAAATGGCAAGATTTCATTCTTTTTAATTGCCAAGTAATATGCCATTGTATAAATATACCACATCTTCTTTATCCATTCATCTGTCGATGGATATTTCATGCTCCCTAGTTTTAAACAGCTTTTTCTCAGGAAACTGTAGAGTATCATTCATACAAGTTCTTATGGCCACACCCAAGTTCCTATGGCCTCACTCTTTTGCTTCTAATACATAGGTCTTTGACCTTAGTAAGACCTCTAGATTCCTATACCCTACATTTCTTCAGAATTAATCATTTAGGGGATCTACTCCTCACTTTCTTCCCTTCCCAGAACATACTCCATAGTCTATTTCTTTGGATACTCTTGACAATATTCACCTTCATGTTATTCACAAATTTACCAAGAATCATCGATTTTCAAATTTGTTGACTTTTCAGTATTTACCATCATCCTTTTAGATTTGTTGACAAAGTTTGAGACACACGCTTTTCCTCTTAAACAACTCCCTTTTGTTTTCATTCATTTATTACTTAAAATATATTTACTGAGCATTATCATGTACCAGATTCCAGAAATACAATTTTGATGTAAAGAACAGCATGGTTCCTCTTCCCATGAATATAACAGTCTAGTGGTGAGGACAGAGAATAACAATCACAAAAACACATGTAACCTTGCAACTATGATAACTGCAAAGGAGACGGATAAGGTCTTGACATTTGTTCCCCTTTACTCTAAAAGCCATTGAAAGTTTTTAAAAGAGATTGTTATGTTTAGGCTTGCTCTTGGAAATACCTTTTTTCCAGCAATAGTGTAGTAAACACATTAGAGGTTAGCTGGAATGGGATGTGGATCCATTAGAAAGTTACAATAGTAATCCAGGTGAGGTACCATAATCGCTCAGCTGGGACAGTGGTAGAGTCAAGATGGAGAGAAGAGAATGAATCTGAGAGGTATTTCCATAGTAAAACCAGTAGAACTTGATGATAGATTGGAAATGGAAGGGTAAGAAGAAAAAGTTGCTGATACCTCTCAGGCTTCTGTCTTGTACAACCAGATAGATGGTGGTTTTACTGGCTGGTCAGAGTGAAGGGACCCTGCAAACTGGTGCAGCCACTGTGAGAAACATTATGAAGATTCCTCAAAAAAATTAAAAATAGAACTACCCGAATCATACTACTGGGTGTTTACCCCAAAAATATGAAAATACTAATTCAAACGGACATATGTACCCCTATGTTTATTACAGCATTATTTATAATAGCCAAATTATGGAAGCAGCCCAAGTGTCCATCAATAGATGAATGGATAAAGAGGTGATATACATATGTATATATACATACGTACACACAGTGGAATATTATTCAGCCGTAAAAGAATGAAAGCTTGCCATTTGCAGTAACATGGATGGATCTAGACAGTATAATGCTAAGTGAAATAAGTCAGTCAGAAAAAGACAAATACCACATGATTTCACTCATAAGTGGAATTTAAGCAACAAACCAAGTGAACAAAGGGACAAAAAAGAGACAAAAAAAAAGACTCTGAAACACAGAAAACAAACAGAGAGTTACCAGAGGGGAGAAGAGGTGGAGGGGGGAGGGGGTGCAACAGGTGAAGTGGATTAAGAGTACATTTGATGAGCACTGAGTAATATATGGAATTGTTGAATCACTATATTGTACACCTGAAACTAATATAACACTGCATGTTAACTATACTGGAATTAAAACAAAACAAAACAAAACAAAACAAAGTGAAGGGACCCTTTCTGAGAGGGAGAATGTAAGTTTTCAACACTCTGAGCTGGATCTGAAATTTCCAAGGGAAATGTCAAGTAGGCATTTGGATATATAGGTCTGGAGTTGAAGAATAAAGGTCTAGACTGAATAAGTCTATGGGTAGATTTATTGCATAAAACCAATCTATGGGAAGAGGGACACAAGACCAAGCTTCATGAAATAATGCATCAAATGGGTCATTGGAGAAGAATATGCCTGCAAACAAACAGAAAAGCAAGAACTAGAGAGTTGGGAGATCAATCAGGAAAATGTTGGTGCTCTATTTTTCTCTTGTCTTCAGCACTGTTCTGGAAACTACTCATCTTAAAATTCTTCCTGTGATTTAAATTACATTGGATTGAACCAGTTTGACCACTTCTTTGAAGCACTTTTCTATCTCTTTGCTAACTCTTCTTCCCCTTTACCAAGCAAAGAAAGTTTTCTCTTCAGATATTTTCATATCATTCTCTTCATCCTCTCCCTAAGTGATTCTACCACTTACACAATTTTGTTGTCATCTTGAAACTGACAACTTTCACATGTATCTCTCTAAACCTTATCTGTCCATCTGCCTCCAAATGGACACTTAATATTGTCTCTTCTATTTCCAAAAGGTCAATTACAAAGCTTCAAATATCTTCACCTTTTATTATAAAATAAGGCCTACTGATGATAAAATATAGAAATGGATCAGAAGAGTATAAAATTCAGCATGCAATTTCTTCTCTAATAAACAGATTTTTGTAATTCCAGACAATTTCTATGCATATAAAGACATGAATATACACAACGCATATTTTTACACAAGAGGTGTGCACAGTGTTCTGCATCTTGGTTTTTAAATTTATTGTAACTTAGACCTCTTTTCATATCAGTATATTTAAATTGGTCTCATTTTTTAAAATTCCACTATATAAATGTACCCTAATTCATTTAACAAACTGTGCCCTGATAGACATTAAGGTTGTTACCAGTTTTTCACTATTACAATAATGCAATGAACATCCTTGTATGAGTATTTTTTATCAGTGTATCTGGGGCTAATTTCTGAGAATGGAAATGGTTGCATCAAACTGTATGTATAAATTTTTGTTATTGTCAAATTACCTTCCTAAAACATTCTACCAACTTGCACTTCCACTTTCAGTCAAGACGATGATTTCATATATTTCTACTTCCTCTCCAATAATGGGTATTATCCAATTTTTTGTTATCAAATTCTAATCTGATTGGTGAAATAGTTTTCTCTTTTTTTGTTGTTATTGTTATTTATATATCCAAATTTTTTTAAGTAGATTTCATGCCCACTGCAGAGCCCAACTCAGGACTTGAACTCAACCACCCTGAAATCAAGACCTGAGCTGAGGCCAAGAGTCAGAGATGCTTAACCACCTGAGCCACTCAGGGAGTCCCTATATATTCAGTTCTGACTAAAGTTGGGCGTCTGTTTTTCGGCCTATTAATTTTGTAGAATTGTCAAATTCTACAAAAAAAGAAATTTGGGGTTTCATTATCATAAGGCATCTTTCTGTAAAAAACAAGGTATATCTTTGTATTGATTCATGTTCCTTATGAAATCTTTAATATTTTTATCATGCAGGTTCTATACATTTCTGTTCTGCTTCATGATGAGGTAGTTTACATTTATGCTCACTACTACAAACTATTAGATTTCTTTTATTATATTTCCTAGTTGATAATTATTTAGATTACCCATTTATATTTCTTTCATTATAATCCCTAACTCAAATTATTTACATTACTGAATTTTATTAATTAGGTGCTCAGCCAACTTAATAAATTTTCAAGTTGTTTGCAATATATTTTTAACTGATATTCTTGGAATTCTCATGTGAATGAGAATTTATGATATGTGAATAATCATAATTTTAGGTTGTATCCAATATTTTTATTTGACCATTCATTCCAGAAATAAGTCATATAATAGTGGGATCCTTTTCCTGAATTTAATAAAAATGTGCTTACCATTTTGACACTGAGCAGAGTGGTAGATTTTTGGATGATATATAATTTTTATCAAATTAGTGACTTTTATTTCTTCATATTCATTCTTTCATTTAGAAAGAAGTGATGAATTAAATCAAGCTTTTTAAAGCATCTGTAGAAGCTTTTTTTTTTTTTTAATTTGAGCTATTACAATGGTTAGACACTGCCATAGGTTTGTCTAATATTCAACTACCTTATATCTCTAGGGAGACTTTCAACCAGTCACAATTTTTTAACCTGCTCCCCAAATCCATTTGTCAGTATATCATTTCCAACTTCAGCAATTGTATTAATGAATAAGATTGTTCCCTTTGGTTTGTTATTGTTGCTTTTTGTTTTTGTTGTCTTTGTCTGATTTATTTTCAGAATTATATCTTTATAATCGGCCAATGACTAACGTTATAAATGAAAATCTCTTAGTTCTATTTCCCCTGCCTTTTTTCCCTTAGAGCATGCTATGCTATTTTGACTTGATTAAAAAAGGTTCTTGACAATGACTGAATTTTCATGAAAAATATTCTTCATGATATTTAATTATTGTTTTTTTTAATTGTGTCAATTAAACTATATTTCATCAAAAATTTATAACGCTATTCCTAATTTTTTGTTTTGTATATACTGGTGGTAAAACTATTTATAAAAATAGACATCAGGGGCACTGGGTGGCTTACTCAGCGCAACTTCAGCTCAGGTCATGATCTCGTGATTCGTGACTTCGGCCCCGTTTCAGGCTCTGTGCTGACAGCTTGGAGTCTGGAGCCTGCTTTGGATCCTGTCTCTCCCTCTCTTCTGCCCTTCCCTCACTCATGCGTTGTCTCTCTCTCTCTCCCTCTCTCTCTCAAAAAAATAATAAAATAAAATAAAATAAAATAAAATAAAATAAAATAAAACAAAACATTTAAAAAACAGACATTAAAAACATTATAATTTCTAGGGTTAAAATGCCCAAATCAAAATTTTTCAATTGTCCCATAAAAAAGTTCTTTATTGCTAATCTTCATTATCATTGAACATTCTATGATTCAGAACAAAGAATCAAAAATTATGTTTAGTTTATGTCGCCTTATAATCTGATACAAGCCAGCATTATATTTTGTATATCATAACTGACATTTTTAAAGGTTCCAGGCCATTTTATTATAGAACATTCCCAAACTGACATTTTTCTGATTGGTTTCTCATTTAACGATTCAGGTTAAATATGTTGGACAAGAATACTATATAGGTGACATTATATACAGTTTTTATAGCATCATGCAAGGAGGCACACATTGTCAGTTTGTCCCATTACTGGAAATGATTAATTTGATCAGTTGGTGAAATGGTATGATATTTTGAGATCATGTAAATATCCAGTTTCCCAACAAATTTCCATTCAAGAGTATTAACATTCATTGATGATCTTCACCTGAATCAGTTATTATTTTGCTGGGTACACTATTAAAATAATCTAATTCTACTTTATCCCCCCTATATTTATTAGCTGGCAATCTTTCTAAAGAAGAACTTACTGTCCACCCCACTACCCTGTTGAGGAACACTATGGGCTCACGTATTCTTTTTTATTCAGAGCTCATTTGTAGCATTATTCTTTTTGATCCTTTTTGCATCAAACGCACAAACTATGGTTACATAGCAGAGGACTTTGTTATTAGTAGATATATATAGTCATGGTATTGTGTCATGATATACACAACTTACTTCCAAATTATTCAAAGCATATAAATACACAAACTATACAAAATATGCCTTCCAAAATGTATGTGTATATGAACAGAGAGCTAATGTGAAAAAAGCATTAGCAGATTTCAAATTTGGATGAAGGCTGACTTTTTTTAAGCAGAAAAGGAACAGAACAAGACAGACAAAATGTTAAAAACTGCTTAGTTCTTACATCAAAACGTCAGGTTCCTTTTTCTTCCATTTCACCTAATATGAGAAGGAAGTGTTTCCCTCCAGTCCCCATCACCCTATTGCTTCACCATCATCCAACCTGTCTGCTGGTTTATTTTACTTTTGTCACACTTCTATATCCTTTTCCTTTCCTACTGAAACCAAACTATTTCAGGTTCATCACTTAAACTATTATGGTGGCCTCCAAATTCATCTTTCTCTGGTGTCTCTTCTCTATCCATTCCAACAGTTCCATGACAAATTCCCAAAGCAGGTATGACTTTGGTCCATACCTTGCTCAAAGCCCACAGTAGTTCTTTGCCATAGAAGATCATCCAAATACCTGAGCAGGGCATTTAAAGTCTTCCACATTCTGTTAACACATCAGCTCTGCTACCTCTCACAAATAGTCCACATAGGTCCAATTTTATTCCATTTTGGCTGGAAAAATGCATGTTCCCTTCTACTTTCTTTCCCAGCTACGTCTCCATTTATTGAGAATGTATTCAACTGAAAATTTCAAATTATACCTCTTCCATGACGAGTTCTCCAATTCCCTTAATGTAGAAATTATCTCCTTTTTTTCAGGGCTCATAAAATGTTACAGACCTTTCCTACAGCACATACATCAATGTGTCTCGTCATAGAGACAAGACAAGCCCCATCACTCCTTTTGAGATCCAGTCAAAGTTATAGCCTTCTTAAAGATAGAAAGTTCTATTACCTATTTTCATCTCTCCTGACAGCCAGCATAGTACCTAGTAGGCCTCAAGAAATATTGGTAGAATTGAATTTTGAAAACTACAGTCACCAAAAGTTTCTGAAAATGACAAAGTAAACTTTTAATGTGCTCATAGACTGTATACACACCCCTAAATGGAAAATACTCTAGACAAATTTCAATCAGTATATTATCCTGAAACATATTAATACCACTATCATCAAAAGCAGGGTCTTCAAAAATGAAAAGCAATGGTGGAAAATGTTAAGAATGTGCAGAGTGACTGTACTTTGTTTACACCAAAAATAATAAATAACCTGGAGACATAAATTTGCTGCCAAGGGGTTTCAATATGAAGACATTTTTATCTGGAAGGAAATATGAATTTATGAGAGTTTTTGAAAAGAGGTGTGACATAAGGAGAACAATGTTTCAGAAACACTATTCTGGAAAATGAATGCAGTATGTATTAAAAGGGCAAGTGCAGACATACCATTAGAAGTGTGGCACAGAATGCCACGTGAAGAGAGCCTGGAGAGGGTCTACAGCAGAAATGAAGACAGAAAGGCAACATTGAATCAAAAGGAGATATAAATTTGAAAATATAACATGAATTGAAAAGAATAAATCATGAATTTTAAAAATCAACTTTAGGGGCGTCCGGGTGGCTCAGTCAGTTAGGCATCCGACTTCGGCTCAGGTCATGATCTCACAGTCCGTGAGTTCGAGCCCCGCGTCGGGCTCTGTGCTGACAGCTCAGAGTCTGGAGCCCACTTCACATTCTGTGTCTCCCTCTCTCTGACCCTCCCCCGTTCATGCTCTTCCTCTATCTCAAAAATAAATAAAAATTCTAAAAAATAAATAATAAAATAAAAAAATAAATAAAAATCAGCTTTATTATGTCTTACAGGTGTAGTCTTTAACATTGTAAGATTTCTCCAACATCATCTCCAACAAAACAGGGCTAAGGGTTCCCAATGTACCCCATGTTTGTTTCTATTTAGCAAGTTGGGGGAAAATCTGTTGTCTTTCCCATTCCAGCTAGCCTGGAGCCATGTGAGGGCAAGAACCATGGGATATTCATCTTTGTAACCCCAGTTCCTAGTATAGTCAAAGCATGTAGTAGAAAAAAAAAATATATATATATATATATATGCGTGTGTGTGTGTATATATGCATATGTGTGTGTGTGTGTGTGTGTGTGTGTGTCATAGAACTGTACTGATGATAATTTACTGTAAGTAAAATGAAGGACTGAACTTGCACATGAAATCCAAACAGTCCACAGGGGTGGTAGCCAATATATACAGGTAAGTGAGTAAGAAAGCCTTCCAGAAGAGAGTAACAATAGTTCTATTTCAGTATGTTTGCAGCTACAGAGTAACCTCTGTAAGGGAAAGTTCAAAATGATTTTGAATGTTCCACAATGCCTAGCATAGCAATGAAAATGAAGTGGATGCACAATTAAAATTATTTTTTTAATTTTTTAATAATAGCTTAGTCTCTAACCACTGTTATTTTATCATAAAATATTTAACTTTTAAGATACATCCCAAGGACCTCAAAATCATCTGATATTTTTTTCCCTGTTCATGAACATTCTTTCTATATAGAGAAAAATACGTTAAGATGTGATGCTATCAAATTCTTATTCTAGAATTGACTAGAAAAAAAATAAAATTAAGATTTTCCTTAAATCGGGTTTAAAAGAAAGGCAGAAGAGTTGGGCCATAGATTATTCTAGGCAATTAAACAGTCTTTCTGAAAACATAAAACTAAAAATATATTTCTATTATAAAGATGTATCTTTTCCTCGGTGATTAACTGCATTAACGTTGGTGGTTACTTCCAGTCAGGATTTCTGCTCATACACTTTGAATCAACTTTGTGGATTCTCCTAAGACAACTAATTTACTAATGAGTCATATTTTGTATTACAAATTATAATCTGTTCACCTAGTGCAGGGGTCAGAAAACTTGTGTAAAAAGCCAGATAAGTAGTTATTTTAGGGTTTGCAGGCCACTCTGTCCTAACTACTCAATTCTGCTGCAACAGAGGAAAAGTAGCCACAGACAATACATAAGCAAGTAAGCAATTTTTTTCAATAAAATAAGAAAAAAGGCAGTGGGACCAATTTGGCCCATGGCTATAATTTGTCAACACCTACTTCAAACCATTATTTTAAATGTCACTATGAAATTTTTCAAATATACAGAAAATCAAAGAGAAAACCATATACTATAATTTAGATTTAACAATTAACATTTTGCCACATTCACCCCATGTTATTGCTAAATTACCGTAAGGGAAATTTCTTTTCTTTTTAAGTTTATGTATTCATTTTGTGTGTGAGAGAGAGAGAGTGCACAAGCTGTCGAGGGGCAGAGAGAGAGGGAGAGAAAATCCCAAGCAGGCTCTGCACTGATAGCGTGGAGCCCAACCCAGGGCTGGAACTCACGAACCATGAGATGATGACCTGAGGCGAAATCCAGGGTTAGACACTTAACCGACTGTGCCACCTAGGCACCTGTACAATAAGGAAAATTTTTGTCACCAGTTTTGCCCATGCATAATTTAGCAGTGTCTTTAAAAATAAAGACATATTACTACATAACCTAATAAAATGTATAATAATTCCCTGTCTATATTTAAATTTTGCCAAATATCTCCAAAGTTATTTCTATAGCTGTTTTGTTCAAATCAGGGATCTAATGAAGGGTCAGACATTATATTTGGTTGTTACATATTAAAAGAGAAGTATCTTTTAATCTAAACAGCAGCCTCCAAGGGCACCTGGGTGGCTCAGTCAGTTAAGCATCCGACTCTTGGTTTCAGCTCAGGGCATGATCTCACAGTTCGTGGGTTCAAGCCCCACGTCGGGCTCTGTGCTGACAGTGCTGAGCCTGCTTGGGATTCTATATCTTCCTCTTTCTCTGTTGCACGCTTGTTCTCTTAAAAATAAATAGCTTTAAAAAAATAATAGCAGCCTCCATCCCCCCAGACTTTCGTGTGACTTACTGAGAAATACTGTGATTTTAAAAAATGTGAACAAGATCTGAAATCAATACATCTCAAAGGAACATTAATATAGAGACAAATACAAACATTTTTGTTTGTATTATCCTTAATATAGTTACCTCAATTTCTCTATTTTTAAGATTTATTTTATTTCCCTTATTTTTTAAACAATTTGTGGAGCTGATTAGGGTAATTTGACACATACATGAAAGCAGAGTTCCACATATGACATCAAAGCATATTTCATAGGGTTTCTCTGAAATATATGAATCCACGCTATGGGTATTATGTATATGAAGGGGGATAGAATGGTCAGTTACTTTAATTAGGCTTAAGACATTCTAGATTCATAGAATCCATCACCTTTAGTGAAAGATACTGATTATTTTGTCTTTCAAGAAGGTATTACAGTATCTCAAACTGTGAACAAATATAGAAAGTAGGCACTTAAGACGACATTCTAGAGTTTGCAGTGCCTCATGAGAGAGAGGAAAATCCCTTCCCAGGAGAACTTTGATCCCTGTCAGAAAAATCTGTCAGCTTCTCGGGGAAATTCCAAATACAGAAATTACCCCAAATTTCATAAAATTTCTAGAAACAAGAACTGTTGGTATATATGTGGTAACTCCCACACTAACCAATATCAGATAGAAACGGGGTCTGGTGAGACCAGAAACCAACTTGTGTAGCAATGTTATGTGACAGTGTGATATGAAATCACAGATAAAGTGGCTGGAAGAAATAATTGAGAAAATGTGAATATAGAAATGGGAGGGGTTTATGTTGACTGTGTTTTAGAGTATCTTAACTCATTGTCATCAAGAAATAGGATCATTAAGGAGGAAAAGGGACTGGGTAAACTCACATAACAAGAGTTCATAAAGGAAAGGGAAGCAAAAGGCATTAAATGGAAACTCAGAAAGCTAGAAGTCTCCCATATGAGAAAAGGAATATAGCAGATTTAATGAAAGGGAGTTAAATTTCTAAAGAACAAGCATTAAGGCTTAGGACGAGACAGAAGATAATAAAAGCAATGATGCTCTCACCTCTCTACACTGTGCAATATGTTAACCACTGGCCACATGTGGTTATTTAAACTTAAATTAGCTATTAAATGGAGTTAAAAATTCAGTCATATTAGCTACATCTCAAATGCTCAGTAGCCACAGATGGTTAGTGACTACTGCACTGGATAGCACAGATAGAGAACACTTCCTTCCACGTTTCAGAAAGTTCCATTAGACAACACCGTTCTAAGGAGATGAAGATAGTAGGAAAGAGGAAAAGGCAGGGAAAGAAGTGAAGAAGGAGGAATGATGATTCATAAACTCCCTTTCCTACTTGTGCTTAATGTCACTAGTTCTCATGGGACAATCAGGATAGCCACTGCTCTGCAACATTAAGGTTCTGTCACACCTCCTCTCCAGAGAGCTGCTGGAGAGATCGCTGCCGACAAAGGCTCTAGGTGCCCGGGACTCTGGGAGTAGGGCTTTGAGTTAGGGGTGGAGCCAGGGTTGGGCCAGGGGAAAGGGCATTCAATGGATGAAGAGGGCCTGTGCATAGCCTAGCATCATGCCCAAAATTCAAGGTGGATAAAACATTCACTTGCCACTGAAAAGGTGAAAGAGAAGATCCTCTCATCTCTGGTGCTCAGTGAGTTTTCAGTCATTCACAGTCATACAATCCTACTACTAATATCTTGCTCAGACTAAGTCATAGGTCAACACTCACATTCTATCTTACTCTCCTAAGAGAAATTTGGCCTGAGACTATTCCTCTTATTTCATTTATTCATAACGATCAATTCTTATCATTAGCATTCTTATTCACTGAAACTACATACAGGCATTGCATTTCCTTCTCTCTAAGCTCCATGAGGAATGGCATGAAATTTCAAACCACCATTGAGGGACCTTCTTTGCCACACATCTGTAGTGAAATGACTGCATTTGGTAGAGCCTCGGACCCTCAGAGATATCCTCTCTTTCTGAGATATGCTTTGTGTCTTTTTGACCATAATCAACGTCTTCTCAGCTGGATCTCTTGTTCCACACTGCCATTTCAAGATTTCCCACCACTCACGATATGTATACTATACGCTGCCAGGTGAAGAGAGCATAACCCAAGAACACTTTCAGTGTTGCCCTGTCAGAGTCACTATTTTCATAAATTCCAGGGCTGCCGTCAGTCTCCCATTTGCATGTGTGGGCAGCCATTTCTTCAGTGTATTCCTCATGTTCTAATTGGCTCGCTATCCAGATTCTTGGCTCTGTGCTTGGGACTCGTCATTGACTTTTCACCCACCTCACCTGCAGAGCAGCTCTCTCTGGATTTTCATTAGCATTTCAGGCAGTGATCTTCATTTGTAAAACTATTGACAAGATTTTAATTGGTGGTCTTGATTTTTACATTTAATCTGGCTTAGAGATATTTTAAATTTTGTTTTGCTACATTTGATAAGGGCAGAACCTTAAAAAGGGAAAAGTACTTGAGGAGAGAAGACACTCGGTTAGAGAGAAAAGAGAGGCTTCCTGGACTCCAGCTGTCTGCTTAAAGGGAACAGTGACATATGCAGAGGACCTTATAACAGTAAGTATCATAGTTTTGCTTGTTTGGATTAACACTTTTAAAAAAAATCCTCACTCTTAACATCAGCAAATTTTCTGTTTCTTTTACAATAACTTAAAAAAATGACTGAATATTTTCTAACATCCACTGAAATGGAAAGTTTATGATTTTTGACTCTGACCTGAAGGTTCTTACTATTATTAGTCTGAACCAGATAATCCTTTTTGAATAATATCAGCATCCAGACTACACTTGCCTGTTTAAGAGAGAAGCTTAAGCAGCTTATAAATAAAGCACAGGGAAAGCCCCTATCAAGTGTATAACTCTCCATACGTCTGATCATTTTAGATGCTTGACACTGAAAGCCTTCATTAAAGAAGTGAATCTTCCAGCCCCACAGAGAGCTGCCTTTCAACTGGAAGAAGGGTGTGTCCCTAAGCTTTTACCTGGGAGCAATGATGATCTTGTCAAGCATTTCAGTGAGACCAGCCCAAGTTTTTAGGGTGGGGATCTAGACTGGTTATACGTACCTTCAGTTCTTCTCCCAGAGAAGGCAGAAACACCTCAAAGCCTGCATGTAAGAACATCTACTGAGAAATTATTTTAATCAGACACCAGCTGAGTGGGGGAAAGAAAAAGAACAGAGAAGAACAAACAAAACTCCCTTGGTCTTGGATGTAAGAGAATCCAGCTGCAATGGACTGGCACTTTGTTAGAACAGCTGCAGTGCTGTTCATTTTTCTGGTAAGTGGATTCTGTTAAAAAAACCCTCATAATCATGCTCATTGTGAACAAGTGAGAACTTTTTTAGAAAGTGTTATTTAGTGTTATTTCTAACCTAAACCCATTAAAAGTTTATGTTAATGACAAGGTGATTTTATGAACTAGATTTTTAAATAGTGTTTCTCTCCTTAATTGAAGACTCGAGCTTATTAATGCATCAGTGTCAACTCACCCTATCACATCTCTGATACTGAAGTCAGTGCTAAGTCATGCCGGGAAAATACTGAATTTGGGGAGGTCTTATCGCTGCTCGATAGCATTTGGTTGTTCAAATTCCTTTTTGCAGGGGGGCTCTTAAACTAATATCACAGGTGTGTCCTGATTTTTACCCTAAACATTTTTCCATTCTTTGGGTAACTCTGCTGGCAAATTCACTATAAAAATAGGATACATATAAATTAAAAAGCATAGCAATTTGCGACTGGCCTCACAATCCAAACTGTCTCATTGGTTCCAGATATGTTTGGGATTCATAACACTAATATCAAAAGCCCCACACTGCTAAGCTATGATTTATTTAAAACATTTTTTAATGTCAAAAACCATGACAATCTGGGAGATTTGTAAATGATATAATAAGTGAAGGAACAGCTATAATTAAGGAGTGAGTATAATTATTATGATACTGGTTCTTACTACTGGAAAATCAGCAATGACTGATATGAAAGTTGTGTTTGATGGTCAGACAAATGTAATGAGATGTTTTATCACCGTCTCCCTCACACGTCATTAATTTTCTCTTTTTAGAGATAATAAAGATAACACTGAGTTGCTGCATCAAATTTCACTTCTGTTGGGAATTTTAAAATCAGAGTCTTTCTCACAGGAAGGTTAATGTTATCCAAAGAGGCAAGTGCCAGGCAAATCACCCTCCAATTTGGCAGCATATAGTCCTGTGGGTCATATTTGTTTCTACTTGCGTAACTTTTGAACTGGATTGTTGGGTTTCTACAATAACAGGTCAGACCCTTGATTCAAACATGCTGGTTGGTCTGAATTCAGTTTATTAAGTAAAAGTGGTCATAGCAGTGGATTTGTTACGAATAAGCATCAATAAGCTGGTAGCTTTAGTTCCAAGCTGCCTTTAGAAGACTAGCCCTATTCCATGGAATTTTTAATGGATTTTTAGGATCAGTTAATATAATTTGGGATGAGTAAGGATTAATGAGCACTTGTATAGGAGCATCTGTGTATTGCCGAGTAATCAAATGTTTTTATTTTTTGTTTATTTTTAAATTTTTGCTGGCAACTATTCATTTTTGAGAGACAGCGTGAGTGGGGGAGGGGCAGAGAGAGAGAGGGAGGCACAGAATCCGAAACAGGCTCCAGGCTCTGAGCTATCAGCACAGAGCCCAATGTGGGGCTCAAACTCATGAACTCCCAGATCATGACCTGAGCCGAACTAAAATGCTTAACCGACTGATCCACTCAGGCGCCCCTCAAATATTTTTATTTTTAATTTCATTTAAATCTGATCCATTAAGGCCTATTACAGTTTAATTTGATTAGTTTATTCAGATGCTTATGTGCTTTCATTTAATGCATAATATACCTTATTTCTTTATTTTTATGATTATTTCTAATTAATTACATCCTATGAAACTCCTTTAAACAGTCATTGTCTAATTAGTCATTCTTCAGTAAAATGTATCATTTTATCAAAATCATGTATCCTCATTGACCTTTCTTCTTTGTAGAGACGTTTCTGGACATTTGTGCTTTATTTTCTGAATTTGGAAAGTTTTGTTTTTTTCTTTGTGGATTGTTTGTTTGTTGCTATATTTTACCTTGGAATCAGTCACAAATTTCTCATTTGTCTTATGAGATGTATTTCTCAAAGAACTTACTGCATAATGAATTAAAACATTTCTTTTTCCTGTTATTGTAACTTTTCTGGTAAAACATTTTGCTTTCTAGGGTTTGAAAAATCATAATTTATTCTTACGGCAGATTTTACCAGATGATCTGGATAAATATCCTTTGTAGTTATATAATCTATTTCTGCTACAAAATACTTTTTTTTCCCCCTGAAAATTAACTACCTTGATAGCAAATTCTTCTACTTAGCTTATGGCTAGCCTCACTATGAATGTATGCTCTCACCAGAAAAAAAAAAGAAAAAAAAAAAAGAAAGGAAAAAAATCTATGTGAAGTCTTTATTCTTCTCCATTCAAAGTCTAGAATAAGTAAAAATCTACAGTAGAGAGCATACTTAGGCAATTTTAAAAAGCTTTAAGACATTTTTTAATGTTTATTTATTTTTGAGAGAGACAGACTATGAGTGGGGGAGGGGCAGAGAGAGAGGAAGACAGAATCCAAAGCAGGCTCCAGTCTCTGAGCTGTCAGTACAAAGCGCAATGCAGGACTCGAACTCACAAACAGAGATCAGGACCCAAGCTGAAGCTGGACGCTTAACTGACTAAGCCACTCAGGTGCCCCAAAACCTTTAAGACATTTAAACAGGCAATATATTTAATGCAAATCCATTTGTGAGCTGAGCAACCATCTGTTTATGTGTATTTTGCGTAGTCTGTTTAATATACCTTTTAGACCTTGTTCAGATTAGTGGGTTACATCAGGGAGAAGAAACCTGAAGAATCTGCTCTTACAACAAGCAAGACTGCCACACCACTATTCCATTATTTAGACAAGCCGCCTAGACAGGCAATGGCTTATACCTGTTAACATTCTGCAAGCCAAAGAAATGCTATTGACCCCTCATTTATTGTTCTTTCTTTTCTGTTTCCATGAAGTTAGTGCATTGTTGGGGGTGGGGGAGGGGGAGGTATATGGAATATATTCTAGGCTAGAGAACAATGTTGCCTATGTACCAAATACAAGAGATCTCTGTGAATGGTTGTGACAATAATAAAATGTATGGCAGGGCCACTGTAGGAAAGTAAAATAGAACCAGTAGACTTTCTATAGTTCTAATGATTTCTGAAAATTACTTGCAACTTTGCCAGATTCAATTAGTCAACACAAATCAATACAAATCTCAAGGCGTCAAATTCTATAGAGGCAAAACTTCTGCAACTCACACTCAAAGAACAAATAAGCCTATCTTTATCAATTACCAAGAATAACCCAATTTGCACAGCTTATAATACCAGCCTGGCTGCTGCTCTTTCCATGGTTACTATTTCCTTTCAAAAGAAAACCTCTGACCACCTGATAACCCTGCTCCACAATTTGAACTTAGCTGAAATCATTTGGAATATAAGCAGGAGTTTTTCAGAGTATTTCTCAGCACAGGCTAAAATACACAGAAAACAATACATATTTTATTACGTAGTTCATCAACTTATTTGAACTGGACATCTTCAATTCCCATAATTGTGTTCACTGATGCATAAAGCAAGAGAAGGATTAACAAACTAGTACAGACCAAACAGAAGACAAGCAAAAGAGAGGATTCTTCATGCTTTCTTGTGCATATAGTGATTTACAGTGATATATATTATGGATAATTGTACATTAGTAAAATATTTTATAGAAAATGGAAATATTTCTGTTCACCTGCTCAGTAAGATTTACAAATTCTATTTAAGGAAAATAATTTCCATTTACACAGTGTTCTTGACTGTGGATTTAGGATCAGAGTCTTCTTGCACCTTTGTGAAAACAGGGACTACAAGTTTATCATCATTTAATTAGTTTGAGTTGCCAAAGAGGATAAACATTTTGCCATGCCTGATTTAGGTAACAGAAGAACCTGAAGCACCGAGAATGCCGTCTCAGTAAATTTGAAGGTCTGGCCCGCAAGGGACAAGATTCACCTATTTAATAAGTCTTATGAATATAGAAAAAAACACTCTTGTGTATACCCAGAGTACTTAGTTTCTGATAACTCTGTCCACTCTACATTCTTCAAGGACATTGGTGCTGAGTATTCCCATGTCCAAACATGCATTGCCTAACGAAAAGGCAGAAAGTATGCTCATCACTGTAGTTATTTATTATGCTTCCATCAGTGAGGGAACGCCCTTGCAGAGTGCTGGGACAGGCCACTCTTGTTGGTTATGCTTGCTATGCAAATTCCTTTAATGGATTTAGGCAGGTTGAATTAGTTTAAGTGCCATTGGCTGCTGATTTATATTCTCAATTGGTCTACGAGAATAGGGTGCAGCCTTTTATACTTGCCTAATGAAAAACCACATCTCCACAAAATAATGGTTGCCTGTTGCTCATAAAACTACTTGACTGTAAGTTATTTGAGGGCAGATTCTGTGTCTCACAGAATCTTTGGATCCTTCATAGTGCCCTTGCACCATAATGCAAGATTGCTCAATAGATGTTCAATTACACAAAGCAAGAGCATCCAAAGGCATGTGGGATAATTGATATTTTTCTTTCCCTACACATTCCAAAAAAATCGAGAAATTAAACATGGAAACAATCAGGTTGAATTTCCCCAACACTTAGTTCTATGGTGTTTTATTACATTTACTTTACATTTCACCTAAAGTTTACTATCGTATTTTTAGAGCTTATGCCCTTTAAAAGACTTAATTCAGCCTTGGATCTCCATAATACACATTTGATACAAATCTGTCAGATAAATAAATAAACCAATGAACAAATAAGAGAAATCAACCTATCAAGGTGTTGTCAACTCCAAACTGATAGTAATACAAAGACACAAGAGGAGGTTTTTCGAAAGAAGCAAATTATTATATTTTAGCTTTGTCTCAGGTTCATCCTTGGGATGTAATATACAGTTATCCAATACATTAGCAGTTCATGCTTAATGACTAACAAGTGGCTATGGAAGACAACCTCCCAATTATTATATATGAGAGGTTTCCTTGTAGAAATGACTTAATACTTTCAAGACCATTTTATTATTTGCAAAGAAATGTAAACCTCACTATCAAAAGAAGAAAACTAAAAATGTATTTATTTCTAAGTGAATTTCCATCACAAGCCTCCACAGCACATATTTCCAATTTATTTAGGAATCCAAAGTACTCTGACAGAAAACCACCTTATCCTTACTGTATGGACAAGGTCTAGATCAATCAGATGATTTTCTTCAACTTCCTCTCATAGTCTATTGACTTTAATCTCTGATCTTTTCTCTTCCTTCGTCTCTTCCTTCGTCTGCGTTCAGAGCCCTTTTTTTTTTGCCTATTCCCTCCTGCTCTCTCCATTACACTTCTACCAACTAATTTCTTTTTGAACCTCTCTCTCAAATCAAAATCTATTTTCTTCACCTTCAAAAATCCATTTCTTGGGGCGCCTGGGTGGCGCAGTCGGTTAAGCGTCCGACTTCAGCCAGGTCACGATCTCCCGGTCTGTGAGTTCGAGCCCCGCGTCAGGCTCTGGGCTGATGGCTCGGAGCCTGGAGCTTGTTTCCGATTCTGTGTCTCCCTCTCTCTCTGCCCCTCCCCTGTTCATGCTCTCTCTCTGTCCCAAAAATAAATTTAAAAAAAAAGTTGAAAAAAAAAATTAAAAAAAAAAAAATCCATTTCTCCCTCTCCCAGAATATTTCCTTGGACACTACATCTAATTCTATGATACCATTTTTGTTTCCTTTTATAAACAAATCACCCAGGAAAGTGGCCATCTTTACGTTCTCTTCCCCTCCATCTTATTCCCTAATCCTTTCAGTCAGGAGGGACCTGTTCCATCCAGCCGGAAGGATTCTCCTGAAGGTCACAGGCATTCTCAGGATTCACTTTGCCCAAGTCTTTTATGCCACCTGACACTTGTTCACATCCGATCTCTCCTTCATTTCTCTCTTCCTTTGACATCTGTGACACTGCATTATATTTTCTTCCCATTTCTTTGGCTATTTCTCTTCTCTTTTTCTTTGTCACTTGTTTCTGTCACTGTTCCCTATTCCATCAATATAGGAATTCCCCTAGTTTCACGCTCAGCCACAGGCTGTTTCTTTGTTGTATTTCCTCTTTTGGGTCTTCAAATTCTCCCATGATTTAAACTGCCCTACCCAAGCAGATGTCCCTCAAATCTGTGTATGAGGCCTGAACTACTGTTCATGGTGCTGATACGTATATCAAATTGCTAAGCACCTTCACCCGACCATTTCTCTAGCATCTCAAAATCAATGTATTCTAACCTGATCAATTCTGCAACTGCCTTGCCCCTCATCTCTTGGTTTAAAATGGCCATCATTTGGGTGGGGGGAGGCGCCTGGTGGCTCTGTCAGTTGAGTGTCCGACTTCAGCTCAGGCCATGGTCTTGCAGTTCGTGAGTTCGAGCCCCGTGTCAGGCTCTGTGCTAACAAACAGCTCAGAGCCTGGAGCCTGCTTCAGATTCTGTATCTCTCTTTCTCTCTCTCCCCCTCCCCTGCTCATGCTCTGCCTCTCTCTGTCTCTTAAAATAAATAAATGTTAAAAAAAATTCTTTTTAAATGGCCATCATTTCAGCTTCTTCCTTCTCTTGACTCTCAGACCTTGTCAAATTCAACCATGTGGAATCTCTCTCTTCATCTTTCTGGTCCGTTACCACTGCCACTGCTCCTATTCGGCTTCGGCTCTTCCTCATCTCTGGCCTGATTTGATGTGGAACACTCCACTGCTTGTGGCCTATAATCCTGTCTCTTGCCACCACCTGTGGTCAGAGTAATCTTTTAAACCCACAATTTTATCATGCCTTTTCCGTGATCAAAAAACTTTGATATTTTCCAACTGCACACAGAGATTTAGTGTTAGAACTGGAAAGGTAACTGTATATAATTTAGTCTATCCCTGTCATTTTAAAAATGAGAAAACTAAGGCTTAGAGAATTTGGGAAGTACATTGAAAGCTTTCGGACTCTACCAAGTGCTCTTTTTATCTCATTATTTTGCCTTTGAACATCCAGTAGTGACTTCGTTTCAGCATTTATTCTAGACACTGAGCAAAAGACAATAAGGCTATGTCAACACAACATATTTTTAAGCAGACTTGGCAGTTTTTAATTACTGATTCAATTGAGAGGCTGACACTATGGTGAAACTTACTTGGTCTTCTGCCTAAATTGCCTCTCATGGGAAAAAGAATGACCCAGCTTCATAAAGCTGGAAGGTTTGTTAGTCATCTGGCATAGTTCTCCAAAACAAACAGTAGGCTCTGACACTGCAGTGTGGTCAGGGAAGTGCAAGACAGATAACAGATGCCTACACACTTCTGTAGTTATGAAGAAACGGCTTCCAAATAGACAAATAAGGCATCTCCACACCCACAAATGAGAGAGAAAAGAGTGCCCATGAGTTCACAGGTAGCAAAAAGTAACATCATCTTAATTCTGCACCCGCGAGGGACTCTATACTAACTTTTCAGTTACTTGTCCAAACCATTTGGGCCATCTACTTTTTTCTGCCCAGAATCACTATTATTATTGTTATTATTATACATAAATATTCCTAATCATAAGGCTAATATGAGATTAGATTAAAATCAGAATGTTTTGACTTCTCAAAGTTGTAACGTCAATTCTTTGCAGTATGTTGTATTTAGTAATTTAGTTGGAACAGGCTATCTTATATTTTATTGTAAAACCCACACCTCAAGCACAAATTTACGCTGAATTGTTGTGGAGGGTATTTAGCCATAAATTAATGTCCAAAACTCAATTTCCTCATCTGTAAAATAGAGATAATTAAATTATAGTACTGACCACATGTATTTCTGAAGATTGAATGCATGGATTTCTCTAAATATGTTGTCTAGTAATTAGTCACCATTCAGTGAATTGTAACAGTGATAATAATAATCAACACTAAAGATACACAATGAATATATCAGTCCTATAAAAAAATTATCTCTTTACACTACTCTTATTAACCAAAAAATACATATTTTCCCGAAGTATCATTTATAATAATTTTTAACAACAAGTACTTAGAAAGCAAAATTTTATTTTTAGCTAGTGGTGAGACTGAAACTATAAAAAGTAATTTACTATATTTTAAAATTACTATTATTAGTATATTATAATGCAGCTATAATTTCTTTTATCAATGATACAGATGAAATCTAATCGTGATAATAATTTTCATACTTTGCAATTCTGAAAAAATTGAAATAGAAGTTGCAAATTTCTTATTTAGAGAGAAATAAACACAAGGGTTTATACCAACTTTAATGACTCTAAGTGCAAGTTAAAACTTAATAAATGCAACTAGCCTTCAAATACACTAAGTTTTTAGATAGGTATTTTACTATGTCTTAAGTATATTGATATATTAAACTTAATATATAAGTGTCTGTCTCTTTAGAAATGTTTTAGGGTTTTAGAGAAATGTAATTTAAATTATCCTGATCTTTCACTTACAAGTCATATGTAACGATTGAGGCCAGAGCCAAAATGAGGCAGAGCTCTGCCTGAGTAGTTGTTTGTTGGACAGGGAAATTGCTTAAATCTGAAGAAGAGACTAATGGAAACTGCTACCCACTAATTTGTCCCTAAATGCCTGCAATTTCTTCTTGCTATGGGAGGATGCATTTATATCACTTCTTTCTTTTTTTTTTTTTTTTAGTGTTAGCATGAAACATCAAACAGGAACTCATTTTACAGAGGAAAGAAATTCTTTGCTTTTATCGTAGGCCTATTTATTCTCATATCTCAAAGCAAATATACCATCTTAAGACTTTCAAAAACACTTGAGGGGCACCTGGGTGGCTCAGTCGGTTAAGCTTCCTTGGCTCAGGTCATGATCTCACTGTCTGTGAGTTCAAGCCCCACGTTGGGCTCTGTGCTGACAGCTCAGAGCCTGGAGCCCGCTTCAGATTCTCCGTCTCCCTCTCTCTCTGCCCCTCCCCTGCTCATGCTCTCTCTCTCTCTCTCTCTCTCTCTCTGTCTCTCTGTCTCTCCCAAAAATAAATAAAGATTTTTTAAAAAATAAAAAATAAATAAAAATAAAAGCACTCGAAAATCTCCCATTTAGGATTAGAATGTGAAGGAGCAAATATTCTGAAACTTTTCAGATACTTCCTGTTTCATATCCTTTCTTCACTCCAAAACATTTTTTTTTTCTATTCCATCTATGACTAGTCAGATCCTGAAACTATAGTCAAAAGTTTAAGTATCATACCTTACTGTTGAATATCACTGAACAGCATTAGAGTATCTCTAGCTTTTCAGGCACAAGATTTACTAAGAAAGCCTAAATTTCCAATGCTCACTCCTCCTGGGTTCAATGTCCTACATCATATGATAATGAGTATCTGCGTAGGTGAAGAATGAAAAAGAGGTTAAAAAAATAAAAGAAATTAAAAAGAAGAAAAGAATAACCGAAAAGTAAAAACAAAATGAAAAGGAATCCACAGTATCATCACGAGACCTGAGAGTTAAGAAAGATCCATCTGCTATCCAGAATGATAAAAGAATTCTAATGACTCACAAGACTTGTTTGATTTTTTTTAAATGATTGAATAACATGAATTATAAAGCACTTAATTAAAAATTAACTGTTGTGATTATATTGTTTTCTTATAGGTGGTGGTGGAAGTTAACAGTGAATTTCGAATCCAGGTAATATACGGCAAATCTATTTTTTTCCAAATTAAAAATTGAGAAAATGGTTTGGGATTCACAACATATTTTCCAAAGAAAATTCACCCGTATAAGCAAAATGAATGTTATGCTAAAATTAATAGATTATCAAAAATTTTTCCCAATTAAACATCCTCTCTGACATTACAATACCCTCTCCTCCAAAACCTTCAGTGGAATGAGAATTCTGAATAAAAGTTAATACATACTACTACTTTATCCTGCCCCTTCAAGGTAAGAGATTACAACACCAAAAATGGCACCATCAAGTGGCATTCAATCAGGAGGCAAAAACGTGAATGGATCAAGTTCGCTGCAGCCTGTCGTGAAGGTGAAGACAATTCAAAGAGGAACCCAATTGCCAAAGTAAGTATCCACCCCAAAGCATAGAATCGAAAGTCAGAATGGATGGGGTGGTTAAAGCTCAAAAGAAAATGCCTTTTAAATATTTTATGAGTATAAATCACCAAGAAGTTATAACACAAAACAGAATTATAGTCACTTAGATTATGAAAACTGAACCACTAAAAGGATAAATTAAGAAATTTAGGCACATGGGTAAACAAACATTGACTAACCTCATTGGTAAAATAAATACAAGTGACCATATGTTACCCAAATTCTAGGTAGAAAAATATAGTGATTTAAATTTTTTTTTAACATTTTTCATTTATTTTGAGAGGCAGAGAGAGACAGAGCACGAGCAGGGGTGGGGCAGAGAGACAGGGAGACACAGAATCGGAAGCAGGCTCCAGGCTCTGAGTTGTCAGCACAGAGTCCCAAATGGGGTTTAAACCCATGAACCATGAGATCATGACCTGAGCCAAAATCACTTAACTGACTGAGCCACAATGCGCCCCCAAAAATATAGTGATTTAAATAATGAATTTAACACTCAGCATACTCAGAGGGACTATTTCAATGTGTATTCTTTCTGCCTTGATTGATTAGAATTGAATACCTACTTTTGGCTTTTTAAGTAAGAATTCACAATGCACTCTCTTTCATATTCTCTTGTATATCTTCCTTTGTACAAAGACACACACACACACACACACACACACACACTCATAAATACATCCCCACACACAGATTCACAGACAAAAATATATATACATACATAAACACATATACAAATATACACACATTCAGATAGATATACAGACTCCCCAGTTAGAGTTGCATAGAGTCCTATAATATTTTATTTCAAAGAAAGAATCCCAGTTTCTACAAGTCATTTATTTGGGATGATCTCCTTACTTTTCTGATACCACATCCTCCCCATTTTCAGAATTAAGAACTTCTACAAAGCGTCAGATAACTCTTGTTACCTACATAAATCTACTTCAAATTCTCTTCTGAAACTTTACATTTAAAAAACATTTTGAATCAGGAGACCAAAGTTATATGATGACAACATTGCTAAACTCCTTGAGAGGGCAAGGAGTTCCCTACTCTAGAGCCAGTGCTAGCACAGAACCTGAAAATAACACAGACAATTGTAAATGTTGAATGAATGAATGAATGAATGAATGGTGACTGCATAGTCCTGCATTTATTAAGGTGATATTTTATTATTTTCTTATTTGGTAGAAATAGAATTGAATTTCTTTTATTACACTGCCAGTTATTATGGAAAATACTACAGCTATAACTAGAAAAATATCTATTTCCAGCATTTCCCAAAAGAAAACAGGTACTCACATTCAATAGTTCTTGGGAAAGATGGCTGTTGTTTATCAAACATAACATTTTCTATTTGCTCTCTGTAATATTTTCACCTGTGCTCTCTCTGCAGATTCACTCAGATTGTGCTGCAAACCAGCAAGTTACATACCGCATCTCTGGAGTAGGAATTGATCAGCCACCTTATGGAATCTTCATTATTAATCAAAAAACTGGTGAAATTAATATAACATCCATAGTTGATCGAGAGGTCACCCCTTTTTTCATTGTAAGTGGGCTCCATGTAATACATATGTTCAGGCTCAAATTATTTTTGGAATACCTTAAGCTCAGATCATTTGATTTGATTTCAGGAATCCCAATATGAGACATTTTTGATTGTCTCAATTCATGAGCATCTCATGACCCAACAGAACCAAAGTAAGATTAGGAGAAACGCCTTTATAAAATGCTTTACCAAAAATGTTAGCCTCTGGTCTGTCTCCAGTGGCAAGCTAGAATATTTGTTTGGGAGGGCAAGTACCTAACTCTTACTCCTTTTTTTTAAATATTTTTTAAATATTTGTATTTATTCTTGAGAGAGAGCAAGACAGAATGAGAGCAGGGGAGGGACAGAGAGAGAGGGAGACACAGAATCCGAAGCAGGCTCCAGGCTCTGGGCTGTCAGCACAGAGCCCGACGCGGAATTGAACTCACAAACCATGAGATCATGACCTGAGCCTGAGTCAGACGCTTAACTGACCAAGCCACTCAGGTGCCCCCTTATTTCTTTTTCTTTAATTCAGTTGAGAATAATTGCTTCTCTTTAACTCCAATCCTGAGAGATTATTTTTGAGTTACTAAGGGAGCCTTTTCTGAATAAACATACTTTATTATAAATTCACATTGCTCAGTCTCACCTGAGCTCAGAACGTGCTTTGGAAATACTCTAATCCATCCTTAACTGAATCACACTTCCATTCTTGAGAGTGGCTGGGACAAAAGTCCAAACCCTCAGCTTCATTTGCACTTTAAGCAGCTGACCTGATGACCAACTTCGCTAAAAAGTGTGAAGCCTTCTGTCAAACATTCCCACAATTAATTCTCTCTCCCCCAGCTCAGAAATGTTCTGCATTAAATCCAAAAATAAAATTAATTTTCTGCTTTTTCCCCAGAGTTTATCCCCAAGATATCCATTGTTCCATAATTATCTGTTTCTTCAAGAACCTTATTCTATCAACTTTGTTTTCATCTCTCTTCTGCTTTCTCCATTGGCTGCTTCCATGTCCATTTATCATCATGATTAACACTTGTTAATACTTAAAATGAAAAGGAAATAAAGAAAACCTTCCTTGATCTTGTAAGCTCACTCAGTTAAAGCCCCTTCAATCCAGGGGTGCCTGGGGTCCAACTTGATTTCTGCTCAGGTCATGATCTCACGGCTTGTGAGATCGAGACCCACAAGGGGCTCTGTGCTGTCAGTTCTGAGACTGCTTGGGATTCTCTCTCTCCCTCTGTCTGCCCCTCCCCCACTCGTGCTCCCTTGCACTCTGTCTCTCTCTCAAAATAAATAAATAAACATTAAAAAATCCCCATCAACCCATGTGCCCAAACACCTTCAAATAGTAATGGATGTTTGTGCTTTCAGTCACACTGCCTGTTTGTACTCCTTAGGCTATTTCAATTCCTTAGCCTTCTATTCCAAATCTATACTCCTGCCTTACCTCTGACAATGTTTACTCACAAAACCTCTGAGTCACCATGCCAACCTATTAGCTTTTCTTGAAGCACAATGCATTTTTGTATGATATACCACATGGGTAAAATAGCATCCATTATACTTATGTACACTTCATATATGAATAATAACAATAACAGCAGCAACAATAATAATACAGACACCCACATAGTCACCACTTAAGCTTACCAAATACTCCCTTTCTTTGATGCCTCCTTTACCCCATCCTCCAAGCCAATAGCCCTGACTCCTAATTTCAAATAATGCATTTTCATTACTCTGCTTCTTTCCTCACATAAAACCCTTTGCTTGGAACATCTTGCCAATTCCCAGTTCCACTTGCTGAAATTCCCCTTCAAGATCTCTCTCAATAATTACATCCCCCTATAATGTTACAGTATGTTAAGTCTTCTTCTAAATAACTTATCATGTTACCTTTTCTCAAATGGTATTTTGAGTTTGTGTTTGCCTCCCCTTATTGATTCTAAGTACTGCTTGCATCTACCTTCTGTAGCAAATAATAGGTCTTATTATTATTTTTTTTTTTTTTTGGTTACCCACAACACCTAGCATAGTGTCCAAACAAAATAAAAACTTAATAAGTATCTGTTGCACCAAATAATTATTCTTATCTTCTCCCCTAGATCTATTGCCGGGCTCTGAATTCCATGGGTCAAGATTTAGAGAGGCCTCTCGAGCTCAGAGTCAGGGTTTTGGATATAAATGACAACCCTCCAGTATTTTCTATGTCTACTTTTCTGGGACAAATAGAAGAAAATTCTAATGCAAGTAAGTAATTCATTTTATGAAGTAAACAAGAATATACTGACTTCCAGATCACTCTTCACAGCCAAGCAACAAGAGGCCAAACTATGTGAAGGTACTACGTCATCATGAATGTAAAAGATTAAGTATAGAAAAGCAACCAGAACAGAAAAGCACGAGAAGTCTCCATAATGGCTTCCCTTTAACTATGGAAGTAGCTCCAATCTGGCACACACAAGAAACAACTCCAAAGAAATGAGAAGGGTCTTCTCATGTAACTCACGCGCCAGCTCAGTTATAGACCCCTCGGGAGAAATCCCAAAAGTACTTTGTACGGTGGTGGCAAGGGCACTGGGAGAATTTAGCCTCCCAGCCCAGCTGTTCTGAAGGGCAAATCTCATCCACTTCTGTTCATGCTGCCTTTTTTTTTTTTTGTTAACCTACTTTCAAGTCGTTAGTAGAAATCACTTCCAGGCCATCTATTTTGTGACCAAAATCTTCAAGAGTTTTTGTTGACAGTAAATAAACACAAGGCAAAACTTGTTTTCCCTTTTTATATATGATGTCATAAATATAGGTTTTCCTTGCTTTTTACTCAAATTACTTATTTTATGTATTTGGAATGTACTATAACCTTAACCTTGTTTGGCCCCCCCATGCATAGTGAAAGCTGATGGTCCCAAGTCGTTAGTTACGGGGCACCAGAAAACCTATAAACTTGGTAGAGCATTTATTTGTAAGAGTTTTGACTATCTGAAGGTATAATGTCCTCCTCATGGATTACTGTAAATGGCAACATTTTAACTGCCAAATATTGAGTCACTTGGGAAAACTAACTGTCTAGCACACCAGGGAAGATTGTCCTAAATATATTTAAAACAGCAGTGATGATTTCTCATTTAAATTCAAAACTTCAACTCACCATAGTTACTTTTGATCTTTGAGTGGTATAATTTACTATAAATTCCAAAAATCCTTACAGTGTACTTTTATTTATTAAAATACTAAACGTATACTTTGAATAGGTATCCCTTGTAAAATATCACTCTAAAAATGTTTGTTGTAAAAATTCACACAATATATAAAAGAAAAATGGAATAGAAATCCACTGTTTGTTTTCCTTAGTACCATTCTTGAGAGGCAAAGTGCGTGTGTGTGCACACAGTGAGAAGGGAGATATCTCTTGCATTTGTGTTTACAGACGAGGCACTTGTGCTAAAAAAGACTGAATGTAAAGAAGAATTCTAGCTCATGAACACTGGCAGCTTTTCCTTCTCTAGTGTCCTTCATCAAAACTGTTTATAAGATTCACGGAAAAGATAAGGGATAAGACAAAGTATGTAGTTAAGCATCTCTTTAAACCTATTTGTTACCTACCGCTTCACTAAGGACCATGCAAAACAGAACTCAGCCGATGGGAACTTCCTATAATTTTTTCTCATTAAACTGTTTAATTCTCTCATGAGCTCAATGAACACAGTACTATTATCTTCCCCATTTGTAGGGGTGGACACTGAAGCCAAGATTATATAGCTAGTAAGTTCTATAGTTGGGAAAAAGTTGGTCTGGCCTTGATATCATTTGTTTCACCACAGTAGGCTTTAAAAAAAGGATAATACTAAAACATGAAAAGGAAACACAGAATAAAACATATCTTTGTTTTCTAACTGTCAGAAATGTGTAAGTTCCTGGGAAAATGTGATCTTTTTGTATAGGCAAAAGTTTAGAAAGGAGCTAAGCTGTTGAAGTAGACAGGGAAAATGGTAGAGCATACCTTATACGGACCAACCAACTTTAACACTTGTTAAAAAAGCAATATACTGTATTATAACAAAAATGCAAACTGTCCATTTCCAACCAATTTTTCTTGATTTCTAGATACACTGGTGATGAGACTCAATGCTACTGATGCAGATGAACCAAATAATTTGAACTCAAAAATAGCCTTCAAGATCATAAGACAGGAACCTTCTGATTCACCAATGTTTATTATCAATAGAAACACTGGAGAAATTCGAACAATGAATAATTTTCTAGACAGAGAGGTAATATTCTTTTTCTTTGATTGGTTTGTTAGTTTCCAAGGAAGTGACTCTAAAAGCAAGAGTATCTAAGAAAGAAAAAGAAAGCAATATGTTTAAATTTTCACGTAATGGTAATGGTATAACAAATATCTTCAAAATGAAAAAAATGAGAATTCCGCAAATACATTTTAAACTGTCACTTTTCATTCAATCCTACCTAAGAATTACCTCAATTTAAGACAACTAGATTCTGAAAGCACATGAGAATATCCATAAGGCAGAGGCAAAGTCTCTATTTTTTTCCATTTTTTAATGTTTATTTATTTTTGAGGGACAGAGCATGAGTGGGGGAGGGGCAGAGAGAGAGGGAGACACAGAATCCAAAGCAGGCTCCAGGCTCTGAGCTGTCAGCACGAAGCCTGACACGGGGCTCGAACTCACAAACTGCGAAATCATGACCTGAGCCAAAGTCAGATGCTTAATCGACTGAGTCATCCAGGCACCCCTAAAAGCTCTATTTTTTTAATGTGTTCTATAATGAAATAGATTTAAGAAACAGTTGCTATTACATCCCCCATCTTGGCGAGTCACAGTGCATGAACATAGTAGAAGCTCTAAGAATTCCTACAAGCTAAGAAACTTGTTTATCTTTCTTTTAGCCCAGAATATCCTAAGCTCATCTGACAACAGAACTCTTCTTTTTCCTTCCTATATCTCACCTACTGACAGACCACTGATTACTTTGGGAAATGAATCACAGAATCAGTATGATGGAAAGGAATTGAGTAACATCCAGACCAACCTTCTCATTTACAAATAAGAAAATAATTAGTGATTGTTAGCAAGTTAGAATCAAGTTAGAATCTATTAATGCCATGTGGTCCCATTATTTAATATAAAAGTATCAACATTTTCATCTTTTAAAAAATATTGATAGGATTTACCAGGTCTGTATGTATTTGGGGGATATAAATGAAGAAGTTTTATTTTTGAATGGATAGTTAATTAAATTTTAGTTTAATTATTATAGTTATTTTGAAATGATGATTCCCCTATTAATGACTCCTACATTTAGGATAAATGAGATTATTTTCACGCTGTTTAATGATCCCAAAACTATCAGTTCCTAAGTCACCTGTATCTCCTTTTTCACTTGTTTGAAAACCACCATCAGAAGAAATTAACTATTAACATTTTCTCTCTTAAACTTCCTTAAAGAGCCCAATGGAATTCCTTTCATGTCACAAGACTTTTAGTGGTGAAGAGCCCTAAATATTAAAGGAACTCTGCAGTCACTGGCAGGCCACCAGAGCAGATATTTTTAACGTAGAGACCACGGAGAGCCCTCATGATGTCTCTAACTATGAATCCTATAAAATGATATCCACAATCTTGAATGAGGATGTGTGTATGCATGTGTCTGGAAAAGGCTTCACGATTTTTTCTAGCTTGTAAAAATTTAAGCACCATTGAGTAGAATCAAGAAGACGGATCATCAATAACGCCACTGCTTCCACCTACCACTCCCACCTCCCAGAAATGCAAATCATTTCTTATGTCTTTATTCTTCTTGCACATTCCATGGCTGATTATTTACGGTTTGGAATTTTCATGCCATTAATTCTTGGTAAACCTTAATCTCTCTCCTCCTGACCATTTTGGTCATTTTATAAACTTTTGGTCACTTTATCAACTTTTTCAACCCTGGACATATAATAAGGAATGAGGCCTTTAAAAGCGTTGTTTCTTTTAAATGACGCTGGATAAGCATTGCTGGAAATAAAAGTACCAACTGCTTGGGGCGCCTGGGTGGCTCAGTCAGTTGAGTGTCTGACTTCGGCTCAGGTCATGATCTCACAGTCCCTGAGTTCGAGCCCCGCGTCGGGCTCTGTGCTGACAGCTCAGAGCCTGGAGCCTGCTTCAGATTCTGTGTCTCCCTCTCTCTCTGCCCCTCCCCTGCTCATGCTCTGTCTCTCTCTGTCTCAAAGATAAGAAAGAAAGAAAGAAAGAAAGAAAGAAAGAAAGAAAGAAAGAAAGAACCAACTGCTATATTGATTCATTGAGATCTGCGGATTTTCAATATTCTCTGCTACCTTGTCTTAATCATAGATTTACGTTGAACTAACATTCTAAAAGAACTTTGCATGAGGCAGAATCAGGACTGTCTAGATCAACTGTGATATGTTTTGTAATGTGTTTTGATATGTGTGCTTTTAGCAATACAGCCAGTATTCCCTTGCTGTGAGAGGCTCAGACCGAGACGGTGGGGCAGATGGCATGTCAGCAGAGTGTGAATGCAACATTAAAATCCTTGACGTTAATGATAACATCCCGTACTTGGAACAGTCTTCAGTAAGTGTTTGTCCTTGGAATTAATAACTTTAATTCTAAAATTTGTTCAAATGATTCTATTCATAGGGACACGTGATAGTTTTAGTCACATAAAACCCAAATGTAAACAAACATGTACATTGTCTTGTGTTTGTGTACATAATACCTGGGCAAAATATGTGTATTTGGACAACGAAGCATGAGACTATAAACACAGATCTCTTTTCTAAATAATGAATGACCATAAACATTCTCTGAAAATCTGGTATAGTTCTTCTCTCACTCACACAGTTGGTGTTAAATTTTTTTTTCCTTCTTCTTTCAGTATTCTGTTAGTATTGAAGAAAATGCTCTGCATTCAAATTTGGCCCAGATTAGAGTAATTGACTTGGACGAAGAGTACTCAGCTAACTGGATAGCAGCCATTTTCTTTATCTCTGGAAATGAAGGAGGTTGGTTTGACATAGAAATGAATGAAAGAACAAATGTGGGAATTTTAAAGGTTGTTAAGGTATGGTATAATTACCCTAAATAATTTAGTTTTTTAGTCTTTTTCAAAATGTTAATCTTAAAATGTTAACATCTCACAAAATTGAGTAAAAGAATAAAATACAGTGTTTTAAAATGATATATGACATAGAGCTTTTTTACCATTTTTCCGCTTACATCACTTTATGAAGCCAGGCATTAAACTTGAACTTGACAGTCTCTTCTATTAATACACTATGCCTTCACAGATCATATAAATTAAGAGAATTCTAAAAATGAATCTTATTTTACACTCACAACAAAGTATGAGTAACCCTTAAGGTTCAGTTTCAGACCTTTGAAGAATATTTTTAAGCAGATTGAACATGGCCTTCTAAAAATGTGTCTGTGTCAATAATGTACATTAATTAATATGCACTAAGAATATTTATCATGTAATTAAAAGTTTAGTTCTCCAGTGTGTTTTTATAAAATTAAAATTAAATTACTGTCATTATAGAATTATCACAGTCCCATCTCCCTGTGGCTGCTGACCAAGGCTTATTATGAACACAAATATACTAGAGATTTGGTCCAAGCAACAAAGATTTGGTCCAAGTCAACAGAATTCTCCTATGTCCCCCCTACAATGATGACCCACCACATGTACCAGAGGTAGAATTTCCTCTAAGATGTGAGAAAAAGAGAATGTGACTCCTGGGGAGCTGATAGTGAAGGTTTCAGCCTGTGCTAGAAGATGGATTGTATGCATTCTTTATGGCAAAACATAGTCATTTTTAAAACTATTTCCTTCTTTCAGAATAGTCCTGAGAAACAGACTTCTAAGAATTCTGTCCCCATAAGAATGTGTGATCATTTATCTCATGTCTTCATAAAGTGTCACTATGCCTATAGCTTCTATTTCCTGACGCAGGATGCAGATGCTTTAGTTTATTCCTCACAGCATCCCTGCAAATTAGGTTATATGCCCATATTGCAGATAAATACACTGAGGTTCAGAGACCGTATGTAACCTGTTCGAGTTCTGATAGCTAGTAAGTGGTACGGCTGACATTCAAACATAGGTTTCTCTAGCTATAAGTTCATATTGTCTCCTCTGTTCCATATAGGATTCCATACTGGGGAAAATGAGTCCTAATCTTTTTCATCCCAAATAACTACATCACTTTTAAAAATTAGTCTATTTATCTTCAATATCTCTATCCATAAAATAGGAATAATGTTGATTTTTCTTCCAGGCATGACATCCTATATTAATTCCTTTATTATAATCATGTGTAATATATATGTATACATGATATTATAGACTTTCTTGGAATTACAAATGAAGCAAACATTATAGCAAGGATTAAAAATTGTACTAAATGGAGGGGTGCCTGGGTGGCTCAGTTGGCTAAGCATCCCACTTCAGCCTAAGTCATGATCTCACTGTTCCCTAGTTTGAGCCCCATGTCGGGCTGTGCTGACAGCTCAGAACCTGGAGCCTGTTTCAGATTCTGTGCCTCCCTCTCTCTCTGCCCCTCCCCCATTCTCTCTCTCTCTCTCTCTCTCTCTCTCTCAAAAATAAATAAACATTAAACAAATTCAAAAAAATGTACTAAGTGGAGAGTTTGATGTATGAATCGATGGTCATCTAAATTACTCTCACATGAAAATTTAGAAAAATACACTTGGAACTTATGGGCATAATGCATAGTTGTTTGTGAATTTCATAAGTGGTGAATTGACACCAACTTTCATAATGAAAATGACTACTTGATTATTTTATAATATGAAATAAATTTTTTCCAGAATATACTGAAGAAAATAAGGATTTTTATTATTTTTATACTCTGATTACTAGACTTATTGAAAGAAGTCACATTTACAGAAGTAAAATTTCTTCTAAATAGTACTTTATGGATAAAAAGTCAAATGATTGAATGCACTATATATTTGGTCCATACTTTGTAATAAATAAGGCTACTTTTAAAAAAATGTTTATTTTTGAGAGAGAGAGTATGTATGCATAAGAAGGAGAGGGGCAAAGAAAGGGGGAGAGAGAATCCCAAGCAGACTCTGTGAAGTCACAGCAGAGCCCCATGTGGGGTTCACAGGGCTCAATTCCACAAACCATGTGATCATGACCTGAGCTGAAATCAAGAGTTGAACACTTAACCAACTCAGCCACCCGAGTGCCCCTAGATCTACTTTTTGAGAAAAATGAAATGATAGAAGCTAACATAAACTGTCTTTTTGCTACAAAATGCAAAAGACAAAAGACAAAATGCATCTATATATTTTAAGTTTTTAATTTGCTTGATGTATAATTAAAATTCATGTCATATATTACCAACTGTTTTGACAAAGGACCTAGGACAATTGGATTTTTTTCTTGCTATATTTTCATGTGTTTGTATTGAATTAAAGAAAGAATAGAGCATGTATGTATATGTATTTATATTTAATTAAAGAAAGAGATGTAAGAGTTTTCTGGCCTATTACCAAAGGATTTGCCTTTCTTCCAAAATGTTTTTTTCTTATAGTAAAACTATTTCACTCTGTCATTTCTAGCCCCTAGATTATGAAGATATGAAGAATCTGCAACTTAGTATTGGTGTCAGAAATAAAGCTGAATTTCATCATTCAGTTATGTCTCAATACAAACTCACAGCAACCGCCATCTCTGTGACTGTGTTAAATGTAATTGAAGGCGCAGTGTTCCGTCCAGGTTCAAAGACATATGTAGTGACTAGCAACATGGGACAAAATTATAAAGTGGGAGACTTTATAGCTACTGACCTTGACACAGGTGTAGCTTCAACAACTGTTAGGTAAGACTGATATTCTCCAAATAACTTTTACCATATATTGAACTTAAATACAGTGTGTTCTCTTTAGAAATTTTAAGTATCCAAATTAAAGTTCTTTTCTCTATTTTTGAAACCGTCATTCAATCATGAAAAGTACTAACTACTGAATTGTTGTTTAATTTAGAGCTTTTAACTTAAGAAAACATAAAAAATTGTGCAAATGTAAGATGTAAAAAAAGTAAAGGTGTAAAATGTGGAAAATATTGGAAGTTTGACATTTCTGTGTTTATGTATTTTATTGACCAATTAGCTGATCACCACATATCATGGTTATTCTCCCAGAAGATCTGATGGACTGATTTTCCCATTGCAGACCTGCCCAGATTGAAATCAATTAGATTTAGTTAGCTCATTTCAGCTACTCTCTTCACTTTATAATCAGCATTGAATAATGATACACTCTCTTTGTACTCCACAGATGTGAGTTCATTGAGGGAGGACCATCCCTCCCCATCCCCTCCCATCTAGTCTTTGAGTTTCACAGTGCCTGAGACAGAGTTATCTAAGCAATGTTTAACAAATATGTAAATGAGAAGGAAATTCAACAGAAGCCCTATAAAGTCATTGTGAATATGAGAAGGGGGAGTAAAAATTGGGAGAGAATGAAACCACAAACTGATGGAGAAGTAACTTAACTTCTTAGGGAAGAGAACAGTTTAGAATTAGAAGCAGCCCAGGGAGTTCCAGGATCTGGGTCTTCCAGGATAGTTCTGATGCTACCAAAACCAAATGAAAATGAGACTTCGAGCATCAAAGATGATTCTGACATCCAAGTGGGCATAAGAGATATTCCATTAGAAATGGCTGCCAGCGATTTATTTTTCTTAAATTTAAATCTTTCCTATTTACTTTTTAAAAAAATTTTTTAGAGAGAGAGAGAGTGGGGGAGAAGAGCAGGGGGGAAGAAAAAGGGAGAGAAAGAGAGAGAGAGAGAGAGAGAGAGAGAGAGAGAGAGAGAGAATCTTAAACAGGCTCCACACTCAGCAAGGAGCCTGACTCGGGGCTTGATCTCACACCACCCTGGGTTCATGACCCGAGCCAAAATCAAGAGTTTGATGCTCAACTAGCTGAGCCACCCAGGCACCCCAAACCTTTTCTATTTCTGAATGTGGTGGCACTTCCCTGATAAAAAATAAAGTCTCTAATAATCGAAAATAATATCCAGGGGTTATAACTACTGACTTGAAATATGTGTTTTATAATCAAAATCTCTGTCTCTCTGTTTCTCTTTTAGATAGCTAACATTAATTTGTACTGTTTTCTTCAAATACAGATATGTAATGGGAAATAATCCTGCTAACCTACTTGATATTGACTCAAGAACAGGCATAATTACTTTGAGAAATGCAGTTACCATGGAACAATATAAAATGCTTGGGGGGAAATACCAAGGAACAATTCTATCTATAGATGGTAAGAAATCAACTTAACTTTTTTTCCCTTCTAGAGGAAATTATATATACACTCAAATATTAAAATCTTAATTGTTATATTTTGAAATAATCCTTTCCCAACAGAAAAATCATACTGGCTATTATAGATTCAAATTTTTAATAATATGAGAAACAGTGTAACTCAGTGGCTAAGCCCATGAGCTCTGGAGTGAGACTGGATTGGTATCTTTCACCATCCCTTAGTAGCAATAAGATTTTAAAGAAGTTACTTAACCCATTTATTCCTCAGTCTTTTCTTCTGTAAAATGGGACTCTAACATTATGGATCTAGAGATATTAAAAGAATTATTAACATGTAAAGCACTTAGAAAAGTGCTGACATTCAATAGATATTAGTTCTTATTCATTTCAAATGAAAATTTTAACTTGCATTCTTAAATTACTTTCAAATAATTAGTCCAAAAGAAAAGTTGACATGACTTTACATAATTTTTTTGGAAAGGTGATATACAACTTCATGTGAACAATTTGGAAGTAGCATGCTTATATTACTTTGCCAAACCAACAGAATTAAAATTAGGTTGGCCACAAGAGGAGAGAAGTCCGAGACTAATTCCACTAAGCAATATTTGCTAATTCAGTTCCTCTTCTTGACTTTCTATTTCTCCCCTTTTCTCTCTCTCTTGTCTCTTTTGATTGTCCTAGACAGGGGCTGACAATTTCCACTTGCTTTACAGATTAAAAACAAATGAAATAGCATGTCTTTAAAGTCATTCAACAAGGTGGCCCAGTTGGTTAAGCATCTGTCTGCCTCTTGATCTCAGCTCAGGTCATGATCTCATAGTTTGTGAGATTCAGCAATGACAGCCTGGGGCCTGCTTGGGATTCTCTCTCTCCCCCTTTGTCTGCCCCTCCCCTGCTTGTGAGTTTGTGTACACTCTGTTGCGTGCACTCTCTCTCTCTTAAAATAAATAAACTTTGAAAAGAAACCATAAGTTTAAAGTCTTTCAACAATTCAGAAATTTACCAAATTATACTGGTTTTTTATCATAATTAGTCAAAATAAATGTAGTTTTAAGAAAATTATTTATTTATTTATTTTGAGAGAGAGAGAGAGACAGAGAGAGAGCAGGAGCAGGGGAGGGGCAGAGGGAAAGAGAGAGAAAGAGAATTCCAAGCAGGCTCTGTGCTGTGAGTGCAGAGCTCTACGTGGGTCTGGAACCCACGAACTTTGATATCATGACCTGAGCCAAGACCAAGAGTTGGATTCTTTTTTTTTTTTTTTAACTTTTTAAATGTTTATTTATTTTTGAGAGAGAGAGAGAGAGAGAGAGAGAGAGAGAGCACAAGCGGGGGAGGGGCAGAAAGAGAGAGGGAGACACAGAATCCGAAGCAAGCTCCAGGCTCTGAGCTGTCAGCACAGAGCCTGTTGTGAGACTAGAACTCTAGGACTGCGAGATCATGACCTGAGCCAAAGTCAGACGCTCAACCGACTGAGCCACCCAGGCACGCTGCCGCCCCCCGCCCCCCCCCCCCCCCCGGCCCCAAGAGTCAGATTCTTAACTGACTGAGCCACTCAGGCACACCAAAAATAAATGTGGTTTTAAAAATATACATTCCAAATAGAAATGCTGATTTAATCTATAGATAAAACTTGTTTTGATTCAGTGCTGAAATTATCTTAAGCAATTGTTACTTTACTCCTTTTACAGACAGCCAACATCAAGCTTAATTAGATACATGAAGAAACTGGAACTTCTGCTTATGAAATTATTAGACTTATGGAAAATAGAGAGCATTCCTTTTGTCTTCAAAAAATGCAAACTTATAAGTAGTGTATGCAATGATAATGATAAAAATAACAACAAAAACAACAGCAATAGCAGCATCAGCACAGCTGAGCTGAAAGGGCATGGGCTTTGATATTGGATAGACTAAATTTAAACTTGTCTCTGTTATGTTTCTTCATTTATTCAAAAACTATATATTGAATCCTGATGAAATGCCAGCCATTGTGCCAGGTTCTAGGGTTGTATCAATGAACGAAGTCTGACACAGAGCTCACATTTCTGTCATAGAGATAAAAAACAATGACTTCAAACAAAATCATTCCTATGTGTTTACCTAATTTTAATAATCTTAGAAGTCCTAACTATAAAAGTCTGAATGTACAGAGATGTTAATTATAGCATTATCTATAATAATTAACAGGTAATATGTGTAGGTAAACTATGGTCCACTTGATGTGAAATTATGTAGCCATAAAAAAACTATATAATGAAAAGTTTATTGACGTATGGAAGAATTCTCACAATGCAAATTAAAAAAATATAAAATGGAATGAGCCATATGATCTGTCAATATAACATAAACAAGTAACAAATTTTAGGCATTATAATTAAGGTTAAAAGATAATACAACAGTGCCCAGGTGACTTAGTCGGTTAAGCATCTGACTTCAGCTCAGGTCATGATCTCATGTTCAGGAGTTCAAGTCCCACATGGCGTGTAGAGAATACTTAAATAAAAACTTAAAAAAAAAAAAAAAATGAAAGACCGTTAAACAACAAATAAAATCTAGGTCTAAAATATCGAGAAGTGTGTAAAACATTGTCTAAAAATGCCTCCACTGTGGCTTATCACACACCACTGGCAAATACATAACATGGCATTTATTGTTTATGCTTCTCAACGTATGGGACAGTTTTTTCAGGAGAGCACTAATATTCACCTTGGTCTCGGGTTGTCCTGGGTGGCTCAGTCAGTTAAGTGTCCGACTTTGGCTTAGGTCGTGATCTCACAGCTCATGAATTCCTGCCCCATGTGGGGGTCTGTGCTGACAGCTCAGAGCCTGGAGCCTGCTTCAGATTCTGTGTCTCCCTCTCTCTCTGCACCCCCCCTCCTCGAGCTCTCTCTCTCTCTCTCTCTCTCTCTTTCTCTCTTTCTCTCTCTCAAAAGTAAGTAAACATTTAAAAAAAATTTGTTTTAAATATTCATCTTTGTCTTATTTAAAAACTCAGTCACAAACAAGAGACGATTTGGGAAGTTACTGAATTGATGAGAAGAAAAACACTGAAATAAGTTATTGATTCAAAAAATGGCTTTGTGTTGTTTGACAATTATTACACTATGTGTATTAGATATTTCTTCCATTTTAAATCTTGTTACAGATACTCTTCAAAGAACTTGTACTGGAACAATTAATATTAACCTCGACGGTTCCGGCTGGGAAGATGATGATAAAAGTAATCAGGGAACCACTACTGAAGGCGATGGAAATGACGGCGGTGGAAGTGCCACTGGAGGTGACACCGGAGGTGACACCGGAGGTGACACCAGTACTAACACAGCCGACAAAACTTCCACTGATTACGGCGGTGGTACCAATACAGACGGCAGCACCTATGACAAACCAGGTGGTGGTTACCAGAGAAATCCCTTAGATAATGTCCATTTTGGTCCTGCTGGCATTGGACTACTCATCATGGGATTCTTGGTCCTAGGATGTAAGTACTTTTAACAATCTTATTCATAGGCATCCCCCTCCCCTGAAATTATGGGGAGGAGATAAGCTTTCTGATCCTTTGATGAAAGGTACTTTCCAAATTCTTATTTTGTGCACGTATCAAGAAATGCCTGTTTGCTGTTGGGTTAATAAGATAAGAAAGTCAAAGTGCAATGGAGGACAAAAAGTTCCTTGCATTCAATCTCAGTGCAATGGGAAAGTGCCATAACAGGCAGGTTCAGACTGCTATTTGAGTGAAGAAGACAATCAGAAAAGATCCGAACAATCAGAAAAGGCTACACGGAAAAAGCAAACTTGCAGAATGTAACATAAAATTTATGAGAAGAGCTAATTCTCTAATTTCACTTTTTTAGCCATAGTAATTATTAACCAACATTTTAAAACTTTAAAATTAAGTATTTTATAGTGCTTCTTTATTTATTTATTGAGAGACAGAGAGACAGAGACAGAGTATGAGCAGGGGAGGGGCAGAGAGACGAGGGAGACACAGAATCCAAAGCAGGCTCCAGGCTCTGAACTGTCCCCATAGAGCCCGACGGGGTTCGAACTCACGAATTGTGAGATCATGACCTAAGTCGAAATTGGACGCTTTACCAACTGAGCCACCCAGGCACCCCTAAAATTAGGTACTTTATAAAAGTAACTTAATTACTCAGGCATTGTTTATCTCTACTGCAAGTAATAGATGACTTTCACTTTGAGCTTGTTTTTTATATTGTTGATTACCTTTGGGTAGTGTAGTTGGTAACAGATATAAAAATTATGCATGGGCTTTGGGGTCAAATACCCCTAGATACAAAGCTATCTCTAAACCCAGCAAATTTTCAAGAAAGCGAAATATACAGGATTCCTTCCCTCCTTTCTTTCTTTTTCCCCTCTCTTACTATCCCTCCCCTTATTACTATCCTTACTATGTTCCTTCCTCTCTACCTTGCTTATTGTTTCTTTCCATCCTTTGTCATATTTTCGACTTACATAGCCTTTACTTCATCCATCCGTTCATTCCAAATCATTTATCAAGATTATATTATATAAAAAACTCCGTGCTAGAAACTTATTTAAATGAATAAGAAAACCCAAATGATTACCAGAAAGACCTTGTTAGGTAGCATAATATTCTCTATTTGTGTGTGAATAAATTCAAGAAAAAATTCCATGTGGGGGAAGTCTTTAGGGAATAATTACTTGAAGCATGGGTAAGATTTTACTGCTGAAATAAAAAAAGCATGCATGTGTGAAAGGAAAAAAATAAAGGCATGGAGGAGGGAACACAAAGACTCAAACACATTGTCTGTCCTCTGCAGCTCTCCTTTTTGTCTCCTTTAATATTTTCCTGAGTAATGACAGCAAAAAGACTCATCTGTTTTCATGGTGTAACAATATCTATAATTTGAATACTAGATAACAAATTAAAAAGTTGATCACAGTCTAGAATACTGAAGCTCGCACTGATTTTGGTATCTGACCATCAGTTTGTTTTCTGAAGCTTTCATAGTAGTTTTAAGATCAAGTGCCATTCTATTAGAGGTTCAAATTGAATCATAAAAAGCAAGTTGTTTTATTTTAATGTGGCTCTGCGGCTAATTCCAATATTCCTATCCTTTCCCCATCAGTGGTCCCGTTTTTGTTGATCTGTTGTGACTGCGGCGGCGCCCCTCGTGGGGGCGCTGGCTTTGAGCCTGTCCCCGAATGTTCAGATGGAGCAATTCACTCATGGGCAGTAGAAGGACCACAGCCGCCTCCCATAGTAAGTGCTACCTTGTAAGAAATGGCCTTTGGCAGTCACCGACACTCACCCTCATGCACTGGAGCCAAGACGCTGGCCATCACTTGTGGTCGGTGCTGTTCTTCGTTCTGGGACAGCCAATGTGGAAAATGAAGAGAAATCAAAGGTACATCGAAATCAGATGGAAGTAACCAGGAAAGGCTTTCGAAATGAGGTTCAGGTTTTAAATGGATTTCAGAAGTTTCATAAATAGTGTTCTTTTAGAACCTGAGGTAATTTGAGAACAAACCCAAAGAATAATGATAGAAGCAAAAGAGCCATTAACATGGGGAAATGTTTCTTGTCTTTTAGAGTGGACCCACTGTCTGTGTACCACCGGTACTACCTAGTAATGGAAATCTGATTGAATGCATTGACACCTCAGGTAAGAAGTTTTTTGGGTTTTGTTTTGTTTTTTTAATTTTAACAGCTCAAATGACGTAAGAAGGAATTCTGTTTTGTCTTTGCATACCATATCAGTTCTCAATTATCTTATTAATCTTTAAAATTATTTCTATCGTTCACTTTTAAATGACTAATTTGCAAATTCAATGGTAAAGAAAAGCCTATAGTAATTATTATTTTTATATGTTGAATTTTTAAAATCTTCCTCAATGATTAGAGAGCACTTATGAGACGACTCTATTAGGACCTCTACAAATAGGAGAGAAGAACTGAAATGTAGCCACAAGTCAAGTTTGGTCCAGGTCCAAAAAAATACAGTTGACCCCTGAACAACACAGCGTTAGAGATGTCGACCCCTGTGCAGTCAAAAATACAAGTATTAACTTTTGGCTCCCCCAAAACTTAACTACTAATAGTCTGCTGCTGACCAGAAGCCTTACTGCTAGCATAAACAGTTAATTAACACATAGTTTGCATGATATATATATATATATATATATATATATATATATATATAATATATATATAATACTGTATTCTTACAATAAAGTGAGCTAGAGAAATAGTTTTTAAGAAATCATAAGAAAAAAATAATACATTTATATTACTGAACTTATTCATTAAAAAAATCTGCATTCAAGCCCATGAAGGGTCAACTGTACTAATTAGAATTAACATACAACCCAATTTTTTTAAGTTTATTTATTTTGAGAGTGAGAAAGAGAGCACAAGTTGGGGAGGGGCAGAGAGAGAGAGGGAGAGAGAGAATCCCAAGCAGGTTCCATGCTGTCAGTGCAGAGCTCAACGCTGGGCTCGATGTGAGGCTCAATCCCATGAACCATGAAATCATGACCTCAATCAAGAGCTGAAATCAAGGGTCAGGCACCTAACCAACTGAGCCACCCAAACTCCCCAATGTATGACCCAATTAAAATAGATCTGTGCTCATTTCTTGAGGCTAAAATCTACCTTCACAGTTCATGAATGATTCAAAACTACTCTGACTTAGCCGCTATCATGACAAAGAAAAAAATTGCATCCATTTTCAGCATGAGCATAAAGGTTGACCTAAAAAGACTTGTCTGGTTTCTTAAATTGAAAGTAAGTGGATGAAACACCATCAGAATCTTTCCACATTCTCAGCTGAGGCTGTGTACAGGTGATGGGAGTTTTTCCTTGCACACCGTTAACCAAAATTATAACTATGACATGCCTTAAAACAGGGGTGTAGACCAGTTCACAGGCAGAAATGAGGGAACAATTAGAATTTTACAGCAAAGGGATAGCTACCATGTTAGTAAAAACAAAGGTTTTTTTTTTTAAATTTTTCATAACTTTGAAAACACTTGTACCATCTTGCCTTTTCTCAAAGTAAACAAAGTTAGTGATTCTCTTATTTTTCCTCTCAGTCTTTTTCAAGCTTGTTATCGTTACTTTCCTACTTAGAACTCTCTTTCTTTTCAAATGTGTATTTATTTTTGAGAGAGAGAGAGAAACAGAGTGTGAACTGGGGAGGGGCAGAGAGGAGAGGGAGACACGGAATCCAAAGCAGGCTCCAGGCTCCAAGCTATCAGGACAGAGCTGGACATGGGGCTCGAACCCATGAACCATGAGATCATGACCTGAGCCGAAGTTGGACGCTTAACTGACTGAACCACCCAGGCGCCCCCCTACTTTGAACTCTTTAAAACGGGAGAGGCACAGGAATGCTCACAGCTTGTAGAAATGTACCTTACCCAAAGTACTAGACACACTAGCCTTTAAACCTATCTCTCCTCCCAATGTCTCCATTTTTGTTAATGACACCAACATCCCCTCACCTCAAAAGCAGAAGCTGGTTGACTCTTCTATCTTTTTATTCTTTTTTTTTTAAGTTTATTTATTTATTTGGGGGGCAGGGCACACATGCAGGCCAGGGAGGGGCAGAGAGAAAGGAAGAGAGAGGATCCCAAGCAGGGTCCCCACTGCCAGTGCAGAGCCTGACGTGGAGCTTGAAACCATGAACCACAAGATCATGACTGGAGCTGAAATCACGAATCAGAAGCTCAGTCGACTGAGTCACCCAGGCATCCCTCTATCTCCCTATCCTTGACACCCACTCTGTTCTCAAGACTTGTCAAATCATCAGTCTATCAGGATTTACTTACACATTTATCCCTTCATTACATCTATAAACCTTTACACAAATCTAGAACAAAGCACAATGAGAGGCACCAGAGTCATAAAAGTATAAAAAACACACTGTCCCTAAAATCAAGATCTTTAAAATATTAAAGCCATGAGGCATTTATCCCACAGTCAACACTTTCCCTCTCCATGGCTCTTCTATAGTCTGACCCATGATTTTATCTAACTTACCTTGAATATTGTAACAAGCTTCTATCCACCCATCACATCCAAGTGAAAGCCAAGGTTCTCCAAGTAAACCTTTCCTCAGCCATGGCCTCTCCTCTGAAGCCAGTGGTTCTTGGGCGTTCTTCTGGACACCCTGTGCTTCTAACATGTTGGAGTATTCTTATACTATTTAACTTTTAGAATTTCGGTATTTCCCCCCCAGACTTCCTCAATTTGAAATCAAACTCTCTAAAGCATATGTTTTTATAACCTCTATGCACCACTTCCAGCACGACACAATTACCACAAATAGTTAACATCAAACAATTAACAAATTAACAAACTGATTAATAATATTATTTTGCACTCAATATCATAGTTACAGCTCTTTATGTTTTGTCTTTATTTGATTTAAATGAAGAAACCATACATTATAGAAAGTTATTAATTTTTAGTCTACAAGACATTAGAGAAATTAAACTTGATTTCATCAACAACCTTTAGGGGTTTACACAAATGAGTATGGCGGCAGAGAAATGCAAGATCTGGGAGGAGGAGAAAGAACAACAGGATTTGAACTAACAGAAGGAGTTAAAACACCAGGAGTACCTGAGATATGTCAAGAATATTCTGGAACATTAAGAAGAAATTCTATGAGAGAATGTAGAGAAGGAGGTCTGAATATGAACTTCATGGAAAGTTACTTCTGTCAGGTAAGGTCTTTAGTCCCACGCCTTCCTTTCCATCCTGTGCCCCCGGCTCTACTCCAGGCTGCCACTAGTCCCCAGCAGGGCTCTAGCAGTTTCCCAGCCTCTAGTCTATGCCTGACAATCATACTGCTGCTGGATAAAATTTCCATAATTCTGAACTGATCACTTTACTGCTCTCCTTAAAAACAGCCAGTGGGTCCCAGCTCTATTTGTCCAAGGCATGAAGTCCAAACTCCTTAACATGACAATTAAGATTATTCATAAATTGACCCCTTCCCTCATCTCCAATTACTCCTTACCACCAATCCCACATACCACATGTCTTTGCCTCATTCACACTGGTCTATTCCCCTCCATGCCTTCGCCTATGCTATGCCCCTCGTGGGATGATTTTATCCATTATCTCATACTCGTCTTTCAAGACTCAACTCAAATAACACTGCCTCTCTGAAGCATTTACTGTTAACCCTCACATCTAAAACAAAATTGATGTTTATCTATATTTCTGTAGTGCTCTGTGTATACACCTTATAGAATATACCATTTATATTGGTAAAATATGTTTACATGGCTACCATGGTTTTTAGTGCCCTGTCCATATATTCTCTACATCATGTTACCAGTACCTAACTCAGTTCCAGGCACATAGTAAACGTTCAGTAAGTGTGAGTTCAAGAGCCACAGACCCTTCCAAAACATTCTAAGAACAAGCAGGAATTAATTTTGCCATCCCCAGGTAGAGACTGTCTGTAACTACTTAAACTTTCAGGGACTTCCTATCTCTGAAACTGTCTTATCTCTGATAGATTTACATCCTTCTACATCCTGGCCTAAAATATTTTCTTTAACTCTCCTATTGGCTTAGAGGGTGGCTGATATCTTGAAAGAAAACACTGACAAAGCCTTTCAAATAGCAGTAGATAATAATAAGAGAACTGTTGTTGAAACCCACAGGAATACTTCCTATCCATGTCCCTACAAATGAATGTTATTTTCATGAAAAGTATATTTCTGCCTCAAAACTTGTGCATCTTACCACTCCTCCCGCCCAGGACACACTGTGTGCTTTATTTACCCCCACTACTTTATTCTAACCTCTGATCAAATATCATTTTCTGAGATGCTGCCCTTGGCTATTCTGTCACTCTATCCCTTGGCCCTGCACTTACCACCTCCTGATAAATACCTTATATGTTGTCTGTCTCATCCTAGTACAAGGTAAGTCTAATGAGAGAGAGACTTCAAGTGTTTTTGTTCACTGCTGTATTGCCAAGTTCCTAATAGAGGGTCTGGCAAATGGTAAGGACTAAAAAATATTTTTGAATGAAATGGCACAACGATTTGGTTTGCTAAGAAAAGCACTTCTGTTACTTAGCCTGAAAGTTTGCAGTCCAATATTACAAATGATAAAAAATGAAATAAAGTTGCACATGTCTGTGGGCTTTCACTTTGAATTGAAGGAGATCCGATTTCTAAAAACCTTCAGTTTTAAATCCCCAAATGGCATGGAGCCAGAGTCAAATGTTCCTGTTGTTTTGCTGAAAAAGCCACATTCAAATAAATCTTCACTGAACCTCCAAATTCACTCCATTAAGGAAGGAAAGCACAGTCCTGGATGAACCTGAAACAACTATGAACTACCTTCTTTTCTACAAACCAAGGGAAAAGATTGGTGTACTTCAAGTTCAGGACTTTTAAGTACCTTCTTCTAACTTGGTTACAAAATAATTTATGCGATATTTTATTTGTGCTTTTGTATCTAAAGTGCGCCTACGATGATTTTAAAAGTCGAAATGTATTATCAGAATAACAGCTAAAATAATTTCTAGCCAAATTCTTTCAAGCAATTATATAATGATTTTTAAAACATCTTGGAATTTTGTTTTATATATTCTTCTTTGGGTAGTGCCCTGGAAGAAAAAAAGGGATAAAGATTTCTATTATTGCTAAATATGTATCCATAATTTCATTTTCTCTTCTCTCTGCAAATCCAGAAAGCATATGCTTATGCAGATGAAGACGAAGGACGCCCATCCAATGACTGTTTGCTCATATATGATATTGAAGGTGTAGGTTCCCCTGCTGGCTCCGTGGGCTGTTGTAGCTTCATCGGAGAAGACGTGGACGACAGCTTTTTGGACACACTGGGGCCTAAATTTAAGAAGCTGGCAGATATCAGCCTGGGAAAAGAAGCTGAACCATATCCAGACCCTGATCCCTCTTGGCCACCTGAGAGCACCGAACCAATCTGCCCTCAGCAGGGAACAGAGCCCGTCATTGGTGGACTCCCACCCATCTCCCCACATTTCGGCACTACAACTGTCATCTCTGAGAGCACCTACCCCTCAGGACCTGGTGTACAGCATCCTATGCCTATTCCTGATCCTCTGGGCTATGGTAATGTCACTGTGACAGAATCTTACACCACCTCTGGCACTCTGAAGCCCTCTGTCCATGTTCATGATAACCGACATGCAGCAAACGTAGTGGTGACCGAGAGGGTGGTTGGCCCAATCTCTGGCACTGATCTGCATGGAATGTTAGAGATGCCTGACTTGAGAGATGGGTCAAATGTTATAGTGACAGAAAGGGTAATAGCACCAAGTTCAAGTCTACCCACCTCTTTGACCATGCCTGATCCTAGAGAGTCATCAAATGTGGTAGTGACAGAAAGAGTCATCCGACCAGTTTCTGGCATGATGGGCAATCTAAGTATACACCCTGAGTTATCAAATGCCCAAAACGTGATTGTGACAGAGAGGGTTGTTTCTGGCTCTGGCATAAGCGGAATTAGTGGCCCCGCTGGGATAAGTGGAGGCAGTGGCCTGGTTGGCAGTGCAGCTGGAGTAAGTGGCAGTGGCATTGGGCAGAGCAGCCTGGGAGGAGGTGGGGGCCTGAGTAGCAGCATGGGGGGGACAGCCACCATTGGCCACATGAGGAGCTCCTCTGACCATCACTTTAGCCAGACCCTTGGATCTGCCTCCCCTAGTACAGCCCGAAGTCGAATCACAAAATACAGTACAGTACAATATACGAAGTAGCCAGGATCCCAGCACACTTGTTCTCAGTAATGGTGATTCAGATCCAGTTCCCACCACCAAAAAACTAACGATGTGATTTGTGATGCACAACTAGGTGCTAAGAAACCGTGGAGCAAAGTGAGAAACCACAATGGGAAAAATAGATGGAAACAGTGCTGTTGGGCAAGAGCTCTCCTCAGCATTTGTAAACTTTTTTCTTACATTAATACTAATGGGATCGCGACAGTGAACTAAAACTTGAGACAGCATCTTCTTTGTGCCTATATGGCCTGTAGGGTCTTCTTTGCTTCTGTGTGGCCTGTCATGTATCTCCAGCACATGGAATAAATTAAGCTGAGTCACGCAAAGCACTGGCCTTAAGATGGCAATTGGCACAATTCTCCTTGCCCTGTTTTGACTTGCCATGTAGCTCAGGCAATATTGAAAAAGGACTAAACATGCAATATGTGCTCATGTATGTAGGAAGAATTTGAAATACGTGTCAGGATCCCTGTCAATTTCACAGATAATAGAAATAAAAATCCAACCATACATTCAGACCATGATTAACCATTAAAGAAAAAAGTCTGACTACACAACCAAATTCACAAGCCGCCACGCTTAATAACTGCACTAGATAAAATAAACCTCATATTAGGAAACGTTTCCTGGGAGGAAATTTCCGTAAGAGAAACCTTACTTCCGTAAGGCAACCGGGTAAGATTCGTTTGGGGAAAACTGGCAATGTCTAAACCTGAATCTTGAGATGGGGCTTCAGCTGAAATTCCCATGGAGACAAGTTTTCTGACTCTAGTTTGTGTTTAGTGGAAGGTGCAAGATTTACAAATATTGCATGCTGGTGAGGTTGCAGGATATCGCACCCCTTCTTATAACTGTGGCTGACCTAATAACGGAAAACCTGACATGGTTGTCATCCTTAGTGGTAAATTGCCTTCCAAGGAAGCAGATGGAAACCACATTGTATTTTCAGATGTGTGTTTTATAAGTGTTACTCATCCACATCAGCTCTTTATTATACATCTCCTAAGTTAAAATAATTTACTTAAGCTGAGCTGTGGAAAAAAAAAAAAGCCTGCAGTATGGTTAAGCTTTGGGGGAAATTTTTTTAAGGGGATCTAAAAGAAGTTTTTAGAACATGTAAAATGTTTAATGGGAAAAGTTAGAATTGTTGCGTAAAAGTAACACCACTAATAGTTTTAATTTACTTTTTTAAATAACCCTCTGCTGCTATTTTGAAGGGGTCAATTAAAAACTTTTAACAGAGTTGATGATATTGTGTTAATACAAATGAAATTGTTCTCAACCACCCCATTTCGTTAGTCTATCTCACTCCCTAACTATATGTTCTCACTAGAGTAAATGTTATATCCCTGATTTGATTTGTCAATAAGCTCTTGGTTGATATATGCTCCAGTTTATAGGTAGTTCCCAAATTATGCAGTATGATATATTTTTCTAGCTTCAAAATTTAATAATGTATTATTTATGCTATGTCATTTCTATGTGTTTGCTATATAGTGTTACCTGGTTTAAAAATCTCTAAATAGAATCAAAGCATTCTTAGACAGGGGTAAATTTACTGTAGCAAGTTAGAGTAATTTTTTTCTCTTTTCTAAATTCAGTGTTAATGTGAGCTCACTAAAGTGAAACTTGACAGGACAAAATTTTTTAAGGATCATTCCCGCCAATGACCCAAATTTCCCAGGGTATTACAAGATCAAAGAACAGTCACTCAACTTCCAACACTTGTCAAAGGGGGCGAGGGAGTGAACTATTTTATTAGAGCTATTTTTCTCAGTGTTATAGCAGATGGTGCCAATACTTTCAAAGCCAAAAGATACATCCTATTCCATATGTAGACTATGTGAAATGTTGATAATGTGTAGCATGCCCAAATACAGAGGTGTAAATAAAGTCATTCACAGGGACTCTTCTTTTATTTCTTTCTCCCATTTGGGGGGTCTTCCATTAATGATGGAATCTTTCCAGAAATAAAGTCAAAAGGCATTTATTGAGATAAGCTGGGTCCAGGAGTTTGAAGGAAAATAATTGCTAGTTAGTTATTAGTTAATTAATAAAAAAAAGAATCAATAAAAAAGAATTTGATTTGACATATCATCAGAAGTGTTTTTAAAGATTCCTGATATCTTCCAAGAAAGTTTTTTAGGTTGTCTAACAAATGCTAGATTGACCATCTTTAATAACTGCTGTTATTAAGATCCATTAGTTACATAAAACCATGGGAGATATAAAAAAATGACAGTATTAGTTGTCGATCTTTCTAGGAAGCCACTTTCAAATAAATTTTTTTCAGGATTACACACTGATGTTCTAACTCTTTATTCTTAAGTCTTAAAGTTATCTTTTTAAAGATACCATTCTAACAATCATTTAAAGGCACGTCATTTTTTCAATAAAGAACCTTGGGGGAGAAATTAGTTCTACTCTGTACATGCTTTACTCTAACTCATGGACCATAGGTCATTCTACAGACCTAAGATATGGAAGTTATTTTATAAGTGAATCATTATAATTCAAATCTATATTGCAAGCTGAATACCAGATCAACATGCTCTCAACAAAAGAGAAAAGGAAGAAACAGCAATTTAGAGATTATGTGTATATAATTTGAAAACAGTGTGTTTAATGTTTATAAAACATCTGACTTTCTAAAGAGGTGGTACTTAGGGTCAAAAATTATTGGATCATAAATACTTTATAATTTAATATCAACCGAAACGCCATCTTTAGCTAATTTTGACACTGAATCCCAGTTATATCTGCTATATATTATTAGTTTCTATGTATATTACCTGATGTAATTGTATACACACCAAAAATTTACGGAAAAATTATCTATTTGGGGAGACTTTTAGGCCTTCATCTGGACACCTATTCTACATTTGCATATAGTTTTTAGCCTTATAATCTCCACTCAGTGTAGTTCCTTGACAGAATTTTAACTATATAGCTCCAAAACGTACATATTCACACTCCAACTGGATGTTTTTAGTTACATACCCAGTTAATTTCTGAATTCATACCAACCTCTGAATGTCAACCAGGGTATAACACATATGATACCCTTTGACTTGGGTAAAGGTTTTATAATCATTGACTAAAATAGTCATGGCTGTATAAGAAAGACACTCGAAACCCAAAACAAACTTTTAGAAGTATTAGCCACGTTTTCCCATGCCCATTTAATAAGCTGCAACCTTTTGTAAGATTTCTGGTATTTTTAAGATTTACTTCACTTTGCACTGCAGTACACAGTCCACAGAGATTACTAGCCCCCATTAAATAGAATCCGCCTTCCAGTTCTAGATTGTTCAATTTATGTTAGGACAAACGCATGAATGTATCAACCTATTATCCATCAAAGAATTTTAAAACAAGGAATAATCTACTGTTTGTCTATATTCCTTCCATTTGATTATATTTGAATTACTAAACACTTTATCATCAAGCTGTACCTAGTCTAACTTATTTTTCTTTTGCTATTTTACAAGTATTTTTAAACTCTAATATTCATCTTTGGTGATGTTTAAAACAAGGTGCTTTCAGGTTTCAATATAAAAGTTCTTGGTTTATTTTGGTGCTAGTTCCTTGCTTGGTCCTCCGTTGGCTATTACAAGTCGGTTTGTAATTTCCAAAGACATATTTACAGCAATAAAATGATTGGTATGCCTCCATGATCTTTTCTGAATTGTATAGGTGGGGAGGTTGAGACTGTAAGGAATAATTAGAGGTTATCAAGTCTAATGACTATTTTCAGCCCATATAAGGGAAAAAATATTTTATTTTCACACTTTAAAACTTATTTTCCTTTTCCATTTTCTAGCTCTTTTTTTTCCTTCTGTGTTTACTAAGAAGCCTCCTCTCCAGAGTGCTTTTCAGCAGATCAGAGCACAGGCTTGAGCCGCCTCGCACAAATACATTAAGTGATAAATAGTTGGCCTTTTAAACTTCCTTCTGATACTTTTGGCATCTTCATACTATTCTTTCTCCCTTTCATACTCTAATTTTTATTTTTGCTTGCACTAGCATTATATTTCTTTTAAAATGGATTTTCTTCTTCTTTGCCTTTAAAATCATGCCCATCTTTATTGGGAGTACTTTTTGCCTCCACCTAATGCCGCTTTCAGACCACCATCACCTTCACCTTACATGAAACCTTACCCTTTTCAGACTCGTATGATCTGCTTGTATTCCTCTCCCTCTCTTCCGCTTGTGTCACTCACGGAACGCCCAACAATATCGTCGCTTTTACTGAAGACTCATATTCTGGCCCACAGTCTGCTGTAAACTTTCTAACTCCTGTGAGGATTCACAGTAACTTTAGCGATCACCTGGATGACACCCAACACCTGAAATTCTCAGTTCTTAGACCCCCATTTTCCCCATCCCACTTTAGCCACATGCAGCCTTGTCATAACCGAGCAGGGCACTTCTGTGGATGCCTGTTCCAGCCTTCACAGCCTCTGACCACTTCCTCCTGACTCTTCCAGCTTATGTGCTGAAGTATTCTGATTGTGCAATTCCTCCACTTCAATCAAAGCTGCCGTGTTTTGACTCCTCCTACTTTCCCCTATCTGCCACCCCATGTTCCTCGTTGTCTAATCAAGCTTCATGAGTTCAACCACACTGCCTCTTGGGGAATGCCTTCAAACTCCTTGCCCTGCTCTCGCCTTTCATATCCCAAATCTTTCACCCTCCATCTCTGTCCTCACACAAACAGCTAAACAAGTGATTCAAGAAAGCTGACTTTTTTTTTTCATTTTTAATACTCAATCTCAAATCTCAGATTAATATCAAATGCTTCTCTACAATCTTACCTGCTTCTCTGATAGACTTCCCATCTCATTATACTAGATTACTACTCCATACCTTCTCTGTCTTCAAAACTTCCACACCTCTTCTTTCCTCCTCATTCTTAGTTGATGACCTAATCCTATTGTTCACCAGGCCTACACATCCACCTGTACTTGGACTCTTCCCCCCTGCCCTATTACAATGTAGTTAGTGTCCTATTTATATAAAAAGACAATCCCCCACTTGTGCTCAAGGACTTTGCTCCTTCCCTAATAGTCCCTTTTTTGAAATCATCCCTCTCTCTCTCTCTCTCTCTCTCTCTCTCTCTCTCTGTTTTGATCATTTTCATTAGCACCCTTCCCTGACTTATTTTTTGTTTGTTTTCACTAAACTTCTTAAGAGTCATGTACACATGCCTTCTTTTGTTTCACATGCCTTATCAAACTTCAACCCCATCCCATCAATCCACCAGAATGACTCTTGTCAAGTTTGTCCAAGACCTATAGATTGCCAAACACATGGCCCAATTTTCCGTCCTCGTCTTTTTTAACCTCTGGGAAGAATCTAAAAAAACTATTCTCTCTTCCTTGAAACACTTTTCTTTCTTGGCTTTTATACCATCCTTTAAGGATATAGCTTACATTTCATTGGCCTCTCTCTCTTATTCTGTTTTGTTTCTTCCCCATCTACCCAACTATTAAATGGTGATGTTCTCCCTAAAGTTTGGCCCCATGACCTCTGCTCTTAACACTCTACAATGTCACTATGAGACCCCATCAAGTCCCCTTTTAAATTTTTTTTAAATATTTATTTATTTTTGAGAAAGAGAGACAGAGAGAGAGAGAGAGAGAGAGAGAGAGAGAGAGAGAGAGAGAGAGTATGAGCGGGGGAAGGAAAGAGAGAGAGACGGAGACACAGAATCTGAAGCAGGTTCCAGGCTCTGAGCTATCAGCACAGAGCCCAAAGTGGGGCTGGAACTCATGAACCGTGAGATCATGACCTGAGCCAAAGTCAGACACTTAATTGACTGAGCCACCCAGGCACCCCGAGGCCCCTTTTAAAATGTTCAAAATTAAACATACTTTTATTCTCCCAATATCCCCCATTCCAATAAGTATGACCCCACTGATCCATTTCTCAAGACAGAAACTAAGTACTCCTCCTTGATTTCATCCCTTCCTTCATATCCCCCTCCTCCATTTCATCCATTGGTAAGTGCAAATGGCTTTGGCTGATTCTATAACCAAAATATATCTCAAGCTATCTAACAGCTTCCAACCCCATCTGCCACACCCTACTTGAACTGTCTCTTCAATAGTCTCTCTACTTCCATACTGGCCTTCTTCCAACAATTTTCTACAGATGAGCCTATGTGGCCTCATAAAATGTAAGTTAGATTAAGCCAATCCCTTATTTTAAGAATTTTAATGGCTTTCCATTGCATGTCCTAGAATAGCCTATAGGAACCCACCTGACCTGGTATGAAAGATGATGGTGGAAAGATAATGGTGGTTTGGACTAGGATAGTTATAATGGAGAAGGTGCAAAAGAAATGGATTAAGGAAATGCTTTGGGCTTTGCAATTGGTATGCACTCTGTACGGCACATTTTCTCTTTATTTTCATATGGTTATATCCTTTGATCTTTTAGGTAGCAATTTAAGTACCATTTACCCAGAAATTCTTCTTGACCAAACCATTCATTCATTCATTCATTCATCCGTTCATTCCACAGATAATTAATGAATGCCTAACACTTGTGCCAAGCAGCATTGATATGACAGGGAAAAAAACAGATAAGTTCCTTTTCCTGACCTTACATTCAGGATAAGGAGTGGGGTGAAGGAGGTCTAACAATAAACAAGAAAATATATAGTGTGCTACATGGCAGTAATAGATGCCTATTGAGTAGACACCTGAAGAAGCTTAGGGAACAAATCATGTGGCTATCTGGGTCCAGGACATTTCGGGCAAAGGAAACTATAAAACTACAAAAATTCTGAGGTAGATACAGGCTTGGGTTACTGAAGGAGGAACAGGAGACCCATGTGACTGCAGAGAATGAAAGAAGGAAAGCATTAAGAAATGAAATCCGAGAAGTAACAAGGAATGAGACTAACTTTGACCTATCAGACCATTGTAAGAATTCTGACTTAATCGCAAGTGAAATAGAAAGCTATCGGAAAGCCTGGGCAGAGCACTCCTCAAAAAAAAACAAAAAACAAAAAAACAACATTATTTTTAAAAGATAACCTATAGCTAGCTCTCTTCATGAAGGACTCCTGCTACCTGGTTGGACCTTGTAGTTTGATAGCAAAACGAGCGACAAAAATAAAAGAAAACCCTAGACAGCTGAATAAAGCAACATTCAAAAAGAAATTTAAAAAGGACCTTGAGAAATAGATTAAATTCAAATCTCATTATAAAGTGTCTTGAAAAAACTGTCATAATAAACACAAGTGGGGATATAAAATTCGTCAAAAGGTTTGAAAATGAGCCAGGCATGTACTTAGTGACTAAGTTCAAATAAGACAAACTCTAAGTGACCCTTATTTTCCTAATTTTACAAACAAAACTTAATTATGAGAAACTTAGTATATATCTGTCTGTTCTGTGCCTAATGTGCTAATCCTTATAAAAAACGTAGGGTGAGGTGCCTGGGTGGCTCAGTCGGTTGAGCGTCCGACTTCAGCTCAGGTCACGATCTCGTGGTCCGTGAGTTCGAGCCCCGCGTCAGGCTCTGGGCTGATGGCTCAGAGCCTGGAGCCTGCTTCCGATTCTGTGTCTCCCTCTCTCTCTGCCCCTCCCCCGTTCATGCTGTGTCTCTCTCTGTCTCAAAAATAAATAAATGTTAAAAAAAAAATTGAAAAAAAAAAAAAACGTAGGGAGAAGAGCACACCACACAAAGAAATCTACAGATTCAATGCAATCCTTATAAAAAAACCAACAGTATTTTTCACAGAACTAGAACAAATAATCCTCAAAGTTGTACGGAACCACAAAAGATCCTGAATAGCCAAAGCGATCTTGAAAAGAAAAACAAAACCAGAGGTATGATAATCCCAGATCTCAAGATATACTACCAAGCTGGAGTCAAACAGTATTGTACTGGCACAAAAACAGACACACACATCAATGGAACAGAGAGCCCAGAAATAAATTCACAATTATATAGCCAATTAAACTTTGACAAAGGAGGCAAGAATATGCCATGGAAAAAAGACAATCTTTTCAACACAAGTGTTAGAAAAACTGGACAGCTCCATGCTAAAGAATGAGACTGGACCTCTTACACCATACACAAAAATAAACTCAAAATGGATTAAAGACCTAAATGTGAGATCTGAAGCCATACAACTCCATAAGAGAACGCAGTCAGTAATTTCTCTGACATTGGCTGTAGCAACATTTTTCCAGATATGTCTCCTGAGGCAGGGAAACAAGAGCAAAAATAAACTATTGGGACTACATCAAAATAAAAAGCTTCTGCACAGCAAAGGAAACAATCAACAAAACTAAAAGATAACCTACTAAATGGGAGAAGATATTTGCAAATAACATATCTGATAAAGGATTCGTATGCAAAATATAGAAATAATTTATGCAACTCAACACCAAAAAACCCACAAATAACACAATTTTTAAATGGTCAAAAAACATGAACAGACATTTCTCCAAAGAAGACATACAGGTTGTCCACAGATACATGAAAAGATGATTAACATCACTCATTGTCAGGGAAATGAAAATCAAAACCACAATGAGATATCACCTCATATCCATCAGAATAGCAAAAATCAAAAACACAAGAAACAACAAGCATTGGAAGGATGTGGAGAAAAAGCAACCTTCATGGACTGTTGGTGGGAATGCAAACTGGTACAACCACACTGGAAAACAGTATGGAGGCTTCTCAAAAAACTTGAAAATAGAATTACTATATGATCCACTAATTGCACTACTGGGTATTTACCCAAAAAATATAAAAACACTAATTTGAAAAGATAGATAAGGATATAGATATAGATATAGATATAGATATAGATATAGATATATTATATAAAAATATATAATATATATTATATATACAATATATTCTATATATCTCTTTTCAAATTCAAATTTTCAAATATATATAATATATATTTAATTGCTATATTATATAATATATATAATGGAATATTACTAAGCCATAATTGCAACAATACAGAAGGATCTAGAGGGTATAATGCTAAGTGAAATGTCAGTCAGAGAAAGACAAATACCATAATTTCACTCATATGTGGAGTTTAAGAAACAAAACAAACAAAGAAAAAGGAGACAAACAAACAAAAACGGACTCTTAAATATAGAAAACAAACTGGTGGTTGCCAGAAGGGAGGCAAGTGGGGGATGGGTGAAATAGGAGTGATGAGAGTACACTTACAATGATGAGCACGGAGTAATGTACAGAATTGTTGAATCACTATATTGAATGCCTGAAACTAATATAACACCTATGTTAATTATACTGGAATTAAAACAAAATAAAAATAAACACACTGAGTAAAATCTAGGGGGAAGAGCCCTTACCTCAAAACCTTTCTCACAACTGCTCAAAATGTCAGGCTCTAATCCTTGTCAAAGGTCATATCTGGTTGGAGCCAGAATGTAATTTGTCATATCTTTCAGTGGAAAATACTTGCTGTATTCAAATTAATAGCTATCTTTTTCAAACTGTATGCGTTTCTACTCGATAAATTACTGACCTGGGCTTCTCAATTTGTTTTGATCACATCTGAGATTGGGTTTACCTAGAATTAGACGCTGAGAGACAGGACTTGTGGGCAATCTAGGGAGGAAGAGGATGGATATAAAGGAACTACTGGTTAATAACTGGGAAATGAAATAGAGAAGTGAAAATAGCTAACAAAGGCCAGTTACCCCCATGGGCAATTGAAGGTCAGCTCTCCTGGGGAAAATGTTGGAAGTCAGTGTAGGGCATGCACTGCAGAGTTAAACCATCTCAGACATGAGGGAGATTGTATATTTAGACAACAGCTACCATCAGTTCATAGTTAGAGACTACCTGTGCCTGCTGCATGAGTGGGCAAAGTGGCTGTAACATCGGTGAGAATACACAATAGCTGGCAGTTAGAAATTGGGTGTGTGGGTACTGAGATATAAGGGCAAAGTATAGAGAGAGAGCACCGATGGCATCTGTTGCAACCACTGGTATACTCAGCAGCACTCTGGTGAGATATGCTCTAAGAAACCTCAAATTTTTCTGATTTCACAGGCCTTCCCTACACATTCCACTGTAAATAAGAATGGATCATAAATTAATATATTGATAAAATAGATGACAAAACCATGTGGTGTAAAATAGGAAAGTCTTCAAGTCCCCCTTGGCGTTAATTTATACCTTTATGATATTATATGATTCATGTTAATTAGATGCCTGTCCCTGTAAAGTGTTTAGACATATAATCATTCTCCTATAAGAGATGACTTAGCTTTACTGTTACAAATTTAGGAGTGACCTTGATAGATAATTGGTTTTGATGTCTATTTACTACTAGAAAGAAGGGTCATGAGTCAATTAAAGTCATCATTTTTTGTATACACAGCCCAACATTTTAATAGCTTATTTCCAGCAACATGATGTTAACTCACTCAGTTTCTAAGACAGGTTCTTGCACCTAGCTTATTTAAAAAGGTACATCAAAAACTGTATGGTCACTATTTGGCTATGGAAGAAATTAAATAACACATTTAGAATTAATGTGTGATGGGGATTGAGGAGGGCACCTTTTGGGACGAGCACTGGGTGTTGTATGGAAACCAATTTGACAATAAACTTCATATATTGAAAAAAAAATATGTTCCAAATGAAAAAAAAAAGAATTAATGTGTGATACACAGAGGTCAGCACAGCAACAAGCAGAAACTCAATAATTATTTGTTGAATACATACATAAATGCAATGCATTCACTACTCAACTTTTCTAAAATCCATCCTTGCATTGATGGTCTATATAAGAACTGACCAAGCCCCCAATTCTATTATATTGCTTGTCAAATACCACCATTCCCAATAGAACTTCTCCTTTGAAATTATTCTTTGCCATGATGATTCCTCTTTAAAATGAGGAGCAATACAGTTTAAATTTGTTGGACTGCAAAATATATTTTGACCAATTATCTTAAATATGCTTTGGGAAAAGATAAGATATATAAAAAATTAGATCCTACTAGGATGTAGTGAGAATCAAAGTGTAAACTAAAGAAAAGTAGTTTATTTTTAAACATAACCAAACATTTTTTAAATGAAAAATATTTGGAAAACAGAGTCCTAAAACAATGAAATGGAACTTTTCTTCATATGACAAAGGTCATGGTGGCAGTAGAAAACTACTCCCAGAACTCTATGAGGCTGGCCAACCAACTAGTAGGAACTTCATAATTATTTGTGGGAGACATAAATAAATGCAATCCATTCACTACTCATGTTTTCTAAAATATATCACCTGGTAGATTAAATCAAATATATGTAAAAGTTCAGGCCTTTCCACATGCTATTCTCTGAGAGAATAAATAAAGGCATTTTCTCTCCTGGAGAAAGAATATTTTACTAGATACCCCTGCAGCTTAGAGGAAAGGCATGTCAAAATATCTATCCACCTTTGCTTTACATCCACGCCCAATAAACATTTTTGAGCTAGTACCTGGATTGCTAGAGTAAGTGGAGGGCATTTAGAGACAAAATATGAACTTTATAGTTATCCTGCCATGGGAAACTCTCCCCAGTGAAAATTAATAAATATTTTACTTCATAAATCACCTTCTACAAAGATGATGGCTGAGCATCAATCACCAGGAAAACTGATCTACTTTTTTTCTTTCTTTCTTTTTTTTAACATTTATTCATTTTTGAGAGACAGAGAGAGACAGAGCGTAAGTGGGGGAGGGACAGAGAGAGAGAGAGAGAGAAGTAAGCTGAAGTAAGCTCCAGGCTCTGAGCTGTCAACACGAGCCCAATGCAGGGCTCAAACATATGAACTGTGAGATCATGACTTGAGCCAAAGTTGGACACTTAACTGGTGGAACCACCCAGGTGCCTGCTGATCTACTTTCAATATAAAGGCGAAAATAATGTGAGGTTAGAAAGCTTGGATGTAAAGCGTGAAATGGGGAACTCAATTCAAGTTAGGCAATTAATGGGTCCAATTTGGGTGCCTATCTGGCTGGATTTCTCTTTGCTCTTATTATTGACGACCTAAAAGCACTCCTTCTAAAACACTGTTATTTATGAAGTAAGGATAATGAGCCAGATTTTTCAAAAGATGTACAATGTATTCTAAAAATCATTAAAACCAAAACAAGGGGTCACCTTGGTGGCTCAGTCAGCTGAGCATCCAACTTCGGCTCAGGTCATGATCTCATGGTTCACAGGTTTGAGCCCCGTGTTGGGCTCTGTGCTGACCGCTCAGAGCCTAGAGACTGCTTCATGGATTGTCTCCCTCTCTCTCTACACCTCTCCCACTCGTGTTCTCTCTCTCTCTCTCTCTCTCTCTCTCAAAAATAAATAAAACATTAAAAAATTTAAAAAAATTAAAAATGAGAATTAGAAACCAATTAAATAGGGTGCTTGGGTAGCTCAGTGGGTTGAGCATCCTACTTTAGCTCATGTCATGATCACACAGTTTGTGGGTTTCAGTCCCATGTTGGACTCTGTGCAGACAGCTCGGAGCCTGGAGCCAGCTTCAGATTCTGTGTCTCCTCTCTCTCTCTGTCCCACCCCTGCTTGTGCTCTCTCTCTCTCAAAAATAAATAAATACACTTAAAAAAATTTTTATAAGAAATAATTAGATTGAATAGCATTTCAAACACAGGTTAAAAACTGTCAAATCAAAATGCTATAAACTAGAGGAACAGGCAATAAAGAAAACCATATTTATTGACTGACTCACTAAAAATTAAATATTAGTATATAGAAAAAATAGCATATCTATACTTAATGCCATAGACTGTAATCAATGGCAAGTCTGTTACAGACATATACACTCTAGAAATTATGAAGAAAGAATATTACTCAAAGAGAGTGTACTATGTGTTAGTTTCTCTCTATAAATGTATCTAATTTAACTCCCAGAATCTGCCAGGGAAGGAAATAGATGAGGTAACTGCAATTTACAAAGATAAATTAACTCACTCATAGAAACAAACTAAATGAGTGGAATTTCTGGAATTTGAGCCAGATCTATATCTTTACCCATTTCAATATGCCACGCTGGCATTACACATTTACCTTAAATATAAATAGCTAAGTCTATAAACATGACAAACTAGAAGCTATAATTAGGGATAAGCTACATAAATAAACTATGTAATAAAATTAACTTCTACATAATAAAAGCTAACAAATGTGATATAATGACACATTCTTTCAAGATCTAGTGCTGGAACCAGTTCCGCATCATTGGTCAATAGGGGAGTTGAAGCTGAAAAGCAGATTCCTTAAAGATGTCACCTTTATTTTCTGTAACTAAGCTTCCTCTCCCATAGAGATCTTTGGATATGAGCAGGATGCAGAAGCACAAAGAGAGAGAACACAGCAGTACGTCCAAGGTAACTCAGGGAACAATCCCAACTAGATCTCATGAGTTAAACCCAACAGAAACAAGGGAAAGCCGAAAAAGACTTAAAAAAGACTTCATATATTAAAATCATCAGGGATTTACTATCAAACAATCTAATAAATCTAGTAAAATTTATATACCTAGTAATACCTAGTATATAACTAGTAATACCTAGTATATACCTAGTAAGACTGATCAACACAAAAAGAGAATGCACAAATAATATCAAGAGTTCTTTAAAATAGGGTATGACTGTGGATTTCACAGACATTAATGAAATAAGAGGAAATTACAAATAATTTGTGGCCAATCAATTAAAAGATTTAGAGGAAGTAGACAAATTCATAGTAAAAAGTACCATTGACCCAAACTTTCAAGAGCCAAAGACTCAAGAAAGAAATAATTTCCATCTTACACAACTGTTCTACATAAGAGAATAAGGCTTACAATCCTTAGCTCATTTTATAAGGCTAGCATAACTTTTTGACAAGTTCGACATAAGAAGGGAAAATTACATATTAATTCCATACATGAACACGGATGGAAATTCTGTTTGGGGCAGTGGGAGGTACAGGCTTCCAGATGCAATGAATCTAATGGGGATGCAAGATTCAGTATAGGGCATGTAATCGATGGTACTGGATTAGTGTTGGATGGTGACAGATGGTAGCTACGCTTGTGGTCGGCACATAACAACATACAGAGTTGTTGAATCGCTCTACTGTATTTGAAACTAATGTAACATTGTAGGTCAACTATACTTCAATCAATCAATAATGCAGGCTTGGCAAAATTGCTGGATATAAAACTCAAAAGGCCAAAATCAATTATACTCCTATATGTAAGAAAATAAATGTTAGAAACTGCAATTAAAGAAAATATATCATTTATACTAGTAAGACAATGAATTTGTGTTGTTTTCAGTCACTAAGTTTGTGATAGTTTATTACCACAGCAACAGGAAACTAATAGATAGCAGGACTGTTTAGAACAGCTTATTCCAAATAAAAACATAATCATTCTCAAATGCAAAAGAGAAAGAAAAATCCAAAACAAACTCAAAAGAGAAAAAAAAAAAACAAAGTAAAAAATAGTTTCAACACATTTAACAGAAGTTCATTTCCCTTAAATATGAAAAATATTTACAAATCCATACTAAAGGCATCAGTAACACAGTGGAGGGAAAAAAAGGAAGTAAACTTTTCACCTAAAAGGAAACACAAATAGTCCATACCAACCCCCATGAAGAGATGCTATTTTTATCATATTAGAAAAATATGTTTACCTGCTGCCATTTCTCCCCACGCCAACCACAGGTCTAGGTTAATTACCCTGACTCAATAAACTCTTAACCTCTTAAAACCAGCATGCAACTCCAGAATTATGAGAAGAGCATGTTAAGAATAAATAATTCCAGGTGCCATGTCCAGACATTCAGATTCAGTAAGTCTGAAGCCAAGAAATCTGTATTTCCTATGTACTGGACCATATAATTTGGGTACATGCACTGCTTATCTCGAACTTCTTATCCCTGAATTTCTTCCTAAACAACCTAAGCCCACAGCCCATTTCAGAGTCTGCTAGATGCATGACTAATAGCACAAAAGGTAAACGATATACATGAAACAACTTTGCCAAAGAGGGGGTACTGCCAGTGCCATTGCAGTAGTCAGCATGACACTGAAGTAATTATCATAGTGCGGATGATGCCACTGTCATCATGATCAGGAGTCAGGGGACAGACTAAGATGACATTTTGAGGGAATAAGTATGCAGCAAATATGCAATAAACATGTAAGTACACGCTTTAATTAACACAGGGCGAGAAGCCACACTATTCTTTCTGCACTTACTTAGAAGACATCCCACACCAAGAACATGACATCACAGAGAGAATCAACAAGGCACCTCTGTCAGGATGTAAGTATGATTTTAGGGTGTAAACTAACATCATCCTATGGTAATAACATAACCCTTTAGGAAACTGACATTTAATCTCTGTGATTTCCAACACCCATTAAATAACCTGGTTTGCAGGCACCATGGTTTCCATACATAAATTGGCTTTAACAAGGAAACAGGTCGTTTATCTTCAGTGCCATTAACTCAAGGTGGACAGTCAGAGGTGTGTTCACAGCACTGCTCTAGGTCAAAACCAAGACAAGTTTGTTTACATTTTGTTCATCCCCCCAGGCCCAGGCTAATGAAAACCCTTTTGCTTGAGTCAACTCTGAAACCTACTTGCCTACTGCATTTGACAAACATGGTTTAGGACCATAAATATTTTTAAAATTTCCTTTCCTCTAACACCTGCTATCAAGAAATAAAGCTGCCCTTGGATACTTAAGCAATATTCACCAGTAACCCTAAACTGATAACTTGATAGAAAAATGCTGTCTTAACATCATGTTCACAATATTTGCCCTGAACAGATTACATTTCTTTTTTCAAAAAGAATTTGTACTGGCATGCATTAAGTTATGCATTACTTTTAAAAAATGTGTTAAAATACTTGCTCTTTAAATGGACATGATGTATGGAATGAAAATGTCCCACTACTTTAAAAGCAGTATGAGACAATATTACAGAAGCAGAGAACAATAATTAAATATCTAGAACATCCCTGAAATTCTATGTGCACTTTCATAATAGCAAATGAAATAGGATATCACACATAAACAATAGGACAAACTTACTTTTCGAATCCTGCATGCAGAGCCAGCTACTAAACCTAATAGTTCGGTAAGCTCTAAACTATTTGAAGAGTTTTTGTAAAAGATAATAGGATTCAGCCATCACCTTTTTTTTATATTTTGCTTTCATGTATCCAGCCAACCTGGATAGTGGCTTGGTAGTTATATAAATTGACTATAATCAGGAGGTAGAACTCTTGCCCAACTTTGGCACTTAAACTCTATAGTCTCTCAGGGTTATACCTGTAACATGGATTGGAGAGAAGGGAGAAAGGAGAGATTGCATTAGATCATCTCTAAGGTATTTTTTTTTTCATTATTTTAGAGAGAGAGAGAGTGCAAGAGGTGCAGACACAGAGAGAGAATCTTAAGCTGAGCACGGGGCCCGACACAGGGCAGGATCCCACAACCCTGGGATCATGACCTGAGCCAAAATCAAGAGTTGGATGCCCAAACAACTGAGCTATCCAGGTACCCCATCTCTAGGGTATTTTTAAGCATTAATGATTTCATGCTCCGTTTTAATGATGGCTGGTACCCCACAAGAGAAACAAAAGTAGCTGTTCTTTATCTACCTAAGTCAAAATCATGACCTAAGTTTTGCCAAGAAAAGGATTTCACTAACTGAAATCCTTTCAGGATTCTATTTTGAGATCACTTCCATAATTCTCTCCAGAAGTACAAATGAGGTGATGGGACATCAACTGTCCACTTCTCAGTTATTGCAAAGTCTTTTAAATCTGCGTATAATCATAATCACCAGATTCAAATTCTGAATCACTGAGTTCAGGAGTTATAAATGGGGAAATCTGGAGGAATCACGTAAAAGACCTAATACCTACTTCTACTGTTTGCTGTTTCTTTTCTTTTCCTTTCTTTTCTTTTCATTTTTTCTTTCTTTCTTTCTTTCTTTCTTTCTTTCTTTCTTTCTTTCTTTCTTTCTTTCTTTCCTTTTTCTTTCTTTTCTTTCTTTCTTTCTTTCTTTCTTTCTTTCTTTCCTTTTTCTTTCTTTTCTTTCTTTCTCTTTCTTACTTTCTTTCTTTCTTTCTTTCTTTCTTTCTTTCTTTCTTTCTTTCTTTTCTTTCTTTCTTTCTTTCTTTTCTTGAAACTCACCCTATGAATAGCAAGTCAGGTAAGTAGGAAATTTTACATTTCAGAAGAAATCAACCCAACATGATGTAAACAAAAGGTAGAAAGTCTTGCAAATATCTCTATCAGATATAGCCAGGGAAGAGTGTAATTTTCCCCTTGTGAAAAGCAAGAACACTCTAGATCTGTTTCATTAATTCTCTAATGCATATTAAATTATTCTAATTCAATATTAACTGAAATAAAACAAAAATGAATTTCTTTAGCTGGCTAAACAATAATCGACTTGCCCTACCTTGCATATTAATATAATGCGCTGTTACATGTTGACTCAGAGCCTGCTTGGAAATAGTGATGGAAATAAAACCATCATGACAACCACTGACTTATCCCTCATCCCTCAGTACTTTCTTAAGCTCTGACTGACCCATTGTTTATAGCCATAAATCTGCTAAAAATCCTTACTGGCTTCTCCCATTCTCTACTGTTCTGCAGTGACTCCCATGGCAATAAAAGGT